>NC_138346.1:218567992-219810864 GCF_046562875.1 Panthera onca | reverse complement strand
ATGGGGGCCGGGAGGCAGCTCATTGTCTGGGGGAGATTAAAGCCCCAGGGCTGCATTGTCTGGGCAGGGGGATAAATCTCGGTGCTGTCAGTCAGACGCTGAATTAAATCCCCCCTCGTTTCTGAAGGGGCTTATCTGTGCTGAATGGGCGGCCGCACCGCAGCCTGAGCGGACGTGTTTGGGAGCGGCCGTCCTGGGCACCTTCGGAGCAGGGGCCGTCTGGGGAGGGGACGCTGTCCGTGAGAGGTGGCTCCTCTCCTGGCTGGGTGGGTGGACTCCGCCTGAGGAGCAGGGGACCTGCCGGGGTCCCCGGCGGAGCCACCGAGGGCGGGGCCGGGCCAGCGGCAGGCGAGGAGCAGCGGGGAGGACTCAGGGCGGCTTGAGGCTGAGAGGGGAGTAACCTAAGTGATCCGGAACTTTCCAGAGCAGCCACCCCATGCCTGTCCCTTCCAGGCCCAGACAGACCCACCGGGGGAGGCCTGCGCCGTGCTGAGGTCCCGCCTGGCTGGCTAGGTGCTCCGGGCAAAGCACAGCCGCCCTCGGCCACCCCGCCTCGTCGGCTTCCATCCCCTCAGGCAGGAGGCAGGATCCGGGGTCAGTCTTCCAACATTTTTAGCAACAGGATCCTTTTTAACCCGAACCTCACGCAAGACCTTAATTTATAGAACGAGCAGTTTGGTGGGCGATGGGACCCCAGAGCTCTTGGGGACCCCCCAGGCCGTTGCAATGCTCCCCCCGAAGGCACCTGCATTTCCCCCTTTGCACATTGAGGAAGTGCTAACCGGGGTTTTCTGTGCCTTGCGGGGAAGGTTCCCCGTTTCGAGGTCGCCGATGCTCTTTTGTAGACCCTCCTGTCTGCACGCAGCTCCCGTCTCCCCTTGGAAGAAGCCCCTGGCCAGAGCTGAAGGAACAGGCTCGGCCCTGATCTGACTCTGAGGAGCTGAAAGCAGGGTGAGACGCTGCGGGCACACGGGGCGCGGAGCTCGCCTGCCCGGACCCCGCGGAGCCGCACGCCCATGTGCAGACACACACTGGTCTGGGGCGTGCGGCTTCCTGCCGGGCTCCTCCCCTTCTCCTTGCCTTCGATGAGATTGTGCCCCGCTGGCCAGTGATGCTATTTGGGACCTCAGGGACGACCTGTGTTTCTGAGCGTCACGGTCACATCAGAGGAACCCAGCGCATGTGCTGAATGTGTGACGTGTTCGGACCGTCCTTGGCCCAGACCGGGTGCCACCAGTCGCGTCTTTGCAGAGGAGACGCGAAGCCAAGCTCATCCCCCTCTGGCCCCGGGCGGGTTCAGCGCGTCCTCCCCAAGCCCCCCAACTCGGGGCTGTGGCGGGGCGCTGGCGGGAAACCTGGGCGACTCTGGCCCTTCCCTGCGGGGCTGCACGAGATTCTCGGGACCACCCCGGCCGACTACCAGCCGCCGGGGGCTCAAACCGGTCCTGGAGCCTGGAGGGTCAGAGGCTCAGGTGTGGGCAGGGCTGGGTCCTCCTGAGCCTCTCTCCCCGGAGTGTGGACGGCCGTTCTGTCCCTGTGTCCTCACGCGGTCATCCCTCTGTGCCCGTCTGTGTCCCTATCCCCCCCCCCTTCTAATAGGGACACCTGTCTTCCTGACTAGGGCCCCCCCAGCGACCTCATTTTACCCTAGTCACCTCTGTGAACGACCTGCCCCCAAATGCAGTCACGTCCTGAGGTCCTGGCGTCCGAGCTCCAATGTACAGATTTTGAGGACACACTTCACCCCGAAACAAAGTCTTTGCCACCCTCTCTGCCCACCTGTAGATGCATTTCGTTTGGGCTCTGAGGGCGTAGTTATCTGCGAGGGCACTCCCACGCCCCCAGGAAACCAG
Organism: Panthera onca; assembly: GCF_046562875.1. NCBI lineage: Eukaryota > Metazoa > Chordata > Mammalia > Carnivora > Felidae > Panthera > Panthera onca. The sequence continues at coordinate 219,809,011 of NC_138346.1, read as the reverse complement.
CTTGCAGAAGGGCCCCGGGAAGGCCGAGGCCTTCGAGGGGCGAGGCAGAGACGCACAGGGCCGGAGGGCCGTGGGGTCTCTGGGCAGCCCAGCCCTCAGATGCACCCGGAGGGGCAGGAAGTGTGCGATTAGCACGAGGTCCTTTCTGAAAAGCCAAATGGGCTTAAAAGAGAGGCCTTGAACCTGAGAAACGTCCATGAAAATCAGGGCTTGACTGGAGAGGACAATTTTTCTCATTTTTGTGGGCTTGAGCCTTTTCAATAAGATTTCAAGAGAGTGAAATCAACAGGCCCCAGGAAATTTGCATACGGCTACTTAACATCAATTCTGTGTGTTTTTTTAAAAAAGAAGGAATAAACACCTCCTCAAAGTTCCCCATCCGCAGGGCGGGACTACCCTGGGAGTTAACGGTTCAAACCTTTACAATTTTTTAAAACCCAGCAGCTTTCCATAACAAAGGGCAAAATTCACAAACAAATTGCCTTCCTCCTCCTAGGTCTGCTCCTTGGCCGGGGGAAGGCATGTTGACAACACACAGCTCCTTGGGTCACTGTTGAATGGCGGATCCCACGGAGACAAGGTCCCCCAGGAGCAAGCTCTCCCCTTCCAGGCTTTTCAGAGCCCCAGCTAACGAGCCGCGTGGTGGGGACCCCGGAGGTGGCCCCCGGAAGGCCTGTGCTTGCCGGAAGGCACTGGAAGGCGGGAGCCTCCGTGCACTGGGGCTGGAAGCATGTGTGTTGGACAGAAGGAAGCCCACCCCGGGGCTGGGAGGGGGTTCCGATGGACAGCTCTGGAGGGGCTGGGACAGTGTGGGCACCTCCGGTGGGCAGGAGCCCCCACGCAGGGGCTCGGAGCCCACTGCGCACACAACAGCCCCGGAGAATTGCCTTTGCTGGCCCAGCTGCCCGGGCTGTGTGCACCGCTCAGGGCGCCGGGAGGGTGGGATGCCCAAGCGGACCCCCAGAAGCCCTCAGTCCAGCCGGGAACAGGGACCCGGCCGGACAGGTGAGAAGTGTCCCGGGTGGCCCTCAGGGTCCCCGGCGGTCTGGCTCTGCCGTCCCTTCTTGCACACGTGGGCCACAAGCTGAGCATCCTTGCCCAGACCCCTTTCTTGTCTCTACCCCCCTATGGTAGCATCGCCTGGACCCCCGTGCTTTTCTAGGCGTGGCTGTCCCCCCAGAAGACCACGACCCCAGGGCAGGGATGGTCTTCCCGGTCCCCCCAACTCCTAGAAGGGTCTGGTACCCAGTAGGCGCTTATTAAATGTCCCCGGAAAGCCTGGATGGGAGTTGAGGGTGTGTCTCAGGGCGAATCCATCAGAAGGGAAGACGCCGGTCAAGTGGGGGCGGAGGGCAGGACTGTCCCAAAATGGCTGTCACCGCCGGTGTGGCCCAGGGGTGCCCGGGCAGGAACACAGGCAGGGCCGCCTCCCCAGGAGGCCAGCACCCCCAGCACAGCGTGGGGAGGCCATCCCGGGGGCCGTCGGCTCTTCCCCGACCAGTGGGGGCTTCCACAGCCAGTGTCCTGGAGGGCTCTGCCCTGGAGGAGGCCGCTGTCCTGCCCACTGGGCTCCCCGGCCCCACCCCGGGGCGTCAACCCGTGTCCACGTGTCTCTGTGTGCCGAGGGCCCGCTGGCCGATTGGTCCCGTCTGCCTCTCTGGGCCCTTGTGGCCATCCTGCCGCCCCCGTGGCCAGGCCCAGGGTGGGGGCCCGGCCGCTCACCTCTGGCCTAAACCCCCTGGTTCCCTCTGTGCACCGCAAGGTGGACAGGAGCTGGCGGGGGTGGGGGGGGGCGGGGTGGTCCCAGGAGGCCGCGCGCCTTCCAAGCCGGCGGCTGTCAGGAGACTCTTCCAGAGCGCAGTGGTGCATGGAGGTTGGAACCGGCCCGGAGGGAACGGGCCCTCCCACGGTCACCAGTCTGGATCCCAAAGGGTTAAGGAGTGAGTGCGGGGGCTTTGTTCAGGCGGCTCCCCAGCTAACCTGCAGAGCCCCCAATCCCTTCCTCATGACCGTGATTAGCACCGTACTGCACGATGAATAGGCCAGGCCCATTCCTATGGTAACCTTCAAAATGCATTCCTCGGGCAGGCACGGCCTCCTCGGTAATTACATTCCTAGCTGGGCCCACAGACAGCATGCTAATTAGCCCCGAGAGAGGGGGTTCTAGCTCCTCCCTGAGAAAGGGGCAGGAGGGAGGCGCCTTCTGTTTACAGCCCACCTCCCGCCCCTCCTCTTCCTCAGACAGGACAGAAACGGGTGAGGTGCCCCGTGAGGCCAGGCCGGGAAGTCCCAGGCCCTGAGAGCCCTTCCCCCTGGGCTCCGGCCGTTCTGCGTGTCCCCTGGGCGTCCACCTCTGCCCCGGCTTGGGTGTGTGTGTCCTGCGAGGCTGGCCCGGCCCCACCCCCCCGGGAGCTGCCGTCCCCACCGGCCCGGCCTGGGACAGGACCCTGGTGGCACATGCACGGATGGAGCCCCCCTGCTGGGTGTGGGGATGCAGGGCGGGCAGCGTGGGTGACAGCGGCTGCCAGGGCCCAGCCTGCTAACGCCCGGGCTGGAGGACGACCCAGCCTGTGCCGAGAACGGGCACCTTTCCGAGAAACGGGGGACCCACTGGGGAACCGGAAGGCCCAGAGAGGGAGGAAAGCCGGCCACCAGAGGGGCCGGGGGTGCTGAGCCCTGAGGCTCGGTGTATTGGAGAAGCTGAGTGAGGGCTGCGTGAGGCCAGTGGTGGGCTTTGCTCGAGGTGTAACGGGCAGTCCCCCGAAGGGCTTCTGGTAGGACAGTCGTGTGAGCCTGGTCCCACTCGTCAGAGGTCACTCAGACTCCGGAACACAGCAGAGACTGGAGAGGAGCCTGGGTGGGTGCAGGTGAGGGGGCGGGGGCGGGGGCAGCCCGGGCTCAAGGGCGGCACGCGGGCCTTGGGAAGGGAGGACTCCCCCGGCCTTCTGTCCCACCAGCTGGGCCTGTGCCTCGAGAGGCAGGTCCCAGCCCGCAGCCTTCGGGGCCGCATCGATGCAGCGCCGTCCCTGAACCTGCACCAGCAGACGCGCCCCTCTGACGTGGCTGGCGCGGGCTCCCACCGGCGTCACACGTCTGCTGGGAGCTCATTCTCAGGGCCCGCGGAGTCCCGCCGGCCCAGCCACCGGGGTGAGGCTTCCTGTCCCTGCCCTGGCCTGAGGGGCGGGAGGCCCTGGGGTCAGGTTGCTTGGGGTCAAGCCTGTGGCATGGTTTTGGGTGGGCAGCTCAGACCTCATCAGAGCAGGGACAGTAGGTGCCACGAGGCTTGGTGCCCACGGCTGCTCTGGCCTCAGGGGCAAAGGGCTCAGGAAGCAGACCGGTCACTTCTCAGGGGGGGCTGGGAGCCCTCGGCTGGCAGGGCTGGTGGTTCCGGAGGAGCTGCCAGCTCGTGACTCTGCGCCCAGGTGGTTTAGGCTCACGGAGGGATTACTGGCCGGGATTTGGAAGCCAGCGGTCCCTTGGTGTCAGCCTGCTCGACTAATTCTAATGTAAATAGAGCAATCCTTTAAGTATATATCACTTAATGCTCAACAGGGAGCCCGCAGATCCTCTTAACAGCAGCTTGAAATACCTGCCAGGTAACTTCTGTTCTCTCAGCCCATTTCCCTGATGGGCTGTGTTTGTGGTCAACCCTGGTCGAGTATCACAATAATTATGGGAATCGGCCCCAGAGGATTTTCACTCCCCTATTGTCCTCTCCGCTGGACGGATGCACCTCAGAACCTCCTTCTCTGGTGAGGCGTACACACGATCCGGGGGGCTCTGCTGACCAGCCCCGGGCACCTCCCCAGGGCTCAGCCCCCAAAAGGGCCTGCTTGCCTTCTGCCCCTAACCATCAGCCGAGTCCAGCCCCTCCTCCCCCCGCCCACACACACACACACACACACACACACGTGGACATGCCGTGTGGCCAGCCTGGGGCTGGGCTCTCCCGAGAGGTCTTGGGCAGAATGCACGTGGCCCCTGCATGCAGGGGGATGGGAGCGCCAGAGGGAAGCCGCAGAAGACCCCTCATCCCCCCCCCACCCCCCCGTGGTCCCCGTGCGAGGGAGCTTTTTCCACACCGGGCCCTGCCAAGCTCTCTCCTTGCTTGTGACAAACCAGTTTCACAGCCCCTGGTGCGTAGAGCTTGAAATCTTGCATCTGTGGCTGAGGGGGGAGCAGGTGGGGCCCGGCAATCAGTGCTGCCTTTCGTCCTCAGGGCTTCCGTGTCTTCGTTCACAAGCCCTTCCCTGTCCCCAGGTCAGAGTCTCCTCTACTCCCTTCTTGACGTTTTGGGGTTTTGCTTTTCCATATTTAAGTCCCTCCCTCCTTCTAGTGGGAGTTGTGTATGGCGTGAGGTAGGGATCTGACTTCACTTATGAGCCGCCGGGGGAGCCGCTCTCCCAGCCTGGTGCGAGGACTGGCCGTGCCGGTCTCGTGACCTGGGATGCCACCAGATAATAACCCTGAAGCAGCCCCCTGTGAAAGGTCAAAGTTCCACACGTGTGAGGGTTTGTTTGGGGGTCAGTGTGCAGAGCCTGATGGAACCAGGCACACTGACTGGAGTCTGTAACCTGCCAGGAGCTGACACCACCTTGAGACGGCCGGGGCGGGGGGTGGGGGGGGGGGCCCGCGGGGCTGGAACCGGCAGTGGGCCCGGCCTCACTCTGCCCTCACAGATCTGGAGGCTGTGGGCGCCCAGGGCAGATGCCTCAGGCCAGACCCAGCCGCCCTGTCACTCCAAGAAGGCCTTGGGCTCTTCCAAAAAGTGTCCCGCGTTACAAAAACAGACTATGACAAAGTCACGTGCTGTGCGGTGCCCTCCAGAGGCTGAAGGCTCTGTCCTGAGTGCTGCTGGCTTTCCCTGTCTTGGGCCCGAAGGTGCTTCTTCACCCGGTCAGTGCCTTGCAGGTGGGTGGGCTGTCGGGTTCCTAGCTGAGACCGAATCGGGTGGACACTAGCTTGCATTTGTTATTATTACCATTACCGTTACGAGGGCTAACGCACCGCCCCAGGACGCGGTCCGTGATCTCCTGCTTCCACGGGCCAGTGCACAGCCTGGCTCCCTGAACAGATGCTCAGATGACTCCACTCCACGGCGCTCCCAGAAGTCAACTGCCTTTTAATAACTGTCTGATACTTAGAGCTCCCCGGGGGCCTCGTGAAGCATCACCAGTCGTTAGACCCGCGCTCCTGCCAAGGATTAATTGTGCGGTGATTAGGGAGTGGCTTTGCACCAGGGCTGGAAACTGGAGTCGTCAGTGAACAGCATCGAATCATCCCAGGGCACCGGGCGTAGGGGACTGTCCCTCCCAGTCTGTGTGTCTGGGCGAGAGTGAAACTTGAAGTTACCATGGGTCTCGGGAACCAGATTTCCCACAACCCTCTGGGGGGAAGCAGGTGTATTTGATCAGTGACCGGCGTGATTTGGGGGGAGGCTTGGAAACTATCCAGTTCACGGTGGCATCACCCCCTTGAGGACGCAGGCGCAGCCCATGGGCGGGTGTGTTCCCTGGGGTGCGGGGGAGGGCTGCGGTGCTGGCGGCTGCTGCCCTTGGCTCTTCCCCGTCCGTACAGAGGACGCGATGGTGATGTGCGGTGACGGTGCGCCGTGTCTCGCCAGGACCCTCCCCTGCTGTGTTTATTCACCCTTCACCCACCACACACCAGGGTGCGGGAACAGCTGGCAGAGGGCATGGCGTGGGGGCAGGGGACAGGTGTGAACTCTGTTCAGCTCTGGGCCCAGAGGTCCTCCCCAGAGCCCACGGATGCCCCCGAGGACCCCTTCTTCCATTTGCCCTCTTCCTCGCGCTGATGTCAGCAGGAAGGGCCCTGCCTGTCAGGAAGCCCTGGGGAGAAAGAGAAGCCAGACAGAGGAGGGAGGCCCACCCCCCAAATCCGCAGCTCAAATAGGCCCTGGGAGTCCTGAGGTGACCCCAGCACGGTGCACCCCACGGTGCCGAGACTGCCCTCCAGGGGGCCGGGAGCCGACCCGAGTGCCACCCTCCCACTGGCTTCTGCCCCAGGCAGGCTGCGTGGACCCTGGAGGGCGGGACCCGTTCCCCTTTGAATCGCATGCTGTGTTGACAAGCTGGTCAGCCTTTCCGTGCTGGGCAGAGAGGAGGCCGGTTCCCCGGGGGCCCAGGCTGTGCTGAGGGCGACTGGGGCCTGGGGTTCTTCTGCCAGGGGCACCTCTGTGTGCCCCACCTCCCACCCCAGCGTTCAGATCAGCAGTAAATGTTAGCGATTGAAAGTGGATCGCAAGTTGCCTTTTCCTCAAAATGTCGTGCCAGTGGACGTCCGCAGAGACGGCTTATTTTGGCGTGGCGTTGCCGAGCTGTGGGCTTCCTGCGGGCCTGGAGAGAAGGTTCTGCACACAAACATGCTTCAGCATCTTTCCGGCTAGGCGGGCCGGGCCTGGCCCTCCTGAGGCTCCGGGGGCAGCAGCATCACCATCAGAGCGGCAGGGACGGGCCCTGAGCCCGCAGGCCACCCCAGCCTGGAGCCCTGCGCCCACGCCCGCAGCCCGGCCTGCCAGACCCCCAGGGACGGGTGGACTGTAGAGAAAGGGCCTTGGCCTTTGCCACCCTTTGTGGGGGCGGGTCTGCACAGGCCTCTGTGTGTTCTCTGAGCTGTGGGAGGGGGGGGTTGCGGCAGACAAGATTCTCCCTCTTGGAGGGGGTGCTGACGGGAGGAATCCACGCACAGAGGAGGGATTCTTGTCAAAAGGGCTGTGAGCCAGACAGTGACCTGAGTGCAGGACCTGGGACCCGAAGGATTTCTGTTGGGGGGAGGTGGGGGGAGGGAGGGGGGGGGAAGGAGGGGCTGGGGGAGGAGGACGGGGAGGAGGGAGAGCAGCAGGAGGAGGAAGGAGTAAGAGGGAGGGGAGGAGGGACCGGGAGGAGGGAGGGGAGGAGGAGGAGGGAGGGGTGGGGGAGGGCAGGGAGGAGGGAGAGCAGGGGCAGGAGGGGGTGGGGGAGGACGAGGAGGAAGGCAGGGGCGAGGTGGGCCAGAGCTGAGTGGCCGAGCTCGTGCAAAGGGGGCGGGGCGGGGGCGCACACACCCCCGGGGGACGGGGCGCGGGTCCGGCTTTCAGGTACCGGCCTTTTGTCTGCTGCCCTGAGCTCGCCTGTCAGCCCCGCCGTCAGAGGCCTAATCTTTTTTTCTTCGCGGGCTGAAAAGGCCCAGCATCACATCAGGCAACACACAGCTGCCTATTCTCCTTCCCCACGGAACCCAATCACTGGACAGCGTCGCTATAATTCACTCCCCAGCCCGCCCTTTGAAAAGGTGGGCGCCTCGGCGCTGCTCACCCAGCAAGATAAATCATGTACTCGAAATTAACTTCCATTGAAAGGCAGGGCGGGAAGAAAGGCCGATGGCCGTCGCGGGCGGGAGCAGCCGACGGGCGTTGATAAATGTCAGCGCGGATAATTTGGGGGCTGCGATTAAGATCTTATCTAGGTGGGAAGTACATAGAAACGACTTTAATAAAACTCCGGCCCCATCCGTGCCTCCGAGTCGGCAAGTTCCTTTTTTCCCTCGTCTTTCCCGTGTTTTGGGGCGGACGCACCCAATCCGGGGAGACCCCCGTTAGAGGAAAAGTTGCAACCAGGCCTTCACTTGAAAGGGTTAAATGGGCCCTGGGGAAGCCTCGGGGCTTCCCCTCTGGCGACAGAGGGCAGACGGCAGAAGTCTCCAAATTCCCGCTCGCTGGAAAGAAATGCTGAGCGTTCGTTCGTTCGGGTGGAATGTCCACACTGTCCACGGAGGTGGGCCTCAGGCCTCTCAGTTTTGCTTTCCTTTGGTCACGAACGATGTTTCGCCGCAACACAAGTTTTCCTCAAATGAAACAAAACCAGCCCCCTGCGTGCGCGCGCACGGGGCCCGGAGGCGGCCTGCTCACGGACGGATGCACGCGGCGCTCCAGAGGCACATCGGCAGCCACCGTGCACTGGGGTGTTTATTTTCGCTACTGGTGACTTCAGTGAGCCACAGCTGAAGCCCCGCGCCGCACGGCCCCGGCCGGTGACCCTCCCCGGTAGCTCCCAGGCCTTCCTGCGCTGCTGACCCCGCCCCAACGTCGGGGCAGCCGCTCTGGGCGGGGAGGGGCTTCTGCTGCCTCAGGAGGAAGTCCCACGTCTTTGACAGATGGACCCGAGGTCTGCAACACCCGGGTGGGCGTCTCACAGGGAGGTCAGCCGGGTGGCTAGTGGGGTCTCCCGGTCTGAAGGAGGCCTGTGAGGGGCTCAGTCCCGACCCCCGCTAGCTCCAGACTCAGTACGCCATTATGGGGATCAGCGCGCACCCCCAGGGCCGAGAGGGCCTTCTGAAGCCGGGGCAGCACCAGCTGCGGTCACGAGTACTCTGCGCCCACCCTGGAACTGACTCAGTGCAGCTTGGACCCATTCCCCGCCAAGGCCAGAGACCCTGGAGGCCAGAGAGGGTGTGCGCGCCCGGGCTTCACAGTAGGTAGGAGGGGAGCGGTCTCGTCTAAGGTCTGTCTTCCGGGGCCCTGCTGCGGCACGAGGAGGAGGGTGGTCCGGGAGGAAGGAGGCTGGTGTGGGAGGGCCGAGTCGGGGGCGGGGGCCCGTGGCCCTGTCCACTCAGCCACCCTGTAACCCGGGTCCCAGCTGGTTAGCCCCCAGCTCGCAGCTGGGGCTCAGCGAAGGTGTGTAGGGAGGAAAGAAAGCAGGAGAGGTGCAGGGGGTCCAGGCAGACACCTTACGGGCTGGCAGGGAGCCTGGGGCCCGAGGGCCAGCAGCCCGGGAGGGGCCGGGAGGGTTTCCCGGCCCCTGGACACCGTGTTCCAGGCACCCCTTGTCTCGGGGCAGCGTCCCCAGCCTCTGCCCCCGACAGCACCCGGCAGTGTTGACAGCCCAGGGGTCTCCCGGCTTTGTCCACCTGCTCGGGCCCTGGCCCCAGGGCTCAGGGGTTGTGTTTTGACTTGAGAACAGGGCGTTTCTCCCTTTTATGTTTTGTTTTTAAACCCACGGGTGTCGGCGGGGAGGGGTGGGGGGATGAGTTTCTGCCGCCAAGTTGCCGGGTTCTAAATTGTGGATTGGCGTTTGGATGGTCACCATGTGTCTGGAGACATGGGCATCTCCCCCGGCGTACACACACACACACACACACACACACACACTCATGGTGTCACACACATGCTCACAAACTCGTACATACCCACGAATACACTCACGCACATCTGATAGCAGATCCACAGTGCTCACGCACTCATGCTCACACGTGTTTACACATGCACATGCACACTCACACGCTCCACACCTGCTCACACACGCTCACACACACTCACATGGGTTCACACATGCACGTTCACACAGTTCACACCTGTGCTCACACGTGTGCACATACACAACACACACACACACTTTCACACCTGTCCTCACACCTGCTCACGTGTGCACATGCACACTCACACACATTGACACCGGCTCTCACACGTGTGCCCACACGTGTTCACATACGCACATGCATACTCACATGGTTCATACCCACTCTCACACCTGCCCACACATGTGCACATGCACACCCACACGCATTCACACCCGCTTTCACACACGTGCACATATGCACATGCACACGCGTGTTCACATATGCACATGGACACTCATGGTTCATACCTGCTCTCACACCTGCTCACGCATGCTCACACGCATTCACACCCTCTCTCACACATGCACACATATGCACACGCACACTCACGCATTCACACCCGCTCTTGCATGTGTGCTCACACGTGTGCACATATGCACACCCACACGCATTCACACCCATTTCACACGTGTGCACATATGCACACGCGCACTCACGCATTCACACCCGCTCTTGCATGTGTGCTCACACGTGTGCACATATGCACACCCACACGCATTCACACCCATTTCACACGTGTGCACATAGGCACACGCACACTCATGCATTCACACCCGTCTCACACGTGTACACATATGCACACACTCACACACATGTTCACATATGCACACGCACACTCACATGCATTCACACCCACTCACACGTGTGCACATATGCACATGGATACACAGTTCACAGCTGCTCTCACACCTGCTCACACATGCACACACATGCTCACACGCATTCACACCCTCTCTCACACGTGTGCACATATGCACACTCACAGATTCACACCTGTTTCACACGTGTGCACATATGCACACACACACTCAATGCATTCACACCCACTCTCACACGTGTGCACACATGCATACGGACACTCACACACATGTTCACATATGCACATGTGCACTCACACGCACTCACACCCGCTCTCACACGTGTGCACATATGCACACGCACACTCACACATTCATACCCGCTCTTGCATGTGTGCTCACACGTGTGCACATATGCACACCCACACGCATTCACACCCATCTCACATGTGTGCATATATGCACACGGACACACACACATGTTCATATATGCACATGTGCACTCACACGCTCACACCTGCTCTCACACATGTGCACATATGCACACGCACACTCACATGCATTCACACCCACTCTCACACGTGTGCACATATGCACGTGGACACTCACACGGTTCACACACGCTCCCACACGTGGGCTCACACGGGCACACTTGGGAAGCTAGCCGCCCTCCCTGCTGCCAGGCACACAGGTGGCTCCGGGCCCCCAGCGAAGACCCCCTGCACGTCGTGCCCCTTCGTGTCCACCCCCAAAGCCTCGCCACTGGGGCATCGCTCTTGCGGCTGGAATGGCCCGGGCGGCCCTGGGGGGGTGACCGGCAGAGCCCGAACGTCAGGGGCAGGGGCAGCAGGGGTCCCGCAGACACCGAGAGGTCCGCCAGGCAGGGTGGCGTCAGCGGTGAGGGTGCAGCCCGTTTCTGCACGGCCGGCCCCGGCCCCCGGCCCCTCCGGTCACACCCCGTCCCGCACAGGCCCCTGCTTGGTGACGCCATCCCTGTGCCCGGGGAGGTAGCCTCTGGCTCCCGCGGCGCCGGGTTCCGAACCTCAGCTAGGCCCTCGCTAGCTGCGTGACCCTGAGGCAGGGGCCGCCCCCTCTGTGCCCCACCGCTGTCCCGGTGGGCGAGGGGTCCGATGGCACTGGCCTCGCGGGGTGGCTGCGGAGACACTTGCCGTGGGCTGGCGTGGGCCGCTGCGGGTCGGCACTCACAGGACCCCGTGTGGAGGCCTCAGACCGCAGAGGCCGTCCTGGCGGTGGGGGCGGGGCCTGTGGGAACATGGTCGCTCCACAAACGCCCGTCAGGGAGGGAGTGCAGCGGGGAGGCCTGGAAAGCAGCGTAGAGCAAATACCCCCGCCCCTAAACAAACCCGGCAGGACAGGGCCGATGACAAATGATGGGACCCTGTCAGCTTGAGAGCAGATTGGACTAATGGCTCGCTGGACTTGGCATTCCCAGGATCGATATTCCATCAGGCAGGCCCGCGAGCCCGGCTCCCGAGGACAAAGGGGATCCGGCGACAGTCTTGCACGCACGCTGTCCACAGCGCCGCCTTCGCTGTGAGCCACGTGGAGGCAGGTGGGGGCAGGGCGTCCCCCGCACGAGCCAGGCTGGTGGCCCCGGGGCGCAGGTTAGCGAGCCAGCGGGCGCCCGACGGCTGAGGCCCGGTTCCAGGACGTGGCGTCCAGCGCGTCCGTCTGGCTCTTCCCCGGCCCCCCCCCCCCGGCGGCCGTGCTGCGGGCTCTCCCCCACGCGGGCCCTGCGTCGGGCACCTCGGTGCTGCCGTCCTCACAGCGCCTCCTGCCCCCCGGCGGCCCCGGAGGCCGAGTTCAGCTGCGGGAACCAAGTGCTTCCTGGGCCATGGAGGGACTGTCCCAGGCCCCGGAGTGGGTCACCAGAGAGAGGCTCAGCCCCCGCATCCACTCTCTGGCGCCTTCGCTCCGTGGAGGACGAGTACGCTGTTTACGAAAGCGAGGGCCAAAGCCAAGGGCGGGAGCGGTAGGGGGTGACAGTGCCCAGGGCCGTCCTGGAGAGGAGGCGGCCTCCTCCCTGCTTTCATGGGAATTTTAAGGCCTCTGGGCCTGACTGCCACCGACCCTGGTCCCGGGAGGGCAGTACTGGGCTTGGTCGTTCCGGGACGTGGACCCTCATCTTTTCCGGGGCCGCACAGCCCAGCCGGGCCTCTGTCCGTCTACCCTGGACTCTGCCCCGACTCGGATCGCAGACACCGTGGGACCCCAGGTCTGCCTAGCCGAGGCCGGGCCTGGTGAGGGTCTCCCCACACTCCAGAGGTGGGGCTAGAGGCAGGTCAGAGCTGCTCCTTGCTGGCCGCGGGACCGGCCGGTGGACACAGCCCCGGCGGCTGACTCGGCCTGGGCTGTGGGCCTCCGAGGGCCTGCGCTTCTCAGCCCCGGGAAGGGTCACCGTTGCTTCCTCCGGGGTCTCACACAGCCGCCCCAGGCCCCGCACCGAAGCTTGGGAACCGACTGGTGCCGGAGCCGTGGAACGCGGTCAAGTGCCCTTCGCTGGGCCACCCCACAACCACACCGTCTTGAGGGCACTCACATGCGGCCCGCACCTGTACCGACGGTGTGGGAACAGTTTGCAAGGCTGGACAGGTGAGGATTGGCCGTCCCGCAGAGGTCCGCGGGGGTTGGGGGGACAGGCCAGTGGCTCAGGCCTGGTGAGTTCCGTCCTCCGTGGGCCCCCCCACCCCCACCCCCCTGTGCTCTCTCGTAACGTGTTTAGCCACGGTTTTCTCAGTTAACATCCACTTGGAATAATTCGTTCCTGGTTTTTCCATTTCCATACCCACCTCTGTGAGAGCTGCCCCAGGCCGGGCCAGGTTTAAGGGCATTTCAAATACAAATATGGGCTCGGCCTTTTTTAGAGGCAGGAAATCAGATTAGACCGTGAGGGGTCCGGCCAATTGAAACCAGGGGTTCGGAGAGCGCGTGTGGGGGAGGTTGGAAGTCCACTGTTGGGGTGAGGCGTGTGCAGACGCCCCTCCTGCTCTGTCCGGCACGGCCAGTTCTCCCAGGGCAGGGCCGGGGGGCCTCGGGTCCGGTGGGGGGCGGCGCGCAGGCCCCGGCGGGCCAGCGCCTGACTGCTGCCGCACACACGGTGTACCGTCCGTTCGTGGATGTTCCGGCCGCTCCCAGGTCATTCGCGGAGTCGCCCAGACCAAGCAGGGCTGGGGGCTGAGGGCTCCTGGGGCCCGGTTTCCCCCGGCCCCGTGCTCACAGTACGGAGCTGAAGCCACGGGCCAGGCGGCCTCGGAGTGGGACTGAGTTCTCTCCAGCCCGACCAGACAGCCGAGTCTGCTCGTCCTGCCGGAGCTGGGAGCACATTCCTGTGCTTGTGATGCCTTCCTGGCATGGCTTTTGGCCCGTGGGTGGCAGCTGCTGAGGTTGAAAGTCGCGCAGAGATTGGGGTCCCGGGGACTCCCCCAGCCCAGGGCAGACAAGAGCACCGGGAGAGCCAGGCCCACAGGGCAGGGCTCAACGTGTACACGTGCGCGCGTGAGCGAGTGTGCACACGAGGGCCCAGGCAGTGCTTCCGAGGCTGAGTGGGACTCAGGACCCCCCAGAAGAAAGCGCCGGAAGGGTGCCGGCCCAGCTCTCCCAGGTGCTTTCCAAGAAGGGATCCCAGCCAGGCAGCCCGTCCGCCTTGGTCGCCCAGGGAGGTGGGGACAGCGTGGGCACGGGCCACCTCCGCCCTGCTCCCCGTACTCTCTCAGGCCCGGGGCCGTTGCAGCCCAGCACAGCGGCCTTGAGACTTCCTCCCGGACGCGCATCGATCCGCAGGGCTCGCGAGGATGCCCCCTGCCTGGCAGAGTCCTGCGGTTCCCTTTCATGAGCAGCTGGGTGCCTCTCTCCGCCACAGGGGGCTTCCTTTTGAGGAGTGGGTGGAGGAGAGTGAACCACCCACCTCTTAGCCATGTGGGAGCACCGAGGCCAGGCCGGCACGGCGGTGGCTCTTTGTGTGACCAGGCGGGTGATTCGACGCAGGCTCGGCCTCTGGGGTCTGGTTAATTACCTTTCTCCGGACCCCGGCGTGGAAAGTCATTTCCCTGAAAGGGCACGGTGAGGGGGCTCTCAGGCCGGCCTGGGCCAGGCTGGGGAGGTGGGCGAGTGTTCTCAGACTCGGTGGCCCCGCGGCCTTGGCTGTGGTGGGTCGCGGGGGGGTGGGGGGCGGGGGCCATGCTGTGTGTCCTCTGGGTCAGCCTGGGGCACTGGGTTGGGCAGTGTGTCCGGGGAGAGGGTTCTAGAAACCTGGGGGCCGTGGAACCAGGCTGGCAGGAAGGAAACGGAGACCTGGGGCTTGGAAATGTGGGAGAGTGGCGGGGGTACCGCGTTTTTGTGCCTGCACAATGAGATTTTGATGACTGATCCTTTTTCTTAATGTAAGCCGTGGAGTTAAGTGTTTGAAAATTGTTCCAGAAGCTGAGAAAGGCCTGCCCTTCTGGTCACGCTGGATTGTCTCTTACTTAGCAGCTGACAGGCCCATCTGTAGAGCTCAGGGGAGGGCCGTGGCTGGGGGCAGGGCAGCACCCCATCCCTGCGGCCCCCAGAGCTGCCCTGCCTCACAGGCCACCGTCCTGTCCCTTCTGTGGGGCAGGAGAGGGGGAGCCCGCCTTCCCGGCCTGCCCATCTGCTCAACCTGAGCCCCACCGGGCAGTGGGTGCCATCGGCCCCTCGCTGGGCAGAGGGATCCAAGGAGAGGCCAGGGCCCCGCCTCCTCGCTCGGGGAGGGTCCCGGCCGGCCGTCGCCCATCCTTGGCCGGAACCCACAGGTGGTTCCCTGAGCCAGCGTGGGGGGCCTAGGACAGGCCAGCCCTGCTGCCCCGCTGAGTTCTCAGCCCGGCTTGAAATCCAAGTAATTAAGGGGACGGATTAAATCTGTAAGATGTCTCCTCCTGGCCCCATATCGTGTCGTTCCACAAATATTACGTGCCCCTCACAGTCTGGCGGCCGCCCCTCCCCAGGCACTGGAAGGTTCCGGGGACGCGTCTCAGCCGGGTCACCGCCGTGCCCGTCCACCCTAATTGCCAGAAAATGGGTGAAGCGTAAACGCAGCACAGGAGCTGTGTGACGGCCCTCGGCGCACGGAGGGCACCCACGCTGCCCAGGGACACAGAGAGGCTGAGGTGTGGCTTTGTTCGTGACCTTGGGGGGTGGTCGTGAAGACCATCCCCACCGCACACCCAGTCCTGCATTTTTAACGGCCCCGGAGGGTCTGCCACGCCTCCTGATGCTGGAGGAAAGGGAGCGGGCTGTCAGCTGGGCCTGGCACGCTGGACGGCCAGGCTGGACCTCAGGAGGCCCCCGGCCGTCAGCTCCCGGTCCTGGTGCCCTGTGGACCCCAGAGGAGGGCGTGGGGGGTGCACACCCCCCCCCTCCCATCCTGCTGGAGCTTCTGCAGCTTTCGGTGGTGAAAGCCGGGGTCCATGCCGGAGGGTCTGGGAACGGCAGGCTGTTGGGAGGGGCCGCAGGCGGGTGGGGCGAGGGGACCCAGGGTGACAGGCTGAGCCCAGGCCAGGCGCAAAGGGAGGCCGCCGGCCCCAGAGAGGACCGTTGGAGGCTGACTTCCCACTTCTGCAGAGAACTCGTTCTGTGTTTAGATTAGAAACAGGATATAATAAACTTGTTAACATGTCAGAATCTTGTGTTGGGACAACATAAGTGGGTGTTTTCTCCTCTTTTCTTTCTGTTGTGCAGGAAAATGCCTCAATTAGTGCCTGGCTCTTGAGGCAGGGCTGGGGGAGGTGACGGAGGCTCCGTGCAGAAGGCCGCTGGGCTCGCGTGGGCCCGGGGCCTGCTCCCCACCCAAAGCCCACGGCCACAGGCCCGGCCTGGGCCCTCTGGGTGCGTGGGGTCAGCGGGTGACTCCCAGGGCAACGGCAGCTCCCACGCCAGCATCTGCCCACGAAAATGACCTGGGGGGGGTGGGGGTGGGGGCCGGTGGGGAGCACCACGTTATTTGTTTTTCAAAAAGGCTTTTATTTTAAAAGCCCCATGTCCTGGAAGAAAGCAACACGGAGCCATTTTCAGGAATGGGTTCTAGAAAGATCAGCTCTTAATTAAAACAAAACACGGCGAGATCAAGCCGTAGCCCAGAGGCCCCGACCGGAACAAAACCGTTTCTGTGGAGGCCTGCGGAAGCAGAGCGGTCGCTGACCCGCGGGCCCGCTGGCCCGCTCCCGACGTGGCTCCGTGGCTCCGTGGCTCCGTGGCCAGGACCGGGAGGTGGGGCACGGAGACATGGCCTCCAGACCCAGAGAAACAGACGTGAGTCTGGACGGGGCTGACGGGGGCAGGTGGGGGCATCGGGGGCAGGACCGAAGTGCATCCACGCGGCCTCGGGGCCGGGGCCTGGGCGGGCCCGCACTCCATCCTTGGCGGCCAGAGACCCCGGAATGTGAGGGCTGGGGGGCCGTGGACGGAAGGAGGGGCCGCGACCACGTCAATAACCTCGGTGATGTAGTGAGTGAAACATCGTGAAAAATGAAAGCAAATCCTCCTCTAATCTCCCCGAACAAAGGCCTTTCAGTTGGACCCGAGCGGCGCGGGCGGTGGGTATCACCAGATCTTTTATATTAAATGTGCACCCGGCAGAATATGGATCTTATTAGGGGAGCCGTGCTCACCGCAAGCCCCTTGCCTGCACATGGTGTGCGAGGGGGTCAGGGGGCCGCATGCAGCCACACGGCGGCCAGGCGTGCGGCCGGGTCAGGACCGCCCGCCTGCCCGCCTGCGGGGACCCGCCACGCGCCTCTCTGTTCAGCGAGGGGAAGACGTGTCTCCATTTGTCACGATTCCCGAGACAGCTCGGCCCCGACACTCTGCAAACAGTCCTTTGTCTCCTGGTGCGGCCCCACGTCCCCCCGACAGCCAAACGTGGCCCCTGGGGTGAGTGAGCCCCCAGAGGGACCGAGCCCCGAAAGCCCAGCGACCGGTCTGCGGAAGGGTCCGATGTCTGACCGGGGGAGCCGTGCGGCCAAGGCCAGGGGCCTCCTCAGGTGCTGCCCTCCCAAGCCCCCTGGCAGCTCGGAGCAGCCCCAGGGGAGGGGTTCAGGTTTGGCAGAATAAACAGCACTCAGGTGCCTGCAGGGGGAGAAATGAACCCTCCTGACTCAACACCACCACAGTCCCGCTCCTTCCAGAAGGGTCGGCCCAGGAAAGGAAATCAAATTTAGGGGCTTCCCTTACTGGCCAGAATGGTTAATTCAATACGGGGAGGAGGGGTGCTCTTGTCTCTGACTTCGGTCTCCTTGGTGCGGGTTGTGTCTTCCTGCAGGGCTCTGGGAAGGCGGCTGGGAATGGAAACCAGCCCCGGACCCGCAAATTCAAACCAGCACCGCCGCCTCCTGTCCCGGGGGTGGGGGGACCGTGGGGCCCACGAGCGGGATGGCGGGGACGGGAGCCCCCGCCGAACCGGGCCTGGGGGGGCAGCGTGGGGGTGGTGCGGGGGGCGGGGCACAGAGGGCCAAGGCGGGCGGGGGAGACCCCAGGTTTCAGCAAGGATTACGGGGAAGGAGGCATCGGTCCCTCTTGGCCACTGTGCACCTGGGTGCCCGGTGGAGACACGAAGGAGGGTCAACCCTCAGGTTTTGGGTGCCTACTGTGTGGTTGTAGCCTGTGCACGGCCAGGGGCCCCCAGTCCTCAGAGCTGCCTTCTCTGTGACTGGACCCCGGCATCGATCGCACTCCTCAAACCCTGGGGGTCCCCTTGCAGGGGGACCGGGGGCTGCAGGTGCCGTGGTCAGGGAATGTGTCTGTCTCTACCTGCACAGGGGCTGGGAAGCTGGCATGGCTGCCCTTGGGGACTTTTGCTGACTGAGGGGTGACATCTGTGAAATCTGTAAACCCCCAAGCAAGGTGTGGGAGGCAGAGATAAAATGCTTTCCCCAGGTGTGGTTGGAGAGAGGGGGAACCCATGGGGACTTCCTGGAGGAGGCGTTAGTCTGTGACATGGGCTCTCCCATCCTCCACTGGTACCGTCTCTCGGGTCTGAGATGGAAGTGTGTTCCCAGGGGAAGGAAGCCCAGAGTGCTCCCGGGGGTGGGGCAGCCCCACCCAGCCCCTCCGTGCACTCTCCTGGGGTGCTGAAGGCCACCGCTCCCGTTCCTCTGGGATCCGGCAGACAGGGCCGGAAGCAGACTCGTTCTATTTGCCGGTCAGGTGATCAGACATCCTCCCTGGACTAAGTCACCCTGCCCGTCCTCCTTTGGAAAAGACACTCGTGTCGTCGACGAGACTGAACGAGGGCATCTCCGAAAGGGGTGGGTCCCAGCCCCGGTGGCGGCCGTGAGGGGAATCGCTTCTGTCCTGAAGCAGGACACGGGGAACACCTGCAGACCCCCCACCCCCAAGGGCAGGCTTGGCTCAGTCTCTCTGGCTCCTCAGGGTCCGGGGACGGCTTGGTGCCCAGGCAAGGTCGCGGGCGTGCGGGGGTCCCAGGAGAGGCTGGTTTCTTCTGAGCCCACAGGCTGCTCTGCGTTGCCACTGGCCTGGCAGAGCTTGGCCGCAGCCTCTGCCAGGAGCCATCTGCGACCCCACGTGTAAACACGACCTCCAGGAACAGTGAGCGGACAGGGCAGGACAGGGCAGGACAGCCCCGGGGTGAAGGCCGGCCCCTCTATCCAGGAGGGAGCCTCTTGCTACGCCAGCAGCCTCTGGCCGTATCCCAGGCCCGACCCGGCCTCACGGCCACTGGGCCACCCTGCCAGGCCCCCTGGGCCGGGAGGGCAGCGGGGACCGAGGCTCGGACAGACCCAGGCCTGTGACCCTGCTTGGCCCATGGCACCGGTGGGACCCTTCTCAGCCTTGGGAGAGGCAGTGGCAGCATGGTGACGTCTCCTGACCGGCTGACGTGCCTCGTCGAGGGCCCAGAAGTGTCTGCATCTGCAGGCCTGGTGGGGTCTCGAGGCACCGGAAGGAGGCAGGGATGGTGTGGCTGTGCCAGGTGCCCCCTGCCAGGGCTCAGATTCGGCCGGCACTGCCCCCCACCCCACCCCCGGACCCTTGGGCCCCTGCTGTTCTCTGTGTCTCTTTCTGGGCCTCCGGGAAAACCCTGCTCCTGGGAGTCACTGCACAGCCCGGGCCGGGGCTCTGTGCCCGAGAGGCCTCCAGGTGGACCGGGAGGCCGGGCCTGCGACTTCTGTGAGCCCCAGACAGGACAGTTACGGGGAGAGCCGCACTCCGTGGTACCCGCACATCTCCTGGGACGCCCTGAGGTATGCACCGTCAGCACCAGGTCACGCAGGGGAAACTGAGGCCCCAGGCCACTCGGCTGCGGCCCGCTGGCTCTGAAGGGCGCAGGGCCCGGCCCGGCAGGTGCACACTTGGAAACGCCGATGGAACACGGCCGGCAGCGGGCTCTTGAAAAGGTTTATGGGGTGGGGGGGGGGGAAGGGGGGGATTGTGGGTTCCAGCGAGGGATCGCGCGGTCCCTGGGGGCCCAGGCAGGGTTGTTCTAAAAGGAAGAAAGAACGCGTCTCCTGGCACCTCTCCTTTGGGGTCCGCCGGCCCTGGCGAGTCCCGGGACTCGTAACGCATTCGGCTGGCGTGAGGGGCACTGACCCCTGCGTGCCTGGAGCCGCGCGGGCTGGTGGCGTCGGGGGTCCCAGCGCTGGCGGATTCATTACGGCCGCTCCTTTGTGGGCCCCGAGCCCCAGGCCCAGTGCTGTCAGGCGGGCTGTTACGGGCATAATGACGGGCATTAGAGCCCGGGAGCAATTAACAGGCTGCTTAATTAGCAAGAGGAATTAGCGTTTGAGTGGCTGATCTTCCGTGAAGACTTGTCGAGAGCGGGCAGTTATCTGATTAAGCATTGATCGCGTCCCCTCCTCGAGGTCTGTGAATATACAACTGTTTAAATATTCCCAACTGAACTGTCTCAATCAGCAAGGGGAGAAAGGGGCCCATTGTGGGCGCTGCTGGGCGGCCTCCCTTCCCTGGCCAGCTCCTCCGGCCGGGCGGGGGCGGCGGCTTGTCCCCAGGCCCTCGCCCGGCCAGCCTGGCTGCGCGTGGGAACGATGTCCGCGGGGTGGGCCCCAGCTGTCCGTGGCCGTTCTCCTCCGCGGGCTCTCCCAGCCCCTGGCGGCTGGGGCCCTCCCTGAGCCGTGGGGGACAGGCACGGGCACACCCATTGTACAGGTGGATACGGCGAGGCCTGAGGGTCCCGTGGGGGCTGCGCAGAGAGCTCCAGGCTTGGCTGCCTGCAGACGGCGTCTGGGTTCTCTCTAGCTTGTCAAGGGGGTGTTCCAACCACGTGACCGCGTGTGCCCGGTCCCTTCAGAAACAAGCCTATCTGACACCTGGCGTGGCTGCGGAATCCCCAGGTGGGGTTTGGAAGCCCGTGGGCGCTGGGTGACGGCAGGCAGCAGCCTCCTCCAGTTTGTGAGCTCTTGCGGAGAAGGAGGACTGGCGGGGCGGGGCCAGTGACCCCCAGCCCAGGACTCTGCAGGAGAAATACTTGTGGAGGGAGGGTAGGGAGGTGAGGGGCCCGGCCCGGCCAGAAGGGCGCACCTGGTGATCAGGAACCACATGCAGAGGCAGGAGGTGCAAGGAATACTCCAGAAAGGCTCCCGATCTTATGTGGCTGGCACACCGGGTGAGGAGGGGCTCAGAGTCTCCCACGTCAGGGGCCCCAGACGCCCTCCCTGCGTGTTCTCACAAACTTAGGAGGGCTGACAGCTGGCTTCACCAGACAGCGGGGAGGCAGCAGGCAGGACAGTGAGTGGACATGTTTGCTGGGCGCCCCCCCCACCCCCACCCCCGACCCCTTGGCTCGGCCCCACCAGGGCCTGGAGCCGGAGGCGGGAGGCGGGAGGCGGGAGGCGGGAAACGGCCGGGGCCTCTGGTTTTAAAACCCAAAGGGAGAGTAGAACAGAGACGACGGAGAGAGAGAGGCCCAGACGGTCTCTTGTTTTGCAAAACTCAAAATAGATCTCAGCACCGTGCTTTTTAAAGACGAATCTCTGCTCTCTGCCGCGATCCTCGCTTGACCCCTCCTGGTTTCTGGCAAAGGGAGCCTGTTACGATTTGGCACCGAGCGATTTAAAATGCACAACAGCGGTGCACAGACCTTGCCAAAAGCTGATCTGTGTTGGTTTCTTGAACTTTGCTTTTCTTGTGTGCTACATCAGATATCATCTTACCCAGACGATGCCCTCGCGAGATAGGCCCCCCCACCCCTCAACTTTGGGGGTGCAGCCAGCTCCGTCTCCGTGCCTGGACGGAAAGAACGCCGGTTATGGTGCGGCCCGGCCCGGTTCCTGGGCACTCGGGGAGTCTTTATCGAGCTCAAATGATTAGACCTGGTTTCTGGTTTCATTTTGGAAGAGTTACTGCTAAACAGATCCATCCTGCCTGTAAAACGATGCAGGCGCTCCAGGCCCTGCGCTCCCTCCGTGCCTGAGACCCTGCCCCTTCTCCGCAGGGCAGGGGACAGGGGGACCTGGGTGGTGTCCCGCTGGGCAGAGGCCTGTTGCCTCTGACCGGAAGCAGGTCCTCCAGGGGCCGGGGAGTCCCGGCGGCCCGGCGGCCTGGGGCAGAGAGCTGGATGGGGCGGTCACGGGGAGGGGCTGTGAGCCGAGCGCTGGACGGCAGGCCCTCACTGGAAGGTTTCTGGCATCCAGGACGCTTCCTGCCTAAGGTGCTAATCCCTGAGAAAAGGGCCAACATGTTTCCCTCCGCTTCAGACCGTGCACGGATGAAAACCCCGGTCCCCCTGGTCAGCCCCACGCCTCAGGGGGCAACTCCATTTCAGCTGAGAAGGAGTCCTTCTCGGTGCTGGAAAATGGAAAGAAAACTCCGGGTCTGTCCTCCAAGCACATTCTTCGTCACGGTGGGCGGGTTATTTTTAGAAAAAGGGAAGCAAAATGCGTCAGGTGTGACAGGAAGCCGTAAGAATCTCTGCTCACTGCTCTCGACTTTGTCCCAGGAAACTTGGGGGCCATCAAACCCACTTTGATCCCTGTTTTATCCCTGGTAACACGGACTTTAGAATATTCTGGGGTTGCGTCCTTATCCCTGCGTTCTGACCACGAAGTCGCATGTCCGCCTTTGGAAAATGAAAGCCAGTGTGGAGACATCAAACAGGAACCCACGGACCAGGACGCGGGTGGTCCACCTTGGGGACCTTCTCTCCTGCAGCGGTGGCTCTCAGACTCACGCCCGGGATGGTCCAGCCCAGCCCAGGGGTGCTCGGGCATTGGCTGCACCGTTTGGGGCCGGCCGGCCGTGACAGGAAGCTCCAGGAGGCTGAGGAGGTCGATGCGTTTGGAGCGCGGAGATTAAACTCGAGGGCTCATAACAGGCCCGGCGTCATGCGCGCCCGTGCATGTGTGCGTGCGAGCTGGGGCGGGACGCGGGCCCGTGTGGGCACAGACAGGCAAGCTGAGCCCCAGCACCGCGTGGCCTCCCTCGCCCCTTCCCCGCGTGCGGCTCACTTGCGTGACTCCGGGTGCAGGGCTGAGGTCCGGGGCTTGCAGTGGGGGCCTCATGGCCCAGCCGGTTCCCTGCTCGGGGTCCAGAGTGGTCCCCATCCCAGCAGGAGATGGGGGCGGGGTCATGACCTGATTCTGAAGGCTGAGTGTCCAAGGTCGAGGGGCCGCCCTGTGCTTCTGATCGCTGGGGGACAGTTGTCCCCTGGCCGGTCCGAGGATGGGCAACACCAGGCCCAGGTGGGGTATCAGCAGTCCCGCCCACCTCTTTCTCCCCCCGCAGCTGCTGGAACGTGAGGACTGTCTGGGCATCCATGAGGGAAATTGGGCACATGCCCGTGTGTGCGTGTGCGTGTGTGTGTGTGCGTGTGCGTGCGCGCGTGCACACGTGAACAGATGCAGACACGCAGAGGGCAGCGTCGAGGGCGGCTGGGAGCATCTGTGCACTTGAGACCCACGGGGACCCATCCTGGCGCTCACGCTCGGGGCCAGGATGGGATGGGAGCCCAGGGGCCTCCGTGGCGGCTTCTCTGTGGGACGTGATGCCATGGGGTGGGGGTGGGGGGGCAGGCTCCTCAGCGGAGTGGAAGCTCCTGGAGGGGCAAGAAGGACTCGGGAGAGACATCTGTCTGTCCCGGCCCGGCGAGTTCTCTCTCTCCGTCCGTTCCTCTGTGTTGTGCACACACGTGTGTATGTGTGCACGCTACACACACAGCATGTCTGTGTGCAGACTCTGTTCTAACCGATTCAGCTGACTCCGTAGAAGCTGAACTTAACACGGCAGGAGGGAAAGAGAGAAGCTGGCCGGTGGAAGGAAGGATGCCAGGGTCCCCGGAGCTGTGAGGACCACCCCCCGACCACCGCCCCGGGCCTGCGAGGCTCACACCTGTCTGTATCCACCAAGGACCTGGGGCCACCTGGACTCGGCTGCCAGAGCCTCGCGGGTACGGGGGTGTCGTCTCCTGACGCAAGGGACCTACTTCGGCCCAGCCGTTTTTACAGAAGGGCCTGAAGGCACTGAGACCCCCAAGACACGCTAATTGGTCCCCTGGAATGCCCCGGCAGTGTGCCCGGCCCCCAGGGTCTCGGGGGCTCTGGGTGACGGGCCGGCAGCCCCTCCCATCCTGGGCAGGCAGGGAGGCAGCACAGGGGCCCTGCCGGCTGGGCCCCCGCGGCCTGTGGGCAGCTGGGCTCATCCCTGGAGGCCACAAAGGGTCCGTCCGTCCCCATCCCTGTGTCCTCTGCAAACCACAAACAAAGCCCAAACTCAGCAGCACCTATCAGAGCTCCGGGCGAGGCTGAGCCCCGCGTGGTCAGGTCGACAGTGTTTACAAGTGTCAGAACCTGTACCCGGGCCCTGCTCTCTGCCCAGCCTTGCCAGATGGCCTCCCAAAGCCGCTCCGATCGCCGTCCGTCCGGCAGCAGAGGCTGTCCCCTCCCGCCGGGCGTGGCGGCTGCCACATCACTGCGCATTTAATTGGCACGTGTGGGGCCCCGGGTGGGGGGTGCTTCTCACACTGAGGTCCGCTCCTCTCCGCCCCGAAGTTTCAGGAGCTCACAGTAGGCAGGTTCCCCGTTGTCCTGCCCTGAGCTGCTGGTCCTTTTAATTGTGGTGACGATGTCTTTCCGGGATCCCGTGGGCCCCCGGGGGTCATCTATTCTGATGGGCAGCACACGACGGAGCTTGTTCAGAGGCCCTGCCGAGGGCAGTGAAGATGCCTTTCTTCTAGAACACTCCATCCTGCTGGCAGGCTCTGCTCTCTGCTTCCTCCTGCCTGTGCCTTACGCAATTTATAGCTACTTCGTTTTTGCTTGTATTGTCCTTGCGGGATCCGCAAACCATCCTCAAACATTTAAATTCTCACCGAGAAGCAAGGTTCCCCTTCTGTTTCCAACGGTTCCTCGCACTTGTCAGCTTTTACTGGTTTTCTCCCCGTCGGGAAGGTTTCTCCAGTTAAAACACACACATTTATTTTGCAGCCATATTCCGTTTTGGGGTTAAAGTCGGGGCCGGGAATCCTGGTGATTTGTAGTTCTTCCCACTTAGGAACGGGAGCGGCCTCCGTTCAGCCCGGGTCTTTAACAAAATGGTTTTCACTGAATGCCCGGCTCGGTTCATAGACTCCCCAGTGCGTGAGTTACTTCCGAGGATTTTTTTTAGCATGAGAAAAAACTTTCAAAGTGGAAATAATTCGAACTCTTACACCCGTCTACTGCGCCTGTGCAGAAAGTACACGGGTAGAGACGGCTCTGGAAACAGTAGGCGAGTCTTGGTGAGCCGTCGGGAAGGTAGCGGGTGCCCCCTACGTGAGTGCCGTGGCCTGGGGGTGCTGGGTGGGGCTCTGGGTCAGCAAGGGGCGCAAGGTGGCTCTGAGTTTGTCCCAGGGTGGCCGGGCTGCCCTGGGGTCCTGCTCCCAGCCCCCTGCGAGTGAGGAGTGAGCGTGAGGCCTTTTCCTCGCTTGTCGCGCTGAGAAGGCCTGTCTCCTCCCTCCCAGCCCTGCCCCGTGGCCCACGTCCTAGATAAGCCTGTTAAATTAGCCCCGTAATACTTAAAATGCTAGTCCATTTAATATGTAAACAATGACAATTTTTTTTCAAAGGGTTTAGGATTTAAATTAGTTTTTTAAAAACCCAATTACTGCCATTTAATTCGGAGGAGAGAGTTCTTTATGTGCTAATTATATAGCTGGGAAATGAGCAATCAAGGGTACAATGGGGCATTAAGGGCACTTTTTAAAGGTTTGAACTTATTTATCAGAGTTTGGGGTTGGGTGTCTGCAGCCTGAGCAGCCCTGATGGTGGGCGCCGAGGAGGAGGAGGAGGGCGGATGGGGGCCAGGAGGAAGGACAACATGGCCGCGCGGCAGAAAACCATGTGGCCTTTATATCATCTTATTATGTCGACAGTGTTTACAAGTGTCAGAACCTGGACCCGGGCCCTGCTCTCTGCCCAGATTACTCGCTGGCCAGCAGGCAAGGAAGGGGCTGCCGGGTGGAGGCCAGATGGGAAACCCCAGGCCTTGGGCTCCTGCAGGTGACATCCACATAGAACCTTCTAGAACTTTCCAGAACCTTCCAGAGGAGCACACATGCCCCAGGAGGCAGATAGGCTACAGCATTCGTAGTTCACTGCCTCAGACCCCAGATGCTGGGTAAACGTGGGAGGCGGCTTCTCAACCCGCCTCCACCGCGCCCTCCTTCCTCCCACATGAACCTGGAATGTTCTAGAACCATCCTGTTCACACTCCTGCCTCTGTGAGTAAGCACCTCCACTTCCTAAGAGAGAGGCGATGAATCATTTTAAACAGAGCTTGTCTTCAAAGCAAAGGGGCCCTTA
Source organism: Panthera onca (assembly GCF_046562875.1). Taxonomy (NCBI): domain Eukaryota; kingdom Metazoa; phylum Chordata; class Mammalia; order Carnivora; family Felidae; genus Panthera; species Panthera onca. Next base: position 219,783,258 of record NC_138346.1, on the reverse strand, counting down.
TTTTGGCCCAGTATTCCTTGGGGACTTGCCTGGGGGAGCACTGGCCACATCCAGTTAGGAGTTCTCTCCTTCCTGGAGGGACCCTGGGGTGGGGTGGGGGGTCGGAGACGGAGGCCTGAGGGGGCCTTGGCAGGTCTGCCCAGCCAAGTGCACACACCAGGGACCACGGCCTCATACAGCACAGACGCCGAGCTCCCGCCCTCAACTTATGGAAAACTAGGCTTGTCATTGACACGAAGCTGTATCGAACGCCCTGAGCGGAGCGTGTTTACAGGAGACGCCAGGGTGAGCTTCAGAGGAGCTTAAATGTTGAACATCTACACTGGCCATGGAGGCCCTCCTGCATCCAGCGGTGTGGCCGTGAGGCCCCGGCGTGGCGGCCACACCTGCTGCCTCCTGGCAAAGACCGGAGGGATGGCCTCGACTGGGTGTTGGAGACGAAACCACTGGGTTTCTCGGCGGGGCTGACTTCTAACGGCTCCAGGGCGCGTCCTGGGGTGGGAGCAGCTGTGTCTTACCCAGAGGAAGACTTTGCTGAAGTTGGACCCGTGGGTCACGCAGGGCAGGACCCCCAGAGCCGCCCTTCCCCGGCTAGTTCTTACAAACCCAGCCGGCCGGCCCCCGGCCACCGCCCCGCATCCCACCCGACTTCTGCGAAAGCCCACGACACGTGGGGCTGTTCGTGCCCCATTTGCGGAGGCTCACGGCCTGGCTGAGGGATCCGGCATCCAGTGAAGCCAGAACCTTGGGCTCAGGGCCGGCCGGGTCGGCGCTGGGGACCCACGAGGGTGCTCCAGGCCTGGGCCCTCAGGGTTGGTGGCCGATGGGGCGGGCGGCCCGGCACGGAAACTCCCCAGATAAGGGGGGGTTGTGTGGAAAGGGCCAGGGAGGCAGCAGCGTGTGGAGGAGCGTGGGAGTCCAGAAGGGTCCCCGGAGCGTGGCCTGCGTCTGGACTCTTAGAGACTAGGAGTTGGCTGGCACAGGGGCAGACGGCAGGGCAGGGGTCGCCAGGCGTAGGGCACGGCCGGGGAGCCGCCGGGAGGCGGGAAGGTGGGTCCGGGTTGGGGCTGCGGGGCCGTGCTGGCTGCGGCTTCAGAGCCCGCGGCTGTGACCGCCGGCGGGGACGTCTTGGGCCCAGGCCTCCAGCGCCTCCCGCGGGCACGGAGGGCAGGCGGGCAGGAAGAGACCCGTGAGCAGCGGGGGCCGTGACCTAATTGGTCCAGGAGAGCCAGCGTCGGCACCCAGAGTGTTCAAAAACAGCGAAGATTAATCTTAAAGCGATTAGCCAACTTATTTTCTTTTTCAAGACATTAGCTGGTCAAAAATGACAAAAATGTCCTTAAGCCGCGTTGAGGCAGAGGCAAGGAACAGGCAGCCTTTTGTCTGGTGGGGGGGCTGCCCGCGGAGCCTGCGTGGGGCTCGCGGGAGCCCATCGCCCCGCACGCCGGTGGAGGGAATCAGGGCTCCGGAGCCGCGGATTAGCCCGCCGGGCGGCAGGGGGGCTGCTGGCCACCCACGGGCCAGGGCCTGGGGTCCCGTGTCCGCGTGCCGGCCGCCGTCTGGGTCTTCCTGGCATGGCTGGGTCCCCTGGCCACTCAGGGGCCTCGGTCACCGCGAGGAGCGCCGCGGCTCGGGAGGGCAGGTGTGAAGGCAGGTGGGCCGCAGGGGCGCCTGTGGTCCTCGCTGCGGGCCTGGGGGGGAAGGGCGGGCCCAGGGAGGCCTTTCCCCTGGGCCGGCTCTTCCCGTGCTGCAGACACCGTCCTCGGGCCCGACGTTTCCTCAAGAAAAGAAAACACCCGAGTCCGTGTTTCTTATCTGAGGGGCAAACAGTGAGATTGTCGCCGGCCCGGGAAGGGGCTTTCGCAACAAATCCGGTGGACGGGGCCGGGGGCAGCAGGCCCAGCCTGGCGGCCTCTGCGCTCGGCCAAGGTGTGCGCCCGCCCCCCACCCCCCACCCCCGACCCCAGGCGGCAGGTGCCACACCAGCTGTGAGCCCAGTAACTGGAACCCGCCTGACGCAATGCGCCCGGCGTGGCAATGACAATTAAAGGGTCTCTTCCCCGGCTTCCTTCTGAGCACTCGCATTGTGGCTCTGCGCGCCCCCCCCTCCACGGGGGCTTAGGCATAATTATAGGGTCAGGTTACCCCGAGAAACAGGTATCGGCATTGTTGAGTCCGGTGCTGGACCCCGGCCGCCCCCGGCCCTCCCTTCCCCTCGTCCCTCGGCCGGTCCCCCAAGTGCCGTCCCCCTCCTCAGTGTCCTTCGCCCGCCCGGGGAGGGTGAGGCCGGGGAGGGGCCTGGACCACGTCTCGGGGGCCCGGTGGGGAGCTGGGAGAGGGGCAGGGGGCGTCTCTTGTTATGTCTCCAGCAGCTGGAGTTAAACGTCCAGGTGCAAGGAGATCGTTTGGTTCCCCATTGTCCGGAGCCACGGGACACGGGACGGGGGCCAGGACGGGGCACGGGGTGCCGGCCAGGGGCCCAGGAGATGCCCCTGGGAAGAGAGAGTGAAGCCTGCGCGGCCTGGCGGTGGACCCACGGGCCTCGGCCTCGAGCTGCACCCAGCGGAGGGGGGGAGGGCGATGCCCAGCCACTGGCCGACTGGGGCGCGGTGACTCGGGGCACCGTGAAAGTGGAAGCCGCCGTCGTCAGCCCACCTGCCCCGGGCGAGGTGATGGTGGCAGAGGTGAGGGTGGGGCCGGGAGCTGGGGGCGCCCGGGCTCGCCGGCCCCAGTCCTCACCGCATGCCGCCCGTCCTACAGACAAGGAAAGAGGACTTTCTCTAAGGACGGATGGTGTCAGAAGTCCGGAGGCCAGGATTTAAACCCAGGCCCCGCCATGTCCGGGGCCCCGCGCCCCCGGTTTTATCGTCCCTGTCTTGCCGAGTGGCAGAACGGGGAGAAGCTGGTCCCTAGGTTTTGGACACAGTGACCCCTGAGTCACTGCACCCACAAGTCAGCTCTGTGGACTCCTGGGCTTTCTGAGGGACAGAGGCCCTGGACACAGGGATGGACAGAGAATGGGCTCATGGGATGTCTCCTGAGGGGCCCCCACCACCCCACCTCTGAGTTCTGGCAAACACTGCCCCATAGGTGGTTACAGGCCCCCCCGCTCCGTCTCTACACGCAAACCCCTTCCTGGGGCGGCGTGCTGTCCGTGTCCCATGCTGTCTGTGCTGGGACGTTGGAAACTGGTTCACGGGGCTCTGAGGAGAACGAGGCAGGACGTGCCTTCTCCCCACACGCCTGGCTCTGGGCCGGGGAGGGGCTGATGCAGAGGGCTCACCCCAGTGCTGGGTCGTCAGACAAATGCGGTGGGCGGGGAAGCCGTCAAAGGAGTTTTATCCCATTGTAGAGAGGAGGAAACTGAGTCAGAGGGAGGCCATGGCCGCAGGGAGTCCAGCCCCGGCCCGGGATGTGCAGACCAGCCCTGGGACGTCATCCCTGCTCTCACCCCTTTCCCTCATCTAGGCATCCAGGGGACCGGGGACGGGGCTCCTGCAGCGGCACCCTCCGGCGGCCCCCGGGCCCCCTCTCCCCTCTCTCTGACCTCACAGCTGCCAGCCCGAGAGCCGGCATGTGAGGCGGGTCACACGATGCAGATTTAGATGTGTGCCTGTCGCACAGGAAACGAGGAATGCAGAGCCCTCCCCCTCCCGGCAAAGCCCCATCATGTGTGAGAGATCAGTTCCGGGGACAGTGGTAGCTGCCAGGGGGATGCCACCCGCGCTGTCCCAAACCGCCCAGGCAACGTGTGTAGGATGCTTCTTTCCAGGATCCCAGAATGTTCCGGTAGCAGCACCTCTCCCTGGAGTGCCCGAGTCCCGGAAACCAGGGAGGTGCTGCAAGTAAGACCAGATGTGGCCGGGTGCAGAGGGGACGCCCTGGAGGGCTCCCTGGAGGAGGTGGCTTTGCGTGGATAGAGGAGGGTGGAGATTTCCCCGAGAGGAACAAAGGGAAGCTTGAGAAGGATTCCTTCCCGGGTGTGTAAACCCTGAGATAGCTTCTCACCTCCACGCAGCGGCTGGGAATCAGGTTTCCTACAAAGTGGGCTCTTGGGAAGTATCCCTGACACCAGAGGAAAGCCTCGCTCTTGGGACTGCCTGTTCGGGGTTCCTGCCAAAGAGCAGAGCCGCCCGCCCTCCTGCCCTCGCGGCCGCAGCACCGGCTGCTTGGACCTCGAGTGTCCAGGAGCGCCAGGCCAGCCCCTCCCCCCCCCCCCCCCGGTGTCGCCATCATGGTGGATCCAGGCCAAGGCTCCCACCAGCGCTAAGATGTCTCAGGTCCCTTGTGGTGGGGGGTGGGGTAGGCCGGGGCCAGGGCCGAGGGCTGCAGGGGCCGCCTGGGCTGGGTGGGAGGCCCAGAGCCCGCAGACCTTGGCTCTTGGATGTTGTTCATGACAAGCTTGTGTTCTTAGGAAAGGACGGGGGGGACCCCAAATCCCTCTTGAAGTAACAGTGTGTCCCCCCCACCTCTTCTGTGTAATCTCAGGAGCTCGGGGGGAAGGGTGTGGGGCCGCCTCCGTCCTGACCGAACAATGCCGCGGAGCTCTGGGTGGAACCCCAAGGGTCTGGTCCAGGTTCAACAGCACTGACTCTGCACCCACGTCTCCAAGGACTGAGAGAAAACCCGTCGGTTAGATACACGAGGGATTCGCGGGGCCCGTCCTGAGGGGCTGGGTCTCAGGGCGCACTGTCGGGGCGCCGATGGGTGCGGCTGCGTCCGGTTCTGTATCCCAGGCACGCCTGCTACGCCCCCGGGAACGCCCGGCCCATACCCCGGGTCTCCCAGCGCCATGCTGCCCACACGCCTGTGCCCACCTCCTGGACCATCACCTTCCCCAGTTCCTGTGTGGGCGGAAGGTGGGTGCGGCATCCTCCGCTTCCCCCTCTGAGGTGTCCTCATCCGAAGAAGCCAACAAGACGTCCTCGTTTCCGGGGCCCGGGTTTCCCTACGCTCTGCGGCTGGCCCCAGGAGTGGTGGACAAAGTTCGCCCAGAAGGCAACCGAGAGGACCTGGCTGTTTGTCACAGACTCCTCTTTTTGGAATACGGTACTGGCCCCTCGGGAGGTTTGGGTGATGTGGCCCAGAAAGTTCGGGAAAGTTCCAGAAAGTTCCCGAAGGCTTCCCTGCTCTGGCCTAGCAGGTGTCAGGGCACAGGTCTTCCAGCCATGTTGGGGGGTGGGGTGGGGTGGATGTGGCCTCGTGGTCACTCAGCCGTCTAAGTGAGGGGGATGGTCTCAGAGGACCTTGGGGAAGGAGCCGCGTGCGCAGGCCTGGGGCTGGCTGGTGGATCCGGGATCTCTCTGGTTTTGTTGCCACTTCCATCAGCCCTTGGGAAGCAGGAGGAGGAACCAAGACTGTTCCCTGTGCTGCCCTCTCACCTCCTCCTCGGCCGGTTTTCCTGGGTGCCGTGGGCGCTCAACTCTGCCCTTTGGGATAAGAGAATGGGGCTTCTGTTCTCGGCAGAGGCTCGGGACCCGGTGCTCAGAGGCCCAGTGTGCTCCCTGACTTATCGTCCCGACAAATCTCAACACCGACACGTCTGCACTTTTCTGCTCTCTCCTTTCGGCGGGGCGGGCTGGCCGGCCCACGCTCCCGCCCTGCCTGGCACCCTGGCCTTCCCTCCCCAGGGAAATGCAGCACTCGGGAATCCTGCCTCCCTCCGCACCCCCCCCCCCCCCCCCCACAGCACAGCCAGCGTTTTCACGGGGACCACGGAGAAGCAGGGGTGGGGCTGCCCTTGGCGACCTTCCGGGGGGGGGGACCGGTGCTTGAATAATGAGTCACGTGCTCCTTTGCCCAAAGCGGGCAGCAGATCAATAGCAGATAACTCGCTTCCTGAGTGCTGGTCACCCAGCCACGACAGTGGAGGGACGGAGGTGCCAGCGGGGCAGGCGGGGATCCCGCTGGGGCCCCAGACCCCCCCAGGCGCCCCTCCAGGGGCTCAGCGCTGCAGTGCTCTGTCTTGGGGGGCACGCGGGGGACTTCAGCTCGTGTGTCCATGTCAGCGCGAACGGTCACCAGCCTCCTTGGCTGTGTCCCACCGTGGTCCGCGCTCCGGCTGCCTGGGCTGCCACGACTTCCCTCACCGCTGAGAACAGAGGCCGTTTTCAGAGTGCGAGGGGCCCGCCTTCCAGGCCGCACACGTGCCCGGGCCCGTTAACGGGGGTGGGGGGGCTGCTCCCGTCAAAGGCGGAAGGAAGGGCTCCGGGCCGAGAGGGGTTTGGGGGCAGGGGTGGACGCGGGAGGCGTGCCAGGGTGACGGGCGCCTCCCGCTCCTCACCCCTCGTCCCAGAGCCGTCCCCTCGCGCCGTCCCCCGGGGGCCATGCACCCTGACCTTGAGCCCCGACAGCCCACCTTTAATTGCCCCTGCCGGACACGCACTTCAGCGCCGCGTCCCCCGGTCAGCAGTGGCCGTGAGTCCCCCTCTGAGCGGGACTGTCGGCTTCTGGTGCTTGACAGAGTCATTAGCGAGGCGGGCGCTTCAGAGAGGCGCGCTGGAAAAGGGGCTCCGGGAGGTGATTATTTCTTTTATTTTAAACCCGACATCAGCAGCGCCCAGAGCGGCCTCTCGCGGGGCGGATGCCGTCTCCGGACGGCCGCGTTGGCCGTATATCTTTGTTTAGGGACCTGGTTTTTATTAAATTTAATTGCTTCCTTTTCTGGCCTTAAATCAAGGGTGGCCTCAAAGCAGGGACAGCATCAATTTAATTTAATTACTCTGCACTGCAGCCTTCCGAGCAGGAGCACGGCTACCGGGGGCTCTCGCGGGGCCCCCGATTTGGGATGCGCCCGGCAGCGTCGGGCGGGCACAGCTGAGGGGCCGCGTTCGGACCCCCAGCCTCCCCTGCCGGCGCTCACCCCTGCCGAGCACCGGGCCGCAGACCGTGCCCTTCACTCACTCATTGACGTGTTTGCTTTTCATTTGCCCATAAAAGCACGTGGGCTTTTCTAACTCGGGGCGATTCCTCGAGGGCCGTTTGTCTTTTGCGGTGATGTCCCCCCACCCCCCGCACTGCCCGGTCTGGGGCTGCAGACACTCGTGGGCTCCCAAGTGGTGCTCGGGGCGCCCTTGCTGCCCCCGTGTGCCCAGTCGTCGGGGGGACCACAGCCGAGCGGTCCCTTCCTGTACCCAGAGCCCCCCGCTGCCCAGCAGCCCTTCTGGGTCCTCGCCTCGGTTTCCAGAGAGCGCGCACGGCCGTGTTGCACTGGGTGTCCGTCCCCGCGCTCACAGGGGCAGTGCTTCCGTGCGCCGAGGAGCCTGCAGCTCTGAGCGCGGGTGTGGACGCCCCGGCCCGAGGCCGCCTCGGTGTCCCCGGCCTGCCGTGCGAGGCATCAGGAGGGCACGCGGGTCTGGGCTCCCTGGCACTCCGAGCACAAACACTGGGAATTATTAAGATGATTTGTTAAATGATAGAAAATGTTTTTCATTTCCCAATTTCCAGCTCTTGCTGAAGCCGCTCTCCAGCTGCCTGCGCCTCGTTCCTTAATATTTAGACTTATGGGCCAATTTGAGGGTATTTTCTCTTTCTGCCATGATTAATGCTTCTATAGAACAATGTCATCACAAGTCACCTACCTGCCCTGTCAGCTCAGCATCAATCTCGCTGGGCTGGGCGGTAATTTATGACTGGTGCCAGCAATTTGCAAACCTAATGGGGAGCAGGGGGGTGAGGGGTGGGCCCCCGGCTCTGTCTGCGGCCTCGTCAGCCCCCCCCATTAGCAGAACAAATGATGCGGAGATCAGACATCATCTCCAAGGCTCGATAAATATTTTATCAGCCATAATGGAAATTGTCAAATTGATCTAATTGTACAATACGTTATCAGTGAGATATCAAAGCCGGGCCTGGCCTCTGCCGGGACCCTCCCGGCCGCCCCAGCTGCCGAGGATGGGAGTCGGGAGCGCCGAGTGGGTCCCGATGCGGTGTAAATAATATGCTGGCCACGGCAGCCCGTTAAGGGGATGATAAATTTTGTGGAAATAAATGGCCTTATTCTGTGGTGCTTTGCTAGTCCTGATTTTTGAGAGCCACAGGGGAGCAGAGAGAAATAGGCAGAAAGACAGAGACGGTGCACTCAGAACTTTCCCGCAACAGGGGATCCAGTCCCACCGTCTTGGCTCCGGGAGCGGTGACAGTGCTTGGAAATCGGTCACAGAGACGCCGAGCAAAGACCCGGGATGGCCCCCGGCATCCTGTGACAGAAATGTGTGCCTCTGTGGCAGGGGACATTTTTTTTCTGACCCTCTGGAGCCAAGGGTGCTTGGGCTCAGCTGTGGCAGGGGCACGCGTTTCGACGGTGCTCCTTTAAAATCCGGGGTCATGCGGTGCATTTGCCACTCAAGGCGGCGGGGCGGGGGGGCAGACGCCGTGGACTGAGCCAGGCGAGAACTGCAGGGCAGGGAGCGGGTTTTGGAACGAGGCCGATGAGAAACCGAAAGCGGTCTGGGCGTCCCCTCCCCCCCGGGGCGCATTCATCAGGGGTCTGGTCCTGCAGGAAGGGATCGGGGAGGGACTCGGGACGGTGGCGGTCAGGCATCTTTCACAGCCAGGCAAGACCTTTTGATTTCTAGAACAAACAGTGATGTCTTGGGCCTGGAGCACATTTGCAAAATCGAGTGGAAACATCTGTGAACAAGCTAACGACGAGCTGCCTGGCCGAGCGTGGGGAGCCCTGCCCCGGGCGCAGGGGGGCGGAGGCCAGAGTCCTGCCTGCGCCCTCGTGCCGCCGCAGAGGAGGCTTCGTCTCACTTGCCGAGGTGCTCGTGGGTCGTGGGGGGCAGGCATCTTTGCAGGAGGCGCACAGGGGCCATCCTCAGCCGGCGTGGACGCCAAGGGCTGGAGCCCCGGGCGTCAGGACCCGGCCTCCTTCTGTCAGGTGTCTGCCCGGAGCGCGTGCCCTCCCGGGACTCCCAAGCCACGCGCTCCCTCGAGAGTGGACGTTTGCCTTGATGAGCACCGCTCGGGGGCTTCGGGGATGGTCTGCCGGCCCGGCCGAGACAAGCCGGCGGCGTCCGGAAGGGCAGAGGGCGGCGGCGAGAGGGTGTTGCCGCCCGGCTGGGCCTGGGCGTCGCGGGGAGGCTAACCCAGCGCCCGGGCTGCGGCCGCCACGGGGGCCCTGAGCCGTCCGTGCCGCCAGCTCGGCGGTGCCGGGGCGGGATGTGGACCCGTCCGTGGAGGCTTCCCCGTTAGGGAGCCCTGAGCCTTTCTCGGCTGCCGGCTGCGGCTGCCATGTTTCCCATTAGGTCACATGTGGCTGGTGACCACGCGTGCATGCACGGCAGCCTGCACTCCGCCTCCTGGGTCGCCTGTCATTTTGAATAAAAATAAGAAAGGAGACAACACTGGCGAAGCAGGAGCCGCGCGGGGCCGTGTCTGGTCCTTGCCTCCTCCCGGAGGGCTCCGCGTGGGCCCGCGTGGCCTGAGCTCGGGTTCCTCCGCCGTTCCGGCGAGGCGCGTGGCGAGCGCCGGCCGGCCTGGCAGAGTTGACGCGGGTCTGGGCCCCGCTCGGACTCTCCCCTGCCTGCCGGTCGGGGCGTCGGGACAGGGGCAGCAGGACCCCCACCCAGGGGCCGCCTTCTGCACTGAACCTGCCTGAGCGCCTTCTCTCTCCTGATGGGGACGACAGCCACAGCCTTGAAACTCTTTCTCCCTCTGCAAACCCCGGTGCTGGGCCGATGGGCCCCGTCGCCCTGCAGGGAGGTCCGAGAACACCGGCCACTGGTTCTACCCCATGTGACCAGCTGGCGAGGCCCGGCCACCCCCGCCCCTACAGGGGGCCTTCACCGGGACCCCAGACCCAGAGCGTGGGCGGCTGGCATCCCTGGGAGAGACTCGGAGATGCTGGCCCTCCCAGATACCCAGTCAGGATGGCATCACGTGGTCCCTAGGCACCCCTGCCCACCACCCCCACCCCCGGGTCAGCAGAATCGGGAAGATGTGCCCTCCACCTGGGAGCTCGCAGGGCCTCTGGGCCGGGATGGGGCTCTGACCCCTCCGAGGGAACAGGGCCGGACGCAGCTCTCTGAGCTGTAGGGGTCCCACCAGGCGGAAGGCACCCAGACACGCCACACCCCAGCCCCTCAGGGCCTCTGGATTTCGTGTCCACGTCCCTGCGCCTTTCAGGATGTCCTGCCCTGGCACACGCACCCCAGCCCTCACCCTTCTCTGGTGGAAACCGGGCGCCCACCAGCCAGCAAATGGGTGCTGGCTTTCTGCTGAGAGCGGGGGCTCCGCTGGGACTGCCACCACCTGCCTGGGGGGTCGTAGAAATCATTCAAGAACCTCCCGGAAGCAAGTCATGTCAATGACCCGTCTTATAGCCACGTGGAAGCCTGTGATCAAGGTGTCCCGTGTGTGCACGTACGCGCGTGTGTGTGCGTGTGTGTCCGCGACGAGATGTGCACGTGTTTGTGTGTGTTCCCTTGTAAGCAGGGTGAGGAGGACGCACCCTAAGCGCTGGGTAATTTGGGGCCCAGGGAGGGAAAGGAGGCCGAGCCCCAGTGAGCGGGCATCATGGGGACACCTGCCCCCCCCTCCCGTCCCGGCTGCCCCTTCTCCAGCCATCAGACTCAGGCAGATGGAAATACGGGGGGACCCGGGGCCACCACCAGATGCCTCGGGGATGCCATCATTTGTGACATGACCTTGGACCATGCTGTGGGCCATTCGGGCCGTTTGTGAGCTGAGGCCACAGAGGCCAGGTCGCCCGCGCAGTCCCTCCCTCTGTGGCTATTTTGGACGAATAGGAAGGGTCGCCCTTGCTCTGCAGCGTCTTGGCGAAGGCTGAGACCCCCGGTCTTGACCTGGGAGGCCTGGTTCCACCTGACAGCGTTGCTCCCAGGGGAGGTGCGGAGGCGTCCGGGAGCGGGGGCCGTGGGGAGTTCACGGGCTCTGCGTCGGGGTCCGCTTCAGTTTTCATTTCCTACGACGCCTCCGTTCAGATGCACGTTCTGGGCCAGACGCTGTGAAACGCAGCCCTGAGGATCTGTGATTCTGGGTTGACCTCAACCCGATTCTGCGAACCCTGTTCCGGAAACCCCTTCTGAGCGGCAGCATGGGGGACCGAGAAGAGCAAGCATCACTCTGGGCTTTGAGGGGCCTTCTGTCCAGGCCTCCTCCTTGTTCCCCCTGCATCACGCGGCTGCACGCGGACCCCAGCCCCGTGCTCACTGCTGCCGTGGTTGGGGGATGGCGGCACGATGTGGGGGTACCAGGACCGCTTCACGGAGGGGGCCCCGACTGAGGGGTGGGCAGGAGCCCCCAGGGGAACTAAGGGGTGCCTCGATGGGAGCCGTCTGGGTGCCGGGGCAGAGCAGCGTCACAGATGGATGTCCTCGTGGGCGCCTGACTCTGGCAGGTGTCCCTCACTAGCCAGACCTGCGGGAAGGCTGGCGCCCCTGGGGCACCAACACCGGCAAGGAGCCCGGGGGGCCAGGCCTGCGAGCCCGGGGTGGGCTGTGGCCTGTCCTGCCCAAGGCTCCCCTTGCCCCATCGTGGTAAAGTCCCTCTCTGCCCCAAGTGTCCTTCTCTGCCAGTGGCTCGGTGACCCGCATTCCCTGGGACGTGGTGGATGGTGGAGGGCGGCCCCCGGACAGGCCCTGCCGGGAAAGGTGGACAGCTTCGGCTCCCCGTGCTGCCGTCCGTCCAGCCCCTGCCAGCTGACGGAAGGAGTCTGCAGCCTCGCTTTCCCCGCCTTGTCCTGAGGCTCCCCCCGACTCGGGGGGGTTGCACAGGAAGTGCACTGCGTGAAGTGGAAGAGGCTCCCGACCCCTGGGATCCCCAAAACGTGCCTGGCACCCCCTCCCCCCCACCGCCCCAGCACATGGGGAAGAAAGCCGGCAGGGCGGGAGGGCCTGTGACAGGTCAGCGGTCCGGGAGGTGCTGTGGGGCGTAACTGCTACCATCTGATTTTTGTCTGGCTTTCCAAGTCCGTTCAGGAGCTGCGGCGGCCGGGCGGTGCCCAGACCCAGGGCCCCTCCATCAGCATCGAGATGGCCGCACAGGCGTGCCCCTCGCTCGCCTGCCCGACGGAGGGCGCCCACGCCGGCCCCGCGGACTCCCCGCCCGGCGCCGGCCCCACCTGCCGGCAGCCTGCACCGGGCCAGCCCTTCCCCTGCCCCTCCCTGCATCAGTTTCCCCAGGAGGGGATCGATTAAGGTGCTTCCTAAGCTTGACATTCTATGAAAGCTGAGGCCGCGCCTCCGAGGCTGTCGGTAGACAGTGGATCAATCGGGATAGTAGTGAAAAGGTGCACTGTATTGATCTGAGTTTAGGGAGTGTTCTCCCTGTGCTTCCTCCTCTGAGAAAGTTCTCGAGAGTCCGGTGTGTGTCGGGAAGTTCACAGGAAAAGCACTTGTGACTCTGAATGACCTCGAGAGGGCTGGGCTTAGGTGGGAAGGCCGTTCTGTCTAGGTCAAGGACATGACGCGTGACACGGAACTTTCCAGGAGAACGCTGAAGGTGTCCTTCACAGGCAGCAGAGCAGGCTTCTGGGACAAGGTGGCCAAGGGTCCAGAGGGCGCCCAGACATGCGTGTCCCCTGCTCGGCCGACCTTGGCCCTGCCCCGGGGCTGCACGACGCAGCTTCCTGACCTCAGCTACCTGCTTCTCTAGATTTCTTCCTGGCTGGCTTCTCAGAGTCCCATTTCCAGTGGGATCAGAGCACCACGTGGCTTTTAATGTTTTTTTAATGTTTTTATTTATTTTCAAGAGAGAGAGAGAGTGAGAGACAGTTGAGTGGGAGAGCGGGAGAGAGAGAGGGAGACGCAGAACCCGAAGCAGGCTCCAGGTTCCGAGCTGTCGGCACAGAGCCCGACGCGGGGCTCGAACCCACGAACCATGAGATCGTGACCTGAGCCGAAGTCTGGCGCTTGACTGACTGAGCCCCCCAGGCGCCCCGCACCATGTGGCTTTTAAGAAACTTCCGTTTAATTTAGGATCTGCACAAGTAACACTAGAGCAGGTCCACTGGACCTTTCCGTCTCTTCTGTGACCAGGCCTGGGAGGGGCCGGTATCCACAATTGGTTCCGGCTTTTGCGGCAGGAAGAGGTGAGCCCTGAGAAAGGACCAGGGGCAGGAAGGGGGTCTCGACGCCCTTCCTCCGGATGTGGGGCCACAAAGATGAGAAGCCAGCACTAGTCAGGGTTGAAGCAGGTCTGCCCCGAGTCTCAACGCCCGAGCGTCATCAGCAGCTTCTCCTCCACCGGGAGTCGGGCCGGCCCGTGGGGTGGGGGGCACTCTCCGGGGCCACCAAGGCCCTGTCAGTTCCTGTCAGTCCCGCGGTCTGCCCCCCTCGACCCGCCGTGTGGTCCGGCACCCCTGTCAGCTGGCAGAGCACAGTCTGGGGGTTTGTCCCGGGGGCACCGACAGGACAGAACCTTCCGTCCAGCTGGACTCCTCCCGCCCAGCCTCACAGGGCAGTCTGGGCCGGCGTGCCAGCTGCTCCCAGGACACCGTGGACGCTCACCCCCTGCCCTGCTTTCCTGAGACGCGTCTCCCCGACGTCCCCAAACCCGTCCCTTTGTTTACCGTCGTCCAAAGAGCTAAAAGCCAGAGCGTTCGGTACCGCTCTTCCGGTCAGTACAAGGCCTCGCGGCTCACCCTGCTGGCTCCCGGGCCAGTGAGCGAGGACGTGCGGAGGTCCCTGAGGCCTCCGCACCCGGGGCTCCGTCAGCCTGCTGGGGCGTCAACCACAGCAGCCTTGAAGGCCCCGTCCGGCCTGAGCTCCCGAGGTCCGGCCCAGGGTTCTGCAGCCCCGGGGTCACGTGCCTGTGTCTGCGACAAGTCGCGTCCCTTTCCGCGTTGCAGGGGGAGCGGGAAGCCCCGAAGGTGGGGCCTTGCCCCGACCCGGCGGCACGGCCTCCTGCAGGGCCCGGGGACTCCCAGCCTGCGCGAGGCCCGTGCCGTCCGGGGTTTGCTCCGACGGCGTCAGAGGTCAGGCTGGTGTTTGTGGGGCCTCGAGCGGCCACCTGCCCCATGGCACAGGGCACCGCGTGGCACCAAGAGCCTGCTGGGTCTTACTTCACCAGAAGGAAACCGACAAGTTCGTATTAACTTCTTCATTCAACCTCACCGCTCAGGAGGGAGAGGGTCCAGCCTCAGCAGCAGGGCTGACCGTCCGGCTCCAGGCTGGGGAATTGCATTTTCTGAGATGTGCTCGGGCCTGCTGTCGCCTTGGAGGCCGATTCCAGCTAACGTGGGCCGGGGACAGGCTCCCTCACCGGGGACTGGCTGGCGGCAGTCTTCGATGCTGACGTTGAGCACTCTAGGGAGCCGGAGCCCGGGTGTTTTCTGGGCCCTGCCAACGACAGACGGAGACCTGCCATGGCTGGGATGTGCCAGGGCCCCCCACCCCCCAGGTTCCCCCTCAAGGGACGGGGGGCTCCTAATAGGAGAAAACGCACCCCAGACGATGAGGTTGGGTACAGACGGTCCTCCCCAAATCTACACAATCCAGCATCTAAGCACAAGTGCAAGGTCAGCAAGCCTCGGGTATCTGCTAATTAGGGGAAGGGCTTTGGGCCAAACGTGAGTCCTCCCCGTGCCCGTGACCCTCTGGACTGTGGCTCTGGACACGTGGCCACAGGCAGTCCGTGAAGGCACGCGTCTACCCTCTGGCCCTGCACAGGCAGCCCTTCCCGCCCACTGCGAGCGCGCCCTATCTCCAAAGAGTGTGTCTGCCCTCACCCTCCTGTCCCAAGGAATCTGGATGTCCCCCGTCTCTGGGTTTGATCTTCAAACAAGTAGGAGAAAAAAAAGATGTTTGGGGGAAGCTGGTGCCCAGCTGTGACATTATAGCTGAGGCTGAACCTTGCCCTTTAACCCCCGGGGTATGTGGGGATGTGGGAGATTGAGTACAAAAGTCTTAGCTGTGCTGCCCTTGAATGGGAACCGACCCCCAGCCTCATGCCCTTTGCCACAGCTGGACACGGGTGTTCCTATGCTGGGGTGTGTGGGAAAGGTGAGGGGTCTCTGAGGACCCTCGAGTCAGAATCAGGGGTCAAGGCCCTTTAGGCCCCATTTGAAACTTAGCACCTGAGGCCCCTGAACTACAGGCAGTGCTTATCCATCCATCCATTCATTCATTTATCCATCCATCCACCCACCCACCTATCCTCCACCCACCCATCATCCATCCACCCATCTATCCATCCATCCATCTACCCATCCATCCACCCACCCACCCATTTTTATCCATCTACCCATCCATCCATCCATCCATCCACCCATCCATTTATTCATTCATCTACCCACCTATCCATCCACACCCCCATCCATCTACCCATACATTCACCCATCTACATAGCCATCCACCCACCCATCATCCATCCATCCACCCATCCATCCATCCATCCATCCATTTATTCATTCATCTACCCATCCATCCATCCACCCATCCATTTATTCATTCATCTACCCACCTATCCATCCACACCCCCATCCATCTACTCATACATTCACCCATCTACATAGCCATCCACCCACCCATCATCCATCCACCCATCCATCCATCCATCCATCCATCCACCCATCCATTTATTCATTCATCTACCCACCTATCCATCCATCCACCCATCCATCTACCCATGCATTCACCCATCTACATAGCCATCCACCTATCCATCCATCCACTCACCCACCCACCCACCCATCATCCATCCACCCATCTATCCATCCATCTATCTACCCATCCATCTACCCATCCATCCACCCATTTACATATCCATCCATCCATCCATCCATCCATCCATCCATCCCATATTTAGCCAGCCAGCCAACCATTCATCCACTGACATGTATGAGGGCCTTAACCTATCAGGCACTATCTGTGCTCTGCCTCGTTCATCCTCTCAATAGGTACTCTTAGATGCCCATCTCTGACAAAGAAACAGAGACTTAGAGGAGCTATGGGTCATCTCAGGCAATACAAGCTCTGCCCAGAGGCTCAGGCCTCTTCTCAGCCCCCTCTCCTGCGTATCCCCTCTCTGTCCAACTGAGCCCGGGGCTAAGGGATGGCCACTGAGAACTGTCCCCAGAAGAACAGCCTAACACTGGCCCTTGCTAAGGGGTCCTTAGTCAGGAAGTGTCCAGGAAATGCCCGCCTGGGGTAGGTAACCAGATGGCCTGAGGCCGAAGGCCAGGCCAGGCCAGACCTGGCTCATGGGCAGTGCCGGAACTCGTGTATGCTCCTCTCTTCTTCTGAGTGGGAGAAGGAGGTGGCCCCCATCCCCGGGCCTTCGCCGTTGGGCCTGCCACGCGACCTTCCTTTCCACCTCTCCGGATCTGCCTGCACGTCTCTGCGTTCATAGGCAACAGCAGGCGGTGGGGTGGACGGTCCCAAAGAGGACAGAGGCTGTGGGTGCGCTGGGGCCGGGAGGGGTCTAGAAGGGAATTAGGAGCGTGGGTCGCGAGTGGAACCAGAAACATGGTGGGGGCCTGGGTGGTGATTTGGGGGGTTCTGGGCTGCGTGCACGTGTGTGCGTGTGTGTGCCTGTGTGAGGGCTACCCGTCTGTGCCGGGGACACGGCTTGAGGTTAGAGGAACGGTTCGCGCGGCTGTCACCCACCCGACGGGCACGCGGCTCTCCCAGATGAAAAGCGAGCTCTTGACCACCAGCCTGCTTGTATGGGGATGACCACGGGGCTGGACCAGAGCACAGCTCCTGCGGACATGACCCGTGATTCGCCGTAGGAAAAACAGCAATGTGTCCCTTTGGAGGCCAGTCCTCAACGCTGGCAACAGTTTCTCTCGCTAATATTTGGTCCCGGAGAGCCCCGATTCACCCTTCCGGAAAAGGCAGTCCTGTTTGGATCAAAAAATAATTAGCAGGGCTTTAAGTGGGGGTTTCAAGTACACATTTAATTTACGCTGATTAACAGTCATATGCTAAGTAAACACCAGCTGAATATGAAACTGGCACCATTGAGAAGCACGGGACGCACGGTTATACAGAAAACTCAGTAAATGTGCCGTTTCTGCAACTGGCAATTATATTAATAACACGCCACACTCTTACAAAATTCAAATGAAAGAGTGCACGTCTACGCGGAGATCCGTGCTCGGGAACTTTTGATTTAATGTGTTGCTGGGGAGTCTTCCTTTACAAGCTCTCCTTTAAAGAAAGTCACAGCTTCCGAAGCCATTAGGCTGATGAACGCAAAAAAAGTAAGCTCCACCTTGGCATTCCTTGCCTCTTCCAACCCGTCTCCTGATCTATGAGCTTCTTTGTGAGTTTCTGATTTTAGAGCCTCCGTGCCCCACTGGGCCCTGCTGTTGCTTTCCCGCGTGTGCCGCTGTGTTCTGTCACGGGGACCTGCCAGGGCCTCGCCTGTGATGAGTCATTAGGGTCTGCCGCAGCGATCTGCCAACGTGTCCCTAAACGGGCTGACGAGTGTTGTCACCGCCGGCTGAAGCACTCTCGTGGCGGGGTGGTGGGGGGGGGGGGGGGGGGTGGTACTTTTCGGTGGGAGCTCTCATCCCAACCTGACAGGCTGTTACAGGAGGGGGACAGAACTGTCTGTACCGCCACCGAGGCCTTTTCCTTCTACAGGAGCAGCTTGAACCTTCAGGGAGAGGGACGCCGCGTGGGGCACCATCAGGATGGGCGGTGGCCCAGAACGCGAGCCTCCTGTAGCCCCACAGTCCCGTGGGTACAGTGTCAGGCAGACTCCGGGGGCTTTCTCCCCACTTTGCCGCTTCTGCCTCCCCCGTGGCCCCAGCTGGGTCCCCGTGATCTCCAGTCCCCCCCAGTAGGCCACACCTGCTGCAGCCCGAGTGGGAAGATCTCCGTGTCCGTCGTGGCCAAGGAAGGCGCAGGGCTCTGAATAGGACTTCACCTCCCCTGCTGCCCTCCCCCCCACCCCCCCACCCCCCACCCCGCCTCCAGGCCACCATCACGTCCTTACATCAGGAACCTGGGTGTCCAGTGCAGGCAAGGCCAGCCACACAGGGCTGGGGAGTAGCAGCACGCCAAAAAAGCGCTGGAAAATCAGTCTAAGTGAAAAAAAAAACCCTGAATTCTGTCGTTAAAAATAGCCACATGCACCAAAACCAAGTCGGTGTGGGTGAGGAAAGGTTCCGCGTGAAGCGACCCCTTCATCCCTTGTGGGAATAACCACTGCTCTCCCCGGCGGGTGCCGGAGCCTTTGTGGGTCCGGTCAGGTGGGGACCAGAAAGGCTCGTGGCCTTCCTGGCCTCCTGGCCTCCCACCCCTTCCCTAGGGCCCCCGGATCTGAGGGTGGCTGCATCCCTGCGGGGACCCCGAGTGGGGTCCTAGATGGGGGGGGGCAGGTCACCAGCCAGCCGCGGCAGGTGGGGGGACCAGGCACCCGCAGCTCCGTTCTTGGAGGATTTCAAAAGAAAATACAAATGGAAGGAAAAGTCTGGAGCGCGTGGCCACCGTGCTGCTCTGGAAGGAGCCAGCTCACGCTGGTGGCTGCTCGCTGTCCCTGATTTCAGAGTCGGGGACCCGCCTGGGCCTCTCGTGCGCCGCTCCGGAAACCTGAGATCGCTGAGGACCATGCCTTTCCCGCTTTGCAGAGCGAGCTTGCGTCGGGAGGGGTGGGGGGCGGGGGGCAAGGCTTCTGTCTTTTATTTTAACAAAACCTCGGTGGTTGGAGGGCTGCGGGGCTTTGGTGAGTGCCCGGCCCGACCTCAGCTCAGGGACACAGCCTCTGTTTTTCCTTCCTCTGACCCTCACGTGCCCAAGCCAATCCTCCCTTACCCTGTCTTCCTCTTCAGGGCTGCTCGGGGTAATGGACTTCCTTAAATTAATAATGCGTAGAAGGAGATTTACAACACGTCGCTAAAATATTGTCTCTGCCTTTTATTCATGTGTTTGTCACTGTGGCCTCTAATCGAGGTGCTCAGGGAAGGGATAAATAATGAAGAGAGAAACGCTCTGTCATAATCCAGGACCATTTGCAAATTCATCACCGATATTCTGGGAGAAGGAAAGACAGAGGAAATGACAAATATCCCGCAGCGCTAATATATCTCGTTGATTTCCTCTCCGTTTATTCAGATAACCTACTTGGGCCGTGATAGAATGAGGGGCCCCGGCGGCCCCAGCAACAGATGAGGCCGCACGCGCGGCGGTCCCGACGCCTTTCACAGGGGCCGGGTGCAGGGTTCCTTGGGATCTGTCTGAATTTGGGTGACTTTGGGGAAACTCTTCCCGGAGGAAAGCGGCACAAGGTGATCTCTGCCACAAAGCCTCGCCGCGCTCTCTGCGCCGGAGGGAAAGGAGCCTTTTTGCTCTTGTGTCTGTGGCTGGGTTTCATGAGGTCGATGACACGTGAACGATGTGAACGGTATTAAAAAGAAGAATTGGCCCAAACCCAAATCAATACCCCCCGAAAGAGACACAGAATGCTTTCCTGGTTCGGAGGGATTTTGTTTGCTGATGTCTCCCTCCTCCGGGCGAGGGCATGAGCCGCGCGCACTTGGGGGCTTTCTCTCACGATGGGTTTTAACTGCCGGGAATCGGAAAACGGGGGAAGAAAGCCGCTCTGGGAGATTTCTCTCCACTCCAGGCAGGGGAGCCTCCACACCTGCCCTTGGCCCCCACAGCTGCAGGTCAGAGCCCCGGACCTGCTCCCTCCTGGGTGTCAGGAGGGGTTTCCACGCAGGGTGGAAAGCAGAGGCAGAAAGGGCCTCCTGTAGGAACTCAGAGGTGGGGGTCAGCCTGGGGGGCGGCCTCCGGCTGCCTCGGTGGGGGCTGGGGGCTCCCAGAGTGTCTGGAGAGGGACCGATCGGACAGGCCGCCACCGCCGTGTGGTTTGCGTGAGGCACCCTGCGTAGGTCAGCGGGTCTCTGGGCAGGAAGGCATGGCCATGGCCACCTAGTCTCCAGGAGCAGGTCCCAGGACAGGGGCTTAGCACCTACCTGGCCACCTGCTCAGCCCACAGGGCCGGGAGTGCAAAAGGGAGGTCACTCAGAGATGGCGGAGCCCAAGCAAAGGTTCACCCCGCAGGGAGGGTGGCTGGATTTAGCAGATGGGGAACGGGGGGCGCCTGGTTAATTCCTCCTGGAATTCTAGATAAACGGCACATAATCCTTTAGTAGAAGCGTATCCCGAGCACGGCGTGTGCTTTATTGTATTTTATTTGTTTTACTGTAATTTATTGACATCCGTGCTGCAGCCTCGAAAACAGACTCCGCCAGATCCGGTCCTTTGGTGGGCGGGGGTCCGCCTGTCTGGCAAAAGACCCTGCATGACAGAGGGAGAAGGTCGATTGCAGGAAAGCCACGGCTCCTGGTTTACAGCAGCCCGGGGGGAGTCCCAGTGCCGTTCTGTGGCCGGGGGCTGTGGCCCGAGTGCCTTCTCCGGAACGTTCCCGGGTTGGATGGCACTGGGCGGGAGCCCTGTGAGCACACGGCACGGACGGGCTGCGTGGGGCTGGCTCGGATCCAGCGGCAAGACGCGAGGGCCCCGGACGGGACCCCCAGACAGTGACACCCCAGGGTCGCCGCGGGGCCCAGCGCTCCCCCCGCTCAGCCCGCCTGCGGTGGCCCCCCAGCATCTGCATCCGGTCCTCCTCTCCCACCCAAACTTTTCACATAAATTACCGCATATATTAGAAAAAGTATGCAGCCGTAAAAAACCAGCTCGCTCGTTGTAGAAAATACAGAAAAATCGTTTCCAGATTAAAATCCCATGCCCCACCATCTAGAGATAACGCTGAGCACATGTTTTCAGACCTGCTGTTTCTTTCCCATATCAGCGCATGTATGTCACCCGATGATATATAAATTACGTAACTCTCTATGAAAAGTATTTCGTGCGCGTAGTACGTACGTCCCGTAAGACGGCCCGGGAGGAGAGTGCGGGTCTTGTCCTCAAGGGGGTTACTTTCCAAAACCAGGAACCAAGCTTTAGAACTGATGTTTTGTTTAGAGGCTGAGAAGGCTCCTCCCCCCGAAAGCTGGCACTTTACAATCTGATTAGAAGAGACAAGCCCGGCTTTTGTCGTGGGGGAAGGAGTCTGAGCTTAAGGGCTGGTTACATATTTGTCTTCACAAAGTACAGGCTCAGGGTCCCAGGCTCGGCCACCCCCGCAGGCAGGCGTGCAGGCGGGTGTCAAACGTGGCACAGGTCACACTTGCACTCAGACGTCACCCCTCGTTTATCTGAAATTCAAGACTGGTTGGATGTCCCGGATTTTATCTGCTACTTCTGCCCACCCCACGCTGGAGACCTCACACGTTCCGCCAGGCGTGGGGTCCGAGGAGGGCGCGGGCTGCGGACAGCCGGGCATTTCTGAGCCCCGCAGCCGGGGGGGTCTCAGCACCGCACACAGAGCTGGCGGTCCCGTAGGGATCAGCCCTGGGGACCCCGGGGTGAGACGGTAGGCCCTGCCCCGTGGCTGTCCGGGTGGGCTGGGAAGGCAGAGAGTGACCGAGAAGGACTTCACACCTCGCAGCCCGAGGGCCGGCCCCCCAACACCGGCTGCTCCCGGGTGCGCACGGGGTCTGCCCGAGACGCCGCCTCACCCGCCTCAAGCATCCGTGCGGTGCCTCCTGTGTGTACAAGCTGAGGTTTGACATTGCGGAGGAGAGGAAAGGACAAGGACCCGGGGGTAAGGAGGGCTCCAGGGAGGGGATAGAGGACCTCCCGGGGCCCATGGAGCAAATGGGGTCCGCGTTTCCTGTGTGTCGCCCGGGTCAGGATGCCCCTCCGGGTCGGGGTCCCAGAGCCGTACCCTCGGCGGACAAGAACGTGACACACTGACTGAGGGCACTGAGCGCTGAACGCTGACTGAGGGCACCTGGCCGCGGACATCTTGCTAAGAGCCCAGCAGGAGTTGTCCGGGTTATTTGTCTCTGTCTCTGCACTTCCGGACGGGGTCCAGGAGGCTCAGGGAGGCCAGGTGCCCTGCCCGAGGCCACACAGCCGTGAGGAGGCGAGCCCGCGTCTGAGCCCCGTGCTGCATCTTGGGCAAAGCTCCCCCGTGGGTCTGTGGCTTTCCTTCTTTTCCTTCTCCCCATCCCCGTGCCGACGTTGTCGCTCTGTTTTCTGAGACCCTAACAGGGAGACAGAATGCAGCAAAACAGGCTCTCGGAAGCTTCTCCCCGGTGGCTGACGATCTGGAGGGGGCTGGCTCCCTGGCGGTCGGGTGCTTCTCCGTCCCAAGAAAGACGGGGGCTCACGGGCAGCAGCCGGCAGGTGAGGGAGGCCCGCTGGGAACGTTCCAGAAGAAAAAGACGGTTTTCAGAGTTTCTCAAAAGATGGCAGAGGCGTGCCCCAGACCCCGGCAGAAAACACACACGGGAACACGCTGGAAAGTGGTCAGGGAAAAAAGTTTATTTGGAACTTGGCCCCTGGAGCCGGGAGGGTTCTTTGTGTGCTGGTCACAGCCACACCAAGTACAACCAAGTGCTTTCCCACATCTTGTCAAAGGACAGCATTTCCTCTCTCCTTTCTCCTCGGGCTGATTAGCGGCTCAGGCCGTGGCGTGAGGACATGTTGGGGGAAGGAAAATGGGGGTCATTTTGGAAAACCTCTTTGTGGATGGGTCGGGAATGGGGAGAAAATGAATAGTTATAAGCTCATTTCCATAGAAACTGTCTCATTATCATGCTGGCTGCCCGCTGGACGAGGCAGGGCTTCCTGCCAGCAAATGAGCTCCACAATTAAGTGTCCCCTGCCCGCCCGGCTGCCAGAGAAGCCGGTCAGGAAAGATGGCTCCCAGCCCCAGCCAGCCCGCACAGAGGGACTGTCACATTCTCTGTTCTCTCGAAACAGCAGACATCTGTGTCGGGAGTTTACCGGGCGCATAAAGAAACGCAGGCCAGCCCCACGTAACGATGAGGCGAGGGCCGTCGGGGGGCTGCTCCCACGCACAATCTCGTGGGCTGGCCGACGCCGGAAGCCGTGTGGGCAGGCCTCCCCGGCGCCCCCGAGGGCGGTTCGCAAAAGAAATCGGAACAATTAGGTTTAAAACCACTTCCTGGGCCGTGCCCTTTGTGTTCTGCGTGACACCGGGCCCCCGGTCCCCTCGCCCAGGAGGCACGTTGTCCCCAGAGTCTCAGGCCGGCAGGTTGACTCGGGGGCCGATAGAGCTGTGTCGCGCCCCGGGGGCTGCCCCACGTCTGCCTCCCCACCCCCCCCCCGGGCCCCACGCTCACGCGTGGCAATCACGCCGTGCTGGGCTCGTCACCCCCGCAAGCGAGTGTAGCCCGGTCTGGGGTCGGGGGCCCGCGCGTCACAGAAGAAGCAGGGTTTCTCCCCAAGGAGGTGCCAATGAAGGCCGAGCGGGAGGCCGCAGCGCCCCGGAGAACCTTCTCTCCGAGAACCGGCCTTTTCGCCTTTGTGGTAACCAGACAACGTTTGTCAGTTCAGCCCTGGGTGAGCGGGCGGTTCGGCAGCGTGAGACACGCTCACGGGCTGCGCAGCCGTCGCCGATCTCTACCCGGAACTTTTCCATCGTCTCCAGCAAAAATTCGGTCTCCGCTCAGCACGCAGCCCCCGTCCCCCCTCCCTCCGGCCCCTGGCAGCCTCCATTCTCTTTTCTGTCTTTATGGATTTGCTGGCTTATCTTTTATCCCGGGAAAGCAAAGATTACCTCGGCAGCCGTTTCGGAACGGCCGCTGCCTTGGCCGGGGTCGTCCTCTGTATGCATTTATTAATCGCCCGTTTACCCTGGTTTTGTAAGAGGCCTGTTCGGACAGAAATGACCCTGCCCCGGGAAGCGAGTAATTGGGGATTGACAGCAGCGAGAGCACGCCCGCCGCGGGGGCTCTAAACCCTGATGGGCGCGGGGGAGGCCGGACTGCGTGTCGGGAAGTAAGGCGGTCGCACGGAACACGTGGGACGGGTCAGGTGCGGGTCTGACTGAGCTCGGCCGTCTTTAACCTTCAGAGTCACGGACGAGGGAGGTACGAGATCATCCCCGCGTTACGGTCTCTGACACCAGGCGGCAGGAGGCCCAAGGTCAAGGGTCAGCGCGGCGCCGTTGCAGGGTGGCCACAGAGCCGCGTCTGCGAACGCAGCTCGGGAACGCTCCAGGAGGGGGGCGCGAGTGCCAACCCCGGCAGGTGCCTGGGGGTGTCTCAGACACGTAGCTCTGCTCCGAGTCAAAGCGAGCGTCCGACGGGGTCCAGGAACGAGCTCCTGGGACCGTCCCAACAAAGCGGGCTCTCAGTTCAAGCTGACGTCCATGGATTAAGTGGCCGGACGTCTTCGTCTCCAGCCCTGTCCTCACGAAGCACCAGACCGGGGGCTCCCATGGCCGAAGCGGTATATCTGCCGCTCTTCCAGGGGCCGGGAGTCGGGGGCCGGTGAGTCTGTGGGCAGGTGGCTTCCTTCTGAGGCCGAGGCAGTGTCATCCCAGGCCTGCCCACGGGTCCCCGGGGTCGGCTGGCACCTCCGAGGCATCTAAGCCCGCCGCTCCCCGTGTGCACCTGTGTCCGGGTGTCCCTGTCACAAGGAATGAGCCCCACCTGAGGAGCTCAGCTTAACCGCTTATCCGCAACGGCCCCATTTCCGAATGAGGCCACGTTCTGGGTACTGGGGGTCAGGACTCCCGACACGTGAACTTGGGGAGACACGGATCAGCCCGCGACAATGGATATCTGCCCACGTCGTCCCACATGACACCGTCTTTCCGAGGGGCCCCTGGGGAGAGTCCGGCTTGCCCCACCTTTGGCTCTTGCCACCCCAGGATGCAGGTACACATCCCCGCCAGTCCGGCCGGCCTCGGCGTCCCCTCTGAAACAGTCGTGGGGTGCACACCGTCTGTTCTGGGACTCTGGCCTGCCCTGCCCCCAAATCTGGGTCTGCTGCAGACAGTGGGGGCCCCTGCCCTGTGAATTCTGTGCCCCTCATCTGGCCGGCCAGCAGCTTAAGTGGAATGTGTGATAAACACAGGTGATCACTCTGTTCCCGTGGTTCTCTAAGGTCTAAAGAGTGATGTGGAATAATTTTAGGCCGTCCTGGGGTTGGCAGACGGTGTGCTCGGCAATTCGAGAAGGCAGAGTTTCTAAACGGAAGCATTTGCTTCCACGTTTCTAACTTCTAGAAACATGACCGATGTCAGCCTGCGAGGCTGGGCGACAGCCTCCAGGAGCCATTTCTTCCCACAGGCCGCCCAGGCTCGCGGGTCGGGGCCTCAAAGACATAACCCTGGCGCTGGGTGAGTGAGGAGCCCGGCCCCCGCCTCCTACCGCCACCGCGAGATCCCGTAGGCAACCTGCTGAGCGGACCGAAAACGTCGCCGCGTGGGTGGCCTGCGAGGGGCGTGGGTGAGCGGGTCCCCTGCGTGAGAATGAGGTCGCAGCCACGTCGCTGGCCCATGCCAGGCCTTGCCGTGTTGACGGGAGGCAGTCCAGGGAGGGGCCGTGTTGGGGGGCCCTGGGAAAGCAGGCGGGGGCGTCTGGCTCCCATGGGGGTCTGCAGGGCGGGATGGGCCCGACGAACGCCCGGTCAGCTTCCACGTTGGCCCGTTCGCCACCCACCCCCACCGTGTTCTGGGCCCTGTGCCTGCGCCCCAGCATTCAGGGTGGGGCCCCTGCCCTCCAGAGGCTTCCCAACACCCCAAGTTTGGTTGTCTTTGACCTGCTCGGTTGGCCGATTGGCCCTTGTATCTGTGTTTTTGTGCCTCTGTGCCTGGTGGCCCAGTGCTCAAGGAAACGCTCAGACGTGGCTGGAGGCCTGTGCCGTTGGCGGCAGAAGCTCCAGGGTTTTTCTGCAGACGGCCCTTCCGGAAGGACCCGGGACACAGGCCCGCAGCCTCCTGGTGGGAGCTCCCACTCCGGTTCGGGGACGAGCTCCCCAGACTTGGGGACAGAGGTTCGCCTGGGCTCAGGGGTGGGGACCCGCCTGGACTCAGGGAAGGGGACCCGCCTGGGCTCAGGGATGGGGACACAGCCTGGGCTCGGGGAAGGGGACCCGCCTGGGCTCAGGGGTGGGGACCCGCCTGGGCTCGGGGATGGGGACGCAGCCTGGGCTCGGGGAAGGGGACCCGCCTGGGCTCTGGGAAGGGGACCCACCTGGGCTCGGGGATAGGGACGCAGCCTGGGCTCGGGGAAGGGGACCCGCCTGGGCTCAGGGGTGGGGACCTGCCTGGGATCGGGGATGGGGACACAGCCTGGGATCGGGGAAGGGGACCCGCCTGGGCTCGGGGATGGGGACGCAGCCTGGGCTCGGGGAAGGGGACCCGCCTGGGCTCTGGGAAGGGGACCCACCTGGGCTTGGGGATAGGGACGCAGCCTGGGCTCGGGGAAGGGGACCCGCCTGGGCTCATGGGTGGGGACCTGCCTGGGATCGGGGATGGGGACATAGCCTGGGCTCGGGGAAGGGGACCCGCCTGGGCTCGGGGATGGGGACCCGCCTGGGCTCTGGGAAGGGGACCCACCTGGGCTTGGGGATAGGGACGCAGCCTGGGCTCGGGGAAGGGGACCCGCCTGGGCTCTGGGAAGGGGACCCGCCTGGGCTCGGGGATGGGGATGCAGCCTCCTTCCTCTGTGGCCGCACCACTCACTTTACTGAACGTTCAACAAAATGCAAGTTGAGAAGTGCCTGGAGAAGGGCTTTGAGGGCACAGCAGGGGGTGTCGGATAGGCCGGGTGGAGCCCCCCGTAGCCCCTGGCCCTTCCTGTGTCCGGGTCTGAGGGCTATACTGCAGCCCCACCTTGCTTTCCGTTTGGCTGAAATTCATTAACTGCCAGGAAATCATGGATTTCCAAACCCAGCTCTTGCCATGGCCTTCCGCTTAAGCAGAGAAAATCAAATTGGTGCACGCACCTAACGAGAAACAGCCTCGGAGAGCTCCGCGAGGAAGGCAGGCCGCCAGCTCACCCGGCGTGGCGGGTGGCAGACACCCCCCGGGGTCCGCGCCAGGTGCCGGGGGCCGGAGGTCTGACTGCGGCGAGCACCCGTGAACACGCTCCGAAGCCGTGTCGGGGAACCTTGGAGAATTCCAGAAAGGAGAATGGGCCCCCAGGTCCACGGCGGGCCGGGCTCACGGGAGCCGCCGGCCGCCTCGCTTCCCTCGCGAGCCCACTTGGTCAGGGACACGGCCCCGGGACGGTGCTTCACCGATGGCCGTGGCCTTCTCTGCAAGCGAGAACGGGCTCTGGGAGGGAGGCCCCTGGTGCCCGGCGAGGGCCGGGCCCTGGCCAGAGCCTCCCCGTGGTCGGCAGGAGGCGGGCAGAAGTAGGGGTGGGGCTCAGGCCAGCTTCGTGGCCTCTCTGAGTGAACTCAGGTCTCTGTGCCGTGGGACGATCACCAGGCCAGACTGGGTGCCAGTCTGGGTGCCAACTATGTCCCCAGGGTGCTCAGAAGTCCGTCGCCTGTGTTAGCTCACCTCCTGCTCTGACCAGCCCTTGTCAGAGCACCCCTGCCGTGCACATGCCGCCCGGATGCCCAGAGACCTCAAGGCCCTTGCCTGAGAACGCACAGCCAGATGCTGTAGAATAAGGCTGAAAACTGTCCTCTAAGCCACCACTCAGTCCTGCCTCCCCGTCAGGAGGACTCCCGAGGACTTAACACCGAGCTGGTGGCAGGCAGCCTGGGCTCCTTCGGTGCCGGTCTACACTCCACTGGTGCCACCACTGGCCCCAGACTGGAGAAGGCAGGTTCAAGGGTGTTATCAGGAGAAAAGGAAGGAGAAGGCTCTTTCTGAGAGCCAGGGTGAAGGCCTCTGTCCCCGGCCTCCACGCAGCACGAGAAGCTCTTACATGAGAGGAGTTTCTAAAATGGGCCCCATCCAAGGCCAGCCGCCAGTCGGCCATCAGTCGAACCGGAGGTGCGCAGTTGGGGGGCCCCGGTCCCTGGGGCCGTGGGCCCATGTGGGCACGCGGCTTTAGGGACAGGCCCCATCTGGAGGCAGGAGGTCGATGGTCACCAGGGTCAGCCAGCGGGGGTGGGTGGGTGGGGGGGACACAGTCTGCCCACCGTGACTGCTGACCGAGGTGGGGAGGGGAACCCGCCTTGTCCCCAGGCCCGTCCGCTGCGGGACACGGCACCAGCATCCCACGCGGGAGCACGTGGCTGTCTCCGGCCCCGTGATGGCCACCGTGAACGGAACAGGTGGGAAGATTGTTGAGGCTCGTAAATTAGTTGCTAATGAGGAAGATTAGGAAATTTGCTGAGGCATAAACAATGAGAAGCCCAGAGAAAGAAGATAAATGGGTCCGGAGGTAGTCCCTCCCCACCCCCACCCGCGTGCTTTCCAACTCTGGGTTAGACCGGACGGAAACACAGATCCGGAGGCCGGGTTAATGGGAAGAAATTGGTTGAAAATGTAGAGACAATTAATCGGATTACTGCGCCAAAGTGGCGACGGTGGTGTCGGGGAACCCGGGCGAGGGGCCGACGTGACGGGGCGCCTGCCCCCTGCCCGGCCCGTGCCAAGGGCTCTGCACGTGTGCCGTCACTGGTCCCCACAAGGACCCGGCGGGTGGGCCCCGAGGCTCCTCTCCGCAGAGAAGCTCCACAAGCAGGTGTATCGTCCAGCCGACAAAGAGCCCGGAGAGCCCCCTGCCGACCCACCCCCTGGGTTCCGGGACCCGCGGCAAAGCACCTGCGGGGAGCTCGAGGTGGCTGCCCGGGGCTCTCCCATCGCTAGAGACCGGCTGTTCTTGTAAGAAGGAGACCCTTCGGGAGCCACGTCCAGCCCAGGGAGTCGCCCGGCCCCACACGCAGCCAGTGAGGGCACCGTCCCTCGGACACGGTCCTCAGTCATCCCTAACACTGCTCGCCCCTATCAGCAGAACCCACAGATTTGGGACCTCAGGAGCGACTGAACTTCAGGACATCCGCTTCTGAGATCTGCCCGGTAGGCCTAGCATTCCAAGTACGTATGGCTAGAAAATATTCTCACAAAGCTGACCAGCAGCCAAAGGAAACACCCGTTTGTGTAACTGAAGCCGACTCTCCGGGGGCTTTCTTGGGGACATCGGGGCCGGGGCACAATTGCACGGGGCTCAGAGCCCAGAGCAGTGGCCTGGTGGCAGCTTGGACCAGATTCCGGTCCCCGCTCTGCGCACCACCAGATTACTGTCTGGGGCGGGTCGGGGCTTATCTGTGCCTCAGTTTCCTCCTCCGTGTAATGGGGGTAATATTGGGCCTTCGTCCTGGGGTTACTGGCAAGATCATTGGCGGCCAGCACGTCGCTGTTGGTCGCGACCTGGACCAGGAGAGTGACACAGAACCAGACAACGAAGGAAGGAAAACCTCGGGACCCATCGCACCGGGCCCGCCCAGCCCCGTGTCACCGCGCCAGCTCTTGGCGCCCTCTGGCCGGCGTCAGGGTCTTGGGGGGAAGGAAGGGAAGGGACCGGCGTCGGCTCCAGCCCCTGGCGCCTCTCGGAGCGGCTCTCCTCTGGCTCCCAGTCCCGGGCCGGCCGCGCTCCGGTCAGCAGCAAGCTACTGCCTTGTCAGGGTGATTAATAGTGGTGGGGATTGTCGTTAATTCACTGCCTAATGACTGCGGCCGGCGTGCTCCGAGTAATCGGGTGATGTATGTGGGGAGCGTCCACCTCATGGCAGAGGTGAAAATCATTTCGACAAGTCAAATATTGTCACAGGGAGCAAATGGTTCTCCCTGTTAATAAAAATTAATGAATTTTTTTCTTTCTTTCCTTCTTTCTTTCTTTCTTTCTTTCTTTCTTCTTTTTTTTTTTTTTTCTCGCCACTGGCCTGCTAAATGAAACTGCACACTGGCTGAGCCGGACGATCGTGGGGACTGAAGCACTTTATTTGATGGTTGAAACTAGAAACGTCTTTATTAGGGCAAAATGCAGCCAGAGGGCCAGGGTGGTGCCTGCTGGGGGGTGGGGGTCAGAGAGTGGCTCCCCCAGGTCTGCGGGGGCTTTCCTGCGTAGAGAATGGGGACCCCCGTGGCTGATGGCTCGTCCCTCCTGTCTGCAGCCCCACGTCCGGGCAGCGCGGCCATGCGGGGAGGGGGGGGCGGTCTTCCCAGCCCCTTGAGAGCCGAGGCTCAAGAAGGCATCACTGTCCTGTGGGGCCGGTGGCTCTGACCCCCTTCCTAAATGGGGGGGATGGCGTGCCTCCGAAGATCCCATCCCTGCAGCCCCCGCCCCTGGAGCCCCCCACCCATGCTTTGCTGGGAACCAGGGTGGCCCAGGGAGCCGAGGGGGCCTCCAGGGAGGGGAAGGGGGCAGAGGACACACGCCCACCCCGGCAGCAGGACGCCCCGCCCCTTCTGGCAGGCCCCAAGGCCACCCCGGGCCCGCCAGGACCCTGTGTCTCAGGCCGCCCCAAGGAGACCCGCCTTCTGGGTCGAGGGGCAGGTGCTCTGGAGTGGCTTTCTTCCTCTTGTGATCTTTATTTCAGGGCAACATTTGTTTCCTTGCGGCATGACTTACTCCGGCCTGTGAATGGCAGCCACAGGCCCAGTTGGTAGGAACTGAGGAGATAAATATGTCTATAAATAGTTTGGTGGCGGTTGTCGGGGCTGTTTGCTCAGCGTTAACCCGTTCCTCCTCCACGGTGGCGCCCGGACGGGGAGGGAAGCAAAGCCGAGAGCAGAAGTGGCGAAGCAGGAGCCGTCCTCTCCCCGCCGCGCGCCTGTGGGGCGGCCCCGGGGGCCTGCAGAGCCTCGGCCTCGGGCCCCCAAGTCCTCTGCACCCCGGTGGCCGGCCACCAGCAGGCGCGGCTGGGCCCGCCTCGGCTCGTGCCCTCAGCGCGCGCCCCCAGCACCCTGTTTAGGCTTCTGCGTCTGTGGAACGGCGAGTTTGTGCGCGTTGGGAGGGTCCCTTCCCCAGGCCAGTCCCCGTCCTGGGCTAAGCTTGTTCCTGGGCTCCTCCTCCCCTTCCTCCATCTGGAGCGTCCTGGAGTCCCCAGTGCCCTCGGGCCTGGACCCCAGCGCCCCGGCAGAGGGTGGGAAGAGCCCAGGCAGCCTCCAGAGGAGGGAGCAGCCATGAGGTCCGGCTGCCAGCACAGCACCCAGAGCCCGGCGTGCAGGGGCGAGGACGGCTCAGGGACGACTGCGGGCCATGCTGGTCGCTGGTGCAGCCTGTGTTTGCTGGCGGGCCCCGGTGGTAGGGGCCGTGTCCCCACGTGCGGGTGCACCGTCACTTAGAATCCCCGGACAGGCTGGGTCTGGGTGGGAGACGGACGGAGAGCCTGCCCTGTTTGCAGGTCCCGAGCGAGAATCAGCTGGGGTGAGGAGGCAGAGGGCGCGGGGCCGGCGGGGGGCGCTGTTGATGGAACCCCGTTTCACTTTGGTGGGATAGCCTGTGAGCCCCTCTTCCCCGGGGGCTCTGCTCGTGCCACAGTGCCCTG
Source organism: Panthera onca (assembly GCF_046562875.1). Lineage (NCBI taxonomy): Eukaryota > Metazoa > Chordata > Mammalia > Carnivora > Felidae > Panthera > Panthera onca. The sequence continues at coordinate 219,752,002 of NC_138346.1, read as the reverse complement.
TGATCTCGGACACCTGCCCACCCACGTGCACGGCAGCCGTCTCCACCAGAGCCCCGGTGCCCAGCGGCACACGGGTGGAGACACAGACGTGGTCCGGCCGCACCGTGGAGGGTGACTCTGCCTTAAGAACGCTGGCACCCTGCCGCAACGTTGAAGGCGCCTCGAGCTCGTGAAATCATCCAGAATCCAAAGGGCGGATCCACTCGGGGGAGGTCCCTAAAGAATCAGATTCAGGGACAGAAAGGGGAAGGGGGGACCCCAGGACCTGGGGCGGGAATGGGGAGGGAGGGTTTCGTGGGGACAGAGTCTCGGTTTGGGAAGAAGAGAGAGGGTCCAGAGAGGGACGGCGGGGGTGGTGGCACAGCAGCGGGGGCGCACTTAACGCCCCTGAACTGTGCCCTTGAAATAGTTAAAATGGTACATGTGATGTGTCTTTTACCACAGTTTTTAAAAAGCACACTCTTTTGTTGCCAGATGTCAGGTTACATATGGAGCTGGTGTCTGGGGCCAACCTCCCTTGATATTTGGGGGGGTCTTGTCGGCCGGGGACCCCCCCCCACCGGCATATTAACAATGCAGACGTGAGGGTTCTGGGGGAACGCCCCTGCTCGGCCGCCAGCTCACACAGTGCTTAGCACGGGGGCCAGGGAGAGTCGGCTGTGATTTAGAAGAAAAACAGACAGATTTGAGCAATCCATGGTCTACCTCGCTGCCCCCAGGGCTCGGGGAAGTGGTATATTAACCAAGGAATAAAGGAGAGGAAGAAAAAAGGCCAAATCACATCTCCCTGAAACAAAGAGGCTTTTTACCAGGAACAAGCCTTGATAAAAATTACAGTGGCATCGCAAGCCATTCAGCGCCTGCCCGGGGCGGTGGAGGCAGTGAGGAAATAGGGGTATGGGGCTTGAAATAGGAACACTGCCGTCCCTGGAGCTTTGCACGGATAAATAATCGTCTTAGAATAATGCACTCGCTTTAAGCAGGGGCCAGGTGGTCCGGGCTGCTGGGCAGAGCCCCCCGCGGCCCTGTGTCAGCTCGGCCGGACAAGGGACTCGGGGGCTAGGGAGGAGCGTCCAGCGCCATGGGCTCCCGGGGCCCTGTCTCAGCAGGCAGCCCCTGGGCACCCAGGCCTGGCTGCGGCAGGAGCTGAGGAGGGCGGGGGCCCCGGGGCAGGGGCAGGTGGTATGGGCTGTGAAGCAGGCCCAGGGCCCCGTCTGCTGCTGTGTGTGGTGGGGCGGGAGGGCAGGAGGAACCCCTCTGGCTCCCCTTCTGGATTCACAGGCCAGCCCCCCGGGAGGCACAGCTGACCCTGAGCAGTTTGGAGGCCGGTTCGTAGGATGTCCAGTCTCCCAGGCTCGGGGCTGTTGCTCAAGCTCCCCGCTCTGGCAAAGGGGCTCAGCTGGGCCCTGCATCCTCTAGAGCATCGGTTTCTTTATCTGCGAAATGGGCAGGCTGAACCGCTTCATGGAACCATGGCAGAGGAAGGACAGAGGGCGTCTGGGAGGGACGACGGCGGTCCCCAGGCCACCCCCCCCGGAATGCTGTGACGGAGTACCGCAAACGGGGGGTGGCTGAAAACCACAGAAGTTGATTTGCTCGTGTTCTGGGGGCCTCCGGGATCACGTGGCCATGCCCCCCCGTGTGTCTCCCTGTGTCTCCTCTTCTGAGGACACCGGGCACGTTGGACAGGAACTCACCCCAACGCCCTCATCTTGACCTGCTGCAAAGACCCTGTCTCCAAATGAGGCGACGTTCACGGGACCGGGGTTGGGACAGAACATATCTGTTTGGGGGACACATTTCAACTCACGTAGTCTTGGGAGCTGCCCCATGCTGGGGACATCCTGGGGACCGTCCGGGGTGGGCTGTGAGAGGTGGTGGGGACCATTCCCGAGCCGGAAGGCCTGGACCTGTGGCTGTGGGCGCCGGACGAGCCACTGGGCTGTTCTGACCTCACCCCAAAGAGGAGGCAGCCCCGGGGCCTTCCCTGCCTCACCCAGCGCCGGAGGTGAAGGGAGAGCAGGCATGAAGGTCAAGAGGCCGCCATGCCTCGGGACTGGGGAGACGAGGGAGGAAGCCCCACCTTTGTGGGGAGGTTTCCCTGCAGGAGCAGCTCGGAGAGGGCGGAGAGCCCAGCACCGTCACCATCCCAGGCTCTCGCGGACCCTAATGACGATTCTGCGCCATCGGCCCTGCAGCTGGGGCACGCTGCCCTCCGGTCCCTGTGGGCAAAGTCCCGGGCGTGGGTTTGAGAATATAAGCGACGATTGATTATTATTAATATTTGGCCTGTTTGCAGAAACGTCTTTTCTCGGTGCTATTAGTCTGCCACGGTAATATTAGCCGCACTACCGCTCTGGGCTGGCGGCTGCGTGGCGAGGGGAATGCCAATGAGCCGCGGGCCTGAGGCCGCCTGGTCGGGAGGTGGGTCCCGGGCGGCGGCGGCTCCTGGCGGGGGTGGTCCTGGAGGCGAGCCCCCGCGTTTGCTGTGGTCCAGGAAAGTGCAAGAACCCTGGGGAGGCAGAACCCCCGACTCCCGCTTCCCTCTCTGGCAAACCGTTTCCAGGAGCAGGTCTGCAGTTCCAAGACCCCTTCCACCGATGAGGGGGCTTCTCCTCGAATGGCCGCACCCCACAGAAATCCTCCGAGAAACAGACACATCTCATTTCCCAGGGTGGGGGGGCTTCCGTAGACCCAGCCTGACTGAGTGCGCGTCTCCTTCTCCCGGCGATGTGACAGCTCATGCGGACTTCCAGGCTCTGAAGCAGGGGGAGCTTTGGGGGGGTCTCGAGGGGCCCAGTGAGGAGTACTCCTCCCTGCTTGGTTGGAGAAGTCAGGGTCAGAAGATAAGAACTAAATTCCCACCTTATTTCTCCACAAAGACTCAGGTGTGCGGTACAGCTCAGTGAGAGGGCAGGGCAGGCTCGGGCTGAGCCCCAGAATCACAGAATGCTCACCTCACCCCTGGAATGCTGGGCCAGGCAGGTGGGTGGAGGGAGGGCAGTCCTGAAGGAGCAGTAGAGAAACTGGCCCCTTCCCAAGGTGGGGGCTGGGTGGAGCAAACCCAGGTATTCGTCCCAGATTAACTAATCAGAGTCAAGAGGGAGAAGAGCCAGGGAGTCATGTTAATGGGACTCATCCTCAGGGAAAGAGCAGTGACACTCCTGCCTTCTACCTTTACTGTTAAGCATTGCCCTCAAGATTGTCCTCACATCCATCCGTCCATCCATCCATCCACCCATCCATCCACCATTCATCAATCCTTCCTTCCTTTTTCCTTCCTTCCTTCCTTCCTTCCTTCCTTCCATCCATCCATCCACCCATCCATCCTTCTATCCATCCATCCATCCATTCAACCATCCATCCATCCATCCATCCTTCCATCCATCTGTCCATCCTTCTATCCATCCATCCATCCATCCATCCATCCATCCATCCTTCCATTCATCTACACACTGACTCATCACCCTTTCATCCATCCATCTGCCCAGTCATCTTTCTACCTACCTACCCGTTCATTCATACATCCATCTATGCATCTTTTCATCCACTCACCCACCCACCCATTCCTCCACCATCAAGTTATTCATTCACTTCTTGTATGTCTTCCATGGGGCATGAGGGAGGCCATCACTAAATGTTGGGGCACTTTTTTAGGTGTGTTCTCACTGTAGCTGGAAACTTGGGGTAGGTAGTGTGGCATCTGAGAGCTTTAGAATCAGGACTGGGCAACCCCCCGCTGGGCCCTGGCTGCCGCTGTGGCCATGAGCAAGTGGGTATTCCCTGAACTTCCCTGACTTGATATACAAAGTGGGGGACGTCTCAATTCTGCCTCCCCTGAATCAAGGGCAGTGCTGGCTGCGTGCTCCCTGGGCCCCATCAGCACCAAGCAGCCTGTGAAACCCTAAGGCCAAGCTGCCTTTGGTGCCCACAGGTGCCCACGGGTGCCCACAGCCTGCAGAACTAAGGAGAAGAAAATGCTATGAGCAGGCCTGCCTGTAGTTCCCCGGTTGCTTCCAGAGCCCCTGCTGAGTGGTTCTAGAATTGAACGGTGTGCTTGTCCACGGTCTCAGGGCTGTGATGGGGACATTCTGCTTTCCACACTGCCAACCCTCACATTCTGTACATAAGCTGCCCCGAACTGAGCTGATACCTATAAAGGCCACTTCTGGGGAGGCCCGCTGAGGTGTCTCTCTCCCCAGGGCACAGAAAGCTGGCCTTGGCTTTGGGGGTGGTGCCCTGTGCTCCTCCAGGCCCTCCCTGGCAGACACCGTGGTCTGGGGCCGTTGCTAGTGGCTGCCGTGAGGGCGACTTCTGGCCCGGGGCCCACACCGACCCCGGGGAGGGACACACTTCCCAGAGGCCTGCAGTCCACCCGTGGGGGCCTCCACGTGCGACCCCGTGTAGACCACCCCCTCCCACCAGCCGTGCTCAGAAGAGAGGGGCACTTAGAGGTACGGTGGCAGTGCTGAACTCCGTCACCTGGCGGAGACCCCGTTGATGACAGCAGGCAGCTGGGGGCCCAGAGCTGTGGGCAGGACGAGGGGAGCCCTCAGCACCATCCTGGGAAGTCTCTCTTGCGCTCGGGCCCGGGGGACGCGGGCGGCTTCTTTGCCACCTCCTCTGTAAGTGCCTCCAGCAGAGGAGCACGGACACCATTTCCCTTCTCTCGGGACATGACGGGGTGACCGGTAGCTCGAACAAGCGTGCCAGGTTTCGGGGCTTGTGGGAAGCGGGTCAGAGCTGAGTGGGTCGGGGCCGTGTGGACAGGCGCTGGTCCGGATTTCCAGGGTGACCTTCTGGATGTTTTAAGGACACGCGGCTCCTTCCGTGTTAGACCCCGTCCGCCCGACGTGCGCTCCACCGTTTCAGCCCGTCTGGCGTGGGCTGGCCCCTCACTTGCGGGAGCCACGGCAGGGGTGCCCACGGACCCCCCTCGCCCACCCCGTTTCAGCCTGGGCGGGTCTGGAGGGGGGTCGGGGGACCGCTGGGGCTGTTGGCTTAGGGACTCCAATCTGAGAGAGGGGCAGGACACCCCCAAAGCATCCAGCAGCTGGGTTCACCTGGCCTGGCAGGGCCACCCATCACCAGGAGCCTCCAGGGTTTGCCCAGGGTCACGGCTCTGTGTGGGCGCTCAGAGGGCCCGTCCCCTGCCGCTCAGCAGCTGGCCTTCTGGGCCGGTGCGGTCCTCCCCTGCAGGGCGCTCGGGGCCGCTGGTGGGCACGACTTCCTTCTCTGGGCGCGGTTCCCTGAGCACCTCGGCCTGACCCACAGCGGGATGCCATCCGTGTGGGCTTGCCTGCGGTGACATTTAGGTCCTGCCCTCGCTCCTGAGTCCACCTGGGGTTCCCCAGACCGGGGACGACCGTCAGATTGGCTTCCAGCTCAGTGCAGTTTACTGTGACTCTGATTCGTTTGACTCAAGAAGCGTCCTCGTGTCTGTTAAGTGGCTGTGCCAGCAGGGCACCAGGAGTGCCCACAAGAAACCGCGGCCTCTCTGACGGGGCGGCCATGGATCTCTGGGTTCGGAGGCGGAGTGCCCCCGGCCCAGAGCCGCTGTGGTGCCCCGCGGGGGCCAAGAGCGCTCACTGCACCTTGTCCGACTGGGGAGGATGTCTGTCACAATGTTCAGCCCCAGATGTGTCCCCAAGAGCTTTGGGGAGCCGGCCGGGCCCGGGCCTGGAGCATCGTTGTCACCTGCTCAGGGACAGGTGGGTCCGGAGGACAGGAGGGGCCGCCCAGGCCAGGCTGCTGGGGGTCCTTTGAGGACGAACGTGGGAGGTGGCTTTGAGCTTTGAGCTTTGAGCTTTGAGGGCTGAGACCAGCAACAGGGCCTCTTGGGGCTTGGTTCTGTGGGGTGACAAGGACGGTTTCCTCCGTGGGCTCTGTGGGCCCCACGAGGCGGCTGCAGCCGGCAGGCCGGACCCCGGGGCATCCAGGACGCAGGTGTGCCACCCCCTCTCAGGGCCAGGCCGTGGTCAGCCTGCGTGTCCCCACTGGGCAGGGCTGTCCACCCCCAGGTCTGTGGGGCCGGGGTCCGCACACTGAGGTCCTGTCCTGAGCAGCTCAGCTCCTGGGGGCCGTGGCAACTCCTCCCCTCCTCTCCCCATGGTCCTTTCTCCCCCCAAGTTCCAGACGTTGGTGTCCCCTCGAGAGTCATCATCAGATCAGCTGAGGACACTTTGGTTTTGACCGCAGACCCCGAGGTGATCGGCCCTCGCTGGGCGGGGTCCACAGATCTAGCTGCCGGTTCCCTGAGGCTGGGCCCGCCCCAGACCAGTGGGGATGGTGTTTACAGATGTCTCCCCATCTGTAAAGCGGGCAGCTCAGCGGCGAGAAGGTGGTGCCCGTGAGGGGGCCGCGCCCCTCCTCCCACCGCGTATGGGGCCGACGAGGGTGGCCTTCGGGGCACTGACCTCTCCATGCCCTGCCTGTGTTCCTGCATCCGTGCTGCCGGGTGTGGGCCTTTCTCGGGACGGCCGCTGGCCTCCCCACTTCCCCGGGGCCCCTCCTGAGATGCAGCAGAATCTCGGGGTTCAAGGAGTCCAGCGGGGAGCTTCCCAGGAAAGCTTCAGACTTGGGGTGAATCCAATGACCGCCTCGAGGCCCCATGCACCACCCGGTCCGCCACCCCCTGGGGGCCTCCTGAAGGTGGGGTCCACGTTCCCGACCCGAACTACAATGGCAACAGCACACGGGGCTTCTAAGAATTAGTATTTTCAGATCACCGTGGCATCTTGTGGTGACGCCCAGTCTTCTGACGAACGCATGATGTTGGGTCCGTCTTAACTTGGGGAAACGGGCTCACAGACGTCCCGTCGCGCCGCGGGCTCCCGCCGGACCTGCCCCTGAGAACTTGTCGGGGGCACCGGCGCGGGAGGGTGCCAGGCCCGAAGGAGAGAAGGGGCAGAGTTCAGGGGCTCGGTCACAGGGCCGGGCGCTGGGCGCCTCGCCGGCCTCCCCGTCCCAGCCCTGGCGGGCACCAACGTCAGCACCAAGTGTGACCCAGACGGCGTACCCGGGTCCCGGCGGATCGGCACAACCTTTTGTGCCGACGGGCAGGTGGGACGCGGCAGGAACTCGGGGGCGAGGTCCACACCTCCCGGCTCCCGCCTGCGTCACGGGGACCCTCCCTGACAGTTTCGCTCACGGGCTGCCTGCCGGTCCGTCCATGTGTGCACTCGTGAGAAAGGGGTCCCCTGGCGTTTCTCGAGTTTACTGGGGACACAGCTGTCACCCTCAGAGGCTGGTTTTGTTGTTTTAAAGCATCACCTCCCTGCCCCCCCCCCCCCCCCCCCAGCACCCGGCGCCGAGGCATCTGTGACAGGAGAGAATAGTTAATGTGCTCTCGCGTAAACCGCCAGAGCCGAGGGAAGGACCCGGGATGTGCACGCAGGTGGGACACAGAACGGCCGTTTTCTGGAGGAAGGGCTCTTTTATCAGAGATTTTAATTGAAATAATGTGCGTTCACACACAGCTGTAAGAATAAACACACAGAGGGGCTCCTGGGGGCTCCGTCGGTTGAGCGTCCGGCTTCGGCTGAGGTCACGATCTCACGGTCCGTGAGTTCGAGCCCCATGTCAGGCTCTGCGCCGACAGCTCGGAGCCCGGAGCCTGCTTCGGATTCTGTGTCTCCCTCTCTCTCTGCCCCTCCCCTGCTCACGCTCTGTCTCTCTCTCTCAAAAATAAACATTAACAATTTTTTTAAAAAAGAGTAAACACACAGAAATGCCGGGTACCCTTTGCCCTGTGACCCCCAGGGGTACCTCTGTAGCACGACACCCACAGGGACGTGATGTAGGATGCGGACACAGCACACCTCCCCGGGCGCGGGGTCTGACCCGGGCCCCCCCCAGCGCTTAGCTCTAACCCCAGGGAGGTCCGAGGACGCAGCACCACAGCCGGGATACAGGCCCACGGCCGCCCCAGCCCCTAAGGACGCCTCGCCTGGTCTTCTGCTGACCCTCGGCCGCCCTCTCCCCCCGTGAGCGCCCATTTTTAGCGGGCCCTGGGGCCACCCCCAGTGTGAAGTCCGCCCCTCTCCAGGAGCCCGTCTTCCTCCTCCTCGACCCCACAGTTTCCGGGAGCAAAAGCATAAAGTGTCAGAAGCAGCCCTCCTCCCTCGCTGGGCCTCCCTGCGCCGAAGGAGCCCGCGTGGCGGCGGGGTGGGCCTGCAGGGGTGCGGGGACGCGGGGAGGGAGCCCCAGGGAGGTGGTGTGAGCACGCGTCCCCGTGGGCTGGCGCGGCCACCTCAGGTGTCCAGAGGCAGAAACCTCTGGGGCAAAGAATCCGTGTTCCGGAGGGCAGCGAGCCCAAGGAGAGTCGTCCAAGGCGGCGGGGGAGAGCTGGTCCTGGATGGCGGGCGGGCAGGGTTCCCCATATTCCCTCACGGGGCCCGCTGGCAGTGGGCAGTGTCATCGTTCCCAAGAGGACAACGACGTCGCAGGCCAGCATCAGGATGTCCTTCGGGACCACCGTGGGGGCCGCCCGAGTACCATGCCTCAGCCTTGAAGGACAGAGGGCAAGGTGGCCCCGGTACCTTGGTCCCCCAGCCACAGGCGGAGGCTCCCACCCGGGGCACGGAGGCTCCCACGGGGCAGGAGGTACTGAGGACCTGGTGACTCCCAGCCGGTGTGGTCCAGACCCGGGGAGCGGCTAGGTTTCGCTTCTCTGACCCGTTTGATGAGACCGAATGTCCGTCGTGCGTGCATAGAGCAGCGCGTGACTGGCCTCCAAACGGGGTTTCGGCATGAAGTTCACTCACCAAGAGCTCAGTGACCCGGCTGGGACCCTGGCCTGGTGCAGGTGCCCTGGGGCCGAGGCTCAGGATGACTCCGCTGGCTCACTGGCTCCAGGCTCCTGCCCCTCCCCTCCCTTCCCCTCCCCTCCCCGCTTTTATTATTTGGGCAGGTCTCCCAAAAGAATTTTTAGGAGTGATGGACTCTGTCGTGAACCCTTAGCCTGAAATTACCGCAAAACCCAAATAAAGGACCTTGGCTCTCCCGACAAGTAAACAACACACATTGCACAGCCTATATTTCCAAAGTCATAAAAAGCTCATGTTCTTGGCTCTACATCCTGACTTTCGAGAGAGGGCTGGCTGGAATGTGCTGGCCGTCCTGCAGACCTAGGTGGCAGAGGCCGGGGGCAAAACGCCGCCCCGTCCCTGGAAATGCCCACCGTGCCCAGGGCAGGGGGCTGAGGAAGGATGCTCTTTTGGTCCAGCCTCTCCGGTGCTGGTTTGCTCGGGGACCCTGGGGAGCTGGGCAGTTGGTGCTGGTCCTCCCGGAAGGCTCTCTCTCTCTCAGCTTGCTGCTTTCTCCAGGGCCTGGGGCTGTTTGCTGCCCCTCATTTTCTCTGAATGTCTCCTGTGCGCTGATGAGGTCCCCTCACCCCACCTGTGAAAGGAGAGCTCTCTCTCTCTCTCTCTCTCTCCCCCAACAGCAGGGGCCGCGGCTTGGAGACCTGGCTTCTCCTGGCAGCTTCAGGCAATCACTTAACCCCTGTGCCCGCCGGGGGGTGGGAGGCCAGCCATGTGCTGCCTGCCTTTAATCAGCAGGAAACACCACCTTTCTCTCCTAAACTGTTTGCTCGGCCAGTAAATTAAACATGCCTTTAAAGCCCTGATTTTCCTCCAGTAGGTGAGGAGTTTTGGGAAGTAGAATTCAAACAGGAAAAAATAAAAAAAATAAAAAAAATAAAAACCAACGCCGAACGAGAGCCCTGAGCTGAATATGCACAGGATGGGGACCCCTCCCCACTTTCTGCGCTGGCAAAGCCGCGGCACCCCGAGGCTGGGGAAGCGCGCAGGGGTGTGGGGGGGGGGCTCCCAACCTGGTTTTGTTTGTGAGCCCCGTGCAGTTACCAGTCCCAGATAATGAGGCGGCTTGTTAATTACCCCCCCTTGTAATTTACCTTTCTGTGGGGCGCAGTCGCCGCGAAGGTTTATGGGGGTGTTCTTTCAAACCTAACGACTTGGATCTTCCCGGTGGAGGGAGCGGGAGCTGCGGGTCTGTTGTTGCGTTTTTGAAAGGAGCCTACGAGTCAATGAGAACAACCATTGGCCACTTAAAACGGAATAATTACTTCTGTGAATGCTGCTAAATTAAATAAGTATTAGCCCCATGATTTTTTTTTTGTCTTTTCAAGACTTTGGTTTCTTGTGAAAGAAAACATTTTCTTACTTCTCGGGCGGATCTGTTTGCAACCAGCATGAGGACCCTGAGGTCACCGTCCCTGTCCCTGTCCCCCCCACCCTCCACCCCTCAGGAGACTCTTGATCCAGCAGCCACGGGGGGGGGGGGGGCTGGGGCAGGGAGGGGCGTCGAGGCAGAAGCAGCCAGGTCAGAGGTCAGCGGCGCCCTCACCCCTCCAGCCCTCCTCTGGCTCCCCGTGCCGCGCGGCATGAGCACAAATCCCCCTCCTGAGTGTGAACGGTCCCTTTGGCACATTCACAAAGGTGTGCGACCACCGCCTCCCTCTCGGTCCAGAATGTTTTCTTCCCCCAGAGGAGCCCCCGTGCCCATTATCCAGCCCCTCCTGGCCCCCAGCAGCCACTATTATGAGCTCTGTCTCTATGGATTTGCCTTTTCTGGATGCTTCTACAAGCGGATCGTGTGGGTCGCACCCTGTGTGCTCTGTGCCTGGCCCCCTTGGCCGAGCAGCACGTCTGCTGGGTGGGGGTCAGCCTTTGTTCCTCTTGTGTCTGAGTAATATTCCACTGCGTGGATGGACAGTCCGTTTGTCTGTCTCAGGACGGACACGGGGCGTTTTGTGCCCTTGGGGACTCCGCATAAGCTGCTGTGGCCACCCAGCTGTCTGGGTCCCCCTTTCCCGTTCTATGAGCAGAGCCGCTGTCCTGGCTGACCCCACTCCTCCCTTGACCCGCTTCTCACTGTCTCTTCTGTGCTTCAGGCCTGCTGTCTGTCCAGGTGGCAAAATCTTGGCCCCAACCCTCTCCTAGGGTGGACCCCAAGAGAGGCCTGCACCAGACAGGCGGACCCCGTGACCTGCAGCCCCGAGACCTGCAGCAAACCTCTGTCTTAACTTGGCCCCAAGGTCACCGGGCTCTCAGGAACCCCATCCCCAGGGCCCCCGGCCCCACCAAGGTGCTGCCCAGGTGTCGGGGCAAATTTCATATAATCCAAATCCCAAGAACCCGAGACATGTCTCCGACCCCTAATTTCCAAGGCTACACGGCAACCAGAATGGTCTGGAAGGAATAGTTCACTCCTGGCCCTGGGTAGGGTGCCCCCTGTGACGGCTTTCCCCACCGCTCCCAAACTCGTGGAGCGTGGTCAGCTCCTTGCCTCGCTTTCCCAAAGCAGAAGGGGCAGACGCGTCCTCTGGTGGCGGCGTGGGGCCGCGGGGAAACGCACACCTCTGCTGTGCCGCGCGGTTCCGAACCCCGGTTCCCAAAGGAGCCCCGCAGAGCCGCGTCCCCGGAGGGAGGGCCGCTTTGTGCCGGGCGGGGCAGAGCGGACGCGTCCTGGGCAGGGGGTGGCGGCGTCTCGGAGCCCTCGGCCCCCATCCTGTCCTGTGTCCCGGGGGCCCCCTGAGGCTCCCGCACGGGGGAGGGTGTGCCACACAGCCTGACACTGCATTGTCTCCTTCAGGTGACGGCGACATTGTAAATAACATGCACGAGCCTGACCCAGACCTGCTGGCTGGCGAGAGCGCGGAGTACGAGACCGAGGACAGCGTCGTGTCCCCCACCCCCATGGGGCCGCCGTCCCCCTTCCCCACCAGCGAGGACTTCACCCCCAAGGAGGGCTCGCCGTACGAGGCCCCCGTCTACATTCCTGAGGACATTCCCATCCCGCCAGACTTTGAGCTCCGAGAGTCCTCTATCCCAGGGGCCGGCCTGGGGGTCTGGGCCAAGAAGAGGATGGAAATCGGGGAGAGGTTTGGCCCGTACATGGTGGCACCGCGGGCCACGTTGAAGGAGGCCGACTTTGGATGGGAGGTGAGCATTCCCGTGTGAGCATGATTGATCACGGCCATTTATCTTGTGTTCCATCTATTTATAAAGCCGGGCTGAGCAGCGCTGCCCGAGGCGGGAGGCTCGGCCGGAGAGAGCGCTCGAATGTCACATTTCCCAGGCTTATTTGGTCCTGCAGCTCGCATGACGCGAGTCCGCAAACATCAGCGGTCCTCGTGGGCGCCTGTCAGCCCCCGTGCCTGCTCTCTTCCCGGAAATGTGTCTTTAATGAGCTCATGTCTTAAAACACCCCCGTGCTCCCCGTCTGGACCTGAGGTGCTAAGGCCGTGGTCTCTGCAGAGCCGTGCAGATTAATGGAGTGTCCCAGAACAGGAGTCTCCACTCTGGGGAACGCTCCTGCAACGTGTGCCTGGTGGCCGTGCTGCCCCCAGAGGGCCCTGCGCCTCACCCCAAGCCCCCGCCCGCCGTGGCCTGCTCAGCCGGGGCCCCCACCTCTCGGGCAGCGTGGGGCGCGCGTCTCATCCGGCCAGGGAGGGGTGTGTGCGGATTCGCTCTCCCACAATCTGGGCCCGGCTTGGTGGTTCCGGAGCCCGCGTGCGGTCGGGAGAGGGGAGACCGTTAGGTGAGGGGTGCCGATGACCCCCAGAACATCCCTCCCCCTGCAAGTATCTTAGGCCAGGAGGGACGCCAGGCCCCAGCTTGGGGGTCTCTCAAGATGGTCTTCATGGGGACCCCGAGCCCCACAAAAGCGTTCTCTGCACCGGCCCCAGCCGATCTGCTTCACGACAGGCGACGCGCGGTGGTATTTTCCGCAGAGACCCTGCCTGGGTGGAAAATGCAGATGTAAACCCAGACCCTTCCACGGTGTTTGCTGGAGGTCAGCTCTTGGAAGGGGTGAACAGTCCAGGGAGGGAAGAGAGGCCTGCCTGGGGGAGACCAGGGGAGCGAGGGCCAGGGGAGGCAGTGCTCCCCACCTCTCAGGGCCTCTGGGAAAAGTCCCCAGCTCAGGCTCGTGTCTGCTCTCGCTCCGGAGGCTTTATGGTTTCTAAACATTGCCCCCTGTGCCTACATTTCTCCCGGAGACCTGGGATGCCCAGGTGTGTGCCCTGCTCCCCAGCCCTCAAGACCAGGCGCCCTGTGCTGAGGACCTTCCGCAGCATCTCCAGGACCCTGGGTGTGCTGATGCCCGTGGTGGTACCGGGGGAGGAGGGTCTCCGGCAGAAGTGGGGTCTCCACTCCCTTTCTGCACACTGGCAGCCCGACCGCCCAGCAGGAGGCACGTGGGGTGTGGACGCCGGGCACATGGAGCACCGGCTGAGAGCCCCGAGCTCCGTGCGGGGCTTTGAGGGTTCAGGCGAGCAGCGGGCTGATCAGAGGGATGAAGGAATGGAGGAGGCCGAACCCCCGGAGTGGGAGCCTGTCCGTCCCCTGGTGACGGGTGTGTGCTCCTCAAGGTCGGGGTCACCTTCAGAGCAGACCAGGGCCTGGGAGCAGGGTGGGGCGGGTAGCGAAGGGGTTTGAAATCAGAGTCGTTCTGTGGGCACGTTGCTCTGGGGTGGCCCCTCGGGGGGCCAAGGAGAGCCTTTTCCCAGCAACGTGACAGGTAAGTGGCTTTGGCTGCAAGGTGGCCTTTTGCAGACCCTGCCTGTCCTGTCCTTCCCACCTGGCTTCCCCAGAGAGGAATTTAAGGCTGCTTTTCTGACACGCTCAGAAGGATCTGGACTGTTGAATGAGCAGGTTACTTTGAGAGGGCAGAGGTTCACGCGACAGGTAGGGCTTTGGACGACCTTGAGGCAACCTTGCTCTTGTCTGTGCTGATGCACGTTTCTGTTTGCTCTTTCCCTAAAGAAATGGCCCCTATCGCTTCTGCTCGCTCGGTGCCAGGCCTGGTACCTGCTGTCACTGTGATCTGCCCGGCGCCTGTTGACTTTTCGATAGTGCTTATTCTCCGCGTACGTGAGGGAACGTTCTCCCTCCCCGGCGCGCCTCCCGTTTTCGCAGCGGGCTTTGTTCCGTGCTCGTGACCTGACAGCTGCCTTTCATGCCAGCACTTAGGACTGTGTGCACAGCCCAATGTCCTCAAACAGCTTTCCAGACGCACCCCGGCATTATCTCGGCCGACCTCGTTTTCCCTGTGAGCTCGGGCGCTGCTTACCTGCCTCTGGGATCTGTCTTGGGGCTGGTGGCCTTCCGTCACACGGGGTCCCAGCCGTGTTTGTGTTGCGCCTTGCGACGGAGGACCGATGGCCGACTTGGACGGGCAGCTTCCGTCTCCCCCAAGGAGAGAGAGGAGGAGGCAGGCACCCTGAAAGCTCAGGGAAAACCCACTTTTCCCTGAAATACGTAAGGTCCGGGTGGCTTCTTTCTAGCTCCACGGACCTCCGTTTGGGGCTTTGGGACCGGAAAATTGATGTAACTAAGCCGCCCTTGCTGGATTCCCCACTGTCACCTGCAAACAGATTATTGCCCTTTTGCGTGACCCTGTACCCTCCTCTGGCAGGCCGGCCGGCCCAGGTGCCCCATCTCAGTTAGGCCCCGTCCTTGCCTGGGCAAACAGGGTCCCAGCCCGGGTCCTTCTGTGGCTCTGGACAGGAGAGGGGCCTCCGGGGAGCTCGGAGCCATGAATGCTAAAAGGCACTCTGACCTCGAAGATGCCCTCCGCGGGCCTTCTGGTCACAGCCAGGACGGTCCCAGGCCCGTCCCAGCGACAACACCCCAGTGCGCGCATCATCCTGCGGCGGCCCGAGTTTTAGACGCATAACTGTTGGCTCTCGCGCCGGCATTTAAGTGTTACGGATCAGGGTGCTTTGATTTCGCTGCAATTTCCACAGGACTCGTTTCCTGAGGAGAACCAGTGATGACGGGTTAGCTAAGATGACAGAGGAGATCCAGGGAAGACGGGGCACGGTCTGCGCCCCAGGGCAGGCGGGAGGGAGAAGCCAGAGGGACCCCGGACACTGGCCAGGCATCCGCTGGAGGACTGGTTTGAAATCAAGGTCAAATAGGATATTCGTACCGTCATTTTGGGGCACCATGGCAACAATGTTCTTTCTACTCTGAGAACAACATTCTTCTTCCGGACCATTCCTTGGAAATCAGACCAAACGGTCCTGTTTTCTTTTCTCTTTTCCTGATGGACGCGGTGCCTGGCCACCGCGTGGTTTCTGGTGATGTGACCTTTCTGGCAAGAGCGTGTCTCCTGCCCACTGGGGCGCCATGGGTGACCTACGACCTTCAGGCTCCAGGTCACGGGGGCAGTAACGGGCATGCATGGGGAGGTCCCTCCGACTGTCCCCTGTATCTCCCGTCCCACGCGCTCATCGGACAGCCAGTGACCCTGGACCTCCCTCCTCCTTGGTGGTTTGGGACATGGCAGGGAGTGACCCCCACGTCAGGAGTGTCCCCTGCACCCCAGCCCTGTGTCCAGATGGGAGTGTGGGGTGCGTGGCAACGACCCCCAGGATCCATCTCAGAGGGCGGTGGTCTGTCCCCCTGCCTGGGAAGGCGCCCAAACCCCCCGCCCCCTCCGCCCAGACGCAGCCTGCTGGCTAATGCAGCCACCACTCAGTCTGCCCAGAATAAATCACCCCGTGATTGCATTTGATTGCCCTGGGGTCTGAAAAAACAATGATTTTGATCATTTGTTGAGTAAATCATGACATTTATCATCGTGGGGCTTATTTTGCTAATTAAGAGCTGGCTGCGAGTGACAGCCCGAGGCAGTGGGCTCCTGGGGGTGCCACCTGCCCCCGGGCAGGGCCTGTGGCCGGTGGGGGGGGGGGCACCGTGCCGGCCCCTGGGGGGGCAGGGACAGTCTTCACCCCGACACTGCCCGAGTTTGGCTCGTCTCCTCCTTGAGAGCCCGTCGTCTCCCCTGGAAAGCCAGCTGAGGGCAGCGTCCCCAGTGCCCGGAGCGTTGCCTGGCCCGTAACGGGCACTTTAACATCAGCTGTTGAATAAGTGTGCCTGCCTCCCTGTAAGAGGCTGGGGGGAAGTGGTAACGTGAATTGATGGGGTTTCATTTATCTGAAGAATTCACTCCAATGGATTACCTCACCCCTTGGCTTTACTTTCTGAATGTTCACACACGTGTTCATTTGTTCAGTCGACAAACAGGCCGTGTCTGGGCCGGGGCCACATGGGAAGCTCTGGGGGTCACAGGGGAAAAGGGCCCCGAGGCCGCAGGCTGCTCTGATGCTCCAACGCCTCGATCACAAAGCCCCCAGGCCCACTCCCCCACGGGTCCCCGGGGGCCTGCTGGCAGGCTCTGCCGAGGGCCAGGACCCCCCTGCCCCCTGTAGACCCTGGGGTGCCAGGACATACCCAGAGATGCCAGGCTGGGGGCGGGGCGGGGGGGCGGGTTGTGCAGGCAAAAGCTACCACGCGGCCCTGCGCTCTCAGATGCTGAGAGATTGCCGTGCATTTAAGATCACATTATGATCCGGAACACACAGCCCTGGAGAAGGGCCCGGGGTGCAACGGAAGCTGACTCCCTGGGTGTCCGTGCTTGTCCACCTACGTGTATGTTTAGAAAAGCAATGATTTCTTTTCCAAGGTAGCTGCCGAGCATCCTTAAAACGACAGGAAATTCGGAGGTCTCAATTTGGACTGGAGCGGAGGCTGGCGACGAGGCCCAGGGGGCGTCCCGCTGGCTCCCCGGGCACTGGGCTGCCTCCCGCGTGGCCGAGCAGCCTCTCCCGCCTCCGGATGGAAGTCTCCGGGGGGCTTTCGGAGGTGCGGTGACACACGCGTGAAAGCACAGCGCCGACGACTAGCTGCTCCAAGGACCCGGGAGGCTTTCCCGGCCCCCAACCCGAGGCCTCCTTCTCCTCCTCGGATCCAGGGTCTCTACAGGGAACCTCTTTTCCTTCTTCCCCACCACTCATCCTTCACCTCAAACACCTGTGCCTCTCTCCTCCACATCCAGAAGTGAACCCAGACTCGCCCCTGTGTGGTCATGTGAGTGTATACACGCACGCACGCGAGCACACGCACGCACACCTTGGTTTTTGCTGAAAACCCTAGACTGGGTGCCCCGCCTCCAAGGGCAGGAGGTGTCCCGTCCACCCTGTCTAGGTTTGGCAGCTCTGGGCAGCTGGCTCCACGAGTGCGCGTTGGGGCAACTGAGGGGACACTTCTCACGTGATTTCTGGCCCAGTTTCTGAGTTAGCAGGCTCCGGATTAATTCCCGGGCTCTGGGCGTCAGAGGAAGCCCTAAGCCGCCAACCCTCCCCTCTAGAACTGTGTTTCTCTCAACGAGCGCACCCCTCGATTCAGAGCCTCAGGGTCCCACGTGCACGTACTGGGTGGGTGGTCTCTTATCACAAGGGACTTGGCTGGGGGCCAGGGGGCAAGGAGATGGAGTTTCGAGGCTCCCCTTCTCCATGGTCATTGCCACAACAGTTTGCCGCTGCTGCGGGACCTGGACCAGGCCCCCCCACCTCGCCCCCACCGGGGGCCGGGTCAGGAGCTGGGGCCAGTTCTGCCGTAGGTCTGAGCCCAGGCAGGAGGGTGCCCTCTCATAACCAAGGACCCACCTCCCTCTGGAGACAGAGCTCCCCAGGCTCTCGGGAACCTGCTTCCGTTCTTTCTAGTCCTTACCACACAGTTGACCAAACAAGAACGAGGGTGGACCCAGAGCTGGGCCCGTGTAGTCGCCACATTACCGTCAAGCCCCTCGAGGCGTCTGATGTCTCCGGAAGAGTAAGCCGCCTTCCCCAGCACCCTGCCCCCTGTATTGACCCCTCGGGCCGTGGGTTCCTATCCAGCCCCAAAGGGGACGGGGCAGCCGGCACCTCCCACAGCCAGGCTCGGTCATCCCCCAGGATTCGGGGAGGAAGGGTTTGTCCTTCAGCAGAAGCACCAACAGTGGCCGGAGGCCGGTTCGGACCCGTGGGTGTTTCATTTTGCCGGCAGCCTCTGCAGAAGCAGAGCTCGTGCACCCGGGGTCACCTGGTCAGCGGGCAGGGTGCTCCTCTGCCCAGGAGCCGTCAATAGCCACGGGACCCCAGGCCCTTCAGGCCCAGCCAGCCGGGGAGGCCCCTCGGCCCCAGGATGGCGGGAGAAGAAAGCTGGACCTGGGAGTTCCCGCGGGCGCTCCAGGTGATTTGAGAAGTGACAGCCCCCAGCCCAGGGACACCAGGCTCTGCTCCAAGGACACCAGGCCCACACACACACCCGTGCACATGCGCCCCCCGGGCAGGGCTCACACATGAGCCTCCTCTGAGCGTCTCCCACCCTGGAGCAGACACAGGCTGGGGTGGCTCTCAGACCGTGTGACTTGTAATGCCAACAGTGGCACAAGAGCAGTGGCCGTGTGGGCGCCGGGAGAGGGTGGCCCCCCTGAATCGCGGAGGCTCCCTGTGCGGCTTCCCGCTGGTCTGACAGCCTCGCGGGTTAAGTATTCGAACATGGTATTCTCAGCCCCAGAGCTTGGCTGTCCTCTCTCTCTGCGCACTGGGGACCGGCAGGCAGCATCTTACCCCCCGGGACCCGGGAGTCTCAGATCCTCTCTGCTTCTCCCTCCCCTGCCTGGCACTGACTCTCCCTGGCGCTTTCCCCCTCTGTCTAGGGCGGTCTGGAGTTTTATTTTAGGCTGAGAAACGTTGCATGGGCTTCCCCCCCACCCCGCCGCCCAATGATTTTCTGAATCCGTTTAGGAGGCTGACCGTACGTTCTGGAAGTCTTAGATGGGTGACTCAGTGCACGTTCACACCCTTGGAAACAACACCTGGACGGTGGTGTATTGGGGCCGACCAATGGGACTCTGGACTTGAGGGGCCGCGTCCTGTGGGAACGGGGCCCGGGCTGGGCTCGCTGTGCACGGGGGGGTGTAGGGGTGCATAGAGACCCATACTCAGTCTCCTCGGTCTCCTGGAGCCACTCAGCACAACCCCTCCGCCATCACCCCCGAGCACCGTGACACTGGGTCCAGACGTTTTGGCCCAAGAATGCCATGAGATCCTGCACTATCTTTGGCCGGGCTCCGAGGCGCGGGTATATAAGGAATTTCAGAAAAAAGGGTAGAGAATGACTAACTAAGAATACCTCCCTGATACTGTTCTCCTTTATTTCCTTAAGGGGTAATAACTCAGCCGCAATCCAGCAGAGGGTACTTTCTTTAAATAGAGCATTCTGATTCACAAGCGAAAAAGGAAATAAATATTTTCTTTTCATATTCGAGTAGACGTCCCCAAATACCAACTTCTTAAATGGTATTTTACCCTCTGCGTCTCTCTCACACCAGTGACAACCAAGCAAACCCACCCCTACTCTGCGAAGGGCTGCTTGTGAACGCGGAAAATCCTGACGGGGGTCGTGGGCAGGAAGCGGGGCGGAGGGGAGGCTGGGCAGCTCGGGTCCCCTCCCGTGGGGCTCTGGCTGGGCCCTGCTCGCCGCCTCCCGAGGCTCTGTCCCCTCTTCCCTCCCCCCCTTTCTCTCGACTTTTCCTCCAGGAAGAGAGCTGACCGCTCACAGGGGGAATGTGACAGGGCACCTGGCGAGGCCGGGCAGACCCGTGGCCAGTGGTGCAGACCAGAGGAAAGGCCCGAGTCGGCCGGGCACCTACTGTGCACCACATGAAGTCTACACACCCTCTTCCTGGTCCCGGCCCTTACTCCACCGCTCGGAGACGACCCCACGTCCCAGCCCCGTGGGCTGCAGCAGGGCCTGGCAGGGCATCATGACGTGGAATTCTCCAGGCCCCAGAGAGAGCCTTGAGGTCAGGATTCGGCCTCGGCCCCGAGCGCCCGGGGCCTGGGTGCGTCTGAGACGTGTCCGGGCAGGAACCCGTCCCAGCCGGGCAGCCTTCGAGGCACAGTCTGGATCGCCCTTTGCACGCAAGGTTTTGTTCTGGCCGGAAAGAGAGAGGCCAGGGAGGGGCAGACCCCTCACGCCCCCCCCCAGCCGCTCACCTCAGGCTTGGGTCCCAAACTGGTGTGCTGAGCATCCCTATGGCACTTTCAAAATGCAGATTTGGGGCCAAAATACCGGATCCGAGTTCCCGTGGGGGTCCCCAGGAACGCGCACCCTAATCAGCCATGAGGGTCTGCACACTCGGCGGATGAGGGCTGACCTTAAATTTCCTGCCCCCTCCTCCCGGTGCCTCCCTCTCCTCACCCCTGCGACCCCAGAGAGACATTCTCCTGCAGGTGTGGGACCAGGTAGCCACAGAGCCTTTCTTCACCGTAGACCTTATCAGGGCCTTGTAGAGGGAGTGGGGGTGGGGCCGTCTCCACGGGCAAGGAGCTGCAGGGGCCCTACCGTCACCCAGCCTGAGCTCTCGCCCCCACACGGTGGCCCCTGAGGGCTGACCAGTGGTGAGACCCCTCCTGGGGCTGTGGCCACAGCTTCGTGCCCAGAAACTGCTGGGGTGGCCAGCGGCCAGTCTCACAGTGGAGAGAGGGGGTCACGCAGGGTCACGCAGTAGTTTGGCACAGGGGCGAGTGGCCAGACTCCCGGGACCCGGTTCCCCCGTGCCCGCAGTGGTGAGGGCGGCCCCTGGGGGCTGGCCCCGCCCCCCCCCGCCTCCCCCCGGAAGCAGTGGTGAGGGCACACCTGCCAGAATGACGCATCTGTAGCATCGTCATTTATGCAGAGAAAGTTCTACTCTAGACACTTCCCAGCAGCAGGCCTCCCAGGGAGAGGAGTGGGGGGGGGGGAGTCCCTGGGAAACCCCAGCACGGCCTCGGCCCCTCCGTGGGCCTCCTTCCCGCTGGATCAGACGAGAGCCCCAGGCGTTCAGGCCATAAAAGGTCTCCCTGGGTCATGGGACAAGGGCGTGAACCGCCCAGCCAGGCCTGGCCTGCTTATCAGAGCTTCTCTCCAGTTGAGAATTTCTGTGACCGGTCACCCCTGGGTTAGGAATGTGTTCTCGGCATGTCACGGGCCACCTCGGCCCCAGCCAAAACGGAGGGCAGCACGGCCGTGCGCATACTGCTCGGCTCCGGGCAGGTGAAGGGCGTCGGCGCCCCCTGGGTCCCGCCGGGTTTGCCCTGATCGAGGGGCCAGTCAGCCCAGGGCAGCCTCTCTGTGGGCAAGCGGTCCGTCTGGGCTCAGGGCGGAGGCCGAGGGACGGCCTCCAGGCAGCGCCCGTCTCGCCTTTCACACCATTTAGAGCACTGCGAATGAAAGAGCCTGAAAGGGACTTTTAAAAATCAGCCCTCAGGACACACGCTCGTGTATCTGGTGGGGTCTCCTCCTCCAGGAAGGAAGATGCTGAGACCAGGACGGCCACATGTCACCCTCAGGGGCCAGGGGCCCGGCTCCCCTCAGCGCTGGCCCGGGCCCAGACACCCGTCACCCTGGAGGCCAGCCCCAGCGGCAGCTCCCGGCCCTTCGAGGGTCCCGCGTGCGTGTCCTGCTGCCTCGGGAACCACCTGCGTCTGGCTGGAGGACAGCGCTTCTCCCGTCTGGGCTAATGCCCAGTTTAATTGCCCATCCCATTGTGTCCTCTCTGCTCGGCCCTGCTCCAGAAGCCCGCATCACTCCTGCCCATTTAGATCTTTCTAAAGTCCCTCGGGTTTATCAGCACAGTCATTTCACGAGGAGCTAAGATTTCTGCCATTTAGGCCCGAGGCATTGTCTGTCCCTGCGGCAGCCGAGATAAACCCTCACCCAGAACAAAGTCGCCATGACCTTTTACAAGTAGGAGCGGCCTTGTTTCCCTCTAGACTAATTTATCAGCCTGCTTTCAGCCAGGCACTCAGCGGAGGCCCCGGAGGCGGCTGCCAGGAGGGGACAGGGATGAGGATGCCTGGCGGGTCCTCCCCTTCCACGGGCACCTTCGGGTCAGGGCGAAAGCAGGAAATGGCCGTGGGAAGAGCAGGGAGGGACCGGCCGGTAGGACGCAGTCAGGTGTTTGCAGTCAGGTGAAGAGGGCAGGGCCTGTGGGTGGCCGAGCCCCCTCCCCTGGCCTCCTTCTGCGCCAGAGTAAAACCTCATGTGCCGAGGGGGATCATGGCTGGAAATAACAATAAGGATATGAAATGGCCTGCAGGCCCCGGAGCCCCAGGAGACGCCATTGGGGGTGACAGCCACGGGTCTGCCCACAGAGCTACCAGCTCCATCCTCCCTCCTGCCCTGTCCAGAGAGCGGAGTCCCGGGCAGGGACCAGGGAGCAGAGGCCTCTCCTGGGCCAGACCTTGGAGCTGAGGACCTTCCCAAGGTCCACGTTTCTAGAAGGTTCCGACGGCTCTGGTGGCTGGAACTTGGTTCACACGGGAGCGTCCCATGGAGTGAACTTCCACCAAGCCTCGTGTGCGTGAAGATTCACCAGGTGACAAGGACGTGAGTGTGCCCAGCCCAGGGGGAGCCAGCTGAGCCCCCGAGCGCCCCACGCGGGTCCCACCCACCCGAGGGCTCGCCAACCGAGAAGGAGCCAGAGGGCGCACGGCAGCGGGTCCTGACCCCTACCCAGGCCGTCACCTCCCTCTGCGGTCCCAGGGGGCCCCTGCTGACCCTGTCTCAAATCTGAGCTTTCCAAGGTGACACTGGCCCGTGAAGGGCTCAGGGCTGCAGCCCCACCTTCTGTCTGCGTCTCTCTACGTCCCCGGGAAATGCGGACGTCGCGGCCTCTCGGGGTCACCTGAAGAATGAGACCTCGCGTCTCCCGGACGCACAGTCGGCTGTGATGCCAGACCGCCCGCCAAGGTAACCATGGCGCTGACTCTCCGAGGAGGCTGAGGGCTCACCTCCGACCTTCCGGCAGGGAGAGCCCGCGGTGCGGCTGCCCAGGGGCCCCTCTGTTGCCCGGCCGCGCGGCCAGACGGCCCCGGGGAGGGCTGGTCTCGGGGAAGGCGAGCCTCGGCCGGCTCCTCTCGGCACCTGAGGTCTGGCCGGCCTGTGGGACGCCGCCGTGGCCGTGGCCCTTTGCCAGTGGCTTCCTTTAGATTCCAGTACGTTAAGAGACCTCAAAGCCATTGGTGGGACCTGCAGAATGAGGTGGGGGCTCCTGAAAATTCAGTGGGAGTTGGGGTGCCTGGCCAGCCCGGTTAGGGGCTCTGGGAGAAAACACCTAGAGGATATGCCGCTGAGCCTCCGTGTTCGGTGCTGTCACTGAACGTCGTGCCGGAAGATGCCAGCGTCAGTCAGGTGGCCCTTGGGGCACGGTCCCTGACAAGGTCTGGACTCCACCGCTAAGGACGGGGCATCCCCACCGATGCCGGGGACGCGGGCTGGCCGGCCGTTCGGAGCAGCGGGCTCAAGGCGCCCGAGGGGGTGGTCTGTGTCCTTCCGCCCCTGGCAGGTGCCTGCTCCCTGACGCCAAGTGAGCGTGCGTCCCTCCAGCAGACCTCCAGCCTCACAAGGAGCCGAGGCCCACAAGCAGGGCCTGTCTGGAGACGCGAGGCTCTCGCTGAAACCAGAGCAAAACCAGAATTCCCCGATGCTTTAGGGTCTGTCTGTCTTGGATTGACTCCCTCGTTTAATCCTACTTGGAATTTGAAATACATTAAAGGCAAGGAACGCGAGCCAGGAGGCACGTCAGGCCCAGGGCGGCCTTCGTGGCGCCCCGCACCCGGCCGCGTGTTCGGTTCCTCCGCTTCCAGCGCCCGGGGCGGGTCCCCGTCCGGGGGGCTCCCCTGCCTGCGGACGGCCCCCTTCCTCTGGGGCCTTCAGGCGCAGCCCCGGCTCGTCTGGCTTCCTTGTCTGAGCGGTGCCTTTGTACACGAGGACCCCGCACAGCCCCTCGGCTGAGGGCAGGAGGGCTTTCCAGCTGCCCCGGCTTCAGGGAGCACGGTCACGCTGCTCCAGGGTGCCCCCCACAGTCCTCAGAGCCCACGTGCGGTGGGGAGCCCCTCTCTGGGGGTGGCCGTCTGCACGGGCCCCTTTCTGAGGGTCCAGACAGCACAGCTCCGTGGTCCTCACCTGGAGGTGCTCCCTGGGAGGTGTTGTCCTGCCCCCCCATTACCTCCAGGTGGATTTTCGTCCTCTCCCTTGCATAACGGGAAACCAAGTCTCAGGAAGGGTAGCGGATGCTGCTAAAAGAGCAGGTAACCTGGGGCGCTGCGTCCAGCTCAGACCTGAGGCTGGTTCACTTCCCTTCACCCGTTTCCAGGAAACGGGGCGCGCCTCATGCTGGGAGACGTAGGAGCACCGAGAAGGCTGCCCGGCCGGTCCCTGGCGCGGCGGGGGTCAGGGCTGTGAGCGCAAAGGCCCACGTCATCAGCCTTCCTCGTGTTAATCGCGGGGACCGTGTCACGCGCTCTAACGCACAAGCAGGTGAGGGACCGAATGGCCATTCCAAGACTTTCGCGTGCGTCTCACGTAAGCTTCAGATAGTTTGCGGGGTTTTCTGAGATGGCGCGGTGCACAGAGGAAGGCGGCTCGGACTCACGGTGCTTCTGAGACTCCAGCAAGCCGTCCTCGCCTCTGACCTCGGCTTCCCCGCCTGTGAAGCAAGGATTGACACCCGCCGGCCTGAAGGCGCCTCCCATCCCCCGCCTGTCACCTGAATACCCTGGTCTTCACGCGGGGGGAAGGAAGGGTCTGATGGAAGCTGGCGGCGCACCCCCAAGCGAGGGCCACGGTCTCTCTCCACAAGGGCATTGTGTCCCCCATGAGCTAACCGGCCCCTGTTGGCTTCTTCCTGGCGGGTGTGGAGGAGCCGCCCCCCGGACCCGAGCCCCTGGCTCATTCCTGTGTTTCCTCCGGGCCCTTGTGCAGAAGGGCGCACATGGCAGTCATCAGAAGTGACCCTCGACGGCTCCATGCACCCCCACACGCTGGCCTGAGTACGTGATCAGGAGCCTCCCCAAAACTGACTTTGCTGCCCAGACGGTCTTGGTGAGCCCACCTTCCAAGGCACTTTCTGAACAGAGCAGTGGAGGGAAAGATTCGCCGAGTGGATTCCAGGTCCCTGCGCACCTGACAGTGAGGAGGGGCGGCCGCCCCGGCAAAGCCCCCGAGGCCGGAGGTCCCGGGGTCGGCGCGTCCGCAGGGCGCCGTCTCCGAATCCGGTGGTTTGCTAGAAATCTCTGGTGTGTGGACACATCACCCCAGGACCTCTGGCTTCATCTTTGCACGGCATCGCAGGTGCACAGTGTGCCCCTCTCTGTGGGGACGCCTGTCACGTTGGGCCCTGCATGCCCCAACAGGGCCTCACCTTAACTGATTACGTCCACATTGACCCTATTTCCACGTAAGGCCCCAGTCTGCGGGGCCTGGGGTTAGGGCTTTCACACACGAACCTTGGGGGCGCAGAATGCAACCCAGGCAGACTCCTAAGAGATCAAACACACCTGGGCCCGGTCATTCCCAGGTACCATAGGTGACGGGAGATGCTGCTACGACGCCTGGTCCTGGTGTCCTTGAAGGAACGCTCGTGCCCGAGACCCCCGGCCAGGAGCCGTGCCTGTGGATTCCAGGTCCCGGAAGGGACCCCGGGAGGGGTTTGGTGAATCACAGCCCGGGTCATAACAGTAAGATACTTTTTAGGGTTAGTCTTTTCAGCCAGTTGTTCTTTGAGCCAACATTGTCCACTGGGGGATCATGAACGTGGGACCCGGCTTGCCCCCGCGGACGCACGGCCTTCCCGCGGACCCCGGTCTGTGTGCGCGCGGGCCCTGGCCAGCCTACAGGGCCTCCCTGCGGGGCTCTGGAACTCTCTTCCTCGAGCAGGAGAAACGGATTAAGGGGAGAAAAGATGTAGTATTCGCACCTGAGAGGGGAGTGGTCGCCGGGACCGGAGCGGTGACGCTCGGGTCAGAGGGGGAGACCGGCCGCGGGGAGACTGAACCCCGGAACCGGCGAGGCTGAGGGGTCAGAGTCCCGGCTGTTTGTGTCGCGTTTCAGGGTGCCGGCGCGGGCCTTGCGGACGCGTGTCTTTGCTCTGCCCGCCCCCAGGTCTGCTGACCCCGCGCGGGGTTGCGCCCCCGGGGGCCCTCGGGAGTCCAGCTCAGAAAGCCACGGTGAAAAGTGGGCGGGCGGCAGGAAGGCAGTGCAGGGGGACAGAGGGGCCCAGCGGTTGGCTAATTGGAGAGCGGGCCCGGCGCGGGGGGAAGGCCGCGAACCCGGACAATGTCCCCCGGGGCCGGGGGCTGGGAAGGCCCGGCGGGATTGTTATCGAATTAGTTGAAGTCAGAGCCCCCCTGAATGAGGTAAAGAAGGGAAGGGGAAATGAAGGCCCGGGTATAATACGGCCTAAATGAGGGGCCCCATTCACTGCCCATGAAAAGGCTTCGGCTTCTTTTCTTGGGGAAAGGGGGGGCAAGCCCACTTTTGTTCGGCGGGGGGCGGGGCCTGCTCCTGGGGATGTACTTACCTACAGCCAGTGACAGGCGGAGGGCGGGAAAAAGGGGCATTGAAAATAATCCCCAGGCCCGCGGGGGAATGACAGCGGACACAATCGCACGCACACATCAAGGGCGCTGCAAAGAGCTCCTTCCCTCTGCCCGCACGTTTCCCGGGAGGCCGTGGGCCGGGTCGCCCGTGTCAGAGGAGCCCCCCCCGCCCCACTGCCAAGGATGCCTGCCTCCCCCCCCCCCCCCGCAACCTGTGATCAGGCCGGGGGATTTCTCTACATCTCTGTCTCCAGCCCGAGCGTGGAGATTTAATACGTGCCCTGTGGCCCATTCCAGATGCAGGAACGTATCTTGCGAGCTGAATCGGAGGAGGACGCTGTTGAAAGTAGCAACGAAACCCATAGAAAGAATGGGGGCGGGGGTGGGAGGTGGGGGGGGGGGACGGGCTTCCATAAAAATTAAATACTTAACAAAGTGCTATGCTCAGTAAATATTTGTTGAATTCACACATTAATTAATTTTCCAGATGAGATTTTCCTAATCCATTTTTTAAAGAAAGTAGGGATTAAGAGCGACGCGGGGTCTGGTTATTAGGCGGCCTGCTGGACATGAAAAGGAACACGGTGTGTGTGAGGTGTGGGGCTGGGCGCCTGGGGGGGGGGGGGGGGACCCAGGACGGGCTTCCCTGTGTCCTCGTCCTCGGAGAAGCTGATTTGCCGTTCAAGGCCCACCCACGGCGGGCGGCCAGCCCCCTCTTGGCCCCCCTGTGCCCTCTGACCGCACTCAGCATCTCCGAATCCTGCCCGGTTTACCCTCTCGCGAGGATGCGGGTGCCCGGGGGATCCAGAGGGTTCGAACTCCAGAACTCCCCACGGCGCAGAGGCAAGGCGCACCCCGAACCGCCACCCCCACCCCGCGGGTCCTGCTCGGCCCCGACCCTTTGGCTGGTGCTCAGCAGTTCCCGGGAGTCGTGGACGGGGTAGTCGCCCCACCTCATTCCCTGCTGCCAGCGACCCCAAGTGGCACCCTTGTCACAGTTTGCTTGGTAAAGACCCTCGTCCGGGGTCACAGAGCTGGTTCATGGTGGCCTTCGAGAGCCCACTGACCCGCCCGGACCTGGTCTCGGTCTTCACCGTCCCCAAGCGGGTCCGTATCCGGGCCGTGAGCCTGTCAGGAGGCCCCAGTGTGAAACCTCCCGGTGAGTGAACATCCTGCACAGGATCAGTCTCTGTTGGTGCCGTGGGTTTGCTCCCGTGGGTCACGGGAGCCCAGCTCTGCCACTCGCTGGTGGCTGCGTGCACGTCCCCCCTGCCTGCGCGGGCCAGGGCCCAGGCAGGCGCAAAGCCCATATAGGTGGCAAGTCCTGGGGTCTGGCAAGGTGTCCTGGGGCCGAGCGTCACGTTCCCCATTCAGACACCTTCGTGAGCTCCTCGCCCCAGAAGAGGCAGACTTATTCAGGTGTCGGAGGGAGAGAAAAGCCAGGTGCGCGCCCAGGCTGGGTGGGCAGGGCTCAGAGTCCTTGGGGATGAGCCAACGCAATGCATGTGCAGGGAGGGGTCCCTTTCGAGCCTCTGGGGGTCCCCCGGGGTGGCCTCCCAGCAGGGCAGCCGACACGGGTGCTTCAGGAGCCCTCGGGGCTGAGACCCGGCTGCTCTGTGAAACGGCAGGTGTACGATTTAGGTTTTCTGCAGCCCACAAATCTGTTTCTGTAGCAGTGGAGACGGTCCCGGGGTGGGGGGCGCCCAGGCAGGCAGACGCATCCATGCCGGGGTCAATGTGCCAGCTCGGCAGCTTTCCGTCTCCAAAATAACATCCAGGAAAGAGTTCTAGCTCAATGCTGTTTATCCCTTTTTTATGATTTGGAAAGAAATTCACAAGGTCATTTAATTAACCACCACTCCTCGTGCTCCGCCGTGCACACTCCCCGAGCAGGTCCCTTCCTAACAGCAAGTTTTACGACCTCAGTGCCTTCGGCATCCTTGCGTGGCAAAGATACGTGAAGTTTTGCCTCCCGGGGTGGCCAGTGCATTGCCAGGGACAGTGTGGAAGCGGCCAAGTGCATTTGTAATTCAGAGTTTGCAGGCCGGAGCTAGTGCAGGGCGGGACTTTGCTTTAAGGTCTATTTTTGAGTTGTGCTGTGGGCGGGGCCGAAGGGGAAGTCCCTTCGCCCACGCTTGTGGCCCGTGGCACGGTGGTCGTGAGACCCGTTTCCACAGCCCGGGATTTGGATCCCGCCTCAGCCCCCCGTTCGGTTGGTGGCCTTCCATGCTGTGCCTCAGTGTGCCCGTCTGGAAAGTGGTCCCGGCCTCTCCCGCCGTTGCCCCGTGTGTTCTGCGTTCGGACCGCGGTCTACCTGCAGCCTACGGGCTCATCAGGACCGTGAGGGGGCCCCGCGGTCACAGGGTCTCTGCCCCAGGGGGTGACAGGAGGGTGAGCGGAGTGACCCACACAGCGGCCCCTCGTGTTCTTCGTTCAGAGCAGGTTTCTCCCAGCGCCCGTACCGACTCGAGGGGCCCGGGGAGCCTCGGCTGCCGGCGCCGTCCTGGGCACGCAGGGTGCTGAGGACGTGGGGTGCGGCAGCCCCCACGCAAAGTCCTGACGGCCGGACGTGTGTCTGGACATTGCCAGATGTCCTCTGGGCAGCAGAGGCGCCCTCGCCTGAGAACAAGGGGGGCTGAGGAGGAATTCATCCCCCCCTCTTCCGACCTCTGCCTTCGGCGTGGTTGCTTCTCTGTCCGGCAGGTACCTTGCCGTCCACCAGGACCAGGTGCCCATGGGAAGCCCCCAGGCGTCCACGTGCCAAGGGGACAGCAGTGCCCAGTTGTACCAACTCAGGGCCTTGAGCCCCAGCCTGTGCCCCTGGCTCCAGGGGGGCTCGGGCCCAGGCTGCGGGTCTTACCACGCATTCTGTGGAGCCTCCTGAGGACCTGGCCTAAGCCCTGAGTTGGGCCCCTCCCCAGGCCTGGAGAAGCCGGGTTCTTCTTCCTCCCGTCTGAAGCTGCCATACAGGTGCCCCGGAGACCCCGGGAGACGCGGAGAGGGCAGACGACAGGCCCTCCTGTCCGGCCCTGAACAGGGACGAGCGGGTCCCCCCCACCCGCTGGATGGCAGCAGCTGGCAGGCCCTGGCGATGGGCCGGGGGTGTGACAAGGCCAGTGGGCTCGGATAGCCTGGGGGGCCAAACCCCACCATGGTTCCCCGCTGGCCCCCATGCAGAGTCCCGGTGAGCAGAGGGGAAGCCTGGCTCGCTGCCAGAGAGCAGGCTTTCCTGTCCGTGACCTGGTGCTGATCTCTCATTTGATGCGGGGGTCGTCGATCCACGGGTGCAGTGGTGACTTAGGCCAGCCCTCCTGCAGCCACCTGCTGGGGGGAGACGGTGGCTGCGGACGGAGTTCACGCCCACGAGGCCGCCTTGGCAATTCCCGATGAGCTGGGAAGGGAACGCTCTGCTTGCTGGGTGGGGTGGGCCAGACGCCAGGCAGCCTTGGAATGTCTTTGTCAAAAATATGGGAAAATTCTGGCTCCAGTGACAAGAAAAATTAATCATTGATCCGGTAAAGGTTCATGCCTGAGTAGGAAAGCAACAAGATAAGGACGTGAAATCAGTCTTAGATTGGGGTTTGCCAAGCACGGCCCGGCTCAAAACCCCCAGGAGTCCAGAAAACTGTCCCGAGCTGGAGAGTGGAGAAGCCCAGCTCCGCGGGCCCCCAGGTCCCGACGGGGTTGTCCCGACCTCCACACCTGCTCCGCCGTGACCTCGGACAGACCACAGCCGGCTGGGCTCCCGTTTCCGGGTGAGGTCTGTGAAGGTCACTTCCATGCACGTGCTCCCCTTCGAGAGCCAGGCAGGCGGCCAAGGCCTCGGCTCCCCTCCTGCACATTCCAGCTGGAAACTCCGCAGGTGCGGGTGGGGGCGGGGCATCCAGGCGGAGTGTCCTGGAACCCCACGTTGGGAGCCTGTGGGGGACCGCCCTACCGCAAATGTGCCCCTGCTTTGGGGGGCCCTGGCGACTGACGCCTGGAGCCTCCGCACCACCATCTCCACCACCCACCCCGGGCAGGGACCTCCCTGAGTTCTGGGCCACGTAGCGTGGCCCCCTGGTCACTGCCGCCCAGGACTATCTCCAGAAGTTTCCAGGCTGGCAGGATAAGAGGACCTGGCCAAGGCTGATAGCCTCAACCGGCTGCGGTCTGATCCCCTACGGCTGGGGGTGCTTTTCCCTTTTGTTCTCATACCAGTCCATTCCCAGGACCCTCATTTCACGTGGAAGGTGCCGTAGCACCTTCTAGAGACACTTGTGAGAACATGGCCTGCACTGGGAGCCGCTTTTCTCTCCCAGCGACAGAAAATCGGCGACTATTAGTATAACCTTATTTTGCAAAGTAACCCAGGTATGAGTGTCTAGAACGGGCATATATTGAATAAATCACCTGCGTTCAGAATTACTCTACCGGAAAATAGCTTTCTATAAGCTGGATATGCTCCCACGTTCAGTTTCCTGGCTGTGGGCTCGTGGGGCGTCCGGACCACAGCAAGGGCAACACTGGCTTCTGGGCGGGTCTTCAAGGTTCGGGACCCCATCGGCGTGAGCCGTTGCAGCAAAGAATGCTCTTCCTGTGATGGACGGGGAAACTGAGGCCCGGGAAGGTGATGACGTCCTGCAGACTCAGGAGGGGCCTCGTCAGGCTTGTCACAGGCGTCAGAGAGGGTTCTCAGAGGCGTGTGTGCACACGGGGCTCGGGCCACGTGTACAGGCTCATAGAATAACCTCCAAGACATCCTCCCAAGAACGGATGCCCCGTAGTCCCAGTTGAGGGTTTGAAATGAAAGAGAGTTTGCAGCGAAGCGCATGTCCTGACTCGCGGGATTTGCAAGGACTCACTCTCCAACTCTAGATATATATTTATTCATTCGAGCATTAGCCTCTCGTTCATTTATTCGCTCGTTAGAGACTTACTCGTTTGATATGTATTTGTGTATTCGCTTATTAGATATTTACGTATTGCCTCGTTAGATATCTATTTCCTTTTTCGCTTACGTAGTCTCTTATTAACTTGTGAGATGTGTATGTACTCGCTCTTCGGACACGCGTACGGCCCAGGGCCGGCCGCCCGCCGGCCGCCCCCGCTCGTGAGCCATCAGGCCGAGGGGTCCTCAGCATCCCTCTCCCTCTCCCAAACAGACCCGTCGAAACCACCTGTGAGTTGCGTCCTCGAACATCGTCCAGCTCCAGTCTGAGACGAGTGAGGGTCTGACTCGACGGTGGTCTCTGTGCCAAGGCCGTGGTCTGGACCCACCGGGAAGCGGGCAGCGGGCCGGCCCTAAGAGAAGATGGTTTGGCCTAAAATGGAGGCTCTTTTGTTGGGTTGGGGACTTCAGTGGATTCGCATCTCGAAAACGAGTTGGGCTCTGCTCTGCCCATCCTCCTCCTGCTCGATGATCGTGGGGCCTCTGTCCCCAGGGGCCCTGGGGAGCAACCGTGAGGCCACCCGGCTCGGCCCCGCTCCACCCCATGTGGCCTCTCATGGAAGGATTTCAGCGACCAGACAGCCCGGGTCCTTTTGAACAATCAACCTGCGGGAAGCAGACCGGGGCGCCTCTGTGGCATGCGTGTGCAAGCGCGTGTGTGTGCACGCGCGCGTGCAGGCCACGCCCGGCAGCCGGGGCCCACGCGCGTGAGCGGGGGACAGCGTGTGCGCCCGCCGCCCGGTCCCTGCGGAAAGCCTCACGGCAGTGGGCAACGTGGACGAACATGAAAGGGACCACAATAAATAGCTTCCTACCTTGCCCTGATAATGGACGCGTTCTTTAGATGGATTAATCCTCACGTGGCCTTTGGGCGTCAGTCTGGGAGTGACAGTAACAAGCGTCCCGAGGGCTCCGCTAATTTGCACTCCATTCACCCTCCCGTGAAAACCCGTCAGCGCCGCGGAGGGACTGCGCCTAGCCCGGCCCCATTCAGTGGGGGCGCGATGTGGTGGGAAAGGGGCCAGTTTCCACAGGAAGCTTTGTTCCTCCTGTTCCCCTTTTATGTGGCCCCGCACTAGTTAAGCTCCTCATTTGTCCCCGCCAGGGGCTCAGGGCTTGGGTCACCCTCGGGGCTGCCTTTCAGGTGATCTCGGCACCCCCCCCCCCCGGCCCCAGGTGGTGGGGAGGGGCCGGGCGGCCTGGGGCAAGGCCACCAAGGGCACTCGGGGCGTCCCCGCCAGGGGTGGGGGGCTGGGCCGAGATGGGGGGGCGGGGGGGGTGCCAGAGGCAGCCTGAAGCACATCCCTCCTCTGCCCCCAGGGCTTGGGGCCCCTCTGGGGTCCTGGCTGCAGATCCCTTATTTCCTAGTCTCACATCCTGTCTTTGGTTCCCCGCTTCGCCCCTGCCTCGCTTGCCACAATATATGGGCGCAACACAAATTAAAATTAACGAGGCAGTGTCCTTTTGGCTCCCACCCAACATTTGCTGGCTCTGTTCCCCCCACCCACCCCCAGCAATCTGTCCTCTCCCTGAGGCACAGCATCAAAGGAGCCCAATTTTTGAGTATCCTGCTTCATAAGGGATCCTCTCTCTTGTTCCCGAGTCGGGGTCCCTGGGCATTTTATTCCATTTCTTGGGGAGCCCTCCGGCCCGGGCACTGCCGTAAAAGCAGCCTCCCAAAGGGCCGTGTGCGGGGAGCTTCCTGGCGACAGGGCACGTGATACCTGAGGAAGGAGGGATGCTCCCCTCCTCGGAAGGCCCCGGCTCTCGAAGCCGCCGCAAATCGCGTCCTGTGCGCTGGCAGCCCCATCCCCTGCCAGAAAAGAGTCACCAGCGCGAACGGTACCAACAAACTCAGATTTTCAGATCCCCGAGTCAGCGAGTACGCACTGCTCATTCGGCGAGAGGGAGGAGAGGGAAGAAAAACACCTTCCCAGATCTTTATGAATTAAAGATGGGGAGCCCATCGGGCCATAGATGCAACCATTTCTGCCTAATTTGCTGACGGAAATAGCCCCGCCTGTTTTGTTGGGGAGAGGGCTGTGTGGGGCAGGGTGACGGGACCCCGGCTGTCCCCGCTCAGCCGTTGTAATTATGAAATCGTAACGACTGCAATTTGCCGCTCAGGCTCGTCGCTGGCTGGGAAGCCACAAGTGTCGCGCCGGGAGGTGCCCCCCTTGCAACGTTGGGGGCTTCACTGTGTGTGTTCTGTGCTGGGGAGTCTTTTGACGTGAACCCGTAGGTGCCTGTGTCCTCTGGACTCCGGAGGCTGAGTGGCCCCTCCCAGGCTCCGCCCACTCCGGGTGAGGAAGCGACGTTTCCGGGACGCCGTGTCCCCCCAAGGTCTCCCACGGACAAGGTCACGGCCACGGCCATAACCGAGGACTCGAAAGGCCCCCGGGGTGCCCTCCACGAGGCCTCACCGCCCCCCATTCGTCCTGCAAGTACAGATCATTATCAAGGCCGCTTGGCCTGGTACATTAATTTGGAAGCACGCAGGCCAGAGGGAGTGGCCGGTGAGCTGAAGGAACGGCCAGGCGAGCCGCGGCCAGACGCATGTCCGAGTCTCCCGTGGCCACGCGGTCGGACTCGTCTGGAACCTCTGGTTCTTGTTCCGCCAGCCCCTTCTCCGGAGGGCGCACAGCCGGCGTAAGGCACTCAACACTGCCGGGCGAAAATGTGTTTCTCCATAAACAGTTTATTACAAAAGGGGGAAATAAGAAAGAAGGATCAGGGTCTCCCTGTTCAGATAAGTGCCTTTTCACTCGGCTCTCCTGTCGGACACAAACCAGAAACTTCTGGTTTCTGACAAACCTGTCAACCCCCAACCCCACCTCTCCTTCTGAGCAAACATAGTGCCTTTTCCATCCAAATGGCCCTGGGAGCCCAGAGCAATGGAAGCTTCCAGGAGCTGATTTCCGAAGTGAGAGCCCAGGTCAGACTCGCCGGCCCGGGAGCCCCAGGCCTGGGGCAGGAGCCAGAAACCCGAGGCGGCCCCCGACCCCGCCCGCCGGGCTGGCGGCATCCACCTCGCACGTGATACACCCAGAGACGGAGGCACAACCTTGACCTTGGCCCGGGAGACCGTGGTGCAGCGTGCTGGGCAGGTGGACACGCACCCTCTCGCTGGGCGGCGCCTGGGAGCCTGGGGGATGCCCCGGGTGCCCGTCCCCCAGCCATCCCTGCACCCCGGGACCCCCTGAACTCAGGGTCGGCAACAGCAGGCCTGAGACTGGGGGTGGGGGGGGGGTGGCTTTGGAGGCCGTCGTCACGGGGACCCTTCGAAGACACCACCCCGTCTGTGCACGCCTCCCTGATCTGCCCCGATGGCCACTCATGAGCTCTGGGTTGAGAATTCAGTCCCAACTGAAGGCCTGTCCCCGGGCGTTCTTTGCTGTTCTACAAATAAGTAGGTATGCAAGCAGGGTGGGATGGGGTAGAGGACGGAAGGGCCAGACCCTGTCCCGGGCTGGCAGGCAACACTAGGCCCCATCAGGAGGAGGGCGGGGCAAGCCCCAGCCGAAGGCGGGGTCCGCCGTGGTCCCCTCGGACCATCCCTCTGGGCCAGGCCCCTCTGCACGGCGGGCGGGGGCCGGCCGGTCTGGGAGGTGGGAGCGGGCAGGTGGGCTCGCGCTCCCTCCGCCGGGCAGATCGGGGTCCCGGGCCCCTCCCGGTGCCTCGTTCCCGGGGCACCCGTCTGCGTGCCCGTCCGTCAGCGCCGCCTCCCCTCTGCCCTTTCCCACTGGGCGTGGACGGACGGCTGCGGCCTTCTCACTGCCATCCCTGCCCTCCGCCTCGGGGTGCCCTCGGGCCCTCTGATTTCCCCCTGGCTCTCACAGATTCTGCCCGTGTCTGCACCCTCATTAATCAATGTCAAGCACGGCATCAGCAACAAGGCCCGCATTCTTCCGCGGCCCCCTCAGCCTCATACATCCCATTGTTCTAGGCCGATTCAGATGGCAAGAAAACAGCCCATGCAGCACATAAAAGAGATGAGACAAAAATGAAAAGAATCGAGGAGAGAAAAGAGGAGGCATTTTTCCCCCTGAAACACTCGAATAAATACTCGGCAATGATAATTTAAATTATTCATACATTTATGAAAACAGCCATTGAAAAGTGAAGTGTATGATGCTCTTTGTCTATTTTTCTTGTCTCTTGTTCGGGATTAATCTTTACTGTAATCCGGGCCGGCCGTGCCCCCCTCACAAAGGCCACACTCTCTTTCCATGGGAAAAATGTTTCCGCATATCCCAGTGAGAAGTCGAGGGGCGGGGGGGATATTTGTGCTGATGTGGCAATCGCGGGGCCCTCGCGACGCTGGACGGGCTGTGTCCAAATAGTGTCCGACGAACAAAAAGCACAGAGTGGTTCTCACGTCCGTGTCAGCGCCATGGGGCCGGGGAGCCTGGCGGCCGCACGGAGCATGCATGCCGGCCCGTGCGGCCCCTGCCCCCCTCCACTCTCCACGTGACAGCCCGCGGGGAGGGCCACGACGCACGGACACGCTGCATCCCAGCGGCCGGTGGCTTCACGGGGGTCCTGTGGCCCCCCCCCCCCCGGGCCTTCTGGGTGGCCGTCACCTGCCAGACCCCGCCTAGAGGGGCAGACCCCCAGACCTGGAGGGGGAGCCACGAGCCACGCTGTCCTTGGGCCACATACGGCCTCATGCAGTGAAGGCCCAGGCCCAAACCTGAGGTCGGGGAACTTGAAATCATTCTCGGCATCACAAAGCCTGGGGCCACCGGCAGCCAGAGGACGCAGGTTGCTCACGGTCCCTTCCCGGGGCCACCACTGCCTTCCACGGCACGAAGCCACCACCCCGGGGTCATGCCGCCTTCCTCCGTGCGGTGCCGCTCCCAGCCCGGAGCCAGAAACGTCGAGTTTATGTAACACCCTCCCTCCAGTGCTCCCTGATCCAAGTTTTGGTGTTTTCAAAGCTCATTCCAACCCGGGTTAAAGAGGCCCAAAGTGGAATTCGCCCCCACGCGGGATTCCGCTAGGAAGCTGTGGTTTTCGCAGTGTGTGAGCTGTCCAGCAGCGATTTCTTTTCACTGGAAAGGACCCAGCATCACCTCGGCGTGGTGGCCGGCGTGCCAGATGGCCGGCACGGGCCTTTGAACTGGCGAGTGGGTGGGTGTAGCGATGGTGAGGCGTCCGAGGCTCAGGGACTATCTTGGTTCAGGCAGCCGGGCCCAGGCGTGAGGCTGCCCGCACCCGCGAGCCGCTCCCGTGGACGCTCACAGGTCTGGAAAGGGACCGGGACGCCTGGGAACAGCCCTCCTGGTTGGATTTATGGCTCCTCTGGCTTGGGCCAGGTCAGGGAACCGGAGGAAAACCGCTCCTTTCGGCTCCTCGTTCGGGAGGAAAACAGATCCGTGGAGCGGCCCGGAGCACACACGAGCCACTGGGGGACTTGGCAGGGGTGCAGACGGCCGGGGCGGGGGGCACTCGGGGCCTCCTGGCACCGCGGCCGGGCAGTGACTTCCCAGAGCAAACCGTCGTCACCTGGCTCGCTCCTCCTCCTTCACCTACCCCTGTGCAGCTCATCCCCGTACTTCCCTGGTTGTCTTTCGAACCTGGGGGATGCCATTGAGGGGGCACAGCCCGCTTCCCTCCAGTTCCCCCCAAGTCCCGGCCTGGAGTGGCTTGCCTCGCCCCGTCTTCTGCCCAAGGGTGGGGGGCGCCGCTCACCCCCAGCACCGTCCCCCCAGACAAGGTGCGGGGCCCCTTGGCGACACAGCCCTGTCCCTCCCCGTCTCTCCCTCCCTCCTCTGCCACCGATGTTGGGGTCTGGGAAGGTGGCCAAATGCCACCGAGGACACCAGAGCAATAAATCATCCCCTGGTCCAACATCTGCAGGCCCCGGGGGCTAGCCCCTTGCCGCTGCGGACCCCCCCCACCCCGGCCCCCTCTGACAAAACACCTATTGTCGTGGCGAGGGAAGAAGAGTCATTTCCACTTACAAAGGGCCTCTGAAGCCAAGTCGTGGACGCCAAAGGAGATGCCTGGCTCTCGGCGGGGAGCCTACAGCACACTCTTTCTTCCTCCCTGGTTCATACTTTTCCTCTCTCGTGGGGGTCCCCCAAAGCCTTTCATTCCGGCTTCATATTCACATAAAGACATCAAGAAAAAAAAACCCAGCAGAAAGAATTATTAAGCAGGGCTGTCAAATGCTTTATCAGAAAAGCAGGGAGGGGGAGCAGGGTAACCCTTTCTGCGCTGGCCTGGCTCCTGAGAGACCCCGGGCGTCCCGAGGGGGAGCCCGGGCCACGGGGGAGCCCGGGGGCGGGGGTGGGGCGGCCACGGTCAAAGCCACGCACTCACGCGCACGCCCGCGGCGACGCCGGCACGGGCGTGCGGGCACAGGCGTGCGTGTGTGTGTACGTGCACAGGTGGGTGTGCTCCGGCCTATTTACAAGCAGATTTCCAAATCACTGCGCTCCGTCTAAAGGTCCTGGCCCACTTTCCTCAGGGAGGGACACTCCGGGCCTTCCACGTGGTTCTTCCTTTGTTCCAATCAGCAGAAAACGCCTCCTTCCCTTCCCCGCCCCGGCAGGCGCCTCTGCCCCCCGTTATCCAGGAGCGGGGGTCTTTCCCACCCTTGGAAGGGAGGGCTGGCTGAAACCAGCAGCCGCCTTGAGGCCGGAGGAAGTCCCTCCCAGGGCGCACACGGGACACGGGACGGGACGAGGGGGGGTGACCCTCCCCACACAGATTCAGGATCCATGTGACCCGGCTGGCTTTTCCAGAGAGGAGACGTTTCTGTGCTTAGGAAAGGTGTGGGCTGCCCTCGGCCATTAACCCCTGATTTTCTGCTCCCCTCCTCTCGGCAAAGCGCAGTCTCACCAGCTCGTCCCAGACGGTTTCGCCACCTGCCCGGTCCTGGTGGTTTTCCGAAGGTGCACGGGGGCTCTGGGAACCGCTCTCCCAGAGGAGGGGTCCCGGGCCCGGAGGGAGGCCGCGAGCCCCCGGCACCCTGCCACCAGGAAGCCCCTTAGAATTTGTGGCGAGGGGCACCCCAGGGTGGGGAGCGTCTCGGGATGCATTTTCAACGCAGCCTCCCGGTGCACAGAAACCAAAAACCGCATGCCGACAAACGGCTCCCTCGGCAAACATTTTTATTTCCAATTAGCAAAAGAAAAATTGCTAATTTGCTGCAGTCGGGCCGGGCTGACGTCTCAATCTGCAGAGTGTCAGTGCCGTGAAAGAAAATGTTTCACACTGTGCCGGCGAGAGCGAGCCTCTCTAAAGAGGGTCAGGGCAGCGGGCCCAGAAACCAGATTGACTGGCCACAGTGCTAAATTACTCACACAAGACACACATTGTCTGCCATGCCAGCTCCCGGAGGACCTGCTTTCTCTTTCTTTCCCCTCGGAGCTGGGGCGGGGGAAGGGGTCCGAGCGTGGGAGGAGAGGCCAGGGGCTGGCGTGCCTTTGGTAGGGGCAGGATCATCTTCGGGGAACGGAGAGAGGCAGAAGTTAATTATTACCCAGGGCTGTCTGCGGTGTTCGGGAACAGGACGATAAAATTCTCCCAGAGCCCGGCCGCAGCTTTGCACCCGGGAGATTCGGTTCAAGATAATGTCCCATGGGAGTTAATAACTGAACAGGCCCAGGAGAGGGCCGGCTCTGACGTTGCTTCTCAAGGCAACCGTAACCAACCGCCGCGGCCCGTTACCGTCCAGCACCCTGGGCGGGTGCGTGAGTGCGCGTTGGGGGGTATCACCTCCCCGCCGTGGGAGAGCCTTGGGTGGGTGCCCCCCAGAAAAGCCACGTCTCCTCTGGGCTTCAGGACCTCGGGATCCATGGGGTCAGGGTAGAATGAGGATCCAGCTGACGGGGGCTCCTCGGGGAAATAAGGAGGCAGTCACGCTGGCCACAGATGTTTGGCGCTGAGGTAATAATGAACGTCTCTTGAAACCCATTGACCACGTAACCTCAGACAATAAAAGCCTCCGGGTAGCTCTTGGAGGACAGGCTTGCCTACATCTCCAGACACGAGCCTCGTTTTGAGCAGACGGTCCTTCCGCGCCCACGGGAGCTGGGGGTGAAAGCGCTCTGTTCCCTGAGCTCAGCCCACGCCGGCTCCCCATCCGCAGGGCCTTCCTCCCCGCGTCGCTGTCGTTCTAGATCCTACCGTTCTCCCAGCCCGTGCAAACGGGGCTTCTTCCAGGAAGTGTCCTCGGGGCTGTGGAGCCACAGGGGGCGTGTGCCGAGGCTGTGCTGTGACCCGGTCCAGGTGCACCCGCGGGGCCGGTCCGGGAGGCACCATCAGGCGTCCTCTGTGACCTCTGCCTCCGGTCAGCTCATCGGGCGTTAGACCAGGTCACGCAGGGCCTGGAGCAGCTCGGCGGGCGAGCAGCTGGAGGGGGCCGAGAGAGCTGGGACCAGCTATAGGTCCCGGGACCCGGGGCCTCAGGAGCACCTGGCCCGACCGTGCTTGGATCCTGCTGCCCACCTGGGCTGGTTCTCTGTCACCCGAGGGGCAGAGGTGCCCCCCGGAATGGTCTAGAAGAGGCCA
The DNA here is from genome assembly GCF_046562875.1 of Panthera onca. Classification (NCBI taxonomy): domain Eukaryota; kingdom Metazoa; phylum Chordata; class Mammalia; order Carnivora; family Felidae; genus Panthera; species Panthera onca. The sequence goes on along the minus strand of NC_138346.1, from coordinate 219,712,328 downwards.
GCCTCGGAAGTGGTTCTCGTCAGTGCCAGGCAAGGAGGCTGCTCAGTCCCCCGGTGGCCCCTGGGGTGTCCGGGACCAAGAGAGCTCGGTGATGCTGGCGATGGAAGGAGCTCCACGGAGGCCAGGCAGATGGCAATGCCGAGCCAGAGGCAGTGTGGAGGCACGGGGGCCCAGGCTCCACCTGCGTGGGGAGGGGCCCTGCTCTCCTCCCCGAGGGACAGGCTGCCTGGGCAGGAAAGGGCAGCCAGCTCGGGATGACCGTCAGCACCCAGCAAAGCCGGCTGCCGTCAGCCTGCGGGCGCTCAGTGCCAGGACACTCGCCGTGCGCGGTCGAGTCAGGCAGACCACGTGCGGGGACCAGGCAGCGCCCCAGCAGGGACGGTTAGGCGAGGGACTGCGGTCGTCGGGCCAGGTCCGGCCCTGGAAGCCCGGCTGGCCACGGCTGATGTCTGCGTCGGACCCACCGTGCACAACTCTGGCACAGAAGGAGACATGGGAGAAAGTTCTGGCAGGCCCCGCCGCCTTTGCCACACTCCGGTCTGTAAGGAAACAGCCTCTAGGCTCAGGAAGCAGAGGCCTGGACTCGGGTCCAGGTTCTGGTGCACTGTGGCCTCAGACAAGGCACCTAACCTCTCTGAGCATCTGCCTCAAAGCGTGAGGGAGGGGACCCACCCGGCCCGCGCACGTGGGACCTCACGGACAAGATGTGAACGGGTGCCAGGGTGTGTTGTCTTTGTGCAGACGAGGAAGGAGGCCGAGTCCCCTGTCCCAAGCGGGCCCTGCCTGGGACACGGTGTTTTCTCCAGTCGAAACAGAGTTAGGGCCAGGCCGTCGGTCATGGAAAAGTCTCCATCTGCCACGCTCACAGCACCGCTCCCGAGGCACAGAGGTGCTCGTGGGTCCCCTTCCTGCCGGGCCCTGAGCTGTGCAGACCCTGTACACGGGGGGGACACACGCATGCACACGAGTACACGTTTGTGTGCACACACATACACACTCGCGTGGACACACACGTACACGCCCGCGTGGACACTCACACCTTCACACCCAGCGTGCACACTCACACGTACACACACTCGCGTGGATGCACACATGCACGCACCCACATGGACACACACCCACCTGGACACACACGTACACACCCAGCGTGGACGCTCACATGCACACACCCAGCGTGCACACTCACACGTGCATACCCAGCGTGGATGCACACATGCACACACCCACCTGGACACACATGTACACACCCAGCGTGGACACTCACACGTACACACACTCGTGTGGACGCACACACGTACACACACCAGCATGGACGTAGGCGCTTGTGCACACAGAACGCATGCCCTCTCACGCACACACACTCGCATGTGCGTGCAGGCACACATAAGTTCACTCTTCTCTCAGAGTCCCAGGACCTGGAGACCCTCAGAGGTGACCTGCTGTGACGTAGGCTCAGGAAAAGCCCGAGAGGCTGGAATGTGGCACCAGAAGCCTCCGGAAGCTGGCTGGCCATGCTTCTGCTCCCTGCACCCCAGAACACGCACTGGTCCCCGACAGAGGCCCACAGACCCGGCGCTGGCACCGTGGGAGGGAAGGGAGGGCCGTCTCAGGTGCACTCACAGGGCTGGGCGTCCGTGGCAGGAGCCGTGACCTCGAGCTCGGGTCCCATCGGGCCCATCCCCCGACAAAGCAAATTGCCCAGAGGAAGAGACCTACCTGCCCCCAGGCCTGCTGGCCCCCACTCGGGAGGCCAGGCCCGGGATGTGCTTCCCTGGGCTCCTCCCCTTCCTGAGGACAAGCCTCTGCCCCTCCCCCATCAGCGCTTTGTCAGGAGTCTCTCCCTCCTGGCCGGGCTTCCGGTGGTGGCCCCTGTCGGGTCGTGCCCGCGGACAGCGCTGCCTCATGCCAGCGCCCCAGCAAGTGTGCCTTGCTCCCCAGCTCCCGTGCAGGGCAGGGCCTGCTGCGTGCCCTGGCTGTCCTCCGGGTCACCGGGAGACTCCACCAACATTGAAGCCAGGGCCCGAACCCGTGACGGGTGGCGGGCCTGGACACCAGCATTTCGCAAGGCCTCCGGGCGTTTCCAACGTGCGGCCGGAGCCGGGGACGGGGACCGGAGCCCCACCCGCAGCACCGTGGCCACACTCCGTGCTCTGTCTTTTCCGCGCACGCCTGCCCTCCCTCGGCCGATGGTTTCCACGCCCTGAAGTTTACGCATTTTGCCCCCAAAGGGGACCGGAGAAAGTGTGCGGCCAGCTCGCCCTGCCACGCAGCCCCGGAAGGCCTGCTCCCAGCTCGGGGGCGTTCGGACGGGCAGACGGACGGCGTGTGTGGGGCCTGTGTGGGGCGGCTGCCTGGGACCACCGGCCCGGGGGCGCACCGTGTCCTGGGAGTGAGCTGACACAGCCCAGATGACTCTCCCTGTCTCCACCGCCACCAAAATAAAGGCCTCTTTCTCCTGTTAGGGAATTATCACCTGGCTGTAGCCGGGGTAGAGCTAATCACGGCGTGGATTAGGGAGCTGTATCGATCTTCGCGGTGAGCAAACACCGCCTGAGCCGAGCGCCTCTTATCTTCTGATACAGGAGGTGCTGATGAGCCGAAGTCCACCCTTTGTCCCGGCTCCGTCCCGGCCCCGTGGGGTGGCACTTCCCCCACAGCCGTGCCAGCACCACACATTTTGTTTTAAATGGTGACAAGAGGGAGAAAGACCTTCCGGCCATCAAGGTTCTCGGCATTAAATCCAGGGTAAATCTGCTTGGGTTTGGGTTTTTTTTCCCCCCCCTTTAGATCAAATTGAACTCCTGCAAAGCTCGCTTCTCCTCTCTCGGGCCGCAGGGAAATACCCATCAATTTGAATATTTGGAGCACATAGAAATAATCACCACCTCAGGAGCAAATTTCTCAGTAAATCACGGACCTGGTGCCGAGTGTCACGCGGGCCCGGCGTCCGGCGCGCTCAGCCGTGGCCGCGGCCGCGGACCGTGCGACCGGAGTAAGGAGCCGACCCCGGCCTCGCGGCCCCGGGTCCCCTGTCGCATCGCTTTCCTCAGCCTGTGAACGGATGAGAGAGAACGCCGGATTTCCAACCCCACCCCCTTTCGCAAATATTAAGATAAACGGTATCGCTTTCGAAAATTTAAAATATAATAGGAAATCCATTCTCCAATTCACCAATCAAGGGATTTGTCTTTCAGGGAAGCTCTTATGGCAGAGAGAGAGGCAGTAATACATCAGCCCGTTCTGCCCCTCAAATAGATAATCAATTTCCCTGAAAGCATCAATAATCAGAGTGGACATTTATGGCCCCTCGGATGGTTTATCTCTGGGGCTGGGGACGGCAGGGCCGTGACGAATACCAAATCTGCCAGGGAACACAATTAAATGCTGGACGGATAAAGGATTTTATATTGTGCACCAAAAAAAGCAATCAAATTCATAATTGAACTCCATTGCATGAAATCAGGTAGAAATAAATATAACAGCCTAAACATATCGCTTGAGTCCCCGTGTTATAGGTCAGGCAAGAGTGTTGCCAAGACTCCATTTCTTTATCCCCGTGGGGGCCGTCGCCTGCCCCTTTCCCGAGTGACCCAGGCTGCACGTGGCCCACGGCGGCCCCCTCCCCCCCCCCCACCCGCACCTGCCCTTCTCCCGTGGGCAGAGCACACGCTCTGTCTGCCTTGGCTCACCTAGCGCCTGCATCAGCCAGGCCCCCGGGGACCGGGAGGCCGATGAGTTAAGCCTGCGGGTAGCTGGGCTCCACGGGACTAGAGAGCGAGCTCGGCTGCCCTCCTGGGGGGGGAGCCCCTTACCACCGGGGCAAGCGGGGGCCCGCCTCGAGATGACCCTGAGCTGGCCCAGCTAGAATGCTGGGAGAGAGACTGTAAAAATCACGACCTGGGGATTCTCGTCTCTGGAGAGTTTGCTCCTTGCCGTCAGGCCATCAGGCACAGCATCTCAGGGGCTCTGGGCTCGGGGTGGGGTGCTCTGGGTCAGAGCAAAAAGCCGGTAAGGCCAAAGGCTAATCACTTCCGCAGCTGGTCACTGGGTTTCCCCTGGGTGGGGGGAGAGTTGTGTGTCGGGGGGACACCGTTAGTTGCTGGGGGGGAGTCGTGTGTTGCGGGGACATCATTAGTTCTGGGGGGGGAGTAGCATGTGGAAGGGAACAATGTTAGTTCCTGGGGGGGGGTCGTGTGTTGTGGGGACACCGTTAGTTGCTGGGGGGGAGTCGTGTGTCGTAGGGACATCGTTAGTTCCTAGGGGGGGAGTCGTGTATCGTGGGGACACCGTTAGTTGCTGGGGGGGGGAGTTGTCTGTGGGGGGGACACTGCTAGTGCCTGGGGGGGGGAGTCGTGTGTTGTGGGGACACCGTTAGTTCTGGGGGGGGAGTCGTGTGTCGTGGGGACACCGTTAGCTCCGGGGGGGAGTTGTGTGTGGGGGGGACACCGTTAGTTCCTGGGGGGGACGTCGTGTGTCGTGGGGAGACCGTTAGTTGCTGGGGGGGAGTCATGTGTCGGGGGGACACCGTTAGTTCCTGGGGGGGGAGTCGTGTGTCGGGGGGACACCATTAGTTCCTGCGGGGGGGGTTGTGTTGGGGGACACCGTTCGGTCCCGTGCAGGTCTGCGTGGGCTAGGTGAACCTGATTTTCCAAAGAGCCTTGAAAAATGTTAGCGTTTAAGGTCACATACACTTGGCAAAATATGGCTTTTAGTTTGGAAGGGAAAAAGGCATAAAGGGCATTTTGGACACAAAATAGCTCTTTAAAACAGCATTTTGATGAGTTAAGTATAAATAAATCAGAAACACACGGATTTCATTTCCTTTAAAATACCCGCGGGCTCAAACACTAGCGGGAAAAGTGCCTGGCAAACGGTGGTTTGGGATTTTGACAAACCCAGATATTTTGAAGAGGTTTCTGAAATGTTTGCAGCCAGGGTCTCCTCGCCCGTCCCGCCTCCCGTGAGCACCGCGCGGGCTCCTCCCGTCTGCCCCGGCCGATGGGCACACGCACGCACGGGGAGAATCAGGAAAGACGATGCTTTCAGGCGTACAGATCTGAACTTTCCTTTGACACGGAACGGAAAAAAAAGAAACAAAAAAACAACGAGAATCCTACTCGAAGGAGGGGAAAAAAGGCTGAGTCCAAAATGGGCACCGGAACAAAGTCGGCATCTGGACTCAAAGTGGGAAACCCAGGCGCGGCCCCCCGAAGTGTCTGATCGCCAAGGACAGGCTCCCAGAGCACAGACAAGCCCCAGGGACAGCCAGACGTGTGGGCAGGGCGCAGACACGGCCATCGACCCTCAAGGGCCACCTTTTTCCTTCTGGAGGAGCCGAGCGCATTTGGTGGGGGTGATTCTCCCGCGTCCGTGCCGCAGGGGTGAGAGCCACAACCAGCCTGGATCCCTGCGGTGGCCCCTTCCAGGACAAGGCTTGGCCTGCGGAGTGGGGACAGTGCCAGGCGGGTGGGCAGGTTCAAGGACGTGTCGTGAAACGGCGGCTGCCTCCTTCAGGCGGCTCAGGTGCTAGGAACCGGGGCCAGACGGCCTTCCTTCCCGTCCAGAACCAGGACGGCTGGCAGGGGGTCGTCGGGGGAACCCCTGTTCCGAGTGTGCTAAGCCTCCTGATGAACAAAATACATACAAATAAAGCAAAACAAGAGTAGGGGGACCAAAAAGTTGGCTGACCAAAAAGCAGGGGGAGGGGGTGGGCTGAGACTCACAGAGCATAGTCCGCGGTTTTATAGGCCAGTAGGACTGTCCCGCGGGCAAAGCAGAAGGGCCCCAGTCACGTCGTGCTGCGGTCACTTCCAACACGGGCTCTCCCGGCGGACGTCCCGCAGCCCGATCATTCCGACGAGGCCGCAGCCGGCTCTGGGGGTGGATGCGCTGTGCACACACGCGGCCCGCAGCCCGAAGGTCTTATCTAGAACATCTGGCCCCGTGGAGGCCGTCTTCGCGTCTCCGAAACCTAACTGCTCGCTCGGAGACGTAAACAGAAAAGCTGCCTGGAGGAGGACCGCCCTGAGACATCTTTCCCCACAATGTTCCTTTTGGCGTCCGATTAGAAAAAAAAACTTGCAATCAATCCTCAAAGTTGGATTTTTTTGATTTTCTGCAGAATTGGGCTCGGAGTGTTTAATAACCAGGTTCCTCACTGCTTGGCCTCTCAGTTTATAATAAAAATAAACATCTCCCGTCCTGATGTAGCAGGCCAGGCCAGCAGCCGAGAGGAGCAGCGCGGGCACACTTGAACTCCACACACGCGAACCTCGGCGCCCGCGCAGAGCCAGGTCCCGGGCGGGACCCCAGGGATGGAGTGTGTCCCCCGCTGATCGGTGAGCACTTCACTTAATTGTGTGGTGCTGTTCCAATCATAGGCCAACGCCTTTCTCTTTAAGACCAAGACGGGACAAAGCCTCAAATTACTAATTACGCGAATACAGTGTCTTTTACTAATTGGATTGGTTAACGTCAGTTAACAAGGCACTTTAAGGACAGGGATGTGGTATGAAAGAGGCAATTCATACGTTTCATAATAGGCTAATAACTGTCAGTGATGAGTAATCAGCCACGGTCGCATGTGCCCACCGACCGACCCACCGTCGGACTGTCTCTCCGGGTCTTGGGACGCCTGCGACAAACTCCGTCCCGGGAGCGCACGGGGCCGTGAGGCCTGCAGCCCCGCCAGGGCTCGGCGGTGCACGGGGACCACAGCCCCGGTGGCTGCCTGCACAGCCTGCCCGCCAAAGACAGAGTGAAGCCCCGTTATGTCCATTATTTATGAAGGAGCCTCTGGTTAAGCGGTCAGGAAGGGGAACCGGAGTCCCGCGTCCTTGTCCTGAGGCCAGAGGCTTGCCTGTTTTACTCAGTGACCCTGGGCAAGCTCCTTGACCTTTGCCGGCCCCAGTCAACTCAGCTGGAAAATTGGGTAAAAAGATTGTGGTGTCTTTCAGGCATGAGCTGCTGAGCAGAGGTGCTCGGGGAGGCAGGACTGTGACAGCGCAGAGCTCAGGGACGGACCGTGACGGGGTCTGCCGCTCGCTCTTATCGGCCGACGCCGAAAGGAGAACAGGACCCGTGGGCCCAAAAGTGGGCCCTGGAAACTGGATCGGGGCCCAGCTCTGGGAGCGGCTCGGTGAGGGCAACGGCCAAATCCCCTCGCTGGCCGCGGAAAGCCTCCTGCGGGCGGCTGTGTCCCGAGCTCTGGCTCCCGGGGGGGCTCTGAGCGCAGGTGCTGGCCTGGGGCCTCCTGCACTCCTCCTCCGGTTCTGTTTTGAGATGTGGCCTCTTGGCTACATCTGAGTTTTACAGTTTTATTCAAATAAACCTTTTTCCATTAGGGGAAAACAAGACAAAAAAAGAATCTCCCGCCAGGAGGCCGCCCCCGTGCTGGTGACGCTGGTCCAATCTGAGGACGTCCCTCCTCGAAGGAGAGCCCGGGGGAGGCCCTGTCCACGGCCACATGCACCGCCCCAGGGGACAGAAGCACAGAGTTTCCAGGGAAGGGAGGAAAACCCATGAAGGTCCGTGAATACGTTTGCCTTCGGAAACAAAACGTCTCAAGTGTGCAGTGGGGGACGGGCCCCCCAAATCTTCTGCTTTAACCTGCAACCCCCGGGCAGCCCCCACTGACAGGGTTCTACGGCGGATGCTTGAACCACAGGGGCTTGGCGGGCCCACTTATACGCGGGTTTTTTCCTCATTCAAGGCAGTGCGTTACGGTATTTCCTCTTCCCTGTGATTTTCTTAGTATCGTTTTCTTTCCTCTAGCGGACCTTATCGTAAGATCGTACGACACGATACACGTAACACGCAAGCTCTGTGTAAACCGACTGTTTCGGTGACCGGTAGGGCTTCCGTCAACAGCAGGCTGTTAGTTAAGTTTGGGGAGGGGTCGAAAGTTATACTCAGCTCTTCGGGGGGCCGGCGCTCCCAGACCGCGTGTTTCTGAAGGGTCAACTGTGTCCGTTACGCACACGAACGTGCCGTCATGAAGCCCGCGAGGCCAAGCACAACACCCCACACCGGAGGTCAGAGAAGGGACCTTTTGTACCTCCCTGGACCGCCGTCCATTTCTGCGGGCAAAAGGGACGCTGTGGCAGCCGCCCGGGAAGAGGGGTCGTGGCCCAGCCGAGACGAGAGTCCAGGCAAAGGGTCAGCCAGAACGGGGGTCTCGTCTTGCTCTGCCTTCCCAGGGGCTCGTTCCAGAAGCTGGCCTGGGGAGGGAATGGCGGGTCAAGCTGAGGCTTGACCGGGAGTCCAGGCGAGCGGTGTCCTTAGCGAAGCGTGGCGTCTTTGCCCAGGAGCCCGCCCACCCGGAACGCCGTCCCGCGCGTCTACCTGTCAGACCCTCGTCTGTTTACCCCGGCCGCCAGGGTCTCTGCCGCGTGGGGATGTCCCGGCGCACCTGCTCTCCCTCTCTCCCCCTCCCTTGTTCCCTCTCTCCTGGGGTGGGGCCATGCTGGCCTCCACACCCGCAGGCAGTGCTTTCACAGACCCTCCCGTGGCCCCCGCCTGGCACACTGCAGCTCGCGCTTCAGTCTTCGGAAAGAACACATCATGCCATCGACCAAAATCCCCCAGCTCCGAGAATGGAGTCGAAGTCCAACTGCGTCCAAGAACATTTCTGAAAAGGCGGCCGATGTTTTCCCGAGGCTCTTTTTGCCCTGCACGGGCTGCGTGACCCAGCTTCCCTGGAAGCGGGTGTCCTGCCGGCCGGCTCAGGGGATCCTCCAAGAGACAGATGGCAGCGGCCCGCGGGTGCCCGGCCGTCTTCCCGTGCGCCGCCGCCCCCACCACGGCCCAGGGAGCCGCGTGCGCTCTGTGCTGCACTGTCCCCCCTGAGCTAACGGGGGTCATCTTCCTGAGTGCGCCCCGCACACAGACGGTGACCTCGTCACATTAAACTGACAGGCGCACACACAGCCAACGAGCATCCAGGGGCCGTCCACCCCCCATCGGGGCTGCCGGGCTGCGGCAATCGCGTCCAGGCCGGCAGGCGCTCTTGCCGTGGTCTCCGGGCTCATCCGAGCGCCTTCCCGTCCAGATGCCTCCAGGGTCTGTGAACTCAGTGGCATGTTCCAGCTTCAGGGAAACCAGGACCACGGGGAGGAAGGAGGGAGGTGTGCACACTTTTCCTGGACGCAGGCCCCAGGACAGCGGTGGGGTTCGGAGCCGGTTCTCAGAACCGGGCAGGGTTCTCCTCTTCCTCAGACGGTGACACGGCCCCAGGACCTGCACACGTGCTGGCCACCTTTGCAGAGCAGGGCAAGGCGACGTGGGAGAAGACTGCACTGTGCACAGGGGTGTGGGGGAAAAGCAGGGGCTTTGGCCTCTGTCTTTGGCCGGTACTCACCCTGCAGCTGCCTGTGAGGTGTTGCTGTGGCTGAGGCGGGACAGGCAGCGGTCGGGGCCGCAGGGTAACCCCCCCAGCCCACATCATCATGAAGTGAAATCGCCAGAGGACAGTTTGGGGGCCCGAGCTCCATAGCTGAGGATCCCCACCCAGACAGCTGCCTCCATCGGCACCTGCCGTGTGGTTCCTAATGTTCCAGCCGCTCTCTGGAAGGCGGTTTCAAGGCCACTCTCCAGAAGGCGGTTTCGAGGCTGCCAATTACAATAGCCTTCCAGGTCCCCAGATGTTACGAGGACAACCCCCCCGCCCCGAGGCGTCTGGGGATGAGCATGCGCCCCTGCCCCCGGAAGGGACCGTACCGCATCTCAGGGGAGGCCGAACACCCAGCGGAGCCCAGAGGCTGGAGGCAGAAACTCCGAGTGGCGGCTTGGGCCTCGCTTCGCGCCAACTTTGAGAGCCTCTCCCTGTCGGAAAACAGGCAGGGCCACAAAGAAAGAAAGGGAAACGAACGGAGCAGCTTCAGACCGCGTCCGATTTCACACCGACTTTCCCTGGTGGGAGGCTACAGCTGAGAATGCGCTCCCCGCGGTCCCCAGGCCGCGCGGCCGCAGCTGTCGGCAGGATCAGGTGTTCTTGGGAACTCTGCCCGCCGGGCTCGCTGGCCACCCCTCTCCCACCTGCCTGGAGGGTCCCCTCGTGGTGGCCGCAGACCTGGGGCATCGGAACTGAAAAACCTACGACGTTTCTTCCGCGTGGAGTCCTGCCTCGATGCTGGGCGTCCTCCACCCTGGGACAGGAGGGCGGCCTCTGCCCGTGCAAGCCTCTCGTTCCCACAGAATGTTCAGGAAGCCTTGTGCCTGCATCTGCGGCTTGCAGCTGGATGGGAGAGCTCCCATCTCCGTCCTCTGGGAAGCCGCGTCTGCCGCAGGCCCGGGGTCGGCGCGCTTCTCCTGTAAAAGGCCAGATGGGGCTCCGAGCCCGGGTTCTCCGTGCCGCTCCTGGGGCATTGCCCCGCTCCGCGAAGGTTCCGGAAGGGAGAGGGTGAGGCTGACGCTCCATGTTAGCCAGAAGCCCTCGAGGGCCCCAGGGTGGGAAGCAGTCCTCCAGGATTCCCCGTGGGCACCTCCGACCCCCGACCCTGAGCTGGAAATGCAGGAGGCTGGAGCCTTGCTGGTTCCACCTGCCCCACCCCCTGCACCCCCTCCCCCCCAGCAAGCCTGGCCGCGGGGTTCCCGGCCTCGGGGGACAGTCGCGCGGATGCCGCTGGATTCCGAGCGCTGCCCATTTTTCACAGCGGATCAGCGCCGAGTTCCCCCACACAGCTGCTGCTGTAATTGGGTCCCGTTAGGAAGTGTGCGGTCTCGTCTGGTGGCCCTCTGCCTCCCCCGCCCCCACGCACGGGGGTCTCGAGTCAGCCCGGCAGCTGTGACCAAACACCCGGGCACTCGGGGCTCTGCCGCGAGGCCTCCTCCCCACAGATCGGGAACATTCTTTGTGGGAGACAAAGTCCGGCTCCTTTGCGTCACACCCCCTCCCTGCCCCCAGCCCCCCACCGGGTCTCCGAATGGAGCCCGTCTTGAGGCCGTGTGACCCAGAGACTCAGCGCGCGGCCCGGCCCGAATCCCAGCCGCTCGTCAGCTGTGCCACGCCGCTCCGGCCACTCGGTCTCCCTGAGCTCAGCGTTCCCAGGGGCGGGTGGGGGACCCGGGGGCGGGAAGGTCAGGAGTGCAGACCGTTGTCTTTCTGGTTTCACCACCTTGCGAGGGTGCAGAATCCGACGGTGAGGGAGGGTCCACGATATTTGCCGACTGGATAGATGAGATAATTAAACAGCAAGGACGTGAGGCCAGAATTTGATGGGGGGAGAGGGCTTCTGTCCCCCACGTCGTCACCCCAAGGGGAGGGTGACGAGTGGTGGCTGTGAGTTGGTGCTCCGTCCTTCCGCAATCCCCGGGAAGCTCTGTCTGCCCCCATTTTTATGGGAATTGGAATTCGGTTCTGCTTTGAAATGTGGAGGGGTAATCTGGAGTCTCCCACCTTCCGATGATGAGAGCTTACCCCAAACCCCGGAGGGGTGGGAACTCCTAGCCCATGAGGAGCCTGAGTCCTGGGGGCTCCCCTGGGGAAGGGGCAAGTTCAACATCGGCCCAGCCCATCCCCCTGGACCTTGCGGCTTGGGGCTTCCCCACTAGCGTGTCTGGGCAGCCATCGCCTGGAGATCTGTGACCCCTTCGTACTCACGTATGATTATTAAGGATAATCTTAAGAAACACATTATCAGTAGGCAGGGTCAAGGTGAAGTGCGTTAATACGATTCTGTCGATACCCAGGCTGTTTCTGTAACTAAAGAGGGTTGAGGATAGGAGACAAATGTGCAGATAGAACCCATAACTCACTCCGTGATTTATTTTCCCCCTTGGGAGGCACTGAGGTGCCAAGTCCCCGGAGGGCTGCCCCAGAGTCCCCGAGGCGGCTTCTGGGACGGGCTGTCACGGAGACGTCCAGACGCAGCCCCGCCCGTTCCCTGGGGGGACACTGCCTGGCACCCAGCTCAGCACAGACGTGCACAGGGCTGTCAGTGAGTGCCTTCCGGAGCAAGGCGAGGCCGGCCCATGGGGGCCTCGGAGGACAAGTGTTCCAGACCTGCGTTGGGAGAGTCCCCTCGGGCTTGTCGTCCACAGAGCTGAGTGTTGATTTAAGGAAATGGAGAAATTAGCCCCAAAGCCACGTTGCGCCCTGTATGCACCGACACTCACCACGGACAAACACAATGTTCGCGGGCTGCCCGGAACATGAAAGAACATTCTAGAATATCTGGCCGGGCTATGTTAAGTGTCTGAGTGGCTGCTAAAGAATGGGGACAGGCACCTGTCAGCCCACCCCCCCCACCCCGCTTTGTTTGTCTTGGCAAAGCCCGGAGCCCTCAGCTCTTTGAAGCTCTTGGAAATGCTCGCATTAGGCATTTTCGTTAATTTATCTCCGTGTACCGGGGGCGTGTCGGACTCCCAGATGACCTAGGCCTGTGTGTGATAGTTGTGTGGGTTTTCTCTTTAGGGATCTTATCCCTCATACATACCTGCCTTCTGGGAGGGGGGCCTCCTGTGGGTCAAGCCTTGGTGGCTCTCCTCCTGCAGAGGGACCAAATGAGGGTCTCCTGGGACGGCGGCCTTTCGGTGCTCCACCCCAGACAGTCCCGGGCAACGAGACGCTGGTCCCCCTGCGTCGGGGGCGGATAGACACAGAGAGGCTGCCCCCTGGTATCGGGGCCTGGGAGGACCACCTCCGCTGGCGTGGCTCAGATCCACCGGGGCCCCCTCCTGTCCTCCACCTGGACATCAGAGGGGCTGTGCTCTGTGCCCCTCGGACCTTGCTGTCTGATGGCCAGGCACCTGCCCAGACGCCCAGCCTAGCAAGGGGAGACCCCCGCTCCTACATGGCAAAGCTTCTAGGATAGCTGTATAGGCACCCAGCCCCCAAGATCACAGAGAATTGCCCTGGGCGTGGGGTCCGGGCCCCCCGCAGCGGGGATGACCTGGCTGCCCCCTCCCACCATCGGGCTGGCACTGGGGAGAGTGCCCGGGACAGCGTTTTGGTGAGCCCTCCACGAAGGGTTCCCACATTCACTCACCTGCTCACCTCTGTGGGGTCTGGGTTCTACAGCTGTTTCTGCTCCGGGACAACCACACTGGGGTCTCAGACCCTGCCCTTGACCTTAGCACCCACCTGATCCAGGGGGAGCAGGCAGACAGGGCAGCCAGTCGGGGAGATTTTGAGACCTGCACGTTCCCTTCTGTGTGCGCTCAGAGGGGCTGGGAAACATTCAGAGCGACGGAGGACAGTGAGTGAGGCCACCGGGGGCCCCATAGAACCACCCACTTTCCGCAGCACAGGGGTGTGCGGTCTCCTCTGTCAGCCCCGCCCCCCAGGTCCCCCTCTGCAGGGTCCGCGACCTCCCAAATCCACACGGCTCCTTCCAGCTCGTGGCTTTTCTCCTCTTGAACCCGAGCGCTCGGAAGGAAGCCCGGGCGCCAGCTCCAGGAACCAGCAGCCCTGCGGAACTCTCTCCCCGTTTCCGGGGCGTGCGTGTCCAGTTCCTGGGCTTGGCTGTTGCTCGGCTCCTGGACGTGCCAGAGCTTCCCTTTCTGACGGCGGAAGTTATGACTTGTCATGAGTCATTGATTGGAAGTGCCACGCGTCCCCGGCTCTCGTGATTTACGTGCTCTTCCTCTGGGGACATCAATCTTCCGGAAGCAGGAGGAGGAAGCTGTCTGCCAGGGGCCATGTGCAGTGCTGGGCACACGTCTCCTCAGGACAAGGGCCTGCGGAGGCCGCCCCGGGCCTGAACCTCAGCTCACAGCCCGGCAGAGAAGGGGCTCAGAACCTGATATTCCTGTGGGGTCGGCGGCCTCGTCCGGCCTGGTCGGTGTGGTCAGCACCCCGGCCAGGGCGCCCTCGCTGGCCTGTGCCACCAGCAAGTCCTCTCCGAGCCCAGAGCCCAGCCTGGCATAAAGCCGCAGCCAGGAAAGAAGGAAGGGGGCCTGTGGTATGGGAGCCCAGGGTCCTGTCCCGCTCCAAGCCGAGCCGCTTCTGCAGGGAGGGGGGCGGGGGGTGGCGGCCCGAGATCTGAGCTGCCCCGGGTACTGCGAGCGTCGCTTTTGGGAGGAGCCTCACGCTTGGCCTCACGGGCAATTCAGAGCCTTGGTCGGAAAGGCCCCAGTGCTCCAGAGGTTGGGATGTGCTGAGCCGGGGGTCCCCTGTACCCTCTCATCTCTGAGCTTCTGTGGGAGGGTCGGTCCGGAGAGAGAGGGAGCCCCTGCAGACACCACAGCCCCCAGGGGAGGTGGTCAGCCCGAGGCCTGCCCCCAGCTCTGCCCGTGTCCCCGTGGCATTAGATGCAGGGGACAAAGCAAATCCCAGCTGGGGCAGGCCAGCGGCTGGCGGGAGTGAGGGGCAGGAGCTGTCACCCGGGGGCCTCTGTGGTTCTGGGCCACAGACCTGCTGTCCGCTCAGGGAGCATGTGCATGAGGTCAGCCAGGGAGCTGAACTGTTAACAAGGTGGCTTTGGGGGCGGGAGGGAGTGGGGGCTGGGCTGGTGGCATCGCCTTTCTCTCTCTGGGTCCTTTATCGGGAAGACGGGCGGTTGAGGGGCTGCGTCTCTGTCTGGGAGACCTGGGAGCGGAGGCCGGGCCAGTCCACGGCCGTGCTGCCTTCTGTCTTCCTTCGCCCCGTCCCGCCCTCCGACTGGGCCCTGTCCCACGGGCCCCCGTCACCTGGATCTTGGCAGCCCGGGCTCACACCCCCTGTGCGGATGCGGGACGATGCGGGACGATGGCTCTGCCTCTGAGCTTCCCCCTCCCTTTCACGGAGAGACGACAACCCTTCCTAAGACGGCTGCTCCACGTCTTAATGTGTCACGTGAGACAGGTGTGCCGCCCGGCCCCGCCAGCCCTGGGTCCTCCTCTGTCCCCCTGTTGTCGTCCAGGCAGCCCCCGGTGGGTCCGCAGCTACTGGTGGGAACCAGGGGGCCCAGAAGCCTGAGCGCTGGCTGCCGGGAGCCCAGCATGGCAGGCCCACCTGTGGTGAACGGGGAAGACGCCCTGAGAGTGACTCAGAGCAGGCGTGCGGACTGCGGTCATGCAGGGACGGGGGGCTGCGGTCACGGAGGGACGGGGGGGACTGCGGTCACGCAGGGACGGGGGGATTGCGGTTATGGAGGGACAGAGGGGACTGCAGTCAAGGAGGGAAGGGGGACTGCGGTCACGCAGGGACGGGACGCTGCGGTCATGCAGGGACGGAGGGGCTGCGGTCACGGAGGGACGGGGGGACTGCAGTCGTGCAGGGACAGGGGACGCTGCGGTCATGCAGGGATGGGGGGTTGCGGTCACACAAGGACAGTGGAACTGAGGTCACGCAGGGACGGGGAGGCTGTGGTCACACAGGGACGTGGGGGCTGCGGTCATGGAGGGACGGGGGGGCTGTGGTCATGGAGGGACGGGGGGACTGTGGTCACGGAGGGACGGGGGGATTGCGGTTATGGAGGGACAGAGGGGACTGCAGTCAAGGAGGGAAGGGGGACTGCGGTCACGCAGGGACAGGAGACGCTGCGGTCACGGAGGGATGGGGGGGTTGTGGTCATGGAGGGACGAGGGGAACTGTGGTCACGCAGGGATGGGGGGGCTGTGGTCACGAAGGGACGGGGGGGTTGTGGTCATGGAGGGACGGGGGGACTGTGGTCACACAGGGATGGGGGGACTGCGGTCATGCAGGGATGGGGGGTTGCGGTCACACAGGGACGGGGGTTGGGGTCATGGAGGGATGGGGGGACTGAGGTCACGCAGGGACGGTGGGACTGCGGTCATGCAGGGACCGGGGGGACTGAGGTCACGCAGGGACAGGGGGCTGCAGTCATGGAGGGGCAGGGGGCTGCGGTCACGCAAGGACAGGAGGGCTGCGGTCACACAGGGACGGGGGAACTGAGGTCACGCAGGGACGGGGGGGACTGCGGTCACAGAGGGACGGGGGGGTTGCGGTCATGCAGGGATAGGGGGGTTGCGGTCACAGAGGGACGGGGGGGGCTGCAGTCACGCAGGGACGGGGGGTTGCGGTCATGGCGGGACGGGGGGGTTGTGGTCATGGAGGGATGGGGGTTTGTGGTCATGCAGGGACGGGGGGTGCGGTCATGGACGGACGTGGGGGCTACAGTCATGGAGGGACGGGGGGACTGCAGTCACGCAGGGACGGGAGGTTGCGGTCACGCAGGGACGGGGGGGCTGCGGTCACGCAGGGACGGGGGGATTGCGATCACGCGGGGACAGGGGGACTGCGGTCACGGAGGGACGGGGGGTTGCGGTCATGAAGGGATGGGGGGGTTGCAGTCACGGAGGGCCTGGGGGGGTTGCGGTCACACAGGGCCGGGGAGCTGCGGTCACGGAGGGACAGGGGGGCTGCGGTCACGCAGGGACATAGAGGTCAATATGAAACTGTGCCCTGCAGCCCCTCCTTCCTCCCCTGCTCCCTGCCCTGCTCCCATCTGTCCAGATTCGCACTCGAGGACACACACCGCGAGCCCCCGGGGCCTTTCCAGGCCTGGTCGCCCCCCCTCCGCCACTTTCTGAGGGTGCTCAGTTCCCGTGCCTTCCCTTCCTCTGCCTCCTCCACCCCCCCCCCCCCCACTTCCAGCCCGGGATTCCTGGCTCCCAGAAGGGCCGTGTGCCCTCACTCCTGGTTCTCAGCGGGAGACTGGAGGGGGGCCCGGGGGGGCTCCCATTTCCTAACACCTGTGCTGTTGTTGAGGGAGGGGTCCGTTTTGTTCATTGCCCCCAAGTGGCTAATCCCGGACTCAATTTTAATGCCTCTGAGGCGCCTTCCACGGGGCAGTGTAGACAAAATGTGCTCCTTTTGAAATGAGGCTCTGAGTCCTGCCCTCAGGGGACCTCGGAGGCGCGGACTGGACCAGAAGCTGGCGAGGGGAAGATTCAGGGCCGGGGGATCCATTCGTTCTGCAGGAAGGAAGGTGCGGGCCCCAGACGGGCAGGCCAGGGGGTCCCGGGAGAGGGCACGTGCCCAGGACGGGATGGTGCCAGCGAACAGCGTGTTCTCGGCACGTCTGAAAACAGGCGAGCCGCGCCCAGAGATTCCGGGTCTGTGCAAGGCCGCGCTGGCCAGGAACCGTGGTCCGCCCATCGTCAGCTCCTGGGGCCAGAGCGAAGCCGCAGGCCCCGCCACCCTCCCCAGGGGTCAAGCGCGAACGCCCCACGCCCAGACCCGAGGTTCGGACGGGCGCCCCTGGGAAAAGCGGGCTGGGGCTGAGTGCCGATAAGGGCTCCTCTCCTGGGGCCCTGAAGGCCGAGTTGCCGGGTTGTCTTGGCCAACAAAGGGGTCTGGAAGGTGGGACTGTGCCGTCGTCCACACGGGGCGGTTTCCTCCTGCCGGACGGCAGTGTGGGCTCTCAGGCAGGCGTGGAGTGCAGACCCCAGGCTTGCAGGGTCCCAGGCGGGAGGCGGGAGCCGCCCTCGGGGAGGAGGTGTGGGCTGGGAATGTAAACAGCGGTGTGGGACCCATGTGCCTCTGGGGTGGGCCCTCTGAAGGAGCCCGCGTCCCTTCTCGTGCCGTACTTGACTGTGTAAATATTTTTCTTAGGAGTAAAGAGAGAGCCTGCATTCATGGGTAGATCTCACTTGAAAGAACTGAGAAGTATCTGTTTAGGCATAAAAGCTGAAAACAGGGTCCAAGGCGCCTTTCAAAAAAAAAAAAAGAAATCATTTCTGTAGCTCAATCACAGCCAAGCCGATTTTTTTAATGCAAAAAATAAATAAATATTACCCTGCTCCCGGTTGAGAGCCCAAGCGTCTGTGTCAACACCGGCCGAGCTTTGCGCTGGGAGCCAGGGCAGCCACCGGTGACTAACCCGCCCTTCCCGGTCCCCCGGCGGGGCGGCCAGCGGGGCCACCACCCGGCTCTGCTGAAGGCCACCGGCCGTGGACCCACCGTGGGGAGCCCCCTCCCGGGAGGGTCCCGCTCGGAAGGGAGGCCGTGTGGCCTCTTTCCCCCGCGACGCTGTTCCTCCAGAGCAGAAGTTGGAACCAGAGGCCGGGATTTGGACACAGGCCCCCTACTTAGCGGCTCTGTGACACGTGCCCTTTGCTCCGACTCCTGGGGCCCCTGCTTCCCCTTCTGTTTTGCCAGGTCCCGACAGCTTCTGCCGGACGGGGCTGTGGACACAAGTGAGGGACTGGGGCTCCGGGAGGGGCGCCCACCGGTCCCCGTCACCACGTCCCCCCTGCTGTGGCCTCTGGGACCATGATGTCAATGCAGCGTGCACGCCAGGGAGGGTGGTGCTCCCGGCAGGACTTTGATATGGACAGAAACCTACAGGCGAGAGCTGTCCTTTAAAAACTCCGTCTTCCAAGAAAGGGGGGCGCACACGCGAGGCCGTGGGCATCCCAGGCCGAGGAAACAGGGTGAAGTGCGGCCGTTCTGTTAGTTCTGACCATTGGCTCATCCGGCCCATTTCCAGGGCGCCGTTCAGCTGGGCAGAAACCCTCCTAAGAGGGCAGGCCACACAGAGTCCACGGCGGCTGACCTCCAAGGGGTCACCGGCATCCGTCTTGAACTGTCCGCCCGGTCTGTGTCTCCAGCAGGACCTGAGCCCCTGGTGTCCTAGAGGTCATCAGAAGGAGGCTGTGTGTGGGGACCGCGCGGGGAGGGCTCCCCATCCACCACCTGGGCCCTGCCCGACCTCTCGGGACAACCCTGTGCAGACCGAGCTGGCCCCCCACCCCCGGCAGCTCCTTCAAGGGGAGGGGCCGAGGATCCAGCTTCTGGCCGCTTCTGGGCCTGGCCGAACATCCCTGGGTGGAGAATGGCAGCAGGCGACAAGAGGGAAACGGGTCGGAGAGAGTCTGGCTGGGAGGTCGAGGGTGGGAGGTCAGTAAGTGAGAGCCGAGGGGGTTCTCTTGGGCCCCGGGCTGGGCTTGGGGCTGCGTCTACTTCCGTCTGGTTTTGGGGGTCCACAGGGTCATGGCTCCGTTTGGGTTCCCTCCTGTGGGTCTGTTTTCAGATGCTTTAGTAAGTATTTTGAAGGGAAGGACGCCTTCTGGGATCCGTTTGTGACACCGGCCCCAAAGCTCAGCCCCCCTCGGGGGACGCGCCAGGGCTCCAGAGCTGTGAACGAACGAGATGTCTGTGTGTGTGTGTGTCTACTCCGGGCCGACTTTCTGCAGAACAGAGGGTATTTATTTTAAGAGTCAAAAAAGATGTTTTGACCAACCCCACTTAGCTCAATCCTGGCACCGATACCCGCAAAAGAAGTGAAATGCCGGAGGTCAAACCTCCCTTTTTTGGCTAAAATGCTTAATCAAAACACACCTAATACTTCTGCTGGGGCGTGGAGGGGGGGGTCGAGAGCAGCCGGCCAGCCAGCAACGCGCGTGCTGAGGCTCAGCTAGCAAAATAAAGAGGTTTTTCAGCAAAGCGGCAGCCGTGGCGGGGAAGGCCGAGGCCGAGAGGCTCCAGAAGGGGTGCGTCCGGTGGGTTTTCACCCGAGGTCAGTGGTGGGTGAATGGCGGATGGCGATGTGCCTGCCTGCCGAGGCAGGCTGTTACACAGGGCAGGCAGAGAGAGGGAAGCTGCTGCAACAGGCATCCCCTGCTCCGAGGGGACACTCCTTTCTTCAAAGCGCCGGCCTCCCCTGTCTGCATCGTGTGACTGGGGTGGCGGGCCTCCTCCTGGTCACCTGCGGTCCTACAGCTGGGTTTCCAGGCCACTGCCCTGCAGCCCAAAGGGGGCCGAGGACCAGGCTCAGAGGAGGGGTGAAGACACCCTGGTCCTGCCTGTCCACCCCCCACCCCGCAGAGGTGCTCCGTCCTGTCTGGTCTCCCTGCCTCCTTGTGTCAGGCATAGCAACTCTGTGGACAGTGTGGCGTGAGTGCCGTCTCCACGTCCCCATCTGACACAGACTCCTGGGTAGGTGGCGATCCTTTCCGAGCCTGTGTGCCCAGACCTCGAGGGACTCTTCCCAGAATGGAGAAAAGAGCCTCGAGGCTGTGCAACGGGCAGATTTCCTGGGATGCTTCGTCCCACGGGGCCAGTCTGAGCCTCGGACAAAAGGCAGTGGTTCTGGCCCCCCTCAGCCCAAAGCCCGTGGGACACGGTGGGTCTGGACACGGGCCGGCTGTGTAAGGGACAGCGCAGATGTGGGGAGCAAGGCCGCACTCAGGACGGGCCCCGTCTTCTGGGCTCCGTACAGGGCTGGCCGGGCTCTCCCTGAAGGCGTCTCCTGCTGCTATGTGACCGGCGGTCTCTGGTTGAGTCAGGAGGGTCCACGCAGGTGCCTCGGATGCCGGCTGGGGAGCCCGTAGGACCGAGACTGCCGGAAGGGCCACCTTGGGGCCCCACGCTGCGGGAACATGGCCTGTGCCACCTTTAGGGACAGAGGGTGCCGTGCCCCTTCTGCGGCCCGGAGCGGCGCGACCCCAGCTGCCTCTCTGTCCAGGTGGGGCCTCCCGCCCAGGACACTCCCCGCTGGGGAGCAGGGAGAAAGGGAGGTCAGGGCCACCAGAACTCAAAAGGAAACATGACCGGGATGGCACACAGGCCAACAGAGGGGCCGGCGGGCAGAGGGAGGGCGGCTCCCACCCTGGAGGCCAGGATGGGGCGTGCCGGAGACCAGAGGGCTCCCGTGTGGGGCTGTGGGCTGACAGGCCCCCCACCCGGGTGAGCACGTGGCTTCCTCGCTCTCTCCGAAGCTCTCCGTGACGCGCCCATTGGGAGGAAGAGAGCTGGGCACCGGGTGTGAGATTCCAGCAACGAGCCGTCTTCCCCACCAGGAAGAGGAAGGTGCCTCCCTGCTGATCTCCAACCAGAGGGCAGCCAACTGCACCCCCAGCCCCCACCCAGTGCCTCTGGGCCCAGGCTGGGTGCGCGGGGGGTGAGCAGCGAGCCATGCTGGCCCGGCGTGGGGGCCTGTTGTCCCTGGTGCGCGTGCAGGCGGCACTGCCCCAGAAAGACAACATCGGCACCTCGAGAATCGCCAGGAAGGCCCAGCCTTTAACCCAAAACACGCCCCACAGACAGTTTTTCTGCTGGCGGAGGCTCGGCTGCAGCGGAAACTGCTGGGAGGCACCCCAGCTCCTTCCCACACACAAGGGGGACCCCCCCAGGGCCACCACGGGATGGGGGCGTCCCCTTTACCAGACCCGGCCCGTGGCCTGGGCTGGAGCCACCCAAGAGGGAGCTCAGGACTTTGCCTTCGGGGCGGCCTCGGGTGCCGTGGGCAGGTCGCAGCCCTCCCAAGCCGTGTCCCCTGCTGGAGGCGGCTTCTCTGGATGCCTGATGTCCACGCTGGCGTTGTGGTTAGAGAAGCGAGTCCCCAGGCTCTTGCAGGGACACAGTCGAGGCGGAGAAGGCCAGCCCGTGAACGGGTCCCAGGAAAGAGTCATGTGGCAGCCTCGTCACGGGGAGCCCGCTCTCCCGGGCTTTGCGGAACAGCCGCGTGGTGTCCGCGACTCAGTCCCGAAGGGCCATGACTCAGGGCTCGGGACTTCCCAGGAACAGAAACCGTCCCACGGGCGCTCCCCTCCCGCGGCTGCTTCCCATGGCTGTGTCCGCCGCCCGGGGGCACTGCACGGCTCAGAAAGATAAGACGCGGTTTTTTCCTCCTGGATCCAGCTGCCCCCCGACCCCCCATAAGGGGCAGGTCCACCTGGTCTGAGGGACCTCATGACCCAAGCAGGGAGCCCGCGGCTCTGTGTGGTGCTGACACAGGTCTCCATCCTGCTGGGTGGACGTGTCCAGGGTGCAGGCCTGGGCAGCCCCCAGCGGGAGGGTGGGCCCCGTCTCTGGCCTCTGGGCGTCGGCAGCCCCTTCCGGAAGCCACAGCTTTGCCGACAGTCAGGCCGTCTGCCGCGTCCTCTCGCTCCCAGTTGACCGAGCCACCGACCAGGCTTCCTGGCTCTGGACTCGGAGCGCGAAGCCGGATCATGAGGGAGTAGAAACACGGGCCCCCCGCTGGGCAGACTCGGCCCCCGGCACCTGAGGCTGACCCTGCCCCGGCCCTCGCGGGTGGGCCCCCGGCTCCCCGAGGATGCCCCGGAAGGCCTCCGGGGGCTCTGCGCTGCCCACCTGCTCCGCTCAGTCTCTCCCCACTTAGAACCACCTTCCAAACCGCAATTTCGGAATCTATTAAAAGAAACATAAAATCCCCAACTGGTTAGAATTCTCAACATTGAAAAATACGACTTATTGTTATTACAGCTGAGCCGGGCAAACGTGCCAGCGTTTTGGATGGTAGCACCCCGGCCCCTCACCGGCCTGCGTGGGCACTGGCCGGGGCTCCGGGCTCCGGGCTGGTGCTTTGGAAGGGCCCTGGTGTGATTTTAAGGGGAGGGCACATGAAACCCTTGGATCTGACACCATTTCTCATGTTGTTCTTCCACAATTAGCTTCAGTCTCGGTTTCTATTCTTATGGAAACGACGTTGCGACGTATGGACGTGTCTACGCCCGGGGTTTGTGATCCAGAAGGGAAAATCCCATTTATACAGCTAATTTGTCAGTTTGCTTAGCTTAGAAAGCACTCGGGGACCCGTCGCTGAAATGCTGTCCCTCTGGAGTGCAGCTTGGTGGTTTTTAAGAGGAGACGCCAGGCAGGCAAAAACGCTACAGCTCTCCAAAGCCGAGCCAAGAAAAGCTCCGAGTCAAAATTGTCGGGTGGAAGAAAGACGCAGAGCGGCTGGCGCTCGCTGTCCTCGCCACCCGAGGCTGTGTCCCTGGGCAGGGGGAGGGGCGGGGGTCCTGGCGTCGCCCACAGCCCACCGCGGGGGGGAGCTGGCCGTGAACGGCCACCCTAGGGTGCTTCTGTGACCGGGCCGCCGCCGCTGTCTGCCTGCGCCTGATTTCCTGTGAGAAGCTTCCTCCAAAAACCGCACGCGCTTCCCAGGGGTCTGCAGTAAAGAGCAATGCTGCCCCCTCTGATTTGCCAGGAGAGGAGAAGCGGAGTGATGGCATCGAATCACAGCCCCGCCAGCCCCGCGGTCACCGCCAGGTCGCGCCAGGCTCCGGCCGTCCACCCTCTACGCTTGCTTCCTCCGTGGCGGCTCCCCCTGGAGCGTGGCTACCGGGTCCCCGGGTGAAGCCGGCCGCTCAGCCAGGCTTGGCCTCACAGGAGAGACTGCAAACCCCATGCAGGCGGGTGCGTGCGTCCTCCCGCTCGCCGTGCGTGGCCCAAGGGGGGCACGTCCAGACGGGCTCCTCTCTGCTGGCGGAGCTCAGGACACAGGAGAGAGTCCGTTGCACGTTTCGAAACGTCTTCCTGCCCCCACCGGCCTGTTTTTAATAGCGTGTGGCTTGCCTTAAGGACCGGGGTGGGCCGCACAGAGAGGCTCCATCCTGGCAAGGACCCGGCTGCCTTCCCAGGGACGT
Organism: Panthera onca; assembly: GCF_046562875.1. Taxonomy (NCBI): domain Eukaryota; kingdom Metazoa; phylum Chordata; class Mammalia; order Carnivora; family Felidae; genus Panthera; species Panthera onca. The sequence goes on along the minus strand of NC_138346.1, from coordinate 219,689,051 downwards.
GGCGTCCAGGAGGGGCCCTCGTGGTTCTCAACAAACCAGCAGACGCCGTGGGACGAAAGGCCCTGACTTCTCAACAGGGCACGTTCTTCCGTCTCATGGAGAAGCCACTGGGTCGCCCGCCCCCTGGTCATTTCAGGGGACGGATGATCTGCCCCACGGCTTACAGCCGCCGCAGCCTGAGATGGGCATGTGGTTCCTCAGGAACTAACCCCCCCTCTCACCATTGTTTTGCAGCAGATGCTGACGGATACGGAGGTGTCGTCCCAGGAGGTCTGCATCCAAAAGGTAGGAGACCTGGTTCCGTGCCTTCTCCCTCGCCGTGGCCCGCGTGCGATCCTGAGCCCATTTGCGCGTAGCCAGGTCCACAGGGGGAGCGATGCCTCGTCCGGGCGGAGCGCGTGCACAGGGCGGTGACGCCGACGACATTAGGGCGGATGCTTGTTTTCGTCTTGTGAGCAGGTGGGGGGCACTGAACCATCCTGACTCCTGAGACCCGGGAGAGCCCGCGCCCATGGGAACACTCAGGCCACGCGGACGCGGGAAATTAAATAAACGCGGGTCATGTTTGTTTAACCGTCTTCACTGGATACTCCTGTGAAAAGAATACAATACGGAGAGGGGAAAATCCCCACAATTGGCTGAAAATCCAACAAAGCCTTTGCTGTGCTCAGCCTCCAGAGAGGGCTCGTTCGGGCTGGGCGCTAAATGAGCAGCCCGTGAGGTGAGAGAGTGTCAGCATGGGCGCGGCCGCCTGCTCTACCCGGGGGCGATGGCGACAGCCGGGCAGCAAACATTAGTTCTACGAGATCCAGAGGATAAACGAGGCCCAGAAAAACCCAATACCCGGGGGGGCGCCCTGTGCACCGCGGGCTGGCCAGTCACAGAGGGGATCAGACCCAGAAATCATCCCCCAAACCCAGAAGCCGTTCACCAGAGGGGGCCCGGCTCTCCCGCCCAGCTCGGGTCGCCCGCGCACACGCACAAACACAGCACACACAGCCACACCTGCACTCACACACGGGAGCTGACCGTCTCTTCTGGATTCTCCGGTAGAATTGCAACAGCCCTCTCCCGACACGCTTGCCTCCGAGCACGGCCCAGCGAGGCGGGGAGTCCCCCCCCTGAGCAGGACGCAAGACAGCGTCCGGACGCTCGGGCTCCCGTCCTGTGCCGTGCCTCCCGCCGCCTGCTTATGGGGCACAGTCGGCCCTTCCCAGGGGGAGGAGGCTGAGGTGTGAGCTGGGCGTCCGTGTCCTCGAGCAGGGACAAGACCGGCCAACATGGCAGGAGATCCCTGTGCCTGGCTGGAGGGTCTGGGCCGTGCCCTCCGCAAGGGACGGGGGACCTGCCCCTTCTCGCCAGGCTCAGCCCCAGAGGTGCCGATTTTGGAGAAAACCCTGCCAAAGAAGGCATTTTCTGACCCTGCAGTGACCTCCTGAAGGAACTCCTTCTTCTCCGTAAACCACAACGTCCCGTCCCAGCCTCACTGCCCAGGGCGGCCTGAGGCCTTTCTTCCTTAAAACGCAGCATCCATCCCCACAGACTCCTTTCCCTCTTCCAGCCTCTGGGAACAAACTCCTGTTTCCCTGAAGGATGTAAGGGGGCGGAGGCTTTACACAGGTTTTCCGTATTTCAACGAATTGAGGTCTTTTCTCTTCCCGTAAAAAGGTAGCTGCAGTCAACTCCGGCCTCTTAACCTGTAGGAGAACACGAAATCTTCACTTTGCTCACCGTGAACAGGCAGCTGGCCATCTGCCGCCAGGCGGGAGGTTAGGGGTGATACGTTCCCGGTAGGACAGGCAGACGGTTGTCGGGTATGGGGGCAAGGATCAAGGCACAAGGCCGGAAGGTCAAGTCAAGGGGCGTCTGGATGGCTCAGTTAAGCGTCCGACTTCCACTCAGGTCATGGTCTCGTGGTTTGTGAGTTGAAGCCCCGCGTCGGGCTCTGTGCTGACAGCTCGGAGCCTGGAGCCGGCTTCGGGTTCTGTGTCCCCCTCTCTCTCTGCCCCTCCCCTGCTCACGCTCTGTCTCTCTCTCTCTCTCTCAAAAGTAAATAATAAAAACATTAAAAGAAGAAGAAGGTTAAGTCTAAATGTGAGGAAGGCAAGGAGGCCAGTGCTGGATGCTTTGAGCCGTGACCGAAAGAGACAGAGTGGGGACTCCAGTCGGCACATCGTCTGTGGTGCTCCTGATTTGCATTTTTCTTTTGTAAACAGTCAGCCCACCGGGTGCTGGCTGACATGGTCGGGGGTCTTCCTTGAGAGCCGCCCAGGGGATGGGTGGGACCCACTCACAGTGCTTGGCGCGGGCATCCCATCAAACACAGGCCGTCGTGAGGCCCGTCGGACGGTCCCAGGTTTCCTCGGACAGAATCTGAACAGACCCGACGGTCAGGGGGGCCCGGGCCCCGGAGCGGAGCGAGCCTGGGCGGCTGTTTTGAAACAGGCCCCCTGACGCCCAGCCGGGCACCTCTGCCTTCGGCTGCCCTGCAGGCCCCTGTTCGGGGGGCGGGGGGAGCCTGCTGCCTGGAAGGGGGCTCTGCCCACCTCCTCATGCAATGCCCCCCCCCCACACACACACACTGAGAAGCTGCTACACAGCGCTCGGCCATCCACTGAACTCTGGGATTTTTCCGGCCTCGCACTGAACTTAGACATTATCAGCTCTGGGGGCATTCAAGTATGACGGGATGGGTGCCCAGGGTCACACTGGTGGGATGATCAAAACCTAACCTTGGTGCTTAGATCTGGACCCATCCGGTTACGGTTCCATGCCCAGACGATCTGGGAGGGAGTGAAGGGTGGGGGGAGATCGGGGCTAAGGTACATGCCAAATGGGTTCATGCACCGAGGCTGAAAAATGGGTAAATGCGACATTCCTTTGACCCTCTTTCCAAAAAGAAGGTCCCACTGTACAAACGGATGCGTGTCACTCACACACACACACACACACACACGTGACCGAATATAACCATACCTGCCTCGTGGGCTGTGTTAAGCGTGCATTTAGTGAACTCCTTGGTGATACGAGGTGGACCCCCATTTATCAGTTTTGGGGTTTGGGATTTTTGTGTCTGGCTGAGCAGGGCTTGTGCTCCCCCACAGGCCTGGGAGCTTTAAAAATACCCCGGGGAATCGCTGGGGGGGCCTTGGGTTGGTTGCCGACATCTCTGAGCTTTGGTTATTCAGTCCTTAGGATGAGGATACTTCCCGTTCTGTTTGCGCATCAGTCAAGTGTAACAAAAGGTAATTCATGCAATCAATGGCTTGACAACAGTCGCAGAAAATGTGATATTTGGTGGGAAGTCGTGGCTATAAATTCTAAGCATTAGAGACCCAGGTTGCTGGACAGGTGATGCGTGGAATCCCTCTGCTGCGGGGGGGGGGGGGGGGGGGGGGCAGGACCCCAGGACCGGGGAGGCCGGAGGCGCCCGCACTCCCGAGGGGAGGTGGGGTTCGAACCAGGGCTGTGGCATGGCCTGAGGCACAGGGCGGGGCTCCCGTTGGCGTGACCGCGCCCACAGCCTGTGAGCCACGCCCCTGACCTCCCTGCACCCCCCTCCTGGGGCCACCAGCACTTCTGACACTGTGTCCCCCACAGCCCCGCAGGCCTCTCTGTCCCCTGCGCCCGCCCGGCAGGCGCGCGCCCTGGGCCGCAGCGTGACTGCAGGCCTGCGGTCCGGCCGCGTCGCCTCCTCCAGCCTCGGTGCCGGGCCTCTGGGACTGCTCCCTCCGGCGGACTCTATTTAGTCTCTGTTTACTTAGAGGGAAAGCCCGGGGCTCCAGCAGAGCAAACATCTGCGGGAGATAATCTAGTGAGTTGTCCATCCATCACTCGGGTCGCCCGGCTCCCTGGAGAGCCCTCCGGAGCCTGTAATAAAAAGGCCCAGCGAAGAGGCTTTGGGGACGAATAAAGAGCCGCGTTCAGGGCCTGCTGAAAATGGATGCAAGACGTTATTAAGACTCAATGGCCGTCTTATCAAAATCCAATAGGATAGACATTTGGCAAAAGGCTTAAATTTATTCTTTGACTTTCTGGAGGGCTTGAATTTATCCGTTAACAAGAGTGCAGTCCACCCGGGGAGATGATATCAGCTAAAAGAATTTTGATTTAATCTCTCTGGTGATATGAAAAGGGGACACCAAGCCCCAGCAGCCTTCCCTTTGTCCCACTTTATCTTGTTTTCTTTGACCATCTTGAAAAGGAAGGACGTGTTAATACGGTACAACTGGGGGGGAAGGCAAACAAAAGGAAGTGACCTTTTCCTTTTTTTATTTTTATTTCTTCTTCTCCTCCCCTTCTCCGTCTGCCCCCCCCTCCCCGCCCCAGCACTCAGGAATGTGCAGCAGTAGGGGTAGGACCCCTGAGGAGCCCAGGGGGTGAGGATCACAGCCACCCAGCCAGCGCTCTGCGCCCTTCTGGGTGGGGGGGGAACTGGAGGGGGGGGGCGATGCCGCGGAGACTCGAAACTAAAGGAAGTTAATGAAGTCCCACGTCTGGAAGACGGGGCGCGATGGCTCCATAAATCTCTCCCTGTCATTACGTGCAAAATGCTACAGGTCATAAAAGCCATCTGATAGGCCAGCCTGGCACTGTCCACACAGGGTGATTGATTGATAATTATTATTATTTGTGAAATGATTATTCGGATGTTAGGGCCGTGGTCTGCACCACTGGGCTGTTGTGCGCGGACGTGTTCCATAGCCTGGCCCTGGCGAAATGCCTCCGGTGTCCGGGATCCCCCCTGGGGGGACCTGGGGGCTAGGGAAGGCCGGCCAGGGAGTCAGGAAAGACAACTCTTCAAGCGTCAGGAAGGCGGGAGCGGACGGGACAGACGACCGCCGGGTACCTGTTGTGCAACAATCGCTTGAGGAGCCCACACGGCCCGAGGTCCGAGCGCGGTGCGACCAAGCTGGGACCGGCGGTTTGCGAGCCCGGTTCCTGGCCTTGGCCACGCCCACAGACGGGTACCTGTGTTCAGTGTCTCATTCTGCGGTCTCTCTGGCCTCGTTCTGGGGGAAGCAGAGGTGTCTCCCGGGTGGCAGGGAGGGCGGTGGAGACGGAAGGGACGTGTCTGGAACACGAAGGAGGTCGGAAGATGCAGAAGCCCCAGCTTACAGCGCTGACGTGCACAGGCTGGGTTCAGCTGGTCTTAGCGGGACGGGAAGGTTCGCTGCGGTCCTTCCGCTTTGCCGGTGCTGGCGAGGGTCGTTTCAGCCATCCTTTCCTTCTTCCACTTCCCCTCCTAGCCCGCGACACCCGGGAGCCACCGACGCCCCGTGTACCTGCAAACACGCTTTAGGACCCCCCCCCCCAAATCTCACCAGAGACCCAAGCCCTCAGAACCCCGCAGTCACAATTAATAATTTGCATGGGGGATCGGTTATGTCTTTATGAAATCAAAGTGTGTTTAGCTGCCACGGAGACAGCCCCGAGTTGATTTTGATAATCTCGGGCTGAATAGACTTGCTTGGACGCAGTAAGCCCCGGACAAAAGGCTGGGCAGTGGCTGAAAGCCCTTTGACTACTCGTCTCTCTTTCCTTTGTTCGGGGGCCGCTGACAAAAGAGCCAGGAGTCCATTAATTCAGCGAATGAACATATAGTAAAGTCAGTGCCTCTTGAGAACAATAATGTTGAGGTCAGCTTCGGTTGCCATGGAAACTAAGTACTCCTAAGAAGTTCGCACCCCTGATTTTGCTGAATCAAAGGCTGCAAAGCGGAGAGGTGTGAGGGGACCGAGACCGGACTGGAGTGGAGAGCACGGCCGCCTCCGCCAGTCCCCTTCCCCAGACAGTCCCAGGGACCCTCGCCGCCTCGGCCCAGCCTCTAGTCTGGCTTCCGGCCCCTACGCCTCAGGAGGCCTCTGATTTCACAACTGTGACGCTTATCTGAAGAGGCCGCCTAGGTGTGACTTCGGCAGCCCCAGCGCCCTGGGCTGAGAGTCAGGCCCAAGGGAGGGGCCGCAGCCCGGAGGCTCAGCCCCACCGCTGGCGGACTCTGACCTCTGGCCACCTTGAAGCTCCTGAACTTGTCCCTGGGGGGGCGGTGGCTGGGGGGGGGGGGGGCACTTCCAGCCCTGATAAGGGTGATTAATGGGCGGACAGTGGCAGCATGGGAGAGCTAGGGGCAGCTGCAGGGCTGGGGGACAACGTTATAAACGTAAGCTTCTTGCATTTTGCGCCCCTAAATTGGGTCGATTCCCCTTTCTCTGCCCCTGTCCCACCCTAGGGATCCCTGAAACCAGCTTAAAGCTGCACATCAGTTTGTCACCTGCCAGGGGACCACTGTGCCTGAGGAAGGGCGCCCTCAGGCTGTGGGCAGGCTGTGGGGGGCATGTTGCTCTCAGAGCCACACCTGGGGGGGAGGGGAGGGGTGGGGGGGGGAGAGTGCTTAGTTCCTCCCCTTTCTTGCAACTGAGAAAGCAACGAGCCGAGCTGGGTTTCTTGCTCTCCCTGGAGTGCCTCCTTCGAAACAGGTTCTGAAAGCCTTCTGGGCTACAGCTTGGGGTACTTCCCGGAGGAGGCAGACGGGAGGCCCCTCGGTGCCCAACAGCAGCCGCTGGCGGGACCTGTGGGAGCAGGTGATGGGGGTCCCCCCCCCCCCCGCTGTGGTCAGGCCCTTCCCACCCCCACCCCCAGCCGCCCTGCACACAAGCTGCCCAAACTTAAATCTCAAAGGCAGATAAAACATCACCAGTTTCCAAGGGCAGACTCAGCACTTGGAAATACGCCTTAACCCGGAAGGTAAACAAAAGAAATTCTCCTTTGCTCCGGAGACCCGGGCAGGCTGGGCCGGTCTGGCACTGCCGCTCCCGCCCCGCCCCCCCTGCCCTCTGAATCTGGTTGGCCCTGGATGGCGTGGCCCTCAGCCTTGAGCTCGGCCTCGTGCGTTTCCGGCTCCTTCTCGGCGGGCCGAGAGATAATGGGCGGCAGCACCTGACTCGGTCCCGGCAGTCGGCTGGGTGACAAGACAGCACTTGGGCACGGCTCTGGGCAGCGGGGGCCTCCTGGGGGGACGTCGGGGGTGTGGGGACGGCCACGGGCAGCGGGGCCCCCCTGGAAACCGCACCGAGCCTCGGGGTGTCCAGGGTGGCGCTCGCGGGAGGGCGCCGGGAAAGACTGTGGCACAACGCCTCTCACGCCGGGTAATGAAGCAGATTTATTATCTACATTACTGGCTTTATAGGAGCCAGATGGTGGTGTGAATAAACTCGGTAATCTTCAGGTGGGTGCGATAGCGAGTTAATTAAATTGTGCCTCACTATTAGGAGAGAAAATACATCAGCTCGGAGGCCTAGTTAGCAAGTCTTCTGCCTTAAACGCGCAGACACGCACCCCAGCGACGCGGGGTGTCACCGGCTGGGGGGCGTCTCCCCCACACAGATGCTCTCACGAGGAGGCCCGGCTCACCTCCGCTCGGAGAGCCCGTCACTGTCCACCCTCCTGCGTGCGAGGCCGACTTCTGGCGTTCACACACGGGCTGTCAAGGCGGGCCTGCCCTCTCTCCAGGGTGAAAGACGTCAGTGCGAGTGGCTGTGGACGCGGGGGACCCTCCCTCCACGCGGTCACTTGTGCCGTGCCCGCTTGTCTCTCGGGGCACGTGTCGAGCACCCCCAGGCCTCCAGGGAGGGCTGGCTCCCGAGGTCCCCTCGGTGGCGCCCCCCGCGCAGGCCCGCGTGAGGGCTTGGGGAGGCCCCTCTGCTTGGAGACGGGACGAGAGGGCCTGCATTCAGGGGTCTCCGAGGCCTGCCTGGCCAGTGGAGACTCTCGGCAGGGAAGGCTGGGCCCTGCCCACCCCGCCTGCGAGGCCACCTGCCGTCCAAGCAAGAGGACACCCGCACCGGCTTGCTGGGGGGGACGGGTCCGCCAGCATCCCCGCTGGCCTTCCGCTCGCCGTCGCCCCTGAGCTGCGGCCCTGGCTTCCTGCGTCGGCTCCTGACGCCACAGGCCCGGGGGTGCGGGTGGTGGCCCCCGTGGGCCCGACACCGGCCGGCACCCACGGCAGCTTCGAGGCTCGTGTTGCTGTTGGGCCAGCCACACGCGCTGCCTTGTGAGAGGGCCAGGCACCAGGAGGAGGGCCTGAGGGGGGAAGGGAGAGGCAGGTGCAGGGGGTTGTAGAGAAGAGGAATCCGGCCCCACTTGCCCCAGCGAGGATGTCCTCTGTTTTGTCACTTACGGAGCGTCATGTCCATAAGCTCCTTGATCCCCGGTCATCCCAGACGGGCGTTACTGTCCCGACTTTCCTGAGGAGGAAACCAAGGCACGGGGGGTTTAAGTCACTTGCCCAAGGCCGCGTGATTCAGTGGGGAGGCCAGGAGTCTCCAGATGCCAGCCAACGAGACCCCGAAGCCAGCGTTCTCAGGAACCGTGTGCTGGCACGTGCCTCCAGCGCCTCCCACCAGACGGAGCTCGCCTACGCGCTTCAGCGTTCGGGTGGCACCAAACCGTGGCCCCCGTTGCGCTCAGAGGAAGGGAAGCCAGAGTGAGGCTGCGCGGAGTGGAAGTGGGTGTCTCAGTCAGCTATTGCCACGTGATGCTGCGTAACGAACGGTCCCCCAAACTCGGCTTAAGACAACGCTCATTTGTCCTCACCTACACGTGTGCGGGTCGGCTGCTCCAGGCTGGGCTCGGCTGTGTGGTTTGCTCTGAATGTCTGTCACCCTCCTCGGAACAGTGGGCTCCGCGGGGCTTGTTGTCCCCACGGTGATGGCAGAAGAAGAGGGGACACGCACCGTCATCATGGGGCCTAGGCTCAGCAGGAGCGTGCCGCACCCACATCCGCAGGGTGGGAGAGCGCTGTGCCTGTCAGGGCAGGGTGTGGTCCTGCGGCACAGGGGGTGGAGGCGGGGACCCCGGCACGTTCTACTGTGGCAGGCTTCCTGCAGGAGGCGGCACGGAGCTGGCACGTGACCAGTTCCCAGGTGACAAGCTAAAGCGGGGCTAGAGAACGGAGTCCGCGGCGAGGCAAGTAAATTGTGAGCACGCAGGGAAAGACAAGGATGCCTGGCCGGCTTCTGGGGCCTCTTACACGCATCCGCCCCTTAGGAACGACCACTTGTTCCTCGGAGGGGCTCTTGTCTGCGGTCTAGAGTTGCCAGAAAATCGCGATGCCAGTCAGTCGTGGGGCCGTCCCGGGTCCCTGTGCGGGAGGGAAGGTAGCCTCTTCCTTTTGTTGACATTGACCTACTGGGCACGGACCCCCAGGATTGGCAGGGAGGCGGGGGGCGGGGGCGCTACAAAGAGGCACTCGGATGACCTCGCAGTAAAACAAGGGCTTTGCTGTCAGGCCACAGGAAGAGCCATAAGTACTCAGGGCCAAGTGACAGAAGCCAATCTGAGAAGGCTACACTGTGATGTTCTGGAAAAGACAGAACCATGGAGACAGCAGAAAGCTCGGTGTTTGCCAGGGTTTGGGAGGGAGATGGGGGTGAACAGGTGGGGCACAGGAGATTTTTAGGGCAGCGAAGCTATTCTGTGTGACCCGTGGTGGCTGCGTGAGCCTGATATTCATCCAAACCCAGAGAAAGTCCATTCCAGGAGGGACCCCCCCCCCCCAATATTAATGATGGGCGTTCCTTGTGACAAAAGGACCACACTAACGCAAGCTATTAAAAACAGGGGAAGCTGGGAGGGGAGGAGGGTTACGGGGTTCCTATAAGACTAAACTTCTGTAAAAAATAAAGAGTGTTAATTTTTTTAAGAACAGGGGTTTGGAAAAGTGGCAATCGCACACACACATCTTCTGTAAAACATACGTGCGTGTAGAAGGACGCACACACAGGAAAAGACTGCGTGGAAATAATACAAAAATGGTGACGTCACTCTTTGCTGTGACGTGATGGCTGACTTCTTTTGAAGCCAACATCTGTCTGCGGTATTTTGGTTGTTAAATATGTTGACTTACGTGAAGAGCTTATCCAGTGCCTGGCCCACGCCAACGCCAGATGGCAAAGGACGTTACCACTGTGGTTGGTGGTGACGGCCGGTCCGTGGACGGTGTTCCCGTTTGCTGGATCATAAACCCCTTGTGGCCAAGATTCCCCATCCTGCCGACATGCCGGGCCACTCACCCATCGTGTGGGCCTCTGCCTTCCCGGAGCGCGGTACCGCGCGGCCGTCGGCCCGCCTTGTGGTTGGCCGAGCCGCGTGGCCAGTGGGCATTTCTACACCCAGCGGCCGCTTGCCGGTGTGACAGCCCCCAGAGCTCCCTGCCCTCCCACACCGCAGCCAGAAAGTTCTGGACAGCTCCCAAGGCACTTACCGTAAGCAGAGCCATGCTGTGAATCACGCGAGGCAGGCGGGAGAAATGCAGCCATTTGGTCCTATCTTCGGGGCTCCGGGTTCGTCACCGCAGCACGGCCTCGTCAGTCACCCGACAACACTGACCAAGCGCCTACTGTGCGCAGTGGGATTCCTCCAGGTTGCTGCCCTCCCGGGGTTCGCGTCCTTCCCGGACCTCAGTCACCTGTGCCGATGGCCTCGTGCCCCTGGTCCCCTGGGGACGCCCAGCGGCAAAGTTCCAAGTCAGATACCCCTCGTCACGGTGGGGTGAGCTTCCGAGAGCCTCCTGTGCTGTTTTCTCTGTTCCTTTCGGGTGGCGGTGACCCCATCTTGCCACGTGGGCTTGGCCGTGTCCCCGCACGGTCGGTGATTCTAAGGAGTCAGTCCTCCGGGCGATTTTCCCTTTTTTTTAATCCCCCGTTATATACAGGGGAAATTGTGAGGATAACAAATAGATTTTGGCCGGGAAGAGTGGGATTCTTAATTTAACAGATTCACTGTGAGTGCCCCGTTTTCTTACTTCATAATATTTCCTTCTTTGAATAATACCCTCCTTCAGCGCCGGCCTCTTTGTATGCTAACAGGATTCATTATTCCACCTGACACCCCCTTCCATCAGCCAAGGCTGTGTTGGTGAACGGTTTCTTCTTACCCAGTTAACAAGATGTTTCTCCAGTATGGTGTTGATAAATTAAGTAATAAAAGGCAAGACTTATTATTTTATGTTGGAACCTTGCCTCTGTTATTTCTGAGCAATGGCCAAGATTCTGAGTATTAGCCACAGAAATGTTTGCATTGCCAGGGACGGAAAATTATCACATAAAGAGAGTCTGATGTGATGTTCATCACGGATCAGCTGAGAGGGAGGAGAGATTCGAAAACAAACAAAAAATAATAACAAAACTCCTCTTCCCCAGCGTCGCGCTGGGTGTGCAGGGGACGGGCAAGCTGGTGCGCATTCAGAGTTTAGGGGAGGGCGTCCCGCGTGCGGCGGGCAGGCCAGCACTTTCTTCCTGCCTCCCAGACCGGAGGCTCCGGGTTACCAAGGCCTCGAAAGGGCAGATAATTATCGGAAGAGAGTCTGAAGTGTGGGCACCCCAGAGAGCAGCAGATATAAAATGAGGAGGAGGAATTTTGAATAGCTTTCCTCCCTTTGTGTTCCTGGTTTGGACGAGAAGGGCAGAGGCAGGAGTGAAGGAGAGCTAGCGAGGGGGAGAGAGACATCAAGTTAGCCCTGGGAGAGGTCTGGCTTGGCGGGGGCCGCCCAAGCCGGGGGGCAGCGGGGGGACAAGGGGCGCCTTTGCTCCACGTCTGCCAGCGTGCAGGCCTCCAGGAGGGAGGACCAGCCTGAAGGGGGGCCTGTGTCTCTCCCCACTCACTCACCCAGGACGAGGGTCAAGGCCAGTGCCGACCGGAAGGTGCTCGGGTGAGCAGCCGTAGGTGGGCAGGACAGCTCCTGTGTCCGGGCCACAGCGATTGTGTCTTTCCGTGTGTGAAGTCAGGCCCCAGGGAAGCAGGAGCCCCGGCTGCCCACTCCCTGCCGTGGTCCCGAGCCTGAGCCGGGTGACAGGTGTGCTGGGTGCCTCACGGCAGCTCCGCGAGGCAGATACTTTTCTTCCCTGGGGTCACACGGGCCAACTCACCCACCGCAGTCACGCAGGCAGCGGGCTGCAAACTGGGCCCCTGCCAGAAGGCCCCCAGCCCCAGACCCCGGTACAAGGGGCCCCAGCAAGGCAAGGGACCCAGCAAGGGACCCCAGTCCCTGGGGGCCCCAGCAAGGCATTTTCGGGACGGTCTGCCGGCTCACCCTCTGGGGTCTGAACGGGAAGCGTGCGTCCCCCCGAACCAGGTGCTGGTGGTGGGGCCTCCCCTTGGCCTGGGCTGGCACCCACCTCCTCTCCCGGTTGGTTTCACTAGTTGTCGCCCTGTCCCCGGTCTGCCCTCCCGCCAGTGCAGCAAACGCCCACAGGCCAACTGCCTTCGGCCTCGAAGGGCCACCATAACGCTCCTCAAAGCCCTCGCCCCTCTTTGGCTCCCTGGTCTCCATCATGACACATCATTTGCCTCCTCGGAAACCGCCACACGCGACGCGAGGCACGGAGAGCTCTGTGTCTCCCCATCGCCCCCTCCTGGTCCTGCCCCCGGGGCCTCACCGCCGCCTCGCTGTGACGGTGGGGGGGGGGGGGGGGGACACTGGTCCGCCAGCAGGACAAACAGCCTTGGGCCTGCGAACCCCAGCAAGCGCCCCTGCCCCGCTGCACCCGTGGGAGTACTTCCAGAGCTGTCCTGGTTCCTGTGGTGTCGGGGTCTAGACCCCCAAGCCCAGCTTTAGAGACGTCCCGCTCAGCTGAGCCCAAAGGTTGCCTTTCTGCTCGGCCTCCATTGAGCTGCCGAGCGGCCGTCATGGAGGCCTATCCACGGCGCTCTCTAAGGACCTGGGAGGTCTGGTGCTGGAAAGTTCTTAGAAGGCAAAGGATCGCACGAGGGTTTCTTCATCCTCTGGGACCTCAGTTTCCTCATCTGCAGGGTGCGGGTGATAACAGCTCCTGCCCCAGAGTTCTGGTTAGCGATTCCACGAGATACTATGCATAGAGCACACGTTCAATAGCACCCGGCCCGTGCTTGGGACTCAGAGTGAGACCAAGGTGGTGACCGTGGGGGAGACGGACATGACGGTGGTGGTGATGATGTTGGTGCTTGTGATAACGGTGGTGAGTCTTTGAGAGCCCATCCAGACGCAGTCCTTACATGAGGAAGCCGAGAACCCAGGCGAGATCCGCAGAAAGATCAGAAGACCCCCCCGCCCCCCGAAACTCCGGTTTGGGCTCTGCCACCAGTGGGTGTGACCTGGGCAAGAGTCACTTAACCTCTCGGGACCTTGTTTTCCGACCTGGAGGCATAGGACAGACAGTCTGTACCCCACTCGAGTTCCTGGACTGGGAGGAGACCAGAGATAAGGCTAGTAGCTTGGTGCCCTGGCGGGTACCTCACAAACACGAGGCGGCACTGAAAGAAAAAACAACAGGAAGAGACGGAAAGAAAACTCATAAACGTCCCTCACATACCGGCCCTCCGAGATGACCTCTCGCACAGAGAAGCAGGCCTTGGGGAGTTAATAAGAAATACAGGACTTCCTGCAAGATAGCAAGTGAATTGTGAGCCGTGAATTACTTTTTTCCTTTGAAAAATGATGTAGTCGGGTCAAAATATCTTTGCATCTCAAACACTTGAGTCCCTTTGTCCTGGGGGCTGACACAACTTGGTTTCCATGCAGCCTCACAATGCGTGGAAACATCTTTTAACTGCCAGACGGCCCTTCCGATAAGCCGGCCAATTCATAACGTGCGTTCAGAAAGCTGTAGCGGGTGAGAAAGCAGAGGCCTTTGCGAAGTCTGTTTACACAGCAGCGAGAAGCCTTTTCAACCCCTTGGTAAACAGGCCCGAGCACAGGCTATTGAGCGAGCACCGGGGCGGGTGAGGGCCGGTGCACAGGACAGCCGCCTGGCCGCCCACACTGCACACCGGCCGAGCCCTCCGGGCAGGCCGGCCCGGTCGCCCCTCCGCTGCCACGCAGGGGGCCCGGGTGCTGCGATGGCACGGCCCGCCTCGTGGAAGGGGCCTTTCCCTCACAGTCTGGGTCACCCTCCACCCTGGCCGCAGCCCGGAAATGTCCCCCGTGGGGCCGGTTTCCTCGGCCGATGGCGGCTCTGGGGTGCACTTTCTTGCTGCCATTCTGGGCCATGAGGCGGCACGACGGGAAGGGGCCGTGCCGTGGACCCCTCCGTCCCCTTTCCTTTCCAAGCCACCTACCCCACTGTCCCAAAGCTGAACGAAGGCCCCACGGCAGGGTGTTTTCTGGGCGAAAGACTGAGCACCGAGCCCACTTGTGCACGTGGCCGGTGCTTCCTTGGGCACCTGTATTTGCTACAAAAGACTGGCTATGGGGCCGACCGTCTAGATAGACGGCACCCCTTTAACAGGGGACGGATGAGGCACAGAAAGGTTAAGTAACCTGCCCAACGTCACGCAGCGGTGAGAGGTGGAACCAGGGTTCGAAGCGGGGTCATCTGGCTCCGTGCTTTTAAGCAGTAGGATGCAATGCTGTTCAACAGGTGTCTGTTTGCTAAGTAAATGTGCCTTTGCTCACCCGGGCGGGTCCCTGGACTCTGATGACCGAGCACTCCTTTCTTTTCTTGAGAGACTCTGCTCTGAGCACTCTGTCAGCACAGGGGACTCCAGGGGTCAGCACCCCACTTAGGAAAGGCGGGAGTCCATTCAAGGCAGAGCCAGCCAACTGGGAGAAGACAAACCCAGCAGATCTCAAGGCCCCGACAGACCCACCTAATGGGAGGCGACGCGGGTCGAAGGCCCCCGTGGGTCCCCACCCGCCTCCGCCCCTGGGCGCTCTGTTCTCAAACTGGTCAGGGAGGTGGGAGCGCCGCGGAGGGGCTGCTGTCTGCGGGGAAGCGATTCCGTGAACCCCGCAGGTGATGCTGGTGATAACGAGAAAGCAGACAAGGCAGGGCCGCCGGGTGGGGACTGTGCCCCGCGCCCGCCAGGCCACTGCGTGGGCTGGATGGAGCGGCGGCCTGTGCCGTGGGCGGGCACCGATGGGCCGCAGGCTGCGGGTCGGGGGCCTTCAGCGCTCAGCCACAGCGGTGCACGGTTCGATCTGCGCGCGCGGCCGTCGGTCAGCTCCGCCGAGATGACAGACAGCCACAGACAGGACCGACTGCCCGAACACAGGCACTTCTCTCTCACGGGTGTGGGGGCTGCGCGTCCAGGAGTAAGACGTGGAAGCTTCGTGTCTAGTGAGGACCCTCCTCCTGGTTTACGGCCGGCTGTCTTCTCGGGGCGTCCGCAAACAGCAGAAAGAGGGAGGAGGGGCAAAGGGGCAAGCTCTCTGGCATCTTCGCTTAGGAGAGCCCTCTTCCCATCGTGGGGGCCCAGCCCCCCGGACCTCATCTAAACCTAATCAGCTCCCAAAGGCCCCATCTCAAAACCCATCACCCTGGGGATTACGGTTTCAGCATGTGAGTTTGGGGGAGCGGGGGGACACAAGCATTCAGTCTGATTACACCAAAGAGGCAAATAAGACACAAATACAAGCGATAAGCATGTGAGGAAGTGACCAGAAGGGCCTCAGGCTGGCACGGCACATAGGGGCTGTGACGGGAGCACGGGCTGGCGTCCCCAGGGCACCTCTGGGGGCCACTGGGGGAGGTCCCTGCGGGTGGAGGCCTATGAGCACGGAGCTGAGAGCACGGCAGGCAGGATATGCCGCTGAGAACCCCCGAGGGCCAGGAGGGAGGGGGCTTGGAGGGGCTGGTGGGTCCCAAGCGAGGGCCCGGCGCTGGATGCCCGGCGGGGACATGGGGCGTGGGGAGTCGAGGGCAGGGGTGGTGGGGCAAGAGTAGGAGTGGGGGGGGTGGCCGTATGAGGGATATTTCAGAGTGAGAAATTTCAGTACTTGGAGGACAAGGGGCCAGACGCCAGCTCCTGGGGCCAGGATGAGGCCATTTGCAGGGGCGCCTGGGGAAGGGGGCAGGCAGGGATGGGGATGTCAGTCTGGCCCACCTCGCTTTTGTGACGCCCCGTAGGCAGATGTGCCACGAAGGTGTCAGCGCAGGCAGGTGGATGTAGATTTACAAACTCGGGAAACCCTGGCGCTGGGGCCACCCCCCCAGGGGCTGCGGACGTGGAAGGCGCCAAGGGGGAGCCCGAGCAGCGGAGAGGGGGGCGGGGAGGACATCCCCCACCCCGCCACCCCCGCGTGGGCAGATGCTCACCCTGGGGGTGCAGGCAGGCGGGGAGCGAGGTGGCCTGTGGTTCGGGGGACCTGTCTGGGGCTCCCGGGAAGCGGGGGAGGGGTGAAGCCAGCCGAGGCCCTTCCAGAGGCCCAGAGCAGGTGGGCTGTGGGGTCCATCGGGCGAGGCCGAGGCTGGAGGCTGGGGGTGGCTCACGGGGGAGGTTATGGTGAACCCCGGCTGGACCGGCGTGCCGTCTGGACAGCACGGCGGATCTGGCGGTCAGTCTCCGGTGTGGGCCTGGGACCCTCACGCCCCGTGATGCCCCCACCACAGGGCGAGCCCCCGGCCCTCACGCTGTGCCCCCCCCCCCACCCCCGTGCAAGCGGCCAAGGCCCTTCCCCCTCCCCGCAGCCTGGGCCAGGCCGTGCGGTCACTTTGCACCAGGTCTCCGTCGTCTTGTGTCCAGCAGGGAGGCCGGCGGCCGTTGTGCTGAGTCAGCGAGCCCTGCCAGAGGTTTCAGTCGTCATAAATGCATATTTAATAACTGCCCTCCCCTCGCCGCTTCAGAAGCTCCGGAATGGTCTTCGCCCTTCGGCTGGTAATGGGAAGTTAATAAAAGTGGGATTTTGTGCAACGCTGGCCCTCTGACATCTTAATCTTTATTAAAGAGACGTAGACTTGCACGGCACAGGCAGGTCTGCCCGGCACAGCCGGACGCCAGGAGAGCCTGCAGGGAGTGGCCGGGGACGGGGACGCCGGCACCCCCTAATCCCCGCACAACAATGCGCGGGGGGGCCTCTCCTCCCGCTCACCTCGGCAGACGCGCGCCCCTTAGCCCCCAGGAGCCTCCGAGCGGCCGGCGGGCACGTGCAGCCGAGGCTGTGCCTTCTGGGACCAAGGCTGTGCCTTCTTTCTCCTTCCCATTGAGGCGCGATTCGCAAACATACGGATTAACCGTTTTCAAGAGAGCGATCCGGTGGCGTTCGGTCCCTTCGTGCTGTTGGGCGGCCCCCGGCTGGGCCTGGCCCCAGGCACCTTCACTGACCTCAAGGAGACCCCGACCCGGCAGCTGGCACCCCAGGCCCCCCTCCCCGCCAGCCCCAGGCGGCCGCGGGTCCGCGTCTCTGTGGCCTTGCCTCCTCTGGACGGTCCCACCGAGGGAATCCGTGTGTGGCCTCTGGGGTCTGCGTTCCGGTTGCCTCCCAGTGACATCCACCCTGGCGTGTCCCCGGGCTTCCCTCCCGATCCCGCCGTGTGGACCCGCCGTGACCCCTGCACCTGCTCCCCATCCCACGCACACTCGTGTTCTTTCCTCTTGCTCTTGGGGGGAGTGCTGCCGTGAACGTGTGTGTTCCTGTGTCGCTTTGTGTCCCTGTTTTCAACTCTCCAGGGCAGACACCCAGCTGGGGACTCGCTGGGCGCTAAGGTGACTCTGTGTCTTTCCAGGGAGCTGTCAGACTGCCTTCCCCGGCCCCTACCCCCCGTCACCTCTGCACGTGTCTGTGCCCTTTGGACTCAGAGTCGCTCAAAAGCAAGGGTGGGCTCACAGACTGGCCACAGGGTCGGCCCCCACTGACCCCCAGCTGACCTGTAAACCGGGGTAGAGCAGGCCACTACCCCCCCCCCCATCAGGGGCGAGAGGGCACGGAGGCAGGGACCCAGCCTGGCCCCGGGTCCTTGTAGCAGGAAGGTCCTTGACGCCTGTTCTGAGCCGGGTCAGAAGTGAACCTCCCTACGAGGAGCCCAAACTGTGGTTTTAGGTTTGCCTGGGGCTCACACTGGGGCTGGGTTTGCCTGCGGTTTACGCACGTACGTGAGCTGACTTGCCCTGACTTCCGGATCTGGCAAGCAGGTGCCCGTACCCCTGACGGCCTGGGCCCTCGGCCCTCGGCCCGTGACCAACTCCGGCTCACCTTTGCACACGCGTGTGAACACACAATGAGCAGGCCTTGGGTGCCAGCCCACCAGCCCCACGGCCAGCCACCCGTGAGCGCCCCGACCCCAAGGAAGGGCCACGTGACCCCGCTGTGGACACAGACCCGGCCACTCGGGGAGCATCGGGTAGGGTGCGAGCAAGTGTTTGTGACCCGCCAATCCCCCGGGAGAAGAGCAGAGTCTTTGTCGGTCTCCGAGCAATTAGGATAATTAAAAAATAAAGCTTATTGGGTAAACATGCTTTCAGACTGTGACCCCTTAATTAATGGGCCACGGGGAGAAATTACAGCAGTGGAAAGATAATTAACACGTGCGTTTACAAGAGACTGTCAGACGGGCTATGGGGACAGGGTGCCGGGCGGTGCGGGGCCGGCTGCAGAGGTGAGGGGGCCCCTGGCGGGGCACGCAGCTCTCCGGGGACAGCGCTGCGTGCTGGTGGGCAGGCCCTCTGGCCCCAGCTCCCAGGGCAGGTCACAGAAAGCCCAGGCAGCTCTGGGAGCAGAAAACTCCACAGTCCACAGCAGAAACCATGGCCTCCAGGGGAGCCACCTTGCTGGTGACAATGAACAGGTGAAAACAGGCTGGGGGACCCCGTGCCCTCTGCCGAGCTGGGCCCCCGCCCCCACCCCAAAGCCCACCGAGGCCGCTAGGATATCCTAATGTTCTTGGAATTCTGGAGGTGCAGGTGACCCGGTCGGGGCCCCCAGCAAGCCCAACCCCGCGCCTCTAAGAGAAAGGAGACTGGTGCAGACTTCCCCCTCCCGGCTGCTCTGCTGTCCTCTCGGCCTTCACCCGGGGCTCCCCCTGGGTGGGGGGTGGGGGGATGGCCTCCTCTGCTGGGTGGGGGAATCCCTGAAAACCACCCAATACTCAGACTCCTCCAGAGGGACACGAGTCCCTAGGACCGGGTAACTGCCCTAAGAGGTACAGAGGCCCTCATTCTCCGGGCCCCATGACCGGCCACAGGTCCCCCACAGCAGCAAACCCCTTCTGGCGACCAGCCCCTCCCAGGTTCTGCTAGACATTTCTGGAAACGGGGGTCCCGGCAACACGTCTCTGGCACGTTCCTCCAGGCAGGGGACAGCAGGTGCCCCGTACGGGTTTCTGGTGTGGTTTAGGATCAGGTACCAGGAAAAGGTTGCTAGGATGTGCAGAGGTCAAGGCTGACCTTCAGGGCCCAGAGCAGGTGGGGCGGTGGGTGGAGGGCGCTGACGACAGGCCCGGGGAGGCGGGGCCGGGGGTGGAGGTCCTGTTCCTCAGGCCCACCGGGTCCTGGAAGTCTCGAGTCAGAATTCATGAGGCCAGCCTCTGGTGTTGGGTACCCGGGAGGAAGGAAGGGGCGGGCTGGACAAGCCCCAGGGTAGGGGACCGCCTTCCAGAAGCTGTTGCAGACCCCAGCCAGGTCCCCGGGGTCACCCACGGCCAGAAAGCCCCTGATGGCTGCTTCTGTTCCTGGCAGAGCCCCCAGGCCTCTCTCGCCTCAGAGAACGGTGACAAGGGGACTTTGGGGTAAAGAATTCACTCTGAAGCCCCTGCCGACCAAATCCAGGCCCAGCGGGTTCCTGGGATCACCTCAGAGCTGCCCCAGGGCCTGCTGACCAGTCCTGCAGACCCGCCTGGGCCCACGTCTCTCAGCTCTGGTTCTGGGGCGAAGCCAGGCTGCCGGCCAAGGTCCACTGGAGGTGGATCTGGGTGGCAGGAAGGCCAAGGACAACTCTGGCTTGACCTCGGCCCGGGTCTGCCCATCCCTGCCCCTTGGGCACGAGAAAGCACCGTGGCCACCAGCCCTCAGGAGCCCCAGGGCACCGGTGTCCCCCTCTCTCCTCTGCCTCCCTAGATCCGCCCACACCTCCCCTGCCCCTCCCCCCTGCGCCCCCATCCCATCACGCACGGCCCCTGCCACGGACTCAGCGCCCACGCAATGAGACAAGCCCTCCCAGCTCCACAGGCACACTTGCTCGTGGGTTTTCTTTTCCAGGGGGACAGGGGGTGACCCTGGCTGGGGCACAAAGCCCCCATGGGTTGCAGGAGGATGGCAGGTTCTAGAAGCTCCCAGAAGCTTCTAGAGATGACTGGAGCCCAGGAAGTGCTTAAACCAGGGGGAAGCGGGGGGGATCTGGCTGACAGTTTCTTTCAGGGAAGATCGTACCAGGTCCTAGATTTGGGGGCCCGGGGATGCTGTTGTCTTCTTGTATCTGTGGGCCAGGCCGGAGGTGGGAGCAGGAAGCCTGAGATCACGCATTACGGGCCCCACCTGCAGAGGCGGGGGCCGGACGCGTCTTCCCAGTCACCGGGACACAGAGGAACCAACACCACAGCACGCGGAGGCCGACCCTCCAGCCCGGGCTGTCGGTGTCCCGTGGGCCCTGCTGCTCCGTCCACACCAGGCCTGGCCGGCAGGGAGCCGGCAGGCTCTCAGGACACGGCGCGTCCCGGGGCTCAGCTCCTGATACTCACGTTTGGCCCTGGGACGGCGCGGGTTTGCAATAACAGACACGTTGGCTACATGTCCCCGGTTTCGCGTTCATTGAGGGAGATTTAAAAGCTCCTGGTGTGATGCCTGGATCTTTGGGAGGCGCCAAGCTGGGACCCCACGGCTTCCGCCTTAACGTGGGGCTGGGGGCTGGCGTTCCGGGCCAGAGCAAGGGCGAAGCTCCGCGCCCCGTGCCCCCCGAGGGCCAGGAAGGGCAGTGGCTGTGGGAGGCATGCCGGTGAAGGGGCAGCCGGGCCCTGGGATCGCAGCTCGGTCACACCCAGGCCCCCCCCGCCTGGACTGGCCCCCCCCGAAGCCCCAGTGCCTGCAAGAACACAGGATGCTCTGCCGTGGGAGGGGGCTCTCACCTGCCAAACGGTGGGGACCGTGGTCCTAGGGCCGGGTCGTGTCATCCTGGTGGGCTTGTGCTGAGGAGTGAGCGGGACGCGCAGGTCTGTGTATCCGCCGAGAGGATCGGGGTCCCTCTTCCATGCCGTATCCCCCTCAGTGGTTCTGTGGGGCCCAGGGACCCCACGTATGATGTGAGACGGACCCGTCCATCCGTCCGCTCGTTCATTAGCCACACCCGTCACGAGGCCTACATGGCCGGTGTGCCCTGCCCTGTCCGTCTAAGGGGCTCACACGAAGTCCGCTGACATGGCCGGAGCTCACGGGCACTGGGGGGTGAAGAGAAGGCACCCAGGCCATCTGAAGGGGCGTGTGGGGCAGGGGCTGCGGAAGGCTTCGTGCTGGGGAAGGTTTAGGCAGGACCTAACAGAGTGGAAACCGTCAGTTATTGTCCAAGGAGAGGTGTTCCTAAAGAAGGAACAGAATGTGCAAAGGCCCAGCAGCATGGAACAGCATGTAGAAGGCCGCGGGTCATTCTGCGTGTCTGGGGCGTGGCCAGGGCCTAAGTGCCACGTCAGCAGTCAGGCCAGGTGTCGGTGAGGGACACACCCAGCAGCCCATGGCCGGACCCTGGCCGCTCTGGCTGCCTGAGGCAGCAGGGCCTGGCAGAGTCTGGCCAAAGCAGGACTCACCTTACCCAGAAAGCTGTTCCTTCCACGAGAAAGCACAACTCCCAGGGAAGAGAATAAAATGTCCTCAATTGGCAGCGAAGGTTTTCCATTGTTCCGTGTTCTTTGCTGCATTGTTCAAACCCCCCAAAACACATCGAGGCTCTGATACAATTTGGGGAAAAGATGAGGGGCAGAAAGGCCCCCCTGGACCCTGAGCCACCCTCTTTCCTTGGGCTGCGACTCCCACTCCACAGCCCCCGGGGGCGCGGCAGGGACGCCCCCTGAGCCAGAATGTGGGGCGGGGGCGGGGGGCAGCACCTGAACCTGAACAGGTGTCCTGGTGGGGCTGAGGCCTGCCGGGAGGAAAGTCAGGGCCTGCATGGGGGTGGTGGGGGATGCCTTCAGAATGGAAAGACGAGGCAAAGCCCCCTGCCAGAGACAGAAGGAAGTCCCGGGGCAGGATGGGGGCAGGGCGAGACGGCTTGGCAGGACCTAACCCTAACCTCCCACCCACCCAAACCCTAGTTTCTCTGAACCACGTGGAAGGAGCCCCACCACCCCCGAGGCCCCGTGCCTGGAAGAACCAGGGGTGCTCGGCCATGGGAGGGGCCTTTGGGGGAGAAGTGGCGAGTGGGGGCGCCCCCTGCCCATTCGCCGGGATCCTTGCGTTTTGGGGTGTGCCCCCGTGTGTTTCCAGGGTGGCGCGTCTGCGGGTGGGTGTGGGGGGCAGGTCCCCAACCGCGGGCTCCGCGTGGGGCGCCGGGAGCGAGCCCCGAAGGTGAAACAGCCACATCAATGTCTGCATAATGAATCGGGATCCAAATCTTTAACTAATTGAGTACATTAAATAGAAAGTCCCCAAAAAAGAGAGGGGAAGAAAGACTAACACGAGACACTTTTCAAAGCTTCTTTAATAAAAAGTGTATTGGGGATTTGACCGTAATGGCTATCCTCGTTTGCCAAAGCCTGACGCCCTGGCAGGTAACTTTCATGAAGCGTATCTGAAATGGTACCTAAATGAATTAGCAATAAAATGGACTTAGACCGAGCAGTGGGGACCTCCATTAATCTCGGGTTAATCACTAAAGAGATGCCATTCACTTTTCTTAAGAAGTCACATTTTTCTCCCCTTGCTGGCGACCAGATTTCATAAAGTAACATATTTCTAATGAAAGGTCTCTGCTTGAATTAAACCCTGAAGGTTTATGCAGATTTCGCGTCTGATTACTGCTGGCATGGGCTCTTAGCCGGCTGCGGAAGGAAGGTCCTCTCTGAAAGGGCCCAGCGTGCAGTTCAAAATATTCTTTGAAATAAAATAGTGCACTCGTGCTTAGTGGCTTTAATCAGCCCTGACTTTTGATAGTCAAACAATAGCTAATTACAGTAACACCTGCCTTCCAGGCCCTGTCACGTTGGCTCCTGCCGGAGAGAGGCCTTGTCTCTGAGCTGCGTGATTATTACAGACTCCCTGCACAAAGTCACTATAGCTGTGACACTCAGCAAGTTTGGTAGCCATTAGGAAAGGTTTATTTTGCTGCCGAATTGCCAGCTTTCCCTTTACATTCTTCTTTGTGTTTTGGGGGGGCTGGTGGCGGCGAGGGCAAGGAGGAGAGGAAAGGCACATCGGGGCCTCGGGAAGCCAGAGTCGGGCCGACGGTACGGGAGTCACCAAAACGCCGTGGATTTGCTCCCTGTGGCCTGAGCTGGAAACTGGCGCCCTGCATGCCGGAGACCCCGGGGGCCCGCCGTGTACCGATGGCCGGGCGGGACCGGCGTCCAGGCTGGGGGCCCGTGAGGGCAGCTCCGTGGCCCGGCCCCGTCCTCCGAGGGCAGAGCGTTATTTCAAATGAGATGTGCCCCCATGCGTGGGGAGCGGGGAGAGAGTGCCTCAGTGGAAGTCATAAATTACTATCTCGTTTACGTCTTTCCTTTCTCATTAATTTTGCCTGGCAAATGAGCCCGAGTCTTCCAGAACCCAGCCAAGTGAGTAACATCGGCCTGTCAGCCGTGGGCCTGACAGGCCCTGTAACAGGTTCCCTCCCTTGAACAACATGGACGTCGGTGATGACAAAGCGGTGGGCGTCCCGTCCTCCAGGCCCGGCAGACCCCAGCCCGGCCCCTGCCCACAGCTGCCTGTTCCGGGTCCCCTGCTTGCCCCCACGGCCCTTTGGTGGGACCCCCAAAGACAGAGGGAGGAGGAGGGTCTGGCTGGGCCTATCCAGGGGGGGCGGGTACAGACTGGCGGTCATCCAACATGCTGTCGGCCGGCACGACCTTGACAGCATGGGCCCCGAGGGGCCAGCTCTGTTCCAGGCAGGTGCCCTCTTTCAGGGCCCAGTTCGGGGCCCAGCTGGTGGGCCCAGTGCCGTCGAGAACTGCATCAGGCCCCCGGGGAGAGGAGGCCACCAAGGACCCGGGGGACCTTTCTCTGCCGGGCGACCTGAGAATCGGGGGTGGAGCCCAGAGGGTGGGAGGGGGCTGCCCCAAACCGGAGGGTCCCTGCAGCGGCCCGGTGGTTCCGGCTGCTCCCGCGAGGCCTGCCTCTCTGTGGCTCGGGGCTCAGAGCCTCCGAGGTGCTGCTGAGCTATGTGCGCCGCGGCCAAGACCCAAGTTCCCTGCTGCCTGCGGTCGGACGGCCCCCGCGGAGGGCGTGTGTGCGCACCAGAGTGTCCGGGTCCCTCTCGAGCTGCGGGTACCACTTCCGTGCCGCTGGCTTTGGTCTCTGGACGCGGCACCGTGTTGACAATTACCCCCGGCCAAGACTTGCCAAAACCTGGAGTTGAAAGGCCTTCAAGGACGGGAAAAAACAACTGGAAAGCTGTTTTCTGTTAAGGCAGGTTTATTTTTCCTTGCAATTATGTCTGACTAAAACGTCCTTGTGCGGGGAGGCACTTCCCCAAGAAAGGTCTGATTCATCCTGCCCTGGACAGCGCGCGGGGAACCGTCTCCAGTCCCCGGCCCGCGGGCAGCTCGGGGCTCGGGACCTCATCCGCCAGCCGACTCCCCTCCGCCAACGGGGCCGAGGCACAGAAAGCCCCCGTTTTCTGAAAGCCCCCAGGCTCTCATTTCTCCCTGGCACGGGAACCAGCCCCCTGCCCACGCAGCCCTCTGCCCTGCTGATCTGGCATTTTCTGTCCCCGGGGGCTCCCGCCAGGGCCCCCGAGGCCAGCCGGCAATGCAAGGAGAGCGAGTGCGCTGACGGGGCCTGGACCGCAGTCAAGTTCAGCATTTAATGTGCCGCCGTCCTCTCCCGAGCGCCCCCGCCCCCCTGGCCCTGACCCTCGGCCCCTGGGGCCGGCGTCTGCCTCTCGTCTCCTGGTGTTTGCCATCACCAATCAGTTTGATTGATCATCTCTGTGGCCACAGGTTGGTAATAAAGCCGTTTTGAGAGCCTCTCACATTTCCCCCAGGACTCCGTTGGCATGACAGGACTCGACACCAGCCATTCGTCACCTGCTCTGCGGTCACTGTGCGCGATGACCAGCAGACAGACAGGAACCAGGCTGGGACGGGGCTGCAGGAGGGCCAGCTGGGGGGCTGTGTGGCAAACGGATGTGTCCGCATGCCGTCGGACCCGCCGGAAGGTCGGGTGAGGCTCCGGCCCCTGGGCCACGTGTCACCTGGGGATGTCACCAAGCGGCCATGGCCTACCCTCTCCCCAGGGGGGCATCGACAAGCCTCGGGGGACAGCTTGGAGGCCAACAGGCACGTTGGCTGGGGCGGCGGTGTGGACCCACGGGAGCGCGGACCGCCTGGGTCCACCCCCCCCCCCGACCCATGGGCACCCTCTAAGGCCTCTTCTGGATGCGGTACCCCGGGCGCGTGTGCACGGACCAGGAGCACGATGAAGGGGAGCCCCCTGCTGGCCCGACCCTTCCTTCTTGGGGAGGAAAGAACAGGCTTTTGACGGGAATGTGCAGATGCCCTCGGGGGTGTGGCCTAGGCGTGTGCGCCCCGGTCGGTCGTCGGGGCCTAGGTGAGACGGGGCACGGCCCCAAGTGAATCCCCAAGTGCCCTGGAAAGGGGAATGAGTCCCAGTTTGCTTCCCGCCCCTTCACACACACATGCACACACGCGTGTACGTGCCCTCCTAAGATCACTGATCCGTTGTTTCTGGGAGCTGCGTGAGCAGCAATGCTAGCAGGGGGGGGAGTCCTCTGCTCCAGAAAGGACAGTGGCCAGAGGAGGAGTCTGGGGACATGGAGGGTCTGGGCTCTTTGCCAACCGACCTCCACGTGTTCCCCCGCCATCGCGGCCCAGCCCCTCCAGGCCCACCCCCTCCGTTCTCCTGGTGCTCGCCTGGGTCTCAACCCTCCCTGCCTGTGGCGGAGAGGACCCCCCCCCGAGGCCTCGCGGGGTCTCCCTGGACACCCCAGTTCCTCCCGTGGATTGTCCCCCATGATGTATTTTCCCAGGGACAGCCCGGGCCTGCTCACTGGGGCCGGCGGCCAGAGGACCAACTGGCCAGAGGATGCGGGCACCTCCAGGACGTCCTTGTGCTGGCAGAGAAACACCAGCCCTCAGGCCTACGGGTCCCCTCGGGCAGCACAGCGAGCCAGGATACCCAGAGGCGACCGCCGGGCCGGCTGTGGAGCTTGCGGCCGGTGTCACCAGGGGTCTCTCCACGCAAGGCTCCCAGCCCGGTGAAAAGTGACCCCCCGAGAGTTTTCCCAACTTCGTTGGCAAATTGTCTGGTGGTGCGTTTGGCGGGGGGGGGTCTGAATTCAGAAAACTTCTGCTGACCTGAGGACAGAGACGCTGGGGGGGAAATGGGGTGACGTAGCACAGCCGCCCGGTGTCCCCTCGTGAGGGCCAGGTGCCCCCAAGCCCCCCAGTCGCCCCTCCGACCCCCCCCCCCAGTGCTTCCAGCCCCAGAGTGTGGAGTTCCAGTGGGTCTCGGAGAGAAGCCGCCTGTGCCTCTGTCCTCTAGGATGCTGTCTGTCTGTCTGTCCGTCATCATCATCCTCTCACTACCATCAGGCCCGAGGGGCTGGCCTGCCCCGCAACCTCTCTGTGCAGCCTTTGCAAAGAAAGTGGGTGTGGAAGCCGCCACCAAGGGCCACCAGGGCGGTCCTGGGTCCCTGAAGTGTGAGGCAGACCGTGGAACCCTCCTGTCAAAGAGCAGATGATCACCGGGGCCCTGCACCTCCCCGCCCCCCCCCCCCCGCCACCCCGTCCACCCAGAGGGGCCCCTGGCTGCTTAGCAGGAGGTGGGGCCTCTGTGGGCACTTACAGGGCAGACGGAACAAGGAGTTGCTTCCCGAGGTCAAGCCCAGAACACAGCTGGGTCTGGGGGTGAATGAGCTCAGGTCAGATCCTTAAAGACGGACGGTGGGGTGCACGGCATTTGGAGGAGCCACCCTGCACAGCAGCCTCGGGCCAGACACCCCTGCACACGACAGGCCTCAGGGCTGGCTTCCTGCTGCACTGGCCTCACCCCTGGTTCAGGGCTCTCTCCTGCCCTGGCCAGCTGGAGGGCAGGACAGAGTAAGAAACTCTGAGAGCCCTTCCCGCCCAGGGAGAGAGACAGCAGGGGGAGGGGGAGGCCGCTCCTCGACCTCAACTGGGGGCTGCGAGTGGGGGGTGGGTGCTGCGGGAGGGCCCAGCGGGAGGGAGGCAGGGACAAAGGGGCTGGTGCCCAGGCCCCCTCGGGAGGGAGCCCCCCAGGGGCCCGTGGACAGCCTGGAGCTGCGGGCAGGCAGGAGGGCCACCAGGGGAGGTGACAGGGAAGCCAGCCTGTGCCCAGCCCGCCCCGAGGCAATGTCACCCAGAAGGCCAGCCAATGCAGAATTGGCAGATGGCCTCCTCCCCGGCACCAGGAAAGCCTGAGCCGGGTTGGGACAAAACCTCCGGGAATCCCAAGTCCCTTTGTGGAACAATTATGGGGAAGAAACCAGGATCCCTTAAATGAGAAAATCCCGGTCACCATGATTCCCCCGCTGGGACAACAGGATGAACGCATGGGCTCCGGGAGGGAGACACAGACTCCCGAGTGGGCACAGACCTAGCCAGGTGCACATACGTCTGCGTTCGGGCGGGTGCCCGCCTGTGCACAGGCGTGCTCGAGGGTGGCACACTCACGCGCTTACCGGTTCTGCGTAGTGCCACGCGCGGTCACACCACAGACGCAGTGTGACCTCGGCTTCTCGCACTCACCCTCCCGAGCGGCGTGGCGCCCCAAGGGCATGGCCAGCTCTCCATTGTAGTCGCTGCATGGTGCTCGGTGGGAATGGTGTAGCCTCACCAGACAGCTAGCCAGACCAGTGGCCCTGTCACTGTCACTTTCCACACTGAGGCTCCCTGCCTCACCTGGGCACGGGTCTGGCCTGTCTCTCGCGCCGAGGGCGTGGTTTTCTGTCGCCCCGCCCTCGCCACTGCGTCCAGCCCCACATCAGGGAGCGTCCGCCTCAGGGCCTGGGGCTCCTATCGTCCCCATGTGTCTCCCGCTGGGAGAGCCCCACCTGTCACCCTGGCCTCCACCAAGGGCCTTGGCTACAAGCACAGTGGCACCAACTGAAGCTTCTGAGGTCTGGAAAGAGGTATTTAGCTTTAAAAAAAAAAAATACTAATAAAAGGGAACCCTGGGCAAGACCCATTCCTGGGCAGGGGGGAGGCAGGGCCGGCCAGCCGTCCCAGGGCCACGAGAAACCAGGGCCAGGTCCCCCCGGCAGTGGGGGAGGGAGTGAGAATCTGCTCAGGACCCAGGCGGGTTCGGGGAGGCTGGTCGGAAGCAGCGAGGAGACCTGAAGGCTTGGTCCACAGCCCTGCTCGTGCTTTCCTCCCAAGCCAGGCTCCCGGGGCTCCAGGCCTCAGAGAGCAGAGCTCTGAGCGGTCCTTTGCCCTGGGCAGCCTTGTCCGGCCGCGTCCCTAACTCATCTGCAAGTGGGGACGATGCTGTCAGCCCTGCGGCTGCCATGAAGCTGGAGGGAACTGCTGAGCAGGGGTTGGGAGGTGGGGACAGGGGCCCCGGAGGATCAGAGAATCCACGAATCGGGGCCTTGGGGACAACGCTGCAGGGTGCCCGGATGTCCTGTCACTGTGAACCTCGCCGTTCTGTGCTGCCGGCTCCCCACCCGAGGACACGCCTGTGGGCACCGCCCCACAGAGGAAGCACCGGCCGTCGTAGCCACTGGTATCTCAGGCTGTGGCCATTGGCCGTGAACCCTGGGGTAGGTGGGCAAGCGCGGGGACCCCCAAGAGCCTGGAGATTCTGACGTGGGCTCCATGATGGCAGAACCTATCTGTCGCACTGATTCTTTCCCCCGGAGTATGGCTTGGCACACAGTAGGTGTTTGGTGGGCATTTTCTGAATGAACTCTTGGAGCCAGGAGGAAGACAGGACGGACCCGTCAGGAAGGTGGCCCTGGAACAGGTTCTGTAGTGGAACGTTTCCCGAAGGCCCCTCAGGACGCAGGTCTGGGCTTCCCACGGGGTTTATGCGTCTCTTATGCCTTCTGGGGGACCAGAGCCCCTCACAGCGGCCGAAGAGCTCTGCTTAAGCGGAGGGTCCTTACGGGCGTTGCGTGGACCCTGGCTTCCGCCCAGGTCTCCGTCCAGCCCCCGGGGTGCAGCCACCAGCCCCCTCCTTTCCCCAGGAAGCCCCTTTAGACTTGCAAATGAAAAGCATCTGAAACTGGCCTCCAACTTGGCCCCACCCGCCTACCTATAAACAGGCCCGATTCGTGAGTTCTCAGAATGTTCTAGAAGAGGAATGTGCTTGGGGCTGGCTTTGGCACGCAGACATCTCCATGGAGAGGTCGGTAAGTGCCAGGCTCTGGCACTTACCCTGGAAACGCAGGCTGGCTGGCTCAGCTCAGGAGCTGCCTGTGAGCCAGACGGAGGCTCCCGGCTCCTCCCTCAGCAGCCGCACGTCCTTGACCCAGAGACCTTGCCCCTGCAGTCTGGGCCTCGGGATACTTTGGGAGCAGAGGCCAGCTCTGGTTCGAGAAGCTCCTCCCTCCACCTGCCCCTGCCTGCAACCCCTATGGCTGAGGGTCTCGGCAGCCGCCCCCCCCCCCCCCCCCCCATGCAGGCTACTCTAGAGTCAACCCGCAGTGAGGACGGCCGCCTTGTGTTGAGAGTTGAGACCGGAGGGTCTTATGACTGAGTAGCCAAGAAGCTTGGTAACGGCCACGGCCACCGAGGTCCCCCGGGCCCCAGTCTCGTGTCCGGAAAGCACTTGCAGAAAAATCCAGGAGGCCTGTGTACGTCTGAACAGGCGAGACTGCTGGTCATTAGCCTCGCTTGCTGGTGTGTTCACTGTTGTGTGTGCGTCCGTGTCGAACCTGGGTGTGTCCCTCCCCCCGATGCGTGGTCAGGGCTGGAGGCCGCAGGGCCGGGGCGCTCGGGGACGGAGCGGGCCTCTCCCCCGAAGGCCCCGGTGAGGGAGGCCAGCAGAGCCGGGCGGTTCCAGGAACAGTGACTTCCCTTTCTCTTCTCTCTTCTGCATTTGTCCCCTTTCGGTGGGCACAGCCAGGGGCTCTGGAGCGCTCCCTAGCAGCGAGCAAGCGGAGCTCTGCGGGCCCAGGTCAGAGCCCAGGTCAGAGGGGAGAGCCCTCCCGGAGGGGTTCCTCCTGACACTGTATTTGGAGAAGTCTGGCCCAGTGGGGGGGGCCCTGCCCCCTGTTAGCTCGGTGCCTCGAGCACGGGGCCCTGCGGTCCCGGGTCCCGGGCAGACACCTGCGGACAGGGTGGGCGGGAGCAGAGGGTCAAGGGCAGGGTGCCGTGAGGCCGGACAGCCACCCTGTTCCGAGGGAGAAGCCTGAGCGTGTCACCCACCTATTTCTTCCAGAACCTGCCAGCAAAGCCCTGACCGTGGAAGGCCATCATTCGA
The DNA here is from genome assembly GCF_046562875.1 of Panthera onca. NCBI lineage: Eukaryota > Metazoa > Chordata > Mammalia > Carnivora > Felidae > Panthera > Panthera onca. The sequence goes on along the minus strand of NC_138346.1, from coordinate 219,658,760 downwards.
TCTCACAGAGCCAAGTTATTTGCAGGAGATCAGGTGGGGCAGAGGGAGGCGTGCAAGGCTCTGGGGTGGGACCCTGGCTCCCCCTTGGCAGACAGGAGCATCTCAAGATACAGAGTTTGGGGGGCCCGGCGGTGGCGGGCGGGGGCTCTGCGTGGCAGGTGGCCGGCTGCCTGGAGGGACGGACCCCAGTGGCTGATCAGTTCGCCTCCTGCGGTCCGGGCCTGGGCAGGGGCTGCCGCCGGGCTGCCCGGAGGCTGGGGTGAAGGCGCCCTCTGTCGCCTGCTTGGGTGACGTCTTTCCTCCCGAACACCCTAGCAGCTCGAAAGCCTTTGCAGACTGACATCACACGCCCCGGTTTCCCCAGACATTATCTGCCTTTTGGGAACCTTTAAAATAGAGTCTGACTTAATATAAACCGTGTGGTTCTTGAAGCGTGAGTTGTTTTTCGAGCGTTTAAGCGGCGGTGCCTACCTGGGGAGGGGGCTGGGGAGGGAGGAAAACGGACATTCTCCTGTTAAGTCAGCGTTCATGGAAAGCAGTTGAAGGTTCGGCCAAGATGATGTTTCCCGGCGGCCTGGCATTCTGTCCAGAGCACGAGCATGGCAGAAAGCTCCGGAAACAAGGGAGAGGGGGCACGCCTCCCCGGGGCCAGCTTTCCCCCGGGCTGTCTGCGTGTAGCACTGGGAGCAGGGCTGGGGTCCTCAGGGCTCTTCCGCTGGCGGGATGTCGCCGGCGGGGACGGGACGGATGGCAGTCAGGGCTGCAAAGGAAAACCACCTTTACGGTGTTCCTTCGCACGTTCCAGCTTGGGGAGAACACTTTTCCTCCCCGGGTTCAAAACTGCCTGCGTGCATCCAAACGTCAGAGTTAATAAGCATATTTAAGTGCTTTATGGAGAGCGGCTTCCCCTTTTGTTCTTGTGTCTCCGTGTCTAAGATGTCAGTTTTCCACCTGGGAACAAATGGATGATTTTTTTTTTATCTCCCTCTGTGGCAATTTGTTTCTCCTTCTAGTGACTCACTGCGGGGACAGTTGCACCCTAGTGCATCCCTCTGGCTTTCCTGACCAGACAAGTGGAGGCCAGCCCTACACGTGGGTCTCGCCAGGCAGACACGCTGTGTGGGCAGCACTGGCCCCCCCCCCCCCAGGCCATCCCCGAGGGGTCAGGGGCCACAGAAGTCCTTCCCCATCGGGACAGAGCAGGAGGGACAGGCCGGTGGGGGCTGAGGCAGAGGAAGTATCGGACAATAAGCCTACACTTCCCGTAACAATGAGCCTTCCCTGGAATTCTGGACTGGGTTCTGCAGAGAGAAGCTCAGAGGCCTTCCAGCCTCTGAGGATGCCCAGACATCATTAGACGAGTTCCACATTTGTGTCACCTGAGAGGCCCGGGCGTCCTGTCAAAGTCGGGGATCCTGCTACCCTCTGGGCCCCACCTGAGCGAGGCCCTGGGCTGACGACCGTCTCTAACAGCTCTGGAAACCTTTCCAAGGCACGTGGGCTCCGTGTCGTCAGCGAAGCTTTTATGAGTCCCACATTTGGGAGTGAGTTTATGGAAGGCCCAACAGCCACGGGGGGTGTGGGGGGGGGGTGCCACCTAACCTGAGAGAACGCCCCCCAGTGTGCCCTGGAGGGTCTGCTGGGACCGTCCGCGGTATCCTTTGTCCAGGTGTTGGTGGGTGAGGGGGTCCCTGTCCCCCCTGGTGCCAAGCACCTTGTCCCGTGCACAGCTTGGGTCCGCAGAGAGCCCCTGGCCCCGACGGAATGGAGATGTGGCCTTGGTACAGACAGATGCTCTGTGACGGAATTTGCAGCCTTACGAAGGGAAATCGGGCGCTTCATCCGTGCCGGGGAAAGAGGGATGAAACCCTGGGCGGTTGGGGGCTCTGTGCTTGGCTTCTCAAAACAGCTCTTCATCTAGAAAACTCCAGAGAGCCCACCCGAGCGGGCGACAGAGCCACACAAGTGCAGCGTCCCGGTCGGGCCAGGGGCAGAGCAGGGACCAGAGCCCGAGCCTGGCACGGGTGGTCCGGTCCACAGCGACAGACGGAAGCTTCTCGGCTCAGTGACCCAGGTGGCAGTCCACCACGCCCTCTGGCCCCTCCCCCAGCTCTGAGCTCCAGAGTGACGTGCCCAGGAATAGATCGTGGGCTTTGGGTGGCAATGGGGGCAGGGTCCCCGGGCACAGGAGCCGGAGGTGTTTGAGGCTGCCTCGGACAGCCCAGACAGGGGGGGCAAGCTGGTGCTCCGTGGCCCCAGCTCCAGTGGGAACATCTCCCCGCGGCCCTTGGAGAGGTTTTCAGAGCCCACTGGGTACCCTTGGGGGCCCCGGGTGCCTGTGGGATCAGGCCCCGTCTGGCTTGGGGGCCCCGCCACTCGGCCCCAGCCCCACGGAGGGCAAGGCCCTCTCCCCTCCACTTGGCCACCTGGACGTTCTTATTACCTCTCCAGGTGTCGCTGGGAAAGGAGCTCACCCTCCTGCCTGCGCCCCATTGTTCCGCAGGCTCTCTCTTAGGTCATTTTACATTTCCACCTGATCCCTGTAATTCTGTAAAACGTTCCCAGGCCACAGCACGACCCTGCCACAGCTGGTGTCTCGCCCCTGCTCACAAAGCTCAGACGGCTGGCGCTGGCCCTGGGAGCGGGCAGGTCCGCGGCCACCGGGATGGGACTGCCCCGCGTGCCCCGGCCCCACCCTCCACCCACGCCCCGACGTCAGCGTGGGGTGGTCACAGCCCTCCGCGGCGCTCCCCGGGGCTGCGGGCACCCGGTCAGGTGAGGGCTGGCTGCTGGCCAAGGACAGGCCTGCCCGCGGCGTGCACAGGACGCGGGTCGGGACGGGCAGACGGCGCTCTCTGCGCGGTCGCGGGGCCAATCACAGCCTGGTGCTGAAGGCCCCCGGCAGCGGCCAAGCACAAATACCAAGAGAACATTTGAAAAGCTCAATAAATTGATCATATTCCAGTGAACCTTCACCCTCATAACGATGGGACCATTTAAATGCTAATGTCATTTTTTAAAAAGTCAATTACGGGAGTTTTGGAGCGATGGAGTCAGCATTCTCCGCCCTCCTCCCGCCAGCCCCGGCTCCCCCGCGGCGACGGGCACTGGAGCGTTCGCCGGGGTCCCTGTAGGGTTCACCCCGCCAAGCCGTCCCCGTCGTGGAATCAAGCGGGCGCGGGCGACGGGAATACCCGTTGTTAACGGGGCAGCGTGTGTGGACCCCGGGGGTGGGGATGGCGGTGCACTTGGCCCCGCGAACCGGCGAGCCCGCCCCAGCCGCACGCCCCGCCAGGTCCCCAGCAGAGGAGGAAAAGGGTGGGAAACTCCCGGCCTTCCTGAACATGCGGGGGGGGGGGGGGGGGGGGGTGGGGACTGCCGGGTTCCGTCGGCCCCTGCTGCACCCTCTCCTTCCTCTTGGGGGGCTTCCTCGCCCGCCCTCCGGGCTCCCGAGTGGGCCGACCGGCTCCCCCGTGGCTGGGAGGGGATCCCAGCTGAGGGTTCTGAGCGTCGCACCCCGCACGGGGGCCTGGGGGGGTCCCGCGAGCACGCTTACACCGCCCACGCCAGCAACGGCAGCGATGGCTTCCGTGCTGACAGCCTTCTGAGTACTTCACGCTTGGCTCTCTCAGGGCCTTGCTCCAAAGAGGGAAACAGAGGCACGGAGGGGCCCGGGGCCGGCCTGGCTCACGTGCTGTCGGGTGGAAAGAGCCGGAACTCCAGGCAGGTCTATTCAGGGCCACTCGAGCCACACGGTGCAGAAGCAAAGCCGCCTCAGCCAGGAGACCTGGGGCGTCCGCTCTGGCGGCCACGACGGCCTGCGTCCCCAAGGACGCAGACGGTCCCGGCCTCAAGGAGGAAGTGACGAACTTCCCAGGGCCTTGGCGTTGAGTGCTGACCTGTGACCCCCGTGCCCAGCTCAGTGTTTGGACGGGGGAGCAGACACCTGGGGGCCGGGCGGGTCCTGGACGTCCTCTGTCGTGTGAGGCTGTGGGTCAGGGTCACGGCACGGCCGGGACGCCCCCTTCCGCTCTTCTGTCTGCGCTTTCCCCTCGCCAGCTTCTGGAGGAAGGCACCTCCAGGCTCTTCTACATGCCCTGGGCACGGAAAGCCCAGCCACTGGGGGGCCCCGGGATCTCTCCTGGGAAAGTCAAGGTGCAGGCCGCCGGCACGGAGCTCAGCCGGGGTGGCGGGGGGACTGTGCCCCGCTCCCCCTCAGCCCGGCCATCCTGCTGCAGGGAGTTTAACCCGCTGCCTTCACAGTGCAGATGAGACCCCCAGGCCTAGAGCCAGGAGCCAGGAGCCGGGGTCAGAGAGGCACGGTCTGCCCTTCCCGCCTCCCTCCCCAGCGCGTGTCCTGGGGCACGGGTTGGTGTGCGGGTTCAGCCGACGCCGTGGGAGGAAGTGTAGCTATTCTCTTCCTGCACGTGGCCGATGCCCGGTGCGTCCCGATTTGTGAGGCTTCAGAATTTCCAAAGGGGGGGCGGGCCCGATGGGGGGGGGGGGGAGCTGGCATTCCATCCCTGGAGCCACCTCCGTGCAGGGCCTCGGGGCCGCATGCTCAGCTGGCCTGCTGCCTGGACGCCATCAGTCCCTGGCCGATGACCCCAGTCCCTGCAGAGGAGGGGCTGGTGCTGCGTCCGGGGCCCTGCCTTCTTCCTGGTGCTCTGGGCAGTCACTACAGGCCGTCGGCGGGAGAACCCCGAAAGGGGAGGAGGGGGGGAGGGGAGGCTGCCCGTGTGGCCACAGGAACTGGGGGTCACAAGTTGGGGGGGGCAGGGCTCCAGGGAGTATGGTCCCAGCCCCTTGACACAGGACCCAGGGGAATGCGTGGGGTAGAGTGTTAGCCGGGGGGTCTGCAGGCTAACAACCCCCCTGGGAGTCCTGTTGCCACCACAGTCTGGGGGCCCAGCGGTGATGATAAGGACTCTGCAGACAGACAGACCGCCCCCCCCCCCCACCCCCTCCCCCCCGCCCCACCACCCAGGAGACCCAGCGCAGCCACTCAGCTCCGGGCCTCGCTTTAGGCACCCGTAAGATGGGACACCTACCAAGTGGCAGTTAAAGCGGTGACACCTGTGCTCCTGGCCATGCAGGTGCCATACACGTGCTCAGGTACGGGTTCACAGGTGTTTCCCTGCAGCACATTTCCACCTACAGGTGATCTGGACCTCTGGCCCCCGTGCCTTCTGTTGGGTGCTCCCTGAACTCACCTTCCTGCCCCTTGCTGGGGCCCATGCTGCGCTGGGGCCGGGGCTGGGGCCGGGGCTGGGGCCGCGTTGGGGCTGCGCTGGGGCTGGGGCTGGGGCTGGGGCAAAGGAGGCCTGTCGAGGCATCCGCAGCCCAGCCCACAGTCGGCCTCCTGACGATACTGACCCGGGAGCCGAGCCTCATCCCCAGATCTCCTGTGCAGGGCCTCCCTGAGAGGCCAGGGTCCCAGCCTTTGGGGGCAGAAAACGGAAGCAAATGAAAAACGGTGCCCACCAGCCCGGCTTGGCTCTGAGCTCCTAAAGTGTGAGCTCCTGCCATCTTCCCAGGACCCGGCCACGGAGAGGGTGTCGGCACCCCCACTGCACAGATGTGGAGACCGAGGAACAGAGCGGTTGGAGCTCAAGTTCCCCCGAGCCGGGTGGGACACAGACGGCCAGAACCCCCACTTTTCCCAAGGTGCTCACGTGGTCTCTCCCTCCTGCTCTATGCCACTTCTGAGCCCAAACCGCACCGAGTCCGGCCAGCTCCTCCCATGATGGGGACAGAGGGACACGCTCAGGACCGTGCTGGGGCAGCCATGGCTAAAGCAGGCGTGTGGCCCCGACCCCTTCTTCTGAGCGGCGTCCCCCCTGCGGATGAGCACTGGGCCGGAGCCTGAACGGGCTCCGGGAGGCCTCACGGCAGAGGAAGAAACTCAAGACGGGGGCCACGCATCGCAAAATATTGCAAAATTTTCCGAGGCGGGCCCTATTCGATCCCTGAAACGGGATATGTGCCCTGAACTTGGCCACATAATACAGCTCTGTCTGGGAAGGGCCGGGAGCACCGGGGACCGAGCTATCTTTCAAAGAGCGATAGTTACGGAAATTAGTGGTGCAGAAATCCAACCCCATCATTCATCGGGGCCTTATTAACTGTCCTACGGCGTGAGAGGCAGCCTGGCCTCCTGACCGCAGGGCCTGGGAGAGGCCGTCTCGTCCTCAGCACCGGGGAGGTGCGGGAGCAGCCGTGTCCCGGGGCCCTAGCGGTCCAGACAGCGGTGTGACTTCCCCAGATAGGACTCCGGGGACAGGAGCTGACACAGGAGGCACCTGACCCCTGGACTCTCAAGAAACATCATCTGTTTTTGTTACTATTCCAGCAGCCGGAAGGCCGGAGGGCCGGCCCCGGGGTCTGCGGGCCTCCTGGGCACTGGAGCCTCCAAGGTGCTGCGGGTCACGTGGACCACCCAGCGGCCACCGTGGGACAGGGCCTCCCCAGCCACGCGCTGCCTGCTGATGGAACCATTGCCGGTTTTAAATAAGTTTTTAAATAAGTTTTAAATAAGTTCCAAATGCAAAAACACCACGGAAGTGTCGTGCGTGTGGTAGCTGGAGGTCGCCAGCCTCAGCATCGTCCGGGGACCCGTTAGAAATGCAGGTGCTCAGGGTCCAGCCCAGACCTTCCGGGCGGAGCTCGGGGGCCATGGTCAGGGCTCTGTTCCGGTCTCTTACTGAGCCCCGTGGGTGATCCTGACGGGAGGAAGACCACTGGCCCGCACAGGACAGATCTGCTTCCAGCTACTGTTCCTGTAGGATCTTCTCCACGGGGAGCAAACGGAGGCTTCCCACTGCCTGGGACGTCCCCCGGTAAGATGCGAGAACTCGCCCTGCGCCCGTCTCCCGCACCCACCGTGGATACGTCTCCACAGGGGCTCCCGCAGGGCCCGGCGTCTCCAGACGCCCCTGAGTCCGGCCGGAGCTGCGCACGGCAGAGGAAACCCAGCGTGACCGCGCGTGATCGTTTCAGAAAGGCTGTTTCAGGGGCCCGAGTCTTCGGGCCAAAGAGGCCTTGGCAGGGTGCCTGCCTTTCAAGGTCATGCTGACGACCTTCCGCACACGCTGGATTTATTGAGAGGAAAACAGGTCGAGTTGTTTTGTCCGACGGCATCACCAGAAGGATCACCCGTGGCCGAGCCGCAAGCCTGTTACTCAACACTCGCGTTATTACGGCGCAAAGCCAGATGAGAGGGAGCGAGGAGGTGATAACGCAGCCGGCAGGGTGCACGGCCTTCCCAAACCTGTGCATTTTTAGCTCCTGTGAATCAGAGCGGCCACCGGCTCAGTCCGGGAGGCTTTGATCCTCCAGCCCGGCCCGCGGGGGCTCCACCCACGGAGAGACAGAGGGCGCGAAAAGATAAACAGCACTTGAGTGAGCCGTGCCGGCCCTGCAGCACCTCGACCGGCCTCCCCACGTGTTGACAAGGGCTCTCTTGGCAAGCGGCGCATACGTAACCTTCGCCCTTGACCACACTGTCTGGTGGCAGATAAGCAGTTGGGGGTGTCGAGAAGGGGAAGGAAAGGAGGGACAGTGTTCCCGCCCCCACAAAGAAAGAGGAGGCAGGCGGCGGGGGAGCACTGCCAGGCTCCCTTCGGGCGGGGGTGAGCCCGGGAGATGGGAATCGGGGGGTTGGTGCAGAGGCAGAGAGGGGGGCCCGGGGCGGAACACCTCTAGCGACACCTTGGCTGGTGGGTCCCACCCCACAGCCGAGCGACGGAAAAACCGATCCCTTCAAAACGGCCCCAGAGGGTCTCGGGCGGCTGAGAGGTGTGGCGAGCCCTGCGGGGGAGGCGTCCAGGCTTAACGGCTCATCTCGCTGGAATCGTCCCAAACGGGGTGGGGGGGGGGGGGGCATCTGTCTCATGAACTTGGACTCTGGCCTGGCCTCGTTTGACTGTCTGTCCACAGCTAATTACCAGGACAAGGAACGAACCCATGTTGAGTGTTACCGCAGACCTGTTTGGCCCACGAGGATGGGGGCCAGATCCTACTGACCCCGCATCCCACCCTGGTGTCCGACATGTGGCCGGGGCTTCCAGGCTTTTGAGTAAGCACCTCACCCTCCCCACCAGCCGCCAGAGGAAAAGGGAAGGGTCTTGTCCGGGAGGGGCCTCGGCAAAGCCCGCCAGAACGCCAGGGGGCCCGGACGGCTCCCTTCTCCACCTGAGACGTGCAGCGTCTCCCCGGCGGGATTGTGGGGACGGAAGGACGGCGACCGGGACCCACATTTGCGTCTCCATCCCCACCCAGCCCGTCCGCCGCCGTGCCGGAATGAAACCTTTGCAAATCGCCACGGACACTGGTTCTGATAATAACACGTGGGTGAAGGTGCTATTGCTGTCTGGGCGGTGATCCATCCATCTGTGAAGCAGGACAAGGCGGTAATGGGAAGGAGCCGATCGCCGGGGGCAAAGCACGAACGCTTTTGCAAGCTCATCGGAGGCGCTGGGCCCCAGCGCCGTGCCGTGAAATAGAATTCCGTTATTGTTTCATAAATACAGAGATTGAAGCACCCGGGCCAGGAACCGATGATCATAGGGGATTGCGCGTCAGCTAAACTCGAGACCAGTATTTGTTTTGAGTAAGAGGTTGTCTCGGCTAATAGTAGGGTATTTCATTGTTAAGAGCCTGTTGAACGGGATTTATGGAGGGATCCCGTGTGGCTGTTTGTGCCGCGTGCTCGGCGGCTGCCGGGAGGTGGGGAGTGGGCACTGCCGTTGCCTCCATCCCGGGTGGGCTTCTCGGCACCCCCGGTTCACCTCACCCCTGGAAACGGGAGGCTCCCTCCGGCCCTGCAGGGCCTGGGGTATCTGCAGGGCACGGCCGCAGGTCCAGCACAGCTCCCAGCAGGTGCTTGGGAGCCCCGCGTGTGCGCGTGTGCCCCTGTGCGCGCACTTGTGAGAGGACTCGGGCACAGGGACTTCGGCTGAGCCACGTGTTTCCCTGTCTCCTTCGGGACCCGGGCGTCCCCCCTCGCGCCCACCTGAGGGACAGCAACGGCGAGATCTAGGTGAGCAGGTGAGGTGTCGTCAGTGCAAAGAGCTTCCCTGTCCTGGCAGAGCCCAGCTCAGAGTGAGGGCGTCCCCGGGGTGGACAGGGCAGCGCACCCCCTGGGCCTTCTCCGTGAAGCCCCCCGAGCGGGCTTTTTCTGTGTGGAGGAAGCAGGTGGCAGGTCGGACCCCTCTCCCCCTCCCTGTCTGTGCTCAGCCTCCTTCCAGCTGCGGTCTGGGGGAGCATTTCCAGGGGCCTCCGCCCCACAATTCGCTCTCCCCTCCCAGCCTGGCTGCAGGATCACAGCAGACAGGGGCGTCCCCAGTCAGTTAAGCCCGTGGCGTCAGCACCCGGCCCGTCTGCCCAGACATGGGGGGGCCCGGTCCCTCCCATCTGGGGGCCCCCGTGTGCCCCCCTCCTCTTCAGCAGCAACTTGTCCCCCAGGAACAGAGTCCCCAGAAGGACCAGCACCCCCAGCCAGCTGGATCTCAAGGAACCTGGAGGGAAGAGGCTGGCCGGCCCCTCCCTGGCCACACCTTGTTGGGCCGTATTGAGTTCCGAATTAACAAAGACCCTGCGGTCCCGCCAGGAGTGTCCACGAGGAAATCAGAGCCAGCACCTTGAGCGGGATCACTCAAAACTAGCCGGGGTCCCCATCGTGGGGGGGGCCGGTGTGCACCCACACACAGAGCCAGCCCACCTCGTGGTCAGGAATGTGCCAGGAGGCAGCGTGTGGAACCCTTCAGCCACCATTGGGGCGTCACCCACCCCGGGAAACCCCCGTGTACTCGAGGTGCTCTCCTGCCTGCGGGGCCTGGACTGGCTTTTGAAAAGCTGCCTCCAGAGGGACCCCAGCCCTGGCCGACCCCTTAAGTCCCGTGTCTCCCTGTCTTTGCGACTATGGGAGCCGCTGATGCGGAGGCAGACACCCAGGCGGGGGAGACCAGGCGGCCGCAGGCAGGGCCGTGACGTCACACGGTGCGCAGGAGGGCTGGGTTGTGGACTGCCACCCCTCTGGCCTCAGTTTCCCTCTTTACAGGAGGGTGGGCTCGTCTGAGTGTAGGTCGGGAGGGGGTCGTGTTGGCGGGGGAGACCCCTCGTGGAAGAGGCCCTAGACGAGCTCGTCCCGTGATGAGCCCATTCAGGTGACACTCGTGTCCGGGTCCCTCGCTGGCCCTCGTGCCCCCGGCTCGGACCCCCGGGAGCGTCAGCGCGTGGGGGATGGGACGAAGTGGCCTTTGATGCAGGTGGGCGGCCCCCACTCGTTGAAGGTAGCCTGCACGTGTGCCACAGGAACAAAGGGTCCCTTCACCGTCACCTCCCCGGGGCCCGGCGCCGGCCCCGCCTGTGACCCAGAAGCCTGCCTCCGCTCCCTCTGTGCCGTCCGGCTCCCGAGGCCCGCACGCCGCGGCTCGCCCACTGCAGACTTTGTTTAGTCTGGGTTTCTGGGCGTCGGGCTCTTTTTTTCTCCAAATTCTTCCAAAATTCTGTAGGCTGAAGACACCACTCAGGCAGCCCCAGGGGAGAGTAAATAGCCCTCCTCGATGGAGAAGTTCCTGTCTCTCCCGAGGGCGAGAGCGAGGGGAGAACGGGGGTAACTGAAGCGTGACACCCCACGCCCCACCGGAAGGCCTCGAGTTTGGGACACGGTGTTCCCAAAGGCCCCGGAGCAGGAGGGTGGGGCTCGGCAGCCCCCCACCCCCAGCCCGCATCCTAAACTCAGGACAGAGGCCAGTCTCCAGACCAGCCTGAACTGTCTGCTCAAATCCCTTCGATCCCAGCTCCCAGCGGCGATGGTGTGGCCGTGGCCGGGTGCCTGTCGCACGGACAGATCTTACGTGGCGGTGGTTTTAATGGTTCTTGCCTGAAGCCCCGTCGGGGTGCCGTCCGGCCCCACCCCACGCGGGGACACAGGGGCCCCGTCTCCCTCCTGGAAAAGATGTGCCCCAAGCGTCTACGGTCCCAGAGGCGGCATCCGGCACCGGGCGCAGCGCCCTGTGAATCCGCCTGACAGGCCTCATGCCGGATGCCGGGCGCCGGGAGGGAGCAGTGGGAGTCTGTTCAAGCAACAGCCTGGCCTTCGAGGAATCTAAGAGGGTCGGGGCAGGAGGGATGCATAAAAGGTGACTTAGCACCTCATCTTCTTCTTGTTTTATGTGCCCGGGGGCCAGGGGCGGGGCCGGGAGGGGCTTCCGGCCACCACCGCCCGCCCCCTCCGCCAGGGACTCGCTCCTGCAGGGGGAGAAGGGGTGCTCAAAAGGAAAGGAAGGAATCTGGGATTGATGACCACAGCTCCCCACACCCCACCCCCCGCCCCATCCCTGCCCGGTCTGCTGTCTATCCTGTGGCTCTCTGGTGGGGGCGGCCTGTCCGGTCTGTGCCCCACAGCCCTGTCGTCCGTCGGGGCCACCCTGCGGCAGGTGCTGGGCTCTGTGGGGGGGTCCACGCCCTCTTTGTGGCTCAGCGTCCTGGGCTTCGGGAGCCCTATATCCACATCTGTGAGGCTACAGGTGATGTGAGGGCAGGGAGGCAGGAAGGATCAGGGAGGGGGACCGGGTTCCTGGGTCACACTGATGCCCACCCAGGCTGACTTCTGCCCTCAGGCTGCTGTCCGGGGCTCAGCAGGGGAACCAAGGGAGCCGCCCCAGAGCAGGAAGGGGGCGGAAGGAGGGGCCCAGGAGGCCAGAGGAGAAAGGAAATCCAATGACTAGCATCCAGGGAGGGAGGGGCTGTTTCCAAAGCATCCCTGGAGACTCCCGCGTCCCCCCGAAAGGCAAGGGGGCCGTGAGGAGCAGGAAGACAGGGGCGGGGCCGTTGGAGAAGGTCTCCCAGACCTTCAGAGCCTGAATGAGTGTCAAGTGACTTCGGCTGTCCCTGGGTTGGAATCAGCTGTGGATTAGACTCTGAGCTCCGTCTGCAGACCCCGGTGTCCCAGTCCCAAGGGCCCTCTGCTCCGCCCCTGCTCTGGTCCAGGAGCAGCTTTCTGGCGCGCCTGCGTCTGGAACGATCACGCAATTGGTGCCCCCACATCCGGTCTGGATGCGACCGTAGCCTTCCCTCCAGTTTCTTTCCTTGTTGTTATTGGTTTTTGTCTTGTGCCCGCCCCTCCCTCCCCACTCACGTGTGTGAGATACATTTATCCGTCCATCGGGTGAGTGACGGGCAACCACAGAGAGAAACGGCTTCCGTCTCCGCCGTCATTCCCGCACGTGGGGACCGCCCCGTTGGGCAGAGGAAGGGCCGCTTAGTGGGCTGTCTGTTTGCTTTCTGCACTAATCCCCCACAGTTGTCCCTGTCTTCTTGGGTCCGTCTCCCTTCCCCTGAGCGAGCTTCTCGAGGACAAGGCCTCAGCCCTCGACCGGAGACCCTGACCCTTAACAGGGTCCAAGGAACACCTGCTAATGAATGAACACAGGGAAAAAGAGTAGGTGGCTTTTGTGGTTGGGGGTGCATGCGTCAGACACAGAAGGAAGTTGGATTTCTGTCACGTTACGTGGCCCCTGGTCGTCGTCCCTCTGTTGTCATTGTATTTTCCGAGGAAAACATCTCATGACCGTGTGCCCAGCTCAGTGCGAAGGGCAAGATGTCGCTCGCCATGACAAGGTCGTCTCTAAGCCCCAACCACGGTCTGCGGCCAAGGCTTCTGGAGTCTAAAGCTGGTCAGGACGGGCATGCCTGCCCATCAACAGAGACACACGGGGGCGCCTGGGGGGCTCAGTCCGTTAAGCGTCCGACTTCGGCTCGGGTCATGATCTCACGGTCCATGAGTTCGAGCCCCACGTCAGGCTCTGTGCTGACAGCTCAGAGCCTGGAGCTGCTTCGGATTCTGGGTCTCCCTCTCTCTCTGCCCCTCCCCTGCTCACGCTCTGTCTCTCTCAATAATAAATAAACATTTTTAAAAATTGAAAAACAAACAAACAGAGATATTACAGGAGCCCCGGCCAGAGATGGGTTTCACGCTTTGCCTGGTGGGTTGTTACTTACCCTGAGCAAAGCCACGGTCCCAAACGGGCCCTGGTGTTTAGCCTCCCCCCAGACACCCACCCTCTGTGTCTCGAGCTGCCTTCTTCGTCTGCCACCCGAGCATCCTTGAGAGAGAGCGTCCTCGCTCAGGTCGATGCACTTGGCACTTGGCAGAGTCAAAGCCTCAGGGGGATTCCTGACTCCTCTGGTTGAGGCCCCTCCCTCGGGAGCCTGTGGGCACGTGCTGGGCCATCGGGGGCACACAGGCTTCGCTCAGGCCACCTGGGGAGACCCCTTAAGCTACCCGAGAACCCAGCTCGTTCCCATTTAGACACACCACAAACCCTCATTATCTGTGGAAGTTGAGTTTTATAAAGTTGCCGGGGACACTAAACGTCACCCACGGCTCCTAGGGGACACAGGCTACTCAATTCCTGCCGGCCTCTGGTCACAACATTTGTGTTCGGATCGATACACAACCTTGTCTCGTGCATGCTTCTGTCTGAAGACACATTCGCATGTGCTGTTGATTCACAACCAGTAACTCAGGGCCAACAGCGTGTGACTCGTGCCGGCGGGAAGCTTCTCTGACACCGTTTCTTCCTGAGGCCCATCACAGCCTTGTTGGGCTCAGGACGCTGGACAGCCCTTGCGTCCCGTGCTTAAGAGCCATTTTAAATGGTGAAATCGCCGACAAAACCCACAAGAAGGCAAAAGAGCAGACGCCAAACAGACAGCGAGAGGGACACTTTGGTTAGAGCCTGTGCTGCACCGGGCAGAGCGCTGTCCCGCCGGCCCCCGCGGGGAGCGTGCGTGGCGGACCGTGCGTGTCCTCGGGTGACAGAGGATGTGCGGTTGCTGGTCTGGGGGTTACAGATATATCTGAATTCGCAAATACGGAATCTGGATACCTAGATGCTCCGACGTCTGTTGGCTTTATTGGGGTGTGGCCGGTGCCCAGCAAACTGCACCCCCTTGAAGTGTCCAGCTTGGGGGGGTTCCCGCATCGGGGCATTGGGGGGGTTTTGCACAGCGCTGCCCCGGGCGGTCACCTACAGGTTTTTGTGTGAACGCGTGTTCGCTTCTCCTGGGTGGGTGCCTATAGGTGTGGGCTCGCTGGGTCGTGCGGTGACTTCTACGTTTAACTTTGTGAGGAACTGCCTGCCGTTTTCTGCCCCAGCTGCCCTGTATTACGTTTCCACCTGCGGCGTCCCGGGGTCTGATTCCCCACATCCTCCCCGACACCCGGCACATCGTTTCTGATGGCAGCGTCCCAGTGGGTGTGACGCGGGTGTGACGTGTGTCTCGTGTGCGTGCTGCTTTGGGAGAGGAAGCTCCGGGCGGTGCGGGAGGAGAGCAGCTTCGGGACGCCGGGGGACAAGGAGGCAGGAGCCCGGCCAAGGCGGTGCAGGGGGATCGTCTCATCTGTGAACTACGCTGCCTCTGAAATAGCCGGGAGGAAGGAAGGCAGTTTTCCGTGGAACTTTCTCGCGACAGGTCTTAGTTGAAACCACGTCTGTAGCCCAAGGCACACGCTCATCCCCTTCTGTGAAACAAAGAAAGCCTGTGTTTCATCCCTGCCCTGGAGGGCCACTGGCCTCAAGTGGCGCCCCCCACCCCCAAGCACAGGTGCAGGAGGGAGCCCATCATGTGCAACAGCTCCAGGGAGGGGTCTCCTGGGTGAGTTCACGACAGCAGGGACACAGCCTCCAACACTCGCTGCCCCCTTCTCCCGGGGTCCATCGCACCCCAAATCCTCCAGAGAGGCGAGGGGGCGGCCTCAGAGCAAGGGTCACCTCCCGGGGCTCCTCTTCCTCCTCAGCCCCCGTATTGCGGCCATCGGGGAACCTGGGACCCAACCCAGCTCCCTCGTGGCCCGGCCAGCATGGGACAGGCCACACCTGCACTCAGACCCAGGGAACGGATTGTATGGACCCAGTACCGTCCAGCGCCAGGGTCACTGACAGGCAAATAAACATAGCAGAGACTCCACGGGCCAGAAATAGCGCGAACCAGGAAAGCCACCTGCCTTGCAAGCAGCACTTATGCATTTTGGTGCTTCTGTGTGACGTTTCCGTGAACGCTCACAAAGGACCCACCGCGGAGGGTCCCACAGGCACGCTGAAGTCACGAAATCCCAGCAGAGGGGCGGCAGGGGCTGTGGGAACCGCGTGCAAACCCCACGCTCAGGCAGAGCCCTAGATGGCCACCGGGCCTGGGGGGGGGGGGGGGCGGGCGCGGAGCGGTCCTGTCCTCTCTCTGCACAGCCTCTGGCTGGTTGCTGGTTTTGAGCATCCAGGGCCTGATCCGTGGCAACCATCCAGCTACATAATTAGGTATAAGTGGATTTTCCTTTTCTTTCTATCTATTTGCTTACTCTCTCACGGCCTCTTGCACGTTGCTAATGATTTTGGCTGAAGTTCATCTGTCGGTATGATCTGTTGTCGTAGCTGACCGTCACAGCAGCAAAACGGCGTGACCCTCAGGTGCGAGAGCCCGCAGCCAGCGAGGGTGCAAAGCGGCCGGGATCGTTGGGCCCGTCGCCGCGGCTCCCGTGGGCTCTGTGGACCCCCCTCACACACGTGGCTCGTCCACGCAGAACCCAACAACCAAAGGCCAGGAGACGGCGCACAGGCTTTAGAAACCCTCCATCTCAAAGGGCAGAGCAGTCAGAAGGGGTACGCCCTCTCCGACCTGGAAAACGTCGTGGTCCAGACGAGCGGGGCACTGACGGGTTCCGGAAGGCTGAACTTCCTTTGTGCCCAGAGACAACCACGTGGCTACATGCGAGGGGCAGAGACGGAGGCTGTTCTGGGAGAATCCGCGGAGCAGCTCTTCTGTGCACACAGGTGCGGGATGTTCCCGAGACGTTCGCGTATTCCGCAGGGAGGTAGGAACGCCGAAACAGGGTTGCCCTCCGCAGTCACTGAAGTTTCAAGGCGGCTTCGTGAGATACAGCTCACATCCCTAACTGGTCCCTCAGGTAAAATGCACAGTTTGGGGAATGCTGTCTGGATTGGCGTCACGTGGCTGTGGACAAGTGGACAAGGCCCTGTGCCTGCTTGGGGACCGTCTCCAAGGGCAGGGTCGTCTGCAAAAGCCTCCCCGGTGGGGACGTCAGCCCCGCATGGTTTCCTCGGGATCCCCGTGCTCTCTCAGGGCTCCAACCTCCCCCATCTGATCCCCACTCACCTAGGGTCCCGGGGCCACGTCGAGTGGTCCTGTGTGCCCTCCCACGAGCGCTGCGCAGGGTGGCCTGCTGGCAGGCAGTGTCCCTCCCCCTCCGGTCCAACGCTGCCCATTGGACAACACGGCCCCGTGTGGCCTCAGTCGGGTGGCCAACCGTCCTGGTTGGCCCAGGACTTCCTCAGGTTTAGCACTGAAGGCCAGGTCCCAGGACACTTCTCAGTCCCCTGCCAGCCAAAGGGGTTGGTCACCTGACAGACCAGCGACATTCGTGGATGGCTGCGTGTGATGGCCCTGCTTTCCAGCCCCAAGTTCAGCAGTTGGCAGGACCAGTGAGGGGGGTGGGGGGGTGAGGGATTCCACTTTTTGGTACAAATCACCGTGGCCACCTTGGGTTTGTGACGTGTGTCCTTGCGCCTGGGTTTTATAAAGAACAGCAGACCTGTCGTCCCCAAGCCCCGCTCCGGTGTGGCTTTGCCGTGTCTCCCGCGGCCCTGAGAAAGAACCAAACTCAGGCCCAGACGCTGCCCGGCCAGGGTTCACTGCAGACCTGGGCTCTAGCCAGACCTTTGACTTGGCCACTTCCTGGCTATGTGGCCCTGGTAGGTGACGCAACATCGCTGTACCTGGGTCTCCTCCGTCAGAGGTGCGAACAGTCTGGGTGACGTGATGCGGTGACACATACGTCATGGCGAGGGTCCACGGAGGGTCCAGGATGGGCCGGTCCCCAGTGACCTTGAACATCCCCCAGCCCACGTCCCCGAACCCTGTCCACACCGCCTTCCCAGGTTTTCACCTCAGGGTAGGAAGGAGCCGCAGACACCAGTCCTCTGACCTCCCCCCACCCCCCGCCCCACCTCCCCAGCACCCGGTTCCCTTTCCAGAAGGCCTTCTAGTTCCCCTGACGTGGACACCATCTGCCCTCTGCCGGAAGTAGAGGGTCACAGGGAAGAAACCGGATTCTGATCATTAGAAAATATCGCCTGGACCCGAGCCTGGCGACCCCCTTCCAGTCAGGGAGCAGGGCAGACCCTGGCCGCCGTGGACGCACATGTGGGGAGCACCTTGGTGGCTCCAAAGTTCTGTCATCCCAGCTCCGCAGCCACGGGCAGTGCCCTCGACCTTTCCGGGCTTCACGTCCCGTCTGCAATATGCCGAAGAGGATCAGGAGAAGCCAGAGCAAGTGACTGTACTCAGCACGGAGAGACGCTCAGCAAACGTCCGGGGGACGGGGCGGCCCCTCCCCCGACCCCCCGAGGCCTGCTCGCTCTGTGCCCACCTTCCGGGTACTCGCCACCACTCGAGGCCGAGGCCACACCGGCTGGAGCGGGGCATTTCCGGAAGCACGTGCTTCTCCTGGGCGACCCCCGCTCTCGGGGACAGGGTGGGCAGAGGGCCCCGGGGGACAAGGGATGGAGGGCACAGCGAAGCCGCAGGGGCCGAGGGGGGCAGGGCCCTCTGACCAGCTGCGTGGCCCACACCGTGCCACATTCAGACCACGGATTCCGAGGAAAGCCCGAGAGCGCCCGCTGCCGCCAGCCCCGGGGTCCACGCAGGGCTCAGAGCAGGCCCGGCCCCCGGAGAGGGGCCCCTCGGACCCGACTCACAGGTGTGCGTGCACACGTGCGTGCATCACGTGGATTGCACTTTGCTTTAATCCTTTTCCACTCGGAAAGTGCATTTTGAAATTCAAAGCCAGGATCGAGTCACGTACACACGTCGTGGCCCTGCCACTGCCCGGCGGAGGGCCCCGGGTCAGGTCACACCCTCTGGGGGACTCATTTCCTCCTCGGTACGCGCGGGGGTGATGGACGCTCGCCTCAAGTGCTGATGGGACGTTAGCCTACTGGGCTGTGAACCCAGAGGCAGGTAGCCCACCGTGAGCGGCAGAGTTTTCTCGTCCTTCAGCCTCTGGAGTCCAGGGTCCCCCCACCCACGTCCCAAGGAGACCCCAGGCCCCTGGCACGCTCACAGGCCCTCTCCCCTGCCGGCTAAGGCGCCGTCAGCCGGGTGGGGCAGGGGGTCCCGCAGCTCCTCCCGCTTTGCCCACTTCTGGCATCATGGCGCACGGGGGTCTCTGGGCTGCCCAGCCTGGGGCCAAGTCAGGGTCTCCAGAGGCGGAGGCTTGAACCAGCTGGGCCACTTGGTCCCCTGTGCCCACGGCTGCCCCTTGTCCCCAAGCCCGGCCAACAAGCCCTTCTCGCCTGAGCCGACCCGGTTCTGACCCCACCTGTAGCCCCAGGCTCCCCCTGGCTCCTTCCCTCCTCTGTCCCACTCCCTCGTGCCCTTTAATGGCTTAGGTGAGTCTCTGCAGGACCCCAGGGGACAGAGCCCCAGGGAAGAGCGCCCCACGCGTGTGCACGCGTTGGCGGCAGGGTACAGACGGCCCTCACCTGGACCTGGGGGTCGGGACTGCCCAGCTCGGGCTGCCCGTGGTGTGCGGGTGAGGGCAGCCAGGCGGGGAAGGGGTTAACGCCCTCGGGCCGGGCTCGGGGTCCTGTGCCAAGACAGCCGTCACTTCCCGCTAATGCAAACCAGAGCCCGTCCTCCAACAATCGCCACAGTGTTCCCGCGCTCCCGCTCCCGGGACGCATCTTTGCTGGTGCTCCCCAGAGCAGGCTCGGTGCGTCTGCGTCCGCTGCCTTACTTTCCTTCGTTTTTGGAAAGAGACGGGAGAAGCCAAGTCCAGAGAGAGAGAGAGATTCTTTATTTCTTCCCCAAATTGCCTAGAAACCTGCCCCTCCGCGGTGCCCGCCGCACCCTGCCCTGGGCCACCGCTCTGAGGCTGATCCTGGCCCCGGGGAGGCTCCGGGCCGGCGGGCAGGTCTCGGGGAGTCAGACGTACAAGGGAAGGAAAAGAGGAAATGATCAAGGATCAATCCAGCCAAGGACCAGGCCAGGCACGGCAGATTGTTCCATTTACTCGTCACCTGACTGTGTAACTAATGGGAAAACTGAGGCACAGAGAGGTCCAGAAGCCCTCCCGGGTGGCCCAGGAAGGGTCAGGGCGGGAGGCCAGGGCTGCCGGACCCCAAAGACGGCCCCGCCTCGTGTCCCATCCCAGGAGAATGAACCCAGTGCCATCCCACCTCGCGCCCACAGAGCCCTCCCTGCAGGCAGTCGGAAGCCACACCCCCGTTGCCCCTTCCCCTGAGTCCGGAAGGCCTGCGAAGCCAACAGGTCTGCACAGTCCCGCCCCAGAGTCACCGTCACAGGTCAGCTCCTGGCCGGCAATGCCCAGGCCTCGGATGCTGCCAACAGCTTCCATACCCAGCTTGCCCGTCCCTGGAGAGGAGCTCCAGGTCCAGACCTGACTTCCGCCTCCCCCTGTGTGAGTCGGGATGGTGGCCAGGACCCTCGGTGCTGTGGGGATCAGACGAGGCAGTGGGAGAACAGGCGGGTGCTCGGCCTGGCCCAGCGGCGTCCTGTACTCCCTCACCCTCACTGGGCTCCCCTCTGCTCCTCCCATGCTCCTCCTGTGCCGGGACCTGGGGTCGTCGTGGGGCCCCAGAGAGGATGCCCCCCGGCCAGGTTGGGGAGCGGCAGGAAGGGCACTGGGGTGCGGGTCATAGGACCCCCGGGGGCAGGAGGCCGCGGCCCCGCCCTCGCCAACCGCGTCCCGACAGCCCTCCGCCCCCCTCCCCCGGCCTGCATCTGACGCCAGGATCTCTCTCGGTGGAAAGCGTCACAAGCCCATCCAGGAGCCCGAGGCCAGCAGGCCTGTGCCACCAAATGGATCGACCCAGCAAGGGGCTTTCAGAACCGGCCCTTCCAGCCTTCGCCCCGCAAAGCCCACTGACAGCCGCGCTGCTCGGCTCGGAAGGCTGGAATTTCAAACTTACACAAATATCCCCGAGCTCTCCAAGCATGTTCCAGAGAGACATTTATGTTGGCCGAGGCAGTGTTTTCCTTTTATTGCTGTTATGAGATTCAACATTTTTCCAGAAATAACTTCTGAAAAGTGTGCCTGGATTTTGAACACGTGTGATCCTGACATACCGGGAGAAAAGCTTTCAAATCACACACACACACACACACACGGGTGTGTGTGCCCACACACGCACTGAGTGCACCTTGGGCGTCCGCCTGAAGAAGTGCCACGTGCCTTTGTCCACAGAGGGGCTTTCGGGAGGGTCCGAGCCATCCCACGTCAGGCCGTGGTCACACGTGGCGGGCAGGTGTGGGCCGGGGGCGTGTTTCACGCGGTGTCTCCTGGGGAGCTGAGGGCCCTCGGCCGATCTGCCCGCTGCGGTAAATGCGCTTCCCGGTGTGTGGATGCTGACGGGATGTGGTTTCTGCCGCCTCGTCCCCGGCCTTCTGCCCACGAGGGGTCAGGCGGTGAGGCAGAACAATGCTTGGAAAGGAGCGTCCCCACTCGCTGTCCGCGAGACGCTCCCCGATCCGCTCTGCCCTGTGGGGCCTCGAAGCTGGACCCACGCTGGCCGTGAGGATTAGTCATCCCCGAGGCCGTGAGTCAGAAAGGGAGAGTGCAGCATCCAACCCCCGCACGCGGAATTTACCAGAAGCCTTCGCGAGGACTGCCAGGTGCCTGTGAAGCGTGCTGCCCCTCTAGGAGGTCAGGGTCGAGACCTTGAGAGAAGGGCGCTCGTGGCCCCGCCTGAGTGCCCAGGGGACAGAGACCAAGTGGAAAGAAACACCGACCGCGGACAGAAACTTTTCGCCCGGATTAGAAAGCGTGCGCTGGGGCCTGCCGCCCAGGGCCCGCCCCACCTGCGCCCCCCAGGGCCGAGCCCCGCTTTGTGCTGACCCCAGCAACCCTCGGGCTCCCCGCGGCCCGGCCTGGGATCTGCGAATGTGTGAAGGTATTAGCTGCCAGTCGGAACTGGAACGCGGCCTGGGGGCCTCGCTCTCCAGCAGCAAGGCTTGTAAGGCAGCGAGCCTGGACCCGGCCCAGCATCCAGAAACAGGAAGAATTAGCAGGAGGAAATGTGAGCTCTGTTAGCACTCCCGGCCGCGATTTATTGCCGATGATGCCGGGGAAACATCGCTCGGTTGCAGAGTTTCGTCCGTTTGAATGCAAAATGTAATTAACGAGTCGCCGAGTGTGGGGCCCCCAGAAACGGGTCCGTCGACCTGGTTTTTAGAGGCGTCCCTCGGACCGGCTCCCGGGAGCACACCTCCTCCCGAAGGGGAGGACCAGCCACCCCTCCGTCCCTCAAATCTAGAGAGAGAGCCTGGATCCCCAGGGCGTCTCAGAAGTTGTGGGTGCAGGGGTCCCCGGAGAGCGACGCGACGCCTCACATGGCGGGAGAGGACAGCGCGTCAGGGCCCCGGCGGGCGTGAGCTCAGCCACCCAGCGCCGCTCTCCCCGGCTCTCTCAACTCTGTCGTGGCCAAGACTGTTTTTAAATTGGCCTTGGAGAGCAGAGGGGGAGAGAGGGAGGGGTGGCAGGAGAGGGGGGGCGGGGAGAGACGGTGTCTCTCTCCGGAGGCTGATCAGATCTTGTGGGCCACAGGGCCACGGGGACAAGGACCTGGCGCGTCTGAGCCCCCGGCCTGGCCGAGCCCCCGACCACCTCGGGTCCAGTTATCACCGGAGCGAACGTCGCCCGCCAGCGGCTTCTCTCTCTGTTAGCGAGGGCAGGTTGGGGTTTGGTGCTGTTTCCCCCGCCCCCCCTCCCCGATCTCCTTCGCCCCCGTGGCCAGTTTGCTCTCAGAAGGCTCGACCCCCTCCTCCTCTTCTGGGCTTTGATCTTCTGGTTCGGGTTCAGCCGCCTCGTTCTTGGCAATTACCAGCCCAGAGGGAGGATGCCCTGACCTGAAGCCGCAGTCTGGCAGACAGATGGGACAGGAAGCGGGGAGTTTCTTTCAGCCCTCGCCCCTATTCATCTTGGATAGATTACAACAGTAGCAGCTCCGAATGTCTTCATAGCCCATTTATGATAAAGCGATGGTAACATCACACGAGAAGAGAAATGTGCAGATTAGTGATATCCGGGCAAAGATGAATTGACCGGGTTCACGAGATTGCTCTGAGCAAACCCCTCCTTCCCCCGCTCTGGGGAAAGCCCCTCCGTGGGGCTGGCCGGGAACCCCACCAGGGCATGGGGGAGGCTGGCGCAGCCCCTCTCCCTCCCTCCCCCTCCCTCCCCCACCCTTCCTTCTCCTCCCCCTCCCTGCCTCCCTCTCCCTCCCTCTCCTCCCCCTGCCCCTCCCTCCCTCTCTCCCCCCTCCTTCCCTCCCTCTCTCCCTCCCTCTCCCTCTCCCTCTCCCTCTCCCTCTCCCTCACCCTGCATTCTTTGCCTTTCCAAGTTTTTGAAAGTCTACAGGGCAACTCTGCAGCAGCCCAAATAAATCAAGCTGCCATGGTTACTTTGCAGAAGGCTGGGGGATTTATATTTGAATTTCAGGAAGAGGGGCAAATCCATCACCCGGGAATGCTGCATCTATAGATTTTAAAGTTTGCTTGAATTATTATTGGGGGGGGGGGCGTGCATGGTGGAAGGGGAGTTTGGAATAAAACCGAGGAGGACTGGCCAAGGAAGAGCTTCTAGCTGAAGGACATGGGCACATTTATAAGCCATCAATAAGAACCATTGAGACCTGCGGCTTTCTCTTTGTTCTTTTTAAGAGGAAACACTTAACAATTTGTTGTTCTTTGTTGTACTTTTTTAATGAGCCAAGAGAACATTGCCCTGTCCCCGGCGCAGCCTGGAGAGGAGGGGTCACAAGCTTTGTCTTTTATATTTTTCATCTTTTTCATTTACATGAAAACTGACAAGAAATCCCCCCATGAAGGAAAGCCGATCTGCCTGGGCTGGTTTCAAAGAGCTCCAATTTAGAGCATCCCCAGCGACTTCGTTTCTAATCATGTTTTTACTTTCCTGGTCTACCAATTGGAGACCCCCCCAGGTCACTCTGGTTTCTATTGATTAGAGCCCGGCTCCGAGGTGAGGGCCCGGGATGAAGGGGGGGCAGGGAGGATGCGTGTGAGTGGCGGTGGCCCTGCCTGGAGAAGGTATCTAAGGACTTGAATGACATCTCAGGGGACAGTATCAGGCTTCCAAATTCCTTTCATCCATCAGATGAGAGAACAAACCATGGCTTTCAGCCGGACGGGGCTGGGGCTTTCTCCTGGGCAAACGGACTCGGGCCACACAGATAAAGAGCTTCTCCTCTTCCTTCTAAACCATTTCGGGCAGGAGTCGTCTGTCACTGACTGAGGGCGGGTGGGGGCGGGAGGGACCTTTCAGCTCTGATTAGAGTAGCAAGTTCAGGGCCACAGTGAAGCTTTCGAAAGCCTTTCCAGCCCTTCTCTCCTGCTTTACTTACGGGTTTGCCCCGCACCACGGGGAAGGGGAGCCGCCGGCCTTGCCTTCTGGAGGAACCCCGCCTTTTCTGAGGCCCTAAGATCGGTCCAGCCTGGAAGGAAGGGCTCCAGGCCCCTCAGGTTCCCAACCGCATATCCATCCGCCTCCCAGGGAAGAGTGGGTGCTCATTAAATACCCACCGGTAGAAAGCAAGCACTGGGAGGACTCCAGACCCCAGGAAGGTGAGGACCTGGGAGGAGAAAGGAGTGCGCAGGGGGCCGGGATCCAGTTAGCGGGGAAAGGGATGCGGTGTAGCAGGAAACAGAGGTACGGTGTGGCAGGAAATAGATACCGTGTAGCCAGGAGTGGATACAGTGTAGCAGGAAATAGGGGCCATGTAGTGAGAAGCAGGGACACAGTGTTGCCAGAAGCAGAGACAGTGTGGCGGGAGGCAGGGACGCAGTGTGGCGGGAACCAGTGACACGTGCAGTGACCCAGACGCAGGCATGAGGCTCTCCACATCCTGGTCCAAAAAAAGCTCTGGATAAACATTCACTCCTGAACCCCTTGCCGGCTGACAGTATGACAGGTGGGAGGGTGGGAGGGGAACCATCTCTCTGGCCGCTTGGCCCCTCGGCTGTCTGCTCCGACGACGACGGAAGCAGGCACCCCAGGCCATGTTGCTGGCACTTCCCTGGGGGCTGACGGTAACGAGGGGAATAGAAGGACATTCCTGGCCCGCCCCTCGCTGACCCTGTGGGGACCCCAGCTGATAAGGACAGGCACCCCGGTGCCCATTCTCTCCGGGCGCCTGTCGCTTGTTGCCGGCCCCGTTACTAGGCTGGGTGCAGACACGGGCGGCCAGGGTCTCGGTGAAGGTGCAGAGCCGTGGGAAGGCTCCGGGGCCGAAGGGCCCTGGGCTCCCGCCGCACCCCGCTTCTACCCAGAGCCAGCTTCTCCCTTGGGAACCGACTTCCTCCTGCAAAGCTGCCGTCGGGGTGGGTCCCCCCGCACGGGCCACGCCTCGGCAGCCCTGGCCTTCCAGCCCCGGCCGCTCGGGGAAGCCCTCTGAGGGCAGCCCCGGCGGGGCCGGCATCGCGGGCCCGGACCTGCCACACACCCCGGCCTCCTCGCCCCAACACCACCAGCAACGTGAGGGATGCACGTCGTTCAGAGGATTATTTCCTTTTAATAAAGACCAAAAAAGTTTCCAAAGGCAAAATGACAGGCTGGTTAACTTCATATCCCAACTCCAAAAAGATACATTTTCCTCTTTGTAATGCACTAGTTAGTGGTTACTGGCACATTACATTAACTAATTTGAGATCGAATTATCAAATTTGCTCATTGCTGCTAGCGCTAATTCGAAACCTTACAATAAAGAAGGGTTTGGGAGGCACATGAAAGAGGCACCACCCACGGCGGCTCCGAGCCCGGCCCCGAGCATCGCGGCGAGGCTCGCAAAGGGTTCGGGGTAATTGCAGTCATGAGCCAGAGTTGATTGAAGAAAATTATACCCCGGTTTTTTACTACAAGTTTTTTTTTGTGTGGCTTTTCCCAAATTATGCGGTGAAATTCAATTACAAGGGAAGACACGTATAGGACTTTTAATAACCGTATGAATAGCCTCTTCCGAGCTCCTTTCTGCCCCGCTTTATCAGGTTGCTAACCTACAGCTGTGTCCCACGCGCCCCTGTGCTCGAGGAAACGATCTGCTTCGAGTTCCCTGTTTCCCGGTCGTTCTCTTCTTGTTCTTCGACACCTTAGACCGGAAAATGTGGGAAAGGAAGCTTCGGCCCAGCATGTGTGTACACGCACACACCCGTGCACACACGCACACATGTGTACGCACACGCATGCACACACGTACACACTGCACATGTCACACGCAGGCACACGTGTGCAAACACACATGCACACGCGTGCACGCGTGTGTGCACACCTGCACGAACGTACACATGTGCACACGTGTAACGCAGCACACCTGTGTATGCACACGTGCACCGCTGCATTGCACACGTGTGTGCACACGTGCACACCCACATGCACGTGTACACATGTGTACGCACACATGTGCACACGTGCACGTACACTCACACCTGTGCACAACGCACACTGCACATACGCACACGTGTACACACACACAGATACGTCATTTCTTCTCCAGCTTGGGCTTGTAGCTCCGCCCTTGCCAACAGCCCTCGCGGCCTTGAACCTCCTGGTGGCGGATCTCAGTAACCGCATTTCTAAATTGCAAGTAACAAAAGCAAATTTGTAAATTCCGAACATCATCTGGATATTTATGGCGTGCCAGAAAGCCGGAGAGGTGTGTTTTTCCCCTGCTTACTGAGAGATTTGGTAACAATAAAAAGTCATCGGATCGCCGCCGAGGGAACCGTGCCCGCCGCCCGCGCCCAGCCACTTTCCCTGGAAACACACAACTGTGACTGACAGAGCAGGGCCCCCCCAGCTCGGTAATTAACTCGTTTACATTTTTAAATTCATTTGCGTTTTTAATGCCACGTGGCGTGACATTTGAAGTGACACCCGGGAATTCCGACCCCGCATGTCCCGCCGTCCACTGGGCAAGCTGGGACGACAACGCTCCTCCAGAAGCCAGGGGCACGAGCACGCTCGGGTGACGTGCAGCGCGAGCGAGGACGCTGTGGGAGGGGGTCCGGTGGCCCCAGAGGCCCCGCAGGTGTCGAGGAGCCGGGGGGGGCCAGCTGGGGGGGGGGCTCGGACATGTGGCTCTGCGCGGGGCCCTCCAGCTCCTCTGCAGGTCGGAGGGGAGATTAGAAGCTGGCCTTAAGTCTCCATATTTGAAGGACGAGTCAAAACCGGCCAGTTTTCTTCTGACATGCTCGGTCGGGCATTTGTTCCAAACAGTCCGGCCGTCTCTGGCTTGGGAGCGTCGGCCTTCGGGGCAGGTGAACGATGGGGAACAACACAGACTGTGACTTGCTTCTGATTCCCGCAGAGTTGAGACAAAAGTCTGAGGCTGTCAAACCAAGTGGGGGGCAGGGGTGTAGCCGGGAGAGAAGCCCTCCCCACGTGGGAATCTTGCCGGCCGGGCCCTGGCTCCAGGGGTGATCTGAGCACCTGCCTGACGTCCCCCTTCACTGTCCAGTTGGGGAAACTGACCCCCGGGGGTGACGCTGACTTCCCCAATTCGGGGGCAGAGCCGAGCCTCAGCCCAGCCCAGCCCTGCTGGCTCCCAGTCTAGAGGACTGTCACCCCAAGCCACCTACGTGGCCTAGAGACCACTGTCCATGGGCAGGTATGTGCCTCTCCCATGGCGTCGGTGTCTTGTGCCCACGCTTGAAGGAAGCCAAGGCGGGACCAGCCGGGTTACACTAATGGGCCTCCCGGCCTCTGGGGGGAGCACAGCCGAGTGACTCAGGGTGGCCCGCCTCCCAGTCAGCATGACTCTAGCTACGTGTGGCAGAGGGCTGTGAAGGGAGAGAACGGCGAGGCTGTCCCTGAGAGGGAGGAGCCTAAGACTTGCCACAGTGGCCAGGTACGACCTTCTGGGAGACCTACTTCCTTTTTCCCCCGCCATGCAAGCTTCGCAAAGTGTACATCTCGCCCTCTACTGGTAATTAGCTGTACTGCGGTGTCCTGATAAAATGCACGACTACCCAGAATTAGAAGAGACATGTAAATCAGGCCGAGACCAGAAAATAAAAACAAATTGCTGTCTGTTGAGGACCAGACCCTAGAGGTCCCTGGGAATTCGAATGCGGGGTGTTGGCTTTGCAAAGTACAACTAGAAGGTAGATGGGTGCTGTGTGTGTGTGTGTGTGTGTGTGGGTGCACATGTGTGTGTGTAGGGGAGCGTGAGTGTGCGTGGGTCTGCAGAGGCTGAGGGCGAGGGCTGCCTCCAGCGTGCTCCACGGGAAGTGGGGCGGGCACAGGCAGTGCACCTGCCTTCTTGAAAAACAGGCTCATTTTCCAGGTGGGCCAGGCCACTGTTATCATCATCTTTAGGCACAAAGTCTGCATCTGTCCACCTTGACCCTGAGCGGGGGAGAGGGGAATCGATAATGCGGACCTGTATCTACAGAAACGCCTCCCACCGAAGCCATCCTCCCGGCACTGCGCAAAGGTCCTCCTGAGATAAGACAAAGTCCTTTGATCTCCATCGATCTCTGCAAAGGCGTCTCCCCAAGCCCGGGTGACTCAGAGACCCCGCCCACCCCACCCCAGCCGCCGTTGTGACAGGAAGGGCTTCTGAGCTATACCTGGTCAGCGGGGTCCAGCCATGCCTCTGGGAGGACTGAGGCCGGGTGGGGAAGGGGGGTGTGCTTCTCCAGTGACCGCAGCCCACGGGGCGCACTGTGTCGCACTCTAGGAGGGACAGGAAGGCCAGACGCTGGGTTTGCCCTCGTCACACACCCCGGGGACAGCTGCAACTGGGTCTGGGTCTGAGCCAGTGGACCTGAGCAGGGCGGGGGGGGGGGGGGGGGGGGCGGGGGGAGGGCGGGTGTGCCTCTGTGTGCACACGTGCGTGCAGGACGGCGTGTGCGTGCGAGCTCCCCAGGCCACCTCCAGAATTCAGAGACAGAGAGGAAACGGGCCTGGAAGAAACCGACAGTTGATTGACTCAAGTGACATCATTCTCTTCCCCCTCCAGAGCCTATAAATCTCCCTCTCCTTATAAAAACAGAATTTAAAAACAATTGAGGCTCCAGGCCGCCCCAGCCCCAGCCCCTGTGGCCTGTGGACAGGGTTGGGGGGGGAGGGCTCGTGGGCAGGTCCCAACCCCGGGACCCACTCTGAGGCAGGAGACTGGGGAGCCCTGCTGGTCTGTGGGCTCTGTTGTCCTCCCAGACTTGGGGCGGCCCAGATGTCACGGGCAGGCGCCCCGCATCCACAGGCTGTGCAGACAGAAATTCCTGCACTTGGGGTCCTGGCCTCTCCCCCAGACCCTTTGATTAGGCAGAGCCTCCTATACCCAGAAACTGGGCCACGACCACCCTGTCCGTCCGTCTTCCCTCTTCCGTGCAAAGCTCCACACTGCAGAGGACCCCGCCGTCCCTGCCAGTCCCCTGGGGAGAAATGAAAGAAAATTCCGTCTTATGTGGGGCTTTATGACATTCTGGACTTTCTGCTCGCCGCTGTGGTTCGGTCATGCGGCCCTCCCCAGGGTTCGGTCTCTGCCGAGGTCATGCTCCAGGCTTCGGTGGGATTTCCGGGCCCGTGGACGCGGGGGGCTGGGCGCCGGCTGGGGCGTGGGGGCTGATGTGGACGCCGGCTCTTGGGACAGGACCCTGGACCCCCGTGCGACTGTGGGGAGCGCCTGTGTGGGGCTGCAGTGTTGGGTTTAGGCCACCTAGCACCCCACGAGGAGCGGTCCGTGGGTCTGTGCGCCTCTCGCTGTGGTTTGGTGGGGAAGTGAGATGCTGTCGGCGTGTTTCCAACCTGGGATCCCGTGGGCGCCTCTCTCGGGACTTTGCACCCGGGAACGTTGGGGACCCCCTCCACTGGCAGCCCCCTCCCTCGAGGGCGTTGGCCGTGGCGCACCGGGAGGCCGAGAGCGACCAGACGCCCGCCATCCCCAAGAGGCTTTGGGAGTCGGACGGACCGGGGTGGGTTAGAGCCCTCGAGCCGCCGCAGGCCGTGGTTTGCGTCTGACCTTCACCCCGCCTGTGCAGCCAGAGCCGGGGATGTGTCTGCCAGCCGGACAGGTGCTCTCCTGCCCGGCCAGCCTGGGAAAGCGGCTCCTCTCCGCGCCCAGCAGGGGGTTTCTCTGGGACCCAGGGGGCCCAGGGGGCCGGATCAGCCGAGGGAGAAAGGATTCGTGAGAACCGGAGCCACCCCTCCGGCCACATGTGGGTGCCTGTGAGCCCAGGAGGGGACCCCCCGCCCCCCCCCCGCCAGGAAACCAAATGTGCACGATCAGGAAAAAGCCGCTTCAAGGGCGCGGAGGTTCCCCGGGCAGCGTGCTTTCCAGCAGGCCTGATTGCCCTTAATCCAGAGTAGTAAAAGCTGCGAGGCCCCGTATCCCAGAACCTCATCAACAAAGAGGGCTTTCTCCCTGAGTATTTACAACTTCTGGCAAGGCGAGTAACAATGTGACAGCTTATGTAATGATGTCAAGAGGCCTTTCCAGCTTAGAGAGCCTCTGGTCGTCCCCAGCTCCGGGCTCTCTCGCAGCATCTCCCCGGGGCTGTGGGGTTGCGGGGGCGGGGCCAGGAAGCGGGAACAGCTCCCTTGCTGGAAAGGAGAACAGGCCGCGAGCTGCAGGGTGAGGAGGGGCCCGCCATCTCCCCCATCTCCGTCTCCGGATGGAAGGGAGGCCCTGGGCTGAAGAACGACTGGGCATCAGAAGCCCAAACGGGGGTGGGCCTCGCGGGCAGAGGGGCTGGCGGCTCCTGGACACTCCCCTCCCACGGCCAGAGGAACAAGCGTGGTGTGGACTTAACGCAGCCAGGACAGGTCACGGTGGCCCCGGGGACTCCTGTCCCCCCCCCACCCCCCCGTCCCAGCCACGCCACGAAGGGGGTACGGGGCAGGACTCTCAGAGCGGGGCCTGGGGGGGCTAGTCCCCCCGACGCTCCTCCCCGAAGCTGCACCTGCTGCATCGCACCCCCACCCCGGCCTGGGCCCTCCCCCTCCCTCTTCTGGCAGAAGCTTGGAGCAGACTCCAGACAACCTCCCTGTGCACGCCGCACGGTGTTGCCAGCGCGGGAGGGCGTCGTGAGACACACGTCTGACAGATTCCTCCCTTCTGCCCTCCTTCCGTCCTATCCTTCCTCCCTCCCTTTTTCCTTCCTTCCTTCCTTCCTCCTTCCTTCCTTCCTTCTTCCCTCCCTCCTTCCTTCCTTCTTTTCTTCCTTCCTCCTTCCTTATTTCCTTCCTTCCTTCCTTCCTTCTATCCATCTGTCTTTCCTTCCTTCCTTCTCCTTCCTTCCTTCCTCCCTTCCTTCCTTATTTCCTTCCTTCCTTCCTTCCTCCCTTCCTTCCTTCTTTATTTCCCTCCCTCATCCTTCCTTCCTTCTTTCCTTCCTTCCCTCCCTTCCTTCCCTCATCCTTCCTTCCTTCCTTCCTTCCTTCTGTCCTTCCTTCCCTCCCCGAGGAAAGGCTCTATGGTCCTCATCACCTAGGATGACAGCTGGACCCAGGGCCACACAGAGAAGAAGTGCTGTTTCTGTGGAAGGGACACACCAGGGATCTGGGCAGAGTCCCTGGCTACCCGATAGGGACACGCTTTTCGCCCCATCCCCAGAGCCCAAGACCCCTTCCCCCCCACACACACAGAGGGGAGCCATGGCTCCTGGGACCGGCCGCCCGCAAAGCCCACCCGCTCCAGATCCCCTGCTCTTGGTGTTGTGACTTGAAAACACTTCCTTGGAGCGGTTACCCCAAACCCCCAGACCCTCTCTGAGGGACGCCGGGAGCGTCTTCCAGGAAATCTGCTGCCTGCGAGGCGCAAAGGCCCCCTCGTGATGAATGCCCCTCAGAGCACAGGACACGGTGCGGGGCAGTCCCCTCTGTGCTCCTGACCGCTGGCATGAGCAGGTTTCCCGTCGGGGAAGGCGCTCGGGGACGGGCTGCCATGGCAAGTGCCCGCTGCTGGGAGGCGGCCAGCGGCCCTCGGTTACCCTCACGGTGCTGCCATCTCAAAGCTGAAATCAAGGTGTCGGGGGGCGGGCTCCTCCTGGGGGCCTGCAATGGTGCCGGCCATCCTCGCCCCGTAGACCCCACGCCCCGACCTCCGCCTCCGTTGTCACGTGGCTTCTCCTGTGTGTCTGCAAAGACCCTCCTTCCAAACGAGGCACATTCTCAGCTTCTGGGCAGACGTGACTCTTGGGGGGGATGCTGTTGAACCGACTACAGGGACCACAGAGAGCTCTAGGAGGGGCACGTGCAGCCAGGGCTGGAAGCCAGCCAAGCAAGGGCAGCGGCCAGGTGACCGCTCCTTGTCTTTGTGCAGCCGCGAACCCGGGACCCTCCGTCACCCCCGCGCCTACGTCCTCACCTCTGCCTATGGATGCCGCTCCCCCTGCCAGGGTCAAGCAGAAGAGCGGAGAGGGGGCCCCATGTGTGGGAGCCAGAGCCCAGGAAAGAGGATCGGACGGCAGGCCGCGGGGGTGCAGGGCGTGGGGCGCGGCCACCTGGCCTGACGCGTGCCTGACCAGCAGCAGCCCTCGGGGCCCGTGACCGTGGTGGCTCCTGGGCCTCCAATGGCTGCCCCCCAGGCCCCCAGGCCGCTGTGTCTGTGGGCCGGGGGCAGAGCAGGGGTCTCCTGCCCTCCAGGCCACACTCAGCCTCGCTGGGCCCAGCGTGTCGGAGAGGGAAAATAGCTCTCTGAGTCCCCAGGCCTCTGTGGGCCGCCACAGACAACCCTCCGTGGGACGAAAGGGCCACAGGCAGGGAGCAGGGAGCAGGGAGCCGGCCTGGGCCCCACACCCCCCGGGCCAGCGGGAAGGACCCCGAAACTAACATTCGCCATTTGCAATTCTTTGTTCCTACATCCTTCTTTTTATTTCTGAATTGTCGCTCGGCCGAGAGTCCCCCTCAGGGCCCCCGCCCTCATGAGACCCCAGGTACAAAATTGCCCAACCGGGGGGTCCTTCTTCCTGCCGGACCCCGCACTGAGGCAGTGCCTCGGGCCAGTGCAGAGAAGGTTCCTGAGAAGCTGGTTCCGTCTGTGAGGCAGGGGCTCGGCCGGCAGCCTCTGCCAGGGGCCCCTCTGCCACCTGTCTGCCTCCCCATCTCCGTGGCCGTGAGCCCTCGGGCCCCCCACCCCGCCCTCCCTAATCACGCACCCTGGAGTCGTCTTTCAACACCGCCGTCCACACCGTTGGGACAACAAACGCGGCTGGTCCCGGGCAGGAATTCTGTTTATCCCGACAATAAGTTATTTGACCCGGACGCTGATCCGTTACTGATACTGAGCGTATCAGCTCTTTGCCGGCTCTGCCTCTGCCCCCGGCTGCCGCTCGCAGACATCTGGGGTGAGAAGCGGGACCTCGCTGGGGAGGCCGTGTCATGGTGGCAGGGAGGACGCACGAGGGGCCTGGGCATCAGGGCTCACCCCTGTCCAGGAGGGAGGGACAGCAGGAGAGTCGGGGTGGCCCCGCTTTGGGAGGGGTCCCAGAGCTTCGAGGGTGAACCTCACGTCCTTCCTGGGTGGCCCCTCATAGCAGGTGCTCTGATGGGGGGTCAGAGGCGCGGGGGACCCAGGGCTCAGGAGCAGGGGTCTCCGGGGACTGGGAGGACCGGGAGTTCTCCATCAGGACAGTGAGCATGGAGGGCCCTCTTGCCGTGCAAGCTGTTAGATGCCTCTTTGGGTCCATATCTTATGCCTCGAAGGGCTGGGTATCTGGGCACAGAGTCCCGGGGGACTGATTCCCGTGACAGAGCCCTGGCTGGGCTGAGCAGTGAGCTGACTGGACCTGGAGGGACTCCAAGAAGTCCCCAGAAGTCCCGACTCCCAGCTGCTGTGGCCACAGGACTCGACCTCGGGTCTGCTGATACTTGGGGCTAGGTCATTCTGCTTGGGGGCCACCCTGTGCACTGGGCGGGGGGGGGGGGTGTTCGCCCATCCCTGGCTTCCACCTGCTAGGTGACACTGCGGGCGGAGGGGGTCCCCCCGGCTGAGGTGGCTTCCTGCTCCGTCAGCCCTGCTCCGGGAGCAGATTTACTCCTCCGGAGCCACCGGGTCTCTTACAAACGCAGCAGGAAACACACAGACCCTCCTCGTTCGAAGGGCCGTAGGCTGCCGCGTCCTGCTGGAGCCGATAGGACACGGTGACACCCGTGTCACCAGGCGCTGCCACACAGGACAGCCCCTCCTCTGGGACAAAGAGGGTCCCATGCAGAGACACTGTGTTGCTGGGAGTGAGCTTTGTCAGACCCTGGACAACCCTCCGTCCCTCCCGGAGAACCAGGCTAGCGTGCGGACCTGGCAAGGACCCTGGGCTCTGTGAGCTGCTTAACACTGGGGCTCTGCAGCTGGGTGGCATCCCGAATGCCTCGGTTTCCCTGCCGTACAAAGGCACGATGCACAGAGCTCACCCCTCGGCTTCTTGTTCAGTGCACAACAGCGTGGAGTGAGCACCGATGCCGGCGTGGCTGGAATGACCCCCCTCCCAGCAGCCCACCCCCCCTTGATCCAGCCACCGAAAGGGCACCCTCGCCCTGCGCCCACTGTCTGATGGCAAAGTGAGGAAAGAGCTTGGAGCCCCTCCGTCAGCCAGCTCTTGTCCCTGTAACGGCCTCTCAAGCTGTCCCCAAACCCACCAACCACGTTCTGCTAAAGTCAGGTGTGGGCGCCGTCCCGGAGGAGGCCAGACCGGACACGGACACCGTGCCCTGGGACGAGACAGGCCGCACTTCCTGAGCATGGTAGGGGACCGCCCTCCCCACCCAGGGGCCCTGTTCTGACCCCGTGGCACCTCGGGTGGCTGTGCTCAGGGCAGTGCCGGCAGCTGACGGTGGGGCTGGGCCGTGCAGCAGGTGGAAACGGAGTGAGCCCATCGTGGCCATGGGGCTGTCGTGGGCTCAGGGCTCTGCGGTGGGAGGCAGATGTGCTGTGAGCCTGAGGCTGGGGGGCTTCTCTCCGGCTTCTTCATCTCAAGGGTTAAGTATCGGAGTAGGACCCTTCCTGCTCACCAACCCCCCCCCCCGCCCCTCCCCTGGCCCCCAAAGCGTCTCACTTCCCAGATTTGGGCAACCAGAGTTTGTGGGAGCCCTGGGCAGTGAGCCGGGACCTCGGCTGGCTTGTCGAGGCTGCGGGGATCCGACCGGACTCCCCACTGACGCTCGAGAACCTCGCGTGGCCGAGGCACCAGACGTGCGGTTTAGAATCGTCCTGACCTCACACCGAAAAGGGAGACCGGGGGGTTCAGCGGAAGCGGCTCTTTCGGGAGTCCTACGCGCCGCTGAGACCCAGGGAGACTCCAGGCTCAGAGGGCAGAGCAGGACCCCCTGTGAGTTAGCTCCCTGCCGGGGCCAGCCCTCCCCCTCCCAGCTGCTCAGCCCACGGGAAGAGGGGCGCCTGTGGTCTGTGCAGGTTCCAGAGAGGGGCATCGTCAAAGAGGCCCCGGGCCACCCCCCACCCCCGCCCCGGCCGACGCAGCCGTCATTGCCGTGGGCCTGACTCCGAGTCCCGGGCGCCCAGGCCGCTCCCTTCACAGAGGGCTGGGGCCGGGCCGCGTGGGGTTCTCGCAGCTGGGAAGACACGCACCGAGGTACGGAAGTTCCTGGGGCTGGCGGGGGGGGGGGGGGGGGGGAATTGTGGCCTCACTGTCCCTTTAAGAACGCAAGCCCATCTCTCCGCCAGCGTCTCTGATTCCCGTGTCAAGTGACAAGTGATGACGGGAGTCTCTGGAGAACAACAGCTGGAATTCTCAGCCACGAGGGGTTAAGGACGCCTTTGAGACTCTGGCCACCCACTTTACCTCGGAGTCGCCAAGTCGCAGGCAGCGTTTAACTCCTGCCTGGCCGGAGCTGCGGGCGCTGGGCTGGGATGACGCTGACCTGGAGCCGAGAGCAGCCTCCGGCCTCGCCCGCCCCGCTCTCACCCCTGCGTGCTGGCCCTCCTCTCCGCTCGCCTCCCTCCTCCTGCCCCCGCAGCCCCACCTGTAACTGCCGAGGTTCACGGCCCTTTCTCTGTCTCCTTCCACCTCACCGTGCTCCCTGTCCTCATCCTGGGGACACAGACATGCCCCCTCCAGCCGGCCCCCTCTCCAGATCCTG
Source organism: Panthera onca (assembly GCF_046562875.1). NCBI lineage: Eukaryota > Metazoa > Chordata > Mammalia > Carnivora > Felidae > Panthera > Panthera onca. The sequence goes on along the minus strand of NC_138346.1, from coordinate 219,623,611 downwards.
AGCCGAGGGCCTCCCCAGGGCCCACTCGTCCTGGCTGCACAGCAGTGAGAAAACAGACCACCCGGCGGGGGATGGGGGGGGGGGCGTGGGGGCGCTGCGGGGGAGGGCCGGCTCGTGGGGAAGCGTGGACCCTGCGAGGCCCTCAGATCTTGGGCCAGAATGAGGGAGCCCACCTTCGCCCCCTCCTGGAGAGGAGGCCGCTGAGGATGCTGCCCTCCCCCCTCGGGGAACCATCTGGTCTCACCTGCTGCTCCGGGGCAGAAATTAGAGCTAGAGCCGGCCTCCGAGGGGGCCTGGGGTCAGAGGGGGAGGACACAAGAGGTGGTCCTTTGTGCCCAGAGGGAGGGGGGCTTTCGTGGAAAGCACGGGAAGCAGGCCTGAATGCTGGGGACAGCTCGGTGCTCTCAGCTGCAGCAGCCACCCAGCCGGGTTCCATCTGATAAGGAAGGACGCTAAGCCGCACTGACAGGCCCTCGCCCACCGCCCCCCAGGGCCTCCTGCCCGCCAGCCTGGACCCGGCCAGCTTGGGAAGCCTCGCTTGGGGAGAAGGGGCCTCGGCCTCCAGCATGGGCTTTGGCCGTGGAGGATTGCAGCTTCTCCCTTCCCCCTTGCACACCCAACAGGGCACACTCAGAGCCCACCCGAGGCCGCCCACACACACACACACACACACACACTCCCCGCGGGCTCTGCCGACAGCCCGCCTTTATCCCAGGGCCTGTTGATTGAGACACGCGCTGCTTCCGCAGCGGACAGGCGGTCGGCAGATCCACAAACTGGAGACCCCGCCCCCAGAGGCCCCAACACCCTTGCCGAAGAAACGCGTGAACGAATGAACGAAGGGACCAGGCGGCAGAGATCCCAGACTCTACTCCCAGGCTAAGCGACCGCTGAAAAGGGGGCAGGAACGGGGGGTGGGGGGAGGAGGCCTCTCTCGGCCTGTTCTTTAAGAATTAAGCCAAATCCTGGAGGAAAAACGCGTTTGTCCAAAACGCCTAATTAGCGGCCGCGCAGGATCCTGGTCCTCGGGACACCGACAGGCAGGGGAACAGGCAGGATGGCCTTTCTCTCTGTTGCCCGGCACCCTGGGCCGAGGTGTTGGCAAGAGGCTGAGGAGCCGTCACCCCTGGGTCCCCTGTCCTGGGCTCTTGGCGGTTCTGTTCTGGGCTAATTGGCCCTCATTAGCAGTCTCCCCTCCTTGGGTGGGACGGCCATGAGCTGTCACCCGGCTCCCCTTTCTGTCCGCTCTGTGCGTAGTCCTGGAGGGGTTTGGGGACTCCGGGCTTGGGGTGTTTTTTTCATTTCACACAGGTGTCCCCGAGTCTCAAAGGATGACAGAGGTGTGACCTCCACGTCCGTCTGGACAGTGGCTCAACCGCATCCCTGAAGAATAAAGCCCGGCCTGGGGCCAGCAGACGCAGGCGACGGGCGTGGGGGCCCCCTAGGGCCGTGTACCTGGCGGATGCAGCTGCCCCGGGGACACCGGCCCGCCCCGCCCCGCCCTGCCCCCTCCGCTCTCGCCCATCCTCAGGCCCAGGTGGCCACTCCGGTGGCATATGCCCGCTCCCGATTGGGGAGGTGCGTGCACTTGGAAATGGTAATTACATTCTGCCTCACGTTGTGTACTCGTTCCCAAGAAAATCATCTATTAATTGATTCCAATTACTCTTAATTGTTTCTCATACATTTCAATTAGGCGGCCCCGTTGTTACAGGCAGGAGCTCCGGGTTAGAGAAGCAATCATCACGCCTCTAATGGCGGGGGCGGCAGGGGGAGCTCTGCCGAGGGGCGGCGGCCAGTGGCCACGGCCAAGGCCGGCCCTCGGCTCCCGCGGCCCCGGCGAGCGCGGAGCCAGTCCTTTCTTTCGGGGGCTTTGGGGCCTCCTGCCTCGGGCGGGGGGCAGCCTGGGTCCCCACGGTGCCTTCCGTCCCGGGGGAGGGGCGGCTGCACTCCCAGGACCACCCCCCCCCGCCCCAGCCCATGCCCCAGCCGCGGGCCACACCCACGGGGAACCGAGAAAGACCAGGCGGGAAAGTCAGGTCCTGAGGCTTGTGGGGAGGCCCGGCTTGCTTTATTCTGGCTTTTTTGGGTTTTTTTGGTTTTTTTGTCTTTTGTTTTGCGTAGCAAGATACATAACATAAACTCGCCGTCGTAACCATCTTCAAGGGTGCAGTTCGGTGGCGTCCCCAGCACTGTGCAGCCGTCACCCCCTTCCAGAACCCGTGCCTGGCAGCACCCCGGGCAACCGCACACCTGCTTTCTGCGTCTCTGTGTCCCCCCATTCCGGGCACGCGGCCCTCCCCCCTAGCATTTTGGGGGTTTGTCCACGACGCGGCAGGTGTCGGTAACACGTTCCTTTTTATGACTGAATAACGTCCCCTTGTGTGGATGGATGGCATTTTGCTCGTTGAGTCCTCTGTTGATGGACATTCGGGCTGTTTCCACATCTCGGTTGTTGTGAATCGTGCTGCTGTGAACGTTTGTGTCCAAATCTCTGTTCGAACCTCGGGTGTTTGGGATGTTACTTAGGGTGGTCCTGCTGGGTCATCGGGTCCACCTACAAATCTTAGAGGGACAAAGCATATGCGGTTGGGCAGCAGAGGTGACGGGAAGCGGTGCTGGTGAGGGGGCACCTTGGGGACCCCGGGAGGCCCTCGGGGAGGGGCTGGAGCAGAGGAGCACAGGACCGGAGAGGAGGCAGATGTCTGTGGAACGCGCAAGCGAGGCTTCTCCTCTCTGGGCTAAAGCGCCTGCCTCCAAAATCTTCCGGAACCTTCCCTCCATCAAAGTCTTTGTGGTACAGGTCGTAGATGTGGAGTCCAGCTGACGTGGCACGCATCTGACTTCAAACCCAGGTCGATGCCCTGGGCATCGGCCGCCCTCCCTGTCGAGTGAAGACAGGCTCACGCGTCCTGCACCCGAGGATGAGAGTCTGCATGGCCCCACACCCAACACACGCGAACTTCAGGAAACAGCAAAGACGGGGCAGACACGCACCGTGGTGTGGTCTGGAAGCCTCCCGCGTGAAGAGCCACAGCCCCGGAGCCCAGCCCAGGACCCAGGAGCTCCCATCAGCAAGGCCACAAAGTCTGAGAGACATGCCGAGGTCAGAGAGCGGACCCAAGCCTGTCCCTCCCTTCTCTGGGGACACCGCAGACGTTACTCAAGTCATTCCCGAAGTTGAGACGACCAGATCCTTCCGGTGAAAGCTGGCCCCCGAGCGCCCACCTGCAGGCCACCTGGGCTCAGCGCCCCGGATGCCTCCATGGCCGCCTTGGCCACCACAGCTGGAGCCGTCACAGGGAGGGGGGCCCGAGGCGCCTCTCTCTCTGCAAATTTAGTGCCAACAACCAAACCCATTTTGCAGGGAAGGAGGCTTCCGAGTTCATCCATGACCTGCCCCCGCACCGACGGCCGACCGTCCCCCCGCCCCATTAGACGGCGCCTGCGCGGATACTGGAAAGAGCCAGAGACCCTGGCCTCACCTGGACGCAGGCACGGGCAGGAGGGGAGGAGACACAGCTGGTCTCCCAGAGAGGACCGGGGACCCACTGCCAGGCTCCGGCCCCAACCCAGAAGGGGACACAGTGCACGCGGACCTAGCGCTGTGTGCGGCAGCCGCGATGGAGGCCGTGTTTCGGGAGCCGGGCGCCTCGCGCGGACGCGGGCTGAGGCCAGGCGGCCGCGCGCGGCCAGGTCCCTGCACGGAAGCACGCCTCCTCGGCCCTTCCGCTCGGCACAGTGGATGAAAGGACGTCATTGACTCGGAGCGAGGGGCCGCACGGAAACCTCAGGGGACACTGGGAAGCCCCTCCCGCGAGGCGTCCACAGAGAGCACGTTGTGTGTCCAAACTCGGCCACATGGCACGTGGCCACAAGTGCGCTCAGCGGAGTCGAGCGTGTGTGTTGACTTTTGACCGGCCAAGCCAAACACATAAACAGGACCTCAAAGAAGCCGAGCGGTAGAAGGACATCTGAAATCTGACCCCAGAGGCTGAGGTTTAAAAAACAAGACAAAACACGCCCCCGGACATAAATCCACAAATAAACTTTCCGAAGGAAAACGTCTACTTTTTCCGAGTCCACCCTTATTCCGGGTTCCGTCCCCGGTCCCGGTAGAAAAAAGCTCCACGTGGCCCGTGCGAGGAGGGGCCCCTCTGCCAGCCCCAGTGCCCAGCCGGGGTCACAGGGGCCGCGTGGGCTGGTCCCCCTGACCTGGGCCAGGGACCTCTCTCCCCGCCGGCCGTCAGAACCTGGCATCCTTGTGAAACTCCCTCGTGGAATTCTAGACTCGGATCCCTTGGCTGCCGACAGACGAGGCCGTGACACCCCCACCCACTAGCAAACCAGTCTGTGTGCCAGCCCCGTCCGCCGAGCCGGCCCTGGAGGACTCTGGAGGCAGGGGTGGGGGGTGGGGTAGAGTCTGACCGCCAGGCCAACCCATTGTGTGCGCCTTTCAGACACGCACGGGCATGTATACGTGTGCACGTGCGCTGGTGTGGGAGTGTGAGCCTCCGAGTGCGTGCACATGTGGACGTGCCTGTGCACACGCATGGAGAGGTATGTTTGGATAGGGTGCATGAGCGTGTGTGTGTGTGTGTGTGTGTGCACACCAGCTGTGGAAGGCTAAATCAGGAGAGAGGAGGAGAAGGAACGCCGTGAGGCTGGCTATGTTTTTCTCCTCATTTGAGCCTTCCGGATGTTTCCTGCTGTTACTTCTCTGAGCCTGCAGCCTAGCCTCCCTTTGTGGACGAGCAGCCATGTGGGTTCCTAGGAGAGCTTTGCTTTCTGGAGCTGGAGTCTCGGGGGGCAGGGGCACGCCCCCAGGACCAGGCTGGGTTCCCAAGGCATCACCGGCAGGGTCGCGATCTCTGCCTGGAGGGGCCCCTCTGCTCGAGCCCCGCCCGGTGGAGCGGCCGAGGGAAGGCTGCACCCCAGGCTTTGCTTCCGGGCCGGGGGTCTGGGCGCTGCTGGGCAGGCGAGACGGACACCGTGGGTGCACGCCACACGGCCGTCACGGCCCTGAGCTGGCGACCTTCCCTTTGCGTGATGTGGGACGGTTTTCCATTTGTCCTCTCTGGTTGGGGACACCAGGTGGCACAGGAGGTAAATTTCTTCCTGATTTTCATTTCCAGCCCCTTCTCATGCGACGACCCAGAGCCAAGCGCCCTGAGCGGTGACGCTAGAAAGCAAGAAGATGGGGAAAGAGACAGGACACACACACGGGCGCACACACAGACACGCGTGCACACACGGAAGACGGTGGTCATTTTTTCGTTCTAGAGAAACAAACAAACCAAATATCCGTTTTGGGGGCTGCAGGCGATGTTACTTGGCATTTCCAAGGGAGACTCCAGCTGGGGAGAGGGGGGGATCTGACGGGAAGGAAGGGACAGAGTACAGGCCCCCTGACATGGTGCAAGGACCCCTGCGTGCCTCCAGAAACCATCTGGATCCTCAGATAGGATGTGTCATTGGGCCAGATGCCCTCCTCCCTCCTCACTGCAGGGCTGGAGAGGCCCCCAGAGCATCTGGCTCTTGGGCTCCCACAGACGTACCACGGGCCCAGGATGCTCGATGTGCTCCCAGCTGTCTGAGCAACTAAGAGGTCCCTGGGGCTCCTAACCCAACCTCCTGACATCAGAGCTCCTTTCAAAGTTGGGGTGCTGGCCGCCCTGCCCGTCTGTCTACCCAGGGCTGATGGTTGACGAATACCTTCCAGGCTTGGCTCTTGTGCTGACAACCCAGGTCTGATGCCAGGCTGGGCACTCAGCTGGCTGGGTGGGGCAGGGGGCGGGGGAGTACCCAGAATCCAGGGGGTCTCGGCCACCATGCCCTCCTGGGGCTCCAGATGCAACCAGGACAGAAGGTGTCTGCGCGTGGATGGGGTGAGGGCCCTCTGTGGGCAGCACACGGGCCCCATTTCCTGGTGCCGAGCCGGGAGCTGACCAGAGCAGATAGGATCCTTGAGGATGGGCTGCCGAGGGAGCACCGTCCAAACCATTTCCGTGCTGGAGGGACTGTGCTGAGCTCCCCAAGCCCCAGAGAGCAGGAAGACCCAGTTCGGAGGGTGACAGGCAGCCTTGGAGTCCTTCTCTCCCTGCAGACATTTGCCCCTCAGGCCATTAATTGGGAGTTTCTGAACCATTCACTCTGCTCTGTCCTTCCCAGGCCCTTTCTTTTCCAGGCACTCTGGGCATCCCCTGATCTTTCCCCTCCTAAAGCACGGTTTCTTAGACACCCTCTCCTCCGGCCACTAAGAGCTGAACCACATTTTGCGGGACATAGTCCCCAGTGGAAACAGCCCTCTGGGGACGGGAGGTGTCCCGTCCATCTTAACACCCCTGGCTCCTGCCTGGAGTGAGGCGCATACAGGCATCGATGCATCAGTGCCTGGAATGGTAAACAGACGGACGGATGGGCGATGACGGTCCTGGGCAGTGAGCCCTGGGGCGTGCTCAGAGCGCAGTAGAGAGGGTGCCTACCTCCCTGGAGAAGGTGTTGCCCTGCCCGGAATCCAGAGGGCATCAGGCTTTGTCCCTGATGAAGGGACACAGGCAGGGAGGCTGGACGGGCACGGGAGGGGCTTTGGAGAGAGACCAGCACCTTGCTCTCATGAGACCCCAGCGTCTCTCACCGTGGGCCCCGCGGACAAGAAACGTGCAAGGTGGGGCCGACCCCTCCTCTGCCCAGCATGTCCCCAACTGCCAGAATCAGCAGAGAGCCACCCGCTCACGGGGAAGGATGGTCCCACCCAGCCAGGAGGTGAGGACTTCAGGCAGACGGCTTCTCGATCCGTGGAAAGATGCAACGCTTCTGGGCAGCGGACCAAATTTGGAAAAACCATTCAACGGGCAGGTGCTGGGACCAGGGAAGGTGTGATCTGAGTGCCCCCCCCCTCCTCTGGGGTTGCCAGCAGAATTTCTGAGATGATCCCAAGGGTGAGCAGTGACGCACCTGCCGTCTGGAATCTGCCACCTGACGTCCTCAGGATAGAGTTCCATCCCCACCTTCTTCTGGAAAAGGGGCCGCGGGTCCTCGACAGCACCAGCCAAGTTCTTACTGGGGTCCTGCCCACGCTGGCCGGGCCCCATTCTGTCTTGTTTCTCCTGGCTGTGGACGTTCCGAACCCAGAGCATCCCCGACATCCCGCACGGACTCGGATACCTCTGACCCTCCGGGGCAAGCCCTGCAAGCCCCCACCCACCCCTCGGGAGGCCAGCAGAAAGGACTGTGGGCCATTGTCTCTCCTTCCCTCCCTCCCCCCGAAACAATTTGGGGATAGGCTGTAACATAATGAGTGCAAGCATTTACCTGATGAACATCTCAGGAGGGGGCAGCAAAATGCCGATAAATGCCAAACTCCTGCTTCTGGAGAGCCAGCGTCACGGATCAGTGCGTCCGGGGGTGTCTGGAACATTCCCAGGGAAAATAAAACAATTATTTTTGACAACTTGCATCAATACCATCTACATTTTTTCCCTCTACGGCGCTCCCCTCCCCCACTCCCCGGCCGTCCCTTCTCGGCTCGTCTGTGTCTTTGGGAAACTCAATAAGCCAATTGTAAGCCTCATCGATCGTATTTGGGGGCCTGAAAATTCAGCAGACAGCACAGTGTTAAATTATTAACTAAATGTTTCCACTCGCTGGGGACATGCTTCTGTAAAGACCATCTAGATGAACAATGGCCTCTTTATGAAATTAACAGCCAGAGAGATGGTTGAGGAGGGGGAGCACAAGTCCCAGAGGGACTGAAGGAAGGTGCCCCTGTGCCCCTCCGCACAGGGGAGAGGGGTAGAGCTGAGCACTTCTTGGGGGGGGGGGTGCCTCCAGAGGAGGGAGCACAGAAGGTCCCCAGGCACCTCATGCCAGGCAGCGTGGTGCCAACGGCTCCGGGCTGAGGAGGAGGACACGTGGCTGTCTGAGCCGTGGCTTCCGCTTTGCTGTCACGGGAAGAGCATCCACAGGACGGCAGGTTGTGAACAAGCTCACAGCCAAGGCGCCAGGCAGAGTTCAGAGTGCACACCCGCCCCCCAGCCAGGCTCCCTCTCAGCAAGGCTCCCTCCCCCAGCCAGGCTCCCCCACCAGCCAGGCTCCCTCCCCCAGCCAGCCTCCCCCCCAGCCAGGCTCCTTCCCCAGGCAACCTCCCCTGCCAGCCAGCCTCCCCTCCCAGACAGGCTCCCCTCCCAGCCAGGCTCCCCCCCAGCCAGACTCCCCCACTAGCCAGGCTCCCCACCAGCCAGGCTCCCTCCCCCAGCCAGGCTCCCCCCCCAACCAGTCTCCTTCCCCAGGCAGCCTCCCCTCCCAGCCAGGCTCCCCCCACCAGCCAGTCTCCCCCACCAGGCAGGCTCCCCCCACCAGCCAGTCTCCCCCCGAGCCAGGCTCCCCTCCCAGCCAGGCTCCCCCCCCAGCCAGGCTCCCCCACTAGCCAGGCTCCTCCCCCAGACAGGCTCCTTCCCAGCCAGGCTCCCCCACCCAGCCAGGCTCCCTCCCCCAGCCAGGCTCCCCACCCGCCCCCGCCAGGCTTCCTCCCCCAGCCAGGCTCCCCCACCAGCCAGGCTTCCTCCCCCAGCCAGGCTCCCCCACCAGCCAGTCTCCTCCCCCAGCCAGGCTCCTTCCCAGCCAGGCTCCCCCCACCAGCCAGCCTCCCTCCCCCAGCCAGGCTCCCCCCACCCAACCAGGCTCCCCTCCCAGCCAGGCTCCCCTCCCAACCAGCCTCCCTCCCCCAGCCAGGCTCCCCCCTCCAGCCAGGCTCCCCCCCAGACAGGGTATGCAGGTCACAGAGGCAGTGACAGATGCTCCCTCAGCCTCCTTCACGCCCAGCAAGGGCTAGGCCGGGTGCCCGGGGCCAGGGGGCAGCGTGTTCAGACAGCCATTTCCTCTGGGAGCTCCTGGTCCGCTGAGGGAAGCCCAGAGCAGACTGACCACTGGGCCACGTGCCTCGAGAGCATCTCCTGAAACAAGTGACCAGGGACATCCCACAGCCTCCATCCGTGTGTCCGGCCAGCCCAGCCGGCGCGGCCCGCAGCAAGGGGCAGACAAAGATGGGGAAGCAGGGTGTCGGAGTTACACACGCTTTCTGGGTTCGAAGATCAGCAGTGTCTTCATTCAAAACCGGAGTAGGGCCTGCACGAAGCCAAAGTTTAAGTTTTTAAAGCAGTTTTTTAATGTCCATTTTTGAGAGAGAGCGTGGGGAGGGGGGAGGGGCAGAGAGAGAGAGAGAGAGAGAGAGAGGGGATCCCAAGCGGGTTCCCCGCTGTCAGTTCAGAGCCACGTGACCCGAGCCGAAATCAAGATTCGGATGCTTAACCGACCGAGCCACCCGGCGCCCCGGATCTTTCAGGCCGCTTCGCTCCGCCAACAGGTGGCAGCCGGAAAATCTCACCCGCTGGCCTCTGACCGCTGCTCTTCTGTCTGCGCCCCAGCAACAACCTTGAAACCCGCAGTCCACGCCAGGTCCTCGGGGGAGTTCACGGGCGTTTCCCCAGGGAGTCCCCTCCCCCACTGAGCCGCTTGTGACAAGTTCCAGGGCAGAGAAATGAACGGTCGCGGATCCGGGGAAAGCCACGGGGCGGACGGGACCGCCAGGCCACCCGCTAATTGGGCGGCAGCTTGCGTCACATCTGCTCGACGCCCGCAGGGAAGGTGGCTCACGGGATGACGCGGCCACAGCTTGTGAATGTGGGCCTCCGGGGGGCTCCGGCCCGCTCACACGAAACATAGCAGGAGCTGACAGGACGGAGCGTTTTTCTTCTGTGCCAACCGCGTTCTGGGAGTTTCCCCGGGCGTCTCATTCAGCTGTCACAACAGTCCACCCGGATGACTCTGTCCCCATTTTATGAATCAGAGACCTGAGGCCCTGAAAAGATACAGGACCCACACAGCCTCCCGTCCAGCCAGGGGTGGAGCTGAGACTCAAACCCGGGCAGCGTGGCCTCCGGGCCCCACACGCGCGCCACGTCGCACGGATGATAAACTGTGCAGATCACGAGCGTGTGCCCAGACGGCTTTTGACAGATGTAACCCCACCCGAGCTGAGGTGGAGGGCATTTCCATCAGTCGTCACTCCCGACCCTGCCGGCCAGGGCGCCCCGGGGCACGCGGCCACCCCCTTCTGATGGCTATGGCCTCTCCAGATGACTTCCACCTGTCTTTGAGATCCCTACGGACAGACTCATACCGTCTCCTCTCTTCCTTCGCTCCTTCTGCTCAACCTAATGATGTTTGAGATTTATCCACGATGTTGCATTTGCCAGTAATTCGCTCTTTGTCACCACTGAGTGGTGTCCTGTGGCCGAAGGAGATCACAGGGTGTTTTTCCGTTGTCGTCCTGCGGGTGGCGCACTGGGGGTCATTTCCAGATTAACTACCGTGAATATAGTGGCTGCGAACATTCACGCACAGGCCTTTGTGGACCCAAGTCTTTATTTCTCTCGTGTAAGTGATCTAGGAGTGGAATCTTTGGGTCCTAGGGCGAGTGTATGTCTAAGCGTGTGAGACATTGCCAGGTTGTTTTCTAACGTAATGAATTACTTCGCATCCCTGCCAGCAGTGGCCGACTCTTCAGCCGCCCCGTTCCTCACGGACGTTCAACATTGTCCATCTTGTAAGCTCCCGCCATTCGAGTGGGTCCAACACGACGTCTCCCTGTGGTTTCAGTACACATTTCCCTGATGATGAATGGTGTTGAACATATTTTCATCTCATGTGCTTATGAGTCTTGGGTGTAATGGCTTTTGTGCGACGTTTATTCAAGTCTTTTGTCCATTTTTTAAATTCAGTTGTTTGTTGGGGCTCCTGGGTGGCTCAGTCGGTTGAGCGTCCTACTTCGGCTCAGGTCATGATCTCATGGTCTGTGAGTTTGAACCCCGCGTCGGGCTCTGTGCTGACAGCTCAGAGCCTGGAGCCTGCTTCGGATTCTGTGTCTCCCCCTGTCTCTGCCCTCCCCTGCTCGCACTCTGTCTTTCTCTCTCTCTCAAAAACAAATACATGTTTAAAAAAATTTTTTTAATTAGACTGTCTTTTTCTTGATTGAGTTTTAGGAAATCTTTAGGAGATAAATCTTAGTCGTTTTACGTGTACAGCAAATATATTTCTCCTACCACAAGGCTTGGCTTTTTCCTTCCTGAACTGAGTTTTGGGGTGAGTGGAATTTTTTTCAATGTTTTGTGTTTAGTACTTCTTTAATTCAATTTATGTTTTCTGTTCCATTTTCTATCTCCTCTTTCTTCTGACACTTTGGTTTCACATACACCAAATATTGTCCCACAGGTCACTGCAGCTCTGTTCACTTTTGTTTCAATGCTTTGTTTTTTTTTTTTAATTTTGATTGGATAATGTTTGTGGGTCTGTCTCCAAGTTCTCTTACATTCTCTTCTGCCATCTTCAACTTACTCTGAGAGCCCATCCAAAGACTCATTCATTTCACACATTGTGCTTTTTTTTTAATGTTTATTTATTTTTGAGAGAGAAAGAGACAGAGCATGAGCAGGGGAGGGGCAGAGAGAGAGGGAGACACAGAATCCGAAGCAGGCTCCAGGCTCCAGCTGTCAGCACAGAGCCAGACACGGGATTTGAACCCATGAGCCGTGAGATAATGACCTGAGCCGAAATCAGATGCTTAACCGACTGAGCCCCCCAGACGCCCCAGCCCACGCTGTACTTTTCAGTTCTAGAATTTCTGTTTGGTCTTTCGTTGCATTTTCCATTTCTCTGGCAGCCTATCCTGTCTGTGCACTCATTATGATGATCTTTTTATTTAAGTCTCAGACATACGTAAATAGCTGCTTTAAAGTTTTTGTTGTTAATTCCAATACCTGGGTCATATCAGAGTTGGCTTATCTGGGCTGTTTTCCTTTGACTCTGGGTCACATGTTCCTGTTCCTTTATACATTTAGTAATATTTCTAATTTTTTTTAACGTTTATTCATTTTTTGATAGAGAAAGACAGAGTGTGATGGGGGAGGGACAGAGAGAGAGGGAGACACAGAATCTGAAGCAGGCTCCAGGCTCCGAGCCATCAGCACAGAGCCCAATGCGGGGCTCAAACTCATGGACCATGAGATCATGACCTGAGCCGAAGTAGGACGCTCAACCGACTGGGCCACCCAGGTGCCCCAGTAATTATTTCTTGTTTCATCGTACTGGGCATCATGGGTGACATGCTGGAGAAAGTCCAGATTCTGTGAGTTTCCTCTGGAGACTGTTGGGCTTTGTTCTGGCCGACCTTTCAGTCACTGGCTGCCCCTCCTTGAACTCACCTCGCAGAAGCTTTGTGAATACTCGGCTGGGGTGTATCTGTTTCAGTTTTGCTCTTACCCTCTGAGTTGACAGGACTCGAATCCCGGATCTTCGTTCTCCTGCTGTGGGGAACGGTAGCTGGGATGTTTGCTCAGCTCTCTCAGCCTTCCGGCCGTTGCCTTCGACTGGGGCCCTTGCGGTGTCCCCCGGGCTTGGCCAGTGCAGGAGCAAGCCCAAGACTCGGAGGGGTTAGCTGCACACTGGGGACCCCTGTCTATGTCCCCCTCCTCTCCAGAAGTTCCTCCTTCCACTTCGAGCCGCTCTGGCAGGCTCCAGGCTCGTCCTCCGGCACCTCAGTCTGGCAAGATTGTGGCTTTCTGCTGGAGTCCTAGCCACTGCGTGCCAAAAGGTGGCCTCGAGGAGAAGCCAAAGGATCGTGCACCTTGCTAGTGCATCGCCTCCTTGCGGGGGGGTGGTTCCCTCAAGTTTCTACTTGCTTCCGGTCGCTCCTTAATGCCTCCCGTTGCTCTTCTTACATATTTTGTCCAGAGTGTGTAATTGTTCTCTGCGGGGGGGGCGGTGAATCCAGCATGAACCTACTCTGGAGTCAGAGCCCCCGGAGCCCCCGTCCTTCAGCATTCCGTGCGCACGTCTGTGTGACGTCTGCGTGGCCTCGTGCCTTCGCCCTCGCTGACGCGGCTAGCACGAACGCCATGCTCGTCATATCGCTGGCCATGGCGAGGTTCACCCTGGTCGAGCACCTCTCCTGAGGACACCCGACCGTCAGGAGGAGAGCCTACGTCTTGAACCCCGAGGGGCTGATTGCAAGCCTCACGCTCTTCCGGCTCCTGGGTCCTGCGGTCCCATCCCGGTCACCCCTCAGACTCTCCATGCCGCCTTCCGCGGCTCAGTTTTTCTTGGCGGCCTTTTCGCTCCACCCAGAGCTGCTTGAGGCCCCACCCCGGGTTCCCGGGAGCCCACAGAGCCCACAGAGGCCACGTGGCTGTGGGCCAGGGTCTCCACCGCGCAGGAACGGTCTGAGGGGCTGCCTCTGAGTGTGAGCATAAAGGGGGGCATTGAGGGGCGGGCTCCAAGGAGACGCATTCTCCATCAGGGCCCCACAATGTGGGCTTTGTGAGGCCTGGCAGGGCTGAGCTGAGTGGGAATGTTCCTTTTTCTCCTAGGGAGAGATTATTTAATTTAAAAATAATTGAATGTGGAAAATGTTGGATATGGAAACTGTTTATCAGGTTTCCTTTGTCGTTCCTCCCGTTGGCTCTGCCCCACGGTGGGGGGCAGTGGTGCCCCCCGCCCCATCCCGTCCCCCACCCCGGGGCGTCTGCAGAGCAGCCATGTGCTGGGTTCTACACAGACTGGGCGAGGGGCTTCGGGTTTCCCAGAAGGCGGGCCTCAGGTCGCTGGCATGGCTGTTGTCAGTAAAGGGGCCGTGGAGAGTCAGGGGTCTTGGGGGTGGGGGGACGCGGAGGCTGCCCGACTAGAGGGAGCGTCCATCTGAATGAATAAGTCCGACGTCCGGAAAGTGCCGCCGTTCCCGCGACGCGCCCCCCGCTCGATTCCCCATCATTCCCTTTCGGGTGCCCTGTGATCCCCCCGGGACATCCCAGGCTTCCACATAACCGCCCTCCGTTCCTTCCCGGGGCCTCCTTTCTCGCGTGTCCACCTGCCCCAGTCTCCCAGGGGCCGCACAAAAGCCACATCCTCCTTGAAATTTATCCAGACGGCCAGCCAGGCCCACTCCCTTCATCCTCTGAGCGGCCGCTGTCCCCTAGGGGGCACACGCTAATGCCTCATCTTGCCCCAGAGGCCCCTCCTGGTGCCCGCGCAGAACCCACTCTGCTTTGCCTCCGTGGGCAGCTACACGAGGGGAGGGACTGCCTCGGACGCACGCCCATCCCTGGCGTATGGGGCGTATGGGGGTATGTGGGGCGTCGAGCAGGCCACGCGTTTGACCGGTCACTCGAATTGGCTTTGTTTCCACGTGCCCCTGTCATCGCTCTCCCCAAGCGTCCGTGTTTTCTCCTGAGACGGCTGATGACATCTGTCTCAGGGACTCGTTCATGTTTCTCCCCGACACTCAGCTCTGGCGTGGGGGCCCGACCAGCCTCAGGGAGGCCCAGAGATGTCCCACCGCCTTGCTGTGAGCTCCTGGAGACCTCAGAGGACCCAGCTTTAGAGTCGTGTCCCAGGAGAGTGGGAGGAGTGCAAAAAGGTGTGTGGCCCTGGGAAAACAGGAAGGAACTGGGACGCCACCTCCCAGGCCACTGACCCTGGGCTCACGATGCCACGTGAGCTTTCTCACCAGGCAGACACGCAGAGAGGCACCGGGGCAGCCGAGAGCCAGCCCAGATGCTGAAAGGGACCTCGGCTCCCTTTCCAGGTGGGGAATCGGGCCGAGGGAGGGAGTGACCCCTGGGAGCCTCTGCAAGTTCTGGCACGGTCACTGGCTGCAGTCCCAGAAGGAGTCTGGAGCGCCCTGGGCGTCACACGGGGGTGACTTGGGTCCCACTGATAAGTGCTGTCTGTCTGCTTCTTCAAGGTGCATCCCTGTCCCTTCTGCACCCAGGGCAGAGCTCTGCATACAGTGGGCACTCAGTACATGCTCTGGAATGAATGCTAGGGGCGGCCGGGGGCCAGCCGAAGGGCAGCAGCAGGAAGTCAGAGCCGTCTCGCCCCGCTGACAGGGTCCGCTCACGTTCAGGGCAGTGTGAGCCTGAGTCACGGGGAGGGGGTCACTGATCCATTTGGTGCATGACATTGGTGCCTCTGTGATGCTGGGGTGTGCCACGGGGGACAGGCAGGTCCTGGGCTAAGGAGGAGGCCCAAGAGAGAGCAAGCAGTTGTCCGCTCCAGGCTCTACCTGGCCCTGGTCCCCACCGCAAATGCCCCAGAACCTTCCGCAGGCAAGCACTGGCCATGGGGGCCCTGTCACAGGGAGGGCACCACCTGGTCCTGTACAGTGGCCCATCCCATGTGGCCATGGGGTCCTCCAAGTATCCCCAGGGCTGGTGCTGGGCCCTGGGCCTTCCCGAGGATTTGGACCCTGGCCTGCATATCTCAGTGGCTCATCCTGCCTGGGCCAGAAGCAAGCTGTAGGTCGACGGGCACAGAGGACCCATTTGGCGATAGGAAGCAGAGCTTCACCTGCAACGTGAATGAGGATGAGGGGAGCACGGAAAGGCCAGGAGAGGAGCACCAAGGGGACGGGGCCCTGGCGAGCCCGGGACGGAGATGAGAGAGGGCAGGCGTGGCCAGCCCCGGGCTCCAGCCCGGTAGCCCAGGCCCGGCCTCAGTCATCCGGCCCGGGCATCTCTGCAGGTTTGACTGTGAGCCTGAGGCCTGCGGGCTCTGCGGCGTCCCTGGGTCTCTGCCAGCCCCCCTGCCCCCCAACCCCGGGCCTGGGCCCTGAGCTTTCTAGAGCAAACACTGGCTGCCTGCTTGGGTCCTTGTCTGTGTTCGTGTGGACACCCGGGGGAGGCAAAGCCGAGAGTGGAGAAGAGAGCCGAGCAGGAGGGCAGCTACTGAGCCCGTCCCTAAAACCGTGGGCCAAGGGCCGGGGACGGAGGGCCGTCTCCGTCGGGCCATCAGGCGTGCGGTCACAAAGGCGGTCTGCGTGTGCAGGGTGGCGGGGAGGGCGCGAGCGAGCGTCTTCACGCCTCTCTTCCAGCGCCTCTAGGGAGGTGACCTTGAATACCAGGTGCCACCCGGCCACGTGCAGGGCTCCTGACACCAGCCCCTGGGTTCCTCAGAGGACAGTCATCCTCCCACCACGGGGGCCTGGGTGGTGGCAGGACAGGCCTGGCCCTCGCACGCGCAGCCACCCCGCGTTATTAAATTTCAGGAGCCAGAAGCCAATGCGTTTTTGCACCGTGTCGTCAGCAAGAATGCACGGTCCCCGCGCCCCGCCCCCGCCGGGTCAGCAGCTGCCGGGCCCCCAGGCCCCCGTCTGGAGGAGGCATTCCCAGACCTGCTCTCTGGCTCCCAGCGAGGGTCCCCACCCCGAGGGAGATAAGATAGAGCCGGTGTCAGGGAGGAGGTGCCGACGGGGCCGCACCGGCACTCTGTGAGTGATAAAAGGGGCTTCAGAAAGGTGCTGACGTGGCCGCCGCATTTAATGAGGTCATCGCACAAGCTGCTGCCCCCGATAACCTGGAGGTCAGGCGCCCGCCAAGTGGCTGGGGTGGGAAGCGCGGCCGCCCGCCGGCACCCGTCGATGCCCAGTGCCCGCTCATTTGAAGCGGCCGTCCTAATCCCAGGGGCATCCCTGTCCCAGGACGGCCGAAGGGAACAGCCTCGGGGCCGGTGGGAGAGAGCAGCACTTAAGGGGCGGCTGTCGTCGGGGCTCGGGGCGTCCGTCAAAGTCAGCTCACGCTGCGCCTTCTCCGCCCCGCCAGGTCAGCGGCCAGCTCGGGGGGGCCTCGAAGGCTCCGCGGCTGGATGTCCTGCAGGATCGCTGCTGCCCGGAACGCACACGGAGCCCGGGCCCCGCCGGAGCCCGCGCCGGGCGTGGGGGGTAAGGGCCAAGGTCTACGTGGCTCAGGCGCCCCCTGCCGGGAGCGCTCGGTTCACTTGCCTCCGAGCCGGGCCTCAGGCGGCCTGCCCCAGCCCGAGCCCTGAGCACCAGCGGGGAGAGCAGGGGTCAGAGGTGCTCACCCAACCGAGGGAAGGGGCTAGGAGTGCCAGGCTCTGCCACCTTGGAGCTGAGTGCCCCCGGGCCCCCCCCACCCCCCTCCTGATCTCCGTTTCCCCGTCTGCGTGGCCTGGAGCTGCCGTCGGGGTCCAGCTCGGTGAGGGTGCAAGTGTGAAGTCCCAGCCCAGTGGAGATGTGTGTTAGTGCAAAGATACATGTACCCCGGGGCTGCACGGGCCTCCGGGATGCTATTCTGGGGCCCCTCGCACCGAGGTGTAGGTGGAGTGAGTCTCCGCCAGGCAGAGGGGAGGCAGGGGAAGCAGGGGAGCCAGGCCCTCCCTGGTGGGCCTGGGGTGCAGCCTGGCCAGCAGGGCCCGTGTCACCCGGACCCGGATGTCCAAGAGCCTTTCTCCAGCTCAAAACACGCAGCTCCCTCCCCGGCAAGAGCTCTGTGTCTGCGAGGCATCCCCGCCTCCCCCGCCCCCCGCCCCCGATGCGACCCCCAATGTTTCCCTCTTTCCAGGCCTCATGTTTGTGCCCAGGTGGTGGCACGTGGCCAGTCCTAGCCCGTCCGGGTCACAGGGCCCCCGTCCCTGCCGAGGCTGCTTGTTATCCTGGAGCTTGGGGGAAAAAAATCAGAAAACCATTTCCAAAAATAGCCAGTGGAGAGCGGGACCGTCTGGACCGTTGCATGCTGCCCACCAGGCCGCTGGGGTGATGCACCTGGCATGAGCTTCCCCCAGACCCAGACAGACCCGGCTTGCCAGGCAGCCCCCAGCGGGACCTGCCCGCGTCCTGGGAATGGCCATCGGCCGGCCGGGCCAGGCGTGGCGTCGCACGTGGCCTGTCCGCTGGCGTTCGGGGTGTCTGAGCAGAGCCGACCATGCCCCCAGGGTCCACCCAGGTGCTGCCCGGGTTCCCAGCCACACCCTCACCCACGGGGCACTGGGCAGACAGAGAGGGAACCCGGGCTTTCAGGTGGAAAAGACCCTGTTAAGGGCAGGAGTTCTGAACACCTACCTGGAGATTTCCGACTTGGAACACACGTTCACCTGGCTGTGTTTAGGAGAAAATTTTGTCCTGGGACCCACCCGCCTGGGGTCCCGGGACCTGTATGGAACCTGTGTCGACTGAAGAGGAAGCAATGCCAGACGGTTGGGGGTGGAGCTCTCCAAAGACTGGGCTTCACCCCTCTCGGCCCCTGAAGCTGGGTGTCCGGGTCTGCGGAGGCCAAAGGGCTTAGCAAGGGCCAGGGCCACTGGCTGCCCCTCCCCTGCGGACTGTGACAGCTGGGTGCCTGCGGGGACCTTGACTTCTGTCCAGATAGGCTGGGTGAGGTGTATATTGTATGTAAAAATTCAGAGGAATTTTTTTGTCTTTTATTCATTTTCCCCCAAATTCGTAACACTCGCCACATTGACCCTGGAATTCAGAAAAAGAAGCCGGAACCGGGGCAGGGAGGTCCCTTCGAGGCAGAGCTCCGCGGGCTCCAAATCTATTTTTTCCCTTCTCCCGAAGACAGAGGTGCTCTGAAATTTTTCCAGCCTCATTCTCAGATTCTCAGACAAAACCAAACCTCCCTCCCCCGCCTTGAACTTCACGTTTTGCACTCGGGAACGCTTTCCTCCAGGAGGGTGCACGTGGTCCCTCGGCAGGACCCGGCTGCCCGGGGCGGGGGGGAGGGGGCGGTCAGCAGGTGCCCGGCAGGGGCCGCCCCGCTCCCGCCTCGAGGTGCTGCAGCGCCCGGAGCCCCCGCCCTCGCTGCCACTCACTCGGTGCCCGCGGCTTCGCGTCCAAACCGCTTTCTCTCCGTCTGTCTCTCTGTCTCCCTCTCACACGGTCTCACCATTGCCCCCCACTCTCCAGCCCACTTGGAGGGGTTCTGGCCCCCGGTGGGCACTCACTTCCTCGTCCCGAGCAGGAGACCCCACGGCGCCCGTGACTTGGTTCTGAGGCTCCCGGGGGCCCAGCTGTGCCCACACCAGCCTTGCCCGGGTGCCCAGACCCCGAGAGAGCAGGACAACCACACACTTGACATCCAGAGGGGACACTCTTGGGAGGGAACGTGCCAGCGGCCATCCTCCGGGGGCAGCCGGCGCGTCAGGGTGGGGGCCGCTCCCCGGTGCCCCCGCGGGCTGCCCTCTGCCCTCCTCAGCCCCAGCCCTGCCCGCCCCTCGCAGACGGCCCAGCAGAGCCGCGGTCCCCAGCAGCAGAGGTGGCTGCAGTTTTTAATTGCTTTCCCTCCTGAATGCCCTCCCCGTCCCTTTCCCCTCCACTGCCTCACCCCCCCCCCCCCCCCCGCCACTAAGTGCGCCTGGGGGTGGGGGGGAGGGGGATTCCAGAAGCATCCCCGCCTCTGCGTTCTACCACGTCATTTGTTCTCCCTCCCCTTCCCTTTCTTCTCCCTCCACGGGCCCAGCCTCTGTGATTAAGCCTCAAGGTCTCCTGCTGCTTTTAATAGGCCTGCGGGCCTGGCCATCTGATGAGAGCGGACCGGCGGCTCGTCTGTCCGATACTCACGCTGGAGCCTCCTAATGCAGAGTATCAACCATTACTGTCAAGCCATTCAGGCCCTAAGTACATCCACCCAGTATAAATTATACTAACCGGGAAGAAAAGGCCGTGATTGGCCGCATATTGAAAACAGACATCAGCCCCCGCCCCTGCCTCGCCCTCCCCCAGTTTCGGGGGCCCCCACCGGGGCCTCTGCCCCGTTTAATGAACAATAGATAGCTGGGGGTGTAGGTCAGGCCACATTTGGAACTCATCAAAGTTCCACGTCGTGTGCAAAAGTGACGCAGAGGCTGGGGGGTGGGGGGAGGAGTGCATCGTCGAAGGGGGGCCCAGGTACAGTTTGGGGTGCAGTTTGGGGCGCTCACCCTGCAAGCTTGTCCCCAGAGTGGCCGGGGCCTCCTTGGGGAGCCCGCGGGGGGCCAGGCTGAGGGCCATTTCTGGGCAGCAGCCCGGGGTGGGGCCAAGCGCGGCGCTGAGCTCCCGGCCGGTCCCCGCCACGGGGGCGAGGAGGGCAGATCTCGCACGCTGGCCCCCAGCCAGACTCCTGCGCGCCTGGGGGTCACCCCTGTAGCTGAGACCGGCCTGCTTCTCCGTGCTCCCCAGCTGCCGCTGCTTCCTCTTGGAGGGTGTCATAAAAGTTAACCGGGTGTGAAATGTGGTAAAAGTTTATGACGGCGGATAATCTGCCCCTGACCTGCTCCGAGCAGGGTCTCCGCTGCTCACCTGCAGACCGCATCCAGGGTCCCCGCAGCTCGGTGGGGTGGGGGACAGCCCAGGGCACCTCTGGTCACCTCTTGGACGTGGACCTGGCTCCATCCAGCGGCCCCCTGCACCTGGCCTGGGGGTCGTCCCAAGATGCCTTTTTCGAGGCCGGTCCCCACTGCCAGCCGCTTATAATTCATGTAAGTACTGCGCTGGCCACAGGCTGATGACACATACCCCCCGCCCCCGACGCTGCCTCTGGTGAGCTCTGCAGAGGGCCAGCTAGAAAGCTCAGGCGGGTCCACGTCCTGCTGTGCTGCCCCGACCTGTGGAGCCCCTCCCTCCCCAGAGGTCACCCTGGTTCCCAGCCGAGCCAGGAGCTGCTCTCTGTGAGCCCAGAGAAATCTAGAGGCCAACCCGGGGCCTAAGGACCTGCACGCGGGTGAGACCCGGGCTGCTGGGCACACGCGGGCCTGGCCCCAGGTCCCGAGAGAAGGGCGATCTGTGGTGCTCTTGGGGGCTCTCCCACGAGACCCACGCTTGTGGAACTGGTTCTCGGTCCAGACACTTGTCTGGGAGAAACTGAGTGGATCGGCGTAGGTGGGTGAAAATCGACTACAGACCAGGGCGCCAGGGACTCTGAATGATGCGGCATTGGAGGGACCGGAAGAGACAGAGGACCCTGCCGGGCCTTGGCACATGATCCCCGACTCTTTGGCCCCTACTCGGTGCCCAGGCCTGGGGTGCACCTCAAGCACAGACACTTGGGAGGCCGGCACAGGGACCGGGGCCGACCACAGCCGTGGACAGGAGGGCAGGGGACCTCAAAGAGGAGTCCAGAGGCCCCTCCCCGGGTCAGGGTCCAGGGCGTCCCCAGAGACGTCCCCAGAGAAGGGCCGTGGCAGGGTGCAGTGGAGATGTGTGCAGGGGCACCATTTCCATCAGGCAGTTAGAACAGTTTCCTTCCCGTTAGAACTTGGGGAGTGAACGCGGGCTTCATGGCTCCCACCGAGCAATCTGGGACCCGGACACCCAAAATCCTGACACACACACACACCCCGCCCCCGCCCCTGCCACCTTCCAGCAAATACCATCAGGAAAGAGAAGGCAAGAGGCCGTGTGTATGATACACAATCATGCGGAGGCAGGACAGGGACTTCGGGGCACACACCGTATGGGCAGGGCTCGGGGAGGGGAGCACCTCGAGTGTGTCCCGGGGCCGGAAGGAGCCGGCCTTCCAGAGCCTGTGGAAGCGTGACGCAGGGCGCAGGCCCAGCATCGCGGTGGGCGGGCAGGCAGGGAGCGCCACTGGGAGCAAACCTGGACGGGAGGACGGACGGCAGGGGAAGCCTCGGGGGCCCGCTGGGGGGAGGCTGGAGCGAGGGCCCCCGACCTGCAGGTGTTCGAGAGGCGCGTGGAGGTCTGGGTGCCGCGAACGCGTGTGGGGCCTGGGGCGCTGAGGGAGGGGAGGGGCGAGGCCGGAGGGTGCGGGTGGGAGGCCACCCGGGCGGGAGGCAAAGCCGTGGGGCTGAGCTCCTTCCTCACCTCACCCGCGTACCCCCTGGTGTCAACCCCTCATCCTCCAGTCGGGTTCACACAGCCCGGCCCGCCCACACCTTCTCTTTCCATTCAGTCAGCAGGGCGGGGAGCAGGGCCTCAGTTTCCCTGGGAGCAAACAAGGGTTGACACACGGCGTGCGTGAGGTCTGTGTGCGGGAGCCCTGCCCCCTGAAGACGCACAGACTGTGCTCTCTGCGGCCAGCGGGAAGCAGGGCCCAGAGAGAGGCGGCCGCCGCCCCTGCTGACTGATGTCCCCGGGCAATGGGCATCAGAGGCTTTCCCCGCAGCAGCTTTTGCTTGAAGGGGCCTGGTTTGGAGAAGCCCCGCTCGCAGGTGCACGTCAGTGACAGTAGGAATAAGGACAGTGTCCGCTCCCGGACAGCACGGTGGCTCCCGCGGCCCTCGTGACCTCCTCCGAGTGGGGACACTCAGTAGCTCTGGGCTCACGTGGACGAGAAGGCTGAGCCGCTGCCCCAGGGAGACAAGCTGGACCTGGGCGCCGGGCTCAGTTCCCGACCTCTCGTGCCACCGGCTGCCTCTGGAAATCGGGGTGCTCTGCCTATCCCAGGGCTCCCCTGCCCCCAGCACCCCCAGTCCGGAGATCTGGGAGGCATGTGGGCGAAGACACTCAGCTCCGGCTCGCCTGGGTGCTTCCGACAAAGACAACTGGCCCGTCGGTGAAGAGGAGACAGCCGCCACCCACACCTCGAATCAAGTGCGATTTTAAGGGTCCAAGACCCTCGCTCTTGTGGAAACAGTGCTGTTTGCTTTCCTGGCGACTCTCCGACGGCATTAGCAAAACCTCCCTAATTAATCTGGCCTGCATCAGTATGCAGCGGGCAGGTGAATTGCACACCAGCCCTGAACCACCCGACGTGGCTGGTGTTAGTGGAATTGGTTCAACCGCACCCGCAGCCCTACCCTCCTCACCATCATCCTCTCTCAGCCCCCAGGCTAAAGGGTAGAGGCCCCGGGCCAGAGAGTGGGGCTCAGGGCAGATGGGAACCAGGTGGGGGGGACAGACGGGAACCAGGTGGGGGGGCAGACGGGAACCAGGTGGGGGGGCAGATGGGAACCAGGTGGGGGGGGGCAGATGGGAACCAGGTGGGAGGGACAGACAGGAACCAGGTGGGGGGGGACAGACGGGAACCAGGTGGGGGGGCAGATGGGAACCAGGTGGGGGGGGCAGATGGGAACCAGGTGGGAGGGACAGACGGGAACCAGGTGGGGGGGGACAGATGGGAACCAAGGGGGGGTGCAGATGGGAACCAGGTGGGGGGGCAGATGGGAACCAGGTAGGGGGGGCAGATGGGAACCAGGTAGGGGGGGCAGATGGGAACCAGGTGGGGGGGACAGATGGGAACCAGGTGGGGGAGGCAGACGGGAGCCAGGTGGGGGGGGCAGACGGGAACCAGGTGGGGGGGACAGACGGGAACCAAGGGGGGGCTCAGATGGGAACCAGGTGGGGGGGCAGACAGGAACCAGCTGTGGGGGGGGGGAAAGACGGGAACCAGGTGGGGGGGGACAGATGGAAACCAGGTGGGGGGCAGACGGGAACCAGCTATTGGGGGGGGGGACAGACGGGAACCAGGTGTTTGTGGGGGGGGCAGACGGGAACCAGGTGGGGGGGCAGACGGAAACCTTCCTGGGTGGGGGGAAGCCCTAGCGAGCCCAGGGAGGGGATGGTGCATCTGAAACCCTCGTTCTCCAGCAGAGAAGCACTGAGCATCCCCTACCTCCCCCCACCCCCCTGCCTCCCCCGCCTGTTTGCAGAGCATTTAGAAACGAAAGCCTGCTGACTGCAGAGCTGGCCCTCCGAGCACTTGTCAGATGCAAATGTTTGTGGTCTTGCTTAAGCCTCAGGCCAGTCCCACCAGAGCGGTGCTGCCCCCATTTCACAGATGTGCAAATCCAAGGCCAGGAAAGTGAAGTCACGGGGGCAGGTCCAGGGGGCCCTCACAGCAGGACACTCTCAGGAGCAGCGTCCTGGAAGCTGGCCAGCCCCCACGGAGAAAGTCCCCGAACTGCAGAGACATTCAGGGAGCTGAAGCCTGCCAGCCACCAGCCGTCCGGGTGCCTGGGGCAACAAACAGGTGGGGCGGCTTTGCTTCCTATCCCGCCAGCCTTGGAGGAAACACGCAGGACGCTGGGTACAGAGCCGCAGAGAGGGGCCCCCAGCCCCTCACCCCGACCCCGCGAGAGCCACCGCCGTCGCAGCCAGGCACAGACTGGAAGCTCCACTACCCGGCGGGCCCCCACCGTCCCCGGGCCCCAACCCGCGCGGTGAACTGGACCTCGTGGACAGACCAGCCAGGGGCCGCCTTCCTCCCTGAAAACGGCATTCTCTCCGCATCTGGAGCCCTGCTCTGTTGACGACGCACTTTCTGAGCGAATGAAACGCGTCCTTCAAAGCACCCTCGACGGCTTCGTGCACCTGGGGGGGCGTCGTCTCTCCCGGAGCCGCGGGGCCCACCTGGAGAAGCCTCTTCCCCTCCCCATCTCAGCATCGGCCGTGGGAAACCCGGTACCATCCGCCTGGCAGAGCTGAGAGAACCCACCAGGTGCCCGAGTGGAGCCCCTCCACGTGGCTCACATGCAGGGTTTTCTCGCGCCTTGGACCTCCGCCCAGCCCTCCTCCTCCCTCCCCTGCATCCAGAAAGCACAGTTTTCTCTACGGGTGCCAGGCTAGCGCCCACGGGAGAGACGGCTTCCACAGAGACACCTTCCCCAGACCCCACTCCGAGATTAACCCACTTCTCCCCCAGAGCCGCTCACGTGCCCCCGGGCCCTGCCTGTGACGGCGGGGAGAGCGTCTGCCCACGGTCTCACCCATGGGCCATACTGCCTTCCAGGAGACACTGGCGAAGCCACTGGGTAGAGCCCAGGCCGGCCCCCGACAGCAGAGTGCGGTCCGGGTCCAAACGCGCTGCGGTGGAGGGGCCCCGTCTGAGGCCGCGGTCTTAGTAAAGCGAAACCACTGACGTGTATTAACACTGTGGCAAAAATGTGCCCTTGGGTAAACCTTGCTGTGCTCTTAACGCGATGCCAGGATTTGAGAATATAGAAGCCGTTTTGTGCGTGGCCCTGTCCTGCGCACGTGTCTGCCCTCGGGGCCGGGACACGCCTAGGTCAGCGTGGGCAGTGCAGACACAGTTCAATGGGCCCCTTTCCATGGGGATGGGGGGCCCGCTTGCCCCCTGTCCCCAAATGCAGGAAAAGGCACCATGCAACTCAGACTCACAGGCTCTGTCTCCAGGAACTAGACAAGCAGATCCGGAAAGGAGTTTTCTCCAGATACCAGATGCTCCTTTGCCCTAAGAGGGCATGGGGGGGGGGGGGGGGCGAGACCCCCACAGTGGCAGCCAGGGAGCAGAGCGCAGACAACCTCACTGCAGACGCCCTGCCCCGGCCTCCAAGAGCACAGGGATGAGGGCGCCCAGAGCCTGGGAAGAGGCGGGGGGACCCCTCGCCGCTCCCTACATCCCTCAAAGCGTGACGGCAAGGGCGGTGGCAGCAAACCAGACGGAGGGCCCAGGAACAAACACCACCAAAGACAACGGGACCCAGCAATAGGAAACGATGCCTGATTTCCACCTTATCCCGCGTCTCCGCGTCGTCCCTGTGTGTGGGGTTCGTGCCGGGAGAGGAGGCGAGCTCACTCCTAACTCAAACCATTGTGAGGGAAACGGACCCTCCGTCGTGCCCGAGGAGAAGAGAAAATCGTGGGGACTTGGACGGTGGCCCACGGGTCCCCCTTGAGGAGAGCCAGGGAGGGTACTGCCATGGCCATGGACAACACGGTGATCAGGGGTCATCCTGTCAGCGGACTGACCCCAGCTCCGCGTGCCCACCGCAGGCTTGAAACACATCGCTTTTGAATTTCTAAGTGGTGCACTGTTCCGGAAGTTCAGAAAATCGGGGGCATGAACCGAACCGCGGGGGGCTGGGCAGCTCCTGGACGGGGCGGTCCCCTCTCTCCTGCGACTGAAGGTCATTGACACAGCCCCCCTCCCCCCGGACCCTGCCGCCCGAGGCCGTGAGGATGTTGTGCCCTCCGTCCGGGGCCCGACGCCGGGGTTCCGGGACGAGCGGGACCCACGGCCGCCCTCCGCGAGGCTGCCCCCTCCGTCTGCAGGAAGTGTCTCCGCAGTGACTCTGCGGCTCTGGTCCACTCCACCTGTCACCCTTGTTTATCCTCAGCAGCCCTGTCACCTCCGTCCTGTGGGGCCGCCTGTAAAACGTCTTCAGAAAACCGTTGGCGGTGATAACTTCTTTCCCCCTGGGAAAAAACGTGTCGTCTGTGTGGGGTCAGGGAGGCCGGAGCCCCCGTGCGTGGACAGCGAGGCCCCGTGAGAGCAACGCCCTCACTCGAAGGTCACGTTGATCTGAAGTCGGCACCAGACAAGGGCTTCAGGTGTGCAGAGCGCGAGGTCTCCCGGAAAACGGAAGCTGCGAGCCATGCACCTGTCTGGGCTTGGACGTGACTCAGGCCCTGCGTGCAGACAGGCTCGCCCCAGAAACAGACAACGGGGCGTCCCGACCCACCTCCCAGAACGGGGTTCCTGCAGCAGCTCGGCATCCCGAGAGGAGCACCAGACAAACGTAATTAAGTCCATGCGTTCCTATCAGCTGGGCCACAGTCCCTCGTCCCTAATTGTCACCTATTTGAAAGCTCTGATAAATGAATCAAATACTTCTCTTATCCCGTCATCCGGGACTCGGCACGTTAATGATGACCGTATGTGCGGAACTCGAGTGGGAGGCCCGGGGGCTTCTGTCCAGGGAGATGTCTTCCGCTGCGACAGGGGCCAGTCATCTCTGGCAGCAGCCGGATCCTTCTAGAACAGTCTACGTTGTTGGACAAAGGTTCTGCTCAGCTGGGATGGAGGAGGTTGTGCCGTGCGAGGGGCCTGCACCCCCAGCCCCCCAGTTGGGGATGAGGCTGTGTGGTTGGGGGCTTGCATTCATGTGAGTCGTGCTGATCGCCCCCCCCCATCCCCTGCAGACAAGCAGAGGCGCCTGAGCCGGGGCTCCCAGCACTGAGTGGCCACGGGGCTGCTGCCCTTCCCTCTGGAGACTTCCCTCCCTGAGGAAGAGGAAGGGCCAGCTTTCTGAGCTGGATGCCGCTCCGGTGTTCTCGCCGCCAGCCTGGGAGGTGGGACGGCCTCTGAGGCCCGAGCGCTGCGCCCGGCGGGGCCGGAGAACCTGTCCCAGCTGATGGGCTCTGCACGTCCGTGGCCTCCTTCCGTGTGATCGGGCCAACACTGCAGCGTTAATTACCTAGAATCTTCTCCAAGGCTCCAGGCATTTGGGGAGCCCTACTTCACCATGCAGCCCCTTCAAGGCCGTGTGTAGTCCAAGATAATCATTGTTTCCTTAAAGGGAAACAAGTGAACAGAGAGAGAGAGATTTATCAACACAACCCCTGGTGTAGTCCAAACGTTACCCATTTTGGGCGTAACACCTGCCCAAACCCGACTTCCCGGAGGAAGGAGCAGTTGAAGAACAGGAAGGAACGTGTCCCAGACTTTGGGAGAGGCCCCAAGCAGGCCAGGGAGAAGAGTCTTGGCAAGTGGGAAGTGACAAGGCCCAACTGTCCACAGCCTGGCGTGGGCATCTGCTGGTGGCCGGCCAGCCCGGGACGTCCATCTGGAAGGTGAGGGAAAGTGCTCTCTCCTGACTCGGCCCCGCCTCCCGGCAAGGCTTCTCTGCAAGGAGCCCGGGGTGGCCGCCCGCTGACTCCGGTGACCTCGTCCTTCCTCCTCCGACAAGTGTCCCATGGCGTTTATAGTGCTGATCTCCAGTCCTACTGAACACTCTAACCAGAGGGGACGTGGTGGCACGAGACTCGCCTGTGCTGTGCACAGGACGGCCCGGGGTCCTCTGCTGGGAACCAAGGGCGCGTAGAGACCCGTGGGGGTGCAACGATGCATCAGGCTTCCTGCAGGAGAGGCGAGAGATGTCACAGACCTGGCTGTGAGCCGGGCGTCAGGACTCCCTGGAGGGGTGGGTGGAGACGGGGACGGCGAGGGCAGGTGGGGATGGCAGAGCGGAGGCTGGACGGTCACAGGAAGGCCAGCCTGGAGGTCGCTCGTGGAGCTGGGGCTCGTCTCCCCAGACGTCTGAGAAGCAGGGATTCGAAGACGCCACAACGTGCAGCCTCATTACTTAGAGGCCATTGAAGGGCCCCCTCGTCTGCGCCCCAGGAGTGGAGGGAGGGACCCAGAATCTGGGAGGCTGGCTGCAGCTCGGGGGCCTTCCAGCCCAGGGCGTGCAGGGGACGCCTGGTTCTCGGCCGGGTCAGGTGCCGGAGGCAGACGTCCGCCCAGGCTGCGAGGCCACCACCTCCCCTCATGGCGGTGTTCGAGGAGACGCCCGCGCCACGGGCTGGTGTCCCAGTAACTGCGGTCCCCTCGCCATCCCTGTCCTTTGACAACTGGTTTAACCACCAACATGACGCAGACCGCACCGTCCCTAAGTAAACCTTCCGCAGGAAGGTGTTCATTTCTGGGGAATCCCTCCCCACATGGGAGGGAGTCGCTGGGTGCACAGCCCCGAAGCCTCGGGGCCGAGGAGTCCAGTGGAGCACCGGCGGGCCGAGACCTCCAAGTCCCCCCCGGGCCTCCCATGAGGCTGCTCTGCCTGAGCGTCGTTCGCGGGGGTGATCGTTTAGGAGAGTGTGATCCAGGCTTTATGCTTTCAGAAGTGCGAGGTCCTGAAGAAGCTCCCCCCGCCCCCAAAAAGGCCCCTTCCAAACAAGCCTCAACACTGCCTGGTGGTTCTCTTTAAAGGGATTACAGCCGCCCCACAGGAATGCTCAGGAAGCTGGATGTTGGGATTAAAATCCTTTTGGAGAAGGAAGGGAGGACGAGGAGGAGGAGGAGGAGGACGAGGAGGAGTGGAAAACCCCACAACAAACCAAACCCAGATCCATGCAGGTGGATGCAAAGCACCCAACTGATAGCAGGTGGTTTGGGTCTGAGACCAGCGCCCGAATGAGCGTCCTGGACCCGATGCAGCCCAAGAGCCCCTCAGAAGCACGGAGAAGCTGTGTCTCTCCGGGGCAGGGGCGTGGTTTAGGCCGCAGGGGCCCTGAGCGCGGGAACTCCCAGGTGACATTCAAAGAGGCGCCCCCCCCCCCCATGGCTGCCACGGAAGGGCACAGAGCTCAGAACGGCCCATGCCCCCGCTGTCCTCGCCTTGGCACGGAGGCTCCTTTGCTTAAGAAGCGTTTGCTCCCGGTGTGAGGTGTGGGGCACAGGTCTGCGTTGTAGGTGGTTTGCTGGTTCTCTGGGGCTCCTGGTTCGCCCATACGTGGATCCCAGAGAGCCCCGCACAGTGGCCCTCAGAAAGCTCACCTTGACCTTGCCGCTCAGGAACATGGAAGGGCCTGGCGACGGCCCGGGAGGTTATCGCACTGGGTCGCGGCGACCCCACCCAGGGTGCTTCTGGATGAGGCTGGCAATTCATTTCCCGACTCCTTTTCTAGTTCAGTCCAGGTTAACAGAGACTCCAGAATATCCCCTGCCCGAGCCGGTCCTGCCCACCCCCCTCGCCCTGGCAACAGCCTAGTAATGACCCTGTGCTCCCACACTCGGCCCCCTGGCGCAAGGGCAAAATTAAACCGGGTTGATGGCGACATCGTTACTTGCTGCCCAGGCTCTTCCTCCCGCCCCCCTCCCCGCCCCCAGCTGCCCCAGGCAGCCGGGTGGGCCTTGTGGAGACCAGACCCAGGGCAGTTTGAATTATCAGGGTCCAGCCGGGAGCCCCAGAAGCCCGACACGTGGGCCCACTCCTCCCTGAGACCCGAGAAAGACACTTTGCTTGCTTGTTAGGGGAGCGGAGTGTCCCAGGGCGGATCAGTCCTTCCAGAGCACCGTTCTTCTGACCCCCGTGCCTGCTGCGTGCAAACCAGCAGAGTCCCAGGGCAGGGCCACAAGTGGCGATGGGAAGGGAGGAAACCGGCAGGGTCCCCACGATCAGCAGGGCTCCGCTCGGCCAGCGAGCAGCTCAGCCAGTGGGCAAGGCCGCGAGGGCGAGGAGGGGTAGGAAGCAGCTGGCATTCAGCGGACTGTAGGCTCCGTGCGGGCCACGCGGGAACTCGGGGGCTGGGCTGCCGAGTCAGCCATGACCCGAAGACCTTGGGTGGCCGCTCAGGGGGACTCCCGTTGGATTCCCATGAGCTCAGCCCTGCAACCCCTCCTTTGCCCCCCACGCAGCCCACGTCGAGCCCCAAACCCCCCAAGGACCTACTGTGCGGGCCACCAAGGTCACGGGTGGATCAGAGGCAGTCCCACGTCCGAGGTGGGTCTGTCTGTGCTGGGCTCTGTGGGGGCGGCCGACCCTCCCAAGGGCTCAAGGGGCAGAAAGGGGGTGTGAGGCTGCTCTTGGGGAGGAAGGTGGGAGACTTGCTGGTAATACACGGGCCCCTCCTGCTCCTTCCTCTTCCCAAACCCTGAGGCTGCTCCCCTCCCCGCCCCTGCTCTGCCCAGCCGTGCACCAGGAGGGCCCCCGGGTCGGTGGCACCCCTGAGGTCGGGCGGGGAGAAGAAACACGAAAGGCTCCGTGCTGGAGCCCAAATGTGGCCGTGATGTCAGCCACAGGCCAGAGGCATCAGGGCCCGGAGCTGCCACCACGCACACAAGTCATAAATCCCGCCTAAGTGGCTCCTGTCACCTCACCGAGGCCTCGTTTCCATTCTGCAGCCACTGAAGGTGATTAATGAGAATTATCATTAACGCTAATCAGAGCCGTTTGGAGGAGGCCGGGGTGGAAGGAAATGCCCTTTGTGGGGCCGCGGGGACGGCTCTGTGTGCGCACACGTGCTTGCTGGGGGCACACGCGCGCACACGAGGCCGTGGGCACCCGTGCACACACGTGCACGCACAGGACACGGCTCCGATGCTGGCTGGTGCGAGAGGGTCTGGGCAGATGGGGAGGAGCCGACGCTAAGAAGCAGCCTGTGCCTGGCGTGAAAGGCGGGCTCCCCAGCGGCGCTCGCGGCCCAGAACACAGGCCTCACATCTCAGCCCGGCTGGAGGGAGTTCTCTCCCCTGCGGCGAGCTCACACAGGACTCAACGTGCTTGGCAGGTGCGTGCAGCCTGGATGGGCTTGCACAAAATTAGAGCCCTGCGTGCTGGAGGGCAGGCACCCTCCGTGGGTTCCGTCTTCCGCCCCCGGCGCACGGCCTTGGCCACCGCACTGGGCCCCCGGCCGCCCACTCCCACCCCACGACACTGGGGATGTCCCCTTCCCGCCCATCTCCGAGGAAGTGGCAGACCGGGGTTCCATCCTCGCTCGGGTGGGGGGGGTGGGCAGCGTGGCTTAAAGATACAAAGTGTCCTTTTATTGGGAATATCAATTCAGAAAGGGGCTAGTAGTAAGCTGAGAATATTTGGATAAACTTAGGACTAAAAAAGACCTTTTGTTCCCTCGGAGAAAAAGGCCGCTGCACCACCCTGGGCTCGCTGGAGCTGTTCCAGAAAAAACCGAAGTGGGAGCAGAAAAATGATTAGGGCGTCTCGTGAAGGATCTTTAGGTTGAATGTTTATTAGTATTTAGTTTATTTTATTATTAGAATGTGTGGTTACCATCCTGTTGCATAATGCCAGGCTGTAAACGTGTCTTCGCACACCGGCCCCGTCCACCCCAGTCACGGGCTCACAAAGGGGACACTGTAGCACTGGGGGCAGCCGGTGGGCTGGGGGGGGGGGAGGGGCGCGTGTGTTATTTTCTCTGCTTTGTTTATGAGATGTCGGCCCGTTAAGGAAGGGGCATTTGCCTTCTAGTGTTTGCACTTGGACGAGCAAAGGGGTCTCTGCAGCTGGGGGATCTGGCCGTCCCAGGAAGGGGGTCACCACCGACAGGAGGTCGTCCTTGTGGATGGTGTGGCAGGTGTGGCTCGGGAGGGGTCTCTTCCGGCGGAGAGGAAGGTCAGATAGCTGCATGCTCTTGGGTTTGCTGGGAGGGTGGGGACCTTGAGGGAACCTTTCAGGGGACCCTCGAGTCACCTGACAGCCAGATGGCTTTTCAGGAGCCACCAGGACGTGACGGGGCCCCAGGACCTCCCTGAAACGGCTGCGCCCAAGTGTCTGTCGTCCAAAACGTGCGTGCAGCCCTGCGGTCCTCCGATTTCGTGGCCGTGTCTCAACTTATCAGCTCCTAAAAGCAACTAGTTGACTCTCAAAGATTCCCGTGAAAGGACATCCCTCCAGAAGCCAAAACGGGATGAAAATCTCAAACCTAATGTGAATCCTCATCCACCCAAATGTGAAAAGAAAAAGAGCTCCCCCCCCCCCCACCCCGCTCCCCGGGTGAGTAGGAGGTAATGTGGCAAAGCTGGAGAGAACCTTCACTCAGAGTTCCACGCCCCTGCCCTGCAAATGAGGTCTAATCCCTGTCTGCCCCTGAGCTGTTCGCTGGAACGTTCCAGGACCTGAGTTCCATGCAAATCCTGAAATCTCTCCACCGACCTCTGCAGAAAACCCAAAGACGGAGATCTTCTCACGGGTGGTTATATAACGTGAGGCCCCCTGGCCTCCAGAGGCCGCCTCTGTGCCGTCACGCCCCAGGCGGTGGGGTGCGGTGACAGCCCGGCGCGAGCACTCGTCCTAAAGGCACATCTCCGAGCGTCCCCCCTGCCCCACCCTCCCCGGAGGCCAGGACCTGGGACGAGGCTCCCTTTCCAGGGACGGTTCTATGTGCCAGGCGTTCCCAGGGGCCTTGTCCAGGACCCCAAATGGGAGGCCTTCCACGGAGCTCTGGCGTGACCCGTCCTGGAGCCCTCCGTCACAGCCAGCCTCCGAGACTCGGAAGAAATACATTTGACCACAGGGAGTTACAACAGGCGGCTGCCTAGGACTGCCCCCCAGATTGTGCCGCTTTGCAAATCTTAAAGAAACACCCAGAGAGAGCTGAAGGCTGTGCCGTGGGGTCACTCAGCCGGGGATGCGTTTCACAAACACACCGGGGCAGTGGATGGTACCTGCAAAATGCCAGCTGCAGAACCCCGGGCTCCGCCTGTATCTGTCAGCCGTTGTCCGTGGCTCCGATGCGCCCCTCGGGATTTTAAGGTCGTGTTTTCAGAGAGAACTCCTGCTTCCGCTATGGAATATGTACATAAATGTAAAGTACGGGCAAAAGTGGAAGGAGTCGTGTACTTTATTCATTTTTTATTTAAAAAAAATGTTTTTGTGTTTTATTTTATATTTGAGAGAGAGAGAGAGAGAGAGAGAGGGAGACAGAACATGAACAGGGAAGGGACAGAGAGAGAAGGGGACACAGACTCCAAAGCAGGCTCCAGGCTCCAAGCTGTCAGCACAGAGCCCAACGCGGGGCTCGAACTCATGAACTGTAAGGTCACGACCTGAGCCCAAGTCGGACGCTCGACCGACTGAGCCACCCAGGCGCACCAGGAGTTGTGTGTTTTGAAGTAATTACGCTTCTGAAGTTGGTTTTCACAATTTGTAGCTGATATGGCAAATGAATCACTGGGGTGGGAAGTGAGGGTGCTTATTTTAAATGTTTCTATCCTGTTGCGTGTTTCACTATGTCGTTAAAAAATTAAACTGGATAGTCAAACGAGAAAGCCTCGTCTTCAAAACAAGGCACTCGGGAAAGAGTCAAAGTTGGGGTTATTTGTGCTGAAGGAATAATTTCAAAATAATCCTCTAGAGGGAGGACTGAACAAAAATAAAATGAAAGCGAACTGGTATATCGTTTGGAGAGTAAGGTAAAGGGTAAAGGAAATAATGCATCTGACGCACTGAAGGGCTGAACCTCCTCACAGAGACAGAGAATCTTCTAGAAAAGAGCCTGTGCCCCAACAGAGAGAGGGACCGTGTGCCCTGAAGAGAAACCCCTAGCTCCGTGCCCTTTCATCCCTGACCTCCGAGGGACCGCTGAGGACCTGCTCGTCCTACCAGAGCGACCCCGAACCTTGCTGGCGTGGGGTGCTGGTGTGGGGCAGGTGCAGGCTTCGCTGGGCCACCGCCGCGGTGGGCCCGGCTCTGGCAAAGACCCCAGGGGCCTCCGGGGAGCCCAGCTCTCCAGCACTTCCAACTGGAGGAAGTTTGGGGGTCCCGGCCACCAGAGGGGGCCCCGCCATCGAGCCCCCGGGGTGGCCACCGGGAGGATTTCAAAGGAAAGT
The DNA here is from genome assembly GCF_046562875.1 of Panthera onca. Taxonomy (NCBI): domain Eukaryota; kingdom Metazoa; phylum Chordata; class Mammalia; order Carnivora; family Felidae; genus Panthera; species Panthera onca. The sequence continues at coordinate 219,589,799 of NC_138346.1, read as the reverse complement.
CTTCTGATGCATAGCTGTTCTGCCCGGCTGTCGGGGAGCCAGAGATCCAGAGATCCAGAGAGTCAAGAGGGACCAGAGACCCGCACCCGGCCCTCGCCTGGGAGAGCTTCTCTAAGCCCCGCACCTGCTGCAGGGCCCCGCTCAGGACAGCTGACCCGGGAGCCGCCCTAAGCCACGCTGCGCGACTTTAATTAGGTGGGCAGGGTGTTCCCTTTCCCCACGGGTATATGTTCACATCCTGACAGCATCCATAGAAACAGATCTGCCAGAATAAGTCACATATTCTTATATCACTCAAGGGAGGAAAGCGAATGCGCCCTCCCATCCTTTGCTTTTTTCAAGTAAAAAAAAATAATAATAATAATAACACAATAGCAGAATCCACAAAGAAAGATCCCCATTAAAATGTTCCCAGGCTCTTAAACACCCCCGTTTAAATTCTGGGTAATCGGCTGCATTGTGCTGTCCCCGGGAGGGGCCGTGGAGTTGGTGGGTGCCATTCAGGACCATTTGTGTCATATAAATGCTTGTGATTAGGTTTTTAATAAACCGTTTCGATTCTATTTCCTGGGCTTGAATAGATGCTTGAACTTGGCTGGTGTGGACCTGAAAGGGATCCAGGTAATATCATTGTGGGGGACACACTTTTAGTTCCTTTGATATATTTCGTCAAAGGTGACTGGCCGTAGGAACTGGCTGGAACATGGGGAAAGAGGGAGAGCTATTGAATTTAATTGGTCCCATTTGTCATTCAAGACTGACTTTGCCCACCTCTGTCTATGAATCATTTTCAAACTTGCCGATCGGACCAAATGTGCCCACAGCTTGGGAAGGAAGCCGGCTTCGGGCTCCCGGGGAGACATCTCAGGCCGAGCTCACGTCCAAGGGCAGGCCTGGCGTGCGGCTCAGGGTCCATCACCGAAAACCCGGATGGCCTCTGGCCGGGATGATAGCGCCTGAGAATCCAGGACCCGTGACACCCAGAAAGCGGGTACTGCCCCTCCCCCTCTCTGTCATTCCACGTCTGATACGCGGGGACGGCTGGGCGCGAGAGAAAGGATGGGCCTGTTGGATTACGGTTATGGGACCCCGGGGCCTCTCCCCACTCATGCAACTAGACGGTGGCTGAGCTCTGGGTGCCCTGGGAAGCAAGAAATCCTAGGAGGTAGAATCATTTCAATCAACCGTTCGGAGGAAAAGCGGACCTCCAGTCTCCATGAAGCCAGACAAGGTGCAGACCCAGGCCCGGGGGGGTATTCTGGGCCTGCTTGGGAAGGGCCCAGAGTTGCCTATTTGTAAGGCATCCAAAGACAATAGCATCTGCACCAGAAGCCCTCTGCCAATGACCATTTTTGTATGCCAAAGAGTTACAAGAGGTGCTCCTTCTGGGACAGGCAGGTATTTGCTTAGGTTTGGCCTGTTGAGATTTGAGCTATTTCCAGGAGCTGATCTCAAAACACCGCCCGATATGGAAGGCCGTGAGTCATGGTACTTCTCTGGACTGATGCGTCCCCAAGGAGGAAGAAGGATGGGCTTGGAGAGACTGAGTCAGCGGCAGGGAAGGCACTAAATATACCCCACCGGCTCTATCCTGGCCGCTGCCCCAGCGTCCTTGAACACCTACTGTGTGCCAGGTTCCACAGGGTGTGAGCCCGACAAGTTAGCGTGGCCTCTGCCCTGGGAAATAGGACGCTGTCACGTTGACTAGGGGGAAGTCGTGCTGTCACCCTGGACCCAGGAAAAACTGTAGCTCTGATTTCCAGCAAGGCAGGGCAACGAGAAGGAGGGTGTGTACTTGCTTGAGCAGAACCCATGGAGGAACAAGGAGGAGGGGTCGAGAGTGGGACAAAGGGAGATGAGGAAAGAAAGACCCACTGGGCAAAGCCATATGGAATATGGCAGGAGGGAGAGGTCTCAAGTGCCCATTTTGTCTCCTAAGCATTCATTGAGCACCCATTGTCTGCCTGGCTCTGGGAATCAGATGAAACCCTCAAAGCTCTCATCATCCAGGGGAAGAGAAAGGAATCATGTGGACAAGACAGTCACAGCCCACTGTAATCTGTACTGTGATGGGGCAGGGACTGTGAGGACCCCCAGAGGGGCCCACCCTGATGTGTGGGATCAGGGCAGGTCTCCTGAGAGAGGCGTCCCTGTGTTCTGCTGCTTTACATCTCCTGGAAGGATGCTGCCTTGTATCTCACTTTGGCAAGTGGAGGAAGCCAAAAGTGTCTGGAAAGGTCTGGAAAACTGTGCCTCATCCATCCATCCATCCATCCAACAGTCCATCCATCCATCCATCCATCCATCCATCCAACAGTCCACTCATCCATCCATCCATCCATCCATTGGTAGAGATGCTCGGTGAGCTACAACTGAACACCAGTCCTTGGCAAAGCTCTGGGGAAGCCTTAGTTGTTCTTGGCCACCAGCCTCAGGTAGAAGACAGGTGAGAAGGACAGGACCAACCAGGGTGTGCAGCACTAGTCCCCATAGGTCATGAAAGGAATGAGGCAGGCAGCCAGGACCCATTATCCAACCTGTCTGCCCCTTTCTTGCTGTGCAACATCAGGCCAGTTACCCAACTCCTCTCTGTAAGTTTCCTCATCTACAGAAGTGCCTACAACGGTGGCTGCCCCTTTGGGTGGATGTGAGCCTTTCGTGACTCGGTGGGGAGGCTCAGCAGTGACTACAGAGTCAGCGGTCTGCAGGGGGGTGGTGGCCGGAGGGGCATGTTGCCTCCGCATGATGGGGAGCGTGGTGGGAAGGGCCAGGTGGGCAGCCCCTGTAGAGAATGTCTGAGGAAGGGATGGGAAGACTGTGCTTCTCTCCACCCAGACGCGTCTGGTTCTCTGAGAGGTGCTTCTGGAATCACTCCTGGGTGCAGCCTGCATGCATGATCGTCGTCTGCAGAGACAGGGATGGACCCGGAGGGTCTGAGGACAACCAGGCCCCGGACCTCAGAGCGTTCTATCCAGGTCACGGGCTGGAGGACGCACAGGTAGCAGCCGAGCAGACAGAGCTGGGTGAGGAGGCCCTGGGGGGCCCGGGTGGGCTTCTACATGGGCTTCCACTCTGGAGGCTTCTGTCCAGCCGAGAGCGCCTGCCTGGAGGTCTCCAGCACCCCTGCCCCCGCAGGCTGCAGCAGCTGTGAGAATTCCTCCCGCACCTGCCGGGGAAGGGGGGGGTGTGCCTGTTCACAAGCTCTGCAGTTTGTCACCCTCTATGTGGCCAGAGAAGGGTTACAAATGTGACACCTCCCGGGGCCTCGCATCAGCCTGTCGGTGGAACCGCTTCCTGTGAGCAGACCCCGGGCTCCCACCCACCCTGGGCAAGGACGCCGCCACAGGCGTTTGGTTTTGGTTGTTTGGGCTTTTTTTCCAATCTTTTTTATGATCGAGAACAAAACAGAGGTGTCTCTTTCAGAATGTCACAGCTGAGCCTGCGGTGCAGGCAGCCCTTCGGCTCACAGGCTTCTGCTCCCGGCCCAGCTTCAAATCAAATTAGGGTTTGAAAAGACGTTGGGGCTGTTAGCATCCTAACCACAGCAGCCCGAGGGGCAGGGGCAGGAGGGTGTGGGACTTGCAAGCTGGGCGGTGGGGCGGTGGTGGGGAGGGGACCTTGCAAGCCAGGCCAGGACCTGGCCTTCACCTGTCCGACCCTCGGTGGCCCTTCTTGGCTCCGCCCTTCCCTGGGCCTCAGCCCCCCAGTCAGCCTCCAGGCCCAGCAGCAGAACCACTTGTGAAATTTCCACCCAAGGAGCTGGGGCCGAGTGGGGCTGGGACCCTCCGCGCCGGTGTTTGCTGGGGGCCCTGGCGGGACCATGCTTCTGCACCTGGGCGCCCACGAGACAGGTGTCGGTGTCCCCGCGGCGATGCCGGGTCAGGGTGGGGGTGCACACGGGGACAGAGCGTGTGCACCCAGATCATACCTGGGTTATTTGAGGTCAGGAATCTCAGCAAGACCGGCTCTGGCAAGCGGCCTCTCTTGTCACACCAGCCGGCCCCACAGAGGTGGGAAGGAAGGGAGGCCCGGGTCTACGGGGCCTGCTTTCCTGAATCTGGGTTCAGCTGAGACCCCGTCTCCATGTTTATGAGTTCTCCCATAAGGCCACGGCAGTGGGTCGGTGGATGGGTGTGGTGGGGCCCAGCCGCCCTGTGGCTGCAGACGCCTGGGGCTCGGCCCTGGGGGTGAGAGCGGGTGGGCCATCGGCGTGAGGAGCCCACTCCGTCCAGCAGAGAGGGGGGCGGCAGGGGCTTCGGCACAGGCAGACAACCCAGGCGTCCCCACGGGGACGGAAGGCCAGTCCCGGTGTGGTGCCCCTGACTATCCACAGGGAACGGACAGAGCAGGCCCCAGGCCCCAGCGCCCCAGGCACTGATATCAATAAGTCACCCCGCTGTTTCTCCTGGGACCCTCGGGAGAGTGTGACCCACTCTGGTGTCCTTCTGGGGTTGGCTAGGAGGGAATGACGTGTGCCGTCATCGCAGATCGAGGTGGCCCCCAGGCGACGCACAGGCCCCCCTGCATGTCAGCGCCGGGCACGTCCCTCGGGAGCTCCGACACCAGACCCTGGGGTCCCAGCTGTCTCACGGGAAGGGCTGGGTGACTTTCTCACTATTGCGCCCGCCTCGATGTCCCCTCCCACCTCCTCTCCACCCGTTCCCAACACAACCAGGCAGTCATACACGGGGCGTTCACCTTCTGGAATACCTTCCGTTCGACCTCAATGCAGGACACCTTTGGGGAGGACGCATCTGTAGACGGGGTCCCCCCCCCCCTACAGAAATTCAACGTACAAACGACATCACAGGTGAAAGTCTTATCATCCCAGCAATGACATCTGAAGATGGAGCCTCTGGGCAAAGTCGCCCCCTGGGAGTGGCCATAACAGCCTGCACCCCCATGGAGCGGGGCAAGCGGAGGGGGTCCTCGGGACTCCTGCTCATCAGCCCCTGGCTCAGCTCGCTGTTCTGGTGCTGGCGGGTCTGTGACGAGGACCCTCTCCTGCTGGGCGCCGAGGCTGGGCCCGGGGCTCTCTCTGTAGTGACCAGGGGCTTTCTCTTTGGGGACACCCTGAGAAACTCCAGAAAGCCCACCTCCTGCACAGGTGGGCAGCAGGGCTCCTGAAGGGAGACACACACCTGTTTGCTGGACGTCCCTCTCCTACTCACAGCCAGAACTGATTTGTCCCCATCGGGGTCCTGGGGCCCCCCACTGAAGATTCCTGACTGGCCAGGGGACGACTTCCTCACCAGCCAGAAGACCCAGGAAAGAGCCCCGCTTCTGGCCGGTGCCCTCACGGTCCTGTGCTGGACAGAGCCCCCCAGCCTAGCGCGTGTCTGGAGAGCCCGCGGAGCAGGTGCGGCCAGCCGGAGAAGCAGCCATCAGTAGCCAGAAACGAGTCCCCGCGGCACGCACACACTTGAGCGCTCTCAGAACCGGTGTGGGCCCGGGGCTCCGTGCTGGGTGTGTGCAACAAGCTTCCAAGAGAAACCAAGTGTCCCTTACAGTGCACACCACGTGTGCAGGGAGCCAAGGGCCTCCACGCACGCAGCCAGAAATCAGCAAAGAGGATTTCTAGCTCCAAAGGAGGGACTGAGTCAAGACGACCCGACAACCCCCGGGTTGTCGAGTTAGGAATTATGCGATTTCAGGGCAGGACAGGCACATACAGGTCAGAGTCCAGCCCCCCTCTGAGCACCCTGGAAGGACGGCCACCTACACCTTGAATCCCCCCAGTGACGGGGTGCTCGCCTCTCCGCAAGGCCCCTCGCCCGTCCACGGGCTGCCTGCGGAGATGTCCCAACGCCACCGCCACCTCCACCACTGCTGACCACTCGAGGGGTTTCTGTCCCGTTATTCCCTTGGACACTTACAAGTGCTGGTCCGAATCCCCAGTCTGCCCGTGTGCTCCTCTCGGGTCAGGGCTACAGCCCATGGCCTGGGGACAAGACGTGCGCTCGGGAGGAAGCCCAGCCCCCAAACAGCCCCTCAGGCTGCAGAGTGTGGGGGGACCCCCAGAGCGAGGTCACATTCAGGTCACAGCAAGGGCCAGTGACCCCGGTTCTGCTGCAGGCAGCTCAGGGCAGCCCTGAGCTAGAGACACTTCTCTCGGATCCTTGAGACCAACGACCTCGGCCCTTGTCTTCCCAAGACACGCATGGGGAGCCCCCTCCAGCTGCTTCCAGAAAACACCTCTCTCACCATGAGCTTGGGAGTCATGCTGGCCCTTGCCCTGGAGAACTGGCTTCCGTGAGATACCTGTTTTTCCTGGAAGCAGCCCCCTTCTGCCCGCCTCTCCCCTGCTCCCTCCACCCCCTCTCCACCTCTCCCTTCCCTCCCTCCTTCTCCACCCCCCACCTCTCCTCCCTTCCCCTCTCCCCCATCTCCCCTGCTCCCTCCCTCCCCCTCTTCCCTATCTCCCCTGCTCCCTCCACCCCTCCCTCCCCTCTCTCTCCCATCTCTCCTGCTCCCTCCACCCCCCTCCACCCCTCCCTTCCCTCGCTCCCCCCTCTCATCCCCACCTCCCTCTCAGCCAGAGCAGGTGGGGACCCAGGCCCATGACCTGCCTGCCAGGACTCCTGTCTGCTTGTGTTATGACCCCATGCTGTCAGCCACATTGCTGGTCAGTGCTTGGTCATATCACCACTGAGCCCCAGAATGAGAGTCAGGACAGGGGATTTATGAGCTCATCCAGGCTCCCTCTGCACCCGGACAGAGGTGTTTCCAGAATGCCTTTCCCCCACCTCCTTCCGTCACAAGAATGGACTTTCTGTTTTAGTTACTCATGGACCCCATAAATCGTAACCACGCTGTGTGTGTGTGTGTGTGTGTGTGTGTGCACACGTGTGTGCACGTGCCCGCATGTGCCTCTGGACAGAAATGAGACCCCCACGGCTCTGGGGGTCCTTAGAGAAGGGGTCAGGGTAGGAGGAGGCCCTCTCCGGTCCCCCCACCACTGTCACGGGTGGACACCATGCCTGGACTTCGACGGGGCTACCTTACGGCCACGGGGGGGGGGGGGGGGGGCAGGCTCACAGTGCCCGCGCCTTCCTGCATGCCCCGAGTCCATTAGGCGAGCTGACGACAGATGCCTCGGCGTCCCCCCTGCACGCCCGGCCGGGTCCGTGGCTGTTGCACGTGAGGGAGCCAGCCCAGCAGAGAGCCCACAGATTAGAAGTGCAGGAAACCTCAAATGATGTGCAAAAAAAATTGTCAAGGTTAAAAGAATTTTTCCATCCCTTTGCTTCATAACTCAGCATTTCTGATGGCGGTGATTTATGAGCGAGGGGAGCTGGCAGGGGGACCGGGGGTGGGGGGGCCTGTGAGGCCGAGTGGGGGGACGGACAGGAGGCAGCTGCCGGGAGAGGCTCTGGGATCCCCGAAGCTCAGCCCCGAATAACGCGGAGCAAGGCTTTGGAGTGGGGTCAGGCAAGGCAGCCGGATGGCAAATCTAGAGACTCGGCCCCGAGGCCCCCCAGGCCGCTGCCTACAAGGGGGCGGGGGCGGAGGGGCGCAGGGGGGAGAGGCCGGGGGGCTGGGCCCCCTCCCTCCTTCCCTCCTCAGGCATCGCGCACAATCAGGGGTCAGCCGCTTGCCGCTCTCGCCCTCCGACATCCACTTGTAACTGTCTCGGGCTCCAGGAGCCAAGGCGGGTGAGGGGTGGTCTCGACCTGGCCTTCCGGGCGCTGGAAGGTCTCACTGTAGGAGAGGCAAGGGCAGGGACCTGTGGCCTCCTGGGCCTGCTTTCTGGACTCCAGGACCCCGTGGGCCTTTGAGCAGGCACGGAGACCCTCCCTCCGGTCCCTGCCTTGGCTCCAGAGCCCTGCGTCTGGCTTCTGTCTCCTCTTGCGGCGAACCCGGCAACACCAGCACCTGCGGTGACCGGTACGGGGCCGCGCAAGCACAGACGGAGACCTGAGCCCGCAGGGGCTCTCGGGGTGGGCTTCCCAAAGGCCCAGCTCGTCCACTGCAGAGACCCTGCGGGGAGGACGGAGAGAGGAAAGGAGCGGAAGCCAGAGGAGACACGTGTCTGCACCCCGTTTCTCCCTGCCTGGGGTCACAGAGGGCACGGGCCCATCCACACCCCAAAGCAGAGCCAGGCCTACAGTGTCCTGCCCGCCGCGCCGGGGGCTCAGGCCCCGGTGAGGCCCAGGTGAGGCCCCACCACCCAGCCGCGACGACAGACGCAGGCCTGGGCCCTCCCACCACAGGGGCATTGCAGGTTCGGGCCCCAGACCAGGACTCGGACCTTCTCTGGCGGAAGAGGTACCTGATGCTGCTCAGAGGTAGAGCTTCAGGGAGGAGTCCCCTCAGACCCGCAGGACCCGCCAGGAGGTGACGCCCACCCTGTGACCACCCAGATGGTCAGGGGTTGGGGGGACAGGCTTTCTGGGCTGAAGGGAAGGGGCACTTCCCAGGGGGCACCAGGAAGGAGGGCTGCTGGCCCTCCAGCGTGGAGCCTCCCCCACAGGGACAGGGACGGCTTGGCATCCCGTGCGGGTAAGCAGCCAGCCGTGTCCACGCCCAGACGTGCTTGAGAGGACGGAGAGGGCTGCCTGGCACGGGGAAGGCTCAGGAGAACACGGGCCACGTGCCAGCACCTGCCCGGCTGTCCTAAGGGAGAGAGAGAGGTTGGTTCCACGAGGACCCAGAAAGCTCACGGGAAGGCTGGGGCGTCCGCGCCGAAGGCGTTCCCTGCCCGCAGCAGGACCGAGGGGAGACCAGGCCGCCGTGGGGGGACCGAGGGGAGACCAGGCGGCTGGCTCCAGGTGTGCACGTGGGACTCGGGCGTGGGCTCAGGTGGCAGTGTTGGACCGACAGGTGCCGGAGGGCGACGGACAGTCACTGCGGTCCAGGCGCCCTGCGCTTTCCCTCATCTGCCCCCAGGACAAGTCCTGTGAGCACCCGGAGGGTCAGACTCACTCTCTGGGGGGCAGTGTGGAGCCACCCCCGCGTGGCACGGAGCTCCCCTCGCGGCAGGCCAAGAGCCCCGAGGACTGAGCCTGCAAGGCGCAGTGCAGAGTCCCAGCCCCCAGAGAATGTGCTCTGCCTCTGGGACCCACATCCCAGGACGATCGTTCCCAGCCGGGGAGGCGGGAGGCGGCGGGGGGGACGGGAGGGTGCAGCCGTGGAGGACGGTGGCAAAAAAGGACACAGATGAGCGAGGCCCCCCAGGGAGGGTGCGTGCAGGGGGGAAGCGGGGGCCTCTGGGGGTCGGTCCTGTAGGCTCCCTCGGGGCCACCCCCTCACTGGGGCTGGTTTGTCTTTTCCCAAGACATGTTGCTGGTTTCTCAGCAACCACCTGAGTGGCGCCTCACACGCGCACACACACACACGCATTCACACGTGTGCACGCACACGCACAAGCATACACGTGCACGTGCACATGCAAATGCACTTGCAACATACAAGGCACACATAAGCACACTCACACATGCACGTGCACATACACGCATGCATATGCACACGCACACACGTATATGGGCAAACTGGGTGAAGAGGGCTTCTAAGCACTTAGGACAGTGGTTACTTGGTTAGTTGGACGGATGGATCAGTGTGCCTCTAGCCACTACTTGGGGAGACAGACCCAAGCCCGTCAAGGTGAAGCAACACCCTTGAGGCAACAGGTCAGCCCGGGGGCCGCATGGGCAGTGGGGGCAGAGGCCGCAAGGGCTGTGATGGTCCCAGCAGCCTGTGCCCTCTTCGCCATCCCCAGCCGGTGCCACGGGTGGGGTCGGACAGAGACAGTGGCTGGGGGGGGGGGGCATCACAGGGAGCCCGGGCCCCCGGAGGGGGTTGGGGTGGGGTCCATGGGTCTTGGCTGCTCGGCCCCTCTTCCTCCTGTGACAGAGGAAGGTGGCAGGACTGCCCCTTCAGTTGACGTGCCGCTAACCACAGGTTTTGCTTTGTGGGTCTTTTCTGCGGGTTTCCTGCAGTTGGGGTAGGAGGCGCAAGGGGGGCCCCTAAGAGGCGTTAGCGCCCGGAGGGGGGCCTCTCCCGCGTGGGCCTGCGCTCCCATCCCTGCCGGCCAGCCCCAAGTGGCCTCCCGATGCCGGCCTGGAGCCAGCCATGCCCCTGCGCCCCCTGGCACCCCGAGGTCCGGCTTCTCTGCGCCACACCGCCCTCCAGCCCCACCCCTCCGTCTCTCATCTCCCTCCTCCCCAGGCCCCCCGGCCTCTCTTCCCTCTCTCAGAATTAGGCCCATTTGGTGAAAGCCCCCCCCCCCCAAAAAAAAAGAGAATCACAGAACCGTGGTCCCTGGATTCGGAGCCCCCTCCAGATCAGCCTCCAGAGACGTCAGCAAAGCTGGGCCTGAGCTTGTCTGCTCCGAGACTTGTCATTTATGGGAGGCACTGCTGGTGGCTCCGGGAGGGGCTCCAGGCACCCCCACGTGCAGGGGGGCAGACAGGACAGAGGCAGGTTCCGCGTCTCCCGCGGCAACGCGCCTGCCTCCCGAGATCTCCGTTTCCTCACCATCAGAGGCCGGGCGGGGACCTTGGCCGTGTAGAAAGTGTCTGTGGACATTTGGGGAGCACCTGAGCTGCTACAGAGCATCCAGAGTTGCTGGTCAGAAGCTTCTGCGGGCCTCGGCCAGGAGCTGCCCTTCCCCGGGCTTTATTGTCCAGAATGGGCGCTCAGGACGCCCTCCGGGGGAGCAGAGGCCATGATGCTTGGAATCAGCCTCCTCTGTCTTTGCCGGGACAGGCTGCTACCCCCTGTCCTGACTTTACTGGGTCCTTCTGACACCCTGTTCTCATGTCCCCTGCCCACTGGACGCCCCTTCCTACTTTGAGGCTTCAGCCCCTCCCTCCTAGGCTGTAAGACCTGGGGCTGCGCTCCCCGGGAATTTGGTCCAAGATGCCGCTGGCTTCCGTGGCTCTGGATTCAGAACCCCACGCAAACACCGGACGGAGCAGGGGTGAGGATGGGAGGGATTCTGCTGCAGGGGCACCCCTCTCCCGGCGGGGGACAGCATTCAGGTCTTCTAGCAAATGACCCTCTCGGACGCACACACCCGGAGAAGCTCCAAGCCCTGCCCGGCAGGGGCTTGTGCAGAGACCCGCGGCGGGGACCGGGTCAGTGACGCCGGTCACACGCGCGTTGGCCGCTGGGCGCGCCGGGAGAGGCCGGGCATCTGCGGGCCCCGGGTGTCGAACGGAAACTTTTCACCTTTAAGAAAACTGAATGCTTTTCTTGCTCTCTTACTTTCAGGGGGATGTGCACGCCGGTGTGGGCACGCACGCACACACGCCTGCACACGCACACTCACGCCGAGTCCCTGCGGTCACACACCCCGACAACACCTTTACCTTCAAGAATGTTTTTCTCCAGCCCAGCGCCCCAGCTCCCCTTAGCAGAGGGCTCTGTTCTTAGACACAGTGGCCTCCGCTTTCTCACGTGTGGGGCGGCTCTGCAGGGGGTGGGGGGGGGCGGGCTGTGCAGCCCCTTTACTGCCAGACCAGGGCTGCAGTCTGCTCGGTGAGAGGAAGGGCCGTCCTCCCGTCCCTCCGCCAGGCTCTCAGAGGCTCCTGGGACGGGCAGCCGGGGGGAGGCGGGGGACAAGGACGTCGCCAATGCCCAGGGGGTCTGCTGAAGTCCAGACGCCGACTGCCTTCCTACTGGGCCCAGACGGCTGGTCCCTCATTGGGCAGTTGCAGGCTGTGTAGACCAGCACACAGGATGTCTCTGACCCTCCTCGGTTCTCGCTCTCCCCGACAGATCTCCGAAGACCTGAGCACGGAGAAGCTCTGCATGGAGGCTGCCCCGGCGGGGTCCGGCAGCTGGCTCAAGTACATCCGGGTGGCCTGCTCCTGTAATGACCAGAACCTCACCATGTGCCAGATCAACGAGCAGGTGGGTCTGGGGCTTGCACACCGGCCCTCGGAGTGGCTCCTGGGGCCTCGGCGCCCAGAGAGATGGTGGGGGCGGGGGGTGCCGGGGCGAAGGGGCAGCCGGGCCCTGGCCTGCCGCGGGGCAGGGAGCTCCGTGACACCCCGTGGCTGTTCCCCGGGGCCTTCTGTTGGCAACCCAGTTACGCACGACTGTCCTTGCGGCTCTGCTCGGAAGTGCTCTCTGGGGGGTCGGCACCGCCCTCCGGGGGTGCCCTGGGAGCCCCTACGGCGTCCCGGCCAGCCTGCGGAGGCCACTGGCTCCCCTGGCCGACAACCCATCTTTCTCCTGAGCCGGGTGGCCCTGACTTCAGCCCCTGGCCCCAGGGCCGGGACGCCTCACTCCTGCTGCCAGCCCCCCTGGGAGGCCAAGGACCCCGCTCGCTCGGCACGCTGGAGCCTCACTCGCCGTGCTATTTCCACGCCACCCTGGGAACGCAGGCACCGCTGGCTCTCATCGTTCATGGTGGCCATCCGGGCTGAGAGCCGAACAGGACAGAAGATGCCATATGCAGCCCCCACGTGTCCCCAGTGCTGGGAGGTCCTATTCTGTGTCTTTAACTACAAGTTCGCAAATGGCCCCTGAAGACTCCCCACCCCGGAGCCAGGCCCCTCGGCACGTCTCCGCTGCGTTCCCGGAGCACCGCTGGGCTCCTCGGGGTGCCCAACCCGGCCGATCGAAGCAGCGTGCGCTTGCCGAGAATATCTTGGGGTTCACGGGAGATTTCATCTGCGAAAGGGATTCCTCTGCTTCCAAAAATGTTTCCGGAGACCACATAACAAAGACGACATTCTCCCGTCGCCTGTGCAAACCATTAAAAGTGGATCGAGGCTCTTGACTTCAGAGAAACGGTTTTGCATTAGGAAACACAGAGAGCACGCACCAGGGAGGTCCCTGGGACCCCCGTCAGCTGCCCCCCCTCATCCGCTCAGGCTCCTTCTCGGCCCTGAGGCTCGGCCTGGATTAAGCCCTGGACACGAGCTGCCACCAGACGCGGCGAAGTTGGAAGCCACCTCTGCTCCTGAGACGGCTACAGCTCATAGCCAGAACCCAGCATTTTGAAAATAAGGTGGTTTGGGTTGTTGGTTTTTTTTTTTTTTTTCTGATTGCAAAAAATATTGCAGAAATTGAAGCCAAAAAGAATAATCCTCAAAAATTAGAAGAGAACTTAAAAAAAACAAACCACTTTTCCTTCCTCCAAATGAAAGTGAAATCTGAGTGACGGACGGTCAGATCCAGGCACGCCCCTCCTGTGCGGACCGCGCGTATGCCCGACCCGTGTCCGGAAGCTGATGGGCAGCGGAAGGAACACCGTGGGGCCGAGCCCCGGATGGCACTTCGCGAGAGGCAGGATCCAGAGTCTCCATTTAAGAAACATGTTTGCTGGACCGTTTGAGCCAAACTTTAGTAGCAAAGCAGGTACCTTTTCATGACAAGCTTCTAGAAAAGCACACAGATGTGTCATCAGACATCTTTGTGTTCTTATTAACATTTCGGGGAAGCGTTTCTGCCAGCTCCACATAAGGGTCCGCGTGGGACTGACTGCTCTGCAGCAAAGTCTTTCCATCTCCTTCCACCAGGGAACAGGGATACTTTCGGCTGGGGTGGAGTGAGTCTTGAACTCCGGCTGTTTCCCTTAACCCCATTGAGGGGGGGTGACTGGTCCCGACGGCTGGAAACACCGGTTGCTACAGAGCAACAGGCTTGACCTGGGTTGGAGCTGGAATAAGAACGTCCCTGAAATAGTAATAATAAAACAAAGATTTTTGAAGACAGGCTTCTCTTTGAGAAGGAAACATTACACGATAGTAATGGGGTTTCTCAGATGTCCATAATCCCAAGAGTTTCTACCAGGATTTCCTGGCACTTATGGACACCCCAGCCCCCGCTGCACACGCGCACACACGCACACACACACACACACACACACCGCCCTCGACAGCACGGACGTGGAGGGGACAGCGTCCAGACTGAGAATCTAAGAGGCATAAGGCAGTGTGGGTTTTGCCAGATGGTGCTCAGAAGCCCGTCACATGACCTCAGCCCTGGTTTTGAGAGGACGAAGAACCCTGGGCAGGAGGGGGTCTCGGGGGCACGAAGAGAAAGTCCCTGAAGTCACGGCTCCCTGAAGAACCGAGCTGGCAGCTCCGAACAGGAGACCGTGTCCTTCCGAGGGAGCCACGCGTTTCTTCCACGGACTGCGGCTCCCATGGCCGTGAGCACAGCCCTGCCTCCAGCTTCTCGTTCATGCCACAAGGCCCCCTCTTGGCGCCCTGTGGCTCTGACGGCCACCTCTGTCCCCCTCTCTGCAGCTCCAGACGGCGGAGCCCAGGGCAAGAGAGGCCACCATCGGGCCATGGATTTCCTCCTGGACTCAGCCCTATCCACTAAACAGTGGCGAGCGGCTTTCACAGACGGTCCTGGGCCAACACAGGCTCTGGGGTGGCCGGTCTGCTCCGGACAAAGTGGCCACGGCCTACGGCTGGGGGCTCCAGGTCTGTCTCTGGGTTTTTGGAAGTGGTCGGATCACAGCCGTAGACTCTGGAGGGCCCTGATTGACCTTTCCCACTTAGCATAAACGGAAAGCAAAGGGGAGCCCACGGGCAGCAGAGATCCCCGGGTAGCATGACCCTCCCCCGGCCCCGGGCGACCTTCACTCCCCTCCCCCTGCCGCCCGCCAGCCCCTGCTTTTCCTTCTGGAAAATCTGAGACGCTCAGATCACCCCTGGGTGGTTCTTTCTCCCGCAATTATGGGCACACGAGTCGGTCTGAAACGCTGCGGGAGACAGACGGGGCCTGTCCCTGGATTTGTTTTAACGTTAAGCCCGAAATCAAGAGCTTGGAAGTAAGCGCGCCCACCGGAGGGAGCAGAGAGGGGCGGAGGCCTGTTCACAGCGCGCCGTCTCCCCGTCCCCACCCACCTCACCGGGGCAAGGATGCTGGGGCCCGACGTCAGTGGCCAGCGGGGCCAAGGAGGGCGTGAGCCGGTGCTGGGGTCACACGCAGATGTCGGGGAGCACGACTCGGGGGCTCCGATCGCCCCCGCGCATGGAGGAGAGCCCCCGGGGCCCATGCTGTGCGTCCCCAGGGCCGGCCTGGCGGCAGGGAAAACCCAGCAGCACCAGCAGGTTTCCCGGGGCACAGCCAGCTCAGCCCGGGCACCGGGGCCGGGTCTCCCCGAAGAGGAAGCAGACAAGCTTGTTAAAGAAAGGCATTTCGTTAGCAGATCAGCCGGCCGATAACCACACAGCCCCGCGTCCAGGAGAGCCAGCGCTTGTGTTTAATGGAAACCTGGTGCTCCCGGGCCGGCCGCACGTCGGCCCGGCAGCTTCTCTTTTGCTTTCGCTTCCCTGCCCTCGATGCGGGACCCCGCCGCGGTGGCCGGTCGGGGCGTGGAGCCGTCCGCCAGGGCTGGAACCCGCAGGATGGCGTCCAGCACGGGTCCCCCGCCGCCTCTGCTCCCACCCCGCAGGATTTTCTAAATTAAACCTTGTAAATGGATTGGCCCGTTTCAATGGTAGCTCCCAAACAATTAGATACAATTTCCCCCTTTGAAACGAGAAGGGCAGGGGATTCATTGTAGCGTTTCCTGGCCAGTTTATAAAAGACTTAACATATATATCAAATTCATCGGGAGTCCGAAAGCCGTGGAGTTCTGCGGTGCCCTCTTCAGAGCAAGCTGACCCTGTCTTCGGGAAGGAACAAGACCTAAATTCGACCACGCCGGCACAACACCGGCCGGAGCCCTTGTCAGAATTTCCACTCTTCTCCTTCTTGACCGAATGGGGTGCTGGATTAGGAGAGCCACGTAAGAACGGTGGGGACCACGTTCCCCAGTAATGTGCGTGTGTAGATACACACGCTCTCCAGCCCCGAACCGTACGACGAAGGAAGAGACAGACGTGCGGGACTTTTTCCCACGTTTGTGCCGCTGGGAAGGAGACGGCACAGCGGCAAGACCGGAAAGATTCTCGGACACGAGTTGCTTCAGCCCCGCGTGGGAAGACAGGAGCGTGGCAACCGCCAGGCACGCCAGGCCGTGTCCTCTCCCCGGCGGAGGAAGGAATTGTCTGCCTGTCCCTGGAGCCCGAGCCTGCCGTGGGGGCCCGACCCAGACCCGCTGTCCCCGCGGTCCCGCTCGGCTCTGAAAACGCACAGGCAGGCCTCCGCAGCCCCCCGCGGCTCCCGGAGCCCTCCCCGCTCCGGCTTGGAGCACCGCCTGGGTGGTTTTTTAAACTCCCAAGTGCTCAAGCCCTCAGGCAGCCTCAGGGCTCTGGTGTCCACAGCCCTTCCCAGGCAGAGACTCCCACAGCCTGGGGACCTCAAGGAGGAAGGACACACCGCGGTGTTTCCAGAGTCCGCGCCGGAACCGCCTTGCCTCTTCGGGGGTCCCTGAGAGGAGAATGCCCAAGGACCGGCGTCCCCTGTGGGGACAGGCCAGAAGCGGACCGGCCATTCCACTCCCCCTTGCTGCTTCTCTTTTGTGAAAAGCCCTCGCAGAGCCCCCCAGAGGCCTTCACAGATCCCGCACAAAGCCGAAATCCGGGATGCAGGGAGGCTTTCTTTTTGCGATAAGCACACTGAAAGCGATGTTGCCCGCGTAACTCAGACACTCCTTGAAAGGTCCTCAAACTGTCAGAGGGGGAGAAGCGGTCCCGTGCACGTGACCACTTTCACCTTTCTGAGCCGTCCGTTTGCTCCGGGCCGGGCAGAGCCGTGGCCGTGGCCGAGCACCCCGTGCAACGCGGGGGCAGCTTCTCGTAATTTCAATCGTAAAACCCCCAGATTAAGTAGGAATGACAATCGTAGAACCTAAGTCGTCGTGTTCGAAAGCAGTATCACCCTCGTGAGTTGATTTGATATTTAAAAAAAGATACTTGAGGAACTCAAGAAGCTGTCTAAAAGTGACATCTATTTTAAATCTGAAATATTTCTTTGTCTTAAAGAACGTTGGGGGGAGGGAGTGACGTTTGTTTTCGCGGAAGGGTCTGAATGAGCACGGCCTGTGTGAAACCGACTGTTCTCAGGCACTCCTCTCCGCCTTGTGTTGGGAACGTGGGCGTATTTGTCCCCGAGCTCCATCTACCTGCAAGGGGCCCGCTCCCGTGTTGGGAGAGGGACGAGGGGGAGGAGAGGACCCCCACTCAGGGCCACCACCGTCCCTGCGGACAGAGCAGAGACATTCAAACAGGGACCTAACCTCAGACCTGTCTGTCTGGCTTCGGTATTTTGAAAGCCGTTTGTGAGCAGACGTTTATTGGCTCCCATGAACCCAGCTGTTGTGACTTCCCCAGCTCTCAGATCCTGAAACCAGAGAGAAAACTCCAGCTGGGCCTTGCCCAGAGCACGGAGACAGGGTTTCAGCCGTGCAGGGCTGCAGCTGTTGAGGGCGCGGGTTTTCGCTGCTGTCACAGACACAAACCTTTTTCCTTTTCCCGCGGTGGACGAGGCACCACAGGGGAGGGTTTCTTTTTCCTGGAGGAACAGGCCTCTCTCCCTCCTGTGAAAACGAGTGCTCAGCCCGTCCACATGGCAGGCGGGGCCCTCGGTCTGAAGCCGGCCCAGCCGCCGAGGGGCACACGGTGAACGGGAGTCGCCCGCCCACTTCAGGAGTTTTTAAGGGGCTACAGAATCATGTATTACAGGCCCCTGCGGAAGGGGCCGGGCTCCGCACCGTAAATGCGCAATTTGTAACGCCCCCAGAGGCCAGGAGCCGCCCAGGCCTCAGTCCCACCGAAGCCTGCGCGGCCTTTGTCCTGGGAAGTCAGCAGAGCCTGAGGACAAACGACCAGGAGGCGGCTGGCTGGCTGATAAGGCCTTTGTGCCGGTGGGAACAGGTCATAAAAACTCCAGAGCCTCCCTCACACCTCCGTGCCCTTGGCAATGGCATCGGCTGAGTTTGGAAAAGTTTGCTCTGTTCACCTCCTGTCTCCCTTTCCGGGTGGAGGCAGGTTGGGGGCGCCCCTGCCCCCCCCCACCCTAACCAGGGCCCTGCGATTAGCACTAATAGCAATTAATTCCGTCTTCCGCTCAAAGTCCAGGCGGCCATGGCTGCGGGCCGCTGGCCGCCCTCCTGTGCTGCGCTCACACCCCTGCCAGGTGCCGTCCGGGGTTGGGGAGGGGGCGCCCACTGTGCACAAAGCTGCCCCCTGTGGCCAAGTGCACCAGACCCTCCCTCAGCTCCTCCAAGGCTGTGTTGGCGGGGGGATCAGTCCCCGGGGAGGCAGGCGGCCTGGGACCACACGTGGGGGCTGTAGAGGGGTCCCAGGAGGTCCGGGCAGCCCTCAGAGCTGGGAGGGGGGTGGGGGCGGGGACCTAGGTGGCCTTGGAGCGCGGGTAGGGGATTCCAGGAGGTCCAGTGGCCTTGGGAGCCACCGGGGTGGGGGGTCCCAGGAGAGGCAGTGGCACTCAGAGAGGGGGGTGAGGAGGGTGGGGGGGGGGGGGTCCCGGGAGGCCGGGTGGCCCTCCGAGGGGGTCGGACGGGGAGGCGGAGAGGGGAGGCGGGCCGCGCCCAGCCCCTGCCAGCCCGGCTGGAGCAGGAGTTCAGCAGTCCCGGCCGGAGGCAGGATGCGGCCCCAGGAGCCGCGCTGAGCGGGACGCCAGGTCAGAGCGGAGCCTTGGGGAGGGACGCGGCGGCGGAGGGATGTGGTGGGCGGGCCCACATTGCCCTCTAACGGGGCCTGAGGAAAGCCACCAGGACCCTCCTCTGGCCCCAGCCGGGCCCCAGCCTGTGCGCACGTAGCTGGCCGCCGGGCTATGTGCACTTGGTGGGCCTACTCACTCACCGCCCAGATGCACGTGTGAGACCCGCCTGCCGACTCAGGGTCCCCTGGCTTTGTTGGAGTGTCCCATACGCTGGGTCCCACTTTGACATCCAGTGGCTCCTCTGATTTGTTTTTCAAGTAACCATTTGGCCACTGCAATTTTTAGTGAAAGTGATACAAAACCGGGACCTTAATAACAATGGCTTTGTGACGACAGTTGCTAAGGTCCATTCCCCATTTGAAACCCCTACCGTTTTGGCAGCAACGTGTGTGACGGCAGTTGCCAAATAAAATGAAGGTGCGTGGGGGGCGGGTGGGGGGCGGGGAGGAACTTTGGGCTGTGTGACACGCCCGTGCCGTGTGTGTTTCTGCCGTGCGGTGCCCTGGGAATCAATCCGGGCAGGCCCCGGGGACACCATGGGGCTCTGTGTGTCCTGGGGCGGGGGGGGGGGTCCCTGCTGTTGTCAGGACTGGTGGTTTGTAAAGGAGTCCGCACGGATGTGGCCTGTGGAGGGGAAAAGGGGTCCCACAAGTGACAGGGATGGCTCAGGCTTCCAGATGTTTCCTGGGGCCCGGGGGTGAGGGGGGAGGCTCAGGGCTCGTGCAGGCCGTGTGCCCAGCTCGAACCGTGTCCCCACCCCCCCACCCCCCCCCACCCCCCCCCCGATGCTGGAAAGCCTGGCCTGGTACCTAAGGCCCAGGTCCTCCGTGAGGGCGGGGCCAGAACAGCTCCAGGAGGGAAGGGCCTGGAGGAGCCTCAGCCCTCAATTTCCTGGGTGCAGATGGAATCTTCTAGTCTTTCTCTGGTCTCCCAGCCAGTCCTGCAGCCAGGCCTTCAGGCTTCTGGAAGGACCTGGGTTACTGTCGCCTGGATAGAGACCCAAATACCCAAGTGCTGGGGTGGTGGGCAGTGGCCTGGCTGACATTTCTGGGATCGAGATACAAGGCTTCCTGGTGTCTGCCCCACTCGTGTGAGGGGTTGGTATCCCCCCCCCCCGCCAGCAGAGGACCCGTGTCGCTGCTCTCCAGGGGTGGGGAGGCTCCCAGGCACAGAAGAGCCCGGTTCTCTCCCACGGTCACCCCGGCCTTTGCAGCTGGTTCCGGGGTCCCCTCCCAAACAGCCCCTGCCCCCATGGCCCTGCTGAGCCTTAGGGCTCCCCAGAGCAGACGGCCCTTTCTCAGGACATGCAGCGGCACTGGCTGAGGCCCTCCGAGTACTGAGGCTACACTTCCCACGTTCTCCTCCCCTAGACCTGAGCCCACTGCTCCAGGCTTCGATCTCCGCCCCTCCCCAGGCCCCACGCACCCCTCCCCGCGCTCAGGGTGCCCCCATCTGGGTCCCCAGGGCTGCCGGGTGCCGGTCACCAAGCTTGCCACAGGCACGTGTATCCCTCCACCGTCCCCATGGACGGTGCCCACGCTCACGGGAGACTCAGGGCCTGCCGTCCTGGCCCACAGAGCCTCTGTCGGAGTTCACGGCCACTTTCAGAATGTCCAGATTGGCCCTCGACCCCCTCCAGGCCCCCACCGGCAAAGGGCGTCTCGCGTACCCTTTGAGAAAAGGAGCCTGAGACCCAAGCCAGGCCCCGCTGCCCGTGAGAAGCGCCAGCCTCCCTGATGCCTGCCGCTGGGACCCGCCCCGCCTGGGCACGGCGTCCTCCGTCCCCTTTACCGACCTCCAACAACGGGACGGAACAAACTACAAGGGGCTCTAGCCCTCGTGAGCATATTCTGCAAAGTTCCAGGAGGGAGACTCTCAGCGGCAATTAGTGGGCAGGTCGAGTGGCCCGCGGGTGTCGCCTGTGTGCGCGCAGCGTGGCTCTCTCGGCAGCCGGGACAGCAACACTCACCCCTTCTCTCTGCCTTTCCGCCTAGATTTATTATAAAGTCATCAAGGACATCGAGCCTGGGGAAGAGCTGCTGGTGCATGTGAAGGAAGGCGCGTACTCCCTGGGCCCGGTGCCCCCCGGTCTGGATGGTAAGCCACCCCGCCTGAGGCCGCCCGTCACTCCTGCCACATGCCGGGGCCCGCCGCTCAGACCCCGGGCCGGCGGGACCGGCCCCCTCCTAACAAGCTCTCCGCTGAAGCGTCGCACTCTCCCCACCGTGGGTTATATGAGCCACACGCCGAATTCCCACCAGGACTTCGGGCCATAGGAGCCGATGGGTATCGTGTGGCATTATATCTTTGTCGTGGAAGTGTCCCGGGGGACTTTTTGTTGTTTTTTTTTTTTAACTGTATTATTAGCAGCATGGTTTTGTGGCTTGGAAACCTCCACCCTGCAGAGCTCCGTGCCGCGGGAGACGTTTCAGGGTCACTTCAGAGAGGGCAGTGCCGGCGTGTAGGTCTTTGAAAGCGGTGCCCTGTCTATCGTCGATAGCAGAGTCCGAGAGAAAAGTTAAGGGGAAACTGATGTCGTGAGAGGGGACATTTCGGGTTGGGGCGTTGCCACAGGGGCACTTGGACGGCAGCTGAGCCCCCGGAACCGTGTGGAGAGCCACCCTCCTGTCCTTTGCTCCCGACTCGTCACTCGGTGCTCGTCCCCCGGGCACGCTTCCCACCCTTCCTCCTTTACACACACACACACACACACACACACACACACACACACACACCTACATCTCAGAGGGTGTTCGAAAATTCCAGCCGCAAGCAGGCTGGCGTTTCCGAAACGCGGCCTTCTCCTCCTTCGTCCCCACTGTGA
This sequence comes from Panthera onca, assembly GCF_046562875.1. NCBI lineage: Eukaryota > Metazoa > Chordata > Mammalia > Carnivora > Felidae > Panthera > Panthera onca. The sequence goes on along the minus strand of NC_138346.1, from coordinate 219,568,438 downwards.
AGCAACATGCCGTTCATCTGGGGACTCTGGAACAGCGTTTGGGTCCCTCCGAGGAACGAGGAGCCCTGCACTGGCAGCGGAGGGCCGGTGGTTAACTCCCTGAGTGCCGCCGCTGAGCTCGCGGCGTCTTCCCTTTGAGACCCCACAAGGGAGCAGAGAAGCCACCTCCCCTTCTAGCCGGGGCTGGTGATTCCGCTCAGCTCACGCCGGAGCAGGCGGGAGGCTGCCTTTTCCCCTTCCTGTCTTTCCTTCCCTCCCCTCCAAAGGCACAGAGGCTTAATGATTAACACCACTTACCACAGGTTCCTCTAATAATGCCACGAGAGGGAGTGGCATGGGCCGGGGCCGGGAGCAAACTCGGAGATCTCTGCCTTAATTTACCCTTTCGATCCCCGAACCTGGCCCGGCGGCTGCGTCCTTCCTCCCCGAGGCCCGTGTCCCTGAGCCGCCGCTCCCAAGTCGTCACGGAGCCGGATCCTATCTGCGCGCGCCTCTCAAGTTTGGTTTTAATTAGGCCGTCAAGAAAAGAAAAATTAACGTCTGAGGTCTGGGTAGTGAGGGGATGGGCTCATTTTCCTTAAAATGATCGTTGAAAAGACCTATGGGTCTCAGGTAGCACACGAGAACTCGGAAAGATAAACCCACTCCCCTTCGGGGAGCACCCGGCCAGGGAATGTCGTTTGTATAATGAAACTTCTTTCTTCCAAAAGGTTTTAAAAACCTGGTTTGCTTTCCCCCGCCCCCACCGGGCCCCCCGATCTTAAAATAAGCCGGGTCCACATCTCCCTAATAATTCATCAAACATTTGTGGGCTGATTGCTTTCCACACATAATGGTCTAGCATCAAATATCTGACTTTTCATACTCTCTGCTGTCACAGTCATCCCCCAGCCCCCCAACGGCCGCCCCCTCCCCAGCTAAACTCAGAATCGCACAGAAAGAAAATGCAGAATCGTTCCTCGCTAAGATAATTATCATAAAAATCTTTTCTCCCGGCCCCAGCTAAACGCAGAGGCCCCTTATCGCGGCAGGAATTTGGAGTCGGTTCTCCACTGCTTTTGAGCCTCCGGTCTGGTCCATTGCCATGCAGATACCGCATAATTGTGTCCCCCTCGGCTCTCTGAAGCCATTAGGCACCGATTTATTTTTCTGTCACATTCCTGCCTTGTGAAGTTGCGGACGGGACTTCACACAGACAGGCGGGGTGTGGATGTGACACGCACGGCACGGGCTGCCATGGCCCGGGCCCGGTGTGGTTTGGGTAGCACACGGAGCGTCCGCCAGATTCCGAGTTGACTCACAATTGTTCGTGCTGCTGTTGCGGGCGGGGGGCCTTTGGCGGGGACAGCGTTCAGGTATCGCGGCAGACACGGGGGCCCCTGTGTGCCAGCCCACTGGGGGCCGAGGGCGCCGGTCTGGTGGATCCCGGCCTGGAAATGCTCTTTGAAAGCCGCGGCTTTGGAAAGAAACGCGGTTTCGGTCTCCCTGCAAGGGACTCAGAGCACAGGGACGCCACGTTCAGGTTCATTCAATAGCTGCGGCGACTTTTTATTTTGTTCTTATTCTTTCAGCGCGGAGGGGAAAGATTTCCCTTGCAGGAAAGCTTCTTGATCTTGGGAGAAAATAAGGAAAATCATTTCCATTCCAGTGTGCTTTTCTTTTGAGAAAGGCTTAAAATCGTTAACTCCGCTCCCCCTTCAAAAGAAGTCGCAAGGATGCAGTGACTTGTATATAAAGCGTATGAGGAAAATGATACAATGTAACGTAACATTATATGATATGGTATAAGTGCAGTATAATATGACATAACACAACAACATGATATAATACAACGTAACACAATATAAGCAGAATATAACCTATTCTTTTGGTGTTTTTTCACGTGGGGTTACTTGCGCCGGGCCCTGGGACCCACATGGCCGCGTGCATCCTCTGTGGCCCGTGCAGCGTGCCCCGGACGTGTGCACTCAATGCCCGCCTTACCTGCGTGGGAGATGCTGGGACACCTGTCCACGCCACGGCACGGGGCGCGGGGGACTGAGGCTTAGACATGTCCGGTGTCCGTCTCTGTCCTTCAACCAGGGCAAACGTGGGTCCGTGGAGGGATGAGGGGGCAGGGAAAGAGGGCGACACGTATCTCCAGTCAGTTCCGTGGCCTCTAGGAGGTCCTCAAACGCCGTCAGAGAGAGAATCAGGCAGGATTTTCATTTTAAATCCAAATTCCAGGCCAACACTGAGAGAATGGGTTGGTTGATGCTATGGGCGGGTGGGGTCGGCCTTTCTTCTCGAATTTGTTGTCAAATTTCAAACTTCTGGGACTGTTCCCAGTTGGGTCCAGAAAGAGTAAACTGCAGACTGGCATTTCTAACTTACTCATGGCGCCAGGAGCGGTGGGAGGGCCCCAGGAAGTCAGAACAAACCCACAGGGGCCGTTTCTGTGGGGTCCGTGCATCCGGCCCCGTTGTGAAACGGGGCTCTCGGTCCTCAGATGTAGAGGAAAGCCACATGTGTTAAGTCGAGGCGGGCCTGCAGGAGACGCCAGGGCGAGCCCAGCTCTCGCGGCCCGTTCGGTGCTCTCCCCGGGCCGCACACGGCGGGACTCCGCCACCCTGCCTCCAGGGCCCCGCCCGGTGCCGAGGCTCCAGTTACACGGCTCTGCCCCCTCCTCCCCGGGCGCACTGGGCCGGCCATTCCGTCTGTCCCGACCTCCGTTTCCCAGTTATAAATCGGGGATAAGAATATTCTCCCCCCGGCAGCGCGTGGATCGGCACGAGCCAGACCTCCAGGGTCCCCGTCGCCGTCCACGGCCCTTCCCGCGGACACTCCGGTTCTCCCGCAAAGGCGATGCTTTAGAGACACGCGGGGATGATTGTGCGGTGATGTGCACCCTCCCTGCGCCCCTCCCCCTCCCCGGACTCCACCCTGGCACCCAGGGGGCCCTCCCAGTGCCTGCATGGGTTTTGTGCCAGCACCTTCTCTGACTTGGTGCTCCGGGCGGCCCCGGGCCCCGCCGTCCCTATCCTCCCGCCCCTTGGTCTGCCCCTCGCAGGAACGGGGCCTGCCCTGGTCTTTGTGTTTGCAGACGCACTGAAGGGTCACTGGGGCGGCCGCCCTCCCTGCCTCCTCCAGCCCCCGGTCTGCGGTTGGTGTGGACCAGCTGGCCCTGCCTCCTCCTGGTCCGTTTCGCAGTTCGCCGTGTGTCTGCGGCCCTTCGGGGAGGTGTTTGGGGCAGAGCCTTCGCGGCCTCAGAGGCCCACACGGGGGCCCCGCCAGGCTCTCGCCCGGAGCAGGGCTGGGTGCTGTAACTCGACTCCCTGACCCAGACAAGCGAGAGCTGCTCGTCCCCGTCTGTGTTGAATTCCTCCAAACGAACACTTTCTCGACGGCTCGCTCTGGTCGGTGGGCAGGCCGGCAGGCCCGGACGGTGCGTCCGACCAGCACTGGAGCCCGCCCGGCCTGTCCACAGGGCGCCTCTCAGCAGCCCCCCCCCCATCACCCAGATGTCTGCCTCCACGCAAAGATGTGGACAGAAGTCACATTTGTGCACCTGAGGGGGTCATCCAAGGCCCCGGAGCATCTCGGATGCAGCTCCCACGGAGCCTGCCCCTTGGGTGTCGGGGAGTGGGGGCCTCCAGGTGCCACCGGTGGGGATGCCAGCTGTGAGCACACACCGGGAGCGGTGCCTCCAACGTTAGTCTCAGGGAAGCTTCTGGTCGGGAACAGGTGGCCCGCCCTCTCTCCTGACCCCCCTGTCCGGGCTGCAGAGCACCCCCTCCCTGTCCTTAGCACTCTGAGATGTTTCCGGTGGTCTCTCTGACGTGGGAGGGGGCGTGCCTGTGCCCCCACCTCCCTGCCTCCTTGACTTCCTCGGGGGCAGGCCATTTGGGTCAGCTTATTAAGGCTGAGCTCTGCACAAGCTTGCACACACACACACACACACAGAAGCACAGGCACACATGTCCACACTCCAACACACGGTCACAGGCACACACAGAGGCTCACTCTTGCACACATATACCTGTTTACCCACACACGTTCACACAAACACACACGAAGCCACACGCAGAAATACAGCCACATAGCACACGCACAACTGCACGCACAACCATTCACACACGTGTGCACTCACATGTACGTATGTGCACATGCACTCTTAACATGCACAACACATGCCAACCGTGTGCACAAATGTGTGCACAGAAACAGACATTTGCACGTGCAGAACAGGCGTGCACGTTAACGCCCACACACACGTGCACAGGTGCCCTAATGCCCGGGCGCACTCGTGTGCGAACATGTGCCAGCACACACATTTCCACGCATGTAGCTGCACACGGAAGCACATGCGTGCTCTGGCACACGCACACGGGTACGCACGCACACCAACACAAACAAGTGTGGATGCACAAATATCTCTACACGTTCACACAAAGGTGCACAGACAAGGATGCAGATGTGCTCAGATACACACATTTGTGCACACGCACACTCACAGCCGCACACCCGTGCACAAGCACACGAGCATGCACACATCCGCTCAACGCACACGCAGGCACGCTTTCCGACTTGGGTCCCAGCTTTCAGCGCAAGCGTTCCGTCTCGTCCTCGGGCAGGGAGGGGACACGGCGCTGGGGAGAAGCCACTGACAAGCAGTGGCCCGGGTGGGGGCTCGGGGATGGGCCCAGAGGACGTCTCCGCCGGGAAATTTACGGCTTTGAGCGGGTTGTTTGGCTTGGCACGGTGGTCAGGATGCTGCCTCATAAACTTAATAATAGCTGCCCCCTTTTAATTTGTTTGACCTTGACGACAGTAATTTACGATATGCATTAGAGCTCTGTCTTCTTTTTTCCCCTGATTCATAAACAAACCACTTGGCCAGCTTCCTTCTCTGCTCCCAAGCGCAGGGCCTTCTGGAGCCCGGCGTGGCCTCCTGCCACGCGGGGTGGGGCCCGGTGTTTCTCGGCATTTCTGATGGTGCGGACACAGGGTCCCCTCGGTCCCCAGGTCCCCGGGGCGGCCGCACCCGGCCCGGGATGAGGGCAGAGAGGAAGCGGGAGCGGGAGCAGCCGGTGTGGGAAGCAGGGCCCGCTGCCCCCACCCCCAACACCCCCTCCCGGGCCCGGAGCCTGGGCCCCATCTCGCGCTCCCCACGGACCTCCTGCCCTCTGTCCCTAGCAGGGGAGCCCACGTTCCGCTGCGACGCCTGTGACGAGCTCTTCCAGTCCAAGCTGGACCTGCGGCGACACAAGAAGTACGCGTGCGGCTCCGTGGGGGCCACGCTCTACGAGGGCCTGGGCGAGGAGCTCAAGCCGGAGGGGCTCGGCGGTGGGGGCGGCGAGCAGGCCCACGAGTGTAAGGACTGCGAGCGGATGTTCCCCAACAAGTACAGGTGCGGCTGCCCCCATCCCCCCCAGGCCTCTTCCCCTCCCCCCCCCACACCCCTCTTGTCCTCCCCGCTCCGCACCCCCTCACTGCCCCCCAGGCCCCCCAAGCTGGTCAGCAGGGCCAGTTGACCCTGGGACCACAGCTGGGACCTCGGCCCTCAGCCCTGTCCACACTGACGAGCCGAGAGAGCCTTAGGGACGGGGGAGACCAGGGTCCCCTCCAGTGTGGCTCACCTCAGGGGCAGGTGCCCCTCCCTGCCCACTCATCTGTCACTACACACAGCGTGGCCCACGAGCTGGTGGCTGCAGGCCACGGGTGCTCCCGGCTCTGACCCCTGGCCGGTGCCCCCCACCCCCGGAAGATCCGCGTGGTCGGTAGAGATATTTCTGGCCGTGCCATTCTGCAGTCAGGGCTGAGCCTTGGAGATAGACCACGAGGAAGGCGAGAAATGCAGGCCACACCCCGAGACGTGCAGGGCTCAAGCCCCAAGGCCACTCCCGTAGTAAGGCCCAAGACCAGGACAGCAGGATGGCAACACCCTGCTGTCCCGGGGTCCGTGCAGTGCCCCGGACCCTCTGCACACACAGACCACTCCTCACACGGTGGGCGGGAGCTGGCGGCTCAAGGCCGCCCGGGGGTCCCTCATCCCCCACCCCGGGCACCAGCCTCTGCTCCAGGGATGGAACCCACCTGTCCCGGGAGGTTTCACAGGCGTGGGCACGGTATACCAGGCCCGCCATGTGACGGCCGGACGTGGTCAGCCTAGAGCAGGCACGAGCTGGCCCTCCCCCTGGGAAGTGGGGGCCCTGAGGACCCCTGGGAGCCCCCCGGGAAAGATGAGCCTCTGGGCTTTGTGGGGACAGCGTCAGGGCGTGCGGTCCCAGTGCTCCTGCGAGAAGCGTGACGACTCGTCCGAGGTAGGCCCCTCCTCCGACCTTTGAGAATCTCCCCAGGACAGCCCTGCACGGTCAGAGCAAAGCCCCGTCGGGTCACTGACTGGCTGTGCTATTGCTGGGAACCGAACGCCAATCCCACCGTGGGCTCCCCGGGGATGGGAAACCCTCCACCCTGAACAGATGACTAAGAAAATGAGCGTTTGGGCAAATCCCAACTGAGACCCTGGGCGGTAAGCGCCGCTCAAGAGGGTCTGTGTTTTCTTTACATAAACACATAAATCACAATTAACAACAGGGAAAAAGATACAATCTGCCAGCGCTCGAGAACCAAGCGTTTCTGATGTAAATGGATGGCTGGGCCCCGTAATTAACGGGCCGTGATGTATTACTGCTCTGCTCACGGAGATTAACGGTCACACCTGGGACAGGAGGCGAGCCAGGACGTCCCCCCCCTCCGAGAGGAGGGGTGAGGAGTGGCTCCTGCGTCCAGGCGCAGTTGCCCCTTCCCGGCGGCTGTGTCCTCCCCACCTTTGGGGACCCACCCGCTCACCCCCGTCCCGCCCCCTCGGTGTGTGCCAGGCGGGTAGGCCGGGCGTGGCCTTGGGTCTCCCGGGCCTCGCCCCCACTCCGGGGCTCTCGGCGGTGCTGGCGGCTTCTGCGCCCCTTGTCTGAGGTCAGCCTCAAGGTTAAGGTTACCCCGAGGGGCAGCGAGGAGCTGTGAGCCGGGGTCCTGCCCTGCCGCCGGCCGCCTGGAGGGGACGTTTGCACGAGGGCCCGAGCTCTGTCCGGGCAGCGCTTCCTCCCCGTGGGATGTGGGAGGGCCGCCTCCGCCCTCCGTCCTGCTGGCCCGTCCAGAGAGGAGGTGGGCAGACGCGCTGCCCGCCGGGACTCACTCCCGTCTCTGGGCGGGGGGGACGGGAGGGGCCGCGGCCGGGCGGGGCGGCGGGCGGGCCCCCCGGTGACCCCAGCCCCCTGTCCGCGTGCAGCCTAGAGCAGCACATGGTCGTGCACACGGAGGAGCGGGAGTACAAGTGTGACCAGTGTCCCAAGGCCTTCAACTGGAAGTCGAACCTCATTCGCCACCAGATGTCCCACGACAGTGGCAAGCGCTTCGAATGTGAAAACTGCGTGAAGGTAACGCGCCCGCCGCCCCCGCCCGTGCCCCCCACCCGCGTGCGGACGGAGGGTGCAAATAGGACACCGGCAGCCCTCTGGGGCTGTCGCTTTACCGGGGACGGAGGAAGGGCAGCGGGAGGGGGCGCAGGGAGACCCAACCCCGCGCTCTCCAGGGCGGGCTCCTGCCCCCCACCCGCCAGCGCGTCGTCAGAGCGCTTCGGGTCGGCCGCGCTTTCCGAGCGCGTGCCCGGAGCGTCCCCCCCCCCCCCCCCGGCCACAGCTCCCCCAGGCGTTACCGCTGAGGGGACAGTCTGGCGGACAAGGGCAGCTCACCCCGGGCCGTCCAGCGGGTCACTGCGACGGCAGAGACCCCTCCCGGCCAGGCTCGGCGCAGGGGGCAGAGCAGCGGTGAGACCCGCCCCCCGCCCCCCCCCCCCGACCCAGCGGCCAGAACTGGGCCCACAGGGGAGCGAGCAAAGGTGTCTGTCCCCCCAGGTGTTCACAGACCCCAGCAACCTCCAGCGGCACATCCGCTCCCAGCACGTGGGCGCCCGGGCCCACGCCTGCCCCGACTGCGGGAAGACGTTCGCCACGTCCTCGGGCCTCAAGCAGCACAAGCACATCCACAGCACCGTCAAACCTTTCATATGTAAGTGGTCCCCCAGCCCGGCCGCCCCGCTCTCCCTACTCTCCTCTGCACTCACACCCCGGCCGGAGCTCTGAGAGGCGTGAAAATGCCGGTGACGCTCACCGAGTTCTGCTCATGCCCTCAGCGGCCTTTAGGGAGCCCGGCCCGGGTCCCCGGCACTGTCGGCACCACAGGTGGCGGCCGTAAGTGCCCCTGTCCTCACGGAGCTTACGCGCCGTGGAGGAGATAGAGGCTGGACCAGATGGACGATGAGGGCACGTGCGTCCGGCCTATCAGCCCTGACGGGGGCACAGGCTTAGGAGGCTCTCTGAGTGTCCAGGGTGGCCCAGGCGGGCGCTGGTCCTGTGAGTGCAGGGGGGCCAGGACGGCTTTTCTGGTGGACGCCTGGCGGACGGGCGGGTGTGAGGGGGCCCCTGCGGGGGACAGAGGTGCTTGGGACACAGAGGCCTTGAGGCTGGCGTGTTTGGGGGAGTAAGTGAGGGGGACTAAGAGGAGAGGGGCCACGGGTCCCAAGGGCCAGGTCGTGGGGACTTTGTGAGCCAGCGTAGGGTCACCACCCTTATTCTCAAGGAGTTTGGAAGCCACGGAAGATTCCTCTCTACCTGGCAGCGTGCTGAGTTATTCACACAAGATTGCGCTCGGCCGTCACGTCCAGTGATTTGCACTGTCGCCAATCACACACATTGCACTCAGCAACCATCCACACCGACCGTGCAGTCATCACCCACACCGACCGTGCAGTCGTCACCCACATCGACTGTGCAGTCATCACCCACACCGACCATGAAGTAATCACCCACACAGACTGTGCAGTCATCACCCACATGGACTGTGCAGTCATCACCCACACCGACCGTGTAGTCGTCACCCACACGGACTGTGCAGTCGTCACCCACATCGACTGTGCAGTCATCACCCACACCGACCATGCAGTCGTCACCCACATCGACTGTGCAGTCATCACCCACACCGACCGTGCAGTTGTCACCCATATCGACTGTGCAGTCATCACCCACACCGACCCACACTGACCGTGCAGTCATCACCCACACCGACCATGCAGTCATCACCCACACGGACCGTGCAGTCGTCACCCACATCGACTGTGCAGTCATCACCCACACCGACCCACACTGACCATGCAGTCATCACCCACACCGACCGTGCAGTCATCACCCACACGGACTGTGCAGTCGTCACCCACATCGACTGTGCAGTCATCAGCCACACCGACCATGCAGTCATCACCCACACCAACCGTGCAGCCATCACCCACAAGAACTGTGCAGTCGTCACCCACACGGACTGTACAGTCGTCACCCACACGGGCTATGCAGAGTCATCACCCACATCGACTGTGCAGTAATCACCCACATGGACTGTGTAGTCATCACCCACACGGACTGTGCAGTCATCACCCACATGGACTGTGCAGTCATCACCCACACGGGCTATGCAGAGTCATCACCCATATCGACTGTGCAGCCATCACCCACATCGACTGTGCAGTAATCACCCACACAGACTGTGCAGTCATCACCCACACGGACTGTGCAGTCATCACCCACACGGACCGTGCAGTCATCACCCACACCAACCGTGCAGTCGTCACCCACATGGACTGTGCAGTCATCACCCACACGGGCTATGCAGAGTCATCACCCATATCGACTGTGCAGCCATCACCCACATCGACTGTGCAGTCGTCACCCACACCGACCGTGCAGTCATCACCCACACCGACCGTGCAGTCATCACCCACATCGACTGTGCAGTAATCACCCACACGGACTGTGCAGTCATCACCCACATGGACTGTGCAGTCGTCACCCACACAAACTGTGCAGTCAGTCGTCACCCACATCGACTGTGCAGTCATCACCCACACGAACTGTGCAGTTATCACCCACACCGACCATGCAGTCATCACCCACACAAACTGTGCAGTCATCACCCACACGGACTGTGCAGTCATCACCCACACCGACCCACACTGACCGTGCAGTCATCACCCACACCGACCGTGCAGTCGTCACCCACACGGACTGTGCAGTCGTCACCCACATCGACTGTGCAGTCATCACCCACACCGACCGTGCAGTCGTCACCCATATCGACTGTGCAGTCATCACCCACACCGACCCACACTGACCGTGCAGTCATCACCCACACCGACCATGTAATCGTCACCCACACGGACTGTGCAGTCATCACCCACACCGACCATGCAGTCATCACCCATATCGACTGTGCAGTCATCACCCACACCGACCCACACTGACCATGCAGTCATCACCCACACCGACTGTGCAGTCATCACCCACACGGACTGTGCAGTCGTCACCCACATCGACTGTGCAGTCATCACCCACACCGACCGTGCAGTCAGTCATCACCCACATCGACTGTGCAGTCCTCACCCACATCAACTGTGCAGCCATCACCCACATCGACTGTGCAGCCATCACCCACACGGACTGTGCAGTCGTCACCCGCGTGACCTGTGCAGAGTTATCACCAGAATTGCCTGGACTCATCATCCACACGGGATTGCATGGGGTCATCATTTCACACACACGATCTCATAGCACCCTTCAGGGCCACACTGTCTCCTAGTGGCAGAGAAGGAAACTGAGGCTTGCAGACATTAGGGGAGCAGGTGCTCAGGGCCACGCTGCAGAGCCTGGATTCTAGCCCAGGCCTGGCCCTTGACCCTGGGCTGGGGGGGCTGGAGCCTCTCAGACCCCACGACACCGGTGTGAGGAAGAGGAACTCTAGGAGCTTGAGGACTGGGGGCTGGGGGACGTCTCACCGATGCTGTTCTGGTGTGGGACACCCAGGGCTGACCGGCCGGTCAGGCCTTTGCCGGGTGGCTGGGGCTGTGCCCTCCTCCTGCTGCTGTCCCCAGCCCAAGCTTCCAGCTGCCCTGCTAGAGACGACCCAGACACCAGCCTTCCTCGGCCGCTCAGCCCCCCAGTCACCTGTAGGTCCTGGATGGAGACCTGTGCGCCCCGGGGTGCACCAGTGGTTCCCCCTGGGAGGGGTCGGGAAGAGGCGAGCGGGTGTGAGTGGGAGCCAGGGGCTGTGACTTGGTGACTGGAGGTGTGTGTCCTGCTTTCTGTGGATGAGGGTCCCAGGGAGTCCCACCGTGGGGCATCGGATAGCAGCTCGGAGTTTCTAAATGAGCTTAAGAGCAGGAAGTCGTGCATAGGTTCAAAAGCTACCGCCTTTCCGGGCGCGCGGAGAACTCGGCGAAGTCTCCCTGGAGCGTATTTAGTGACAGAAGCTCCAGGGACGTAGGTCTCTACCACCGTTCACGCCGCCTGCACAGACTCCCCGTGTGGGCGGGCAGGGCGTGCGGCAGCCTGGCCGGGCCCCCGGGGCCGCAGCTCCCGAGACCGGCTTGCCTTCACACACACGTGCCTCAGATAGGGCGGCACACGCTTGGGAAATGGCACGTAAGTGTGGCTTTGCACGTCCTCCAAACCCCGGCGGAGCCTCCTTCGGCCCGTGGTAAAGGCCGTGTTGGGCTTGGAAAGGCGAACCCGCAAACGAGCGAGGAGGGGCGCAGACAGCGCGCGCCGGTCAGGAAGGACGGGCTGCTTGGAGGGGCGCGGGCTCACGGCAGCGCGGTCACGGGCGTGCCCAGAAGGCGTCCACCTGCCGGGCACCCCCTGCGTGGATGCACACGGCAGTGTGGGATCTGCCCAGACGCCCCCAAAAGCCCTTTCCCCGCTGACCACGCAGGCCGAGGCGGCGTGGCCTCCCAGGGTGCCTCCAGCCCCGCGGAGCGGAGCTTGTGCTGGCTGTTTGGGAGGGTGGTGTCGGGCACACAGGTGGTCAGCCTTCCCGTGGGCACTTTCCGGAAAGGGCCCCTCCCTAGAGTGAGCCTCGCGTGGGAGCGCATCCGCGCACACACCCTGCGAGCAAAAGACACGCGGTGGCCAGGGCCACTCTGCTCCCCGGCAGGGCCGGGGGGCCCCTCTCACGTCCACCGCGGGCCGCACCGGCTCTGAGCCAGCTGCCAGCGTGCGGGTCCGGCCGCCCCGTGAGGATCTCGGGCCCCCAGGAGGGTCCTCGGTAGCCCCAGCGTCCCTGCCACACCCTCCACCCTGCGAGCAGAGCGGTGGGAGCCGAGGGGCCCGGACTCCCCACGACCGGGCGCGGGGCCGGCCCTGAAGCCCTGCCGGGAGCTGCCCTGGCGGGGGGGGGGGGGGGCGTGCGCGAGGCCAGTTCCCAATCTGGGGTTCGTAGCAGCCAGTGACGAGGCACCGGCGAGCCGGGCCAGGGCACAGTGACACGTCACTCGTTCAGCCAGCAAGGCCCGAGCTGAGGAATGGCCTTGCTCCCCCGAGGCCGGGTGGGCGACCGAGTGTATTTATAGAGCGTCTCCTCTGTATCAGCCGCCTCCCAAAAAGGGCAGATTTGGTCCAACGAGGCCGCGCTCTTCCCCCCTCAGCCTTGAACACGTCCCACCACGCCGACGGCCAGGAAGGCAGGGCCTTTAATATAAATAGATACTGCGATGAAAGCGCGCGATAATCCGGGGCCAGAGCCCCCGCGGCAGGAGCAGGACACCAGGCGGCCGAGGATTTGTGTGAACAAGAGACAGGCTGGAATCACTGTTTCCACTGGGGCTGCGTTTAGGGGACAAATCGTCCTGCAGAGAGAGACACGTGTGCACGTGCGCTCCTCCCTTTCTGGCTAGAAAAACAAGCAAAGAAAGGAAGCAAAGCTGGTGATTCCGTGACAACACTCGACTCACAAGCCATCGGGGAAATGGGGAGACGGGGTCGCCTGGGCCCGGGGGTCCTGGTGTTCGGCTCTGGCCAGCAGCGCCCCCTCCTGCCGAGAGCAGAGGCCGGTGTCCCCCAGCCTGAGCCTGGTGCTTCTTCACCCCAACCTCTCGCTCTCTCGAACTCGGAACCAGCCCGTCTCCACACGGCCCGGCTTGGGCTTCCCTCCCGTGCCCACCTTCCAGCCATCCCCCGACGGTCACTACACACAACCAGGGGCCGTGCTCCCACGCCCAGACCCCCTAAGAATCCCCCGAGTGGGCTGGTCCCCCCGAGGCCCCTCTCCCCGGACGGAGAGCAAGAGAGTTAATCTGGCAAGTGGGGTTTCCTCTTAGTGGCGGGGACAGTGTCACTGAGGTGGACAGGGTGCAGGTGGGAACCCTGGGGCCCGGGGGGGACCGAAACAGGTGCCTGGGTGGCTGCACACTGGGGTTTAGCCCCCGGCAGGGATTTCAGGAGACCTTGGCCCCCACATCACAAACACTCATGTGCACAAACAGCACATGTACCCCACTTTCTAACGGGAAGGTTGAGGCAGGCGCCTGAGACCTGACCGAGTGGGAAGGTGCAGGCAGGTCTCACCAGTGTGTGCCGGTCACCACAGGTCAGCCCCCAGGGTAGGGTGCCCACACACGCTTACATACGTGTGCACACATGCAGGCACACACATACATGTACACGCACTCGTGCAAACACGCATACAGACACACGTGTGTGCACACTCATGGGTGTTCGTGCACACAGATACACACACTTGTGCAAACACACATGCAGACACACGTGCGTGCACACTCATGGACACTTGTGCACATGCCCACAGAGACACGCACTCGTGCAAACATGCAGACACAGGTGCGTGCACACTCATTGACACATGTGCCCACAGATACATGCACTCGTGCAAACATGCACACAGACACGCGCGTGCACACTCATGGACACTCATGCACACGTGCCCACAGATACACGCACTCGTGCAAACACGCATGCAGACACACGTGTGTGCACACTCATGGGTGCTCGTGCACACGTGCCCACAGATACACGCACTCATGCGAACACACACGCAGACACACGTGCCTGCACACTCATGGACGCTTGTGCCCACAGATACACACACTTGTGCAAACACATGCAGACACACGTGTGTGCACATTCATGGACACTTGTGCACATGCCCACAGAAACACGCACTCGTGCAAACACGCACGCAGACACGCGCATGCACTCATGGACACTCATACCCACAGATACACACACTCGTGCACACATGCAGACACACGCACGTGCACACTCATTGACACACGTGGCCACAGTTACACGCACTCAACACGCATGCAGACACGCACGTGCACACTCATGGACGCTCGTGCACATGTGCCCACAGATACACTCACTCATGCAAGCATGCACGCAGACAAGCGCGTGCACACTCATAGACACACGTGCCCACAGATACACACTCGTGCAAACACGCAGACACACGTGTGTGCACACTCATGGATGCTCGTGCACACAGCCCCAGAGATACACGCACTCGTGCAAACACACACGCAGACGCGTGTGTGCACACTCATGGACGCTCGTGCACACGGGCCCACAGATACACGCACTCGTGCAAACACACACGCAGACGCGTGTGTGCACACTCATGGACGCTCGTGCACACGGGCCCACAGATACACGCACTCGTGCAGACACACACGCAGACGCGTGTGTGCACACTCATGGACGCTCGTGCACACGGGCCCACAGATACACGCACTCGTGCAGACACACACGCAGACGCGTGTGTGCACACTCATGGACGCTCGTGCACACGGGCCCACAGATACACGCACTCGTGCAGACACACACGCAGACGCGTGTGTGCACACTCATGGACGCTCGTGCACACGGGCCCACAGATACACGCACTCGTGCAGACACACACGCAGACGCGTGTGTGCACACTCATGGACGCTCGTGCACACGGGCCCACAGATACACGCACTCGTGCAAACACACACGCAGACGCGTGTGTGCACACTCATGGACGCTCGTGCACACGGGCCCACAGATACACGCACTCGTGCAGACACACACGCAGACGCACGCGCGTGCACACTCATGGACGCTCGTGCACACGGGCCCACAGATACACGCCCTCGTGCAGACACACACGCAGACGCGTGTGTGCACACTCATGGACGCTCGTGCACACGGGCCCACAGATACACGCCCTCGTGCAGACACACGCAGACGCACGCGCGTGCACACGCGCGCACACACGTGTGCTCACGCACACAAGCAGTCTGCTCCCGATCGCGGGGCCCGCGCCCTCCTCGCAGGGTTTCCCCGTAATTTCATATCGTTTGTCTTTGCTTTGTGCTGATGTTTTAGGTGAGGTCTGCCACAAGTCCTACACGCAGTTCTCCAACCTGTGCCGCCACAAGCGGATGCACGCCGACTGCCGCACGCAGATCAAGTGCAAGGACTGCGGGCAGATGTTCAGCACTACCTCCTCCCTCAACAAGCACCGGCGGTTCTGCGAGGGCAAGAACCATTACCCGCCGGGCGGCATCTTCGCCCCGGGCCTGCCCCTCGCCCCCAGCCCCATGATGGACAAGGCGAAGCCGCCCCCCAACCTCAACCACGCCGGCCTGGGCTTCAACGAGTACTTCCCGTCCCGGCCGCACCCGGGCGGCCTGCCCTTCTCCGCGGCGGCCCCCCCGTTCCCCGCGCTGGCCCCGGGCTTCCCGGGCATCTTCCCCCCGTCCCTGTACCCCCGGCCGCCCCTGCTACCTCCCACGCCGCTGCTCAAGAGCCCCCTGAACCACACCCAGGACGCCAAGCTCCCCAGCCCCCTGGGGAACCCGGCCCTGCCCCTCGTCTCCGCCGTGGGCAACAGCGGCCAGGGCGCCACGGCCGCCGCGGGGCCTGAGGACAAGTTCGAGCGCCGCCTGGAGGACTCCTACGCCGAGAAGCTCAAGACGCGGGGCAGCGACCTGTCCGACGGCAGCGACTTCGAGGACGTCAACACCACGACCGGGACGGACCTGGACACGACCACGGGCACGGGCTCAGACCTGGACAGCGACGTGGACAGCGACCGGGACAAGGCCAAGGACAAGAGCAAGGCGGCCGAGGGCAAGCCCGAGTGCGGGGGCGGCGCGGCGCCCCCGGGCGCCCCGAACAGCGTGGGCGAGGTGCCGGTCTTCTACTCCCAGCACGCCTTTTTCCCGCCGCCCGACGAGCAGCTGCTGGCCGCCTCGGGCGCCGCGGGCGACTCCATCAAGGCCATCGCCTCCATCGCGGAGAAGTACTTTGGCCCCGGCTTCGTGGGCATGCAGGAGAAGAAGCTGGGCTCGCTGCCCTACCACTCTGTGTTCCCCTTCCAGTTCCTGCCCAACTTCCCCCCGGCCCTCTGCCCCTTCGCGGACCGCTCCCTCGCCCACAACTTGCTGGTCAAGGCCGAGCCGAGGTCGCCCCGGGACGCCCTCAAGGTGGGCGGCCCCAGCGCCGAGTCCCCCTTCGACCTCACCACCAAACCAAAAGAGGCAAAGCCCGTGCTGGCCGCGCCCAAGGCGCCCCCGGCGCCAGCGTCCGGGGAGGAGCAGCCACTGGACCTGAGCATCGGTAGCCGCGTCCGAGCCAGCCAGAACGGAGGGGGGCGGGAGCCCCGCAAGAACCACGTCTACGGGGAGCGCAAGCTGGGGGCCGGGGAGGGGCTGCCCAAGGCGTGCCCGGCACAGCTGCCCCAGCAGCCCTCCCTGCACTACGCCAAGCCATCGCCCTTTTTCATGGACCCCATCTACAGGTATTAACATCCCTGCCTTCACCTGCTCTCCCAGAGGGGCCGCCACCGCCCGGCTGGGCGTCTGGGCGTCCGGGCGGGACCTCCCGGACGCTCGGGGCTCCCTCTCGCGGACAGCCGCTGGGATCCCGGCCTCCCCTCGGACCCCACCCGGCCCCGCTGTGTCTCCAGCCACCTTCTCTGGACCAGCTGTGCCTCCTGCAAAACTCAGACCCTTGCTCTTTCCTCCGCTCCCAGTCCCGGTCCCGAGGCCGCCCTCGTGGCCCCTACCCCGCCCCGGAGCCACAGCTGGGGTTCCTGGTGGCCCAGGAGAAAGCACAGAAGGAGCCGCTGGTCTCCGGGAGGGAGCGGGGGGGAGGGGGGAGGGGGAGGAGGAGGGGGAAGGAGCAGCTTTGGAGGGTCCGCAAAACATCAGCATCCACCTCTCTGATAGCCCTCCCAGTGAGGGCTTTGATCCCCTCAACTGGGGAACCCCCTCCCCAATTTCTGGGCAGGCTCTGATCAGGTGGGTTTGTCAGGTGGGAGGGGTCCCGCCGCCACCACACGTTGTCCTGCGGGTGCTGGGCAGGCCGAGCCCGGAGGAGAGGGCGGCCTGGGAGGGGGGCCGGGGGGTCCAGGAAGCAGGCGCCAGGCACAGCTGTGGGGCTCAGGCTGCTGAGGCTGATACCGCCGGTGCCCGTGTGTGACAAGCCCGTGCGCACACACATGTGCGTGTACACCTGGTGTTCAGGGAGCACCAGAGCACGTGGCCGCCTTGAAGGCACAGACGCCTGAGTTCCCCAAGGGGCCACTGCGGCCTGGAGACGGTGTGCAAGTGAGGAGCCCACATCTGCTGAAGGTGTGCATGGGAGAGAATGACGTCAGAGCACGAGCCCGGGCTGGCCCGGCCTCCCACCCTCTGCGCTCAGCACCCGTGGCCCCGGCCGCCTGTGTGTGCGGCCAAGGACTGACGTCGTCGCCACAGGAAACGTGGAAAATGCCCCTTTAAGTGTTTGGTGCAGAACACCCCATCCACAGACGGTTTGAGAAAGTTGACCAGACGCTTGCAGAGGAGGGGGTCACTCTCCACCTGCCAAATGCGTCTCCTCAGCTTTCCGGGCCAAACGTGCCCGGCGAAAGGCCTAGAGGGCGCCTGACGGTTCCGTGAGGCTCTCCAGACTGTAGGCACGGCCCTGAGTGCCCCTGGGATGTGCAGAGGACGGCAGGGTGACTGCAGGCTGAGAGACCAGACCTCCCCGTCGGGCCACAGAGCTGGAATCAGCGGGTTCTCAGTTAACTTCTTCCCACCCTGCCCCTGGCCTCCCCGCCCTCTCTTCAGGCCCCCGCTGCGCCCCTCTGCCCCCTCTCACCTGGTTTAGGGCCACAGGCCTTTTACCGGAAGCTGGGTGAGGCCAAGAAGGGGAAGTCCAATCGGGGCTCCTCTGAGACCCAGCATACCCCTGGCTCTGGCTGTCAGCCCTGGGGTCCATCAGCCGAGGGAGGGGCTGCCTGGGCCCCAGATTCGGGCACAGACACCAGCGAAATGCCCTGGGGCATGCTGGCTCCACATCCCTCCCTGCCACGACCAAGCCCATCAGGACAAACGTGCGGTGTTTGGAGGTCCCTCCCCAAGCCAAGGTGTGGGCGGCGGCAACTGCCCACAAACAGGCCGGGCCCTGGGGCTGGGGGCCAGGGCCCCCCTCCTCTCCTGGGTGACTCCAGCAAAACCCTGCACCGTCCCCCACGGGCCGGCCCCCGGGTCCCATTCACCCCTAACACGTGACCCACGATCCTCCATCCTCCGGGCTGGGCGCAGGTGACAGTGCGGTCGGCCGGGCTCAGCTGGCCTTGGATGCTCAGGAACCGGCCTGACACGACTGCCCAGCCTCCTCCCTGGGGTCCCCTGGCTTCAGGGATGATCCACCAACCCCACAGCATCTCGCTCGACGGCCGAGTCCGACACCATCCAGCTCTGAAAAGGGCCTCGGGTAGGCCCCACAGAGCGAGACGCCCTCCAGGCCAGCTTCTCACACGACCAACACCGCCTCTCCGGGGGGAGGCCCTCCACGCCCCCTCCCGCGCCCTCTCCCTCCTGGGCCGGGCCGGCGGGCCTGCACGGTTCCCGGTGGCCCCTGGGACACTCCCAGGGTGGCCATGCTGTCTCCCTGCGGCTCACCCCTCTCCTTGTGCCATCTGTACATCCTGCTCTGGTCGGCGTCCAGCCGGCTCCTGGCTGTGCAGCAGAGCAAGGCCCTGGTGTGGACGAAACAGGAGTGGCTGGTGTAGGGTTTGCTCAGAGCAGCCGTGTCTGTGTGCAGAGAAGTGGCAGGTCTCCCCAGATGGCACTCTGTGAGTCTCTACCCAGCCCCCCCCCACACCCCGAGGGGACTGAGGCTCCGGTCACTTCCTCTGCCTGACCTATGATGGGTTGTCACCAGCATCTGGGGAATATTCTAGAATTGTCCTCTCCGGCAGCCATTGTGAGCTTTTCGGTAGACCCCACGTGGCAGCCATGGGAGGCCCTGAGGACCCCCCGGGACAGCGCTGGGTGGTTGGTCACTCGGGGGGGTTGGTGGACCTGCAGGGGTGTGGAACCGGGCGTGGGGAGCAGCGGGGGACATACAGCAAGCGTTCAGGCAGGTGGCAGCCTGGAGGCCGTGCAGGTGGGCAGGTGGGCTCCTTCACGACACCCCCCACTGTCAGGCGCACAGAGTAGTCGCGGGGGGACACGGATGGGCACCCTCCCTGTGCAGCCCCGGAGGCTCGGTGGGGTACGTAACCCTCTGTGTTGCCTGCCGTCCAGCAGGGTAGAGAAGCGGAAGGTGACAGACCCCGTGGGAGTCCTGAAGGAGAAGTACCTGCGGCCGTCCCCTCTGCTCTTCCACCCCCAGGTAAGACCCAGGGCTGCCGGGCCTCAGGACCCCCCATCCTGGGGCCAGGCAAGAGGGCAGGGCTCGGGACCCCCCGTCCTGGGGCCAGGCAAGAGGGCAGGGCTCGGGATCCCCCATCCTGGGGCCAGGTGGGCAGGCAGGGCTCAGGACCCCCCATCCTGGGGCCAGGTGGGCAGGCAGGCCTCAGGACCCCCCATCCTGGAGCCAGGCAAAAGGGCAGGGCTCGGGACCCCCCATCCTGGGGCCAGGCAAGAGGGCAGGGCTTGGGACCCCCCATCCTGGGGCCAGGCAAGAGGGCAGGGCTCGGGAGCCCCCATCCTGGGGCCAGGTGGGCAGGCAGGGCTCGGGACCCCCCATCCTGGGGCCAGGCAAGAGGGTTGGGCTCGGAACCCCCGTCCTGGGGCCCTGCAGCCGGGCTGCCCAGACAGACAGGGCTCTGCAGGGGGCAGGCTCCCACACCCAAGGTGTGCCTCAGCTCCCCTGTCCGTCAGACGGCCAGGGGATTGCCACCATGGGTCCCCATGAGCCCGGAAGGATGACAAGGTCCAAGACAAGTGAGGAAGGAGAGTGGTGCTCTGCAGGGCAGCCCCGTGGGTCTCTCGGAGGCGGCCAAAGACCCCAGAGCATGAAGGCACTCACCCACCTACGGTTCAGGCTCTAGGAGGGGCAGTGAGCCCGCAAGGCCGTGGGCAACAGCTTGGAGACGGTGGGTCCAAGAATTTAGAACATAAGGTGACAGACCCAGGACGTTTATGAGAGAAGACCAGGGTCAGGGGTCTGGGAACATGAATCCCCAAGCCAGGTCGTGGCCACACAGCCCGCCTGCAGGCACTCCCATCCCCCACTCCGGCTGCGTCCTCCCAGGGGGTGGGTGCAGAGATGTGGGGGATGCGCAGCAGAGGGGAGAGTTTGTCCACCTGTCCTCACCCCTTGGGGCCGCCCCCACCTCACTTGGGGGTCCTGGTAGCTGAATAGTGAGACGGCCTGAACCAGACCCCAGGCCGGGCATTGTTCTCTCTCTCTGCGTTTCCCACCTTGGACAAACACCCCCAGTCGGTGAAACCTGCCCCCTGCCTGGGTTCACAGCTAAACTTAGCACCTCCCATTGTTTCGTCGGGGCCATGGGGTTTGCTTAATAACTTCCCCTGATTTTCCTCGGGTCGGGCTGGAAAAAGCTGACAAGCCAGCCAGGCGCATCCTGTGTTTGTGTTTGTGCGGGAGCTCTAGCGGCCCGGAATATCTGATCGGGGGAGCAGGCCTGGCAGGCCGGACCTTCGGGCGGCCTCAGCAAGACCCACCCAGGCCTGAGGAAGAGAGGCCTGGCAGGGGGCCGGCTGCCCATTGTCCCTCCTGCCGCTCCCCCCTGAGCCGAGCCACCCCCGCTCTGCTGCCTGCCCCTGGGCCAGAGCTCAGGGGAAGGGGGGAGGAAGCCTAGGGAGTCACCTAATTAAATGGTCTGAGGTCCCGCGGTCACTCGGGCGCGATAACTGATGGCCTCTGCAAAGGACAGGGTCACCGCTGTATGAAGACATCAGCCCGCGGCGGCCAAGTGCAGGACTTTGCCAGGGCCTTTCTGACGCCCGACTCAGGTGTGTGCAGCCCCTGGGGTACAGGACGAGGCGGTCCTGCCTGGCCGCGGCCCCCCACCACCTCTGGAGTTGCCAGGGAGTCTGTGTGCAGAGAGCTCCAGAGCCTTTCAAGGCTGCAGCTAAAACTGAGGTGCAAAGCCAGCTGGGCAGCAGTCTGTGTGCCTGGGGTCCCATCGTCCAGGTGGTGGAGGGGCCAGCAAGAAGCCGGGCAGCAGCCGAGGGGCAAGCTGTCAGCGGGGACAGGGAGGGCAGCCCACGGCTGGTGGCATGATGTGTCCATGCAGCCCCAGCGGCCCCCTCCCCTCTCCTGTTCCCAAACCCTGAGCCCTCGGGGACAGGCACAGTCTGGGACCCTGATCAGAACTCTCCCCACCAGGTGGAAATGGCCAGTGCCGCGTCCTCCTCCCCCAGGCAAGCCCTTGGCATCTCCAAGGCCTGGAGAGGTGGCCCCTCCTATCCAGGTCACCATGTCTGTGCTGGGTCACCTGGGCATCATCCTTTTGAACACTCAGTGCGTCCAGCCTTGGGCTGTCGGATTCCTTCTTAGAACTTTGCCTGCAATCATGGCCCGCTGCCACTAGGCGGTGCTGCCCAGGCCCCTGGTCCCTGTTAACCTGAAATGCAGGTAGATTTCTTGATTTTTCACGACTCAAAAAAAAAATTAAAGGAAAAGAGAGGAGAGGAGAGAGAAATCAGACATGATTCTGTCTTTAAACCAAGCTAGCCCCCCAGGAGTGCCGGCCAGGGATGAGGCCAGCAGGGGTGGGGGGTGGGGGTCCCAGGTAAGGCGAGGTGTCATTGCAAGGCAGGAGC
Organism: Panthera onca; assembly: GCF_046562875.1. NCBI lineage: Eukaryota > Metazoa > Chordata > Mammalia > Carnivora > Felidae > Panthera > Panthera onca. Next base: position 219,546,528 of record NC_138346.1, on the reverse strand, counting down.
CTGCCCCACCGTGTGCCCCTGTCGGGCAGAGATGCTCCCACGGCCTGGGCCCTGGGCTGAAACGGGGCTCCCAGGGAAGGACGAGCGGCAGGGCTGGCCACAGTGGCCAAGAAGCCCGGAGACGGCCCGTTCTACCCACAGCCTGAGGGCCCGCACAAGCCTCTTGTCCTGGCCCAGCTGCGGATGTACTCGGTCGCCGGGAGAGGGGTCCACACTGCTCAGGAGAGGTAGCAGCTCAGGGGGTCCCCCGTCTCTCCCTCTCACCTGCCGACAGATGTCAGCCATCGAGACCATGACAGACAAGCTGGAGAGCTTCGCGGCCATAAAGGCGGAAGCGGGCAGCTCCCTGCAGCCCCTCCCCCACCACCCCTTCAACTTCCGGTCCCCACCCCCAACGCTGTCAGACCCCATCCTCAGGAAGGGCAAGGAGCGGTATACGTGCAGGTAAGGCTGGGCGTGCCCAGGGGGGAGGAGGGCGGGGGGCCGGTGGGCAGCCCGCCAGGTGGCCACAGGTGCCCCGCAGCGGCCGTGAGCCTGCGCATCCTGGGAAAACTAGGTCAAAGCCAGACCACAGCGGGGTAGAAGTACACGGTTTGCTCTCCAATGGAGGTCGTTCCCCACGGATGTGTAGGTGTGGGGTGGCACAAGAGAATGCAGCCTTAACCCAGCCGATCAGAACTCAGAGGGTCCGAAGCCAAGGTGTGCTGGTCAGCGTTTAAGCCCGGTTCTCAGAGCCGGGTGGAAAGCCCAGACGCACAGCCTGTCCCCAGCGGCAGGAGCCCGTTCAACGTGGCTGACATATTGCTGGGGGAGGGGGCGGAGTCCCAGCAGGCCAGAGTAGGGGGGGCCCGTCTGTCCAGCGGCAGGTGCAGGCGTCTCTGTCAAGTTCAGCTGGGCCCTGGGGCTGAAGGACAGACTGCAGTCCTGGGGGCCACAGCCAGGCCACCTGCCCCCCAGCTGTGGGACCTCGGGCCCTAGACAGCGAGCAGGAAGGAGGAACCGCAACGGGAAAGGGTGCGGGTGCCCCGGTCCGTGGCAGCGTGACTGCCTAACGGTCCCCCTGCCCTCTCCACCCAGGTACTGTGGCAAGATATTCCCCCGATCGGCAAACCTCACGAGACACCTGAGGACGCACACCGGGGAGCAGCCGTACAGGTAGGAGCCTGTCCCTTCGGGGCCGGGGCGGTGGGTAGGCAGGCTCCCGGTGAGACCGTCCCCTCCCCCCCCCACCACTTCCCACTCACAGGAAGGTGAGGGTGGGAGCCAGCATGCTCGGGTCAGGTCGCTCCCTGGACCCCAGAGCCGTCCTGTGTCCTGGGGTGTCATAAAGATTAGGCAGGAGGTGGCCAGCGGGCTTCCTGAAGGTTCTTGCCCACCCCCCAGAGTCGGGTGCCTGGGAGCAGCTCTCCCACCGCCATTGTCGACGGGGGCAGGGCGTTCAGAACAGCACCGGCCAAAGCCAGGGCCGCCCCGGGTGGCCTGATGGAGAGACCCCACCCCACCCCCACCCAGTTCAACTCCCATACGATGGGTGGGTGGTGGGCCAGGGCCGGCACCTAAGGCGGGGCGCGCAGTGGAAAAGGAGCTCCATGCAAATCCAAGTCTGAGCCTGGGCTTGGGGTGTCCTGAGGGACTCTCGGGTCGCTAGCCCTGGATGGAAGCCGTGTGTCTGCTCCCGTCCTGTCTCCTCAATGCTGGGCTTCTACCTGCGGGCACGCAGCCACCCGGCAAGTGGGTGTGAGAGCCGTCACATCTGTTCCCAAGGGGGGTGGCACCCCCGTTTCAAAGATGCTGAGCCAGAGGCTTAGACACCCTGACTTGCCCAGGGGCAGAGCCCACGGCCACTCTAGGTGACCTTCCTGTCCTCCGAGAAGCAGAGCCTGTCTCTCGGTCCCTGGGGCCTTCATCAGGAGCAGAAGGGATGGGGGTGACATCTGGCTTTCAGGGACGAGCCTGAGAGTTGGCATTTTATTTATTTATTTTTTAAATGTTTATTTATTTTTGAGAGAGAGGGATAGAGCATGAGTGGGGGAGGGGCAGAGAGAGAGGGAGACACAGAATCCGAAGCAGGCTCCAGGTTCCGAGCTGTCAGCACAGAGCCCGATGCGAGGATCAAACCCACGACTGTGAGATCTAGACCTGAGCTGAAGTCGGACGCTTAACCGACCGAGCCACCCAGGTGCCCCGAGAGGTGGCATTTTAAATGAGAGACCGGGTGGCAGTGACCAGGAGGCAAATCAGGGAAAACGCTGGTGTAGATGTCAAGACCTCATTCTGGGGTGTGTCTGGAGAGCAGCAGCTGCTGGGAACTCGGAGTCTGGTTTTAAGTCGGCAGCACAAGATTCCTGTGCCCCGGCCACACAGAGCTTGGAGTTCCCGTCCCTGGGAACGGCAGCCACGTGGGGTCCCCTCAGGTGTCGTGGTCCCCATGCCCCACCCTGAGATGCGACCACCACGGGGCCATGTCCTGTCCTGGCTGGACAAGTGACAGCTCAGTGCCCCCAGGCCACCCCAACACGCAGGTTCCCCCGTCCCCCCACTCCACAAAGCCTAGCAAAGGGAAGGCTGATTGGGTCTGGCTTCCTCCCTGAAAACGTGTTTTCCTGTAAGGGGAGCCACCTTCTGAACAGTGTTGTGTGTAGGAGCCCCCCCCCCTCCCCCCCCCCCCCCCCCGCCGAGGGTCAGGCGGTGTTTATGGAAGAATTTAATTATCATTGATTTCTTTTGCTCTCTCCAATCTGTGAGTTTCGACTTTCCTAACAATAATTGCTTTGAAAGTTTGCATTGCAAATCCTGACTTTATCTGGCTCAAGGCAGCCCTGTGATGGGGAGTGTGGGGTGTGTGATTTCCCTTTTGACATCACTGGGCGCTTCTGGGATCACTTTGATCCTTGGGAGAATCTACACTGGAGGAGGACATTTCGTCTGTCTGTCCTCAGAAACTGTCCAGGGGAGAGCCCCCCACCCCCCGCGCCTCCACCAAAAGACAAGGACTCCACCCCACCCCCACCCCGGCAGGGGTGAATCCAAACCACCAGCTGCCCACCCGGTGTGAGCTCCCCTTCGGGGCCAGCCCCAGGCGTGCGCCCCTTCGTGCGCCCCTGGAGGCCCCTCGAGGGCAGGAGGAGGGAGGGAGGGCTGCTGGGGTGCTGCAGAGTAGAGACAATCAAACCGGACGACCTCGGGACGCTTCCTTTTAAGCCCTTGCCCGAGATTCCCTAAAATCACTCAGAATGTGTTTCAAAGCCCTGACTCTCGGGGAAAGGAAGACCCCTTAGCGTGACTGACAGTCTGTTTCCTGGAGGGAAGGTCAGCCCACCTGCCGGCCCAGTGTCCTCAGCTAATGGCTTCTCCAGGCTTAGAGATCTTTGCCTGAGGTTGGAAGGTGCCGGAAAACACGTGCTCATCTCCAAAAGCTCCAGCAGGTGGGGGGCACGGGGTGCAGTTCGGGCTGGACAGACGTAAACCTGGGCTTGGGGTGAGGGGCTGCTCCTTGCACCCATGCCAGCTCCTCGCCCACGGGTCCCTCCAGGACCCGGGTCACGGTCTGGCGCGGGCCTTCGCGGGCTGGCCAGCGGGCTCTGGGAGGGACGCGCGCCCCTCCAGCCACAGCTCCTTTCCTCCCCGTGAGCCAGGCCCCGTCCCCATCCCCTCAGGTGGCCCAGACCGTCTCCTTGCTTTCCTAGTTCTGATTTTTAGGGCTGGATTTCAAAACTCTCTCTTCGCTTCCCTTCCCCCTGCTTTTACAACTACACAGAGCATGTCCCCCTGTGATGTCCGGTCCCGGGAAGGACCCTGCGCCTGCCCCCACCCTGTGACCGCACCTCCGCCTGGCTGGCTTCCCTGGGGTGAGGGTGACCAGGGGTCCTCTCGAGGCCCTCGCTGCATGCTGCCGGGCCACCGGTCATTCCTGGTTGCAGCCAGTGCCGTGGCCGTGATGTTCCACAGCCAGGCCATAAATTTCGCTAGCCACTTGTCGGCTTATTTACAAGGCAAACCCCAGCTGCTCAGAGGACGCTGATCCCCCGAAGCCCAGGGCTCCCTGCTCCCCTAAATTTCAAATGGGCTTCTCTATCCGGGCCATTGGTTTAGGTTGGAACCAGGAGAGGGCCACACTCAGGGCTCTCTGTGGCCAAATCCAATGTATGGCTCCCCTCCACCCCCCTCCCCGGCCCCACGGCGGGTGGAGAGAGAGCTCGGTTTCCAGTAACGAGACGATCCCGCCCAGCCCCGTGTCTGACCGAGGGTGCGCCCCGGCCAGAGCTCGTGGGTCAGCTGGAAGCTGTCAGAGTTTCCTGCATTTCCAAAGAGATGAGAAGGGTGCCGCACGTGGGTGTGTGTGAGCGCACGCGTAGACAGGCCCCGGGGAGGCCTGTTGTGTGGCCAGGGGGCAGGTGCCCAGCCCAGCATGGCCTCGTACTCGGTCCTTCCTGAGCAATCGCCCTGAAAGCAGGATGGTCGCCTGGGGACCTGTCAGCATCGGGGGCAAGGAGACGTCTGTGACATGATGGTGTGTCCAAGGATGTAAAAGCTCTCCTTCCTGGGCCATCCTGGGGGGGAGCCCAGGGCACCCCTGCACTGCTGACCCAGCCGCGTGAAGGGCTCAAGCCCCGGTCCCTGTGCAGCTCACGCAGAACAGCGCTGGCGCCCGTGTGGGCTTCCAGGATGGTGGGTCCACGCTGGGGCCAGCGGACATCGTGAGGCGTGGGAGGAGAGGCTGTGACCAAATCCGCGTGCTTCCAGAGGCCCGGAGGCGGCTTAGCCAGCCCAACAGGGAAGAAGCCGCCAGGCCAGTCCTGGGCTGAGGGGCAGAGAAGGCTGAAGGTCACTCAGGAGTTCACCAGGGACGGCGGCCCAAGCCGCTCACGTAAAGATCACGAATGGCTCCTTGCCCGCCGACCGTGGAGGACGCCAGAGTCAGCGAAGCCTCAGCCGAGAAGCTTCAGAAACCGAATGAGAGAAGCTCCAAAATCGTACCGTGGGAGACCGGGGTCCCCTCTGATGGGGACTCGCCCTGTTTGCCGTGCGTCCGTCCTCAGACCCCCCAGGGGCCGTGAGGCAGGAAGTGGGCTCCCCTGGACGGCTTCATCAAGCTGTCCCTGGGAGCAGGGACAGCTCCGCTCCCGGGCGCAGTGCTATCCACCCGGGGGCTCAGGCAGGAGGCTCCAGCTGCCAGCGGGGGCCTAAAGCGTCCTGCCTCGGGCCCCCCCCCAAGTGCACTGTGATGGCCAGACTGCCTGGGCAGGTGTCAAAGGTCAGCACCGGTGCCTCTCGAGCTGAGCAGGGCAGTGCCGTGAAGGCCAGCCTCACAGCCTGCCGGCCCGGCCCCCAGTGGGAGGCTGGGGTTTCGGAAGCACCCTCGGGCACGACTCGGTTCCCATGGACCAGGGCACGTGAGCGTATTCTATGTTGGAGCGATGGACGGGGGAGGGGCCTCCTGTGGGAACACCACGCTGCCACACTCAGGACAGGTCCCTGGCACCTCCAGCCGCACCCTCCGGAAGAACACACACCTCCATCGCGTGCCCTGCTGGGACCTGCTGCAAAGACGGCTCCTGAGAGACTCAGTGGGGGGAGGGGGGGCACTGCCTCCTGCCCCCTGCAGAAGCTGTTTGTTTCCAAGACAGGGAAATAAACTAGCCTGCGGACGATGTTGCAAGTGTTCACAGCCTCTGACACGGGGAAGCATCCCTGGAGGCCTTCTGAGGACCAGGCGCGCACACGCATGCACGTGCACTCCTGCACACGAACGCTCGCGCGTGCACACACCTGCACATGGGCACACACACATGTGCACCTGAACACGACTGCATCAGGTCCCCTCTGCTCGGACTTCCGCCACCAGGAGGCGCCGGCACGGCTCTGCAGACGTGTGGTGGCGGCTGTCGGGCCACCCTCCCTCCAGCTCCAGCTCGGCCGCTGTTTCTGGCTTCTGGGTGTGGATATTTCCCTCAACTGGGAGAATAGCCTCCCTTTCCTGCCCTCGGGGCCTGGGAGCAAAGGCCGCGCCCGCCCCAGGCCCCCACACCGAGGGGGCACCGCTCAGGTCACGGACACTCTGAGGGACCCGACTGAGGCGCCGGAGGAGGGAGCGTCGTTCTCGGATTTTTTCAGTGCTCGGCCCGGGCCCGCGATCACCGTCCACAGAGGGGCAGGGACGCGAGGCGATCGCGTGGGGCCCGCGGGACCCTCGCGGTCCGTGTCAGGGAGGCGGAGGACGGCCTCTGGGGAAGTTGGGGCAGCCCCCGGGCCCCAGTTAGTGATTTGGCACGCGAGGCCCCACATGCCCGCAGACCCACTAAAAGGCGGCCGGGTCCAGGCCAGCTCTCCCCATACCAGAGTGGGGAGGGGTCTCTTCGCCGTCTCTCCGACGGGAGGAAGGTGGCCGGGAGCAGGATGCAGGCTCCTCCTTGGGGGGGGACGGGGGCAAAGCATCGAGAGGCTTCCATGGTGCTCGGCTGCCCCCTTGAGGCTGCTGGGAGTGCGGCCCTCGGGCAGCGGGGAGGGGGGACCCGGGTGCACCGGCGGCCCCGCCCAGGGAGCCCACTGCCGCAGCACCGGGTGAGTCCCCACCGCCCGCCCCCCCTGCCCCGCCTGCCAGGAGGCGGGGGCGGGGCGTCTGCGAGGCTGCGGGGCGGGGCTTCTCTGAGGCGCGCGTGTCTTCCAGGTGTAAGTACTGCGACCGCTCCTTCAGCATCTCCTCCAACCTGCAGCGGCACGTCCGGAACATCCACAACAAGGAGAAGCCCTTCAAGTGCCACCTGTGCAACCGCTGCTTCGGGCAGCAGACCAACCTGGACCGGCACCTCAAGAAGCACGAGCACGAGCACGCCCCAGGTGGGCGGTGGGCATGGGGTGGGGGGGAGGGAAGGAGGAGGAGGGAGAAGACAGGGGAGGGGTGGGGGAGGAGGAGAGGAGAAGACAGGGGAGGGGTGGGGGAGGAGGAGAGGAGAAGACAGGGGAGGGGTGGGGGAGGAGGAGAGGAGAAGACAGGGGAGAGGAGGGGAGAGAGAAGGGAGGGGAGCGGGGAGGAGAGGAGGGGAGAGTCGGGAGGGAGAGGGAGGGGAGGGGAGGGCTCAGCTGAGGGATGCTCTTTCTCTGATGCTCCCCCCGTCCCCACAGTGAGCCAGCACTCCGGGGTCCTCACAAACCACCTGGGGACCAGTGCCTCCTCCCCCGCGTCCGAGTCAGACAACCATGCACTTTTAGACGAGAAAGAGGACTCCTATTTCTCTGAAATCAGAAACTTTATTGCCAATAGTGAGATGAACCAAGCATCAACGCGAACAGACAAACGGTAAGAAGTCCGTTCCGGACCCCAAGCCCACCTGCGTGGCCACGCCCAGAGCAGGGGCACCCCACCCAGCCCCAAGTCTCGATGAGTAGGGGCCCGCAGCGCAGGGTGAGACCGACAGGCACCGTTGTGGCCCGGCTCTGCCCCCTGCAGGTGGCGAGGGGTGGGGGGGGCTTCGGCCAGGGGGTCCCCTCCCGCCTCGGCCTCTGGTGGTGACAGTAAGCACCCGGGCTGAGGGTGCGCGCCGTGTGCTTACAGCCGCACCGAGCTGCCGGCGTGCTTTGGCTTGGGCGTCACGGGCGTGCCGCGGAGCACAGGCCGGGTGAGGGCTCTGGCGTGAGTTCTGCCGTGGATGTGAGAGTCTAGAACATTTCTGTGGAGTCCGAGGCACTGCAGGTTTCCACCCAGGAGCGCCGCCCCTTTAAACACACACGCGCGCACGTGTGCGCACACGAAGTCACACGTGCATGTGCACGCACATGCACACACTCATATATGCATGCACGTGACGGCACACATGTGTACGTGCATGTACATGTATGCACACACGTACATACGTGTGCACATGCAAACCCATACACACGTCTGCATCTGCATGAAATCACACACGTGCACACATGTACACACATACCCGCAAATATACGCACATGCGCTGACACATGAACACATGTGCATATGTATATACACACATGAAGTTACCCACATGCTTACCTACACACATGTGTATATTTACACACATATACACATGTACACACATATATACACACCACATGTACACGTGCACATGCACACAGATACACGTGCACGTGCTCATGCACACGCACACACACACTCGTATGCACACGCACACCACATATGTACATGCGCATGCGCGCACAATGCACAAACACACACACGCACTCATGTACGTGCACACACACACACTTCGTACGCACATGCACACGGTCGCAGAAAAATAGCAGAATTCAGATTCGAGATGTGGAGGGTGTACTGCACGACCCTGGATCCCAAGGCTCACGGTGTGGCATTTACTCTGGGGGTCCCTTCTGGAAGGACCCATCAGACCCCCAGGAAGACATTCTCCTTGCATAAAAGCTGGGGCCAGACCAGCCGGCAGAAAACCAGAGACACTGCAAACTTCAAGTGGCCTTGGGGTGCGAGCCCCTAATTCTGCAGAGGAAGACAGCCCGGTGAAGTGGGGGGTGGGGGGCTGCTCCAGCCACAAAGCCGGGCCTGGAACCTGGGCCCAGAGCCCTGGCCCTTAGGCTGGCCACAGGAGGGCCACCCAAGACAGAGGCCGACGAAGAGCCTACAAGGACTTGTCAGTGGCATCCACCACGGGTTGGGCGGCCATGCCAGGGTGAGCCCAGGAGCGCCGGGAAGACCTTCACGCCTGGAGCCCGGGTGGCCCAGCTCTTTGCCGTGAGGACCGGAAACCCGGCAGGACAGAGGGGAGAGGAGACAGCATCACCCTAACCTTCTCCACGGAGCGTCTCAACCGGGGCTTTCCGTCCAGCCCCCACGGGAGGGGCAGGAGACGAGGCTCAGACAGAGGAGACCGGGCCCCACATCCCTCAGAAAGCCCGGGGCGGAGCTGGCCACAGATCCAGGCCCTCGGATGACCTGTCCCGCTGAGACCCTGTCCCTGGGGGCTGGGGAACCTCCAGGAGATGTCCCACGTCATCACCAGAAGTGAGAACCACGATCACAGTTGACACGAAGCCACAACCCTGCGTCAAGTGCTGAGATGTTGGCGGTTCTGTGTGGGGCCGACGCTGACATTATCGGGTTCTCGTCCGGAACCAGTTTCCTTCTCTTGATCGTCAAGGAGAATCTAGGGATGCCAGGCTCCCTGGCCCCAGAAGCCCTTAAATACCTGGGCTGAACTGTGTCCCCCGCCAAATCCTGACCCCTAGTACCTCAGAACGTCACCTCGTTTGGAGATAGGGTCTTTACCGATGTAATCGGTTAAGATGAGGTCACCAGTGTGGCTACCAGTGCCACGCGATGTCGTGGAAGAAGAGATTGGGGCACAGAACACACGGGGAGAAGCCGTGTCAAGATGTAGCAGAGATGGGAGATGGGGAGATACACCTACAGCCGTCGGGCGCCACGGATCGCCTGCCAAATGCCAGCGGCTGCGGGAGGCCCGGACAGTTGTCCCTGAGCCTCAGAAGGAACCAGGCCCGCCTGCACCCGGGTCTCAGACTCCAGCCTCCAGAACCAGGAGAGTCCGGGCTCCAGTTGTGCAAGCCCAGCCCCGGCGCTGGGTCACGGTGGCCCCGGGACGTCACCTGCCTCAGGTGCCCGCCCTGTCTGAAGCTGACGCCAGCCTGCGGGACCCCATCCTCTGTCCCTGCTGCCCCCCACTGAGTGCTCCTGGTGGATACAGGCCTCCTGTGCGGGGCTGCGGTCCCTGCTCCCAAACAGAGGGGCCCATATATAGAAACTGCAAAGCACTCTTAACTCCGATTAGACGTGCACAGGGCCACCTGCTGAACACAGTCCCAGTCCCGGCCCCCAAGACAGCCACCTGCGCGGTTCATCCCACCCTCACGCCGCCGAGGGGGCACAGGCTCCGAGATGGCAAGGTCACCCACCAGAGAGCCAGGGACAAAGGCAAGACCCGGGTCCCGGCCCGTGTCACTTGCCTCCAGAGCCCTGGCCCCTGGCGGATGGATGCGTGCCTGGTGACGGTGCGAGGGGCCATCGAGAAGGGAGAGGTCAAGGGTTCTGCACGTCCGGGAAGGCCGGTCACGTGTCAGCATCTTATACTTCCTCCAGGAAAGGCAAGGGTGGAAAATGAGCATGGCCGACAGCCTGGAGATCGGGGACCTCCCGGCCCAGTCCGTCTGCACAGACCCCTGAGTGTGGAGGCCAGCGGTCACTCAGAAGTGACACCCCCTCTACCTGATGCCCAGACCAGGACCCCGGTCTCCCCTGACATCAGTGGATGGATTCCTGTGGGCCATGTGAGCTCCAGGAGGAACGGGGTCTGGGGGCTCTGAACTCTGGCCCAGACGTGGGCTCAGGAGGCGTCTGCCCAGCCTCCCCCTCCCCCTCCCCGCTGGACACCTGCCAGCATCTTCAGAAAGAAACGAGAAGGCTCACCATCACTCAGCTTGGGTTTTTTCCTTTTTTTTTTTTTTTTTTTTTAAGTTTGTATTTATTTTGAGAGAGAGAGAGAGAGCAGGGGAGGGGCAGAGAGAGAGAATTCCACACAGCAGACCTGCCCTGGGCTTGAACCCGTGAACGTTGAGACCAAGACCTGAGCCGAGATCAAGAGATCAAGAGTCAGACCAGTCAGGCTGAGCCACCCAGGTCCCCTGGGTGTTTTCCTCTTAATAACGAGGATCCAGAGTGGAAAAGTGTCACCCGGCCAGAGTCACTAGGAGGGAGATGTGGGGTCTGGGCTGCAGGAAGGAGGCCAGCAGCCTCCGAAACAAACTCGTCTGGGTGGGTTTCCCTGGCTGACAGCAGCTCAGCCCCCACCCTACGGAGCCCTAGGCCCCCAGAGCCTCTGTCGGCAGAGGCCCCCTCACCCTGGGTTGCCGGTGTCCCTGTGTCCTCGTGGCTGGCCAGGAGGAGCCAGCAAGGGTCGATCAGCAAACCTCCCCAAGGGTACCCCTTGTGCAGTCCCCAACCCCAGCTCCAGCGCCCAAGACCCCCTTCCCCGCTAGACTGGCCGTGGCCTCCCTCCCTGACGCGCACATCCTGAATCCCCGCTCTCGCCCCTGCCACGCCCTCGCTCGCTCCTCAAGGGGTTGCTGAGGCCGAGGGTTCCGACAATGCAGGCTCTTTCCACGGGGAGGGTGAAGACGGCCGTGGGGGGAGAGCCGACCGGAGCCCAGTCGGAGGCCTTGTGGGCCCCGGGGCTAACTCCCTCCCCTGTCCCTTCAGGCCGGAGGTCCAGGACCTGGACGGCAACTCCCAGTGTCCGGGCCTGGCCAGCGGGAAGCCGGAGGACGTGGAGGAGGAGGAGGAGGAAGAGGAGGAGGAGGACGACGACAGTCTGGCGGGGAAGTCCCAGGACGACACCGTGTCCCCCACGCCCGAACCCCAGGGTGCCTATGAGGACGAGGAGGACGAGGATCCGCCCACCTCCCTGGCCGTGGGCTTCGAACACACTCGAAGGTGGGGGCCACGCCCGGGCAGCCTGACCTGCTAGGGCCCAGGCCAGGGAGGGGCCTGAACATCGTGAGGGCGACCTCGCTCTCAGGCCACCCGAGGCCCCAGCATCCTCCTGGCCGGGTTCACCCTGGTTCCCAGCAGGTGTCTCCACCGCGGTGGGAGCTTCCACACACAGGCTGCGAGGCCCAGCCCGAGGCAGGGGGTCAGGGGCTGGCCCGCCCCCTCCCACACACACTTCCCAAGCCTGGGGGGCGGGGGCAGGCACGCTCCCGAGCCGAGCGGGAGCTGGTCCGTAGCGACACGGCCTCCATCCCGCGGCCGGGGCAGTGGCGTCTGGCCTCCCGCGGGCTGAGCACTGGCGGTTTGCGAGCAAGGCAGGCCGGACCCCTCCCCGCGCGGCCCGGCTGCTCACTGCCTTTGTCGGGCACCAGGGATGCGGCCAGCACTCCAGACGGTCCTGGGGGAGCCCTGCAGGGACTGCCCGTTTCCCCTCACCCCTGGGTCCTGGGAGCGGGAGCCCCCGCGCCCTCCAGAGCAGCCCCCCGATCCGTCCTCCGCCCCCAGAGCCCCGGGCGCCCCCCCGCCTGCTGCTTGCGGTGTGTGCACGCACTCGCCCCCTCCGGTGGCCTCCGTCCGTGGCCCTCCTGCATCTGTGTGGCTTCTGTCCAGGTGTCGACGTGTCTGTGTGTCCGTCTCCTTGTGCATGTGGCTCGTGGAGGCGCCATGGCGTGCATGCAGGCACGGAGCCGGCCGTGGGGCATCAGAGAGGCGGCCAGAGGCCAGACCAGCTAACGCCAGGCCCCCTCTCCCCGGTCGTTGGTGCAGGTGTATTGAGGAGCAACCAGGCGGTCTGTTAGCTTTGGAGCCGATGCCGACTTTTGGGAAGGGGCTCGATCTGCGCAGAGCAGCTGAGGAAGCGTTTGAAGTTAAAGATGTGCTTAATCCCACCTTAGACTCTGAGACTTTAAAGCAGACACTGTACAGGCAGGCTAAGAACCAGGTAGGTACCGAGCAGAGCCCCCCACCCCCGGCACCCCCGGGCCAGGTGGCAGGTGGAGGCCGCGCCTCCTCTCGTGGTGGCCATCCTGGGCCCGGGGCACGCCAGGACCGCTGTCCCGGGGCCCACCGCCTCGGCTAGAGACGGCCAAGCCGCCGCCCCTCCCCCGCGAGCAGGGGTGGGGCAGGGAGAGGTTGAGGCAGATGAATGGGAACCGGGCATTCCCGGACACGTGGGTCGCTGCCCTCTTGTCCCCGGTGACAGGCGCCCGAGGCCGGGCGTCCAGCCTTGAAGCTGGGCAGGCCTTCCTCCCTCTCCGACTCAAGCATGAATGGCTGGCGGCCCAGGCTTCTCTTGAAGGAAACCCCCTCTCACACAGCCACTCGTTCCACGCTGGAGCTCCGACAGGGTCAGCGAGGGCGTCAGGGTGGGCCTCGACCCCCCTTCTGTAGCGCAGGCGGCCGCAGGGCCCTGCTTCCTGCTTTCATCCGTCTAGAGGAGCGGGGTCTCCGTCGGCCCACCCCTGAGTCTCGGCAAAAACCGTCTGCGTGTCTGTCTTTGTCTTTTTACTAATCCTGTCCAGGGTGTAAACCCGGGTGGGAGGAGGGTCGTCGGCCTTCCCCCACCCCGCTCTGCTCCGGATGGTCCCCAGGTCCCACTACCTCGTGCCCCGTGTCTTGTGGCGGAATTGTCCCGTGGGCCAGCCACGCCCCAGGCCCAGAAACGCGTCGGCGCCCAGCTCAGACCAGCTGTGCGTCCGCTTCCCCGGGTCGCTCCGTGCTGTCCCCATGGTTGTCCAGACGGGCAGCCCCCAGGCCGACCGGTGCCCTCCAGACAGACACTGCCTCTTGTCGACCACCAGCAATTCCCAGGGCCCTCGAAAAAGTGGGGGTGGGGCAGGGGGAGCACCGCAAAGAGCTGAGGGGCCCCTGTGCACAGAGGCCAGCCAGGACCACGGCTTCTTGCCACTGTCTGCACGGGAGCCCAGCAGACACTCACCCCGCCACCTCCCACCACATCTTCCGCTTCCGGGCCCCAGGGGAGAGTCTAGATCTGCGCGAGGCTAAGCCCAGCCAGAGGGCAACGGGGGGCTAGGAAGGGGCCCTCTGGGATCTGCAGAGCCCCAGCTCACGCAGCTCACCTGCCTGTTGTGTGTGTGTGCACACACGTGTGTCCTTGTCCTCTCCCCGGCCAGGCGTATGCAATGATGCTGTCCCTCTCCGAGGAGGCTCCTCTCCACACCTCTTCCCAGAGCCCTCTGGACGCCTGGTTAAACATCACGGGAGCCACGCCAGAGTCCGGAGCCTTTAACCCCATCAACCACCTCTGACGGGCCCAGGACGGGCTGGGGTCTGAGTCCAAGCAAGGCATCGTGGGGCCCCGACGTCCCAACAGAAGTCCCGGCTGCGGGAGATGGAGAAGTGAGCCTTGGGGAGCGGCGTGGCCTGGGCCAGAGAGACCCCCCCCATCACCTGTGTGGATCACTCCTCAGCACCGCCCCCCCCCCCCCGCCGCCACACACACACACACACTATGGTTCAGCTCTAACTTTTCCAATGAAAACTCAGAACCCAGGAGTCGCTGAGCGGTCCTGGAGCCCCACCGTCTAAGAATTGGTCTCCGGAACAGCGTTCCAGAAATGGTACAACGCACGGCCGGCCACGTGCGGCTCGCGGGAGCTGCTCACGGAACCAACCCGCCGGGTGAGGGCGGGATTTCAATCCCAAACTGAAGCCAGCCGGGCCACTTTGGCACCCGCCTGGTGCCTCGGAAAGGAACGGACAGACACGGGTGTGCCCTGGAAAGGGAGATCGCCCCAACGATTTTTATAATGAGAATCACGAGAGTAACCCTTTTGGTAATCTTATTGACGACAGAGTCTATTTAAGCATGTGGTTTTAAAAATAGACAGTATTTTTTAAAGAATCGAAAAATGACTTGCAAATTGTTTTTTAAGAGTAATTTTGCATTGCTTTGAAATCTCAGCCTATTTGCAAGCCCACACTGGGAACTGGTACCGTGTTTGGGTGTGCTCTTTATACTGTAGATAACGGAGAAATTTTCTATCCCTGACCGTGTTTGTAAAGCCGTGATTCTGCCCCCCCCACCACCACCCCAGCCCTGCGCAGAACCAAGGGGGCTGGGGCCCTCCCCTGGGAGCAGTTTCAGACTGTACCTCGGAATTCTTAGACGTGGTGTCCTGGGCTGGCCCAAGGCTGGGAGGTGTGTGTGGCATGGGCGTCGTGCCTGTGGCCCCCACCAAGACCCCCCCCCGATTGAACGGGGAAGGTGGGAGCCGCGGCTCTGGTCCCCTGTGCAAGGGTGGGCTTGGCATCCCACGCTCCTGCCCACACGGCCTGCACATCAGCCACACCCACGCCGGCCACCCTGCCGAAGGGGGGTCCCCGCTGGCCACACCGGGTCTCCAGCCCGACCCCCACCCGCACCGTCAGACGGACAAGGGGGACAGTGGGCATCCCCCGTGGCCGCCGTGGGGCGCGTTCTGCGGCTCTCCTGCCCCAGGCCGCCCGCCAGGCTCTGTGCCCGCGTGAGACCCGGGCTCCAGGACACGACCACCGCCTCTGCTCCACGCGCGGCTTCCTGGCGGGCCGGCCCGGCTCCAGAACGGAAGGGCATCCAGGTGGGACCTGCCTCGGGAGCAAAGACAGCACAGCCCGGTCGGGACGGGTCTGCTTCTCCACTCGGATGGGCTTTAAGTTATTCCCATAGGGGCCAATTTCAACTCATAATTTGTTTCCCTGATGGAATTTACCTGAATCTGTATATAACTTGTAATTTTTTCTAATTCATTTCTTTTCTTATTTTATTTCTTCCTTAACAGTATTTTGGCATTAGACATTCTTATTGTGAAGAAATATTGTTAATATAAGTATCTAGTGAAGGACCAAAACCGTGTATAAGGTTGTGTGTTGTGTGATTGATAACCAGGGAGCGGGGAGGTTTTAAATGTGCCAAATACCCCCGCGCCCCCCGACGGATCCTGCTGCCCCGTTTCCAGACAATCACGTGTTTTTGTTAAATTAGAGTCTCAGTTACCTTTGCATTTAAGACAAGTGTTCTATTTATTTCTTTTATTGTTTGGAAGGAAAAAAAAGAGTAAGAGTGTCCCAACAAGAAGAGAAAAAGATCGCCCAAGTGGCCCTTAAAAAAGAATGTAGACGCAAGTGGTGAGGGGGCGGCCGCACCTGAGGACGGGGGTCTGGCGGGGGACGAGTGGGGCCCGCGGGCCCCGGCGAAAGGGTTCCCACCCCGCTCTCGGTCCACAGGAGGCAGCAAGACCCAGCCGGCCTCGCGGGCGCCCAGGCCGCTCGCACACGCGTGCGGCTGGAAGGTGGCCGCGCCCCAGGAAGAGCTGAGGCTTTGCAGGCGGGGCCCCCTCACCTCCTCACACGCACCCACCTCCACCCCGGGCCCGCCAGGCGTGGCGTGGGCTTTCCGATTTCCCCTCCATCCGCATCGGACCGTTTCGCAGAGCCGACCTCAGACATAATTTGTAAACCCAAATTACATTTCTTCTGCTAAAGAGTAAGGTGTGTGCTTTTTTTTGCGATCTGCCCCTCTCCGCCCAAAAGAGGAAGTTTGGCCAGTGGAGACCTGAGTGCCTGTTCTCCGTGGTCCCAGATAAGGGGCGTCGTGTCCTTTCCGGCCAGTCCCGGCAGGCATCTTTCTCTTTCCCTCCCTCCCAGCGCCCCAGCTGCACACCTTGAGTCCTTGCCTCTGTCCCTCTGAGAACAGCTAGAGCTCTAGCCCCATTTCTCCTAAACACTCAGTCCCGTGGGCCCAAGCACTTGACAGGTCTGGGGGGGGGTCTGTCCCTGGACCCCCGACAGAGTGACCATTTCCTCCCCACGCCTGGCACTTCTCCCCGCCCCCGACCACAGGGAGCTGCCCTCCCTGCGGTTCTCCATCTCCGGGCCACAGCACCAGCACGGGCCAATCAGGCCCAGCCCGGACGGTGGGGGGCCGGGGAGCCGGACGGCCAGAATTCTGAGACCCCAGCCTCAGGGCACGGCTGCAACAGGGGAACGGGCTGGCTGGCCAACGTGTCCTTGGGTGGTGGCCGGCGTCAGGCCCGTGCACTCGGGCACCACCGGGCCAGGGTCCTTCTGTCCAGCCTCGACGGTGTTCTTTCTTTGGACAATTGACATCCCCTAATGGAAATTCAGAAGGAAGCCTCCTTGCCCTGCCCTCCGTCCCTCAGACCGCGGCCGCCAGCGGGCCGACGCCATCCCACCCCCACCCCCGCCGCTGCTCTCGGTCCCGGGACAATTGGGTAGGACGCATGGGGCTCCGATCCTTTGGCCAGACAGGGCCTTCACGAGTAGGCCCCAGAGACCCCCTGTTCTGAACCCAGGGGTGTGCACTCCTGCAGCCCGCCTGGGACCCCGGGTGCGCATCAGTGGACAGGGTGAGCCCCGGCGGCCTTCCCGTCCGAGGCAGGAGCACAGCCGGTCTGCCCAGACCCTGAAAGGCCCAGCGCCTCCACGGCCCGAGCCTGGCCCTGGAAACTCGCAGGGCCCTCGGCCCTCTCTGTCCTAGCTGCTTCTTCAATGAGCGTTCGCAAAGCACTTGCCCAAATACGTGTCACCCGTGGTAGCCTTGAAGCCTCGAAGCACTGGATTGTGGTCCCCCCGCCCCGTCCCCCCGTCCCTCGTCCCCCCGCCCAAGTGACTGAAATCTACTGAGCTGTATTTACTGTGCTGCCCGGGAGAGAGGCGAGGGGGCAGCGCCACCCAGGAGAGCCGGGTACCTCGCGCCCGGCCCGGCTAGGGTGGCGAGGCCTCGGCCGCTCCCAGTCGGTGGAGGTCAGCCGGGAATCAAAAGCCATGAAACTGTGCAGCAGCGAGCGATACTGTGACAAGACATTCCTGCGTGAGTCCAGGAGCCTTCCTTCCCTCCCTGCATTCCAGTTTTGTGGTGTTTTTCCTTTCTGTCCCCGATTCGTACTACGGCTTTGGGAAAAAAAAGAAAACAAAGCAAAAGGCAGCTTGAGTTTCCAATCGTGCAATTCACTCGTGAGCAGAGCACTTCCCAAGGTGTCTCTCGGTGTGTTTCCTACCGTCGGTGTTCCCGAGACGAGGGAAGCTGAGCCCCCGTGTCAGAACACATCACGTGTGCATGTGTAACTGCTGGCAAGACCCCCACACCTGTGCGTCCGCACCCCCCCCCCCCCGCCCTTGTTCCATTACAGATTCGGTTCCGTTTGTTTTCTGGGTTTTTGTTTCGTTTTTCTTTTAGAACTGTATAGTGTTGAAAAAGAAATCAAGTGTAAATGTCAGGCTTTCAGATAATGTTTTTTTAAAAAAAAAACAAACCATTGAGAAGGAGGCAGGTGTGTGTCCCATGTCCCCCTGATTGTAAATTGCTTCTGTTACCAGTAAACCGTGCATGGCTCGTGTTTAGCGGTCATTACTGTGTCTGTTCGTGAAATTTTTATGAAAAGGAGAATTCCGTAGATGCACTTGTTGAATTACGTGATTAGGGTCTACGTCCTCCGGACTAGGAGCTCAGAACTGCTCACGCCAAAGCGCAGTTCTTAATCGACGCGGAAATCGCTGACGACCGTGAAGGCAAAGACACCCCGTGTAGCAAATCATCGAGAGTGATTCTGCAGATTTCGTTTTGATGCTTGTGATAAAGACAGATGTACTTGTGTCGAGAAACATCTTTAAGATGAAGGCTAGAGCAGCCGATCGGAGGTTAATGCTGTAGAATAGGACTATATGTAATCTTTCCGATGCTACGATGAATTTATACATGAGATTGATACGCAATAAATCTGTGTGCTTTTCTAAGTCTCGGTGCCCGCGAGCTTCACTGAGGGGCAACAGAGGCCCCCGGGGTGGGGAAGGACTCGGGGTCGGAGCGTGGCCAGCGGCAAGGCTCGCCGGCCTGGGTCAAGGGTCCCCGGGGGCAGGCTGCGAGACGTGCAAGCCCATCATCTCAGCACCACCGCCAGGGCAGGTACCCTCGTAGTCACATTTCCCAGAAAACCATCTCAGTGAAGGCGCCACCACTCTGGATGTCCCTGCGGTGAGAGTGGTGATCTCCAGGCGGGCTCTCCCCTAAGTGCGTCTCCCCCGAGGCACTTTGGCCCCCGGGCGTGTCCACCTCCAGGCCTGTCTGCCTCCAGCTGCACCTGGGCCCCGAGCCGGCCACCGGGAACTCTTGTATGACGTCTCTTGGTGGCGGAGAAGCCCATCCCATAAGGCCAACCCCAAACACAGCCGTTCCTGAGGGTGGACCTCCCCACTGACTAGCCCTCCCCACCGGCCGGCCCTCCACAGTGGCTATGCCTGCTGTCCTTGCACTGTCCCCAGTCGGGACCTGAGCCTGCCCACCAGGCGACGGCCAGGTGGACCGGGACTGAACAGATGCCTGGGGCTTCAGGGGGGCTCCTCGCCCCTCCTTTACATGCCCCCCACTTCACCCACTCAAGTGCAAGGTTCAGCCCCTAAATTCCGGGGACTCACAGCAGGAAGTCCGCCCGGTGGCCTCTGTCCTTCCACCAGAGCATGGAGTTGAGGTGGAGAGCGTGCCTCGCACACTCAAGGAGCTGCCTCTCTAGCAGAACAGCCCCCACCCTCACCAAGACGACGCACGGCCCTCCCCAGGGGTGTGAGGCAGGAAGAAAACAAGATTTAATGTCAAACAGACGAACTGGGGGGCGATGCTTCCCCCTGGCAGCCGTAGAAGTGTCTGGTCCAGAGTTTCCCCGCAGCCCCTCGGGCCCCCAGGACTCACGGAGGCCCCTGCGCCTGTTCCCTGGTCAGAAATCACCACTTGCACTGGATTTGGGGCTGCAGAGATGGGAAATGTCAGGACTCACCTCTCAATCCCCAAGGCCCAGCCTGAACACTCTCTTGGTGGAAGACGGGTTGCACAAGCGGATGCGTAGATGGGTGGATGGATGGGCTGCGGGTGGATTGTGGGCGGATAGATGGTTGTGGCTAGAGGGATGGCTAGATGAGCGGGTGGGTGGATGGATGGATGGGTTGTGGGTGGATTACGGGTGGATGGATGGATGGATGGACGGACGATTTGCTATAAGGACCCTCACTGCAGGCAAGTTCCCACATGGATTCTGGGAACGGCAGTGCCTCTGAGGGGCCCGAACGGGCTCTGAGGGGAGCAACGGGGAGAGGAGGCCTGGGGTCCCTGCAACGGCAGTGCTGGTAGCCACAAAAGGGAAGAAACAGAAGTTGACCTTGAAACAAGATCCCCGGACCCAAATCTGGGGCATTGAGCCTTTGCCTTCTCTTAATACCATCAAGTGAAGTGTGTTTCCCCAGGGAGGCGTCGGTTGGGGGAAGCGTTTAAACGTTTCCAGGTCATTTTCCCCCCAGATGTGACTGATGAAGTGTCTGCGAGGTCTTGACCCCGATGGTCAGATGTGGGGTTCACCCCAGAGCTCCAGGCGAGGAGGCAGCACGAGAGGCCTGTCTCTGGGGGACACACTTCCGTTCCCGGAGGACAGATCACGCGAATCATGAGTCTGATGAATGGCTGTGCGTCCGAGTTACTCCAGCGACAGAGTGACAGTGTCCAGGGCCCCCCACCGCGGCCCTTCCCGGAGCTCGCCGCCCCGGGGCTCCAGTGCCTCCCGTCCTTGTCCAGCCTGGCAACCTCTCTCCTCGTTCGCCCTGAGGGGAGAGGAAAATCCAAGCCACGAGGGAGCTATCTGATAATAGCCCTGTTGTCGGGGCGCCCGGAGGAAGGGAGAGCGGAGAGGACCAGCCGCTGACAAGCGGACTTTGTCTCTGCAACCCAGCTCCTTGCACAAAAGACGGAGGAAAAGGCAGGGGGTGGGGGGCAAGGATCAACTGGAGAAACATGTGTCAATGAGGAATCTGTTTTCTGGGAAAAGAGATGCTTTTGAAATTGCCCTCAGATTCATCTGGGGCCAAGCGAGCCTGTTGCTTATTTGCAGAGAAGCTATTTTGAGAATCGTTAACCTTCTTTCTCGCGGCAGCAAATGTCTTCCCCAAACCGAGATGTGTCCTCATTTGGGGCAAAATGGCCCGACGCAAGGTGGCTTTCGTGGGGTCCGAGGAGCCGGGCGGGGTTCTGGCCGGGGTTCTGGCCGGGCGGGGTTCTGGTTCCCACCCTTCTGGTGGGGGTTCTGGTGGGATCCTTGCAGTCACCAGCCAGGATCGCAGTCTCTGTGAAGGTAAAGGCACCTGTGCTCACCGTGGCCGGCAACGTCTTCCACGCGGCTTATTCTGGATTCAGGAAAGGGAAGCCAGAGTCAGCTCCAGGGTCCAGGGCGGAAGAGGATAGTATTCTAAGGTTACAAGAAGGGGGACGTGGGCACCAGCTGAGACCCCGCGGGGGGGGGGGGGGCTGGGGTCGCCCAAAACCCTAAAGGACAGAGTTGCCTCTTCTGTCCTGGGACCTGGCTTGTGGCCCTCCGATTCCTGAGCCCATCAGGAGGTTCCGGGAAGCCGTAAAGCCTGTAGAGAGCAAGAGCCTGCTTCTAGAACACAGCGAGTGAGCTGAGAAACCAGCATCTGCACAAAGATCTGTATGCCGACGTCCACAGTGGCTTTATCTGTAATCGCCCCAGACCGGAAGGAACCCGAGTGTCCATCCACTGGTCAGTGAAAGCACAAGCCGTGGGCGTGACGGAAGGCCGCCCGTCAGAGGACAGAGGACGTTACTCAGAGCTCCGTGCAGCAGGGGGTCCGCCACCAGCACCGGACTTGGCCGAGACTCGCAGGCAGGCAGGGGCCTGGGGAGCCTCCCGGTGGAAAAAGGGAAAGTTCCAGATAAGCCCAGATGGCACCAGGGAGGCGAGGCACTGGCCAGAAGCAGGCACCCCACGTGATTGGTTGGGGGCGCACGCGGCTTCCTCTGGCTGCTCCAGAGTCGGAGGTGGGGACAAAACTTAGGGAGGCCGCCGGTGACGGATCGAGTCCTGGCCCCTTTGGGCCCATTGTTCCAGGGGTTCCTGTTTGACTTTCTGGGTTTTTCTCTCACACTGTGGGTCAGAGGTCAGACTCCTGTCTTTATGTACAATCTGGCTGTTGTCAGTACATTCGGTCTCTGAAAATACACGGACACACGGCATTCTAGAAAAGGCAGAGCTGTAGGGACAGGGAGGGGGCTGGAGGTGGGAAGAGAGGCGGGGAGGCTGTCCGGGGCGTGAGTGTGGTTACACACCTACGCACTTGTGTCAGACTCAACCAACAGTACATTCCGAGGGGCCGTCTAGTTACAGGTGCCTTGTACCTCAACCTGATTTTTGTGAAAACTGTGCCCCGCCCACTCCCTCTTTGAGGCACGAGTCCATCATGAAGCTTGAGGTCCCTAGAGGGACTTCGCACCTTCCACCCAGGCTGGCAAGGGAGGGGCCCCACCTGTCCAGCCTGCCCTGCGAGGGGCCCTTCCCCTACAGCACCCAGCCTGGGTCTCGGGGGCCCAGCTCGGGGGGCTCCCAGCCTTGCTTTACCACAGGCATTTGGGTGTGCCCACCCTTCACCCCTCGGCCACCCAAGTCCCGCCTGGACCACCCAGTGCAGACCTTGTAGGCACAGACTTCCAGCTGAAACCGCCTGCACAGCTTAAAAATGCCAGGAGCGTTTCTGCGGACTGTTTATGGCAGGTTATGCGAGCAGGAAGCGGATAGGAACATGTACGAGGTGAATAAATACCCAACTCAGAGAAGGCTGGGTTTTAAATGTTTATTTATTTATTTGGAGCGAGCGTGCGTGCACGTGCAGAGCAGGGGAGGGGCAGAGAGAGGGGGAGAGGGAATCCCAGCAGGCTCTACACGGTCGGCGCAGAGCCCGACGCGGGGCTCGACACCACGAACCGTGAGATCATGACCTGAGCTGAAATCAGACGCTTAACCGACCGAGCCACCCAGGCGCCCTGGGAGTGGTTTTCCCTGGGAAGCTGGAGAGACAGAGGGGGGAGCGGGGGAAAGGCTGGGGAGGGGCTCCAATCTTCTCCGCGATGACTTGTAGACACTTAGGGGGTCGTTTAAAGAGAGAGAAACAGTTCTTCCTTTCCAAAATGTATGCTTTTTCTTGCCCCACCGCCCTGGCAAGGACCAACAGGGAACAGAAGTGGACAGGGTGGACCTCTCTGGCACCAGAGCCGAAGGGGACCACTGCCCACTCCTCACCGCTGGGCACCATGCCAGCTGTAGGTGCCTGTGCCCGGACGGGGAAGTTCCCTTCTGTCCCTACATTGCCACGATTTTTATCGTTGGTAAGTCCCGGGTCGGGTCAAGTGCTTTATCTTTAGTTTATTACGACGTTATACCATTTTACATAAAATATATGAACCTTGCAAAAGTATAATTCTATTCTCTGCCTCAGTATATCTTACTTCTACACGTGTCAGAAACTCCACGTATGGGCCGTCATCACTCTTGCTTTAAATACTCTACTTTCGGGGCACCTGGGTGGCTCAGTTGAGCGTCCGACTTCGACTCAGGTCATGATCTCAAGGTTCGTGACTCGGAGCCCCGTGTCGGGTTCTGTGCCGACAGCTCGGAGCCTGGAGAACGCTTCGGATTCTGTGTCTCCCTCAATCTCTCTCTGCCCCTCCACCACTCCCGTTCTGTCTCTGTCTCTCTCAAAAATAAATATTAAAAATTTTTAAATTTATTTTTGAGAGAGACAGAGTGTGAAATTTATAAAAATTTATAAAAAATTTATAAATTTTTATAATGAAATTTATTAAAAAATTAATAAAAATATTTTTTAAAGATAGTCTACTATCTTGTAAAGAACTTTTTAAAACATCCAGGAAAAAAATCTCACGTGTTTTCACGAGTTTACAGTTCCCAAGGGGCTTCTATTCCTTTGTGCACACCGGAACGTACCTCTCTCATCATTTCCTTTTGCCCCAAAAAACCTCCTTTGACATTCTTGTGGTGCCAGGTCTCTTATCCTTTGTCTTAAAATGTACTGACCTCACTTTCAGTTTTGAAGGACACTTTCACCAGAAACGGACATCTTGGTCGTAGACGGTTTTAACACGCCGGGGACGGGGCTCCGTTCCCCAGGCTCACGGGGTTTCCAGTGACGACTCAGCCGTGATTCGTGTCTTGATTCTCTTAAGGCGTCAAGGCTTTCTCTCCATCGTGGTTCCTAGTCATTTGATTATGAGGTGCCAGGTGCCACGGTGGGGCTTTCTTTGTACTCCTGAGGCTCTCAGATCTGTGGGCTTGAGGATTTTCTCACACTTGGAACATTTTTGGCCATGACTTTGTCACACAGACATTCTCGCCCCTCACCCCTTTGGGGCCTCCGACTCTACGTATTATTGTTAGACTGCTTGACATCAGCCCAGATCAGCAAGCCTCTGCCTACTTTTTCCAGGTTTTGCTCTCTCTGCGTTCATTTCGGGGAACTCGTATCAGCCGAGGTTCAAGTTCACGAATCTTCTTCCGTAGCATCTTATCTGCTGCGACTGTTTCTTTTACTTTTATATATTGTCTATTTTTGTTCTTAGAATTTGCATTTGACTATTATTCTTTCTCTTTTGATTACACTCACCACACATTCTTTTTTTGATTTTGTGCACAGATTCCTTTTAATCCTTTTGGGCAAAGATTCCTTAAATCACCAGGTGCCAGAGCTTGTAAATGCTAAGCTGTTGAGATCCTAGGTTTTGTTGGCGTTCTTTTTAAGGATGTTGAGTTTTGTGCCAACAGGGCGTTAAGTGATGACAGAGACCTGCCTGGTCTTTTCAAGGCTTACTGCACAGCTCATCGGCTCAGGCATACAGCAGCCTTCACACCTGAAGGCTAAGCTCACACCTGAAATACGGCCCTTGGTCCCCATCAAATGCCCCGCAGCCACGAGGCCTCTTCATTCTGGGTGACTGGCATTTAAAGCCCCCAGGCCCTGCGTGGACACTGAGAGCTGTTGGTCCTGGTAACTGCTCTGTGCCTGGCTTCCTGGGACCTCCCTCTGCGTGGGCACAGAGTGGCATTTCTGGAGGCTTCCTGGAGCTCTGTCTCTGAACCTCTGCCAGAGGTCCCCGCCCCCTCCCCCACCTCCCTGAACCCCACGTCTGTCCCCCCAGCTGGGTCAGACCACCGCGTTCTGCCTCTTGGAAGAAAGCCGTGCATCTGTGGGGCTCTCCCGACTCGCTTCTTCCTCCCAGGAACCATTTCCCCCGCCTTCCTGTCGTTTCTGTTCAGTTTTCTAGTTGGTGATTGTGGGAGCTGCTTTCACTGTAAGTGAAATCCTTACTATGTCTGAAACTCTCAACTGGAGGCCATACACACGTTTTTTAAAAAATTCCCTACTTCTTTGGAAACCTGAAAGAGTCCGTGATCACTACACAGGGGCCCGGGCTCTGCGGTCAGACAGACTCATCCTGACTGGGGCCACTCACTAGCCAGGTGACAACGGGCAAAGCGTCACCTCTCAGTTACGTGGCGTAAGAACTTAATAAAAGGATGCAAACAGTAGGCGCTTAACGGCAAGTAATGACCGTTTGCCCTTTGGGGGGCAAGGGCGAGTGGCCTTCTGCTGAGCTGAGCCTTCTGCTCGGCAGGGCTCCCCCGGTGGGCCAGACAGGCAGCCAGGCCCCGCTTGGCAATCGGGCTCCTGTGCCGCCCCCGCCCCCCTCTGGGGACCCCACCCGGCCCGGGCCTCCACTCACCCAGCACAGAGGAGCCTCTGTCCTCAGGCCCACTCACGGCCGCAGCGTCCTCCGAGATCAGCGAGGCCTTTCCCAGCTGCCCGCCGACTGGACGCGGGGCCCCGCAGCGAGGGGTCGGTCAGCCCGGTGCCCGGGCCCAGAGAATAAAGGACACGGTTGTGCCCCTTCCCTCCCCCCGGCACATTCCCAGGAAGGGAGGGGGACAGGCCACGGGCACTGGGCGCTCGGCCCTGAAAGGGGACGTAGACACGCCCCGCGGCCTTGCTTGTCCTCGGCCCCGGCACCAGACACCCGGATGGTCAGGCCGAAAGGCCTCCTGGGGGGCCGCTGGCCCCAGGGCATCATCTCTCCGGGCTGCAGCCCCAACGGCCCCTGGAAGTCTCAAAGCAAGACGTCCAGGGGCACCGGGTGCCCTCAGGCCACGGGAAAGGGGTCCTGCAGACTTGAGCATCGACTTCCCTAGAGGGAAACCCGGGCAGTCACGGGGTTGGGGGTGCACATCCTCCCCCGCTGGGGACGCTGCACGGGGAAGGCCCCTCGTTCCTGAGCTCCAGGCTGACCCACACGTTACCTTCCAAAGGCACACACACCGATGTGCAGCTCCAGGCCTGGGACCCTGGCTGTAGGAGCTGAGGCGGCCTGTGGCCTCCTGCGATGGCCCAGAGATGGGACAGTGGCATCACCTCCAAGGCTTTCATGGGAAAGGCGGGAACCAGGGCCACATGGCAGCTGCCTTTCAATTCTCAAGGCTAAAAAACCCTCGGGCCAGTAGGGAGTCTGGGGTGTGCGGGGTGAGCTCCGGCTGACTGCCCCAGCCCCTTCCAGGCCCTTCCAGCTCCTTCTAACCCCTTCTAGGCCCTTCCAGGCCCTTCTGGCCCCTTCTGGGCCCTTCCAGCCCCTTCCAGCCCCTTCCAGCCCCTTCCAAGCCCTTCCAGGCCCGCCACACGAAGGCCCGTGAAACCCGGGCCGACCGGCCACCATTCTGCAGATCAGCCCGCTCCCACCCCCACAAGCGGGCGTCCAAGGCCCAGAGGGACACCGGGAAACAGATGAGCAAAGCAGAGGACTCACCGGAGGGCAGAGGAGACAGGGAGACAGCTGCCTGAATCTGCTCCCTGGGCTGCTCTAAGCCACAGAAGCGGGTCCTGTCACGTCTGGAGGCTGGAGGTCTGAACGCCTGCCCTCCGGGGGCTCCAGGGCAGGGTCCTTCTCGTCTCTTCCAGCCTCTGGTGCTGCCAGCCATCCTCGTGTCCCTCGGCCTGTGACCACGTCACTCCAGCCCTTGCCTCTGTCGTCCCTTGGCCTTCTCTATTCTGTGTCTAAATGTCCCCCTTTGTATGAGGACACTGAGCACTGGATTTAGGGCCCGGCCTGTTCTACTCTGACGTTGTCTTACTTACATCTGCAAAATCGTATTTCCAAATAAGGGCACATCACAGATACTGGGATTAGGATTTTAACGTATTTTGGGAGGGACTCAAGTCAACCCACCTCAAGGAACCGGGAGTAATGAGTTTGGTGAGGAGCGCCTTCCTTCCTCTGTGGGGTGGTGAGCAAAGGCCTGGTTGAGAAGGTGTGCTTGAGGCAAAGGTGTGCACGATCGGGGGACGGCTCCGTGAAGACTGCCGAGGAAGAGGATCCCAGGCAGAAACCGTGGCATGTGCAAAGGCCCTGAGCTTCGGGGAGCAAACACTGGGGTCCTTATTTTTGACGTTGGGGGGCCCTGCAGAGGGCCTCGTGGGGTTTCATGAGATAAGCAGCCTTCATCTGTCAGCCAGGGGCGGGGCCAGCCCGGAGGCCCGAAACGGGGAAGAAGGGCCACTGTGTCCCCGACCACTGTGTCCCCTGGCCCCCGGCACTCGTGATCTCAGCCACAGGGCGCAGAGAGTTGCAGAGACTCACCCCTGCGGGCAGCCCTGGGGTCCTTCTCCCCCCATTTATGACCCCGGAGCCGCTCCCTTCCAGGCCCCACCTGAGAACAAGGTCTACACTACTTAGACGATCATCATTAACCCCCAGCTTGCGACTGAGACAGCAGGGGCCTGGGGAAGGCAAGCCACTCGCTCCGGGTCACCTGGCCCCAACCACACACTGAGCCAGCTGGAGACAAGGAGATGCCCCCCAGAGCCCCCCAGTTTGGGGACAGAGCCAGATTCGGGGTGCTGGTGGGGCCAAGTAGGTACTGGGCAGGAAGGGCTGGGGTGGGGATTAACTCTGCAATGACCAAGCAGAGTTCTGAAGATGGATTTTATAGGAAAGCACTGAGTGGGGGTCAGGCACCCGCGGGCCCTCGTCTCCCAGGGGACCAAGGCCCAAGGACCACCAGCTCCCCTTCCTACAGGCTGGGCCTGTGGGTGCAGTACCCAAGATGGCCTCTGGAGAGCAGCAGCGCCCCACCTTTCCCAGGGCGCTGCCCAGAAACTGTCCACCCACATGGGTCAGCCATCGGCACCCCCTACCCAAAACACACACCGATAGCACTGACGGCCCCATAGGGCACCTTCCCGTGGCCAACCTGGGTCCCACAGGTGGCACCTACACCCCGTGGCAGGGGACGGGAGCCCCGACGCCGGGCAAGCATCTGGCCGGCCACAGGTGTGCTGGGCGGGACCCTTCAAACCACGACACCCAAGAAAATGCCAAGTCGGCCCTGTGAGGCTGTGGCACCCCCTCACCCAGCCCTGGAGAGGGAGCTGCCAGGGGAGGGCGGGCCTATGCCCCCAGGCTAGACTGTGCCCTGCGGGCTGACACGCCCCTGCACCTTGCCCACCGCACCAAGGCCTGGGGTCAGCACAGGCACGAAGGTGGTCTGAAAATTCACCCAAATGCACGTCCCAGTGCGTTCAAATGGAAATTTAGCAATGGGCCTTTCCGGAAAAGGGAACCTGGAGACAGGTCAGAAGGAGGCTGGCACTCGCCATCTCTGGGGCTGAGTCCTGGGACCTCAGATCACATCAGTGAGTCACCAGGCACTGGCTGAGCCCCTGCTGCATATAGGGCCTCGGGCTCTGTGCTGTGGGATGGATACATGTAAGGGCTGCAGCACGAAGAGGCTGTATTAACAGAGGTATCATATCCAGAAGAGAGGAGGTGAGTCTTTCCCCGTTTTCTTATACTGGCGTGGTACCGGGTTCTGTTCCGAAGACCACATTTTGCGAAGGATTTTGGCACATTTTGAAGTGTCTTGGGGAACACGCCAGGATGATGAAAAATCTGGATACCACGTCACGCCAGGAACGTCTAAAAAATGTGATGAAGGCAGACAATGCAACGATCTGTATTGGGAGGGGGTGAGCTCCCCCCCCCGAAAGCATTCCAGAGGCAAGACATCAGCTTCCTTGGTCTGGGTTGGGGCTCAGGGTGTCTGCTTCAGCCGTCCTCCCTGCCCTCTCCTCTGCTGCCTGAGGGGTCTTTCCATCAGATCTGATCATTTCGGCCCGTTGCTCCCACCCGAGCGGCTCCTTGCTGCCCTGAGGAGAAACAATAGACCGCACGCCCAGTTGGCAAAGGCCACGCCAGTCTCCCCCATCCTACCCCCATCCTGCTCCTTCTACCCCAGCCCCACGGCCCTTCAGGCTGTCATTCGGACCGCACGCCCTCCCACCTCAGAGCCTCCGCACGTGCTGCGACCCTGCCTGACACTCCTCCGTCCCCTTTCATCCAGCTAACTCCGGCTCATCCGCCGGGTCTCAGGTCTCCTAGCCCTTTTCAGGGGCAGTACGGCGGTGCTGACACACCCCCCCCCCCGCCTCCCCCCTGCACAAGGCGCAGTCAGGACCTTCAGGACAGAGACCAAATCCGATTTGCTCAGAGCTGTATCTCCGATGCTGAGCCCAACGGTCAGCACACAGTAGGCGCTCAATAAATACCTCCAAGCGAAAGGAGAAGGAAAGCAGGAAGGAGAAGGCGTCTTGCTACAGATGAACCCTGGGCTGGCCCCAGATGAAGGGCTGTGACATCAGGAAGAAGGGAGGTGGCACGGTCAGGGCTCACCAGGACGTGCTGCCATAACGAACACGCCCCTCGCGCCTGGGGCTTCCAAGGGCGCCGCGGCGGTCCTCCACGAGCCTTCTCTTTCTGGGACACCAGCTGCAGGAGGAACAGAGCAGGGACGAGAGGCAGACCCCGTGACTAGGCACAAACACACAATGGCTCCTGAGGTTTCGGCAGGCGGCCTGTCACCGGCTCAGTGGGGCAAGAGGATGTCTCTCCCACGGAGAGGGCTCCAGCTCTCCTGAGCAGGGCTGGGCCTCCCGCAGGATGGGGAGCCTGGGAAAGAGTCACGCGGGCTTTCCCCCTGGAAAGGTGCGGGGAGGGGGGCTGCACAGGCAGAGTGCGAACAAGAGGGGTGGGCTTCACGGGGAAGTGGAGGCCGCTGCCCCTGCTGGATGGGCACGGGCGGTTCCCGAGCAGGGGCGAACAGGGAGCACTCTGCCGTTGCCACACCCTGGGTTGGTGTGGGGCTGGGGGTTGGGGAGGCTGGGTGACAAAGGACATTCTGCCCCGGCCTGGCGGAACGACAGGTCACCTCTCCCAGCCCCTGGCGCCTCCGGCAGGACTAAAGATCCTGATTCCTGAAATTAGCCTCTGTGGCAGCCTCCGCCCGGGGGACCCACTGTGGACAAGACCCGGAAAGGCCAGGCTTGCCGGCTGGGCTTGACTTTGCACAGGCTAGCAAGCGCCTTCCTTCCCAAGCCTCGGTGGCCCTACCTGTAAAATGGGGGTGATGAAAACCACTGGTGTGGGAAACAAAGGCAAAAGAAATACAGAAAAGGTTAAAGTCCCTTTGCAGCCCACTGACAAGTACCTGAGACAGGCAGAGCGACCTTTCCCGAGGAGCTCAGCTGCCTCGATGTCAATGTGCTAAAGGCAAAGGGCAACCTTGGCTTGACATTAGCCTGACCTCCAGGATCCTGTAAAAATCCCTTCCTTTATCCCCCCAAGATACATGTTGGCCACCAGCCTCCAAGCACGTGGCCCACTGACAGACATCTAAAGGGTCTCATGACTAAGGTTTTACTAGACAGGAGTAAATGGCCTTATCCTAACAGCAGCTGGCCCCTCAAGGTCGTGGACACCTTGCTTCCAAAGTCCTTAGAGGCTTTCCCAGTCCCTAACCCCCGCCCAACCTGAAAGTATGTAACCAGTCACTTCTCACAGCCCCAGGACAGCTCTTTCTGCCCACGGCTCCTGTCCCCGTGTTTTAATAACACTGCCTGTTTTTGCACCAAAAACATCGAAAGAATTTTTTTTCTTTTAAGTTTTTGAAACTGTTATTTAAGTAATCCTTACACCCAACCCGGGGCTCGGACTCACCACCCCAGGGTCACACGCTCTCCCCGCTGGGCCAGCCAAGCACCTCGCAAGTATTCCTTCTCGACCATGGGCTCCCGGACCCCAACGTCTCACATCAACAACCGCGAAGAGTGTTTTGTGCGGTGCTGGGCCGCCCTCCGGCCGCACTTTTGAAAGAATCCAGAAGGTGGCGCCTTTCCTGCCTTGAGAAGATCAGGTTCCCCTCTGCGCCGGTCGGCTTCCAGGAGGGCTTCCTGGAGGAGGAGGCAGGCTAGCCAGGCCGGGAAGGAAGGCGGGAGCCCGCTCAGGGTCACTGCCCGGCCACGCACGCCCCAAGCCCGCGGGCGACGCCGGCCCGGCCGCAGCGGGCGGGGTGGGCGGTCCGGGGGCGGACACCTGCGGCCCGGCCGCGGGGTCACGTGAGCGCCGGCCGGCCAGGTGGGGACGGTGACGCAGGTGGCCCGGCCAGGTGTCCCGGGCGCGCCCGGCCGTCCGCTCCCGCCCGGCCCACGCCCTGCCCGCGCGCGCGCGCGGGCCCACCCACCTGGGAGCCCACCTGGCCTGCGGCCGCGCGCGCGCGCCCGCCCGCGCCTCCCCTCCCCCCACCCCCACCCCGGCCCCGGGGCCGCGCAGGGAGCGGGGGGCGGGGCCTGGGAGGGACCGGCGGCGCTCGGAGCGCGGCCCGGATCGGCCGCGGGGCCGGGGCGCGGAGCCCGGAGGCTACACCGGCCCGAGTCGCCGCCCGCTGGCCGCCACGTCCTCCGCCCGGCACGCGGCGCAGGTGAGCCTGGGGACGGGTGAGCGGGGTGGGGGCGGGGAGGCCCGGGAACCCGGGGGCGCCTTTCCCGCCGTCGCCCCGCGGTCGGCGAAACTTGGCGGCGCCCTCCCTCCGCCGGGGGACGGAGCCCGCAGCCCGGGCGCGGCCCGACCCGGGTCCCCGGACCCCACCCCGCGCGGCCTCCGGCGTCCTGCTGCCCGCCCCCTGCCTCCCCTCGAGCCCCGGGGGGACGCTTCTGTCGCAGGGTCTCCTGTTTAGACATCAGAGCCGGGAGACCCTTAGGAAGCCCCAGGACCTTTGGAAATGGAGGTCAGGAGCGGGGACAAAACCACCCTCCCCCAAACTCCGGGCAATCTGCTGCCCAAACCCTCTTTGGCCTCAAGAGTCAGCAGCCCCCGAAACGAACATCCTCCCACAACAGACCAAAATCCACCGCTTCCCCCACCCGGTGGATGTGGTGGGCAGGCCCGGGTGGGGGGCAGGGGTGCTGTTCACTCTTACCTGGTAGGGGAGGAGGAGGGAGGGGTATGGGAGCAGCTTCTGGAGCGCCGGGGGCCCCATTTACTGCTGACGCCAGCCTCGGCTTCTGCATCCGGGAGGCAAGAGCCCCCTTTGAGATTTGGGTGGGTCTCAGCCCAGCACCCGGCATGGGGGGGACCTCTTCATCTGACTCGAAGCCCGGGAAGGCCTGATTCCTCCCTCTCCTTGAGCTGAACAATCTGCCCCTCCTGGTGTGGGGGTTCGGGGGGCGCCTGTCGGGGACCTGGCCGGGACCAGCAGGAGGGCGTCTGACCCTGTCCACCCTGACACC
The DNA here is from genome assembly GCF_046562875.1 of Panthera onca. Lineage (NCBI taxonomy): Eukaryota > Metazoa > Chordata > Mammalia > Carnivora > Felidae > Panthera > Panthera onca. Next base: position 219,514,574 of record NC_138346.1, on the reverse strand, counting down.
CCGGGGCCGAGTGCTTAGGGGCGGGGGCCCTGGTTCCGTATGAACTAAGGCAAGTTTCGTGAGGCTTCTGGACCTCGGTTTCCTCATCTGTAAAAGGGGGTAGTCAGGGTACCCACAGAGAGGGCCCCGACTCAGTTGCCGCTGAGCTGTTCTGGGGTTGCCCGCGGGCCACAAGAACAGGGCGACCTCTGCCCACGTAGATCAAAGGCGCTGCCCCCGGCTCCCCCAGGCCTGGTGGGAGAGCGCAGCAGGAGGTGCGGACCTCCGGAAGAAGTAAGGTCTTAAGTCCCTTGGACAGATGTCACCTGGAGAGTGAGAGGGACTGAGCCGAGCAGAGGGCCTCCTTTAGGGGAGAAGCCTGGGAGGGCTCTGGTCCCCGGGGTCATCTCCGCCCCCGCCCGGGAAGTGCTGTTCCCCAGCAGGGGACATGAGGCACAGGGGTGGAGGGGCTTGCTGGGGCCCCCACGTGTGCTGTCCCTGAGGGGCAGTCTGTGTGCGTGACCTGATGGGCACAGCCACTCACCCCGCGTCTGTCTGGGGCCCGGAATTTTAGTTTCGGTTTCCAGACGGATCGCGGCTGCTGGTCGTTTTTGCCCGTGGCAGTGACCGTACTCGTGCGACCGACCGTCTGTAAGAGCGTCTTTATTTCTGGTGAGACTCCCTGCCCGTCTGCGGGGCCCGCAGGACGGTCATCTAGGTCAGCACAGGTCTGGCTCCTCGTCCGGCTCTCTGGTGACAGGCAGCCTGACCCCCCCCCCCCCCCCGCCCCCCGGGTTCCCTCACCTGTCAGCGAGGGAACACACCCACCTTCCGGAAGATGGGGGAGGGGCTGCAGACACTACCGAGGAGAAAGCATTTGGAAGACACCTGCTGGTCACCTGTCCAAGCTCCCGTCAGAGTCGGGGCTCTGATTTCCCATCCAGAGGCTTCTTTGGGGAAATGGCATGCGTGTCAGCTGAGTCTGGGCCCGGAGCCAGGTTTATGGGACGTCCGGACCCAGACACAGGAGCCAGGGGGCGTGGACGTCGCAGACTGAGCCGGGAAGGTGGTCTCTGTGACCGCTGCCCGAGCCTGGAAGCCTCACAGCAAGAGGCTTCTGCGTGGGGCGGGCCCAGCACGGCCCCTCCCTGCTGCCAGGCCGGGTGCCAGGCTGGGCATGGCCAGTGGGTCTCCCGGGCCCCACCAGAAAGGGAGGGGGCCTCTGCGGGGCTGGGTTTCCCTGACCCCCTCCGTGAAGGGGTGGAGTCAGCTAAGCTAGGCACTGCGGACATTTGCTCCGGACAGGTCCCCCTGCAGGGTGTTGACCTGCAGGGTGTTGACCCGCAGGCATGGTCTCCGCCCACACAGGCGGGGCAGCAAGTCAGGCCGGCCGTGACCTCGTGACCTCTAAAACTGGCTCCGGATGTGGCCAGATGTCCCGGGGGGGGGGGGGGGCAAGGCCACCGCAGTCCCTGAACCACCCCTGGCCACCTGGCAAATGGAACCGTCTGCTGTGTGCTCTGTGACTTACACCCAAATCCTGCCCCCAGATTCCGTGTGACTCTGACGGTTGAGCTCGGCCCTGCAGAACTACCCAAGTACAAGACCATCAGCGTGGCCCGAGTCAGCCTGAGCAAAGACCAGGGTCTGGTGCTCGGGAGGCCGGGCCCCACCGGGCAGGGTGGGGTCAGCCGGACCTGGAGGCAGGGCAGAAGGGACAGAGAGGCCCCACGGACGGAGTGGTCCCAGTGGCTGTGGGAGCAGCTGTGGACAGGGCCACAGGGCCGGGCGGACTGATCTCCTCTGTCAGGCAGCGGGAGGGCGGGCGCTGAGCCCACGGAGTCCAGGGAGCCCGTCTGGTGAGAAGAACGCAGGAGCCGGGCACCGGGCTGCAAGGACCCCCGGCACCAAGTGCCGCTGAGGCCCCGCTGACCCAGCCACGTGGTCCTCCCTGACCCCGCCTGCTGCCCCTCCTCCCTCCCAAGTCTCAGGTGCCCCCCACCTGTCCCTGCACCTGTGCCTCGGACACCGGGCCGGCTGCGGAGTGGAAAAGGAGAGTTAAATGCCATGGATTCCAAGGACTCAACAGGTCACCGCCCTCCCCCGCCCACCCGGTGCGGAGACAGCAGGAAGTCCCCTGAAAGTCACCTAAAAGGTGGCGTGGATGGGTGTGGAAGCCCCCGCGATGCACCCTGGTGGCTTCTGCCGGCTCAAAGCTAAGTACCCGTGTGGGTGGTTCTGGGCACGGACCCCAGGGCCCCCCGGGAGGATGCGGCACCGGGGCGAGGGCAGCAGGACGGAGCTTGCACCACCACAGCCAAGAGCTCGCTTCGCACCGTGGAGCCCAGCCGTGTGTGCAGATGTGAACCGAAATCATCCCTGGGCCTGAAGGACCCACACCCCTCAGGAAGACCGACACGCAGCACGCAGCCCTCAGGGCCCCGGGTGTCTCTGGAGGAGCTGTGCTGGGGAGCAGACCCGCCCCTGTGACCCCATGGTCGCCGCAGGGCAGCTGGCCTCCCTCTCGGGAGCTCCGTTGCCCGGACAGTGTGGCTGGCATGTGCCCGAGTCCGTGCCCTCGGCCCCTCCCTTGCACTGGCCCCCAGACACCAGGCCAAGGCCGGCAGCCGGTGAGGACCCAGGGAGAGCCGCTCTGCAGAGCCGACCGGCCAGAGGAGAGGCGGCGGGTGGGGACGCGGGGGGCGGGGCTCCCCAAGGAGCATGGGGGGCAGCAACGCTCCCTGCGTGGCGCCGTCTTCCCTGCTAAAGTCGAAGCAGACAGCCAAGAGGGACCGGGAGGGCCTGCTGCCTTCGAGCTGGCGACGGAGGCCCATACAGGGACGGCCAGGGAGCAGAAAGGAACCACAAGCGACCTTTTCAGCGTCGACAGAAGCCGTAGCACGCCGCGGGGACAGGGCGCTCTGGACAGCTCTTTGCAGGACGTGCTGGTTGGAATCTCCCACGGTGTGGGCAGAGAATGAAAACCCAGGACAGAAGAGGCCGCAGTGTGGAGACAATGCCAGAGGTTGGAGTGCGGGATCCGGGCCGTCCCGGAAAGAGGAGCTGGAGAAAACATGCGGGGGAAAGTTTGCACGAGAGATCCCCAGGATGCGCCCAGACCTGCGAGGCCCGAGGAAGGGGCTGGAAGGAGGCACAAGTCTGTGGCTCAGGGAGTGCGTGTGGACCTTTCCCCACGAGTGCTGGTGCTCCCTGTCACCCCCCCCCCCCAGAAAGTGGGAGCCACACCTCCACAGGGCAGGGGACGCCCCAGGCTGTGATCGTCCAGGGAGCCAGCGTCGGAGCGTGTCTGGTGTTTTCCCAGGAGCAGAGCACCGGACAAGAAAGGAGGCCTCCGGATTCCGGAAGAAAATAATCTCCCACGGGACTCTGAGCTCAGCAGGTTACCAGCCCCAGGGACAAAGATCTGCTTCCCGTGAGGCTACCTCGTAGCCTCAGGAAGGTGGGGAGCTCCAGGACCGTTCCAGGATGGGATCTGGGGGCAGGGAAGGGAGCGCCGGGGAGAGAGGCCAGGGTCTCTGGGAGAACCAGGGCTGATGCCCTGATCGCACGGAGTGTGTGGTCCAAACACGCAAGGCAGGGACACGGGAACGCATGGGGAGTTAACAGGAGGACAGCCACCGGTCAACAAGAGGGAATTATTAACAAGGGGAGGCCAGGCGCTGGCGTCCTGCTCGGCCTAGCCGGCTGTACTAACACAGACACCCACGGGTCCTGCGTACCGGGCTGGAATCCCGTCCACACGGCAGGGAGAGGCTGGCCTGTGCGATCAGGGGATCTCAGAATAGCAGACATCGGGGAAAAGCTGTAGAGCCCGGAGAGGTGGCCTGTGGGGGACAGGGCAGTGGAGGAGGGGACACCTGTCTTTCACGGTAGGCCTCTCGGTGCCGTGTGACTTTTGGACCTGTGCCCGGGGAGTTGTGAGAACCCTGAGGTTAGAAGGGAGGTCAGAGTGTGCCCAGGTCAGCTGCACCCCCCCCCCCCCCCCGACAGCTGGCTGCAGCCGGCCCCGGTCCTGGAGGTCCAGCAGAGCCCTGGGATGGCACCCACTCCTCTTCGGGCCTCGGTCCCCTCGCGGGTGGCACTCCAGGCCTGTGGGTGTGGCCACCTTACTGAGAACGGAGGTCACGCCCCGCAGTGGCTCACCCGACAGGTTCCTGCTGGGGCACCTCCTGTCCCCAGAGTAGACTTTGCCCCCTGCTGGGAGCAGCCCTGCTACTGGCTGTGTCCGGGGTCTGGGGTCCAGGGTCCGGGTCCAGGGTCTGGGCCCAGAAGACCCAGGCCTAGGGCCTGAGGTGGGGATGGGGCAGGTGGAAGGCACAGTCACAGTGCTGGTTTTCAGGGCGACGAGGTGAAATGCCCCCACGGTCAACGCCTCCCAGACTAAGAGGACTGACCGAGCCTTCGGGCTCCCCACTCGGGGGCACTTTGCTTGGCCTGCATGGAGGTCAAAGTCTACCAGAAACCCCTTTCTCGGCCAGGCCTGGGTGAATGCAAAGTTTACGTGGGGGTGGGTGAGCCAGGGTGGGGGACCGCCCGCCGCTGGCTGCCTGGGACTCAGAATGTCCCCAGGAATGTGTGGGCGGTCCTCCCGGGGTGGGGGCGGCCAGGGCTCCTCAGGCAGCCACACTCGCCTGTCTGGGATGGCTTTAGCTGAGACCCTGTGTGCTGGGGGTCGGAGCACAGGCAGCCAGGCTCCCGGCTGCTGCTGTCACCCCGGCCGGTGGCTGTGGCTTAGGGCCCTCTGGGGCCTGGCTGCCCCTCAGGGAGGGGTTCTGGAGCCGAGGCCGGGCCGGGAACTTCCGATGCAGGGTGGGGCGGGGAGTGTGGGAGGTAGGCTCGGGCTGGGACCTGCCTGGCGTGTCCTGGGACGGATGGCAGGGGTGTCCCTGGGGTCCAGGGAACCGTCGACTCCAGAGGCCCGGGAGGCCTGGCGCAGGCCCGGGCACCTCCGGCTGCGTGTCCCCCTCCGCCCCCCCGGGGCAGGAGAGGGCAGGTGACCGCCTCGCTCCCACGGAGCTGTCGGATAAACTGCGTCTCCGTTCCTTCCCAGATCGGCAGGGCACGTGGCAAAGGATGCTGGGCAGGAGCTGTGCGCGGAGTCTCAGCCACCTGGGCTGCAGATTCGGAGACTTGATTTTTCCGCCTGAAAAATGGGCTTCCGGCCTCGTGTGCCCAAGCCCCGTGTCTACAGGAAGCACAGGAGTGGCGGCTCCGTTTGCTTGCACTGACGTTGAAAGGAGGAGGCGCAAAGGAGTGCGTCTCCCGCGGGCCTCCAAGGTCCTCCCGCCCCTGACTGTGGCCCTGGCTCCGCCCGGCGGCTGGGGCGTCGCTCCATCGCAGCCCTGCAGCCCAGGGCTGGGCTGCGACAGCACTTGACTCCCCCGAGCGGGAGCCTTGCTCCCGAGGCTTTGTCACCATTCTGCCCACGTTGCCAATCTTGAGCGGGAGGCACAGAAAAGAGCCGAGGGATGTGACTGACGGTCGCTGGCTGGAAGCCGGTGGCCGGGAGGCCTGTGTGGGCCCTGCCCCGCCCACAGTGGAAAGGCAGCGGCGGGCCCGTCCACACCGCAGGGCCGTGCGCCCTCGGCCCGGCGCGAGCCAGACCGAGCTGAAGAGCCGGCCCCACGCCGGTCGGCGGGGCTCTGCACGTGTGAGGCGCTCGGGGTCCCCGGAGGGACGGGCATCCACGGGATGCAGGGAGACCGAGCGGGGGCTGTGGGCCCCGGGTGTCTGCAGACGCCCCCCTCCCCCCTCTGCATCCAGGCATAGAGGGACCGTGCCCCGTGGGCTTTTGAGACGGGGACGGTCGGCCCTGCTCAGAGTCCGTGAATGCGGGAAAGTCCGGGCGTGTCACTGCACACGCAGAAAGGCCGCCTAGACAGCCGGCCACGCGGGAGTCACCACGCGGGGCGGTGAAGAGAGAGGGTCTGGAATCACACAGGCCGGGGGTCAGCCCCCAGTTTCCCACGCGTCCCGTCCCACACCCCGGGGGCTCCTGGGCTTCTTGGGGCCTCGTGTCTTCGTTTGCAAACCGAGAACGCAGACGGCCAGCGTGTCCCGCGAGTGAGCGAGCTGACACGACCTCCCCCAGCACGGCGGAGCCTGGCCCTGAGTGCTCTGGAACGTGGGGGTGCGGTGGAGGCCGGGGTCCCGGGAGCCCCACAGACAGCTTTGTTCGCAGTGCTCACGGTGACCAGGAGGAGGTGGTGCCAAGATGCCCAGTGTCCGACCCGGCTCGGGCCGGCAGGGCCCCGGGGCCACGCGCCCCTCATTGCCGCACGCTTGCACCCCCCGGCCTGGGGGTCCGTCCTCGGCGTGGGCACCCACCAGAGGAAGCACGGGGTGGGGGGCACGCCTGTCTTCCGCCCCGGTCCCAGCAGCTGGGTCCCGGCAGGCCTGAGCCTCCCGCCCCCCGCACACCCCCCTCCCGGCCTCCGGGCCCTGCATCCCGAGCGGGGTCCCTGGCCGGGCGGGCACTGAGAGGCGGTGGGCGGGGCCCGCGGGCAGGAGGGCCGCAGGGTGTGCGTGTCCGCCTGCCCTCACCTTTGCCCTCTCGCCCCAGGACGCCGTGGCCACTCAGCATGTCCCAGCGACACTCGGACAGCTCCCTGGAAGAGAAGCTGCTGGAATACCGCTTCCACTCCGAGCTGCGGCTCGATGCCAGGGGGAACCCGGCGTCCGGGCTCCCGATGGTGCGGGGCGCCCTGCAGCTCAGGGACAGCGAAGGCTTCCAGCTCGATACCTCGGTGCCCCCCGCTGTGTCCCCTAAGGACGAGGAGCCACGGGCTGTCGTCCTGAGCACGCAGAGCCCCGCGGCCCTCAAGATGGGCACTCAGCAGCTGATCCCCAGAAGCCTGGCCGTGTCGAGCAAGGCCAAGACCCCGGCCCGCCACCAGAGCTTCGGGGCGGCCGTGCTCAGCAAGGAGGCCGCCCGGCGGGACCCCCGGCTCCTGTCAGCCCCCAGCTTCTCCCTGGACGACATGGACGTGGACGCGGGCCCCGGGGGGGCGCTGAGACGGAACCTACGGAACCGATCCTACCGGGCGGCCATGAAGGGCCTGGAGGCGCCGGGCGGGGAGAGGGGCCCCCTCCAGCTCAGCCCCAAGCTCCAGGCCCTGGCGGAGGAGCCCAGCCAGCCTCCCGCTCGGTGCCCGGCCAAGAATAAGGTAGGGGGCCGTGCCGCCTGGACTTCGGGGCGGGGGCCGTGCCGCAAGGGGCCTCGGGAGCTTGTAGGCACAGACGGAGGCTCACTGTCACCCTCGCTGTCACCGCCACCGTCACCTGTCTCATGGGGCTGCCATTCAGTGAGCACCTACTTCGCGCAGGGTCCTGACGTGTATCCGGTTCGGTCTGATGGGCAGGCTGCGAGCGGAGTGTGAGTGTGCCCGCTTTATAGATGAGGCAGTCGAGGCTCGGCGAGGTCGGGGGGTTTCCGTGGGACCCCGGGCTCGGGGGTCCCCGCTCTCAGCTGCAGCGAGGAACGGAGCATCCCGAAGGCAGCCTCTCTCTCTGAGCCCCGAGGGGAGCCGGCCTGTCTGAAGGACGAGTTTCAGTGCTGACCTCACAGCAGCACCTGGCTTCGGTGGGTCTGCCCGAGGGGCCCCCCAGGTTGGGGACTCAGGAGACGCGTGACGCCCTCTCTGCGTGCACGCCCTCCCTGCCCCGCCCGACAGCCGCTCTTACCTCGGTGCTTTCGAGAGAACGGGCCAGGCACAGGGCTGGTGGGAAGGGGCCCCCGTGCCCAGAGTTGATGTTCCGGTGGCCGCCTCTCCGGGGCCTGTCACCGAGACCGGGAGCCGTGGCCGCGGGCGGAGGAGAAGCCAAGCCCACCCGTCGGAGTACGTGCAGAGGGGACCCCCGGGGACCACCTTGACTGCAGTCCTCAGATGCCCGTGGCCTTGGAGGTGGGGCGCGGCTCCTGCCAGGCCTCCCTGAGATGCCCGGGCCCCAGAAGCTGCCTCAGGACCTAGGCACACTGCAGCCACCCAGGGCCCGTCCAGCTGCCACGTCACTCCCTCGCATCAGACGTTTCCTGACTTCCTGCACAGCTGGAGCCGGGGTGCCGAGGGCACCCCTGTAGGTGGCTCCCAGCGAGGTCCTAGGGCAGGGAGGGGGCAGGCGTGCACCAGGGTGCTCCGGTCTGGGCTGGGGGAACCTGGGGGGCCAGCAGAGCACGGAGGAGGGGCTCCCCAGGAACTCCGAGCGGGGGCACAGAGGTGGTCCGGAGGCAGAAAGCAGAGGGTGAACGCTGGGTAGGTGCCCAGACCCAGAGGCAGGAGGGGTAGGGGTGCTGGGAGCGGGGGCCCGGGGCCCGGGGTGGGGGAGCAGGGCCCAGTGTGGGGGGAGCGCCACACATTCCAGACCCACAAGGGGAGTTTCAGGCCCCAACTTGTTGAAGAAACCTCTCCCTTTCCCGGAACCTGCATAGCTCCGAGGTCGGGAAAAACCGTGTCCCGGCCAAGAGGGCAGGCTCTGTGCGGCCAGCTGCCGGGGCCGGGGGTGCCTGAAGACCCTGCCCGCCCCCACCTGCCCCTGCAGTCCTGCCAGCAGCTGCTGGGACCCCAAGCCTGTGCTGGGAGCTCGACACTAACCTGCCAGTCCCTGCCCTTTCTGCTTCCCCCGGTGTGGCCCCGGCTCCCACCCTGGGCCTTCTGAGCCCCCTCCAACCACACCCGTCCGGCCTTGCTTGGGCTTCTCTCTAGACCCAGTCGGAACAGCCTGCTGTCCTGAGCACCGCTCTTGATCAGTTCAGGCCTGCCTGCCTCTTCCAGGCAGCCCTCCTGGGTCTGCCTAGCTCTCAGTCATCCTGCCCTACCTGCCCTAGCCTCTGCTTGGTGGCCGTGCGTTCCTTGTGGAGCTGACGTCTATCGAGCACCTTCCACGTGCCCAGCAGGGGCCCCCTCCTGTTGAGCATGCCTTCACATGTGGTGCTTTGAGATCTCCGGGCCCCCAGGGTGGCCTTGCTGTGGACTCACACCTGCCCCTCCTCCCCACTGACGGCCGCTGTTTCCGGGTCTCTTGTTTGCACAGAGGACACTGGGGCGGAAACGTGCACACAAGGGCTCCTTCAAGGACGGTGAGTGTGGCCAGGGGACGTGACCTCAAGAGGCCAGTGTGGGCCAGGCCGGGCGCAGCTGAGGCTGGTCTCGCCGGGGCTGCTGGGGGGCAGGGCAGTCTGGTGCGGCGCAGGGAGAACGGGCTGACTGGGATTTCTCTGGGGGCTGGAGGTCCTGGTGGCTTGTCTCATCGTGTAGTTCTGACGTGTCTGGAAAGTTCCCTCGGGCTCTTCTGTGCTGTTCCAGGGGCAGGGGATGGACAGAGCGCCCACACTCACCCCAGGAGACGTTTGTCCAGCGTGCATGTGTGTGCCAGGCCCGTCTGCACCGGTGCAGCCAGGGGTGCTGGCCCCAGGGTGTAGACACCCATGCTGTGTATACTGCCCACGGGACACAGGGAGCCCAGTGTTGGGGGCTCAGGAGGGCCCGGAGCAGTGCATTTGGCCTGCTGAGGGGTGATGCCAACGGGACCCCACGGGGGAGGGGCCCGCCCGCCAGGATGCAGCACCCAGTGGCTGTGAGGGGGCAGGGTTCTTAGGGTGCAGGGGCTCAGCCAGGAGGGGGCCCCCCTGTGTGGACAGCCACAGGCCTGGGGGTGGGGAGGCGTCAGGATCCGGGCCTCCTCCTGCCCCAGGGAGAGGAGCGGTGGTGCCCAGTCTCAGAGCCGGGACAGGAAGAGAAGGGTTAGGGTTGGTGGCCCTGAGCCAGGCACCAGCTGGCCCCCGGGGGGCAGGGGCGGGTGGTGATGGCTGCAGAGTGGGAGAGCAGGAGACCGCACCTCGGGTCGGAGGACTCGGGAACAGGCGTCCACTGCCCTCGGCCCAGCCTGGGAGCAGCCCCCACCGAGGGCGGCCCCCACGGCTCTGATTGGTCAGCTCGGCCCTGGTCTGAAGGTGCCACATTCTGCATGGGGACACCAGCCCTGTCCTGGGCTCGGCCGGGCACGGCCATGGGAGCCAGCCAGCCTGAGGGGAGCCTGCGGTGGGGGGCCCTGCACCGCCTGATGCCCTCGGGGTCTCCCGGGGAGGACTCAGCCCGCAGATTCCCGGGGGGAACCCGCTCAGAGCCCCCAGGCCTGCCGGTGACACACCCCCCGTCCCCAGACCCCAGGTTCTACCAGGAGATCCGGGAGCGGGGCCTCAACACCAGCCACGAGTCTGACGACGACCTGCTCGACGAGCCGTCCAGCCCCGACGGAACCGGCAAGGCGGACGCCCCCATCGTGGTCAAGAGCTACCGGCCGGCGCAGATCACCTGGAGCCAGCTCCCGGAGGTGAGGCCAGGACGGTGGGGTGACGCTCTGTGTCCGAGCCCACGGGCGATTGGCCCCTCAAAGCCGGTCGGGGTCCTCCTCCCCGTGAGGGGAGGAGGCTTCCAGAAGTACCCTCCTATGCCCAGCTTGCAGGGGGTCCCCCTTCCTGGCACCCTCAGAGCCGCCCTGCTCCGAGGGCACTCTGGGTCTGGTCCCGAGGGAAGGAGAGCAGCTGGGGGCCCGTGGCCTCGGCGCATGGGTGACGAGCCCCCCACAGGTGAGCCCCTGGCCCTCGCCCGACTCAGAGTGGCCTGCGGAGCTGTGGGCAGAAGGACCCCCCTCCGAGGCCCGGGAGAGCGGCGGGAGGGTCCAAGGGGGGAGATGGCAGGGGAAGGGCGAGGGCCCTGCCCTAGGGCTGTGGGGGTCTCCGGGGAGAGCTCGGCTGGGACAGAGGCCCTGGTGCTCTGAGCAGGTGTGTGTGGGGAGGTGCCTGCCACTACCCCAGGAGGGCAAGCGCTGGTGACCCGTCCCCTGAGGGCCCAGGGACAGAGCTGCACGCAGCCTGGGTGCGTGGGTGGTCTCCTGGCATAGATGGTCCAGGACCCCGCACCCTCAAAATGCCGGCAGATTCTGTTCCTGGCCGAGCTCGGGGGATCTCAGCCAAGCCTCTGGGCTGGACGAGGAGGCAGGGGGTTACCCGGCCCCCCAACTCCCGGCCCAGGCGCTGGTGACGGCCTCTGGCCAGCCCAGAGGGGAGGAGGGCAAGGATCAGGTGGCCCTGGGTCCTGCAGGGGGGTGCCCCTGGGCCGTGGGGCGGCCTGGCCGGCTCTGCAGGGCCACCGCGGACACGCTGTGGCCGAATGGGCAGCACGCGAGTCAGGGAAGCCAAGGGCCGCTGGGCCTGCAGGGGTGGAGAGCTGGAACGCCTCCCCTACCTCCCGGGCAGGACGCACGCCCACCTGGGCCAGGTGTGTCTGAGTCATGGCCGTGGCTCGCCGCTCAGCTCTCCTGGGTGGCTTTGGGCCTCTCCGCCCCCGGGACAGCTCTAGGGGACGGAGCCCACGCTCCCCACCCTCGGGTGTCTGTCGGCCATCCCCTCCAGATGCCTGTCTCGTTCCTCAGCCGCCCCGGGGCTCTCTGGAAGGGAGGATGGGCTTCCGGGATGAGCACCCCGTGACCCCCAGGCCTGTGCCCCCCTCAGGTGGTGGAGTCCGGCATCCTGGACAGGCTGCCTGCTGAGGAGCGCAAGAGGCAGGAGGTAAGGGGGCTGGGGGCGGGGGGGGGGGTGTCCAGTCCTGTGCCAAGACTTGGCGTGGGTCACACAACGCACGGGGGACGGTGGTCGTGGGGACACCTCCTGGGCCGGGCACTGGGACGATGGCTGATGCCCTTGGCGGGGTGACGGGGCCTGCCGTCGCCCCTTCTCGGACGCGGGTGCGAGTCCCCGCCAGCATCACGGCTCGTAGCCGCTGAGCCAGAGCACGTACCCAGGTGTCGGGCTCTCGTCCCCACGGCCACGCTCCCAGCCTTGCCCCGGGTCCGGCCCGGCCCGCACCCTGACCGCACCCCCGAGGCGCAGGGTGGCCCCAGCAGCCGCTGTCCTCCCCGCCAGGCCATCTTTGAGATCCTCACGTCGGAGTTCTCGTACCAGCACAGCCTGGGCATCCTGGTGGCCGAGTTCCTGCAGTCCGGGGAGCTGCAGGCAACGATGACCCAGATGGAGCGTCATCACCTCTTCTCCAACATCCTGGACGTCCTGAGCGCCAGCCAGAGGTGAGGCCCGCGCCCACAGAGGGCGGGAGGGCTGGGGCTCCAGGACACTCCCGGTCCGGGACTGCGGGGTGGACGGATCGGAGCTGCTGCCCGCCGGGAGGGAACGCGAGAACCTTCTCGGGCCCTGAGGCCGCCGACAGCTGGCCCAGGGACAGGCTGGGCACCAGGCCCGCGGGCGCCCCGGCAGCCCCAGCGCCCTGTCCCTTGGATGTTTGAGAGGGTGGAGTTCCTCCCACGGGGCACATCCCCACCGGGACATCGGGTGAAGGCGGCCTAATGACGAGGCGGGCGGTGCCCGCGGGGCGGGGTGGGCGGAGGGGGGGGGGGGGGCTTTCACTTGCACCCTCGGGTCATGTTCCACCCGGTGTTGTCTGGGCCTGGCCCGGGGCTCTGGTTGCAAGGTCTGGGGTGGAGGAGGGGCCAGACCTGCACGGGCCTGTGCGTAGCTGTGTGCGTGCATCCGTGCGCCCGAGTGCGTGTGTGTGTGTGTGCAGGTGTGTGCGTGTGTGTCTGCACATATGTGCCTGCGTGAGTGTGAGTGTGGTTGGTAGCGGGTGCACGTGTGTGTTTACTCCCATGGAGGGCACAGCCCACGTATGCACCCTTGTGCACTCAGCTGCACCCAACGCTGGGTCCCAGGAGACCCCGGGACACCGTCCCTCATGCCCCAGCATGCTCTCTAAACTGCATAGGTGGGCCCCACGAGCCCCCCTCTGCAGACTAGGGTGGGGCAGGTGACAGAAGGTGGCTCAGCCCCGGTTCACTCACATCAGCATCAGACCAGCCCCCCGAGCCCCCCAGCCCCCAGCCCCTGCTACCTGTTGCCCCATGAAGCTTCAGGGCCGTGCGGGTGGGCGGGGGGTGGCTATCTTGTCCCTGGAGACAGTCTTCCTGCGGAGCCGCGGTGACCAGCCCCAGGGAAGCTTGCAGCCCCTGACTCCGTGGGGGGCCCGGGATGGTGGCTGCCCCTCCGTTCAGCTCTGCCCCTCAGCTCCGTGTCCGTGAGGCGCAGCAGAGGCCCCGGGGCCGCCGTAGGCCGGCTGTCCTCTCTGCCAGGCGGCCACGTGGTTGCCTCTGAGCTCCCCAGGGCCTCTGGCTGGCCGTCGCTGTCCTGGGGTGGGACGTCCGGCCTCCTGAGGCGGCAGCGGCCTCCTGTCCGTGGCCGAGGCCGAGTCACGGCTGATCTCGGAAGGGAGCCCCAGGGGGAAGCGGGGCCTGGGGGGGTCCCTGCCGGGGAGTCCGCCCAGAGCCCCCACTCCCACCCTGAGCCGGGCAGAGGGAGCCGGGGCTCCGGGCCGGCCTGACCCAAGTCCAGGGCATGAAGCCAGAGCAGCAGGCTCCCCGTCCGGCCTGCGGGCTCCCCCGGGGTCTCCGCCAGCACCGCGCTGGAAGTGGCCTCGGAGTTGCCCTATTTCTCAGGCTGAAGGAGCTGACCCGTCCCGGGGTTTCCCCGGGAAGGTCACGGCCGGCCGCCGGCCTGGGCAGCCGGTCCCCGACGGCCGGGCCCCAGCCCGCTCTCACCCCTCAGGTTTTTCGAGGCCCTAGAGCAGCGGCACAAGGCGCAGGTGTGCGTGGAGGACATCAGCGACATCCTGGAGGAACACGCGGAGCAGCATTTCCACCCCTACGTCGCCTACTGCTCCAACGAGGTCTACCAGCAGCGCGCCCTGCAGAGGCTGATGTGAGCGGGGCCTCGGTCTCGGGGGGCCTCGGTCTCGGGGGGCCTCGGTCTCGGGGCGCGTTCCTGCGGGCTCTCCCGCCCCTCCCGCCGCCCTGACTCCGGAAGCCCCGTTCTCTGTCGCAGGAGCAGCAACGCCGCCTTCCACGAGGCCCTGAGGGAGATCGAGAAGCGTCCCGCGTGCGGGGGTCTCCCCATGATCTCCTTCCTCATCCTGCCCATGCAGAGGGTGACCCGGCTGCCCCTCCTGACGGACGTGAGTACACGGCGCGGACCCCGCCCGGGGAGGGAGGTCGGCCGGACGCCGGGACGGAGCTGCCCGGGTCCCCCTTCCAGTGGAGTGGAGCACGGCACGCCCCCTCCCCCACCCCGTCACTCAGCCGTAAGACGGCTTTGACATTTGATAGCCTCCCCCCACCCCGCCCTCCCCCCGGGCTCTGTGCCAGGAGCGGCGCCAGCACTCCGCAGGTGTTCGTCCCCGTACTAGAAGGTTCACGAGGTTCCTTCAGGTGGATGAGTGAGAACCAGGGTTGCCCGGGCCTCTGCCGAGTGCGGGTCCTGGGCCGCTGCCTCCTTTCCAGGATCCTCAGCCAGTTGTCCCGGCTGTGGGCCCCCAGGGCAGCCCGGGTGCCCGTCTCCTTCCCTTCTGTGCGTGGAGCTCTGAAGAGCTCACTGGAGTGGCTCATGCCTCGGAGATGCCTGCTCAGTGCTGCGGGGCAGGTGGGGGCGAGAGGCATACGTGCAGGTGCACGCGTGCACATGCTTGTACACATGTAGGCACACACGTGTGCTCAGGCTCGCACACATGCAGGCGGACGCGTGTGCACATGTCCACACGCTCACACACACGCAGGTGCACACGTGTGCTCACGCTCGTATACATGTAGGCGGACGCGTGTGCTCAGGCTTGCACACATGTAGGCACACGTGTGTGCTTAGGCTCGCACACGTGCAGGCGCACACGTGTGCTCACGTTCGTATACATGTAGGTGCACACGTGTGCTCACACTTGCACGCGTGTGTTCACGCTCAACATGCAGGCACACGCGTGTGCACATGCTCACATACATGCAGGCACACATGTGTACACACTCATACGCATGCAGGCAGGTGCACATGTGTGCTCACGCTTGAAGACATGCAGGCGCACACGTGTGCACACACTCGCACACATGCAGGCGCACACGTGTGCTCACACTTGTATACATGTAGGCGCACACGTGTGCTCAGGCTAGCACACATGCAGGCGGACGCATGTGCTCAGGCTCGCACACATGTAGGCGCACACGTGTGCTCACACTTGCACGCGTGTGTTCACACTCGACACGCAGGCACACACGTGTGCACACGCTCACACACATGCAGGCGCACATGTGTGCACACATACGCATGCAGGCAGGTGTACACGTGTGCATATATTCGCACACATGCAGGCGCACACATGTCCACACGCTCGCACACGCAGGTGTACACACGTGCTCACACTCGTATACATGTAGGCACACGCGTGTGTGCACGCTCGCACACATGCAAGCAGGTGTATCTGCGTGCACATACTCGTACACGTGCAGCCGTGCACACAGCACACAGAGGCAGCGTGTGGCTCCCGCTTAGAGTGCCATCTTTCCAAGCAGACGGGACATCAGACCTCCCAGGTCCCTGTGGGAAGCGTACAAAGAGAGGCCACGGGGACCGCCCAGACCGGTCCAAGACAGCCAAGGACTGGAAGGGCTGGGGTCCCGGGAGCGTGCTCTCTCCAGGTCCCACGAACCAGCCTGACCCAGCAGAGCCGTCTGGGGGCTGTGCACCCCAGGGCGGCCTGGCAGGAGCCCTCTGGACACTGGCCCTCGACCTCCCTGCGGCCCCGCCCGGTGTGACGTTAGTGGAGGCGCCCCTGCCCGTGCAGGCCCCTGAGCCTGGAGGGCAAAAGGGTCCTCGGCGCCTCACGTGTGGTATCCTCTCTGCAGACCCTCTGCCTCAAGAGCCAGGGCCACCCTGAGAGGTACAAGGCCGCCAGCCGTGCGCTCAAGGCCATCAGCAAGGTGAGGAGGGTCCAGGGGAGAGGAGGGGGCGCCCAGACCAAGCCCGGGCCTGAATGCTGCCCCCCTACCCCCACCCAGCAGTGGAGACCCTGAGGGCAAGGCAGGGAGGGAGGGAAGGTTTCCGTGCCGTCGTCTCCAGCTTTTCACGGAGGGAGTGGAGCTGAAACACGATGGGCGAGCCCGTGGGGGCGGGGGCGGGGCGGCCGGGCCGCTGCCCACGGCACAGCCTGCTCTCCCGACGCCCGCCTGGCAGCTGGTGAGACGGTGCAACGAGGGAGCCCACAAGATGGAGCGCACAGAACAGATGTACACCCTGCACACGCAGCTGGACTTCGGCAAGGTCAAGGTGGGCACCCCCACCGCTCCTCGCCCGGCTCGTCTCAGGTCAGGGGGCCACCGCCTCTCGGGGCTCCGGCTGGAGGGAGGCCCCTGCGGGCGCCCGCACCGAGGGGGCCGGGGCCTCTGCCTCCCCAGCACCCTTGTGACTCCCACCCCCTTGGCCACAGGCTCAGCTTTTCGGCGCTCCTGCCCGAGGCTCAGTGGGTACGCGGGTCTCTCTGGCCTGTGCCCCCACCCCCAGGGCTGCAGGCGGCATGCTGGGGTCGGGGGGCAGGGACGATGTCCGGGCCGGCTTGCGTCTTGGGTTTCCCCGTGAGGCCAGGAATAGCCCGTCAGTTCTGGGGCGGGGGCCTCGGCATCCTAAAGGCCGTCCCACGCAGGCAGGGCTCAGACTTCTGTCCCCCATGGATCCCCCACCATCCCATGGTCCAGGGGTGGTCCCACCGGCTGCCCAGGACCCCGCTGTGCCCCAGGCCACCGGGATCCCGCTTCCGCAGGAAGCACCTCCTGGGGAGGGTGGCGCCCAGCAGAAAGAGAGGAGCAGACAGACGCTTCCTCCTGGGAACTGCTCTACGGGAGTCAGGGCCTGGAGGCAGCTCTGTGGGCCGGGCCTCAACTTGTCATCAGCCGGCAGAGGCTGCCCAGCGGGCTGGAGCAGGTGCTGTGGGCAGGGCACGAGGGCCACGGAGTGACGGAGGGAGGCCACAGAGGTCCGGACGAGGGTGTGAGGGGCTCTCCGGCTCAGGGGGTGCTCAGTAGGTGCCTGGAGAGTCCCTGGGCCCGGCCGGAGGCAGGGAGGGCACCCACCTGCCTGGGTGGCCGAGCAGGATCTGGGCCGGGGACCTGGCACAGCGCAGCTGCCCCGTTTGTGCCTGTCGGCCAACTGAATAGCCCTTTGTTTGAGGCGAGGACACATCTCACTGTCCTCCTCCTCGGTCCAGCCCGGGGGGAGGGGGCAGTCACCTAGTCCTTGGAGGCAGGGATTGGTGCCCACCCGGCCTCGGTACATCCTCGCCCACACCCCGACCCCCCGACCGCCCCGACTCAGGCACCTCCCCGGCCCTTCCTTCCAGTCCCTCCCGCTGATCTCTGCCTCCCGCTGGCTGCTGAAGCGTGGGGAGCTCTCTGTGGTGGAGGAAACCGGGCTTTTCCGAAAACTGGCCAGCCGGCCCACGTGCTACCTGTTTCTGTTCAACGACGTCCTGGTGGTCACCAAGAAGAAGAGGTAGGCTGCTGTGGGTGCCGGGCCATGTGGCCCCAAGACGGGGACCGGGAGGGGCCTGGGGGAGTCACCCGGGCCTCCTCAGAGCTGGGGCACACGGTGGGGGCCCCCTCCCAGCCTGGCCTGGCCCCGGCAGCGGCCTGGGTCCCCCTGCATGTGACGTGGGGCGGCCAGGTCTCTCCCTGTGCCTGCAGACCCGGGTCTGCCCGCCCAGGCCACGGGGACGAGAAAGCGCACCGCCTGTGCTCCCCAGGGGGTGGGGGGAGGGGGGCAGCCCTCAGGAGCGTCCTTCTGGCCCCCGTCGGGCGGGGGACCCGGGCCGCCCACACACCCTCGGAGGCATCTGGCCGCCCCCTTGTCTCCCTGCAGTGAGGACAGCTTCCTGGTGCAGGACTATGCCCAAGTGGACCACATCCGGGTCCAGAAGACGGAGGCCTCCGACCCCTCCCTGCTGGGGGGCGGCGGCAGCCGCGGCTCCTCCGTGCCGCACCCCTTCCAGGTGACCCTGCTGCACAACAGCGAGGGCCGCCAGGAGAAGATTCTGCTGTCGTCCGACTCTGCGTGAGTCGGGGGGAGGTCCCGGGGCGGGGGCGGGGGGGGACCTGACCACGGAGGGAAACACGGCAGGGAAGGGAATGCCAGGAGGGGGACAGCCTGACCAGCACAGCGTGGCCCGGGGAGGAGGGCCTGGCAGAGGCACCACAGTGCAAAGGTCCTGGGGCAGGAGGCCTCTGCCAAGAAGCAGCCGTGAGGCCAGTGGGGCTCGAGCATGGGCGCCAGTGGTGGGGGTGATGAGGTCAGAACAGGCTGGGGGGCGTTGGGCAGCACGGGGAGGTGCCAGCAGGGAGGGGGCTCAGCGGGCAGGGGAGGGAGGGACGGTGGGCTTGGGACCCAGCGCCCAGGTTGTAGGGGTGCAGCTGCTGCCTGACTGTGACCCTGGGCAGATGAGACTCGGGGTTGGCCTGACTCGGTAAAGCCTGTCTGCTGCCCCTCTTGCCTGTGACTTCCCACACCCGGCCCCCGAGGGAACTGGTTTGTGGGGGGTCATGAAAGGATGCCAGTGTCCCGTGAACTTCATCATCACTGCGGGTCACAGCTCCAGGGCCGTGGGGGACGCCTGAGGAACCCTGGGGGAGGCCCTTTGACCCCCTGTCCCCGCACAGCACCACACTGGGGGTGGGCCGTGTGAAACCAGAGGTCCCCAGGCTGGCGGGATTGGCCTCGGGGCCTCACCCACGCTCTGTCCCGCCCCAGGAGTGACCGGGCCCGCTGGATCGTGGCGCTCACACACAAGGAGAGGCAGAGTCCCGCCAACAAAGGAGGTGAGCGCCCGCCGCGCCGAGAACAGGGCTCGCGGCCCCTTCCCCGGCCCTGGGCAGGGGGGCGGCACGGAGCTAAGAGGTATCGCCCAGCCCTCCGTCCGTGCCACTGTCTGCCCCCAGGGTGACCTGCCCAGGTACGTGTGTATCCGTCTGTGCGCACAGACCCAGCTCTGTCCCAGGGCCGCCTCGTCCGTGCGGGGGAGAGGACCGTGCCCCGTACCTGGAGCACGCAGAGCCGGGCCGGCCCATAGATCGTCAGCCTGGCTCCAGCCCCGCCCCTTAGGAGCCACCTGCCCCCTCTGCCGGGCAGGGGCAGCCTGTCCCGTGGCCTCCGGGGGAAGCTGCCACGTGTCCCCAGCCCGTGTGCCCAGCCCAGGCCCCGCCGAGACCAGGCCACGGGGGATGTGCTGGGAGGTGGAGCCCACGTCCTCCCGGGGACAGCTCTGCCCCTGACCCCCACCCCACCTGCCCCCGCAGACCTGCCCCAGGTGGAGGTCACCAAGGCCTATCTGGCCAAGCAGGCGGACGAGATCACCCTGCAGCAGGCGGATGTGGTCCTGGTTCTGGAGCAGGAAGACGGTGAGTGGAACGGCGCTGGTGGGGAGGCCCCGGGCGACAGTCCGCCAGCCCCGTCAGGGCCCAGGGCACACGCGTGTGGGCGGTGCACCCTGACCCTGGCCCCCCGGACACAGTTTCTGCCACTGCTCACGGAGCTCCAAGGCCCCCTCGGCACCCTCCCTCAGGGTGTCCTCAAATGTCCCTGAGTCACGGGATCAGAATCAGGTCCTTTGTCACTCTGTGTCGTAAGTGGGCGGAGAGTGACTGCGCTACTCCGGGGGCCCCTGCACACGCCCGCACGGGGCATGCGCCGGCATCCGGGCCGAGCTGCCGATGGAGGACCAGGTGCCCGTGTGACCCGGAACCGGGCCCCCTTGGCAGGAGCCGGTGGTGACCCGCTGTAAGGGAGGGGCCTCGGCCTGGTGCCTTCTGGAACAGCGGCTCAGAGGGCATCGCGGCCCCGCCCTCGTGCCCGGACCCCGCCCTCACCCGCCCCCCGTCTGTGTCCAGGGTGGTTCTACGGCGAGAGGCTGAGGGATGGGGAGACGGGCTGGTTCCCCGAGGACTTCGCCCGATGCATCACCAGCCGCGTGGCCGTGGAGGGCAACGTGCGCAGAATGGAGCGCCTGCGCGTGGAGACAGACGTGTAGCCCGCTCTGCCCGGCGATTCGAGGGGCGCAGATCCACACCCCAGTAAGCGGCCCGGCCCCCAGGAGCCTGACAGCCCGCGGGTCTCCCGAGGCTCTGGGGGCTGCAGTGCCAGCCGCAGACGCATCCGGTGGGGAGCTCGCACGCGCCGTCCCCCCCCCCCCCCCCGGGGGCCACCCCCCCCCAAGCTGTCAGGGCCACGCCAGCTTGGCCCCACGTCTCCCACACGTCCTGCACCCACCGCACCGCCACGCAGGGCACGTGACTGGACGCAGGACGTGGCCCGGCTCCTCCCTCGCCTCTCCTGCCCCCCACGTGGGACCGAGGGCCCCACTCTCCGAGAGGAGGTCCCGCCTCAGGGAGCGGACTCTGGTGCCAGTGCTGAAATCCTGACTGAGGTTTTCACAGACATTAAAGAAAGTATTTCTTTAGCGCCTGGATTTCCACGGGAGCCTGCGCCTCGGGGAAGGCCAGGGCAGTCCCTGCAACATCCCCAGGGTGCCACCGGCCAGGACCGGCTCCCCGCGCGTGGTCACCTGGGCCGGGTCCCGGGGGTGTGTCCGGCCCCCTGTTCCTGGTCACCCCGTGCTCGTCTGTGGCCTTGGCCGGACTGTCCGCCTGGAGCTTGGTGAGCGAGGCCAGTGGCTCCTGACCCCTGCCCCCACACACTCCTTTGCTGGGCTCCGTCTGGCTAGTGGGTCTGGGGGCTCTTCTGGGATGTCCCACCAACCCCCGCCTCCCTCAGGGCCCATCTGTCCCCGCAGGACCTGGACGTGCAGGTGGGGAAGAGTCTATCCACGCCCAGGGCCCCTCTCGGCTCGGGCAGTGCTGTCCTTGGGGTGGGGGCTCCCGTTATGACAAAAATCTGCCCAGATCCCGCTGGAGCTCCGGTCTGAAAGCCAGGGGGGCAGCTCCACACTCCCAGCCAGAAGGGGGCAATCAGGCAGACCCTGAGCTGTGCCTCTCCCGGTCCTGGGCCTGGCCAGGTGGGGAGGGGAGGCCGGCCGGAGCCAGTTGGAGGGCCCGGTGGGGATGAGCTGTCCCAGCTCTGCCCACCGAATGGGGTTGGGGGAGAAATATAATGCCGGGAGGGGTGAGCACCTCCTCCCCACCGACCTCCAGGGTGACCTCCATGGCCGCAGGCGGTCGGACGGACCAGGCCTAGGTCAGAGCCCAAGCAGGGTCTGGGGTCCCGGGCAGGGATTTTACACGACCAGAGGGCGGTGGGACAGCGGCAGGGTCCGGTCACTGGAGTCAGCCCCCCGTAGGTCCTGCCACTAACCGCACAGGTGGGAATCTGGGACCTCGACTTGCCCACCTGTGAGCTGGATTAACTCCCGGCTCTTTTCCCAGAACTGCTGTGCGGGCAAGCTGGCAGCCGAGGCCGGGCGTGTGCACACGCGTGTGTGTGTGTGTGTGTGTGTGTCAGGCAGGGGTGGGGGCGGCTTTCTGTGTAAGCCCAGCTCCCCCGAAGGAAGCCCGCCTGTTCGTTCTCCCCACCGACCCCCGAGCTCCTCAGGAAGGCAGACCTGTCCACTGCCCGCCCTCTGCCCGGTACCTTTCCGGCTAATGGAGCAAAGAGGGTTTGGAAAGCCCTGAGACCAGGCCCTCGACTTCCTGACCTGGGGCCAAGACGCCACCTCAGGCCCATTTCGGTCTGCACAGTGGTTGGCTGGAGCCCCCTCGTCCTCCCAAGCAAGGAGTAAGGTGCTTAGCCAGGAGGAAGGACCCCCCAGGACCCCGGGGGAGGGGCTGGGCCCACCCGGGCAGGGCCAGACCAGACCAGCCCAGGACGGGAACCCCTCAAAGCAGGCTCCAGAAGCACAGGGCCCTGGCGGCTTGGAGGCCTGGAGGGGCTCAGGTGGGCGGGGGGTGGCTGGGCGGTGAAGTGTGGAAGGCCAGGGCTCCCCCCAGGGCCAGTGCCCACTCCACACCCTCTGAGGGGCCTCCGCTTAGCCTGAGGTGCCTTCCTGAGGGCGGGGCAGGCCAGCCGGGACCCCGCCCCTCCCAGAGATGGCTCTGATCTGCCCTCTAGCCCAGCTGAGGTCTCAAGACCCCAAACGACCCTTCCTCCATGGCAGTGCCCAGCACTGCCCCCCACCCCCGGATTCCTGGGGGTTCTTTGAACTCTGCCACACCTGCCCTGCTGGGGAGGGGTCTCCAGAAGCAATCTAGCCCAGCCCCTCCTCCCAGCCAGCTACCGCCCCTTTTGGGCCTGCTGCTGGGGTCGGTGGGCTTCCTAGGACATCAGCCAACCCCCGTGGGGCCCAGTGTGAACAGACACCGAGGTGTCCCCGCCCACCCACCTATTACAACCACTCCGAAACATTCCAAGGCCTTTCTGCAGGGCACCCCCCCCCACAATCCAGTGCCCCTGGCGGCTGGCGGGGACACCGTGGCCGGGCCCACAGCCCTGAAGACATCCAGTGCCCCTGGGTGTCCACGGCGGGACCCTAGCAGTGCCTGGGGCCCCCCAGTCCCTGAAACTCGATGGGAGCCCCCGTAGCCCCGACTCTTGCCCCTTCAACGCGCAGGTCAGTGTTTCCGCCCTTACCTCCGTTGGCCCTGGGCGTCCACAAATCTCGCTCACGTTGCCACCCCTGGTGACTGTCCGTATCCCCAAGATCGGACCCCCAACCCCAGCTGTCCCCTGCCGGGCCATCATGGAGCTCTCTGGGCACGGGGTCACATCAGACTGGGAGCTCTCCAGTCTGTTCTCCTAACTTGGTTCAGGGCTTCCCGCATCCTCTTGCCAGATTAATCTGCTGGCATTGACAGGTTTTCTTGGGGAGGTGAAGGGTGCCTTACTTTGCGTTGTTTCCTAGTTGGTCACGGCCTCCGCTGAAGCGCGATTGAGTTTTATAGGTTTTACACATTTCATATGCTATATACGATTTTTATGCCCCGCCCTGCTGATCCTTACTGGTCTGTCGGCCCTTTTCTGTTCCCTGGTCCTGCCCCCCGACCACCGAGCGGGGTTCCCTCCCCGCAGCCTCACATTCTAGTGTCTCGCTCGCACCAAGTGTGGCCCGAGCCACAGAGCTCTGCTGGGGCCTGGGGCAGGAGACACTCCGGCTTTCCACTCCTTCTGCAGTGTTTCCTGGGCCCTAGGGGGTCCGGCACTAAGCAAGCGGAGCCCCGTCTCCCGCACTGTGTTCTCCTGGGGCAGGACAGCCAGAGACGGGGGCTTTCGGGTCAGGGCCGGGGATGCAGATGATGCAGGCCACGGGGAGGGTGGGGGCGGGGTGCTAGGCGGGCAGGGCTGGCCAGCGTCGTGTCGCTTAGAGATCGGAACCCCCTCAGCTTCTCCACCAGACTCGAGAGAGATTCTCGGCACGTGACCACT
Source organism: Panthera onca (assembly GCF_046562875.1). Lineage (NCBI taxonomy): Eukaryota > Metazoa > Chordata > Mammalia > Carnivora > Felidae > Panthera > Panthera onca. The sequence goes on along the minus strand of NC_138346.1, from coordinate 219,491,338 downwards.
GCCACCAAAGCTCCCTGCAGCCACCCGGGCCTCCAAGAACTCACCTCCTGAAGAGATGAACTGTATAGAATGTTCTTTCTGCTCCTGTCGGACAATCATCTGATTCGTCTCACAAACACGTCGAGGCATTTTGTGATGCTATGCTGTCCCGCCGTCTTCAGGGCAATTCACGTTGGATCAGGTTATTACTTTGCGAGCATTTTGGAGCGGTGCGTGTTTGGGATTAGGACTTGTGCACACCCGTGACGGATCTGTCATCTCCTGTGCTTGCCCCACTCTCACCTGGTTTCAGAACCAGGTTGCCATGGGCCTCACGGAATGAGGTGAGCTGCTTTTCAGTTTCAGAGAGCTTCCGGAACAATTCCCATTAGACAACTTCACGGGGCCTTGCAACTCTGGCACCAACCACCCGGACGGGCATTCGGCCAGGCCCTCCCGCGGGCGGCGGCTTCCGTTACTACTTGTATTTACTGAAGTTGTGGGTTTGTGCAAGTGTATATTTCCACCAGCACCAGTCCTGGCGTTTCGTATCTTCCCTCAAGACTTACCCACTTTTTAAAAATTCTGTTACTTAGGGGCCTGGGTGGCTCGGTCGGTTAAGCGTCCGACTCCGGCTCAGGTCACGATCTCACGGTCCGTGAGTTCGAGACCCGAGTCGGGCTCTATGCTGACAGCTCAGAGCCTGGAGCCTGTTTCGGATTCTGTGTCTCCCTCTCTCTCTGCCCCTCCCCTGTTCATGCTCTGTCTCTCTCTCTGTCTCAAAAAAATAAACGTTAAAAAAAAAATTTTAAATTCTGTTACTTATACGTAATCATTCTTAACATCATTTTTAGGTCTTCCTCTCTGTTGCGTCTGTAAGTTAGTCCTTCCTCCTGTATCTTCTCTTTGCGTTTAAAAATACTATCAAGGCGCGCCTGGGTGGCTCAGCCGGTTGAGTGTCCGAATTCAGCTCAGGTTATGATCTCAGTTTGTGGGTTTGAGCCCTGCGTCGGGCTGTGTGCCGACAGCTCGGAGCCTGGAGCCTGCTTCGGATTCTGGGTCTCCCTCTCTCTCTGCCCCTCCCCTGTTTGCTCGCTTGCTCTCTCAAAAATAAATAAAACATTAAAAAAATTTTTTTTAGTATCATCAGCCTTGCTAGTTTTTTTCTTCCTTATTCATCTTCAATGGAATTTTAGGCTTCTTAAGTGCCCCATCATTCTCCACTTGCTGAATGTAAAGTTTATATACACGAATATAAATTCTGTACATAAGAATATAAATATATGAACATAAGTTTACATATATACCACGCATGTTAAAGCTTATTAAAATTTTATCATTGCTTATGTCCTGTTTGTTTAATGTGCTTTTTTTTTTAAGGAACACGTTAAAATCACCCACCGTCAGTTTATTTCTACCCTGTTATAGGGTCACTTTTACGGACTTCAGAGCCTCTACTGTCTCGTGCATTTATCTGTACATGTATTTATAGAGTCACTTACGATGCTTTCTGCCCAGAAACGTTGAAACTCCTACCCCGGCTTTCTTTTGATTTATTTCGTAAGCTTATGTTTTTGTCCTTCGAGGCAGGTCTTTGACAGTTAAAGTACCACAGAATTAAGGTCTGACGCAACCCACGGATCAGTGTTTTGATGTCCTTTGTAACCACTTACAAGGCTTTGCTAATCTACCTTCTCACTCTGCTTTATTATTCCTCCTTCTCCACTTTCCACCGGAGATGACATTCCCTCCGGGCAGGAAGTGACCTAGCCTGTTACCACATGTCTGCACTCAGTTGCCCTCACCTGCCGCTGCGTGTGGCTTGCTGATGTCCCTCCCCACCCCTGCCACACACACTCTCGGGGTCTCTGCTGCCGGCTCATGGGAATACCTGATTCTGTTACCAGGTCATGCGGGAACCGTGGGGACATCTCACTGCACCTTCCTAGGCTTTCTCTCCTTGCTGGTGAGCGTCCGCTGAGTGCATCTTGAGATCAGGCTTTCGAGGGCTAACCCAGTGGGGACTTGGGAGACCCAAGAAGAACCCTGACTTTGTTTTCCAGACGCTTGAACAGTAACATCAATCTCGAGCGTCATCCGTGCTTTGAAAACAGCACCACGGTCCTCAATTCCCGAGTTTCTGCCGTCAAGTCTGACGTCACCAGGACTTCCCTTCTTTTCTGGGCGTCTTAGAGTCTCTCTTTGCCGGTGATTTTCTTAAAATTCTTGGGATCCTGGCTCTTCTACTTTTGTGTTATGCGTGGAGCGCTTCTGGTCTGAGACGGTTCACCTTCTGGCCGGACAACTTCTGTTGTTGCTTCCGTCATTTTTTCCCTCCTTGTTCCAGAACTTCAATTAGAAGGATGTTCACAACTCCCCTTGTTTCTGCTAACCGTCCTCTCCGGTCCCCTGTCCCCATCCCCTGTCCCCTCTAGGAGCCTCCCTGCCGCCTCCAGGCGCCGCCCACCCTGCACAGCTCCACCCCCAGCCTTCACGACCCGTCCTCCTGCGTCCTCCTGCGAACGCAGCTTCCTGCATCACGTCACCAATCTGTCCCCCCTTGTCCCTCCTGGGACTTTAAGACCTTAACACAGTGGCCCGTCCCTTTGATCTCCTCTGCCACGGGTTGTTCACTAGGTGTCTGCCTAAGGGGACAGGGTGGGTCACTTTGCTCCATGAGATGCTTTGCCCTGAGGGGATCAGCTAGCTAGGCTGGTGTCGAAGGGAAGGGCAGAGGGGCTACAGCCCCGACCCTAAGTGTCCGGCCTGACCATCTGGGTGCAGCCCACTCTACTGGATGTTCTTCACCCCTCCACCGTTTCTGCTCTGAAGACAGGAGGGGTGGGGTGCCCAGCCTGCGCCCCCTGCCACAGCACCCCTGCCCTCGGGCCAGCCTCCTCCGCGAGGGGCCCACGCACAGACCAGCCCCCTCGTGCCCCTCCAGGGCACCGGGAACCAGGACAAACTCCAACCCTCCTCGTGTGCCAGCCACACGCTGGGGGAGCGGGGGGGGGGGGGGGGGGCAGACGGGGCCTCCCGGTCAGGAGGGGATCCCCGTCCGAACACACTCATTGGGCGCACCCGGGAGGCCACCACAGTGAGCCCGAAGCAGGGAGCACACAGGTCACAAGGAAGCGACTGCTTCTTCCTTAAATTACTGGGTTTCACATGTACCAGAGTCCCCCACCCAGAGGCCCCTCAGAGCCCCAAGGTCCCGCATCAGGGTTTCATGGTGCAGGGGACGGGCAGCCTTTGGTGCCCAGGGTGCGGCGGGCGTGTCCAGCTGCCCATAAATACTTTTACATAAATACAGTGGGCTGCGGCTCCAGAAGAACAGGCCGGGCCACAGCAGTCCCAGGGCCTAGCACCAGAAGAACCAAAGAACCACCTCGGAGGGCAGGGGTCCCCTGCCGCACCTGCGCCCACACCTCAGTCCCCACCAGGGGAGGCGGGCTTGCTCAGCACGCACAGCCAGTAGGGCCGGTCCACTCGTCCGGGCTCCTTGCGGCTGGGCCGGCCAGGGCCTCCCTCCCCGTTCAGGCCGATCCTTGCAGAGCGAGGGGCTGCGTGGCTGCACACGGCCCTCGGGGACGAGGCTGCGGCTGGAGTCCTGGCCCACGGGCACCCTCCTCAGTCGTCGCCAGAGCACCTGGGAGACGGGCCTGCTTGACGGCTGCCTCTGCACTAGTGTTTCTGTGCCCTGCTGCTGAGCCCAGGTGCTGGTCCGTCAGAGGCCGGTTGCAAGGCCGCTGTAGGGGCAGGGGAAGGGAGGGTCAGCCCCGGGGCACGGGGAAACTCTCGACCCGGCCAGTTCTGGGCTCCCACTTCAGGTGTCCCCTCCTGCCTCTCCAGCTCCAGGCCGATGAAGGGGAGACAGCCCAGCCCTTCCCCCCCAGCTTCTGCACCGCCCCGTGTCTGAGGTCCAGATTCTGGCCTGCCCGCCACCCTGTGGGCCCCGGGTTATAAGTAAGTACGTGCACAATCCTCATCCCTCCTCTGGCCTCAGTCTCCTGGTAACAGACCAGTGACACCAGCAAATGCCTCTCTGCCACCTAGGCCTGTAGGGCCCTCCCTCTGCAAATGAAAGCCCCCAGTGCCCCCAGGCCAGTATCACGTTGGGCTGGGAAGAGGGACTTTGAGGCTGGATGGAGAGGGGTTTTACTAGAAGCTAGCCGCTCCACTCCAGGAAAGCGAGCAGGGCCCAGAACTGCAAGGCAGGGAGGCCTCGCCTCTCCTCCTTCGCACTGGGCTCAGGGGTGACACAGGTCCCAGACCCTTGCCACCTGTCCAGGCTGCTAGGACCGCCCTAGGGCCTGCGGCGCAATCCCACAGCCGACCACCAGGTGCCGCCATGGGTGACGCTGCGTCCCGAGCCGCAGCCCTGCAAGCCCCGCCTCCACCGCCCCGCCCCCATCCCGCCTCCCGTGAGACCCCGCCCCCGGGACTCCCAACACTCCTGGGCCCAGGGCGGCCTCAGAGAGGCTCCAAGGCACGCTTGCACAACATCCGGCCCGCATTTGGGGTTCCCAGCCGAGGACCTGTCTGGAATCCCCACCCAGCCTGGCTTCTGGCTTCACCTGTGTGCACAGCCCGTCCGCACGGGCCCCAGACGGGCCCCAGGCACGACCTTCTCAGCACACACAGCCCTTCCGCTCAGCAGGCTGGGTCTGGGCAAGCTGACGGCGGAACCCCAGGGGCACCGCAGAGCTCTGCCTGCAGACGCACGTCCCCCCAGGGGGCTGAGGGGCCAAGGTGCAGTTCCTGCACCCTCCCTCACTGCCTGGGGGTGCAGGCAGGCACCGACGTGCACATGGGCACGGGCACGCACCAGCGTGCACACACACGGGTTAGCATATAGACTGCAGCACACGCATGCACACACACACACACACGGGCGCACCATCACGCTCTGGTTCACACACGCAGGGCAAGGAGGGGAGGGGTGGAGGGCCAGGTCAGCGGATGCATTCAGCCCTGCCCCGGCGGTTGAGCCCACCCTTGCCGCGGTCTAGGGCCGCCGTGGGCGGCTGGCGTGGCAAAACCCGGCCCCACGGTCCGCACCTCGCCCATCAGCAGCCATACGGACAACAGGGCTACCCAGCTGGGATGGTGATGTCCTCGCAGGGGCGCCGTGTGTGGGGACGAGGGATGGGGCCCGCGCCAGGGGTGGGGTGGACGCCGGGGGTGGGGCTGAGAAGCATGTCGCCCTCCCTCCACCCCCTCGGGAGCCTGGCTCACCTTGCTGGCAGGTGGGCCCAGTGTAGCCGTCCACGCAGTGGCACTGCCCATTGACGGGGTCACAACCGGCCCCAGCTCCGCAGCTACAGCGCAAGGCACAGCCTGGCCCAAAGAAGCCCGGTCTGCAGTCTGCAGGCAGCACGAAGTAGGGGAGACAGGCCTGAGGGTCCGCCCACCTGCCCTGCCCAGGGGACCCAGGACCTCTATGCAGGAGCGTGAGGCAGCGGAGGCCCCAGGCCTTGCTTTTCCTGCCCCACGTGAGCTCCCACACCAGAAAGCGCCAGGTACCGGGTACCTGCCCGGCATCACCACCCCGCCCCCCGCTCGGCCCTGGGGCTGGCAGAGGGGGCCTGGCGGTCAGGGACGCCCCTCCCCGGGTCAAGCTGAGCGCACAACCGTGAGCTCATGTGTGCGGCCCCTCCTCCGTCCGGGCAGGCTGGCGGATCAGGCAGGTCTCCACCCCGCCCAGCCGGGCCCCCGTTCTGGCCAGAGAGCAGAGTGTGGGGCCTTGACGAGCCTGAGCAGGAGCCTCATGCTGGGCGCCCCCTCCAGCAGCTGCCCCCCACAGAGGGGGGAGAGGTGCCCAGGGCGGAGCACAGCTGAGGCTCCACCTGCACCAGCAGCACTCGCCACCGACAGAGACCCACACCTGTGCCCCGCCAAGCGGGACCCCAGACTTACCACGGTCACAGGTGGCCCCTGTGCGCCCTGGGGGGCAAAGGCACTGGCCGGTGACGGGGTCGCAGGGTGCCCCGGCCTCGCAGTCACAGTGCTGGCGGCAGCCCTCTCCAAATGAGCCTGCTTCACACCCTGCTGGGAGGCAGCGGGCTCGGTGTCCCCTCCGGTCCCCGCGCCAGACTGGACAGGGCCAGGGTCGCACGCGGGAGCACAAAGCACTCACCCCTCTCGCAGAGCTGGCCGTGGAAGCCGGCGGGGCAGAGACACTGGCCGCTGACGGGGTGGCAGGAGGCTCCGTGCTGACACTCACACGCCACCTGGCAGCCAGCCCCGTGGAAGCCAGGGGGACAGGCTGAAGGGGACCCGCGTTAGAGTCCCTACCTCAGTTGGCCCAGAGTGAGCAAAGGGCTCGCGTCCCCCCTTCCCCCTCCCAGGCCTGGGGAGCTCCCCCATCACGGCTGGGGCTCGGGTGGGAGGTCCGCCGGCTCACACGGGACCCTGAGCCCAAGACCTCTGGCCTCGGACTCCCACGGTGAGCGGGGCCAGGCCCCAAGCCATCCGCCCCGCGGGGAGGGACGGGGACGGCGGCCATTGCCACGGAAGCCCAGGTGGGCCCTGACGTGGCAGGGGCGGATGCCGGGCAGGGGTCCCCTCCCCAGGACTCACGGTGCTGGCAGGCCTGGCCGTAGAAGCCGGGGCCGCAGCGGCAGGCGCCCGTGGCGGGCTCACAGGTGCCGTTGTTCTGGCACGAGCACTCCAGGCGGCAGGCGGCACCGTAGCGACCGGGAGGGCAGGCTGCGGAGAGAGCGGGGACGTGAGGGGCGGCCCCCCCACACCAGCCTGATTCCAGCGGCCTCGGGAGCCTGGCCCAGACCCGCGGCAGCCCCCCCCCCAAGCCCCACGCTCTCCAGGGGGCCCAGAGCCACCCCCATCGAGGCCCTGACCCTCCGGCCGCCCGGGAGCTCACCCAGCTCACACCGCGGCCCCGTCCAGCCCAGGCCGCAGGAACAACTGCCGTTGGTGGCGTGGCACAGGCCCCCGTTTCTGCAGGAGCACGAGTGCTCGCAGCTTATGCCAAACCGGTTCCGAGGGCAGCCTGGAGGCAGAAGTCAGGCGCTGCTCACAGCTCTGGCCGGGGCTGGACACGCTCTGGGGACACGTCCCCACCACGTCAGACCTTCCTTCAACAGACGCCTTCTGGGGCCTGCCGGTGCCGGTCTCCACCCCCAGGGACACGAGCGCCAGGGAGTGACACGAGCCGTGTCCTGTTCACTCATCCGTTCTCTCAGTTAGCAAATGCCAGGGCTGGCTGGGCACCAGGGACGATCAGGATGAAAGGGGCCAGCGGCCTCCAGGGCACGGGAGTGCCCGCCCAGCTGGCAGGAGGTGGTCAGGGAAGCCTTCCTGGAGGCGTTGGCCCTCCGCACAGGCACACCCTCTGGGCTGAGGAGGAGGCCGGGCTGCCATGCCCTCCGGTGGCCTCTGATTGTAATACGACTGACCGTGGCTGCCGTACTCCCCTGGAGGCGAAGACGCAGCCTAGCTACAGCCGGGCCATAAGGCTTATGACTCCTTACTGCCGCTGGTTAAGAATGGGGGTTTGTCACTGACTCCTTGAGGAGGACTAAAGAAAAGCAGAGAGCTCAGATCTACCAGGGTGTGGGGGCCAGGCCAAGGGGCTGTAGCTGTGGCCGTGGGGTCCGGGTGCCATCATGGGCACAAGCCACCCCTGTTCTCCCCCATGCCTCGTGCTCCAGACGTCCCTCTACCTGGGGTCCCTGGCCTCTTGGGCCAGCAGAAAGGGCCAGCGGGATGCTATGCCAAGGGGCCATGAGCCAGGAAGCTGGCTCTGTCCTCAGACGAAATAGCTGCTTGACCCCACCCCCCCCACCTGCCCACCCTCTGCTGGGAGGGTCCAGGTTGGAACTTGTTCGGCCCCCACGAGCCCCTTGGGATCGCCAGAGACCATCAGCATGAACGTACCACCCGGTTTTGGGGACCCAGGTCTCTCTCCCCTGGGGAACCCATGGCTCCAGCCCATCAGCCCCGCTCCCAAGGGCTGACACAGACAGTGGTGGGTGCAGTCCGTGCTCACCGTGCTCACAGTGGAGGCCGGTCCTCCCTGGGGGACAGGTGCAGCTGCCATTCACGGGGTCGCAGGCCGCTCCCTGCCCACACTTGCACACACGCGCACAGCCAGGACCGAAGCGGCCCTGTGGACAGGCTGCCGGGAGGAGACAGGAGGGTGGCCGCTGCTGCCGGCTGCCCTTCTCTCTGCCACGTCGGCCCAGGGACGGGAAGGGGCAGGGGGAGCCCTGTGTCTGGCCCGGATGGGGCAGAGGCGACCTCCTCCCGTGCCCCCGCCCGCCCTGGCATCTCCCCTCTACCCACGGGTCTGCTGGGGGCCAGGCCTGCTCTGCGGCGACAGTGACTCACCGATGCCCCCACCCCACCCCCACCAGCCCAGCCAGGCTCCCGGATGGGCGGGAAGTCCCCACATGACTCAGAGAAAGGCACTTTTCTCAGCTGGATGCCTGGCCGGCCTCTGCACAGAGGTCCACAAGCCCCTGCTGGACGTGGCTGGGGGGACTGGGGTGGGGAGGGGGGGAGAGTGGGGACAGGTGAAGGGGACAGAGTTGGCCGGCAGGGACACTGGGGTCACACTGACACCCCCCACCTTAGCCCAGCCTGGGGCCAGCAGGAGAATCGGGGGCGGGGGGGGGGGCAGATGGTCAGGGGCCCTGCCCACCAAGGCACAGAGGGCAGCCACCCCCTCCCTCAGCCAGCCACCCAGCCCTCGCACCAACCACTCACCCAGGCTGCAGTCGGCCCCAAGGAATCCAGCAGGGCAGAGGCAGGCCCCGGTGGCCGCATCACAGGAGCCCCCGTGGAGACACCCGCACGGCTGCTCACAGCCGGGTCCAAACCGCCCAGGGGGGCACCCTGCGAGGACAGGAGCCGTTGCCAGGGGCCAGGAGCTGGGCCAGGCCCACGGCAGTGCGCAGCCCTCCCAAGGACGGCCCGGCGGGCGGCCGGGCGCACTCACGCTGCCGGCAGCCGGAGCCGTGGTAGCCAGCGGCACACGTGCAGGTCCCCAGGGCGGGGTGGCAGGTCTGGTTCTCGCTGGGACAACGGCACTTCTGCCCACAGCGCTCCCCAAAGGTGCCTGGCGGGCAGGCTGGGGCGCAGGCGGAGGTCGGTCCCCGCCCGGCTCGGGAGCCCCCTCCGTCCGCCCCAGAGCCGCCCCCCTTGCGGAGCCCTCCCCCGCCCCGTGGGGGTGCCGCTCCAGGGGGACGCACAGCCCCGTGCCCGCCCGGGCGGGGTCACCTACCCTGCTCGCAGCTGGGCCCCGTGAGGCCCGCTGGACAGCGACACTCCCCGGTGACGTGGTGGCAGGCAGAGCCCGGCGGGCACTGGCAGTGCTGGCCACAGTCCTTTCCGAACCGGCCACGCGGGCAGGCTGCGGGAAGCCATGTGCTGGGGTGGCAGGGAGCCCCAGGGCCGGCGCGGGCCGGGCCGGGGGAGGGGGGACACGGCGTCAGGGCCCACCCCCACCCGAGCAGCGGGGCCCCCGGGTGCAGCGGCGCCGAGGGGCTCACCGTTCTCACACTGCGAGCCCCTCCATCCCGGGGGGCAGAGGCAGGCCCCCGTGACGTGGTGACAGGTGGCTCCCCGCCGGCAGGCACAGCGCTCCTCGCAGTGAGCCCCAAACGTGCCTTCGGCACAGGCTGCAGGCAGAGGGCTGGGTCGGGCTCCAGGGGTTCAAGCGGGGCCCCCCCAGCCCTCCCACAGGAGACCCCTGGGAGCTCAGACAGCCGCCCCTGCCCCCACCTGCCAAGTGACCCCTCACCGGGCCCTCCACCCTGCAGGGAGGCAGCGAGGCCAGCCCCTGATGGGCCCAGAGGGACCCCCGGACTTCCCCCGACCGGCCCCTAATCTGGCCCACTCACGGCTCTGACACTCGTCCCCGGTCCAGCCGGCTGGGCAGAGGCAGCGGCCTGAGTACCGGTCACAGAGGCCACCGTTGAGGCACCTGCAGCTGTGTTGGCAACCGGCCCCGAAGCGTCCCGGGAGACATTCTGCAGGGTACAGTGCTCCGGGAGTGCCCTGTGCCCCCCGCGCCCAGGAGACCCCCACCCCGCCCAGGGCCTTGCACCCCACGTCGAGAAGGAGGGGTGCCTGGGGCTGGTCACACTACGGGTCTGGGGCCACAGCCCCCAGCAGCAGGAAGCCGCCTCTGCCCACGGAGGTCGGAGCGGGGAGGCGTGCCGGGACACTCGGGGCACCCACCCCGGACCCCGGGTCCCTCCTCCTCCTCTACCGCCTGACCCATGCTCACCCTCCTCACAGGCTGGGCCACCCCAGCCCTCTGGGCACGTGCAGTGGCCTGAGACAGGGTCACAGGTGCCCCCGTGCTGGCAAAGGCAGGAATGTTGACAGTTCTCGCCGTAAAGGCCTGAGGGGCAGGCTGGAGGGGTGGAGGGGCGGACAGCACCCCACCAGTCAGCCCAGCAGGGCCAACGCCTCTCCCCTGTCGAGGGCTGGCCCTGGTGGTTCTGTGCTTTCCAGCCACCCCAAAACCCAACACCAGGCTCTGTGGGGAGGGCCTCCCCCAGGGCTGCGTGTAAGATAACCTGCCCCAGGCCACCCTGGGCCCCCAACCCACCTCGGTGGGGGCTCGGCACCCTCCTGCCGCCCCCAGGTGCCGCGGGCCCCGTGGGGGTGTGACAGGCCCCGGTCCTCCCTGCCCGTCGCTCCCGGTGAAACCCGCGTGTCACCGGCATCCAATGCCCACGTGACCCTGCACGGCTCATCGAAGGACTGACACAATCCTTGGTTCCGGACTCCCTGGGGTGGGACTGTTTGCTCCTAAAGGACCCCTCCTCGGGAGGGCTTACCCTCCAGGCAAGTGGGGCCCAGCCAGCCAGGGCCACAGCGGCACTGTCCGTGGACAGGGTCACAGGAGGCCCCGTTGAAGCAGGTGCAGGCTTGGCTGCAGTTGTGTCCGTAGGAGTGGGCTGGGCAGGCTGCAGGACAGGGGACAGTCAGGGGCCTGGGGAGCGGCCCTGGCCGGGGCTGCAGCAGGCAGGGTGGGCACAGGCAGGGTGGCCACAGAGACCAACATGCTGGCCCTTGTGGGCAAAAGCGGCGTTTCCCAGGTGGCCACCAGGCAGCGTCGAACACCCAGGATGAGGCCCCAGACGCGGGTCTGGCCCGGTGGACCCGGCCCCCCTCCTGTAGCCCCCGGGGCCGCCTGGGCCTCTCGTACCCTGGGCACAGCGGGGGCCCCGGCGGCCGGCGGGGCAGAGGCAGGAGCCGCTCACGGAGTCACAGGAGGCTCCGGCGACACAGTCACAGACGCCACGGCAATCCAGTCCGAAGAAGCCCGCCGGGCAGGCTGCGGAGAGCGGGCGGTGATGGGAGACAGCCAGGAAACGGGGCCCACCGCCAGCCCCGGCCCACGGCCCAGCTCACCACGTTCACAGAAGGTTCCCCTCCAGCCGGCCGGGCAGGCGCAAGCCCCGCTGACGTGGTCACAGGCTGCCCCGTGCTCACACTGGCACCGCCGCCCGCAGCCCGGCCCAAAGTAGCCCTGGGGACACCCTGAGCCGTGCAGCCCCCGCCCAGCATCAGCCGGAGGTGGGGAGACACGGACGGACACCTGCCTGTGCCTCTGCCATCCGAGCTGGGGGACGGGACCGCGGGGCAGTCCCCAAGGGGCTCATCTACCTGCCTCCACCCCCTCCCTGCCCGGCCCGCTAAGGACTGAGCCCCCAGGAGAGGAGCCCCAGGCATGACTCTGGACCCCTGGGCCCAGCTGTAGGGGGGCACACGCAGAAGGTCGTGGCCCTTGGTCCCCCCTCCTCCGGGTGCCCCGTGGGGTGCAACGGACCCCACCTCTCCCTGTCTGCTGCTCCAGGTGTGCCTGTATCTCAGGCCCAGGTACATGGGGGCTGCCTGGGCCCAGCAGGGCAGGGGGAGCTGGGGGGCAGGGGGAGCTGGGGGGCAGGGAGAGCTGGGGGGGCAGGGGGAGCTGGGGGGCAGGGGGAGCTGGGGGAGGGGACCCCTGCCTATCCCAGGACTAGGGCCCCCAGCACTTGCGTGCGTGCATGCACATGCGTGGGAGCATGGCTGTGAGCGGGCCAGGACTCACGCTGCTCACACCGCGGGCCCGTGTAGCCGGCCTCACACGCACACAGGCCGCTGACCGCATCGCAACTGCCGTGGCCTACACTGCAGCTGCAGGTGTGGCTGCAGTTGGGTCCCCAGTGGCCGCTGTCGCAGGCTGCAACACAACCCAGGTCAGCCCGCACAGGCCCGGCAGAACCCGCGAGCATCCCGTCTCCTCCTCCCCCCACAAGCCCGGCCCCGGGCCCCGGGCCCACACACCTCTCTGGCAGCTGAGGCCGGTCCACCCGGGGGCACAGCTGCAACGTCCGGTCACCGGGTGGCAGTGCCCGTCATTGGCACAGGAGCACCTCATCTGGCAGCCGGGCCCAAACCAGCCCGCCGGGCACGCTGCAGGACGAGGAAGCGTGAGCGGTGGGTGGGGCCGCCCGGGCTAGGGTCTGAGGTCGGAGGGGACATGGGACTCACCGTCCTGGCAGCGGCTGCCCGTGTAGCCGGGGCGGCACAGGCAGGCTCCGGTCCCGGGCTCGCAGACGGCACCGTGCTCACACGCAGGGCAGATCTCCTGGCAGCCCAGCCCCCAGCGGCCTTCGGGACAATCTACCCCCCCCCCCACCACAGCCAGTCAGTCTCCCCGGGGGGCCTTGCTGCCCCGGGGGAGCACGGTACCGACCCTGTGTCCCAGCCTAGTGGTGGCACCAACTGAGCCGGCCCAGGGGAGGGAGAGGAAGGGGTCATGGGAGCCCCCAGCCCCTCCTTGGGCTGCAGGCTGCAGAGGACCACCTCCAAAGAGGAGCCCCTGCCCCAGGACAGCTCAACAGGCAAAATGGGGAGTGCATCAGAGAGGCTGGGAGACCCCCATACGCCGGCAGCCCAGAGGGCACAGCACCGCCCACAGGGAGGGCAGGCGGCTCGGCTGGCCGGTCCGTCGCCGTGGCTGACGGGCTCCTGGTGCACGTAGGTCAGCTCGGTCCCCACCCCCAGACCCAAGCGTGATTCAGCGTGGGGTCTCAGCTGCTGAGGATGGGGCCGGGGTCTGCAGGCCTCCAGGGCAGGGGCCAGGGCTGGGGGTCCCCAAATGCAGTTGGCGCTGGGGTCCCCAAACACGGTCCGGGCTGGGACCACCCAGCCTTGTGCAGCGCAGTGGGGAGGGGATCTCAGGACACTGCTACCACTCACCTGCCCCACAATCGTCCCCAGTCCTCCCTGGAGGGCACTGGCATTGCCCCGTGACCCGGTCGCAGGGTGCCCCACCACAGGAGCAGGAGCCCGAGCAGTTCACACCGAACGTCCCCTCCGGGCACTCTGCAGGAAGGAACAGGTAGGTGGGGCCTCAGCAACCCCCTACCCCAGTGGGGCTGCTGGGCACAGCCAGAGTCCCCTGGGTGACCATAGTGGTCATAGGAACAGGCAGGGCGCGGAGCATGCCGGCAGGGAGGGGCCTGCTGGGGGCAGGGGGCGCAGGGAGGACTCTGCGGGCTCCCAAGCACACTGGAGCCGGAGGCAGTTCTGCCCTCCTTCCTCCCCGCTCCCCGCCAGCCAGGAAGCCCGGGACAGGCGTGGCCCCCTGCCTCAGATCCCCAAAGAGTACGGGCTGTGGTGAGGCAGGGTTCTACACACACCACTTTACCCCGCCCTGTGGCCCTTTCCGCGCAGGATGGGGGCTACCGTGGGAGCCAGACACATTAGGAGGGTGGGGGGGGCCTCCCAGAGTCCTGGGGCCCCCTCCTCCTCTGCCCAACAGAGGGGCAGCAAGACCCTGGGGGAAGAGCCAAGACCAGGGAGAGAGAGCCTGCTGAGGGGCGAAGACGGCAGGCTCTGTGGGTGCAGGTGCTGGGAGCCTCTGCGCCCTCCCCGAGAGAACACGCAGAGCCCAGGGCGCCCTAAGCCTCCGACCAGCCTGGGCACGGCCTCCCCCCACACCCCACAGTAGCCCTGGGCCCCCCTGCAGCTCTGCCCCTTGCCGCAGGAAAGCTCTGGCAGGTCCAGGAAGGAGGGCGCAGCCCCTGGAGGGGATGGGCTGTGGGGCCGAGCTCCGCACCCAAGGAATCAAAAAGTGCCCTTGGGGGAGTGGGGAGCAAGCACCCTGCCCTGGGGCAGAGTGTCGGAGGGGTGGGTGGAGTCCCTGGAGGGGGCTCTGGGACTGAGGACACATCTGCGGACCCTTGTCCTGAGGGCCCGTCCTGGGCGGGGCGCGCACCCGCCTCCCCCCGCCCCTGGGGCAAGGGCACCTGAGCAGGACTGGAGGCGCCCACGGGCAGCCGCGCAGTGGGGACCAGGGGACGGAGGCCGGTGACGGCACCAGCTGAAGCTGTCCCGTGGGGCCTCAGGGGGCCCGGCAGACACGCATTTGGGGTGGTAAATCTCTCCAGACCCGACAGGAGTGGGGAGCCCATCACTCCCAAAAAAATATGCATGGCATTTCCTGTGCTGCATCCTTAGGGTGCAGGAAACTATCAAAGAGAAAAGGGAAAGAAACAAGGAAACCCAGCAGAGAAGGGCTCCAGCTGACGGTTTCTGGAGAGACCTCCTGCCCGTCCCTGGGGCAGCTGCCCAAGTGTGTGCTGTGCTCACAAGCACTCCCGTGAGTGTCCGGTGGGGTGGGGGGAGGCAGAGAGAAGAGTCAGGGGTCCCCAAGGCAAGTCTGTGACTCGCTGAGCTCTGCCGGGGCTTGGAGGACAGGAGAGCAGATGTGTGCAGCTACTAAAGACCTCCAGAGACCGCGGAGCCCCTTGGGGTGCACAGGGGGTTGGGGGTCCAGGCTGGGTTCCCAGCCCCCCACACACTCCTCCTGGACCCCTGGGACCCGAGAGCTCTGCGAGATCATCACCTTGGCCTCCAGGACCACCCCTCTAGAGGGACCTGGCCTGGTGCACGGGGAGACACTGACTCATCTCAGGCTGGGTAGTGGCCTCCAATCCCCTCCTTGTTCTCGGGACGGGACAGGCCAAGACTAGGGGGAGCTCGAGCCAGCCAGTCCCCCCCGCCCCAACCTCAAAGAATGCTCACACCAGTGGACCGCTCAGTCCGGGCAGTTCCCATCCACTTGGGCCAACAGGTGCAAACAGTGCTCACACCGTGTGCTCTGGAAGGTCCCCACTTGTCCACACCCCATGAGTAGGGCTGGGCAGCCCCAGGACCCACGCGGGGGGCTTTCTTCCTCCTCATCTGCCTGCGGCGTGTGAGCACCAGAGGGGCCTCCAGCCTCGCCCACCGCTCTGCCCATGTCCTTCACCGCGTGGCCAGGGCAGCCGTGCGGGGGGCCTTCTGTCACTCGCCACGCCGCACTTCCAGCCCAACCCTGTGCTTCAAGTCGCCCCTGCAGGAGCAGCTGCCAGGGTCCCGCACTCAGACCCACGGTGAGGGAGCTGCCCCGGGTCCCCCAGACTCAGACCCACCAGGACGGAGCTCCCCCGGGTCCCGCACTCAGACCCACCGTGAGGGAGCTGCCCCGGGTCCCCCAGACTCAGACCCACCGGGACGGAGCTGCCCCGGGTCCCGCACTCAGACCCACCGGGATGGAGCTGCCCCGGGTCCCCCAGACTCAGACCCACCAGGACGGAGCTCTCCCAGGTCCCGCACTCAGACCCACGGTGAGGGAGCTGCCCCGGGTCCCCCAGACTCAGACCCACCAGGACGGAGCTCTCCCAGGTCCCGCACTCAGACCCACCGT
Source organism: Panthera onca (assembly GCF_046562875.1). NCBI lineage: Eukaryota > Metazoa > Chordata > Mammalia > Carnivora > Felidae > Panthera > Panthera onca. Next base: position 219,475,641 of record NC_138346.1, on the reverse strand, counting down.
GAGGGAGCTGCCCCGGGTCCCCCAGACTCAGACCCACCGTGAGGGAGCTGCCCCGGGTCCCCCAGACTCAGACCCACCGTGAGGGAGCTGCCCCGGGTCCCCCAGACTCAGACCCACCAGGACAGAGCTGCCCCGGGTCCCCCAGACTCAGACCCACCGGGACGGAGCTCCCCCAGGTCCCACACTCAGACCCACTGGGACGGAGCTGCCCCGGGTCCCCCAGACTCAGACCCACCGGGACGGAGCTGCCCCGGGTCCCCCAGACTCAGACCCACTAGGACAGAGCTGCCCCGGGTCCCCCAGACTCAGACCCACCGTGAGGGAGCTGCCCCGGGTCCCCCAGACTCAGACCCACCGGGACGGAGCTCCCCCAGGTCCCACACTCAGACCCACTGGGACAGAGCTGCCCCAGGTCCCCCAGACTCAGACCCACCGGGACGGAGCTGCCCCGGGTCCCACAGGCTCAGACCCACCAGGACAGAGCTGCCCCGGGTCCCCCAGACTCAGACCCACCGGGACGGAGCTGCCCCGGGTCCCCCAGACTCAGACCCACCGGGACGGAGCTCCCCCAGGTCCCACACTCAGACCCACTGGGACGGAGCTGCCCCGGGTCCCCCAGACTCAGACCCACCGGGACGGAGCTGCCCCGGGTCCCCCAGACTCAGACCCACCAGGACAGAGCTGCCCCGGGTCCCCCAGACTCAGATCCACCGGGACGGAGCTGCCCCGGGTCCCACACTCAGACCCACTGGGACGGAGCTGCCCCGGGTCCCGCAGGCTCAGACCCACCAGGACAGAGCTGCCCCGGGTCCCCCAGACTCAGACCCACTGGGACGGAGCTGCCCCGGGCCCCCCAGACTCAGACCCATCAGGACGGAGCTCCCCCAGGTCCCACACTCAGACCCACCGGGACAGAGCTGCCCCAGGTCCCACACTCAGACCCACTGGGACGGAGCTGCCCTGGGTCCTGCAGGCTCAGACCCACCGGGACGGAGCTGCCCCGGGTCCCCCAGACTCAGACCCACCAGGACGGAGCTCCCCCGGGTCCCACACTCAGACCCACTGGGACGGAGCTGTCCCGGGTCCCCCAGACTCAGACCCACTGGGACGGAGCTGCCCCGGGCCCCCCAGACTCAGACCCATCAGGACGGAGCTCCCCCAGGTCCCACACTCAGACCCACTGGGACGGAGCTGCCCCGGGTCCCGCAGGCTCAGACCCACCAGGACAGAGCTGCTCCGGGCCCCCCAGACTCAGACCCACCAGGACAGAGCTGCCCCGGGTCCCACACTCAGACCCACTGGGACGGAGCTGCCCTGGGTCCTGCAGACTCAGACCCACTGGGATGGAGCTGCCCCGGGTCCCCCAGACTCAGACCCACCAGGACAGAGCTGCCCCGGGTCCCCCAGACTCAGACCCACCGGGACAGAGCTGCCCCGGGTCCCACAGGCTCAGACCCACCAGGACAGAGCTGCCCCGGGTCCCACACTCAGACCCACTGGGACGGAGCTGCTCTGAGTCCCCCAGACTCAGACCCACCGGGATGGAGCTGCCCCCAGTCCCACAGGCTCAGACCCACCAGGCAGAGCTGCCCCGGGTCCCCCAGACTCAGACCCACCAGGACAGAGCTGCCCCGGGTCCCCCAGACTCAGACCCACCAGGACGGAGCTGCCCCGGGTCCCCCAGACTCAGACCCACCGGGACAGAGCTGCCCCGGGTCCCACAGGCTCAGACCCACCGGGACAGAGCTGCCCCAGGTCCCACACTCAGACCCACTGGGACGGAGCTGCCCTGGGTCCTGCAGACTCAGACCCACTGGGATGGAGCTGCTCTGAGTCCCCCAGACTCAGACCCACCGGGATGGAGCTGCCCCCAGTCCCACAGGCTCAGACCCACCAGGACAGAGCTGCCCCGGGTCCCCCAGACTCAGACCCACCAGGACAGAGCTGCCCCGGGTCCCACAGACTCAGACCCACCAGGACGGAGCTGTCCTGGGTCCCACACTCAGACCCACCGCGAGAGAGCTGCCCTAGGTCCCCCAGGCTTAGACCCACCGGGATGGAGCCCCCAGCACACTGAGCATGTTCTAGCTGACCAGTGGAGGGGCAGACCCCTTCCCTGGGCCAGGCCCCGAGCACAGACTTACTCCTGCCCCAGCAGCCCTGACAGGTGCACCGGGACCAGCAGACCAGTGCCGAGTCACCCCTGCATGACCAGGGCGGGGCCACGGCAGGTTCAAGTGCCACCGGGGCCAGGCTGGCGGCTTCACTCCACCTCCTGCTCCCGTCACTTCTGGGGCCCGGTGCCCGGCGCAGGCAGGTGACCCCCACCCCACCCGACCCCGGGCGCCCCCCGGGCTGGCCACTGACCTTGGTCACAGTCCTTCCCCCAGTAGCCGGCGGGACACCGCTTCCCACACTGGCCGCTGACGGGGTCACAGGCCACGCCCTGAGGGCAGGCACATGCCTGCAGGCACCCGGGCCCGAAGAAGCCTGGCTCGCACTCTGCAGGGGGCAAGGAGAGAGGGGCCTGCAGGGTCGGCCAGGCTGGGGCCCTTCCCCCCACCCCTCCGCACCCCCTGCACTCACCGTCCTGACACCGCTCGCCCCTGAAGCCCGCTTTGCAAGAACAGCTGCCGTCTCTCCGGTCGCACGCAAGCGCGTTCCGCTGTTCGCACTGACACTCCTCCGAGCAGCCCGGCCCGAAGGCCCACGGAGGACAGGCTGCAGCCACAGAGCCCACGTGAGAGCCTGGCCGCCTGCACGGGCCAGCCCCTCCTGGGTCCCAGCTCTCCAGCTCCCCCTCACGGACACGTGTTCCCGGGAGCCGCGCAGGGAGGTCCTGCCCTCCCAGACGCTGGTGTCCCAGGGGGCTGCGACCCACGTGCCCGTTCTATAGATGAGAGACGGTCTCGGCAGAGTGTGGGCGCGTGCCCTGGGTCCCACCACTTCCCAGCCGGGAGACCCTCGGACTCCCGGTTCCTCCCCTTTAAATGATCCTTCTACAGGGGAACGTGGAGATCTCCCAGGTGAGGTCGGCTCATCGTCACCCACCTTTGCTCCACTGGCCCACCAGGGAGGGGTGGCCCCGCTGGGGACTCAGGACTCCCCCTGGCTGCCAGGGAACCCCAAAAGCCAAGGTGAGCCCGTGCCCCGTTCAGAGGGAAGCCAGCCCACCCACTAGCCCGGGTGGGGCCGGGAGGTAACAGGAGACACCCTGAAGGCCAGCGCAGTTCAGAGGACGAGGCTCTGAGCCCACAGCCCCGGGGGCGGACCCCACATCCCAGCCGGGGGGGCCTCGCCAGCCCGGCATCGTCATCTGCAGGTGGTGACGCCTCACCCAAGCCTCAGCACGGGCAGCAAGGCACAGAAGGAGCCCTCGGCCGTCCCCTTGGGCGCAGGCAGCCAGGGCGGGGGACTCACCCAGGTGGCAGAAACGGCCGTAGAGCCCCGGGTCGCAGAGGCAGGCCCCGTAGAGGCGGTGGCACCGGCCACGATTGGCACAGTGGCACTTCTTGTGACACTGCTTGCCGTAGAAGCCCTTGGGGCAGCCTGGGGGAGGCAGGGCCTGCTGAGTGACCCCCTAGACATGTCCTCAGGCCGTGGAGATGCTCCCGGGGGCCCCAGTGCCTAGCATAGGAGCCAGGAGTGGCCCGGGCCACTGGGGCACAGGGCTCTGGTGCCACCAGCAGTCAGAGGACTCTGCACCCCAGACAGGGAGGGGCCCGGGGGGCAGGCAAGGGCACCATGAGGACAGGGCAGACACAAGATGAGCCATACATATGGCCATCTGCCCTGGCTGGCCCGTCTCCCCAGCATCTGTGGCCTGGAGGATGGCCCGGGGTGCAAAGCCAAGGACATTCTTCAGCATATGCGTGGGATGCACAGAGACTCCCCCGATCTCCTATGCCCCATCCACATCTACAGCATCCTGACTTCCGTCCCTCGGTGGTCACGTAGCCTAACCTCTGGCCCTCAGGGAAGGAGGGACACACAGCCCCAACCAGCTGTCTAAATCCCCAGGATCTACAGGTGAGAACCCCCCTTGGTTATCCAAGTGGCCTGATCCCCTGAGTGTCCTTAAAAGGGAAAGGAGAGGAAAGCTGGAGATGGGAAGACGGAGGCAGAGGCTAGAGGGATGCAGCCCCGGGCCCTGGAGCGCCCGGAGTCCAGGAAACTTATGCGGGGGCCGCAGAGCCCTCCCGCCCGAGGACTGGCCTGCCAGCCTCTCCCAGGACTGGTGCACTCTCCCCACAGGACCCCAGCAGAGGCCCAGGTCTCTGGGGGAACCACGCCACACCACGCCACAAGCAAAAGCACAACAATGCGAGCCGTTCACGTGCCAGGAGCCCCGTGGGTCTGTTCAGGGCCCACACACGCCCTGAAGCCTAGAGTGGGGGGGGGGGGGGGAGGGAGGGGGGGGGGCAAAGCCCCAGGGATGGCTTCCAGTGACTAAAACTACCCCCTTACTAAGGCAGGAAGTTCATGCACTAGCTACGTTCTGTGGCAAAAGAGGCAGAATTTTAAAGGCCTGCAGACTTAAAGGCAAAGTGTTTTTGGAAACTTATTTATATAGACTCTCGAATTCCTTCAAAAATGTTGATGCTTCGCAGTTAGGAAGAACGTTAGTGTCGTCCCATGCAATGATGGGCCCAGGCACGTTCCCTCGTGCAAATCCCACTAAGCCACCAGGAGTCTGCTTGAATGCTTCCAGGAATGGACAGCTCACTATCTTCCAGGGGAACCCATTCTGAAAGGGCTGTTTTCCCGCCAAGTCTTCACCATCAGCTCTAGTTGGGCCCCAGGCAAAGCTCGCATCCACACGGCCGCCTTCCCCACTCCCCACTCCCGCGGGAGGCAGGTGGCCAAGAGAAAGCCGGGAGGCCAGCTGGGAGGCCGTGTCCCACCCCCCCCACCCCAGGAGGGCGGCACCCACCGTCCTCACAGTGGGCTCCAGAGACGCCAGGGGGGCAGCGGCAGGCCCCCGTCATGGGGTGGCAGGTCCCCCCGTTCTGACAGCTGCAGGACAAGCTACAGTTCCTCCCAAATGTGTCTGGGGGACAAGCTGCGGGCGGTGAGAGCAACGCACCAGGGTCACCGGCCGCAGAAGCGCTGTGGCCCCAGGAGCCCCTCTGGAGACACCGAGGCGCCTCCCGGGGTGTGAACCCCCCAGTTCAGAAGCACCTGTGCCCCAGGCCCAGCCACGACACACGGCAGACATCACTAATCGATCACCACACTCCCTCCCTCTAAACCCCAGTACGTGCACCTCCTCTGCGGTGCTCTCAGCAGGCAAACCCTCGGGGACAGTCACCACGGCCCTGAGACCGCCCACCCACGGGCGCCTGAGGGGGGCTGGTCACTGGGTGGGGGCTGGGACAACAGGTCTCAGAGGCACTTCCAGTACCAACTCGCTGTACGGCCTGGGTCGTGGCTGGTCCCGCCCACCGGCGGCACCCCGTCAGACCCCCTGCCGCCTGGGCTGCCGCCCCGCTTGCCCCTGCCAGTCCCCGAGGGCCCCCGGCACCTAGAGCAGCGCCTGGCTGGACCCTGCACCTGGAGGGAACGCGGCAACGGGTAGGCCCCGGGGACCAACCCCCCTCCCCCGGCCCAGGGCGGCTGCCCGCAGGACCCCGCCCCCGAGGCCTCACTCTCGTTGCAGATGAGCCCGGTCCAGCCCTCAGGGCAGTCACAGCCGTCCAGGCCCGGGAGGCAGGTGGCCCCGTTCCTGCAGTCATCACAGGTGAGACTGCAGTCCTGGCCGAAGGAGGCGTCCAGGCACACTGGGGGCAGACCGGCAGAGAGAGGTCAGGGCCCACGTGGTCCGGCCAGGCTCAGCACCACCCCCCCCACCACCACACTGTGCAAACGAGACCCCAGGGCGGGTGGCGGCTGGGCCGCCGTCCCCGACAGCAGGGCCCCCACGGCTGGGCCCGCCCGCACCGAACTTCTCCAGCAGTGTGTGCTCGCCCCGGGCCTCCACCGCTGCTGCCTCCTCCTGGGCCCCCACGTAGTCATCTTGGAAGAGGTGGGGCAGCTCGTCCTGGAGCACCGCGACGTGTGGGAGGGGCCGCACGAAGGGCAGCTGGCCGTCCAGGTCTGCCTCGGGTACCTCCAGGGCTGGCGGGGGCACAAAAGCCCCTTAGCCCCTGCCACCCTCCCGTCCCGGATTCCCCCGCCCCTCAGTGCCCAGAGGCAGCTCCCACCCCCTGGGGCCCCACCTATAGCCCCTGCTGCACCCCGCCTCAGCTCGATGGCAAGGGGACGTCCCAGCTGTACTCCTGACCAGGTGCAGCAGGGGCAGCGGGGGTGGGGGGGCGGGGCAGCAGGGGCGGTCTCTTCCCTTGGACACCGTCCTTGGTCCCTCTCTCACCGGGGCAGGACAGGAACTGGACCACCCCGGACCCCTGGGCAAACCCCTGCCCTGGCGGAGGCCTGTCTGACCAGCCCCTTCCCCGACACCGCTGCCCCCAGCTTGTCCCACAGCCAGAGGCAGGACTGAGGTGGGCTCTACCTGGCCAGGACGGAGAGGGGGGGACCTGGGGGGCATAAGGGACAGGTGCCTAGAAGGCAGGGTCCCTGCGGTGACAGGCAGGGACTCACGGGCACAGCCTCGACGGTCCTCGTCCAGCCGGAAGCCGGCCTCACAGGAGCACTGGAAGGAGCCGGCCAGGTTGGTGCAGTGGTGCTCACAGCCGCCGCGGCCGGATGCGCACTCGTCCACGTCTGCGGGCAAACCCGGGGCTGCTGGGCCTGTCCCGGGGGGCCTGGGGGTCCGCCCACCCCCGGCTCCGCCCACCGGACTGAGGTCAGGGGCATGCGTGACGGAGGATGACTGCGCCACAGCCGTCCCCCCACCTCCGGCGTCAGGGGGACAGCGGACGCCCGCCCAGGGGGGAGGAGGCCGGGCCAGGAGCAGGCGGGGGTGCGCAGCCCGGGAGCGGGACGCGGTTGGCCGGGGGTGGGGGCGGCAGGCAGGGCAGCCAAACCCGGGTCCCCCTTGGGGGGTCCCCCCGGTCCCGCCCCGGGCCCCCAGCGGCCCCCGGCTCACCCTCGCAGCCGCAGCCGTCGGCGCTGAGCCGGTAGCCGGCGTAGCAGCCACACTCGTACCCGCCGGGGCTGTTGCTGCAGACCTGCTGACAGCACGGCGAGTCCGCACAGTCGTCCACGTCTGCGGGGCGCACACAGGGCCGCTGGCACCGCCTGCACGCACCCCTGCACGCGGTCACACGCACCCACGCACCTCCCCGGCCTTGCGCGCGCGCGCACACACACACGGGACACGTGCCCCGGCCCCAGGGCCACCCCGCTGGCTGTGGGGGCCAGACTGGGGGCCGCAGGGGGGGTGAGGAGTCCACCTGGCGGCACGGGGGGCAGGGGGGCGCTTAACCAAGTGACCGAGCGATGGGGGCCGAGGGCGCCCAGTACCGCCTTTCCCAGGCCCGCCCTCGGCCACCACCCCCGGCCCGGGGCAGAGCGAGCAGGACGGAGGGGGGCACGGGGGCATGCCGAGTCACGGCAGCCAGCAGTGCGCAGACCGGGGGCGTGTGCAGGGAGCCCGCGCACCGATGCATGTCTTCTGGTCCTGGTCCAGCTCGTAGCCACGGGGGCAGCTGCACAGGGGCCCCGCACTGCTGTGGCTGCAGCCGTGGGAGCAGCCCCCGTTGCCGGCCTCACAGCTGTTCACGATCTCCATCTCGATCCCTGCAGTGACACCCGCCACCGGGGATGGGGGTCTGGTGACACGGTCCTCTCTGACCCCCTGCAGCCCCCCCAGGCCCCTCCACACCCTCTGAGGCCGATGCCCGCCCACCGTCTACTCACGGTAGCACTGTCGGCCATCAGCGCCCAGCTCGTAGCCGGGGTGGCACATGCACTTATAGGACCCCCGGGTGTTGAGGCAGCCGTGGGCACACCGCGCCTGCCCTGTGGCACATTCGTCCACATCTGGATGGGAAAGATCGAGGAGGAGGCCCCTGGGCTGCCGGCCTGGGATGCACAGCCCCCAGTGTGTGTGGGAGGGGGGGAGCCTTGGGGTGAAGGGGCCCCTCAGCCCCATGTCCTGCTGAGACGCCCGCACACAGAGCGGCAGGGCGATGACGCCCGAGACACCGGGTCCTGGTGTTGGTGCCGTGGGGGGCACGTCTCTCGGACGCCCGGGGAAAAGCTCGCCGCCTGCCCTGGACACACCGCATCACCTCACAGACTCACCCTGAGGGTTACAGGGGGACACGCACAGACCCGTCCCCAGAGCCGTGTGCACGGGGAGGAGGGGGCACGCCCCAAACTCCTGTGATGGGGTAACAGACGCCCCAGGCCACTCAGCACACACCCCTGCAGCCAGGGATGAAGGACAGCTTCGTCTGGGACCTGGGACCGGGGACCGAGGACGATTCCGAGGGCGCCGGCCCAACAAACAACCGTGGAGACATCCAGAAGCCGGCCTCGGAGACGCCACCCGGGCTCGGGTGATCTCCCTCCCTTTCTCTTCGTGATCTCTCTTCTGTTTCCCTGACGACCGTGTACTACTTAGCTAATATGGGAACTATTTAAAAAATAAAAACACAAGGGGCGCCTGGCTGGCTCAGTCGGTTAAACATCTCACTCTTGATTTCAGCTCAGGTCAGGAGCTCACGGTTTGTGGGATCGACCCCGCGTCGGTCTGTGCTGCAGCATGGAGCCTGGAGCCTGGAGCCTGCTTCGGACTCTCTCTCCCTCTCTCTGCCCCTCCCCCGCTCTCAGTCTCCCTCTCTCCCCCAGAATCAATAGAACATTTAAAAAATAAAACAAGGACTAAGAACACAACCCGAGGTCTCCCACCTGCTTCTGCTCAGCGTGTCCCTGTCCCCGCCCATCCCCCGCGCGAGGTGGGGTGCAGAGGCTGGCTCACCCCGGGGTGGGGCATCGTACCTTCGCAGGACCTGCGGTCCGCCCCCAGCAGGAAGCCCGCGTGGCATTCACAGTGGGCGAGCCCCCGGCGCACCTGGCACGTGTGAGCGCAGCCGCCGTTCCGGTCCGCGCACGGGTTTCTCCCTGCAGTGACAGTCCCGGGCCTCTCGTGAGCTCCCCCAGGGCACCAGGCTGGGGGCGGGGGGGGGGGGGGGCTCCCTCTCACAGATGCGGGAGCCCCCGAGACACCCCGAGAAGACTCCAGAGAAGACTGGGTGCCGGCCAGCTCCTCCTGAGCCTTCTAGTGGGAGCCGAGCTGCCCCCCAGCCCGCGACCCCATGCCGCTGTGCCCCCGCTGCTCGGCCTCTCAGACCCACCCTCACTCCTGGCCTGGGACCCAGGAGGCCAAGTGGGGGTTGCGCTCTCGCAGTACCTGCCCCGTCCCAGAGCCCCGCCCCCCCAGTTTCCACATCCTGGGGCCCCGGGCCTACCCCCACCACCTCCATCGGGGAGGCTCCTCTCCCCGTGGCAGGCAGCCCTGAGACCCCAGGGCGAGATGCCAGGTGGCGCCCTGTCTACCTCTTCCACCCGAGGGCCGGGGCCTGGGTCCCACCTGCCCACACAAAGCCCAGGGCCAACACACAGATGCCCTTCCCATCGTCCCCCACGTGCCCTATCCTGGCCTTCCTGCTCCCAACAGATGCACGATCCCAGAGCACAGCCTAGGGGCTCCCTCCTCAATGCTCCCAGAGCACAGCCTAGGGGCTCCCTCCTCCGTGCTCCCAGAGCACAGCCTAAGGGACTTCCTTCTCAGTGCTCCCAGAACACAGCCTAGGGGGCCCCTTCCTCAGTGCTCCCAGATCACAGCCCAGGGGCTCCCTCCTGGGAGGGCTCCCAGAGCACAGCCTAGGGGCTTCCTCCTCCGTGCTCCCAGAGCACAGCCTAGGAGGCTTCCTCCCTCCCCCGTGCTCCCAGAGCACAACCTAGGAGGCTTCCTCCCTCCCCCGTGCTCCCAGAGCACAACCTAGGAGGCTTCCTCCACAGGGCTCCCAGAGCACAGCCCAGGGGCTCCCTCTCCCATGCTCCCAAAGCACAGCCTAGGGACTCCCTCCCCCGTGCTCCCAGAGCACAGCCTAAGGGAGTCCCTCCCCCGTGCTCCCAGAGCACAGCCCAGGGGCTCCCTCCTCCATGCTCCCAGAGCACAGCCCAGGAGCTCCCTCCCCCGTGCTCCCAGAGCACAGCCTAAGGGACTTCCTTCTCAGTGCTCCCAGAACACAGCCTAGGGGGCCCCCTCCTCAGTGCTCCCAGAGCACAGCCTAAGGGACTTCCTTCTCAGTGCTCCCAGAACACAGCCCAGGGGCTCCCTCCTCCGTGCTCCCAGAGCACAGCCTAGGGGCTCCCTCCTCAATGCTCCCAGAGCACAGCCTAAGGGACTCCCTCCCCCATGCTCCCGGAGCACAGCCTAAGGGACTCCCTCCCCCGTGCTCCCAGAGCACAGCCTGAGGGGCTTCCTCTCCAGTGCCCACCAGGGGCTGGACGATGCCTCGTCGCCTCCGCTGAGGCCCCCTTCCAGCCCCAGCCCCCCAGCATCTGCCCCTGCACCCGCCCTGGGCTCGGGCTTCGGGTCCCCGGGTGGCTCTATGGGTTATGGGAGCCCCGGTGGGGTCCAGCCTCTCTCCCGAGGGCTGGCGGCACACTCACGGACACAGCGTTTCCCGTCCTCCTGGAGCTGGAAGTCGGGGCGGCACTGGCAGCGGTGCTGGGTCACCGTGAGCTGGACACACTCGTGCTGGCAGCCGCCATTCCCCAGGGCACAAGAGTTGATGGCTGGGGACACACAGACAGGAGCCCAGGTCAGCCCAGGAGGGTGACCCGGCTGAGGGGCCTACCCTCATCAGGTGCAGAGCAGGGATATCACGTGACCGCCTCCTCCAGGGAGCCCCCAGGACCCTCCTCTGCTCTGTGTTCCGGAAGCAGGGACGGTGAGAGGGCAACACTGTTCCTGCGGTGTTCACGGGCCTGGCTCTGCTCCTCAGTCCATACACAGGGTGCCCGGGACGCGGGTCTGTTTCTGGCTCCACATCCCCAGCCTGTTTGGGGACTGGGTGCAAACAGGGACTGCAGACCTACCCAGCGCCATCCAGCCCGCAGTGCAAACCACTGGGCCCCGCTGAGAGCCCGGGTGTTCGGGGCTCAGAGGCCAAGCAGACTGGGAGGCTCCCTGGAGGAGGCGGTGGGCCGGCTGTGGGTGGTGGAGACCCAGACACGACCCAGACACTTCCACTATCCTGTCGGTCAGGCCAGGGGCCGGGTGGCCAGCACAGCCCACAGGCCTGGCCCGCAGCCCCCGTCAGACCCGCGCAGCCCCTGCCCACCCCGGGCCGTTTTTCGTCGCCTGTGGGAGGGGGAGCGGCAGGCCTGGCGGCATGGGGGAGCGGACACGGCATCCCCACAGACCGGGCGCCTGGCCTCAGGGCTCCGAGGACGCCAGGACCACGCTGTCTGCCAGGAGCAGTGTGCTCGAAAAATCCAGAACACCGCCCTCGTGAGAGACCCGACTTCCTCCCGTGAGGCATACGGCTGGGGAGCCCCTGCCCAGGGTCCCATCAGGCCCAAACCGGCACTAGGGAAGTGAGCCTATGGGAGGACACCAGGGTGGCAGTGAGGGCTCGGTCCCCTGGCAGCACCTGCCTGCCACATGCACCGAGGAGTGGCAGTGATGTGGGACCTGGGCCAGACCGAGGCCTGCACGGCAGCGCTGTCTGATGTCCGGCAGCCCTTAAGCCCCTCCCCCACCCAGCCACCTTACTCTGCACTGACCCCCCACGGCCCTGCCTGCCACACCTGAGCCACTATGACTGACTGAGCCACCGGCACCACCCAGAGGTTTCCGAGCACGACCTGACCCAGCCCGGTTCCTGGGCTCTCTGTGTGCATACCTCCCAGCCCTCTCCCTACTTGGGACTCATAACAGGAGCCAGAAGGCCTTCCTGGCAGGTGGGACAGGTGCACAGAGACAGGGTCTTGGAGCCCAGGGAAGGGCGGCCCACAGGACTGGTACCACGGCCACAAGGAGGGCCCAGGGGGCTGTGGCAGGGGTGGAAAGGAGACCCCCTGACAGGCAGAGCCCTCAGGACGAGTCCGGGGATGACCTGGCACTGGGCCCCCCCCCGCCAAGTGAGCCAGGGGACAAATCCCCAGCAGGTGGGCTTGGCAGAGGGAGGTGGGGCTCGCCGCGGGGCCTCCTGGCCTCCGGAACCTGACTCCCGCTGCCCGGCCACACAGTGCTAAGGTTCCGGGTGCTCCCAAGCTGTGTGCACGAGGGAGCCAAGCCCAGCGGCCTCGGGCACACCCTGTGCCACGGAGGCCCAGAACGCTGGAGGAGGCGGGTTTTTCTCAGACACGGGGCCGTGCAGCTCAGGGACGGGCCTGCTTCGGCACGGCCGGTGCCCGGAGCTGGTGGTGAAGGTCACACTGAGACCCGGCCGTGGAACCCATGCCCCAGCCTGCGCGGCCCCACAGATCAGGACCGTGCTCAGACCCGAAGCAGAGCCAAGAACCGGTCAGAAAACAGGAGGTTAGCGGGCCCTGCCGCCCCCGACGGGATTGTTGTTTCCGTTCCTCTGAATCGACACGCGTGCCCCTAAAATTTAACCCCCAGGGTGACTCCCTTTGGAGGCAGAGATTTCGTGGAGATAATTAAGGTTACATGAGGTCACAGGGCGTGGCCCCGATCCAACAGAAATCTTGCCCCCCCGTAAGAAGAGATGCGAGATTCTCTCTGTCTCTCCCTCCGCCACAGGACACGGCGAGGCCGCCAGGAAGGCGGGAACCCGCTGGCCGGCAGCGTGAGCAGCAAGTGCCCGCCTCCAGAACTGTGAGAAAATGCACCGCAGCTCCTGGAGACACCCACCGAGGTACCTGCTGGGGGACTTCTGCCCCGCACCCCCCCCCCCCCCCAGCAGGATCTCAGGGTGGGGCTGCACTGCCGCCTTCCGCCAGCAGGGGCCGCCACCACCCACGTGCCAGGGGCCGGACCTGCCCCATCACAGACCGCACACCCACCGGCCAGCTCCCAAGTTCCAGCAGGAGAGGGACAGCCACGAGCAGGGCGCCAGGGCCTGCCCGCCCCGCGCCGCCCACCTCGGGGTGAACCCGGGCTCTGCCGCAGCCCCTGGGGGTGCATCCGCCGCTGTTCGCACAGCCCAGGCCACCCGGCCCCATGCCTGGCCCCACACTCCATTCTGCGCCGCCCACACTCGCCGACCCTCCCCACCGCACCACCCCGTCTTTGCGCCCTTGCTTCCCTGTTGGCCCAGGGCCTGTGGCCACCACTCCCGGCCCCTGGGGTTCGAGCGTGACCGTCCCGTCGCTCCCGAGCGCCGGCAGCTGCCCTTCTGGGGCCCTGGGCTCGGCCAAAGCCAGGACTCTCCTGGGGAGGCTCAGGGGCGGGGAAGCCCTTCCCACCACCCCACTGAGACCCAGGGGCCCCGCAGGGCCAGGAAGGCACACTGCTTTCTTGCAACGGTGGCCTGTTTCGGGTTTGGGAGGCACCGGAGAGCACGCCCGGAGCCGCAAGGGAGCTTTGCAGGGAGGCGTGGAAATGAGCCTAGAGCCCTCTACCTTCCTGCTTCCTGTGGCTCTGGCGCCAGCCCCACTTTCTGCCAACGGGGCCTCCTGGGGGGCAGGGGGCCTCCCCTCTGAGCAGCCCTCGCTGCTCCCTCCCTGAGGGATCCAGGCCTGGTGGGGAAAGGACAGCCCCGAGACTACGGGGCACGGCCGGCAGAGGCCCGAGGAAACACAGGGCTGGGGAGACCCTCCCCCACACCGTGGGCACCACAGGGCCCGTGTGACTCCTAGGGGAAGGAACCCGGGTCAGGGCGTTGGGACACGGGTGAAGGAGGGTGGGGAGTGCGAGGGCTGGTGTGGGTGGGGGGTGAGTAGTCCAAAAGGCTAAGGGCAGAGGACCGGGGGGGGGGGGGGTATCACACAGACGGACCCCGTACTAGTTGAGCCAGTGAGGTCATGGTCCCTCAAATGGACCCTGTGCTGTATATCGCTTGCTGCGGGGGAGTAGGGGAAGTTCCACGTCCAAGGTCCAAAAGGGACCACTGGGCAGGTGTCCTGCTGGCTCAGAGTGCCCAGCCCTACAGAGGAGGCGGGTTTCCCAGTGCCAAGTGTTAAACCACCCAGCAGCTGGGCCCTCGGCAAGATGTCACAGAAAAGCGAGAATGGCCTTCCTGAACACGTCACCTGACCAAGGCACTCCCAGGCCCTGCTGCCCCAAGTTGGAAAAGGCAAGAGGCCTGCTCTATGACCCGAGGGTGACACTCAGGGTGCACTAGCACTGGGCCCTGCCCTGCTCTTTCTTCCCACCTCAGAGCCCGGGGGACACACCCAGGAGGGCAGCCCAGAGATGGAGGGCCCCAAGATGCCCGGCTACTGCTGCTTCCCTTGGGGCCAGGCTGAGTGGGTGGTGCTCAGGGGCCTCAGGCTGCTGGCAAAATCCTTCTGGCAAATTCTCATCTTTAAGAACTGAAACCTTTCTGTGTTTTGTTTCCGTCAGAACTTCTGAGAGGGAGGGATTTCCTGCCTTCTCCCTGCCTCGGAGGCAAGTTCCTCAAGGGTGTCAAGGCCCCCCTTGTGTGTTTCAAGGCTCCCCTCTCCAGTGTGCCTCCCTTGAGGACTTCCCACGTCCCTCAGGGCCCCGTGACGTGGAACACCCCAAGAGATGCCAGCACACAGGAAAGATGGCCATATCCCTGTGGGCGTCTTCTCTACCCGCCCTCCCCCCACCCCCCCCCCCCAGCATCTCTAGAACTCTTACTCCCAGCTGCTGGATGGGAGCGGGTGCCTGGGGCTGTCTCCTGCCAGCCTGCAAAGTCCCAGGAGAGCTCCCAGCACCCCTCCCCCAGCAGAGGATCCCAGCAGGGCCCAGGAGAGGGGTTCCAGAGCAGCTGTGCTCCAGCTGTGCAGCCTGTCCCATAGCTGCACAGGGTGGGGGTGCGGGTCCTATTCTGATGCTTCCCATAATCCTGTGCTACAGCCCTAGGGTGGTCTGGGCTCAGAAGGCGCCCTGTAAACCTCAGACAAGGCCCAGCTCCTCCCCGGGAGCCCCAGAGGAGACGGGGCAGGGCCCCACAACTCAGTGGCAAGAAGTCCAGCGCCCCCCCCCCCAACTCAGAGCCCTCAGAGGGTCCAGTGGTGCCCTCCACCCGAGCCCCACCTGGAAGCCACCCATCCACGATCTCAGATGCTTGGCCAGCCTGCCCACCCACCCAAGGCCACCACCGCACCTGGGCAGGTCCCTTGGCAACCAAAAGGGGCACAGTAGCAAGAAGGGAGAGGTGCCCCTAGAACGAACACTTCCCACTCTGCCTGTGAAGAAGCCCCCTGGAGATGCCTGTCCACTCTGGAAGTTTCTCAGCAAAGCCCAGGCCTCCCCAGGAAAGGCAGCTCCCAGTGGACCAAGTCTGACAATCCTGCACCAATCCCAGACACCGTGGGGGACGTGGGGACCGGCCCGTCAACCCGTCAGCTCCCAGACTCCCAGGTATCCACCTGGGATCCACAGGTCCCAGAATTCACCCAAAACAGCCCGGTGTGTGCAGGTAAGCGGGACACAGTGCGCGCATTTCCCGCCGGCGACTGCAGTCCAAAGAAAGAGAAAGCGCGAGAGGCCGTATGCCTGCTAAGAAAGGAGCCACTCCGGCTACGGGGAGCACCCAGGGGGCGGCACCAACAGGGAGAGGGCTGGCCGCCACCTGGGTATGGAGCGCACCTGCCCCGCCTGGTGGGCAGTGTGAGGGGCAGCCGGGCAGGGGCTGAGAGGTCCCAGCAGCCTTGGGTCGGGCTGTGCAGACCACGCCCAGGAGCCCGGCATCAGACCCGAGAGGACCCTTAAATAAGCAAATGTCACAAATCAAGACTTCTGGGGCCTGGAGCAGAGGCGACTCCTAGGAAAGGCTCCTGGGAACAGCTCCAGCGCAGCGAGGGGGTGGGCTGGGGGCCAGGGCAAGGCTGAGGGGCGCCCCACCTGAACTTCCCGCAGCCAACAGCGTGAGGCCAGTCTCAAGGCCACAGCCTGTCCCTCCACAGCCGTGAAGGCCCCCCTCCCTTTGCATGCTGCCCACGCATCACCACCACCCAGCACCTCACTGAAGGCCACGATCAGCACACACGGGGGGACTAGAGAGACTGGGGAGGTGGGTCCCAGCCCCAGGCCCCTTGCAGGGGAGCCCGCGACAGGGAGGGGGCAGTGGGCACCCACCAGGCCCGGCCCACCCCGGTCCACCCCGGACCAACCCCCAGGACACCCTTCTCCAGGGAGAACCCAGCCCAGAGGAAGGGTGAGGAGAGACGTCGGGGGGCCGGGGTGAACCAGCAGACTCCCAGAAGCCCCGTCCCCCTGGCGCCGGGGGGCAGCAGCTGGAGACTGCACCCTAGTCAGATTTGTCTGGAAGCACATTACAACACTTCCCACATCTGTTTCCACTTCCCGACCCAGAGAAGCTTCACGGAGCAGCGCCCGGACATGTGAGTATGCGCCCTGAGTGCCGGGAGGGCCCCCCAGGGGCTGGCAGGCCGCCCTGCCACATAGCAGTAAGGCAGGCGGGGATGGGGCCGATGGGAACTTGCCGGGCCCGCTCTGGGTCTCCAGGGTGAGAGAAGGGGTGTCCGGCCCCCAGCCCCCCCCCCCCCCAGAACGACCATCCCGTGGCCTCCCAGACACAGCAGCCCTGTGCCCTCGGCCCCTGCGTCCAGAGCCAGCCAGGAGAGGGGCACAGGAGGGTGGGGAGTGAGCGCTGGCCGCCAGACCCCAGACCCGCCTCCGGCCCCTCCAGCCTCCACCTCAGTGGGAGCCTGGCTCTGTCCCCTCCCCCCAGTAGCCCTCCATGCTCACAGGGACACCAGGCACTCCATCAAGCCTACTCCCCACAGGAAAAGAACGTGCTGAGGAAATGAGAGTCAGGACCCTGCTTCTTGGCTACCCCTCCCCCCGCCACGGCCCAACCCCCTACACTCCCCAAGGCTGGGACCGGGGCGGGGGGACCTGGGCCCAGGAACCCCAGCCCACCCGCCCGAGAGCAGTCTCACACTGCCCCCGCCCTCACCAGGCCTCCCCTGACACCCAGCAAGCACCCAAGTCGCCCCCGAGGTTGGTCCCCATCACTGCGGCTTCTGCAGAGAGGGCGCTCCACAGTATCGGGGCCCAGGGGCTCCTCCCCAGGGGCACAGAGGCGCCCCGGGCACGGGGCTTCAGCGTCCCAGGGCCCAGCCTCAGCAGGGGGAGCCAGGTCCTTGAGACTCCTCCTTTCCCTCCCCCAGGAGCTGCACACTCAGCAGGACGGAGACGCCCTAAGAGCTGCTACTGAGCACACAGACCCCAGAGGGTCTCTCCGTCCCTGAGTACAGGGACCCCAGCCCCTGTCCTGGCGGGTGCGCCCAGCAAGTGGGTGGGCCGGCCGCTCCCGGAGCCGCAGGGCGCTTACCCAAACAGGTCCTGCCGTCCGCGTGGAGCCGGAATCCGGGCTTGCACTCACAGACGTAGGAGCCTGGCGTGTTCACACAGCTGTGCTGGCAGCCGCCATTGTGCACCTGGCACTCATCCACATCTGCGCGGGGACACAAGGCCAAGGGTCAACAGCCAGCAGCCACCCGGGGTCGGGGCCCCTCACCGAGGAAACTCGGCGGCTGCAGAGGGGACTGGGCGCGGCAGGGGGAGCGGTGGGGGAGTGGAGTGCGCTTCCAAAGTCCAAATCCAGAAACACCCGGGACGGTGCCAGCCAGTGCCCGCCGCTCCTCTGGGGCCCACGGGCCCCAAAGGAAAAAACCGGTAACTCGTGAGGTGCCCTTGCCCAGGCTTTGGGGGACAAAAAGCCCAAGGGAGGGCAGGGGGTAGAGGGACTAGATGCCCCCCCAAATTCACATCTATCCGGAGCCTCGGAACGTGACCTTGTCCGCAAATAAGATGCGAATGCAAGTGGTTAGGGATCCAGGCAAGACCGCACGGGGCGAGGGGGGCCCTGGATCCTGCGACTGGAGTCCTGACAAGAGACACACGGGGAAGCACAGGTTAGAGCGAGGTGGCCACAAGCCGAGGGACAATGGGAGCCACGAGAGGCTGGGGGACACGTCAAGGACAGGAGGTCTCAGAGGGAGCGTGGCCCTGCCGTGACCTTGATGCTGGACTCCCAGCCTCCAGGAACAGCGAGAGAACCAACGTCTACTGTTGTGTCCGTTTTGTTCCCAGGAAACGAACGCGGGACCTGTCTGGGGTCCCCGGGGGGCTCCCAATGCCAGGGGAACAGGAGACCACCGGCAACAACCCCAGCACAGGACCCAGTGGAGGTCCCTGGCACTCCACTTCTGGGAGAACACCTCCCATCTGAGACCACCGACCACCAGGGCAGGACACCTGTGCCCATGCACCCCAGGAGGGTCACACCTCCTTCTGCAGGAATGCAGAGGTGTGGAGAAGGTTGGGGCTGCCCTCGCCTCTCATCCCTCCCTCCAGGCTTCCGTCCACCAAGCTGAGCTCGAGGGGAGGCTGGGCAGCGACTGGGGGCGTCAGAACAGGCTGCCCGGGACACCTGCGTGCGAGGCTAGGGCCAGGAAGGACGCAACTGCCTGGGAGACACGGAGACCGAGGCGGGAAGCCGCTGCAGACACGGAGCATCCCCAGCGTCCCGGGCACGGGGACGGGAGCCCACGCCTGGGCCGCGGGCCAGTCCACACTTTTCAGACGCAGCCTCTCCAGCTGAGCAGCCAGCTCCCCTAACCACAGAAGCAAGGAGACAGACACACAGACGCTTCACTCAAGCACGTACAAGCCACGACTGCACCCTCCAGTTCCCGTGAAAATGCCCACCTTCGGTGCTCCGACCCTAAGATGCCAGCCACGTGAGCCCACTTCTGAAGGGCGCCGAAGGCGGCACACGGGGGCCAGGCTCCTCCCGGCCACCCCAGAGCCTGCCCACCAGGTTATGCAAACCCTGCCACCGGTCCGTGCTCAGAATGTGCCCAGCCGGCACTCCAGAAACGACACAGAGCCAGGGCCTCTGCTCCCCCGGGGCCCTGCCGAGCCCTGAGGCTGCCTAAGACAGAAGACAGAGGAGCAAGAGAGGCTCTCTTGGAGTCCTCTCAGAACGGAACCAGGGTGACTCATGGGAAGCTGGAGGGCAGAGCAGAGCCCCCAAAGAGGGTGGGGCACAGAGGGACCCAGGACTCAGCTGAGGGAGAGCTGGCTGGGCGGGGAGGGGATGGAAGGATAGACCCACAGCCATCGGGCAGGGCAGGCGGACAGCACCCACCCAAGGGGGCTCAGAGAGGAGACCCTGGAGACCCCGCCCGTCCCTTCTGAGCGCAGATCCCTGTCTTTGAGAGAGTCCCTGAAAGGTAAGTGCCTCCAGGGGGCACAGCCCCGGGCACACAGTTGGCACTCAGTGAAGCTTTGAAGAAGGTGCACCACGTGTGTGTTGAGGGCTGGGTGGACGGCGGCCTCAGTGTCCTGAGCGGCCTTGCCAGGCAGGCAGGTGTCATTCCGGCAGGCTGACCCCCTGACGTGGTCGCGGAGGCAGGTGCTGGGTGAGCAGGCAGGCAGGGACGCTGGTTTCTGGAAACCTGCTCTCAGCCGGCAGCTCTGTCTCCATGCTCACTCAGTCCAGACCCTCAGCGGGGGGACAGGCAGGCTCGGATGGCACCATGCCCCTGAGCCGCTCAGACACCTGGCTGGGGGCGCTGAGCCCACCCTGAGGACTGCACCCTCCAGCAGCTCCCGGGCAGGTCAGATACGCAGGGAGCCCTGGTCAACGTCAGCCTCTCGGGCCCGCTCAGCAGCCCTTGTGGGCCACAAGGACACCAGATGGGCAGTCTGGGAAGAGCCACGTGGGGGGACGCAGGGGCAGGAGGCAGCCGTCAGCCAGTAGGGGCCCTCCAGTCGGGGCCTCCCTCCCCAGCTCACACCCCCTGCCCACGTGACCACTGTTCTGGCCCCCCTGCTGCCCGCACAGGAACACTCAGACTCCACCCCAGCGGACAGAAATCCTGCTCTTCGCTAACATGCACAGGCCCACACCCGCCAAGCCGTCTCCCAGGGCACCCCCCTCGGGAGGGGCTGGCACGCTGACCACAGCCCCGAGCTCTCCCTGGCCCCTGGAGCCGCACTGCCTGGTGATCGGCAACCTGCCACTGGGGAGGGGGGGTGGGGACAAGATCTGTGAGCGGGGGCCCCGCAGGTGCAATGATGCTCAGCCACCACTTCCGGCAACACTTGTGCCGTCAGCCCGGGTGGGTATCTGGACACAGCGGGCAGTTCAAGGCCGAAGGATCTGAAGCCTCCCCCGTCAGCTCTCTGGGCAAGGGAAGCCTGTTTAAGGGTGGTGGGGCATTTGGCCACATGACCTCCAGCTGGGCCCCTTCACAGAGACATAACCAGGACACAAGCAGGATCCAGTTACCTAAACCCGCCTGCCCCACTCCTGAGGTGACCACGTGGGGGCAGAGCAGAGCTGTCCTCAGCCCGCTCCAACCACCGGGAGCTTCTGACTCCGTGACCGTGGCCGTGGCCATGGCTGTGACCTGAGAGCCACAGCTCAGTGGTCTTTAAGGAGAGTGTGGTCAGCCCTCCAAAGGTCCACATCCTAATCCCTGGAGCCTGGCCCAGCAAAAGCGACTTTGCAAGTGGGCTTAAGTTGAGGACAGCGAGGTGACCAATGATCCTGGAGTATCCAGGGGGGTCCTGTGTCATGACGTGGCCCTTAAAGGAAGGAGCAAGAGGGTCAGAGAGAAAGAGATGGGAAGACACCCGGCCCCTGGCTGTGTCGACGGAGGCGGGGCTACCGTCAAGGATACAGTGCCTCTAGACGCTGGGAGGACAAGGAAGCAGGTTCTCCCTGGAGCCTCGGAAGGAACCAGGCCTGTCAATTCCTGGGCTTTAGCTCATTTCAGACTTCTGACCTCTGGAACCGTAAGGTAATAGACCCGTATGGTTTTAAGCCACTCAGATTGGGGTGATTTGTTGCAGCAGCCGCAGGAGTTAAACATGGGGCACACGTAAAGATTCCCTCTGTGGTCTTTTCTGGAACTGTGGGGTGGGGAGGCTCAGACCACCCATGCTGGAAATCCAGGTTTCCAAATGTCCACTCTGGCCAGCCCGGCCTCCTGACTCCCACAGTAAGATCCCCTGTGCTCCCCGGGGGCTGGCCGTGCTCCCCTGGGCCCCGTCCTGCAGGCCTGCCCTCTCGGGCCAAGTGGCCTACACGTAGCGATTCCTTCCCGCCGTGGAATCAGTGCCCTGAGGCACCCCAAGCAGCAGGGCCCCAATTGAGCATTGACACAGAAGGCCTTGGAACCACCAAGAGAACATCACTCTCCAGGTGGCACAGAAGGGGGCCTGGGTCCTCCCCCAGGCAGAAAGAGAGCGCGAAGGCACCGCACCTCCCATGCTGACCCGGTGGAGCCAGGGGACGAAAGCTGCCTCTGGGTGCAGACCCCCTGCCCTCTGCAGCCCGAGGCCCAGCTGACACTCGTCTGGGGCAGCTCACACCTGCTGGGAGGAGCCGGGAGCCCGGGAGCGGGCAGGTCCAGAGCCGGGCTACGGGAAGGAATAGCCGGGCCCGGGGCCTCCAGCATCGCCCACAGGTGCCGTGCTGCCCTCAGCTGACGCGTGTGGCTGGAGACTTGAGCAGCCTGGTGACACATCACTGGGCTGAGACCCGGCTGGCTCCCCGGCGGTGCCTGGGGACGCCCATCACGACGCGGCCGGGAGCCCATCAAGTCACGGCAGCTCCCAAGCCTGGAGCTCAGGCCAGGGCCAAACAAGCTGCCCCTGCAGAAACCACCCAGAGAAGCCCCTTCTGAAGCCCTGCTCCCTCCAGATGCTGCCGGGAAGCTCGGCTCCGATGGTTACCAAGTCCAGAGTCCTGCTTTCCTCCCAAACATGCCAGAGGGTCCTCAGGCCCGCAGGTGGCGCCCTGTCAACCACAGGCCGGGATCCTTTCCTCTCTGCAAGTCCAGGCAGGCCTGGGGTGGGGGGGTGGGGGGGTTCCCCGAAGCCCAGCCCCACACAGCCCCAGGCCTCGGGATGATACACAGCCTCACGGCGCTTAGTGCCACGCTGCTTCAGTGACAGCACCGGCCTGGCCTCGACTGAGCCAGAGTGGGAGGGCTGCCTACCCCGTGGGGACCCAGCCAGGGACCCGGCTGGCCGAGTGACAAAGCCAGGGGAGGTGGGAGACGGCCACCATCAGGGGCCTGCAGCTCAGTGCTCCATGTGTCCCCTGGCACGGAGGGCCGCAGAGACTGCCCCAGGGACAGCTGGGCAGGGCCAGCGTCTCCAAGAAGACACGTGCCCTGCCCAGAGCCACACGCAGGGCCCGGGAAGGCCTGGAGGGGAGCGCCCCCGCCCCTGCCGTGATCTGGTTGATGACTCACCACGCCCCACCTCGCATTCCTGAGGATGACCAGCTCCAAGTTCTGAGGAGCTCCCTCCCGCAGGGAGGGTGGCCCAGCGTGGGTACCAGATCTGGAGAGCAGGGAGAGGCCGGATGGAGCCAGGACAGGGGTGTATCTGCCGGGGTCCTCACAGCTCACCCGGAGCCCACTGGGCTGACCACTCCCAAGGCTTGCGGAAAGATGACAGAAAGAAAGGCTAGCGCCTGCACATCCACCCAGGCCCTGGGCACCCCGGAAGCCGAGACTTTGCCCGGGGACCCCAAGGACTCTCTCTTGAGCCTGCCTTCCTGCCTGGCCCCCAGAGCTGCCAGCGCCAGGGAAATGCACGCCCTGTGCCACAGGCCAATGCAAGGGGCTGTTTTATTCTTCCCTCCGCTCAAGACCACTCTGCTGTCGGCAGCCCCCGCAGCCAGGCCCCAGAGGGGATGGAATGTCGACGGCTCAGGGCGCAGGGGCCCCGTCCCAGAGGAAGGCCGGCGGCACTGCCCCCGCCCTGCTCCCTCCGGCCTCGGCTCCGTCAGCCGGGCCGGGCGGAGGCCGGACCCAAGCGGAGCAAAGGGAGCCCAGCGCGGAGCAGGGCACCGCCTCCCCCACGTCCCCCGCGCAGACTCCGCGCGGCGCCCACCTGGCCTCCGGTCCCCGGCGTTCCCGGAGTAGCCGGCCTGGCCCAGGTGGCACGGGACGCAGCCCCTCCACAGGTAGCGGTAGTGCGTGCCCGCGACGCGCGCCAGGCCCCCCAGCAGCCCGAGGCACCAGAGCGCGGCCAGTCCCCCGCGGCCGCGGGACGCTTCCATGGCCGGTCGGCGAGCGGCGCGCACCCCAACGGCCCCGCCGCGCTCTGAGCCCGGCGCCCCGCCCCTCGCCTTTATGTTCTCGGCTTTCCCTCCGCCCCCCGCAGGTGAAAGCCAAATCCTAGAGGCGGACGGGCCGCCCCCGCCCCCCGCCCCGCCCCCGCGGGCCGCGCCCTCGCCCCCCGGTGCACCGCCCACCGCCCCCGCGCACTCCCGCGCGCGCGCGCCCTCGCACTCGGACACAGGCACCCCGGGGTGCGCGCGCGCGCGCACACAAACACAGGCACCCCTCAGGCCGAGACGCAGAGACACGTGCACAAACAGACCCACGTGTGCAAATACGCACGCGACACACAGGGGACCCTGCACAGACGTATTCAGCAAACCCAGACACACATGCTCAAACACATGTGTTTCCAGCACCAACGCGGGAAAGTAACCAAGGCAGAAACGGAGGCCACCCTGGCAATGCCGCCTGGGGCTTTGAGAAGGCGGCTCGGTGGGGTGGGGTTGGGTGCTGTTAAGTGTGAGGGGGGTGGGGAGCCAAGCCACCAAAGTGGAAATCCCAAGGGGTAGAGACGCCTGCAGCCCCCAAGCCCGGTGTCCTGCGCCCTGAACTGTCGTGTCCTCCAGTGGACAGGGACTGGCACCCGGAGGGAGCAAGGGAATCCCTGTGCCCACGGCAGGTGGGAGAGGGCCACGGGGAAAATGGGCTCCCTCGCAAGGACAGCAAGCCCCAGATGCCAGGCTACAGAAGCCCCGGAGGCAAGTCCGAATCCAGACCCCTGAACCCCCACTTTGGCTCAAGGACGGGGACTGAGGCTCCAGCATTGTCCAAAGTGGCCAATGGCATCATAAGGGTCTATGCATTCCGGCCCCGATGAGCGCCGGACCGGCGGCCCCATGCTGGCTCCTGACGTCTTGGCCCTCGTGCCCTGCCTAGGCCGACCCTCTAGCTCCTGGCCAACTACTGGGGCAAAGGCCCTATTGGCCGTCACTCAGCCCTGCCCCGCAATGGGTGGGGTCCTCAAGTTTGTGGGAGAGAGGCACCAACCCACCTTGCCCGGTCCTGTCTGCAGTGCAGAGGCCAGCCCATTGGCCCCCCCGCCTGCCAGGCGCCCTGCAGTGCAGACACAGGCCTGCCTGGGGCCCGCCTGCCTGTCTGCCCCCGCCTCCTGGATGAGCCTCTCTTCTGGCCTCCCGCTGAACAGCACACCAGCCTTCGAACTCCGGGCTCTCACCCGGGGAGCCTCCGGAAGTCTCCCCGATGGGCACACCGTCAGATTGCTGTTTGAACGGGGCCTTCCACGTGGGCTGGCAGTCCGTTACTGCAACGTAAACCTCGTTCTCCAACAGCATGCAAACAAGTGCTAACAGAAACCAGAGGATCTCACCCCTGCAGCCAGCAGCCAGGGTGCAGGGGGACGGGAGGCCGTGGAGACTGTCTGTCTCACAGGGAGGGGCAGAGAGACACCTCGGATCCACAGATCACCCTCACCAATGGGGCACAGGGCCTGGGGCTCCTCCGGGAGCACCCTTCTGGGGTGGAGGCCCCTCGAAGCATCACTAACTCCCATGCAGGACCAGGGCCGTGGGAGGAGGAGGAGCCAAAGACAGGAAGGGGGAGGCGCCGGCCTCGTCCCCTGTGCAGCCCAAGTCTAGCCCACCCTGGGAAAGGGCTCTGCCTTGTCCCTTGTCACAGGGGGGCCTGAGTACGGGAACTGTAGCTCGTCCTGAATGGAGACACGCACTGGGGGTAAAACACACCACTTTCTCGGTACGAAAAAGATGACGGCGCTCCTTCTCATTTTTGTATTAAGCACACGTTAAAATGATTCTACCTGGACGTGTTGCGTTAAATGAGATACCTCGTCAAAATTAACGTCACCTGCTTCCTTCCTTTTTCAGTGCCGCTTCCAGAGAACTTAAGGTAGACACGTGCGCTCAGTGTGGCTCCGGCTACCTCTGCCGGGCAGCGCTGGTCTCCCCGAGTCCAGCCCCCAGCTCTGCTACCAAGGGGCACGAGGCTCTCTGTGCCCACTGCCTTGTCTGTAACGAGGGATGATAATCACAGAGCCGGTAAGCTGATGGGGAAAATGCTTCACTGAGAGTCAGTAGGAGTCAGACAAGGTTGGTGGCCAGGCCCTCCCCCAGGCGGGGCAGCAAGCCCCAAGGAAGTGCCCAGACTGGGTCTCCGAGGGGCGGTATCCCGGGACGTGGCCAGCTCCCTGCAACATGGCAGATGCAGCCGTGAGGACCACGGCATCCTGGAACCCAGCCAGGCCAGCCTGAGACGAGCCAAGGGACCCGAGGACCGTCCCTAGCTCTCTTTTTTTTCTTAGTATTATTTATTTTAGAGAGAGACAGAGTGCAAGCAGGGGAGGGGCAGATATAAAGGGAGACACAGAACCCGAAGCCGGCTCCGGGCTCCGAGCTGTCAGCACAGAGCCCGACATGGGGCTCCAACTCACGAACCGCGAGATCGTGACCTGAGCTGAAGTCGGACGCTCAACCGACTGAGCCCCCCAGGCGCCTCAGGACTGTCCCTATCCCACAAGAGCCACCTCCCCAGTGCCCCCTGCACTCCCTCCCCGACCCCAGGACCCCCAGCCAGGGACCGCTGCTCGGGCCACCTCGTCCCACCGCGGGGCTGTCACCATCCTTCTGTAGCCACCTGGACCCCGTCGCACATCCCAGCCTTGGGGTGGGGAGGCATGCTGCTCCAGGCCTCTGTGCTCAGCACCGGCACGGGTAGGGGCTGGGAAGGGCAGAGCACAGTCTGCGAGCAGCAGACATGCGTGCAGGCCCACGGACGAGTCCCAGGACCCCACTGGGCCTGCTTCCTCGTCTATGCAGTGGGCAGGACACGGTTCTGAGCAGCAGCAAATAAGGGTTATGATGAGGTCCCCAGAGCCCGGGACGGCTTTGGCACCTCCCTGAAGGACTGGGGGGGGGGGGGGGGCTGCGGATGGCTCTGGGCCCTACCCCCACCAGGCCAGGCACGGGGACTCGGGCACGGCCATGCAGGCCAGCAGACCACCCAGGACAGAACACCACCGGCCGTCCAGACAGTGCCCACAGCCGCCCCACTGTCCCCCCGCCCCCCGGGCTCGGTGCCGCCGAGCGCATCCAGGGCCACGGCTGTGGGGTCTGGAAGCTGTTTGGGAAATGCTTTCTCGATGCGGAAATGCGGGCTGGGCGTCTCTGCCCGGCGGAATGTCTGTGTGTCAGCAGAAGGAGCCGTTTCCCCCCCCCCCCCCCCCCACCGCCAGGCGGGCTCCAGCTTTCCTCTCCCAGCCGGGCGGCCACGGGGCGCCTTTGCCAGGCCCCAGGCTGCGCTGAGGGCCCCAAGCTGCCCCACAAATGCCACACTGCCCCCTCAGTGCCACAGACCCCTGACATCAGGGCTTTAGGGAGAGCTGCCACGTTCCTGGGTCAGCTGGGGCCAGCAGGAAGCAGAACACAGGCGAGCTTACCCCCACTTGTCGTGTCTGTCCCCTGGTACTCGTGGACACCTCCTCCCTGAAGCCCTCCCTGAGGGCTCTCGAGGCCCCACCCTGCTCAGTTCAGGGACCTGCCACATGCTGCCAATCTGAGGGGGGTGGGGAGGTGTTCCCCCCAACCCCGCCCCGTGCCAGCTGCCTTAGCTCCGGGATGCAGAGTGGGCGCCGGGTGAAGTCTGGCCGAGCCTGGGAGCGTGAGATGCTGGCCCGCGTTGGGAGGCTGCCCCACACCTCCCCCCTTCCTGGGGGTCAAGACATGGAGTGAGCAGGCCCTCCAGCAGAACCCAAGGAGGCCAAGCATCAGGCACCCTGTGTGGCCCCCGAGGGGGAACCCACAGGGCCGGACCCTCCCCGTGTGGCTGGGGGCCAGGCGTTCCTGGGTCCCAGCTTCTCAGGAGGAGCTAACCGCTCTGCGGGCGGGGCGGGGCTCCAGGAGAGAGGAACACACAGAGAAACTCCCAGAAGTCACTGCCCGTGGTCCCAGGGTGCCTGGACTTGAGGGTGAAGTCGCCGGCACAGCAGGCTCCAGAGTCCAACAGCAGGTGCTGGCCACCCAGCAGCTGTGGCCCTGGGCGCTGTGTGGGGGCCGAGGCCACGCCCACGCACGGCGGGCAGGAAGACCGGTCCTCCAGGCTCTCCAGCACCTCTGCTCACTCCGCTCCCCCTCCTACTGAAGTCGGGCGAGTCCCGTGTCCCTTTCTGGGCGGGAGCGACGGACAGCAAGTGCCCGAGCGGACTCCCTCCCCACAGCCACAGCGTGCCCGGGGACACACACGGGGTTCCACCTGTCTGGGCCCTGGGGAAAAGCTTCTTTGAGGCGGGGGGAGCAAGGGGGGGTGGGTAGAAAAGGGGAAGAGTGGGGCAGGGTGGGCTGAAAGGCAGAGACCGGTTACTGGGCAAAGAAGGCAGGGGAGAGCAGTGTGGGTGCCATCCAGGAGGCTGGGGGCACAGGACCGAACATGACAGGCTAGGGATCAGACAGCCCCTGGCTTATCTTCAATCTGCCCTGGGGGGGGGGGGGGGGTACTCAAGTCTTCTCAGATGGAAAGTCCTCCTTGCCACCTCCGGTCCCCCAGGTGACAAATGCCCTGCCTGGTTGTTCCCACCCTTGACGTCCAGAGCCCAGCCCAGAGGGGAGGCCAGTTTTTGGTCTGGGGCCACACGCGATCAGCCCAGACCCAGCGGAGCTGCCTGCAGGATGCCCCCCGCCCCCTCCCTGCCCCCCCCCCCCCCCGTGCTGCTGCCTGAGTTTATTTCAGGAGCGGGGAGCCAGCTGGTCCCCACGCCAGCCTCATGGTAAACCCATTACCCGGCTGGACTCCTCACCCAAGCAGAGGGAAGGAAAATTGAAACCACGGTTGCTTCCGAGAGCCCAGCTGCCATTCCTGACTATAGCCTCGGTGGCGGGGGCCCGGCGGCAATGGGGGTGCTCCCTCCTCTTTCACACACGGGCCCCCCAGGAGAGCCCAAGGTAGAGCAGGCCCCGTGTCCTCCGGGCCCCAGCCAGCTCGGGGGGGCCTCAGACCCCGGCACCACGCCGCAGAACCCAAGGCCTGCCCTGCTCCGGGGAGGCGCCCGCTGAGGGCCAGCCCCCGTGCTGGAGGCCTCCCACACACGTGTGCACATGCGTGTGTGCGCGTGACAGGGCCCGCTCTGTGGCTGCCCGCTGCCTGGACTCACGCCCCTGCCGTCACGCACAGGCTGCGGTGAGTCCAGGGCTAGCTGTGCCACCACCTGAGTCCAGGAACGCCCACGGTCCCCACGATGGGCACAGCCCCCGAGGCCTGGCTCTCACCGAGGACATCTGAGCTGCCAGGGACGTATGCACAGCACTGGGGCTCACACTACTCAGAGACGGGGAGACGGTGAAGGCTGATGGACGGGGAGGTTTCCCGGAGAATAGGGCGACGAGCCAGACTGTGGCCAGGTAGCGGGGAAGGGGGCAGCCGTGAAGACTGGCTCGTTGGAGGACATCTGGGCGGGTGCAGGGCTGCGGGTGCGGAGGCAGGAAAGGCCGGTGAGGGGAGGACGCCAGCCGGGGAATCTGGCCGAAGCCGTGCGCCTGGCCCCGGTCCACAGCAGTCACCCAGAGAGACGGCCAGAAGGAACCAGAACATCGACGGCCAGGCGCATCACCAGGCCCTCACCCAGCAGCCCACTCGGCCTGCTGGGCCCCGTCGGTCACTCCTCCTGCCGTTTTCCCACCCGAAGGTCAAACCCGAAGGCAGGACACTGCGGTCACGGGGATGTCGGCCAGCTCCAGCCAGTGTCAGGGACCAGCCCGCACATATGCTCCTTTTCAAGGTGCCCGAGCCCGAAACTGGCAGGCTGGCCATCGGCCCCTCCTGCCGCTGAGGCCCTGACGTCACACCACAAGTACTCAAGGCCACCTCCTGTAGAGGCTGAGCTCAGGGACAGACACCGTGCCTGTGACAAGCAGAGGGACAAGAAGTAAGTCCAGAGGGCTCCCCAGCTCTGACCCGGCAGGCCAAGGGCCCGGGCTCTGAGCACCCACATCCTCTCCCTAAGATCGGTTCACAGGAGATGCACCAATCCTGTGGTCTTACGACACGAGTCTCGTTTCCTTGTCAGGAGGAAGGAAAAACCTTTGCCCTGAGTTCTGGTACAGCTGCCTACCCCCAGGGCTGCTCTGGCCAGACCCCAGGGTGTGGTCAGAAGCCCAGCAGCCCAGCGGGGTCCAGAGCAGCAGGGAGAGGCGGGAGTGGAGGCCAGCCCAGCCCCGCCTCCCAGGGATGCCTGGAGAAGAGCCAGGGAGGGAGGGGAAGGTGAGGCCACCGTTCCACAAGGAGGGACAGAGACAAGGGGCAGCCAAGAGACATGGGGCAGAATCCAATCAGGAGATGAGGCGTGGGGGCCAGGGGCGGGGGGGGGGGGGGTACTTCAGGATGAGCAGAAACTCGCAAGGAAGGGAGCTGGACCGGGTGAGGGATGAAGCGGAGGGTAAGACCCCCTGCCCCCTGCCAGGCAGAGAGCCCCCCCCCCGGAGCGAGGCTGTGAGGGGCCTCTGTCTCCACTCTCCCCCCTTCCCCAGGTGAGCCACGGCCCCCTCGAGCTCCACATCGCTGCCGCCCCGAACCACCCAGCCTTCAGCAGGGGGCCCTGGACTACTGTGATTCCAGGTAACAGTGGCTGCCCCACACGGCAGGCCCCCGGCCCCGCGGCAGAAGCTTCTGGGGCGAGGGCAAGGTGCGGCCTGACTCCTGAGCTGTGCCCTCCCTCGCCGGTCCTCTCGGCCCAGGGGCATATCCCCACCCCAGCCCCCACCCCCCAGCAGCTGCCCTGGCCAGGCAGGGCCCCCGGCGCACGTTGGGGCTCACGGTTAACGTGGGTCGGCCTCCTCCTGCTGAGTCCCGAGTGTAAGGACCACGGCCTCCGAGGTTACCCGCCATGCCTGTGCTGAGTCGGGGATCTGAACCTGGCCTTTCGCACGTCGGCCCAAACCCTCAGGCCGTGCCACTGTCCTGGGCACCCAGGCTCACCCGCGTGGGAGCCTCCGGGCAGCCCATCCCCAGGTCTCCTCCCGGAAAACGGCACTGGGCCCCAGACTCGGGGGTCGGGCAGGCCTGCGGGCCAGGCTGTGGTCTCTCGGTCGCCGGCGGGCTCTGACTGCCGACGGCAGGGCTGTCATTTTTCCTGCCTTGGCCCTTAACCGAGGGCACGGCTGCTGGCATCGGCTCACTAGGGGAGCAAACGCAGCCGGAGTCGGGAAACAAAAGCACTCGATTCTCAGGGCCTCCGACGGACGAGACCCTGCCGCAGACGCCTCGTTGGCAACGCTGCCATCCTGCCTGGAAGGACCTCGGTTCCCAGTCGGGCCCGGGGTCCGTCCCTCGCGGGAACGAGGCAGGTCCCGGTCCCGGTCTCCACATCTGGGTCACCCAACAGATGCTCACCGAGCGCCCACTATGGGCCGGGCACCGCCAGCGTGGACGGCCCCGGAGGACACAGCAAGGGGCCCCCCAGGTGGGGCCTGGGAGCCCAGGATGTCACTCCAGGCTTCGTCCCCGGCTCCCCACACTCCCCGGCTGTGTGACCCCAGATGTACTATGAACCCCTGGGCCTCCCGCTGCATTGTGTCACCCGGGCCCTGGGCGGCCCTGAGCCCTGAGCAGCAGCGCTGCAGGCCGCGGGGTGCGGTGTGGGCTGGACAAGACAAGGCGGCCTTCTTGAGGTCACCATGACGGTTCCTGCCACCCTCCCCGTTCTCCGGATTCGGCAAGAGCATGATCATCCCGGGAGGTGCAGAAGTCCTCACAATGCTAAATCTCCCTCGAGACTCTCTTGGGTCGGGGGGTGGGGGGGCCCTGCCGCTGGAGGGACCAAGGATGACCCGGGCCGGGGGTCAGAGAAAGCCCCCCCACCTGCTATGAAGGCCCCGTGGAAGTGTGGTCAGACCCCACCTGGGTGCCACCAGGAGGGTCCCTGGCAGTCCCCCTTGTCGCACCCCCACCAGGATGTTGCCGCAGGACAGCACAGCTGGCCCCGGTCAGCCCACGGCCCTCCCAGGCTGGGGACGGAGCCCCGCAGCCTCCTAATCAAGGCCTGTCACTTCCCACATTCTTGCCTCTCCCTCGGGATGGTGAGAACCTGGCAGCCACATCCAGGAGGCCAGTGGAGGCCAGGCCAGGAGTCTGGCCAGGCAGAGTGGGAGCGACAGAGAAGCACTTGTCCGGCCGCGTCTGCTTCGGGGGTGGAGACAGGCCTGGAGCCACAGCCACAGCCGAGGCCGGGGGGGGGGGGGGGGGGGTCTGGCCTGCAGAGAGCGAGCCCTGCCCCCTCTTCGTGTCCCTGGGGGTCGGGGTGGGGGGTGGGGGGGCGGTCAGCAGAACCCTCTGCTCAGCGCAGACACCCAAGCTGGGCCCATGGGCTGGGACGCGGGGACCCCGTTACCGTCTCAAGTCCCGGAGCCCCCCAGGTTTCTCACAGCCACTCTGACGTGGACCCCAGCTCTGCCGGCCTCCCCCCGTGGCGAGGCGTGATGGAGAGGCACGCCCAGCCCCCCAGGAAAGACCCAGCTGTTCTCACCCCGAGGAAGCCTGCTCCCCACTCAGCTCCCGCCTGACGGTGACCGCTGCCCCTTCCCCAGAGCCTGTCTTATCTCCTGGGAGGAGGGCCGTCAGGGCGGTGGGAACAGTGAGTGGGGCCACGCGCCGTGGGAAAGCGGGCCTGTGGGCCTCACGTTCCCCCCACAGAGACACCCTCATTCTCTCCAAACAGCAGTGTCAATCTTCCTAGGGCGTGGGACCGAGACCCCCTAGCCCCATTGTGGCAGTGTCCCTGCGGTCCTCGGGCCACGCCATCTGGCCTAGCGTGAGGCCTGGACGAATCTTCCAGATGGGGCACTACGAACCCAGTACCCAACCAGCCAGCCGTGGGGTGGGGCGGGGGCTTGGGACAGGCACGGAGACCAGCCAGAGGGTCTTGGGACCCCCCCAGTGGCCTCAGTGTGGTCTCCCCAACCGCCCAGACCTGCTGACGAGGTCCTTGCTGAAGAGAAGGCTGTGACGTTGGAGAGGGGCAAGCTACCCCAGGCCAGGGGAGGACAGGTTCAGGCCAGGTTGGAACGGCCCGTCTCTCACCCCAGGCCCCCGAGGGAGCCGGCCTGGGGCTGGCGGCCTGCAGGGGCACTGGGCCAGCGGCCTGGAGGCACTTCCCCAGGGCCTCTCCAAGTTCCCTGAGACATAAGGGTCCTTTTAGTCCCACTTTCTGGATAAAGAGACTGAGGTTCAGAGTCACCCAAGGTGCTAAGCTGAGGCTCATCTCAGGCCTGACACCAAAACCTGGCCCTGGAGTGGCCTCCCCAGAGGGGCTGCCATGGAGAGCCGGGACCGTGGACAGGAGCTCGGGGACCCCGGGCTGCCAGGACGGAGGTTTTATGGGGGAGCCCACACTTCTTCCTGGGACCCGCCACCTCCATAAACCCCCACGTCTGGGGGTAAGGCCGACACACGCCAGAGGTCGTGCCCTGGGACTTGAGAGAAGCGTCAACCTCACCTCGGAAGTGCACCTGCTCCCAGTCTCCCAGCCTCCCGGCCTCCCTGCCTCCCAGTCTCCAGGCCTCTTGGCCTCCTGGTCTCCAGGCCTCCCTGCCTCCTGGTCTCCAAGTCTCCCAGCCTCCTGATCTCCAGGCCTCCTGGCCTCCCTGCCTCCTGGTCTCCAAGTCTCCCAGTCTCCCAGCCTCCCTTGCCTCCTGGTCTCCAGGTCTCCAGGCCTCCTGGCCTCCCTGCCTCCCAGTCTCCGGGCCTCTTGGCCTCCTGGTCTTCAGGCCTCCCTGCCTCCTGGTCTCCAAGTCTCCCAGCCTCCTGATCTCCAGGCCTCCTGGCCTCCCTGCCTCCAGGTCTCCAAGTCTCCCAGTCTCCCAGCCTCCCTTGCCTCCTGGTCTCCAGGTCTCCAGGCCTCCTGGCCTCCCTGCCTCCCAGTCTCCGGGCCTCTTGGCCTCCTGGTCTCCAGGCCTCCCTGCCTCCTGGTCTCCAAGTCTCCCAGCCTCCTGATCTCCAGGCCTCCTGGCCTCCCTGCCTCCTGGTCTCCAAGTCTCCCAGTCTCCCAGCCTCCCTTGCCTCCTGGTCTCCAGGTCTCCAGGCCTCCTGGCCTCCCTGCCTCCCAGTCTCCGGGCCTCTTGGCCTCCTGGTCTCCAGGCCTCCCTGCCTCCTGGTCTCCAAGTCTCCCAGCCTCCTGATCTCCAGGTCTCCAGGCCTCCGGGCCTCCCTGCCTCCCAGTCTCCAGGCCTCCCAGCCTCCCCACCTCGCAGCCTCATGGATTGCACGGCTCCTACTCCAGGATGGTGTCCCAGAACATGACAAGCACACGGCCTGGCAATGCTCCCGGAGCAAGGGCCAAGCCGCCCTGCAGCCAGGCTCCCATGCCAGCGCTCAGGGTTTTAGCGTCGATTCATCACTCTGAGCGGTTTCTGGGCTCACCCCACCGTCAACTCGGGGCGCACCACCCCGCGTGTGAGCGACCAGAGCTGCCCTTTCCTCGGCGGTAACATCTTGATTTCCTGCTGGCTCTGCTCGCTCACGGCCGCCGGCCGCCCACCGGTCCGGCTCACTCGCTCGCACGCTGCATTTGGGGGCTGGGGCTGGGCTGGGCTGGCAGGGGGACAGAGAAAACACAGCAGGCGCTTGGCTCTCTGCGGAGCCCTCTCAGCCTCGCGGTGACTCGGAGCCCCAGCCATCCCAAACACGCAGGGCTGGGGTCTGCGCACTTCCAGGGGCTGAGACCGGGGAGGGGCCCCGGGCGGGGGACAAAAGGCCAGCGCTGCGGGATGCAGGGTCTGAGGCCAACCTCCCCGCCCGCCCCCGGCCCACCCCCCCCCAACCTCGTCATTTTGTCCACGGCGCTGCCCTCAGACAACGCTGCCAGATGGCGGCAGCCCGCCTGCCCTTCGGGACCCTGTGGATTAAGGGATTCCAAAGCTTCCCAAAGGGAACTCGGAGAGGCCGGGTTTGCAGACCCTGTGCTGTGCTAGCTCCGTGCGGGGCCCTGGCCGGTGGCTGGGCAGCACCGGGAGCCCGGAGCACGTGTCAGAAGACCTCCAGCTCTGGAGCAGCCCCAGCACCTTCCCCAGAGCCTCCCGGACCCTGACAAAGGGTCCGGCTCTAGGGGCCGCGGACAGGAAGGGGCGGGGGGCGGGAAACCCAAGGCCCAGCCCCAACCCGAGAGGCCACTGGGCTAGGGGACCCTGATTCTGTCTCAAACTGTGCACAAACGGGCCCAAAAGGAGCAGGCGGCAGCTTCCTGAGGCTGGAGACCCTGCTGCAGAAGTCCAGGCCCAGACCGGCCAGGCCCACCAGGGTCGGGTGGCAGATGGGGGCTCGGACCAGGATCCTCCGGGGGCGCCGTGGAGGCGCCGAAGCCCAGGAGAACCTCCGCGGAGGGCGCGTGCGTCTTGTACGTGGGCATCCTTGGGGCGGAGGAGGGCCAGGGCAGCCGGCAGCGAAGCGGGCTCTCCCGGGGCTCTGCCCTGGGCCCGGCACGCTCCGGACCCCGGACTCGCTCGCCGCACCAACACGTGCTCCCCGCTTAGAGAGGTACACGGGCTCTTGGTGGGGGAGGCAGTCCGTCCTCCTGCTCCCTTCTGGAGGCACTGCCAGCTGGTCCCAGGTGGGGAAATGCAAACACCGCCCCCCAAAACCCCACCGGGACTCTCCCACGGGTGCCAAAAACACTCCTCATTGGCAGCAAACCTCCAGCCCCGTCTTTCCAAAACGTCAGTGGGCCACTGGATGTGCGGATCTGGTGGGCGTGAGGCAGGGAGTGAGGGGGGGTTGCTCCCCTACCCCCCGTCCCTGCTGCACTCGCTCGCCTCCCTCCAGCCCTCCTCCTGGCCATGGAAACGCTGGAAAAGAGACTCAACACAGGGAAACCCTGTGTTCACAGACACCCCCCCCCACCCCGGGACCCCGGTCCAGCAGGCTGGGCCCCATCCCGCCCTCTGACAGACAGCTCCTGGCTGGCACCGGTGGAGACAGTGTTCTCTGGAAAGTTCCGGACACAGAGACGGGGGTGGGGCGCTGTCCAATATGGGGAAATGGGGCAGATGCTGCTGCCTGACAGGTGTGCACTCGGGGGGACCCACGCTGCCCAGACCCGGCCCAGGGGTCAGGGGTCAAGTAGGGCTGGGGCAGACAGGGAAGTGTGAGGGGAGCCGCCCTCCCACCCCTGCCTTCCCCCTGCTTCAACCCTAATACGTCCCTCTCCCTCCCCACCCCCAGGGGAAATCTCTCCGTTCTCGATTTTGCTGACAGCCTGCCAGCGACCACAGGGCCAGGGTCGAGAGTACACCCAAGGCCAGCAAACACCTCCAGCCCAGGCCTCAGCAAGCCCCAGCCGGGCTCGGTGCCCACCGGTGCCTCGTGCATGCCTGGGCACACGGCCCTCCCTCCCGAGGCCCTGCTGTCTGCACTGGGCCAGCTGCAGCTCGAGGCCCGCCAAGGGCACCTCCCCCAAGACAGCCTCCAGGGTGCCCCCACCCCCTCAGGTTCTCTGAGTCCCCCAAGGCTCATTTTAGGAGACACACGTGGGTGCCCTAACGGCATCACGAGTGGTGGGGCAGGAAGGGCCCACCGCCGAGTGCCACCCAGGGCAGCCCAGGGGGACTAAGGAGGAGGCGCCCCAGGGACCAGCCAGGGCCTCGATGTGAGGTTGAGGCCGGGTGCAGCAGGGGGCAGCAGTGGGCTGGGCCCTGGGGCCTACCTCGGCGGGTCCTGCCAATCTCCCTGCGGCCGGGGTGGGGGGAGGGGAGGGGCAGCGGCAGTGGAAGCCCCCACAGTGTTGCAGCCCTGATCCCCACGGCCCCTGTCGCCACTGGCACACTCACGCACGTCTGCGAGGGGGAGATGCTGGTGAGCCGTGGGGACCTCCCTCCCAGCCACAGCCCACCCCACGGCCCAGACCAGAGAGGCCACAGGGGGATACTGAGCAGCAGGGACGGGGAAGCCTTGCCCCACCAGACAGACCCCACGAGAGGGGACACCCAACGTGTCAGTCCAGGACAAGCCATCTGTCCTGCAGCATTAGAGGGCGGTTTCTGGGGAAGGCCCTGCAGGTACAGCTTCTGCTCCCCCATAAAGGAGCCACACCTGCTCTTCTGAGTCCTTCCAAGAACTGCCTGTGCAGTGTTCCGGTCCCCCTGTCAGCGTTCCAGGGAACCCGGGCCTCCCTCAGCTCCAAGGCCAGGAGGAGCCCCTAGACCTGAACCACTGCCCCCCGGCATTGCTGACCCCAGGCTGCTGGGGACCTCACAGAGCCACGGCTGCCAGCAAGGACGGACAAGAGCGTGGGATGACGGGGGACCCGGGCTGCCCTGCCCCCATGCCCATCTGAGATCTGAGAGGGGCTCTGCTCGTCTCCTGGCGTCTCGAGGCCAAAGGCCAAGGCTCCCCTGGTTTCATGGGGAACGCGACCCAGAGGCAGGCACAGACCACGCTGAGACCCCGCTGGGCCACAGGCCACAGACGGCCAGGTGCGAGTACTGAGCACCAGACCCTCCCTGGCCACACAGGGAGCAGCCCCTCCCACAAGACTCGATGCCCACACAGGCCACCCCACAAACGCTGGTGTTCCCACCGAGCCCAAGCCTCCCCTGATGGCCCCGTCACCTCTGCACGTCCCCGGGAGGGTCCCCGGGAGACCCCGGGCCGGGCTGAGGCCGCAGTTCCACTCGAAAGGCTGCAGCCAGAACCCTCCTCGGGACCGCGGGAATGCAGCCCTTGGCCCAGACCCGCAGAGGTTAACGCCGGGAATTCTCTGGGAATTCCTAGAGAGTTACGCAGGGCCAGACAGAGGTCAGCCCGGCCGGGGAGTCAGAGACGGGGTGCCCAGGGCAGCAGTCGGCCTGGGCTGGGGAGACAGCACAGAGGCCAGCCCCAGTGGGCGGGTGGACAGGAAGTGGGCCCCCGGGGGCAGGGAGCGCGCCAGGCCGGCAGGACACACACCACGGGAGCTTCCTCACAGCCTGGCACGCAGGGTCCACCGGGCCTGACGGCTGCATAAGCCAGCACCTACCCGGACCCTGCTGGCAGCTCCACACCCCCCAGGAAAAGCCCTGAGTGCTGGGGGTGGGGGGAGGGGGCTGCGGGGCCCGGCGCTACACCCCTCGCTGCTACCCCTGACCCCTGGCATTTGCGTGCCATACGCCTCGACCCCAGAGCCCCCAGGAAGCCCCCCAACCCTGACTGGGCCGAGCCCCCTGTGACTCCGCACCAGGCGGGCTGCTCGGCACCTGTGTGCACGCGAGGCTGGGCCGCACCATCCTCGCTGTGGGGGCAGGACCCCACTAGTGTCGGGGTCCCTGTGCCCAGCCGAGGCCACGGGACACCCTCACTGAACCCTGAACAAATATCACACCGAGGGCCTGTCCCCGAGGGCAGTGGAAGCAGAGAGGGCAGGTGGCTGGCCCTCCCCAAGTCCCCTCCTCGGGCAACGGCAGCCCAGACGGAGCAGGACGTGACCCTGGCCGGGGCCAGGGAGGGGCTGGCCAGATTCGGCAGCAGGCTCCCCTCCGCTGAGCCCCTGCTGTGCACATGGCTGGGGGAATAGGATATAGACGAGGGACCCCATCATCCTGGGGGGGGGGAGCAGGGGAGAGGGAGGGGACCACACAGCAGTAAGGTCCCAGAGACTACACTTCAGGTTCAAAGTCTCCTGCTCAGTGGGGGGCCCACTGTTTCCCGCCCCCGCCCCCCACCTCCAGCAGGCCCCTCTTGAGCCATCTTTCAAAAACTCCACCGCTATAGACAGGGCTATGGGGCAGCTGTGGGTGCCGTGGGTACCCCAGGGTGATCAGCAGCCCTGCTGAGGACAGGATGGGGCCAGCAACGACCCCTCCCTGGAGCAGTAGCCAGGCCTGGGCTAGACGGCAGGGCAGGCCTGGGCTGAGGCCACGTGGCCAGAGCGAGGCGGGCGGCAAAGGGCCCGGAGCCGCCCCCCCCCACACAGCCTGGGAAGGAAAGGTGGCACCAGGAGCTGGGAGGGGAGGCTGGAGCTGCCTGGAGGGTTCTGGAAGCAGATCCTGGGAAGTCCTGGCCCAGGCCAGTGATGCGCTTCACAAGCCTCACGGGTTGGCTGCTTCCAGCGCCATCCATCAGTTCACCGTCGACCTCAGCGTGGGGTGCCCCGGAGCCAAATTCCAGCAGATTACACCCCGGCAGCCCCCACTCCTCACTGCAGCCCAGCACCCCGCTCAGCTCTGGCCCGTCGTGCGTGACCCAGACTCGGGGGGTGCTTCGGCCCAGGAAACCCCCCAGGCGGGTCTCACTGCCCTTCCCGCCCCCGGGGCCGGTCCGGGGGTGCGTCTCGGAACCCAGCAGGCTGGGCACCACATGGGCCCCTCACTCCAGCACGCCGCAGGGACCGCCTGAGCCCAGGCAGGGTCAGGTCATAGGCAGAAGCGACCAGAAGCAAGAGGTCAGGCTGAAGGGAGGGGAGGGCACCCTGCCCCCAGCCCTCCCCACCCAGGGAGGACGCTTCCAGCTCTGCAGGTTAAGCAGAGTCTCCAAAGGACGCAGTGACACCACTTGTGTGCGTGTGCCCGGGACACTCGAAAACAGGACTCAGATGGACGTGTGCGCGTGAATGTCCCTCACAGCATGAGTCACGACAGCCAGAGGTGGAAACCACTCAAATGTCCATCAGTGGGCGAACAGACAATAAACCGTGCTGTGCCCGCGGGGGGACTAGTACTCAGCTACAGGGACAGACCAGGAGCTGACACGCGGAAGAGGCTAGAAACACTGCCCTCGGGGACAGAAGCCAGACTGGGGGGGGGGGGGGGGCGCTGGGCGAGGTAAGGAGGGGCTGGCTGCCGGGCACGGGGGTCTCCCCTCGGGTGATGAAAATGTCGTGAACCAGGTAGGGGTGCCGGGGGGCACAGGAGTTTAGGAGCCTGAACGTGCTGGAATCACTTTAAAAGGGTCAGGTCCGCGTTGTGTGAATTTCACCTCAAGGACAACAACCAGAAAGCCCTCCTCCAACTGGACCCCCCACCACGCGTCTCCAGGGGGCGGTGCAGCACGAACTGGGGTCGGGGTCGGGCCTCGGCTCCAGGCAGGCTCTGGCCCGGCCGCAGGGCCCTTGCTCGAGCGCCAGCAACTCTGCAAACGTCCTAAGTAGCCAGCGGCATCCCTGCCGGACGAGCGCTCCTCCGAAGGCCCTGCCTGTGCAGCTGGTGGGCGACCAGGCCCCACAGAGCCAGGAGTCCCCGGCAGCTGTCCCTTTGCCACCCACTGGGGAACCAGAGGGGCCCACGCCCCACGGCCCGCGTGCCCTCCCCGCCCATCTGCCAGCAGCCTGGGGACAGCCACGGGCCTCTCAGGTCGACCGTGAGGTGAGGTGAGGTGAGGTGAGGTGAGGTGAGGACGGGGCTGGCCTCAGCCACAGAGCCCCCAGGCAGGAAGCAGGTGAGGAGAGGCACCAGGCCGCCTGCCACACGGCAAGGCCATCCCACTGCAGTGACAGCTGCCCACCCGCACGGGGCAGGCGCCCCGTGAACACGAGCGTCCCACACCCGGGTGGGACCTCGGGGGTCACAGGCTATCTCTGAGCCGGGGGGAGCCCCCAGGGTCCTGCAGCACACTGGCCCGCCCAGGACGGCAGACACTGCCCCTTGCCCTCCCCCTACACGTGCCTTCCCCCGTCTCCCCCGCAGGACAGGAAGCAACCCTCTGAGCCAGGCTTTCTGGCAGGACAGGCCTCGAGCCGCTCCAGGCGGGCGGGGCAGGGTATCGGCCTCGACCACCCACCGGCCACAAACCAGCCTCGGGTTTCCCGCCAGAAAACAACTACGTGAGGCACCCGCCGGGGCCCGGGGCCTTTCAATTCTTCACTGAAGGCTGACAGCACCCAGAAGGAGGCCACGGAAGCCCACGGGGTGCCAGACTCGGCTGGGCCTTGGGTCTGTGGGCACAGCTAGCCCTCATCCCGCCGGCCCACCAGGCCTCGGGCAACCTGTTAGCAGCCAGGATTTATGAGGCCCTGCCTGCCAAGGAGGCCAAGAACCCTGCCTCCCTGCAGCCAGGTGTCACCCGGACAGGCCAGGGCTGTTCCCCACGTCTCTGCCGGGAGGGCTGATGAAAGCTGGCTGGACCGGAGTCGCCACGCAAGGCTCAGGACCTACAGGTTCAGGGGGGCTGGTCTCATGCTCCCGCTTCACAAAGGGCACTGGGTGAGGGGCCTGGAAAGGTACCTGTGCCCCGAGGAAGGACGGGAGGTTCAACGTCCGGGAAGAGGGGTGCCCGGGCCAGCCCCACAGCCAGCGTGCCTGAACGCTGAGGGAACCCCCTCTCTGGGCAGGACACACGGCCGGGGCCTGCCCTCCCCATCTCCCCAGGAATGTTCCACCCCCAGAGCCCAGTCGGCCCCTCCTTCCGCCAGGGGAGACAGGACACTGGGGCTCCCTGTGTAAGCCTGCTCCTCGGGCCCACATGCCTGCTCGGTACCCCGGCCGGAACGGGCTTGGGCCTGCCCCAGGAGCCCGCGCGGGGTGGGGCTGGGCGTATGCACCCTGCCCCGCCCCGGGGACCCCCCCTTTCCCATGCACCCTACTGAGTGTCTAGGACAGGACGTCCCGGCCCCCAAGACAGGTGATGCAAGGCCCCTGTGGGGGCCCCAAACCAGCCTTGGGGACAGCCGCTAACAGGAGCCCGCGGAGCAGCGACAGGCCTGCGGGGACCCCCGTGACGGTGCCAGGAGGGCCGGGCAGGGCCGAGGGGGAGGCCAGGTCACCGGGCCCCTGGTGGCTCTGTCGGGGCAAAGCTGTAGACGGGGACTTGGCTTTGACCCAGGAGAGCAGAAATTCACCCGGAGTCAGGCAAGGTGTCCCAGCCGTGGCGACAGGTGGTGGCATAGTGTCCTGGGGCTGCTGGGACAGAGGGCCACAGACTGGGGGCTCAAACAACCGTAATGTACTCTCTCACACAGTTCTGGAGGCCAGGAGGCCAGAATCAGGGTCACTGGGCCGAAACCAGGTGGCGGCAGGGCCATGCTCCCTCCTGAGGCCCTAGAAACGGAAGTTCCCGGGGCCTCTTCCAAGAGCCGTGTTCCTCGGCGGACGGGGCACCACACCCACCGCTGCTGCCAGGCCCCTGCTCAGATGCCCGAGGCTGAAAGAGGCCCCTTCTGCACGTCCACCCCCAGAAGCTGGAGAGGCAGTGCCCGAAAGTAAGGCTCAGGTCCCGCAGGCAAAGGTCCAGGCTGCCCGAGCCTCCAGCCACTGGGTGAACGTGGCCCATCACAAAAACCCTCTGGGCCTCTGC
This sequence comes from Panthera onca, assembly GCF_046562875.1. Taxonomy (NCBI): domain Eukaryota; kingdom Metazoa; phylum Chordata; class Mammalia; order Carnivora; family Felidae; genus Panthera; species Panthera onca. The sequence continues at coordinate 219,434,232 of NC_138346.1, read as the reverse complement.
TTCCTCGTCTCTGAAATGGGGAGAGCGATGCAGGCACCGGAGGGCAGGAAGGGGGTGCCCGAGGGGCCCCTCGAAGGAACAGAGGCCCCGGCCAGTGTTCAATTCCATTCGGGTCAAAAATGAAAGCCTGTGGTCACACAGCCCCAGGGCCCAGACTGGGACCCAGGCCCACAATAGCTGAAACCTAGACCCGGAGCCTTCTCCGTGGCTGCGAGGGCCTATGATGGAAATGCGGAGAGCCCACGGGCGGCACAGAACATCTCCGGGCTCACCCACGTTCTCCCGGCACGGCTGCCACGCCAGGCACTCGCCTCGGCTTGTCCCAGACGCTCCCGGGCCACATTCCCTGGGGGGGAAGCATGCACCAGGTAGGGCAGGGACCAGGCGGGCAGCCAAAGGCAGACCCACCCCCGCCCCCCGGCGAGGAAACAGTTATCCTGAGGATCTCAAAAACCTGTCCCATCACTGCCCAGGGAAGGGGTCTTGGCTGCAGGCCCCGCTTCGGGGTGGGCTCAGCCTGCCACAGACAGAGCAGCCCTCCCTGACCCCGGCACCACACGAGTCTGGCTATGCTGACGGGCCATCCAGGGGTCCACTCGGGGTCCTCTCCCTGCCCCACCCGGCCGGCAGTTCCAAGGACAGGGTGGATCAAGGGTCCACAGGTAACCCGGGAGTTTCTGTGTGTGACCTGCTAGCCAGTTTCCAGATCGAACTCCACATCCTGGGTCCAAGGAGACTGTGAGCTCCCTGGGGGCAGAAAACGCCACACACATTTCATGGGGTTGCCATGGTAACTGGCAGGTCCAAAAGCGTTTTGCCGGATGGAATTAAATTCACACCAGGCACCTCCACATTTGACCGTTGAAATATCACGTTACAATCATTTGTAACAACGGCAATTAGAGGCCCAATGGCTGTGAGCAGGGGTGCGGCAGGGGGACCAGGCAGAGACGGGAACCATCGAGCCGTCCTCGTCCTCGGGAGACAAAGGAAAGGAGGCGTCCGGAGGCCCACCGAGCAAGATGCCAAGAAGGCACTGAAAGAAAGCAAGGAAGCCGCCCTGATCTCAGGAGCAGGCAGGCGCTCTCAGGGCGGGGTCGGGCAAGGCCAGTCCTGACGGCCACCAAGGCTGGGCTCCTGCATCATCTTGTGATGAATTCAGAGATTTTATTCTTCAGAGAAGTTCTAGGTTCCGGGAAAAAATCGAGCAGGAAGCGCAAGGACTTCACGCGCTGCCTTCTCTGCGGACACAGGGTCCCCGTTGCCAACTCCCTGCCTTCGAGGCACATTCACCCCCACGTGGGCAGGACTGACGAAGCATCTGTAACTAAGCCCACGGCTCACGCGAGGGCCGCTCTCGGTGTTGGGCATTCCGGGGGTCTGACAAACGTGTGCCGCCGTGTGTGCACCAATGACATTAAGTAGCTTCGCTGCCCTGAACATCCCCCGGCTCCCCACCTGTCCACCTGTCCTCCCCCAGCCCCGGCAACCACCGATCTCTGCGCTGTCTCCCTGGCTGTGCCTTTTCCAGTCAGCCCTCCAGCTGGAATCATACACCGTGGGGCCTTTTTGGACACACTTCCTTCACTCAGCGATCGGTGTTTAAGGATGCTCAGCTGTTCACGTGGTTTTCCAAGAGAGGACAGCCTGGGCGGCCAGGGAAAGCTCCAGGTTCAAGGGAGTCCTTCCCAGGGCCAGAGAGGCTGGGGGGAAGGGGGTCCCATCAACACCCTCCCCGTCTGTGGTCTCCAGGGCAACCAGGGAAACCAAGAGTGGGTCGCCTAGAAATGGTCGGACAGGCCTCACCCGCTCTGGATTTCCAGGGTCACCTGGCAGTCCCCTCTGGAAGAAGGTTGTAGAGACAGGTCAGGAGTGGGGTGCTGCGTTCTCCCTCTTTGGGGCCTCCCCCAGAGGATTCCAGGGGCCAGCTCTCGGTCCCCGTGTCCCTAGGGCCAGGCACAGAAGTGGCCCGGGATCAGGTGAGGCGGCAAGTTCTCAGAAGCATCTGCTGAATACACCCTGTCTCCGCAAAGCAGAGGGGTCGTGGAGGAAGAGGCCCACCCGGCAGGAGACCGCCTTCGGATGGGGAGGTGGGCACAGTCCCACCAGGCAGAGGCCGCCGCCGGCTCCAGCCGCGAAGGCGGCAGAACAAGGAAATTCGAGCTCCAAGCGGAGCTCTGGGGGCCTGGCTCCGTCGAGGCACAGGGCTGATCGCACTCGGCTGCCAGTCCCAGAGGGGCCCGGAGGTGTGACATGGGGTGCGGGTCCAGGCAGGGTTGGCGACGAGGGGCCCTGAAGGCTCCCCAGCGGGCCCCCCAGCGGGCCCCCCAGCAGGCACAGTTCAGGAAGCAGGTCCACCCGCGGCTGGACCAGAAGGGCTCCGTCACCTCCTGCCATCAGCCCGGGACACAGGACTGCCTCTCCCGACTTCAGACAGAGTTTCTCTGTTTACTCTGAAACTTATCGGGTTTGGTCTGTTTATACAAATCAGCCTTCAAATATGTGGGAATGGGGCTTTTTTTTTTTTTTCCATTTGTTTCCCAGAAAACAAGACAAAATGTAAAAGGCCCAGAAGGGAGCCAAGAACATTCCTCGGTTCCCCCAATGTCCAGGTCTCCACTCTGCCCCCCCCTCCCCCGCAGCGCCTTCCCGAAACAGCTCAGTGCTTCGGGGGCTCCGGCCACACCCACAGCAGGAGCGACGCTTAGGAAGGGCTGGTGTGGGCCGAGCCATGCACACTCTTCTGTGTGTGTGCACGTGTGCATTGTGTGTGCGTGCCTGTATTGTGCACACGTGTGTGCATGGGTGTCTGCACTGTGCACGTGTGAGTGCACATGTCTCTCTGTGTCCCAAGAACCTGGACTTCCGGACTCACGTCCAGTCCACCCACAGCCGATCTAATCCCCTGCATGGTTGAGACCCGAACGGCACAACCCGGAGGCCCCGGCGGCCCCGCCACAAGGCGTCCACCCTCCGGTCTGGACAACAGGATGTGACACCCTCTCTGCATCTCGCTCAGTTTCTAGGCCAAGATCAGGAAGGACCGGGGGGGAGGGGGAGCCCTGCACGTCTCCATTCTTTCCCGAAGCAGAGTCCGAGGCCTCGCTGGGAGCCCAGCCCCCGCCCCCCAACGCACCAAGCTGGGCTCTGACACCTTGCTCCACGCCTGGATGCCCCTCACACCTCCCTGGTGTGAGACCCCAGGAGCCCCCGCGGCCAGGCCCACCCCATCCATCCAGGGCAGCAGCGGCGGCTACAGCAGAGGGGAGGAGGGGGCGCCTTTCAGGACTTACCCCCGGGCGGGCAGGCCGCTCCCCACAAGCTTCCCCAGAGAAGCATCCCGCTGCCCACCGCGGACCTCTGCACCGCCGGCCTCCATCTACGCTCCTTCTTAGCCCACACGAGGGTCACTTCCCTGGGGGCCACCCACTCTGCGGGCCAGCTCAGCCCTCTGCGCAGCCTGGGCCCCTAGACACACACACACGTCACCCGCGCCTCCACATGCGGCTGTCCTACCTGCCCACACCCTCAGCAGATACTCGTCTCCCCCGAGCTTCACGACTGTCTCTCTGGAGGTCACCGGAGACCTTGAGGGCGAGTCCCTACAGGCCCAGCGTTGGGCCCCGTGCTCGGTCCCGGCAGGCACCCCAAAGCTATGGGGTCCAACAGGCGGACAGACAGATGGACGAAGTTAGTGCAGAGGAGCACAGAACCAACCCACAGAGTGGCTGCTCACCCGGGACCAGGTCCTCTGGTGACCGCACGCCCGCCCCCGGGGACTGCCCCCAGCAGCGCCTGGTACACAGGGAAAGCCAACAAACATTCGTTGGAAGAGGGTTTCCTGGAAGATTAAAGGTGGTGATTATCTCACTTGGGATTTGGGTGCAAGTGCTCAGTTTTCCAGAAAGAGCCCTCCTCTGGGTCCCCGGATGCCTGCAGAGGGGATGAGGCTGGGGTTCGGGGCTTAGAATCCAAGAGGCCCTCAAAGGCCCAACCCACAGATAGGAACACACACGGGAGACGATGGTGCTGCCACCTCGGTGTCTGGAGCCTCGGGCCCTGCGGTGTCCACGCCCCACCCCCAGGGCCCGGGGGCACCTCCCGGCCATGCCTGCGGCTCCCGGCACAGAGGCTCCAAGTGCCCGCCAGCCTGCACCTGCCCCGGTCTTTGCAGTTGCGGGAAAGGGGCCCCTGTGCCCCCCACCTCTCAGACCAGATCCCGGGAGACGCCTCTTGCCCTCACACTGCACGCGGAGCCCCAGGCTAGCAGCACCCGCCCCTGGCCTGTACCCACCGGCGGCCTCCTCTCCCCTCCCTGCCAGCCCCGCCTCTCTGCCCTGGCCCGATGTCCCTCTGGCCACCGGCCGTCCCAGCATGAGCCACCACGGCTACCCGGGCTTCCGGCCTTGGCGCCTCGGGTGGTCCCCGAAGCACAAGTCTGCCCCTCCCCCCCCCCCCGACTTAGAGCCCTCAGCAGTCCGGCGGAAACAAACCCCTGGGACCCGGCCCCCGCCTGGCTGGGCCCTGTGCTGGCCGTGTCCCCCACCTGGACCGGCCAGGCCTTCACACTCGTGTCTGTGGCATGTACTCAAGGCCTCAGAGCCCCCGCCATCCCCACCAATGCAGCCCCCAGACACTTACATCCCTCCTCCTGGCTCGACCCTCACACCTGCCACTCCTGAAATCAGAAATCATCCCCGTGTCTCCTATTATCTGCCCCCAGGACGCGAGCCCCCTTTCCCTGGGGCTCCCAGGCCGTCCCTCCCCTTTCTTGCCCAGGACCGGTCTGGGTCTCATCTTCTTCTTCTCACAGTGTCCCTCAGGCCTCAGCAGCTGTCAGAGGTGACACCGGATGACACCAGGCGTCACGGGGCTGGGCTGGCTCAGAAGCAGCTGAGGAAATGACCCCAGAGCTCCCAGGCAGCCTGGTGCACCTGCTCTGGCTTCTCGTCGCCACCAGGGGGCGCCGGTGCCCCACCCTGACCACCCAGGCCGGGAAAGGCGGGGGCCCGGAAGGGGTCTGCGGCCCTAACCCTCTCTGTGCCTTCCCGCTGCCCGGGCCACACTCTGGAAAGGATGGCAGGGCTGGGCGGCCCTGGGGGCACCGCTGGCTGGACCAGGGCTGAGGGACCCATTTGCAAGGGTCACCCCCAGCCAGCCTCTGGGCCTTGCCCACCCCACCCGCAGAGCCCAGTGCCCACTGAGGGCAGAGGTCAACATGGACGATGGTTTGGGACACGACGTGGCCTTCTGTGGACATCTGCCTGGCGTGGGGTGAAGCCCGGGGGCACACCGCTGGGTGCACAGGGCCGGCTGCCTGGCCTCAAGTCCCACCAGGCCTGGGTGCCGGGGCCCCCAAGGTAACGTCTTCCTGGCAGGAACCCCACCCCACCCACCACCCCTCAGGGCCCCCAACACCTTCCAAGCACCCGGAGAGCTGCCCACCCCAGCGCGTCCCAAGGAAAGGAACAGGTTGCTGGAAGGTTTGCAGGTGGGCCTGGCTACAGATCACCTGTATCACTCATTCGTTCATTCATTCATTCATTCATTCACACAGCCCACAGAGAGCCAGATCACCCATATCATTCATTCATTCATTCATTTGTTCATTTATTCGTTCGTTCGTTCATTCACTCATTCACACAGCCCACAGAGAGCCAGATCACACATATCATTCAGTCATTCGTTTGTTCATTCATTCATTCGTTCATTCATTAATTCATTCACATAGCCCACAGAGCCAGATCACCCATATCATTCATTCATTCGTTCATTCATTCATTTGTTCATTCGTTCATTCACTCGTCTGTTCATTCATTCATTCATTCATTCATTCATTCACACAGCCCACAGAGAGCCCAGCAGGGCCCCGGCCTGGCGCCTGCCCTCCAGAACACACAGGGAGGCGCCGCAGCCACACATGCTTCAGAACACAGTCCAACCTGTGAAAGGAGGGGCTGGGGCCAGTGTCCGGCTGCCTCCGATCCCTGAGTTCGCGGGTCAAGGCAGCCTCCCAGCACAAGCACCATCCCGAAGCCTCTGAGGGGATCCAAGTCCCCACCCGCCCGGGGAGACACTCCTGCTCTGGGACAGCCAGGCGGGCCCAGGCAGCTGTGCAAGGCTGAGGGCCCGACTGCCCCCTTCCTGGAGCCTGGCCTCGGAAACGGGCAGGTTCAGCTCGTCGACACTCACCGCCGGGAGCGGGACAGGTGCCTTCTGCAGCCCCACCCGGGCCACCCCCAGTGCCCCAGCCTGGCTGCAGCTGGGAAACAGGAAATGACACAGGCTGGGCCCCGATGCCGTCCACATGTGCTCTGGCCACGCCCGCGGGGAGCAGAGTGTCTGTGGCCTCCAAGGGCTAGCGGAGGTAGCCAGCCTGGGCCCCCAAGCCACGGGGGCCACACTGCCCAAGACCCTCCTTGCAGGATCTCCTGAGGCTTCCCAGGTGGACTCGCCAGGCTCTTTGTGACAGCTCTGGGCCCAGCAGGTGCATCCGGGGCCGGCCGGGCCAAGGTGGGGCATCTCCCAATCCCACACACCCAAGGGCCAGAAACCTTGGCACCTTCCCCCTCAGACCAGAACGCGGGGGCTCAGCCAACCCTGTGCTCCCAGGACACAGGAGATGGGAGGGCCCGGGAGGCTGTGGGCAGAGTGGCCAGCACGGCCTGCACCCATCCCGTGTCCACGCCTGGCACCACAGCTCAGCCAAGCAACGAACAGGCTGCCCAGCTCAGCCCTGCACCCAGTGACCCCGAGGAAAGACAGACAGGGGGACAGTCGCTGCCTCTGAACACCACCCCCCGCGAACCTCAGTGTCCCCACCTACAAAGTGAGGTGGGGGCTGTGTCGATGTCAGGGGACTCACGGAGCAGTGTGAGCACCCGGCAGAGTATCACATCCCGGCTCCCTAGTCCCATAGCCTCTGCAGGGCCGTCCCGAGGGCGGTGACCTCGTGTGCAGCTCAAATTAGGGACAGGCTGTGTGAGTTCCAGACGTGCCCACCAGTGGACGAGTTCTCCCCCTGGGGCCTGGAGGGAGAGGTCCTTGCATGCGTCTGGTGCCCAGTGCCAAGGACTGTGCCAGGGCCAGCCACCCCATCCCGGCCACCTCCTCCCCAGGACCACCTCCCACCCTTCTAAGGGGTCCTCATCAACCCGGGAGTGGCCAGAGATGCCCGCCCTGGAAGGCAGCAGCTCCGGGGAGGTGGGGATCTGTCCTGGACGCGGCCAGACCCCACCCTCAGTCCGGAAGACAGCCCCGGAGGGGGGCAACTCCAGCCAGAGAGGGCTGGGGGTGAACAGGCCAGCACTGGGCACAGGCACAGAGACCCTAAAGTGATGGCGGTCCCCAGCAGGTGAGGGAAACCAGGACAGGGAGCCAGAATTCTGGGGCTGGGCCCACCGGCCTGTGCCCAAGGCCCTGAAGGAGGCGCTCAGGAGACCTCAGCTCCCAGCCCGGCCACTCTGACTTCCAGGGCGAATCCGGGTCCCCGGTACTGGATCCCGAGTCCCTGGGGAGAACAGAAAGGCCCAGCGGCCTCAGCGCTCACACAAACCGCTGGCCCTTCTCCAGAGGCCGTCTCGCCTAGCTTGCAACAGGCGCCCAAACCTAGCCAGCATCGGGCAGAGCCGTCCGCCCTGCGTGCCCACCAGGACGCAGCCGCAGCGCAAATGGGGACGTGTGGCCGCGCCCACCTGGCTAGGAGGGTGATGCTTGCAGGACAAGGTGTGAGCTCGCCTTTCCTGACAAACAAGTCATGTCACAGGTTTGCCAAAACTCGCCCTTCCTTTCCCCTGAGCAGACAAGGCCCCGCCAGGCCTTGGGAAGGGAAGGATGAGCGCAGAGCCAGCCCGTCTGACAGCCAGGGCCATGCCGGGGGGCGTTGGGCTGCCCCAGGGGGCTGGAAGAGTGAAGGCGGGGGCACTCCTTCTGTCTGTGGGGCCACCGAGTCCGGGACGTAATCCCCAGCTGGGAGCTGGGGCTAAGCGCCCGGGTGTGCAGTGTCCAAGAATCTTCCCAAATTCCCAGTTAAACCAAGTGGCCACAGGTCCGCCGGGCTTCTCTGCCCCAGGGGCTCACAGGCCCGCACCCACCAACACGTACTGTAGTTGGCTCAGGGTCGAGAGTCCCCAAGTCAAGGCGGCCACATCCACTGGGGAGAGCACGGACGGACGCGTGGGGCGCCTGCACTCCGTCCTGCTCCGGACTGGCCTCGAGACTGGCTCTGCAGAAACCCAGCCCACAGCAGGACGGGCAGCAGCACGGGGCTCGGTGGGGATGCGGCCTCCTCCCTCCAGAGACCTCTGAGTGCGGGGCTGGCTGTAGAGGGCCCCACAACGGAAGGCTAATGCACAGGTTCATCTCGCCCTGGCCCCAAATGGCGGGGTGACCTCCCCGGTACCCGGGGCTCCCAGCGGAGATGCTGGCCAGAGAGGCTGACAGGGGCAGGGACTCCCGTGCGGCCGGAGGCCGGTCTGGCAGGACGTCGGCACCCTTGGCCACCACCCCCTCCTCCTGCGGTAGCTGCCCTGTTGTCAGCTGGCCTGGCTCTGCGCGATGCTGCCCAGGCCCCACTTCGACCCGGGCACAGAGGGCCAGGCCCTGCTCTGGAATGCCTGGAGCCGCCAAGACCCGCGAGCAGATTCCGGGATGCCGAGGCCAGCTCCCTGCTTGCAGACCCCTCGTTAATTATCCTGCCGAGATGGGGAGGCAGGCACGAGCCCCAGGAATCCTGAAAACGAGCAATCAGCACATTTCCTGGAATTTGCCCCCGGAACAGCGCTGGGCGGCCAGCGCTTGGCAGGTGGGCGGCCAGCGCTGGGGGATGGGGTAGACAGGAGGCTGAGGCGCTCTCCAAGAGCCCTGAAAATAGCCGGGGGTCCGGACTCACCCGGATCTGCTGTGCTCACCGCCCAGGCCCTTCCCCCCACAGTCTCGGGGCACTGCTGGGATTGCAGACAGGGACGTGGCGGCCGAGGGGCCCAACCGCTAAGGAGGCAGCACCAGGCCCAGAAAGGGCTCCTGAGCGCAGGGCTGCACGAGGCAGGAACTCCGTAGGAATTCAGACCCCAAAGCCTCTGCCGAGCCACAGAAGCCCCCACAGGGGCAGATTTCTGGGGCAGCGAGAAGGGGCCCAGCACGGCGGGGAGCTCACTCGGGAGGTGCCCCTTCCTGCATGGGGGGTCCTCACGGGGGGGTGGAGGGAGGACCCCCATGGCTTCCTACGCAAGTTCCTTTCACAGGTGCCCATCCTCACCTGTGCGGAGACGGTCTCTCTCGTGTCCAGCCTGAGAGCTCCCCAAATGCAAGGACCACCCCCCATCTCACACTAGCATCCCCGGGCCCCTCCAGCTAACTGTCCCGACCTGAAAGCCCATCTTTCCACCCCTCCTGGAGTGGGCACCCGCCTGGGCCCACCACGGAGGCCTCCCCAGCTCTGCTCCCCTCTACTGGCGGAGAAAGCCCGAGGCAGCGACGGTCTGAAGGACCCAAGGGTGCAGGAGGGCAAGGGGCAGCCTCTGTACGGAGCAGGGTCCCTGAGGGCCGGGGGACAGCAGCCTGCCCAGCTCAGCTCGGCCCAGCCCTTCCTCTGTCCAGATAGAAAGCGCCAAGCCATCAACCCTGGCCAGCTGGGTGCCGTACCATCGGGCACTGCTGCTTCCTGGCCAGCGGGCAGCTGCCAGGCTCTACAGTCCAGTGGACCCCCGGGGAAAAGTTTCCAGAGGCCCGGGAGAGGCCCCTTGGCCCCAAACATGCAGGAGGGAGTTCCTGCAGTAGAGTCTGTCAATTCCAAGGTGACGACAGTCTGGGGACCCACATGGGGTACCCGTACTGCACAGACCCCCAGACACCACCCAGGGTCCCTCAACCCCAGTCAGTGGGGGGCCCCCAGGAGCATCCGGTCCTGCCCTGGTTGGTGCAAGAGGCTGTTTACACTGAGTCACCACAGACCCCAAAAACTCAGGAAGTGACAGGGCTCAGTGTTCCCATCTATAAAACGGGACGAGCATCCAGCCCACGCAGGGTACGCCCCAGGACCGCCCTTGTAAGGGAAGAGCACTCCACGGAAAAGTCTGGGCCAACCCTGGGGAGGGAGGGCCAGGGCAGTGTGGCCGAGGCGGGCAAAGGGCAGGTTCACAGGCTCCTTTCAGGAGACCACCCATGAGGATGAGGCAGGGATTGTAGCCTGGGGCAGCACAGGGAGGGGAGGCGCGGAGGCCGTGTCCTCTTATCTGAGCCTCGACCCTGCCTGGACGGTAGGCCCCATGTGGGCGGGGGCCATCGAGATGCCCACTCAGCAAATGCCCAGCCGGGGCGAGCTCACGGCCCACCCCCAGGAGAGTTGCCCTGTGGCTCTCGGCTATAATTATACCATAAGACCACCCGACTCTGAAGTCAGCCCTGGGAGGGGCCCACAGCCCCACTGGGCACGAGGCCTGCCTGGAGGCCACAGTCATCCCAAAAGACAGAGGCGCCTTTGTGGTTGGCTGGAGCAGGGCGGGCGGGGGGGGGGGGGGGGGGGGGGGGAGGAGGTGGCCGACCTGGTAGTTAAGTGATTCACTGTATGAACACGAACACCCCTCCCAGAGTCAGCCGCTTTGAAAGACCTGTTCGATTCTGCACGTGGTTGGTCTCCACTGTCCCGGAGCAGACACCGTCTGCAGACACACGGCCCTGCAGGGATGCGGCCCGGCCCGAGTGCGGGATGGACCCGCAGTGACCACCCATGGCCCAGCCGACTGTCAAGGGCAGCGGGACCGAGGCCAGAGGGCAGAGTCGATGCCACTACCCACCCCTGCATTTGAGCCAGCAGGCCTCCCCTCCCAGGGGCTGCAGGGCTCCCCTCCCCCACACCCCCAGTGCCAGGAAGCAAGAGTCACTGGGCAGACGCCCAGGGCCACCTCCTGCAGGGAACTGGGGCTCTGGAAATTTCGGGAACTCTCTTCGAGGGAGGGGCTTGGTGCAGCTAAAGCAGGTGTGCATGGAGAAGACAAAGCCCACGGCCAGTCCGCCCACCCGGGGTGGGGGGAAGCAGGGCAGAGCGGGCCGCCTGCAGCCGGAGGAGAGCCACGCACGGCAGGCCCCCACGTGTCTGGGTTTTCTCATGACCCAGAAACTGGACCCAGCTCCTCAAAGGCTAGAGCCTGAGGGCAGCCTCCCAGGGAAGCCAAGGTGTGTCCCCGGCTTAGGCGAAAGGTGCCAGGTGCCCACAGGGGACGCCCCCAACTCCTGGGCTCAGAAAGCAACCTCACACTGACAGCCAGCACGACTCAAATGGCCCTGCCACCCCACACGGCTGGTGCAGGGAACGGCGCAGGGAACCCACAACCGTGGCCCAGGACCAAGGTCAGAGGCAGGTCAGGACAGGTTAACCCGAGGCCACGCCCACAGGACAGTGGCTGAGCTGCCTCCGAGGGAATCGGGCCAGCGTAGGGCCACTGTGGCTGCCGGCCTCAGGACAGCAACCCCGTGGCAGGTGGCAGGACCACAGAGGTCCTGGAACCTGGCCTCTGCGGGCCGTGCCCTCCAAAACGAGACAACCCTGACCCAGGGCCCCAGCCCCTCCGAGGAGGGCAGCGCTGGCCCCTCGATGAGCTGGTCACAGCGGTTGGCCAGGAGCAGCCCTTGATGGTGTCTGGACCTCGGGCCGGGGGTCGGTCTCCCACCCTCAGACACAGTGGGCAGCACAGAAGGGTGGCCTGGGAGGGCCTGCTTCCTCCCTGTTGATCAGTCATCCCAATTTAGAAACAGAGTCGCCCTTGAGGCCTGCCTCCTGCCCCCCACCCTCGGGGCAGCAGCCTGTTCCTGCCGCTCTGTTTCCCTGCACAGCCGCCTCTGGGGTCTCCCATCCGCTGGCTTCCTGCTCAGAAGGCAGACTGTCAGGGTGCAGAGGCTCCAGGCAGGACCGCTGACGTCTCTCCCTGCTGGGTTGGTGTGAGGGCAGAGCAACAGATCACACTAGGTCCCCAGGGGCACCTGCCAGGTGGCCCTGGGAAGCAGGTCTTCCGCCAGCTCAGAGAGGGAGGCTAAGGGCCCTGAGGGTTCCAGGCTGACCCTCCTGCGGCCCCCCCCCCCCCCCGGCCCTCCAGGCCAAGCTGGCTCACTGTCTCCTCTCTGTGCCTCTGCTCCAGCCTATCTTCCACCTGGAAAGCCCACCCTGAACCACCTGCACCTCCCCAAACCTTCCCCAGCCCACAGGCCCTCTTCCTCCAGGAAGCGCTCCGGGCTGCGCTCTGTTGGGCCTCGGTGCTGATGCCCTGATCGGTCAGCTGGACCCGAGAGCCAGAGTCCCAGAACTGCCTCAGAGACCTGCCCAACCCACCCATTTTACAGGTGAAGAAACTGAGGCCCAGAAGGGAACAAAAGCCAAAGCTTCTTGGACCCAGAAGGTACCTAGAGATAACCCAAGCCTGAGTTCTCAGTCTGCTTCTTACCCAAGAGGTCAAGTGAGATCAAGTCACAAGAAATGACCAGCGGCTCGGTCACGACGCCCAGTGCAAAAGCAAGCTGTGTCCCTAAATGTATGTGTTTCTTGCCTGTTTTTTCCTTAAGACCCCATGCCCGGGGCCAGGAAGCACTCGCGTCACCGGCAGGTACTGGCTCACTCAGGAGCACGCGCTTGTGAGCCGGGTGCAGGGGTGGGACAAAGCCGTGTTTTCTGCTGGTGAGAACATTCCTGGTGGATCTGCAGGGCCCCCGGAGCCCAACAAGGGACAGCTACTGGCCCTGCTCTGCTGACATGCAGCTCACCCCCAGGGCGGGGAGGCCCCCAGTCCTGGGGGGGTGTCCCTACCAGAGGGCCCACATGTGAGCAGCACCGTCCGGAAGCTCAGGCACGCTGTGCATGCAGTTACCGCAGGAACAAGGGACAGTCCCCAGCCAGCCGGTCATCTACCCTCAGGCCCTCACGCCCAGCAGACCGGGCCTCTGGGGGGAGAGAGCACCGCCCCCACCACAAGCCTCTTCCACGGAGACGCCCTGTGCCTCACCTGCGCTGGCACCTGGGCCTTGCACGAAACACCATTTGATCCCCACCCAACAGGAGTGACTGGGGTCCAGGATGCTGTGCGCGGTCACACTGGCCCACCTACGGGACACGAAGCTGGCCCTGGCGGCGGAGGGCCTGGGCCGGGTGGGGTGGGGGCTCTGCTGCGGGTGCCCGGGGCCCAGCCCCCCACACCCCGCCCCACGCCCCGGGCTCTGCCCGCACAGGCCCCCTTTGTGTCCCCTGGCTCCTGCAGAAAGCCTTCCGCCTTCCGGAGGGGGGATGGGGGCGGGTGGAGGTGGAACAAAGGGGCTAAGCCACCGGGGGCCCCGAGGCCCCCAGCCCCAGGGAGAGGGGGCGGGCGGGGGAGGGCTCTTCCTAGGGCCCCGCCCCCTCCACGCTCCACCATTCACACAGCTGGGTCCTTTCCTCCCCCCTCTCTTTTGTTCAAACGAAAGAATTTGGGGGAACCAGAAAAAATATGGCTTTTATTTTCAAAACTGGAAGCAATTATAACTGGGGGGTTGGTTAAATATTGCCAACTGTGCTGAGGCTCAGGTCTGCCTCATCCGGACGGAGGAGAGACTGGAAGGTGGTGCTGGTGGACGTTTGGGCAGCAGCACAGACAACGGCTGTCCCTGCAGGCGGCCCAGCCCTTCCACCTGGCCCTGCACACCCACCGTGCACACCCAGCCTCGCACACCCAGCCCTACGCACCCACCTGTGTGCACCCAGCTTTACACGGCCAGCCCCACACACCTACCTGGGCACACCAAGCCTTGCACGCCCAGCCCCACACACCCACCTGGGCACACCCAGCGCTGCACACCCACCTATGCACACCCAGCCGTACACACCCATCTATGCATACCCAGCTTTACACACCCAGCCCTATACACCCACCTGTGCACACCCAGCCTTGCACGCCCAGCCCTATACACCCACCTGTGCACACCCAGCACTACACCCCCAGCCCTGCACCACACCCAGCCTGCCCACCACCCCTGCACACCCAGCCTTGCACACCCAGCCTGCACGCCCTCACACCCAGCCCTCACCCAGCCCTGCATAGCTGGCTCTGCACACCCAGCCTCTCTTCTAGGAGACGGCGCCTCATGAGGCAGCCCAGCAGCTGCCCTCCAGCTGGACCTGCTGCTTCTTGAAAGCCACATCTGTCCCACCCCTGACCAGCCACTCCCGGAAAGCCGACCTACCCCAGAGGACTCGGGCTGGTCACAGGGTGTACACGGCAGGGTGGGGACTTGGAGATCTGCCCCTCTCTCTCCAAAGCAGGTCTTGACGGGGCCCCACTGAAGCCTGGTGCGGGAAGACGGTGGAAGTTTCCAGGCACCCATTGCCCCAGCTCTGCTGAGACGTGACCAGCTACGTGGCCTCCCTGATCCCGGTTTCCTCTTCCACCAAGTGGATAAACTGAGGGTTCGGTGAGACGGCTCAAGTCTCCAGGCCCAGAGAGGCCCCCTGATGTGAACGCGGGGAGTGGGGGCTGCTCTGGAGGCAAAGCCAAGCCTAGAGCCCAGGCCCGGAAGCTAGAGGACAAGGCATGTGAGCACGGCTCCCCCCTCCCTAAGACCCCGTGTGTGGATCTGAGCCCACCGAGCACGTGTCCTGGCCAGACAGGCCCCCTCCCATGGACACAGGGTCACTTGCTGACGCTGAGCTCCCCCCACTTGATGCTCCCTCCCCATTCTGCCTCTGCAGGCCTCATGCCCCCCACCCCTGGCCCCGTGAGGCCAAGTGTCAGGGTCTCTGGGTGGGGGAGGCTGCTCATCAGAGACAGCACCAGCCCTCGAGACTCGGAGCTGGCCACCTGGACAGAGTCAGGCCAGGAGCGGGGGTGGCTGATGGCTGACAGGAAGCAGGGCATGGGAGGAAGGCCGGCCCTGAGGGGGTCAGGGCAGGTGTCCCCAGCTGCTTCCTGGAGGACGTGACCAAAGACAGGCCACACTCCAGCATCCCCTCACTGCCCTCCCCCCGCGGCAGGGACCACAGAGCATCCGTGCTGCCGACTTGGTAAGTCACATCCCTGACCCAGCAACGGCCCCAAAGCCAGCTCACCCCGGGACCAAGATGTGTCTCTTTCTCCAGCCTGCCTGGGGCGGGGGGTCACAGCCCACAGAGGGGCTCAGGGTCCTAGAGGGCACAGGGCAGGCCCCCCAGCACCCAGAGGGCTTGAGAGACAGCGGGCCTCACTCCCTGGCCCAGGCATCGGTCCTCCCGGCACACAGAGCCCATGAAGCAGCGGGACTGAGGAGCTGGCTGAGCAGAGAACCTTCCAGCTAACAGAGGGTATCAGAAAAGCCACCAACCCGCCAGCTTGTGCAATGGTCAGCACCCTCAGCTACCGGCACCTGTCTCCCCAGGACCCCTACCCTCAGCCCATGCTGGGGACAGCAGGGGGGCCATCACACGTGAACATGCAGGGACCAGAGAGAGGGCCGGGTCTCCTCTATAAACAGAGAGCCTCCTGCTCCCTGCAATTTCCTGATGCCCACCCTCCCCCTGGTTGCCCGCTGGGCATCCGAAGCATTGAAGCATGGTGCAGGACGAACGCCCTGAAAGAAGCCCCCAGCCGCTCACCAGGAGCAAGTTCAAAGCACCGGAAGCCGTCGGGAGTATTTCACTTCCCCCGGCGGCCGTGGCTCTGCGCCCCGTTGCGACAGGACCCGGAAAGCTACACGTTCAATGAAGGCACCGCAGACCGAGCAGGAAACCCCAGAGAGGGGAGCTCTCGCTGATCTCACAGAGAGATTAGGATGAATGCCTGCGGGGGTTCCTGTGACACGTTTTCACGCACTTGTACTCACTTTCCTTACAGAAACCCCGTCACCCGCACGTCTGCTCCAAGACCCAGCCCCCCTCCCAGCACCCCGACGGCACGTTGTTAAAAGGAAAACCGCAGGCCCCCAAAATGGCACCACGTAGTTTACGACCCAAGACCCAACCTGACTGCAGCTCAAAGCCCCGGGGGTGGGGGGGTGGTCATCACCCATAAGCGGTCATCGCGGGAACCCTGGTTGGCACAAGGAAGCAAACCGGTAGATTCCGCTCCCCTTAGGAGGCCCCCCTTGCCTGCAGCCAGGGTTCTTGGCTGACAATTTCCTTTTTCCTGCCCTTTCTCTCTCTCTTTAAAAACCTTTCCTTTCTGTAGCCCCCGGGAGCTCCCCTCCCCCTTGTTATATGGGATTCTGCCCGGTTCATGAATCGATTCCTAAAGCCAATTCGATCTCTGAAATTCGCTCCGTTGAGTTTCTGCTATTTAACAGCGTGTAGCGTGGCTGGGTTTTCGTGACACGTCACTTTACAGCCGTGCCCAGTTTTACTGAACCAGTCGCCTCCGATAGGACCCTGGCTGTCCCCCATCTTTGGGGATGCAGGAGCCTCCAGCAAGGCAGGAATGCCGTTTGCAGACCCTGGGACGGGCCGCTTCCTGGCCGCCCCGTAGCCCGACAGGTCCCTGCCCATCTCTCCAGGGGAGGCCACAACTGGACAGGCTCTAAGAGGAAGGGGTGTGGAGGCATCGGTGGTGGAAGGGGGTCTCAGGGTCCCCCCTCCTCCCAACAACTTCAGATGAGCCGCAGGGAGCAGGGTGAGGGGCTGAGAGAATGCCCAGCCGTCCACTCACCGTACTGACAGCGGGGACCCTGGAACCCTCGGGGACAGCGGCACAGCTGGACTGAGCTGGGCGCGCAGTGACCGCCGTTAAAACAGAAGCCAGCGCTGCACCGGGCTGTGGAGAGAGGAGAGAAGGTGTGTGAGAAGGGGCCACAGCCTAGGGGCAGCCCCAGCCCAGCCACCAGCGACCCTGGGGACGGTCCCTGAAGTCTCCCCATAAGGCCAGGCCTGGAGCTGGATGGGACCCAGATCCTCACCACAGACAGCAAAGCCCAGACTACGTCTTGAAGCCCGAGCCCTTGAACCTTGGCTGGCGGGGGGGAGGGGGTTCCCGGGCCTGCAGTCCCAACCCTGCCACCAGATCAGGGTCCAGCTCTGTTCTGTCTTGGGTCATGCACTGGCCCAACACCACCAGAGCCTGCAACACCCCCCCACACTTTCTTGAGGAGGTGGGGAAGGAGTCCGGGCCAGCAGGGGAACAGCCCCCCACTGAAAGGAAGGCTGCAGGCTTGGCTGAGGACCCGCCCCTGTCCAAGGGGACAGGCCCCCCCAAGGAACCCCCCCCACCCCGGCAGCTGAGGGAAGAGGTCGCACAAGCAAACACTGAAGAACTGCCCCCCCCACCCCCCCCAGGCGAACAGAGCACAGGAGCCAGAGCCTGGCTTTCAAATGAGCATGTTTGACACCCGCACAAGGAAGAGGGAGGCTCCCTGTGTGGGAAAGGAACAGGTAGATAGGAAGAAGGACCGAGTAAGAAACCTGGAAACAAAACACGTGAAAACTCGACGCATGGCTGTTACTGAAGGCTGGACGGATGCCTTGCAAAATGACTTAGGGATTTCCAAGGAACAGATGTGTTTTACGCTTCACGTTAGTTCATTTTTTTATTTTTTTTTTAATTTTTTTTTAACGTGTATTTTTATTTTTGAGACAGAGAGAGACAGAGCATGAACAGGGGAGGGGCAGAGAGAGAGGGAGACACAGAATCGGAAACAGGCTCCAGGCTCTGAGCTGTCAGCACAGAGCCCGACATGGGGCTCGAACCCATGAACCGAGAGATCATGTCCTGAGCCAAAGTTGGACGCTTAACCGACTGAGCCACCCAGGTGCCCCGGTTTATTTATTTATTTTGAGAGAGAGAATACCTAGCAGGTTCCATCCACACTGTTAGTGCAGAGCCTGAACCAGGGCTCGAAACCCACAAACAGTGAGATCATGAGCCAAAGTCGAATGCTTAACTGACTGAGCCACCCAGGCGCCCCAACATTAGCTCATTTTTTTAAATGAATTTTATGAATTCCTACTACGGTCCGGGGTCGCGACAGAGGCTCGGCTTGGGGACGCCCCCTCAGGCTGTCAGGGGGGCCAGGACTGTGCCCACAGGACCCTCAGGGGCCCTGGAAGGAACCAGTTGCCCCGAGAGAGTGAGAAATGCCAGGGCAGGCAGAGGTGACCCAGGCCCACGGGACCCACGGGTCTGCTGCCACTGGGTGGCTCTGTTCTCTGAGGGCCAAGCAGGCAGAGGGAGGGCCGAGCCGGGGGAGTCCCGCGTGGCTGGAGAAGCCCCCCAGGAACCACCGTGCACACACCGCCCCACAGCCCAGATGCCTTAGCGGGCAAGGCAGGCGGCTTGGGTGTTGTGCACAGGCGTTCAAGCTCCGGTCTGATATTAGCCAGTGGGTCAGAAAGTCCTGTCAAGCTCCACAACTTGCACACATCGAATACAACATTCTTAGCGACGTTCACACGACCAAGGGTCCCCTCCACACCACTGCCTGAGCCTGAAGCCGCACACGCTACCCGCAGCAGCTGCCAGGGCTGAACCGGTCTCCTCGCCCACGATCTGAGGAGAAAAGGGGGAACACCGCTCTGGTGTACAGAGTGCGGGCTGGAGGTTCGAGGACGGTGACGGTTCACCGAGCGTTCCAGCCCCTCCCCGGACCAGGCCTTGGCTCTGGGGGAAAAGAGGGAGGCTCTGCCCATATCCTCAGGCTGGCAGAGCCCTGAGGGGCGTCCAGTCGGCAGGCTGGCAGATCCCGGGAGCGCAGTCCCCAGGGTGAGGGCGGCACGTGTGGACATCTTCCGTGGCATCTTAGCGCCACTTTCTCTCGAGGTGGGAGGCAAGGAACAGGTGCTCTTGGCTGGAACTCCCCATGTGTGCAGCAGGCGCAGTACCTGCCAGGCCACCTGCCCGGTGGAGGGCCACCCCTCCTCCGCACCGGCCCCGCCCCCTCCACGCGGGGCCCGCCCCTCCACCGTGGCTGGGTTCCCGCACGCAGGCCCAGGCCTGGCCCCCAGAAGGGCCCCTCCGTCGAGCCCACGGCCCCTCCTCTTCCCTTCCTCTGCTGGACAGTAGAGTGGCCTCAGGCGGGACAGGTGTGATCCAGGCTGGCGAGTTTCTCCTGGTCCTGCCGGGCCACCCACCCGCAGGCTCTGAGCACGCGGCCAAGGTCACCAGCCGTGGGTGGCGAACGTCGGCCTTCTCCAGGCCAGCGCTGGGAATGAGCCCCTCCCTGGGCCCCTCTGCCGAAGCGGCCCGGAGACCCTACGTGCGTTCTGCAGCTGGAGGAGGCCGGGGCCGGAGGGACCAACTCAGACCCAGGACGCAGTGCCCCGCCTGTGACCCCGCTGACTCCGGCCGCCGGCCTCCTGCGCACATCCCCTGCGGACGCCTCTGGCTTCTGTCCTCTCTCCGCAGCGAGGGCTGAGCCAGGAGCAGGGGAGCCCCATCCCTCCGCCAGCTCCCCCACGGCGTCCCCGGAGGAGGGGCACGCCTGTCCATGGGATGGGTCTGAGGTCACATCCTGAGCAGACCTGCAGGCGACCTCAGCCCCTCCCTGCACCCTGCGCATGCTCAGTGCTGAATCCTCAGCTTCTTCAGGACGGAGCCTGGAAGGGGGCTCTCTGGGCCGCAGCTCCAAGGTTGGAACCTGGGATCAGCCCCCCACCGAGACACGTGGTGGACGTGGGGGCTCAATAAAACCGCCCACGTGGGCTCCCAGTGTGGGCCAGGCTCAAGGAAAGCTCGGGTAGGCCACCCCAAATGCAGCCGATCAATCCGATGACGGCTGGTCCCCAGCTCCCAGCCTTAGCAAGGATAGCAGTGACACCAGCACCCGGCAGCGTCCTGCCTGTGGCCAAAGCCCGCCAGGCCAGCCGGAGGGAGGGTCTGTGAGACGCAGCCAAGTGCCCAGGAAAGGCTCCCAGGACTGCGGGGCACACACAGCACGGTGGAACCCCAGGAGGACACGCCTGTCCCCAACATTTCTCCAGCAACCGGCCCTGGAGGCCAGGGGAGTCAGGGCTGGACCCGGCGCAAAGCACCTCCATCTGCCATCGAGGGAGGCACTTAGGGGTTCGAACAACCCTGGGTGGGGGAAGAGCGCTGACAAAGGGGGTGACAGCGAGGACGACACTGGCCCTGGGTCGCCCCGCAGGGCAGGTGGATCAGCGCCGTGGCTCAGGGCGGTCCTCAGCTCATCCAGCAAAGCCACGGGGCGGCCAGGTGTGGGAACCACAGTGCCCACCTCACAGCAAAGGGGGGCTGCGGGAGAGAGGCGCTTCCCCGGCAGCCCAGGGGACAGGACAGGCCCTGAGTCCCCCCTCCCCCTCCGTCTCTCTGTCCGCGGTCTGTCCCCAAACCTGCCGGCTGGGGGCTAGAGGCCAGGACCACGGGCCCCCACCCCAACCTCCGCCCATCCCGGACGCTCGCGGCGGGGAGGGAGGCACTCCAGCTCCAAGCTCCGGAGGAAGAACCGAGCCAGTGCCTGCCCTGGGGCCTGGGGACTCCACGGGCGCCGCCGTGGGCACGCGCCCGCCACAGGCCTGTGCTGGAGGCCCGGGGGAGGAGCGCGCGGTCAGCGTGAGTGCCGGGGGCTGCGAGTACGGGTGCGAGCATACCCCGTGGGCGTGCAGTGCTCACACCGGTGAGCAGCACGGGTGCATGCGCGTGCATGTGAGCACGAGCACGTGTGTGCAGGCGCATTTGTGCGTGTGTGAGCACACAGCACACGTGTGTGCGCCTGTCTCAGGGTGAGCGTGTCAGCACGTGTGAGACCATCCACGTGAGCACGGGATTGTGTGCACACGCATGTGGGAGTGTGAGCACACTCGCATGCACGGGCGCGTGTGTGAGGCCGCGAGGCAGGCCAGCTGGCCTGGGTGGACAGCATGCTGGCCCAGGGCACGCGTGTGCACCGTGCGGGGCTGCGTGTGACCGGGTGCGAGAGACCTGGGGGTGGGGGTGGGGGGGTCAGAGCAGGACAGCGTGCCCACCCCTAGCGACCCTGTGGGCGCTTACGTCCACATGGAGGACAGGAGGGCCAGGACGCCAGCTCTCCAAATTCCCACACTGGGCGCGGGCTGACACGCGTCCAGAACGGAAACGGAAAAGTGAGCGGCAAGGCAGGAAAGCAGAGGGCGGCCGTCCCCAGGCCTCGCGGCTGCCCCCCGGCTGCTCCTTCCCTAACGCCCCCACCAGCGGGGCCCAGAGGAGGCGGCGGCCGTCCCGGGAGGGAGAGCTATAGGGCCAGCCTGCCAGGCAGTCAGCAGCCTGGGCTTCCGTCCCCCGGCCAGCCCCACAGCCCGTCCTGGGCTCCTGTGACAACGAACCATGTCAGTCCCTCCCCTACTGAATGAAGCCCTCACAGGCCACAGATTTTTTCTAGCTGCCCCGGCATCCCCCGGGCAGCAAGAAGGCATGAGTGACCAAGATGGGGCGGGAAGCCCGTGGAGAAAGCTCCGGATGGTCACTCCACAGTGTCCTCCCCAGGACCCGGTCATCTCTGAGGGTCTGCTCAGAGTCAAGGGCACGGCTGTCCCACGCACTCTGGGCTCACACGGGGGTCCGGAGGGCTCCGAGGTCCTGGGCCCCCAGCCACGGCCACGGCTTCCAGACCCAGTTCCCACTGTCCCCGCACCCAGAGCCCGACCCCTTCTCACCATGCTCCCTGATCCCCCAGGGCCAGCCCCGAGGTGGCTCCTCGACTTTGCCTCTGCCCTCCACAGCAGACCGTGTCCCTGCCCCACTCAGACCCTGCCCTGGCTCCCTGTCCTTACAAGGGCCCCGGGACCTCAGAAAGCGACCCCGCTTGGAAACAGAGTGTTTGCGGGTGTGACCAAGGTAGGGCCCGAGCCCACTCGGAGCAGGGCAGGCCCTGCTAGGAGAGAGGAGGTGACACAGGCAGGGAGGAGGCAGGAGGGGGCTGACGCGGCCACAAGTCAGCGGACGAAGGAAGGACCCCCACGCGCACCTAGACTGGACACCTCTGGCCTCCAGGGAGTAAATCTGAGCCGTTCCAAGGCCCGCCCTGCCCCGCCCCGCCTGCGGTCCCTTCCCCGCCTCCGCGTTCTCCAGAGCGCGTCTCACCGGCCCGCACAGCATTGCTTGTGAGCTTTCCCGCGTGTCCACCTGCCCCAGGACAGCAGCCCCAGGAGCCTCTGCCTGAGAGCAGCGCCGGGCACCGCGTCGGCCCCGCACAGACGTCTGTCCAGTGGATCAGCTGCGTCGGTGTTTCCCAGGGCCTGCTTTAAGGACCCTGCTTATTGTTTCGACTTTGTTGTGTCTTCCTCCTTTCTTTTCAAAGAAAGAATTGGTTGGGAACACTACGGTCTGTCTCAGGAATCCTCAGGGCACATTAGCATGTTAAATGCTCTGAGAAGTCCTGCAACAAAGGAACCAGAACTGCGAGGACCGCAGAACCCCTTCCGGTGCGGCTCCCAGCACCTGCTCGGGCCCTGCCTCTGCATCCTGTGGCCTCCTCAGATGGCCGGAGCCCAGCCCTATACGGACAGAGTTAGATCGGGGAACCACAGAACGTATTCTCGGCACCGCATTCCTAGGTGGGTGCATGTCAGGGTCAGGCCAGACACCCACCTTCACACTCAGGCCCGCCTTTGACGAGGGGGAGCCAGGACCCAGGGCCTCAGGGGGTCTAGGCAGAATCTGCACCTGACTGGGAAAGACGGGGACTTGCGAGAGCCGCTGGGCAGGAATCTGGCACCCCGACGGCAGAGGGGGGTCGGCGCCAGGCTGCCCTGGGGACGCACGCAGAGGGGAGCCATGTGGACCCGGGGAAGCCCCCCGGTCACCAGGCAACGCGCCCCACCCAGCCAGCACTTTTCCTTTTCGGTCACCTCCGGGTCACAAGTGCCGCTTAGTGGGTCTCTGAGCAATCATGACGGCCATTAGAAGCTTCCTGCCATTCTCCCAGACGGCGTCAGGCCCCCTCCTCGATGCCACACAAACACACGGGGGGCCCGGACGTCGGCCCGCACACAGCTGCCCTTCCAGGTCACGAGGCTGGCGGAGCAGGGCGGGGGCTGCTCCCTGCCCTGTCCCAGCCTGACCACCTCCCACTCCCCCCGGGCCACAGACAGTCTGCACTGGGACCGAGGGAAGGTGCCGGAAGCCATCAGAGGAACGGGACAAGGTCAGAGGATCCCGACCCCCAGGGAAGCGGGCACCCCTCCCAAGTGGGGCCCGGCACCCCGTCAGCGCTCGCACTCGGGAGCCCAGGGACCCTGCCCCAGCCCTGCCACCACAGGCAAGCCCACGGAGAGGCCCAAGGCAGCCCCGCAGACACTCACCTGACCCCCCAGGGCAGGGCCTCCTGGGCGCTGGGGGCTCTGGGCACCTGCTCAGCCCGGGAGAGGTCACAGCAGGAAGCACACTCCCTGTGCTGAGCCCACCTTCCCCAGCCACGGCGGTGCTCCCACATGTGCTCCCGCCTTCCTCTGCCGCCCCCGCCCCCCGCCGCCATCCGCTACACTTCCTCCTGCTCGGGGCCCCAGCAGGCTCCCTGAATGCTCCCACCCCCACACCCCCCGGGCCTCCCCTGCCCATCTGCACCCCAAAGCCACCCCGAAGCCCCAGCTGGCTCTGTGCTCCCCTTCACACCCCATCACATCAGCATCCTCGAGCAACCAGCCTCCCGTCAGGCCTCACCTCCCAAGAGCTCGGTGGGAGCTGAGCGACAGGGGGCAGGGTCCCAGGCTCAGGACCCTCCCCATGTGAACCCCCCAGTCCCTCCCCTTCCCATGCCGGCAGCCCAGACACCAAGTCCGGAGAGGCTGGATCACAGGGCTTTTTCTGGAACATTCAAATAAACAGATAAAACCCAAATACGTAAATAAGTAAATCCTGCACTAAAAATGATCCTTCAAAAACAACTGAGGGGCGCCTGGGTGGCTCAGTCGGCTAAGCATCCGACTTCAGCTCAGGTCATGATCTCACAGCTTGTGAGTTCGAGCCCCGCATCGGGCTCTGTGCTGACAGCTCGGAGGCTGGAGCTGCTTCAGATTCTGTCTCAGTCTCTCTCTGCCCCTCCCCTGCTCGTGTTCTGTCTGTCTGTCTGTCTGTCTCTCTCTCTCTAAAAATAAATAAACATTAAAAAAATAAAGAATTTAAAAAAAAAACAGTCAAGAAAGGCAAAGCCTCCAGTTCAGGATACACTCGGAGACCGGTGACAACCGGGACCGCCAAGGCCAGGCACTGTGGCCGAGACCCGACCCCCCCCACAATGTCCTCACCGCCACAGCCCTGACCGCAGCCGATCTCCTCCACCTCTGCAAGGCCAAGGCCGCTCTGCCCCTCTACCGCATCCCCGCTCCTGCCAGTGGAGCCAGACCGGGCAGGACAGACCGTGGTGGCCGCTGGCCCTGAACGCTTGTGCTGAAATTGGCCTCCCGTCCCTGAAAAGCCAGCATTCGGGCCCCGTCTCTGCCATGGAGAGAGGCCAACAGGGCCTCCCAGGGTCTGGCCGGCCCTTGGGCCCTGCGGCTGCTCCCTGGCCCTGCCTCTGGGATGGTCTCTCTGAGACATGGGTAAAACCAAGGGTTATGGGACCCCAGCTCATGAGCGTGGGCTGTGGAAACGTGGGGTACAGACCCCGGCCTGCACCCGGGCTCCCCCCGTCCTTGCCTGTGACAGGCTACACGCCAGTCCCCCCAAACCAGGAAGCCAAGCCCAGAGGGCCCCCCACCCCCGGGCCACCATGTGGCTATACATCCGTGTCCCCTCCCAAGTGTAAAAGGCCACGCTCCTCACCCCCACCCGCACCTCCTCCGCCCGCCCCCGTCACCCACCAGATTGGTAGGGACGCCTCTGGCAGGTCTGAGGAGCCCCGGCCTCACAGCGGAAACCAGGAGCCTTGGCTTTGATGTCTGCACCCCCACTCAACAGACCCCTTTGTTTTCCTAGAAGCCGGAAGCAGGGAACACACACATCACCACGATCAGAGAGCGATCAGAGGGCGTGGGGAGAAGGGCCGCTGCCGGGGGGTGGGGGGCTGGCCAGCATCCAGGCGTCCCCCCCTCGTCCCCCAAGGCTCTCCTGCCCACAGGGAGGTGGAGCTGCTTCCTCGCCTCCTCCCTCCTGCTCCCTTCCTGGGGAGAATTATTCATTTCCTCTCCCAGAAAACAGCACCCACCACCCTTCTCTTCCCCTTCTCCAACTGGAGTTCGTGTAAAAACGTCTCTGCCCCTGTTCAGCGGCTCCCACGTTCCCCGTGTGTGGAGGGGGGCCCAGGGGCAGAGACAGACTGGAACACGGCCCCCCAAGTCTGGTTCCCATCCCAGCAGGGGGGAGCCAGGACCCCCAGCCACCGCTGCAGCATGGCCCTGTCCCTCGCCTCACATCAGGGGGCGCCACGGCATTGTTTCAGGGGAGGCCAGACCTCCGAGGCCACCTCTCTGGGAAGGGATGCGGCCTCCTCTTACCCAGTTACCCCAACTGCCCACCCACCTGTCCCCACACCCTCCTGTGCCCACACCTACCTGCTGGCCCACCTGTGCCCACACACCTGTGCCCACACCCACCTGCTGGCCCAACTGTCCCCACACACACCTGCCCCCACACCCTCCGGTGCCCACACCCACCTGCTGGCCCAACTGTCCCCACACACACCTGTCCCCACACCCTCCGGGGCTCACACCCACCTGCCGGCCCACCTGTGCCCACACCCACAGGCCAGGAACGGCTTCCCAAATACCCTCTACCGCCAGACTCCACAGCTGTGACCCCCCTTCCTTTCGAGAAGCAGAGGCATCACAGTGAGGCTCTCATGTGCTGACACACGGGCTCCCCGTCCCTCCTGCGTCGATCAGGACCCCCTCTCTCTGAGGGAGGCAGTGACAAACCTCCACTAGGCACCTGGGGAGTCTGAGGCCCGTGGCTCTAGGACGGGAGGCAGGACAGGAGCTGCCGTCTCGAATGTCCACAGAGGCCGGGGGCCACCGCCCAGCCCCGGGCCCTCCTGGGAACACAGGCCCGCAAGACCCAAGAGCAGGGGTGTGGCTACGGTGGGCTGGCTCCGTGACAGGGCCCTGAGAGGTTCCTGAGCCCACACACACCACTGCGTGGTCCCGGGGCTGCCCTCAGACCCCTCCCCCGGATGCCAGGCCCTGGCCGACAGCCCCCCACCCTCCGCTCGGAGCCCCCACCAGCCCCAGCCCTCTTTCCTTGGCCCCCGCCCGCATCAGCCTACGGAGCTCACCGCTCCTCTTCTATTATTCTGTTTTACAGCCTGGGTGGGGGGCAGAGTGGGGAACTCTCACGCTGTGGGAAGTGCCACCAAGTGCAGAGACAGGGTCTCTACCCCCACCGCTGGAGGACGATCCCTTCAGACGCGGCCTCTTCTGAGGCACAGATTTAGTGCTGGGGGAAGACACTCACGGGAGAGGCAGCCCTGGTCACCGGGCTGCTGGCTCCACCCGGGGCAGCACCTGAACACGGTCTGCGCCTCCATGGCATACACCTGCCTGTGGCCCGTGTAGTAGATGGTTCTAGAAAAGAAGGGAGAAGGGAAACGTTTACCGTGGAGACACAGCTCTGGCGGCACGTCCCGCTGCTTTTGGCTCTCACCCACCCACCCCTCCCCACGCTGGCTCCCCGACTTTCCCTTCAGGTCCAGGCTCCGAGGTGGGGGGAAGGTCTGTGAGCCACATCCGCACGAAGAGGGGCAGCAGGGCACACGTGGCTGCCCTGGAGCCAGGACCAACGGCCCTGGCCAGCTCCGCCCGTGGGGCTGCTGCCCCCTTCCCTCTCCGCCCCTGCTGGAGCCCCGCTCCAAGCCAGCGTCAGGATGGGCATAGCATCCCACGTCTGGCCCCAGGCCAGGTTTGAGGCCTTCGGGGTCAGACTCGAAATGTCCAGCCGAGGACCAAGAGTGGCTTCCAAGGTGCCCAGTGCTAGGCAGGCTGTGCCCTGGGTAGTGCCAGTTCAGACCCCAGGCTCCCAGGACACCAGACAGCAGGACCGCCCCGAGCGCTCGCGGTTTGCGAGGGCCCTCTTCCCCACCTGCGGAGTGGAGGGTTGAGCCGAGGACCCAGGGTGACCGGGAGGACAGCTGTGGACAACAGCAGAGGGGCCAGACTGTGGTCACACACAGCACTGCCGTCAGAGGGGGGAGCAGGCGGGAGGGACCCTCAGAGGAGAGGGGACAGGGCGGCCTGGGTCCAAGGCCGGTTCCTGTTCAGGATGGGGGCGGCTCTCACAAAGGCTGAGCAGAGAGAGACAGAGCCCCAAGCAGGGGCTGGGAGGGGGTCCACGCTGGAAGGAGGCACCCGGGTCTGGCCAGTCTGGGGTCTGGCACGGGCAGTGCCCATAGGAGGGCGTTGACTGAACCAGAAAGAGACCAGCTCCCCTGGAGGCTGCCCCAGGCCACCTGCAGCCCCAGGACCCATGGGGCTGCCCTCTGCATGGCAGGCTGGCCAACCCCAGCCTCCACCCTGCTTCTCTGCACAGCAGCAAGCCCCACAGGGTGGCCTTGGAGGAGCAGTGGTCAAGGGGTCCACCTCCCACAGTCCTGGGACTCGCCCCGCGGCCTTGACCTTGGAGCCGCAGCCAGGGTGGGGGACAGAAGTGTCTTGTTCCCACATCGCCCACACAGCCCCCCGTCTCAGTGGCACCCCACAGCCCCAGGCTCCTACATCCTGGCTCCAGTTCTGCCGGGCCTCAGCCTTCGGAAGGGTCTCTGCCATTCCGGAAAGCTCCATTCCCCCTTGTTCAGAGTGAGGTACGACTGATTCTCCCTCCTCATCCCTGCCCCGCCCACCTCCACCCTTACCCGGTGACGGTCAGCCAGACGGACAGCTAACTGCCCCAGCCCGGCCTCTCTGTTCTCACCTAGAGGCGAAGACCGTTGACCTTATTTGGAAGCAGGGTCTTTCCCAATGGAAACAAACTGAGGGGAGCCCGTACTGACTTCGGGTGGGCTCGCAGTCCAAGGACTGACGTCCTCGGAAGACAGGGAACGGTCACAGACACACCGGAGGAGGGCCACGTGACCACCGCGGCAGAGACTGGGGAGAGGCAGGTGTGAGCCAGGACACGGCCACCACCAGGACCCGGGGCAGGGAGAGGCCTGGGACAGAAGGAACCAGCTGTGCCCACACCTGGGTCTCAGGCCCCCAGGCAGAGAACACTGAAGCCCCGCCCCCACAGTCTGTCACAACCTGACAGGAAACTAACGCGGGACCGGGTGCTCAGCCCCTGCCCTTGGGTCCGTGGCTGTGAGGTCCTTGTGTCCACGGGACAGGACTGGTCACAGGCCGTGGGGAGGCGGGCAGGAAGGCCGGGGAAGAGGGACAGAGAGCGGAGTGACAGAACAAAAGGAAGGGGGTGACCCGAGGCCACCCCTGCCCCACCGCTGTCTGTAGGAAAGGTGACCGGGGGCCCGTCCAACAGCCATGGGGTCAAGGACCCTTGAGCCCCGGGAGCGGCCCGAGGGCCGGGCCGGGCCTGTCCAGGTGAGAAAACACCCTCCTGCCTGCTGGGGCTTGGCCGCAGGGAGCCGTGGGAAACCCACGGCCACCCT
This sequence comes from Panthera onca, assembly GCF_046562875.1. Taxonomy (NCBI): domain Eukaryota; kingdom Metazoa; phylum Chordata; class Mammalia; order Carnivora; family Felidae; genus Panthera; species Panthera onca. The sequence goes on along the minus strand of NC_138346.1, from coordinate 219,405,798 downwards.
GGGGACCAGGACCCCACCAACAAGGCAGGCCACTTCCCGGAAGCGTGAGTTCACGTGCCCGCTGCACACAGCAGCTCGGGAGAGCTTTGCAAAACATCACTTCGGCAGGACATGAAACCGCTTGCCTGGAGAGACACCGACCGCAGCAGTGGACGGCTCTTGGCAGAGCAAACGGTGTTCGGGCCCTTCCGCCGTAAATATTTATCCCTCTCCCGGGGCTACGTGCTGCTACGCGCGGTCGCCCGGAGAACGGAGCCGGCCGGCCCATCTGCCACCTCCCCGCGCCCCCGCCCTTGGGAGTTAGAGACCCCTGCGACACAGCTGGTGGGCCTACTGCACCGTCGCTCCCCTGCAGCCCACACGGGACACCCCACGCGGGCTCTGGCCACCGCCGGGGAGCTGGCTTACGGCAGGGCCAGGGGCGACAGGGGGTGGGGGGTCGGGCGGGCCTGGGGGGAAGGGTTGTGGGAGGGCTCCGGGCTCCTCCAAGCACCCTTTCCCTCCCTCCTCCCCCTGCACAGGCCACACCCCCCCAAAGGGCAGGGGAGTGTGGAGGGGCAGGGCAGGGGAGGGGAGCCCCTCCCCCCCAGCACAGCCTGAGCTGGCTGGTGGTTTGTCGGGGAGACCCTCCTGATGCGCCAGGAGCTGGCAGATGGGGAAAGGGGGCCAGGGGGCAGGGCCGGCGACCCAGGCAAGCTGGGGCCCCTGCGCGTTCCTGAAGGATGGCACACCCTCGACGGCCACGGGAGAAACGCCTGCACGAGGCCTGTGGGCAACTGCCCCCAGACAGCACGTGGGGCTCGGCTGTGGCACCGCGGGAGGGGACATACCCACTACGGCACAGCAGGCGCCCCACAGAAGGGAAGTGGTTAGCACAGGTCGCAGAAACCCTACAGGACACAGAGGTGGTAAGACAGCTCTCATCCACGTGGGGTGGAGGACCATGGGGGGAGCAGCCCACGTGGCTGCATTCCAGGCCAGGCACCCCCACCCCCCGCAGGCCAGGGACCCAAACTGCCCCAGCCCCATCACCTCAAGCTGGGCCAGGAGAGGATGCCAGGAACCCGTTCCGCACGTGGCCCCTCCTGAGCCTTCCCAGGAGACCCCCACACAGAACACAGACCACTCCCCACTCCCTGGCAGGAAACGTGGCAGAGACCCATGGCCCCCGCCCCACATGACCGGGCAGCAAGGCCCTCGCAGACGGTGGGACTTTCCTCCCAGGGCCGCAGACGCTCCGCCAGGAGGCTGAAGGCTGCCCGGATGCTCCCGCCCCTACCCAGGCCAGCCTGGGGACCAGCGACAGGGAAATCGGGGAGCTGTCCGCCCTGGGGACTCCCTCAGCACACACGTACCCCCCCACACTCCAGCCCTGGGACCACGAGGCCCCTGGCAGCTTCTAGAAATAGCACCTCTCCCCACGGGTCGTCGTGGGGACACGGCTGACGTGACCTCACTCCCGATCTGTGAATGCTGGTGGCCGCACACGTGAGGAGGCCCGGAGGACCGCACAGAGCACACTTCTGGGGCAGCAGAAGGGCAGACATCCTCCTTCTGCCCCCAGTTCCCAGCGTGGACGCCCCTGACCTTTGGGCAGGACCCTCCGTGGCTGAGGGGCCATCCTATGCCCCACGGCACGGGCAGCGGCATCCCTACCCCCACCCGCTGGCTATGGCGCCCATCCTCGGCACACCTGGAACAAGGGACGCTGCCCTCAGAGGCCACCAAGGGCCCGCGGAGGGAGCTGGCACCCCACACGGATGACGCCGCGCAGGCGACCCTCGAAGGCCACGCTGCGAAGCTGGACGCCACAGCCCACGTGAGGGCCGCTCCCACCTTCCCTGCACCTAATGGGGGAGCTGCCCGAGCTGAGGCCCCCCCACCCTCCGGCTCTGCAGTCGGGCAGATTCCAGAGAGAGGAGAGGTATGCAAAGGCACTCCTTAATTTGATTTTGAAATAAAATCTTGAGCAAGAGAAGGTTTGGCACTGGCTCCCCCGGGAATGAGGCCCAGGGCTCGGCCGAAGCAGCTCCCACAGGGCACTCGGCAGGCCGGGCACCCCACTCTTCCCCTCTCGTGTGGCCAGCCCCTGCCCCCAGCACCCCGCCTCGGCCACGGGACTCCGTCCTCCTCAGAGCACCCTCCCAGAGTCCCCTCCTGCCTGCAGGGCCCACTGCGCAGCAACGCTCCGTCTGTGAGCTGCCCTCCGGGGCGGGAAAAGCTTTGGCATCAGGCGCAGGGCAGCGGGAAGGGGTGTGGACGGCCCTGGGACCGGGAGAGCCCCCCCCACCCCGGCCGCCCGCCCGCACGCCGGACCTGGGGCCCCAGCACATACCTCCGCTCGTGGCTGACGCACCACGACGCCTGCCGCCCGCAGCCCGGCTTCCACACGGGCACGGTTCGGCTGAAAGCCTGCACACAGGGCTGGGTCCGGCCCACCAGGGTCAGCTCCTGCTCGGCGCACACGTGCGGCCTGGGACAGAGGACAGATGGTCAGTAGGCCCCGGTCCAGGGCGTGGAGCCACCAGGGGTGGGGGGCACAACAGGGCCAGGCCCCGCGGTGACCGTCCCAGGCCTGCGGCAGGGCCAGGCTCGAGGTGTGGGAAGAGGACGAGGAGGGACGGCCACAGGGCCACATCCTGCAGACCCCCTGCAGGGGCCCCATGCCACCCACAGGACTATTGTAGCTTTGCCAGGACAACAGGGGCCTGAGGGTCAGCGGGAACAGTGACACGGACCCCGCGCCCGTGTGACTTCCTGCCTAGGCCCCCACCTCCCAGCCATCCTGGCCTCAGAGATATCCCCTGAGCTGCCCCCGCTGGGCACACGGAGTTCGCTCCAGGTGGGACAAAGTGTGGAAGGCGGGGAGCCTCCAGGGAGCGCGGAAGGGGTGCATGGCGGAGCCCTCTGATGTCAGTGGCTCCCCAGTGCCCTTGACCCCCCCGCCCCCACATAAGGACAGGAGGGTGCCTCGCTCAGGAAGGAGGTGGTTATAGAGAAGGGGCCTGGGAGGTGGGGGGAGGGGCAGCTGCCCCAGCCAGACACAGGCAAATTTCAAATTTCTGGAGACAAGGCACAAAGTTTGCGAGGCCAGCCAGATTCCACAGCCTCTGAGGAAGGGGATGGGGGGTGGGCTCGCCTCTCCCGTGGACACCCTCAGGGTCACACAACCCCGTGGGCTCACTCCCACTGGCCACTCTCCCATCCCTTAGTCACCTGCGTGACTTCTCCCGAGGCCCGTGGGCCTGGGCTCCCCCTCCGGCTCTGCTGCTCCCTCCACAGCCCCCCAAAACAGTCCCCGCTCTGCTGGCTGCCCACTGGCCTCCCGGGGACGGGGGTGAGCGCGGCACCGATCCCCTCGGGGGAGTTCCCAGCCCTTCAGAAGCACAGCTTGGGCCAACTTTTCCATCTTTGGGGTGGAGGAGGTGGGATGGGGGAGGGAACAGACATAGAGACGAAGTGTCAGCCCAAGTGGCAGGACAGTCACAGGCCTGTCCTTGCAGTTGGCTCCTGGTTCCCATCTGGGGAGGCAAGGCAACTCCCAGACTACAAAGCAAACAGTTCCGTGGGACATCTGCTCCCGGGCAGAGAGGGGCTCCTGGAGGCCGGCGCCTCAGCCCAGAGCCGAGGAGAAGGTGGGCACGTGAGGCGTCCCTTTGGGGCAGGCGGTTCCAGGCCAGCAGGCCCCAGGATGATGGCCCCAGGGTGAGGAGACAGGAAGGGGAAAAGCAGGCGGGGAGGGAGAGGCAGGCAGCCCCGCCCAGCTGGCGAAGCCGGGCTGGGCTGCGTGCACACCCTTGTGCAGGAGGAGGGCTGGGCTCCCCAGAAGCGTCTCCGTCGTGCCTGTCTTTACAAGCTCCCCTTTTGAACCCCAGGGTGGGCCTCTGAACACACGTCCCCCTGGACCAGGCGCAACCCTTGAACTTGGAAGCCTGCAGGCTCGGCCCTGGGCCGGTTGGAGCTCCAGTGTAGGGGACACTGTCTCCCCATCCCCAGACCCCGCCAGCAGCCCTGGGCCAGCCCTGTGTGTAGTGAGCGGTCACTCCAGGCCCCAGGAAGATAAGCCAACCATTCTTCCAGCAGAAATGCACTTAGAGGCATAAATAAATAAATAAATAAATAAATAAATAAAGACATGTTGTAGGGTTTCCAGTCTGGACACGGTCGGCCAGCGGAAACCCAAGAACCAGCCACAAGCTCCCACACGTCCACAAAGGCCACGCTGGGCCATGGGTCAGTGGGACCCCTACTCCACGGCACTCCTCTTCTCTTTGTCTCCCCCAGAGGCCCACCAGGAAAACCAGTCACAGACAGTGGGGAGGACTGTGCGGGGCCCTACAGGCTCATCAGACCTCCCCCAGGGGAAGGGGGCAGGGGGCACAGGACCAGCGAGGACAAAGCACTTTCAGGGACCCCAGCTGTTCTCTTGGCCCCCTCCCCTGCTCCTCTGGGGCACAAGGAGCAAAAAGCAAATTCTGGCACCCAGAGCCCACCGGCTTCCAGCACTCCGGGGTCTAGCAGAAGGCTGTCCCGTGTTCAGCTGGCCAGCGGAGCTCAATGCTGCCTAGCACCAGGTGCCTCAGAGACAATCAGAGCCAATGGGGCTGTGGAAGGTATACCCCGAGGTGTCACAGAAGTCAGTCTGCCCAGGGCCATCTGAGAACAGAAGCCTAGCCAAGAAACAGGGACACAGGCCCCCATAGGGGAAGCCACCCCTGACACGTGGGAGGCTCCCCGAGGAGGAGGAAGGGGAGGAAGAGACAGGGCAGAGGAGGCTTTGGGGAAAGCAGGAAGCAGAAAGTGAAGGTCTCCTGCGACCCACTGCTTGCCCCAGAGTGGCCAGAGGCTTCCCGGAGCCCTAGGTGACGTGCCAACCAGGGTCAGGGGCCGCCCGCCGCTGTGATAATCCCTTCTGAGGCTGCAGCTTCCCTTGGACAAATGAACTCACTGGGATCACAGGAAAGAAAAATGTCCAGCAGAAGTCATGCAGAGTCGGGACTCAGGCCACTCACATTTCTGGATGCAAAGGCCACAAGGAAATCTTCCTGCCTGGGGCAAAGCAAGACCCAGGGTGGGGGATGGGGGTCCTGGGGCACCGACTTGCCCTGCCCCCCAGCTCTGCCCCGCCAGGTGCACTGGGCCCTCTGGGCGAGTGCCGGGCAGGGGTCCCTAACCCGGGCCGGGCCACTGGCCTGCCCCTTTGCAGCACCCTGCAGGAGCCCTGGGCTGGGGGCCCCCAGCAGGCACCTCCCCTCCTCCCCCTCCTCTCTGGCTCACTTTGGCACCAGCGGTCCTGGGAGGCCAACACGGGATGGATCTGCCGGTTAACAGAGACCGCTAAACAGCCCGTTGGGGAATCATCTTTCAAAACTGAATTCATCTCCGCTGGCTCCCGGACCCTCTCTTCCTGCCCATTCTGGTGCTGAATTCCTTCTGTCTCTCAGCCCCAGCACGCACGTGTTTAACACATAAACCACGTCCAGCCACCACCACTACCGCCCCCCCCCCCCAGGCGTCTGGGCGCTCCCCGCCCCTGCACAGGCCCCCCAGGCCCCCGGAGGCAGCTTTGGAAGGAAGTGAGAAGGGGCTGCTTCCTTCCTGCTCGCTAGCCAGACCCTGCCCACGAGGACCCCGACTGGAGCGCGGCGGCGTCTGCCAGAGCGCGCGGTCGCACATGACGGAGTGGAGGGTCACCGACAGGGTAAGGGGAGGAGGAGGTGGCCCCGCCACGGAAGCGCCCCCAGACCCAAGCCCCGACCCCCGTGTCTTAACCACTCCCTCCCCAGGGGCGGCAAAGAGCCCAACTTTGTCAGGGCCCCAGGGACAAAGCTGCTCAGGGGCCCGGGGCTCCGCTACTCACATGCCGGGCCGCAGGCGGGGCAGGGCGCCCGCCGGACCCGCGGGGAGCAGCAGCACCAGGGCCAGGGCCAGGGCCACCGCGCGCCCCGCCGCCGTCGCCTCCGGAAGGACAGGCATCGCGCCCGCCGCCCCGCGCCGGCTCCCTCCTGCGACCCCCAGCTCACTGGACGTCCCCGCGGACCCTCGGAGCCGCCGCCCGCACGTGCGCCATGGCCGGGGACGCGCGGGACGCAGCCGCAGGTGCGGAGGGACCGGCTTCCCGCCCGGCCGGCGCCCGCTTCGCGCGACACTGCGCGCTCGGCCCCGGCGCCAGAGGCCGGCCCGCCTTTGCCACGCCCCCGGCCCGGACCCCCGCCCCGGCCCCGCCCACCGCCCGGCCCCGTCCCCAGCCCCGCCCCCAACCCTCCTCGGGTCCTCGCCGCGAGCCTCGCGCGCTCGGCTGCTCCGAGGCCGCCGGGTCTAGATGCCCTGCGAGCGAGTGGCCACCACCTCCGGCGGACCTCGGGCCCACGCGCCCATCTCTGGGGGAGCCCTCCGCCCTCCCTCCGTCCCTCTTAAGTCTCTGCGGACGCTCGGTCCGTTGTCACCGGCTGCCCTCTCCCCTCCCTTGCCGGGCCGGGGGCAAGGGGGTGGGGGGTAACGGCCCTCCCCGTGCCTCTGGGTGCTCCCCCTTGGGCACCCGCGTCGCGGATCACCGACCACCCCCTGGGCATTTTTACCCTTGTTCTGTGCAGGGCGTTCTTGGCCCGTGGCCTGAAGTGGGCGAGCCGGCCAGGGCAGGAGCCTCCCTCCGGAGACCCTGCTTCTCGCCAGTGTAACCTGGTTGGGGCGGCTGCCTGGCTTAGTCAGTAGAGCCTGCGCCTCTTGATCTTGGGGTCCTGAGTGCAAGCCCCAGTCTGGGCGTACAGGTAACTTAAACGAAGCTGGGTGGGGTTTGGAATTCACTTACTCCAGGGGTGACGACTAGGTGCTCCAGGGTCCAGGGGCTCGTGGGGGTCCCTGGGGTGGAAACAACCCCCTCCGGAGGTTTTTGAAAAGCAGGGGAAGGTGCAGCCTGGGTAGGACCTGAAGAGTGGCCGGGACTTAGGACCCGCTAGCCACCCGTGTGCCCGGCCCAGCTGCAGAGGCCCAGGGGTGGTCAGGCTCACTTCCGAAGCTGGCAGGCCTCTTTCTTGGGGTTTTCGTCCTCGCCACTTCCCGTGGTCTGGGTGACTGGCCCTCGCCTCGCCCTCCTACGAAGCGCAGGAACTCCTGGCTGGGAGGGGCTTGGGAGACAGGGACCCCCAGCTGTCCAGGAGCAGTGGAGATGTGGCAGTGCCCCCGGCCCCCCGCCGAGGATCTGAGCCCTCCACACCACCTGGAGGGGTATAGTCATCAGGCTGAGACGGCAGATGGGGAAACCGAGGTCAGAGTGGGGAGCAGCACCCCCAAGTCGCCCAGCTTGTAAACTTCAGGTCTGAGAACGGAACGCAGGGTCTGGCTCTGGGGACCTTTGGTAAACGCCCTACTCTGCGGCTGTGAACCTAAGAATAGCTCTAAAGCACATGGGGTAGGTGGAGGTCCCGCAAATCTGACTGCCCCACGGGGGTGTCCCGGTCTATCCAGCTGCCGGAACAGAGCACCGCAGACCCAGCAGGGTGAACAACGGACATCCCCCCACCCCACCCCCACCGCCCCGTTCTGGAGACGGGAAGTCCAAGATCAAGGTGCCGGCCACTGGTGCCAGGAGAGCACCCTCCTGGCTTGGGGACGGCTGCCCGCTCTCGAAGTTCTCACTCGGCAGAGAGGGGGCGGCCAGGAGAGAAGGCTCTGTTGTCTCTTCCTCTTCTTAGAAGGCACCAGCCCTATAGGGCCCCACCCTTATGACCTCATTTACCTTAACTACCTCCTGAAAGGCCCTGTTCCAATACAGGCACACTGGGATTTAGGGCTTCGACTTGTGAATTTGGGAGGGGCACAGTTCCGTCCATAGCTGGGTGATTTCACTGTCTTTGGAGACCCCCGCACCCCCACCTGTCCCCTCTGCCCAGCCCGGAGGCAGAGGGCATGCTCGGCGCTGGAAGGGGACGCAGGAAATCAGCACCATACCTGGTTGGAGCCAGAGACGGGGGAACCCTGTAGATACACAAACTATGGCTACTGGAACCCCACGCCAAATATTTTTGCCACGTCTGCGGGAAGTCTTTGGGTAGCCAGCTCTGAAGTTCATTTCTAAACCTCCTCATGTGCCCCGAAAGAGAAGCAAAACCAAAGAAGCAATCCACTCAAGCGTGGCGGGTAGGACGGAGACTCTGGGGCAGGTGCTGGCCAGCTACGTTCCCCTGGACCGGCCCATCCCCGGGGTGGGACGCAGCATCCGGAAAGGGGTCACCAGGGTGTTTGAGGTCACCTGTCACACCGAGGGCAAAAACCTGCCCATTCACGCAAAGCACCAGGTGTCGGGGGACAGCGGTACCGTGGGCTGAACTGTGTCTCCAAAAAGATACAGCCACGCCCTATCCCCCAGTACCTGCACATGTGACTGGATCTGGGGAGAGGGTCTTTGCCGATGGGATTAAAGATGTCAGGATGAAATCCCTGGACTTACGGCAGCCCTAAACCCACCGACAGGTGTCCTTATGGAGAACGGAGGGAGGGTTGGGACACACAGACACACAAGGAGAAGGCCATATGGCCTCAGGGAGGCAGAGGTCCGGCCGTGTGCCTGCAGGTGAAGGAAGGCCAGAGGCGGCCACCGAGCCCTGGAAGCGAGGAAGCGGAGAGGCCTGGACAGGTGTCCCTCAGTGCCAGAGGGATTTCAGATTTCCGGCCTCCAAAGAAGGAGGAGAGAAGAATGGGCTGCTGTTTTAGCCATCCAGCCTGCGGATTTCTTCCGGCAGCCCAGGAAGCCAGCAGCCATGGCGAGGCCGACCAGCACCTTCCCCTGGGGCTCCTGGCCGAGAGGAGAGCTGGCCATCCTGGGGGCTCGCGGAGGGCCCCTCCCTCCAGACATCGCAGCAGCACGTGGACACTGAGCGAGCAGAGGCTCCCTGGGGAAGCCAAGTGTGGGAGATGTGGAGTTTGTTGCTGGACACGCTTTCTGCGGGGTGGCCCTTGCGTTTCTTAGAAACAAGGCAGTATGCGTCCCCCAACCCGGCTGTGCCGGCCAGAACCAGGGCTGACACTCCAGTCCTTGACGGTGTGCATTCCAAGATCTCCTGGCCCCCAACCTAGCCTGCTGTCCCCAGCACCCTCCTGGCTGCAGCTCGCCCAAGGGAAGCACATCAAAGCTTGACCTTCTCGTGGATCCCACGGTGGCTGCAGCTCCTGCCAGGTGTGGAGAGAGAGCTCGGGGCACCTGGACCCAGCAAGGTGGGCGGCTTGGTGGAGACAGAGAAAAACCCCCATTCTGGCCGAGACATTCAGAATGTGTGACAAAGTCACCATGAAAACAACTCAGCTTTTAGAAACTGCAGGAGAACACTCCCTTTCCAATTCTCCAAATCCTGCTGTTTTGCCTTAAAGCTATCATGTTTTGGGGCGCCTGGGTGGCTCAGTCAGTTAGGCGTGTGACTCTTGATTTTGGCCCAGGTTGTGATCTCACGGTTCGTGAGTTCGAACCCTGAGTAAGGATCCACACTGACAGTGTGGAGCCTGCTTGGGATTCTCTCTCTCCCTCTCTCTCTCTCTCTCTCTCTCTCTCTGCCCCTTCCCTGATTTCTCCCTCTCCCTCTCTCTCTCTCTCTCTCTCTCTTTCCCTCTCCCTCTTTCTCTCTCTCTCTCTCAAAATAAACAATTATTTTTAAAAAGCCACATTTGGAAGCCTGCCCTCTTGGTCCCTAGCCCCCCATCCTCTGGGAAGGGTGTTTCTCTGTCCAAGTCGCCCCTACTTCCGCCGTGACCTGCCCAAGTCAAAGATTAAGGGCCGTCTCTGCGACATAACATCTGATAGCTCTCAGGCGGATCCCTAGGGGCCACAACAGCCTCCCAACCCTACACAGCCTCGGATGCAGCTCTGGTCCCTTTTGCACTCGCCCAGAGTGCACTGTCTCTGGAAGACGAGCTCGGCCCACGGCCCCTGCAGTCGGGAATATTCTCTGGGCTACGCACTAGCCTCCAACAGTCCAGCTCTGAGCTCCCACCCTTGGGGCTCCCATGCGGCACGTGCCTGGCCCCTCGTGCCCCTGACCGCTGCTTCCATCAGAGGCGGATTTCGTAAAACCCTAAACCACAACATCGGGAAGATAAGGTAAGCATCCACACTCACCTGCCCTCCGAGGGAAGAGAAGACAAACTGGTTTCATCTCACACCGCGCACTGTGTGAGGCGCCCTGGTTCGAAGGCCCCGTGTGGCCACTCTGCCACCTGCTGACGGGAGGGGAGCAGCCTGTCAAAGTCCCTGGAAAGAAGTCTCGCACACCCAGGGGGACCCGGCCAGGAGCCGCCTTCCCCTGCCTGATGGCCAGCGTGTGCACGTGTGTGGAGAGAGCGTTTCTGTCGGGGCCTGGTCGCCGTGTGCACACATACTGCCCATCTGCCCCGGCAGAACTGTGTCCCCCGAACAGATATGTTCAAGTCCTGACCCCGCTCCCGCGAGTGCGGCCTCGTTTGGAGATAGGGTCTCTGCAGATACAGCAGGTCAAGATGAGGGCATGGGGTGAGTTCTCGTCCAACGAGACACACAGGACACGGGGGACAGGGCCATGTGACAACAGACGCAAAGGTTGTGGGCATGAGGTCCCAGGTGGAGGGACACCGAGGACTGCCAGCCACCGCCAGATGCTGGAGAGGCCAGGGCGGTTTCCCCACAGGCTTCAGAGGGAGCGGAGCCCTGCAGACACGCCGGCCTCGGGCCTCTGGCCTCCAGTACCGGGGACAAGTCCCTGGTGTTCAGGCCCCGGAGTGGGGGGGGGCGGGGGGGGACTTCTGTGTGGCAGCCTGGGAGCTGGTGCACCAGCCGATGCTATTTGTCACCTACCACGACACGCACACGTCATTTCTTGTCATTTCCGCAACTTGCGGGCCTACTGGGTGCCCCCCACACCCACCCGAGGCTCGGGCACCGGGCCAGCATCCTCCTCCTCCTCCCGTCCATTGCTGCCGCCATCCTGGGGACCTCAGGACCCACCCATCTGACGGGTCCCGGGCCCCTGCCTGCCCAGTCTTTTGTGCCAACACCGCAGCAACCGGTCCCAAGACAGAGACTGGGGCTGGCCACCACGCAGAGCGTCCTGTCTGTGGCATCTCGCTGCCAGCACCCACCTGTGGGCCACAGCGCCCGGACGCCCAGCTCTTTCTCTCCCTACACCGACGCGCTCCCTCCGGGCTCTGGCTCTTCGTACCTCCCTCTATTGGGTGGCTACCTGGCCCCCGTATGCAGAGGGCAGGGGGACCCCAAAGAAAGAGGCAGACGCTCCCGGCTGGTGATTGGTGGGCAGCAGGTGTGATAAGCTACTTACGAGGCTGGTCTTGGGCGCCGCAGGCCGAGGGGATCCCCGCGCCCACCCGCCAGAATCTCACGACAGAGGCCTCCGCGGGGCTCCCGCTGTGGGAATGAGGGGTCACAGCCCACATCCGGGCGGGGGTGAGGGGCCGGCTCCAGGGTCCACCGGCGGTCACGTCCTCTCCGTGACCTCCTCCCACGCCAGGCCCCCGGTGACCCGTGACCGGCTCTCGGTCTCACAGGCCCCCTCCTCCGCAGCGGGCCCTGCGTGGTCAGCAAGGGGCGGCACTAGCCTGGAGGGGGCTCGTTCGGTGGCTTTCTGGCTCCCCTGGGGGCAGAGGCCACAGCAAAAGTGCGGGCACATGCAAGAGAAAACGCACATCGGGACGGGAATTCCCAAAATAAGTGACAGTGTTTTCCACCGAGAGCCCCATGATCGGACCCACTGGTTTATGAGATGCCCTGGGCTGGGGGTCAGACGGTTCAGGGCGCTGCCCTGTGTCCTCAGTGTGACTTCATGAAGACGACGCCGTAGCAGACCCCTCGGGTCTGAACACACAACTCCTCGAGGGGCACGAGGCGAGTCCAAGGCCATCCTATATCCTGTTCCGGAGCGCGGCTCTCCCGTCAGGGACCCCGCAGTGCTTTGTTGGCTGTCCCTCACGGCTTGTGGGCGGCTTTGGCGAGGGCCTCTGCGTGCTGTGGCGCCTCCTGGCCCGTAGAGGGCAGACACGGCTCCCGCCGACCCGACCCGCGGGAACAGAACGAGCACGGCTGGTCTCCGGGTGGGGGAGGTGCTGCACACACGTACGTGTTGGGGGGGGCAGGGCGGCATGGTCAGGTGTGACGACTGGGCGGGTGGGTGCACCCGGCCAGGACCCCCCGTTTCACGGTGTGTGTTCCATTCCAGCCACCGTGCGTTTCCACCGGCCCAGCTTGTGCCAGATACAGGGGTCCCAGGGAGACTGCGGGGGCCCCCCTCACGCATTCCGGGGCCACCCCATCGCAAGCTCAGGCAGACAGCTCCTCTCCCAGGCGTGACGGGCCCAGGGTTCCCGGTAGCGCGACGCGTTGATCCAGGGTCCGGGGGCAATGGCTGCTTCCCACCGGTTCCGCAGGGGGCCGGCCGGTGTTGGGTGCCTCTGCGGGGGTCCCCAGGCTGGCCCGTGGGGCACAACAGGCCCTGAACTGTGTAAGAACCCGACAGTAACTCAGCGACCGGCAAAGTGGTTACCTGTCGGGAATTAATCTGTGGGTTCCATATCCTATGTTTCCTTCCTACGACCCCTGCTGCTTGCCGGTTAGGGGGGCGGGGGCTCCACATCGTGGCCTTTGAAATGTGACCCCCAATCACCGTCTGTTCGACAAGGATATCCATCCGTGGTACTCAGTGGCCCAATGGTGGCAGCCTGGTTTGCGTGGTGACAGGAGGCCTGGGTTGGGCCAGATGCAGCCTCCGCGCGAACCGGGGCTTGTGGGGAGCCTCATTCAGAGGGCGGCACCGGTCTGTCTATAACGTGCCGGTCCCTTACTAGCCGGGGGTTCCGGAGGACGGCCCCAGGCTCCTTGGCCTCCTTGGCATTAGGCCACCTCGCCTGGGCACGGTCATGGCCATTCTTTCTGGGCGCGACCTCTGCTGGGTCTACTGGGGGTCACCTGCTAGGGCTCATCCTCGGGCTGGGGCGTCAGCTTTCTGATTGCGGGGGGGGGGGGGGCAGGGGGCCCAGTGCCTCCGGAGCCAGGATGCGGAAGACGCTGGTGGACCACCTGAAGCTCTCACGGCTCAACCTGAACGTCCTTCCACGTATCCTGACCCCACAGAGGCTCATTCACGATCCCTTTCCAACAGCCCGCCAGCACAAAGGGTTAACGGCCAGAACCCACGAGTGGTCACCAGCCAGACCTCCGAGTTCCGAGTTCCGCCCAGAGGCGGCTGTGGTTGGTCCCTGTTGCCGTCCACACGGTGTCACTGTTGGGCTGAATGGTAACTACGGTCCATGTGGACGGATTGCCTCCAACAGACCCGTCCGTACAGCGGGCGTCAGCGGGCGTCGGCGGAATCCGTCATCTGTCTCATTCCCTCCCCGCGGGCTGGCACGGGGCGGGGCACGTGAGGATCGGCGCCCGCGGGCTCGAGTGGCACCCGCATCTCCGGAGACGGCGGGCTGGCGGACGGGGCGCTGCTCTGCGGCACACAGGCACGCCGCTTGCTGAGCGTGGGGGTTTGCGCCTGGCCGAGGTGCGCGGGTGGGCGACGTCCTCACCCACGCGTGGCGGGCGGGGAAGGTCTCGCCGCCATCGGCTGTGCCTCCTTGGGGCGCTCCACTGGAGGAGCTCGGGGCACACTGCTCAGGGCTGCTGCTCTCGGGGGCCCCTTCCAGAGCTGGGACCAGAATCCTGGGGACAGTCGTTGTCTCTGCCACAGCCCCCAACTGGTACCTCCCGGTGACACAGACACGCCCTACTGGAAGGGCGGCCCTGCTTGGGAGACCCCAGACCTTTCACCTGCTTCTCTCCTGTTCTCAGAGGCTGCTCCCCGCTCTGTCTCCGGCCCCCCATGCCCCTTCTTCCCCAGGTGACCGAAGGGACAGAAGCACCGTGCCGGGTGGGGATAAAAGTCCTCCCAAGCCCCCAAATCCCTACACAGGCTCGCACCTGTTTCCTGTCCCCAGGGGTTGGATAGGCTGGCATCTAGTCCATCATACATTCTGGGAAGGTGTGCATCTTACACGACCACAGCTCCCCAAAACCTTACGGGGGGGGTGCCTGGGCTCCATCTCCCCCCCCACACACACACAGGTGCTCCAGCAAGGCCCCCAGAGTGTCCTGCTGCAGGGACAAGCCTTCACATGCAAATGCCGCATCACCAACGTATTGGGGGGAGGAGGACAGGGACAGGACCGCTACCCCTTGACATGGTGGGGGGCTGGCAGGTAGCCCCCGGTCCGCTGCTGCCCCTCCCGTGTGAAGGCAAATGGACTTTAGTTCTCACAAGCCTGCACTCGCCCGAGTCTTTTCCATGAATCTCCTTGAAGAGGAAGTACGTTTGCCAAGCGTTCGAGTAAAGCCATATGCGTCTGCACGTGAGAAAACACGAAACACTTACAAATCGCCACATCTACACATGTGCTGAGGGGGCCTTGTGACGCACCGAGGAGGAAAGTTGGACATTCCCGTGACACATACCGTTTTTTTTTTTAATGTTTATTTTTGAGAGAGAGAGAGAGAGAGAGAGAGAGCACGCCGGGGAAGGGCAGGGGTGGGGGGCGGGACAGAGAATCCCAAGCAGGCTCTGAGCTGAGCACAGAGCTCCATGCGGGGCCCGAACCCATGAACTGTGAGACCACGGCCTGAGCTGAAGTCAGACGCTTAACTAACTGAGCCACCCAGGCGCCCCCCCCCCCCCCCGCCCGTGACATACGCCTTAAAATTATGGCTGATGCCTTCTTACCGGGACACATCAGATTTTTAGGAATTTTGTATATAAATCTGCCCTAACACAAGTCTAATGTCCCTGCTCTCTTGACCGCACTTCCCACGGGAGTTAATGTGTCCAGTAAGCCTCATTAGCATAATCTCTCTCTGCCAGGAGAGAGAACCCGTCTTTTGAGATGTTTCAGGGACCTCCGCAAAATCCCAAAGATAGTTCAAGGCCAACAAGGCTTCACCCAGAATTTGACTTTTGGGATCAGCTCTCCATTTAATGAAAATGACAATGAAAGGGGCCCTGGGGGGCTGGACCGGTGGTTGAGCGGTAACTCTTGATGTCAGCTCTGGTTAGGATCTCAGGGTCCGTGGGTTCAAGCCTCACGTCTGCTTCAGATGCTCTGTCTCCCTCTTTCTGGCCCTGTCCCACTCACGCACTCTCTCTCTCTCTCTCTCTCTCTCTGAAAAATAAATAAATGGTAAGAAATTAAAAAACATAAAATGACAACAAAAGGCTTCAAAGGCAATACGGAAAGTTACACAGTTATTAAAATAAACCCTTAGTTCTTTTAATAGAGAAGACTCCATTTCCGGAAGTAATCAAAGACCTGATAAAAACAGCGGACACAGGCAAGTATTTTAATAAAACACAGAATCTTTGTCTTCTAGGTAGATGACCTAAAAGGTAAAGGAAAACCTTTCATAATTCCATCAAGAGAGACCAATCACCCAAGAAACTTTTGTCCTTTCACCAGACGGAAGACAATTTTCGATTCTTCCTACGAACATCATTGATACGAAAGCGTATTTTTCTGTAAGGCGATTGAACAGAGCCCTTTTACAAATTACTTTCCACAGTACCCTCGGGGGAGACAGACGTCGCACACGGGGAACACTCATCTGTACACGTCCACAAACATGCAGACGGGCACGGACACTCCAGCCGTGAACCTCACAACAGCGTAACAGTGGAAACCCACCGCAGGGGCCTCGGGCGCAGGAGCACAGGCTCTGAACCTCGGGGCATCCTAGCTTTGTGGACGGGACAACCTCTCTGGGCTGTTTGCTCCTCGGGAAAAGGGGTATCCCTGCCCCCCATGCATGAGTGTTGGGAGCAGAGGCAGTATCTGCGATACAGCGGCACTCAGGACCAGCTAAAAAAGAGTAACCACCGGGGTGCCTGGGTGGCTCAGCCGGTTGGGCGTCCGACTTCGGCTCAGGTCATGATCCCACAGTCTGTGGGTTCGAGCCCCGCGTCGGGCTCCGTGCTGACAGCCCAGAGCCTGGAGCCTGTTTCGGATTCTGTGTCTCCCCCGTTCATGCTCTGTCTCTGTCTGTCTCAAAAATAAATAAACGTTAATTAAAAAAAAAATTTTAAAAAAGTAATCGCTGACACAGACACAGCTCTTGACACGGGCCCGGCAGAGTGCCAGCCACGTCACGGGCACGGTCTCATTTGGTCCCCCCTGTGGCCATTGGAAGTAGGAACCATTATCTCCCAGAGTCAGTACGAAAGCAAACGGGGGCACAGAGGGTTGAAGGGAGCTGGCCCTCGTGGCCAGAGGTAGAGGAGGCAGGGTCCAGGCCCAGACAGCAGGGCTCCCGGGCCCCCACGCCAGCTGCTATCCTTGATGGGTCCCCGCTCTGCTCCAACTCCCCTGGGTGGTGACAGGAGACCCGAGAGAGGGGTCAGCAGGCCCCCCAGGGGCCCACCCCACAGGGACAGGGCAGAGCACACTCAGCCCCGGCTGTGGTTGCCAGAGAAGAGGGGCTCCCCCAACCCCCGCGGGGACAGGGCCCAAAGAGGGCGTCACCGGCCCTGGGGTCAACAGAAGGCAGCAGCGTCTGTCCCACCCCACCTCAGCAGGCCAGAGGGGATAGAAGCACTTTGCCGCCCACATTTGCACATTCACTTAACACTCTGAGATCTCTGTGTTTTTTTCCAGGGAGCCAAGTACCAAAACTACGCCGGTATTGACAGAGTTGGAAGTTAGCTAGAGAGGAGCTGGGGTCAAGGTGGCAGTAGGAGTGATTTTGTGGTTTCCAACCTCCGGGGCGGGGGGAGGGGGGCTAGCCACCCAAGAGGAACAGGTGACGAACGTGCGCCCTGCTTCCCAGCCTCGCCTAGCCCTTAGTTTCATTACAATATATTGACATTGCCGTCTGGACCTCTCCCCGCCCCCACTCACGCCTCAGGGGGGAGGACGGGCCTTGATGGTTCCAGCCAGGACCTAGTAGGGCCCCAAACTCCCCCTCCCAACCGACAAGAAACCACCTCAGTGGGAGACCACCCTGGCTGTGAGCCATGAAAGACAGCCCTGCACCTGGTACGGTTGCCCCCCTGGGCCCGCCCCCTCCCCCATCCTGAGAGTGCACCGTCCGGGACAAACCGCTTTGTGCTCGCTACCTTCTCTCTGGCTATCTGTACTCGAGGCAGAGTCCTCACATATGTCTTTTGCCGAGAATGCAAGCACCGAGCCCTCCGGTTCCCAAGAGGCAGGCTCTCCCGGCAGTAACAGTACCCGTGGAATCTGGTGCCAGCTTGGCGATGCTGACATTCAAGGGCAGCAGCCGGTGGTGCCGAGGGCCCGCTGTGTGCAGGGCTGCAGCGCCCTCCCTGGAGGGAGGTCCTGGGAGACAGGAGGTTGGGCCATCCTTGAATTTTGAATCTCGTACAAACCGAGAGGGCATCCGAGTCTGCACGGCCCCCGGAGGGGCTTAGCTCGTGGGCAGAGCTGTGCCAGCCTAGGGGATGTCCCCAGAACTCTCCGAACCTGCTCTTGCACCTGTGGCGTGTGGCCAGCCCTGGGCTCTGGTGAAATTTGAAGAACTGTGAAACTGGCTGTAAACCCCAAGGTGCAACCATATGCAAAGGGCTGGTTCCACTGAACTTTCCTAACTAATAAGGCACGCACACAGAGGAAAAAGCGAAGAACAAAACAGTAATCGAGTCATGGTGAATGGTGACGTCTCCTAGGGAGGGTGGTCTTAGACCCAGTGTGGCAGGATGGACCCAGTAGGGGTGAGGCAAGGCTTTCGGGGTTGGGGGAGTGGGGAAGTAAGAGGGTGGCCTGAGTAGAAGCAGCGAAGTCCCAAGTGACCAACTGGGGGAGGATTTGGAAGGGGCTGCAAACTGTCACGGATGCACAGCCCTTGGGTGCAAAGAGGGTGGTGAGGAAGTCCTGGGGCCCGTGGGGGCAAAGGCCGAAGCTGGGGCCCCTGACAGGGAGGGCAGATGCCTAGGGTGGCACCAGCCCTGGGCAAAGAGGTCACCCACAGGAGGAACAGATGTGGCTCTAGTGTCCAGAGGACAAGAGCTGGGACCTGCAATGGATCTTTGACGCGTGGCTGTGGTAAGTGACCCGGCTGTGTGCCTCAGTGTCCTTTTCTGTGAAACAGGGATCAGAGGAGGGCAGCTCCTAGGCTCAGTGAGGACTCTAGGCTGGTCACAGCGCTGGGCGCACTGCCCGGCCGCTCCATCTCGGGCAGCGAGCTGTGCTCAGGACAGAAGCGGGGCCCGCAGCTCCTCCAGGAAGCCCAGGCCACCTCGGCCTTTTTGGACAGGGCCTCTAGAGCCCGCGGCCCTTCCCGGCATCCGGGCGCGTCCTGGGACGGTGAGACGGGGACCGCGAGGGAGGGTTGGGGGGCGTCCCGGGGGGAGGGGCGGTGACCGCGGGGGGCGGGGAGGGACACGGGTCGGGTGTGGAGGGGTGGGGGGGGGGGCGGAGACCTCTCGGGGCGCGGGGGACGCGTGCGGGGAGAGGGGCGGTGACGTGAGATGGTGATGGAGGAGGTGGGGCGCGTCCGATGGGGAGAAGGGGCGGCGACCCGGTGGGGGGGGGGGCGGTGACCGCGGGTGTTGGGGGGGGCGGGGGAGACGGGTCCGGGGGTGGAGACCGCGGAGGGGGACACGTCGGGGCGGGGGAGTACGGAGATCGCGGAGGGGGAACGGGCCAGGGGCGGTGACGGCGGGCGGGGGACGCGTCCGGGGGTGGCTGGCAGTGAGCAAGGGCCGGGGTCGCGTCCGGGGGACGGTGAGGTGAGACGGTGATCGAGGGGGTGGGGCGCGTCCGGTAGGGGGAGGGGCGGTGGCCGCGGGGGCGGAGACCAGGGACTACGGGCGCGTCCAGGTTGGGGCGGTGACGAGGGGCTGGTCGCTCCCTTTACTGGGATCGGGCACACTCAACTCCTGACTCACCCTCTGCGTCTCCCTGGCAACCAGCCGCGGCCCCGCCCCTCCCCTCGCGTCGCGTACAGAGGAAATGGGCGTGCGCGCGGCGTGCGCTTCCGGCTTGGCGAGGGGCGGGAGCGATTGTGAACGGGCGGCGCGTAGGGCCAATCGCGGAAGACGGCTGGGGAAGAGCCAATCGCCAGGGCCGGCGGGCGCGGGTAGGGGGCGGAGCCTCGGGCGGGGCTGGCGAGGCCGAGCCAATCGCACCGGCCCTCGGGGCGGTAGCTGCGGCGACCGAGACGGCGGCCTCGTCGGGCCTGGGTCCGGGGTCGGGGTCTGGGGCGGCGGCGGGCGCGGCCATGCTGCAGCTGCGGGACTCGGTGGACTCGGCCGGCACGAGCCCCACGGCGCTGCTGGCGGCCGGCGAGGAGGTCGGGGCGGGCGGCGCGGGCGGGGGGCGGCCGGGGGCGGGCACTCCGCTGCGCCAGACGCTGTGGCCGCTCAGCATCCACGACCCCACGCGCCGCGCCCGCGTCAAGGAGTATTTCGTCTTCCGGGTGAGGCGGCCGTGGGGCCGGGGCGGCCCGGGAGGGGGGTGCTGGGACGGGAGGGGAGCGGGGCGGAGAGTGACACCTCCCCCCCCCACCCCCCGCCCTCTGCCCGCGCAGCCCGGCACCATCGAGCAGGCGGTGGAGGAGATCGGCGTGGTGGTGCGGCCGGTGGAGGACGGCGACATCCAGGGCGTGTGGCTGCTGACCGAGTGAGCGGGGCGCGCGGGGCGCGGGGACGGGCCGGGTGGCCTGTGCGCGGGGCGGCGCCCGGTGACTCGTGTCGTCTGCGGGCAGGGTTGACCACTGGAACAACGAGAAGGAGCGGCTGGTGCTCATCACAGACCAGGCACTGCTCATCTGCAAGTACGACTTCATCAGCCTTCAGTGCCAGCAGGTGGTCAGGGTCGCCTTAAACGCGGTGGACACCATCTCCTGCGGAGAGTTCCAGTTTCCCCCCAAATCGCTCAACAAGTAAGACTGAGGGACAGAGAGCCTGAGTACCAGGGCCTGTAGCAGGTCCGTCCCAGATCGGCCCCCTGGTTGTCCTGGGTCTGCCATTCTGCGCCAACATAAAAGCGTCTGCTTCAAATCGATAGTTTCTTAGAATAGAAGCAAGTGGGCAGCAGGTGCATTAAAAGGGATTCTGGCACAGAAGACAGCTATCAGGCTGGTAGTAAGATGAACTTGAGGTCTGTTGAAGCAGAGCTGACGTGCTCTTAAGATGAGAGCCACATCCGGTGTGTGTCACCTCTGTCACATCAAGCTCTGCTCCGGTTAAATTTTAACAGAAAAAAAAAAGCATCGCTTTTATTTACTGATGTTACTAAAGGTAGAAGATAGTTACTGACCTGCTTTCAGAAGGGCGGATCTTGAAATACGAGAAGCCTGGACTTTAATACAAGGTAGAGCTTTGCTGCAGGGATGTGATCGGGGCTGTACCCAAGTCAAGACCGCTAACCGGCCGTGGGGCCTCCTGGACAAAGGGCCTGAGGCTACAGACATGTTGTTCTCGCGGTTAGCCTGCCTGCAGCGCCTTCCCGTTGCTGTTGAACTGCACTAATAGCATAAAGGGTGTTGGGCCCAAACCAAAACAATGGCGTCGGTTTGTAGTATTCAAAGTGCTCGGTGCAGGTGACTGGAGACCCCCGGCTCTGAGTGACACAGGTCCTGTCCGCGGTCCCAGAGCAGCCTCCTAACGTCACACCCCATACCTGCCAGGCTGCCAGGGAGCGCTGTGGCCTGCTGGGTGACGTGAAAGCTTCTTTCTTTGTAGGCGAGAAGGTTTTGGGATCCGCATTCAGTGGGACAAACAGAGCCGCCCTTCCTTCATAAACAGATGGAACCCCTGGTCCACCAACATGCCCTATGCCACGTTCATAGAGCACCCCATGGCTGGTGCGGATGAGAAGACAGCGTCTCTGTGCCAAGTAAGACCGTGAGGGCAGCGCTGTCCAGCCGTGATGGTGACACTCTAGGCCTGTGTGGCTGTTGAGCACCTGGACTGTTCTGTGTCCTAGTAAAACCGAGAAAACAAACTTTTAAGTTTTAGACATTTTAGCTAACTTACGTTTAAATAGCCCCATGTGGCTAGTGGCTCTTGGTCAGGGTAGCTGTATGACATAGCCCCTTGTGGCCATGGTCACCTTGGAGAAGGGCCCGGAAGGGCTCTGGGCAGTCTGTGCTGGGCCAGCAGGCTGCGTGCTCGCCGGCAGAGGAGGCCCTGGGGCCACCGGTGAGGGGAGTTGGGCCTCCCTCGCCAGTCGCGCACTTGGCCTGCTCACTAGTCTGGCGGGTGGTGGTGAGGATTGAGTAGGTCCCTGACGACACAAGTGCTCTGTGAGGCCTGTCGTCTGTCCCAGTGAGCACAGAGCTAGGATCTGACGTTTCCAGAGACGCGCATCGAGGAGCCGAGGGGAGGGGCTGCCAGGGTGTGGCTGGAAAGGCACGTCCTCCGAGGGCAGGGACGGGGCTGGCACAGGAAGGGGTGGTCCGTTCCACGTGTAGACCACTGACCGGCAACATGATTTCTGTCTTTACAGCTGGAAAGTTTCAAAGCTCTGCTAATCCAAGCTGTCAAGAAAGCCCAGAAAGAGAATCCTTTGCCAGGACAAGCCAGTGGCGTGCTGGTCTTGGATCGTCCCCTCCTCATCGAGACCTACGTGGGACTCATGTCCTTCATTAACAACGAGGCTAAACTGGGCTATTCCATGACCAGAGGCAAAATAGGCTTCTAGATGGAGCCCAGAGGTAGACTTGGGGACACGGGGCCTCAGACCCGGGCCAGCTCCGCTGCACCGGCAGAGACGGGGCTGTTAACCTCTAGGGATCTGAGTGTGATTAGAATAGTCGAACGCATTCCCTGCTATCCCTGGCTTTTGGAAGTCTGGTAATAGGAGTCACAGACAAAAAAGCAAGGTGAATCCAGCGGTCCCGCTCGTGGCTGGTGTTCCGTCTTCTAGAACTTGTTTCCGTGTTTCTCCCAGTGTCTCCGTTCGGCTTCTTGTGGTCCTGCCCAGCCCTCCAGCATGTGAATAAACATGTGCCCCTACCAGAGCCTCCCCCCTAGCACTCTACCCGAGTGGATGGTTCCAACCAGGGAGGGCCCCAAACCCCAGTGCCTGGAGTGGCAAATAAGTTTATACTTAGTGTCAAGTTTTGTATTTGGAAATCTAATCCATTTTTTTAAAGCTAAGTGCAAAACAAGCCAGCAGACTGGTGAAGTAAACAGGGGACAGTCTTGTTGGCTCCCAGATGGACCGTTGCTTTTGTGCAAATACGTCTTTGACCTGAAGTCACGCTTTTTCTGAAGTTATATCGTGTTCGTATTTGTGGCATCTTTTCCAGGCCCTAAAGCTTGCGGGAAATCATTTTTAGACAATTCATTAATTTGAGTCACCTTGGTAGGTAGTTGTTTGACAGCTCTACGTGCTTTACGTTTGTACGGTCACGTTCGTATTTAAGATGGGGACTGCTCAGTTTGCTTTTGGAGAAATGCCCTTTTGAAAAAGGAACCGTGGTATTAGATTCTCATGAAGCCCCTAACGCCCGGCTTGGTTACCGCAGTGCCCACGCAAATGCGAGGCTTTATTGGTGTTGCCCTGAACGTGCCTGGGGCTTGGCGGCCCGCCGAGCACGTCCGTGTGGGAACCGTGGCCCCCCCCCACCCGTGGCACCCACACATCGTCGGCTTGCTGGCTTGACTGGAAGCTTTGATATCAACCCCAAGCGCTGGTGCAGGGCGTCCTCCCCATTTACAGCTCTGGTGTAGCTCTAACCCACGTGGATGTGATCCAGATCATAGCCTGTCCACGTCGAGAGGCCGCCGCCTCCATCCTGCCTGGGTCCTGAGCCTTTGCTTTTGGTCTCACAGTAAAGACGTTTACAACCGAATGGACATCGTTCTTTCTTTGAGATCGTTATTCAAAGTAGGGGCGACAACCAAGAAAAGTCACCTCTGAAGTGTGTACGTTAAAGCTTTGTAAACCTGCCACCTTGCTGTGCACGTTCAGGAGGATGCTAGGGAAGTATGGTCCCCTGAGTTCGCTCACAGAAAAACCCAGAGTGATGTGCCAACTGTCTAGCTTTTAGGAAGACGAGTCCAGGTTTGGAGCCCTGCTTCAGTCATCACAAGCACCTGAATGTAGAGGTGGGGGGACTCTGTGCGGAGCCGGCCTTGACCCGACGGCCCTGGGGCCGGCAGCTTCTGTCCCCGCGCCCCAGCACGCACCCCATGTGAAAACTGAGCCCGCTCTCCAGAAGGTTCAGTGACCAGGAACGGGGGCGCCAGAGCAGAGCAGGATGTCTGTCTGAGGGGGAAGTTGCTGCTTGGGGTCAGTGACTTTCTGTAGGACCGTGAACCCAAAACCTGAAACAAACCAGAAAACCTTCCTATGACTTAAACCTGTCACGAAAACAAGCATCAGCCGTCTCATGAGTTAGCAAATGTTTATTTTAAATAAAAATTAGTCTCATACCATACATATTTACAGGAATGCTATACAAAAATAAAAGCCGGTCATTTCATCTGGGCCACTGTTGGGGAACACCCCCCGCCCCCCAGAAGCCCCGCACCTTCCCCGTAGCTGCCACGTGCCACGGTGTTCTTTCGTCTCGGCTGGGCCTGGGCACTCGCAGGTCCTACATGTGGTCACCCGGCCGTCCAAAGGCCGTGCCAACCCTGTCCTCGGTTTCCAGGAAACACAGGCAGAAGTGGTCCTTACTGAGGAGGGCCAGTGAGTCCCCGTTTAAATGCCAGCACAGAGAAAGCACCTGAAAGTCACCTGGAGAAAGACAGGCAGCCGGAGGGTGAAAGGGTGAGGCCAGGGTCCTAGGGTGAGCGCGGCCCCAAATCCTGTGGCCGAAGGACAGGCCTGGAGAGACCCAGCTGCAGCCCCAAAGCTCAACTCGGGTGGGCATCTCTGTGTCCCGTGAGAGCTCGGAGCGGTGGACCCCCACCCGGTGTGTGACGCCGGGGACCGGCCTGAGGTCTCCCTGGATGTGCCGAGAGGGACCGACCGTACACCCGAGGCGGTCGCCCACACGAGCCACGGTGCCCAGGTCGGCTGGAAGGGGCTCATCTGTTAGGGTTCTGCCTACAGCCGGTCACAAGCGCCACCGCGCTCACCTTCCCCAGGCACCTGCACGGACACGCAGCCCGCTGGCGACCACAGGTACACCTTGCCGCCTCCCGTGCAGATGGCCAGCCGGGGCTGCTGCGGGTCCCACTGGAAGGAGCGCACGGGGGACAGCTGCTCCAGCACCACGAAGAGCCTCAGCTTCTGAATGTCCCAGATCCAGACGGCGTTCGGGACACTGTCTGAGGAGGGACGACGCGGACACCCTGCTTCAGTGTCCCCGCCTGCGATGCACGCTGGGGGGCAGGCCCCAAGCCCCGTGGACGTGGCTGCTCCGGTGTCTACGAGCCGGACGGTCCCCCCGCCCAGGCTTAGAGCCCACAAGGGCGGGTTTGGCGGTTTTTACAGCCCTCAAAACACGTGAGCCCCCTTCCCGCATGAAACGGGCCATGGCTGTGGTGGCGCCCGGACCCTGCTCTTCGCCCGACGGCAAGCAGCAGGCGGAGGCGCCGAGACACCGCACCTCCGGAAGCTTCCGTGGGCACAGCCTCCCGGCAGGAGGACGTGACGTGCCGGAAGCCCGTCACCGGGGTTTCCGCTCACCCGGTCTTCATGCCTGGGCACCGGAGGAAACGGGGAGGGGCACGGCCCGCGAGCGCGGCCACTGACCGCTTCTCGTCGCCAGGAAGTAGCTGTCCGGGCTGAAGGCCAGCGCTCCGATGCCGATTTTCGGGTTCGCTCTGTCGGCAACAGGCTTCAGGGTCTGTAAGGAGACTGGCACGGAGGCGATCTCATCTAGAACACGGAAAGGGAGGGGACAGGAGCCGCTGGCCTCGTCCACTCAGTTCAGACAGAAGGAAAAGAGGACTTCACGTTAACCCACGGAGGAAGATTCTATGGAAACAGAGGCTTAAGGGGACCCGGCCACGGCGCTGGAGCCCCCGTGGCGGGGTCTGTGTAGTGGAGAGGCCACGTGTGAGCGGGCAGGGGCGTGGCAACTCTGTGCCTTCCCCTCAGTTTTGCCATACACCTAAACTGCTCTAAAAAAGTCTTAAAAAAAAACAAAAAGCCATTATAAAACTCACGGCAAAAGGTGGTAAGGTGACGATGGAAGGCCAGGTGAGCGGGTGTGCTGGCTGTGTGTCCCCCCCCCCCCCCCCCCCCCCGATCCGGGGTGCTTACTGAGCGGGGCTGGGCCACGGACACCACACGACCTGGGGGCTGCTCCCCCACCTCCTGTACTCGTTAGCCCACCGTACCGATGCCGGGACTGAGGCACAGGCCACCTGCCCAGGACCCGCGGCCAGTTCCGCAGCCCCACCCCCTCTGGCTCCTCCAAGGGCATCTTACTGGTCCTTAAAGAACCACCTGCAGGGCGGTGCCTGTCACACTGGGACCACCAGCCCTCCCGACGCGACGGAAACTGCCCGCCCCCCCCCCCCCCCCCCCCCCCCCCCCCCCGTCAGGCGAGAGGACACCAAGCCGGGAGGTGTCGCGGTCAAAGGAGGGAGCAATCCCGCCCCCCCCCCCCCCCCCCCAGCTGCTCACACTTGGTCTCTGCAGGGGAGGCCACGCCGGCTGCTGCTCTGGGCGGGGGGAAGGCCAGGCGGCCCGGCGCCAGCCGCGGAGTCTTCTCGGCTTCCTTGTACACGACCTGGAAGACACGACAGTCCTGCCACCACCACCGCCCGCACATGACACGCAGGAGCAGAGGCGGTGACGCACCGGGTAGTGGTGACGCTGGACCTGGACGCGAGGTGCTGCCGTTCCTGGTGACGGACACAGAGACGCCGGGCCACCGGCGCCCATTCCCCCGCGGGGGCGCCCGGCGTGGGTCCCACCCCAAGCCCCACCCCGAGCCCGCCCCTCGGGGGAGTGGCCTGTGCTGGCTGCGGGTTCGTACGCGCCCAACCGACCGCTGGCCAGTGAGGACACAAGCATCTCAGTAGTGCCAAGTCACAGACACAGGTCCTGCGAACGAGGGGACATCTGTGTCCCGAAGCCTGATGGGCCCATGAGGCCGAGGCGGTGAGGCAGCCCGGCTGCCCCCTGGCCTCAGAACAAGCTCGGGCTGCAGGCCGGGAAGGCCGAGCAAACCCTTCACGGCCCGCGTGGTTGGCCTGCTCAGCCTCGGCCTCCCACAACCATGGATGGCTTCACCCGCCTGCACCTCCAGCCAGGTCCCACCTCGGGACCTCCGCCCCAGCCTCGCCTCCCCAGCTGTCCCCTCCCCCTCTCCTCCCCTCCCCTCCCCTTCCACACGGCTACCTGCAGCCCTACTCCTGGTGGCCTCCCTCATATTTCCCACATGTGGGACAGCTCCCCAAGGTTGGGGGTCTGTCTGTCCCCTGCTAAAAAGGACACACATGCCCACCTCAGGCCCTTTGTACTTCATGTTCTTGCTGCCAGAACTGCTCCTCCCTCTGATGCCGTATCACTTCTTCCTGGCCCCTGACCCCGTGACCGTCCCTGCCTGCCCCAGGGACACCTGCCCCCCACTTCTCAGGTCTGCTTCTCCAGCCCCAAACGCCCGGTGCTTGTGGGTGAGGGACCCTGGGTACTCTGCCGAGGGCAGGAACAGACCTGAGAGTGACCCATCTGGGGAGTGGGGAGGGCAGGGCAAGGACACCACTTCGGGTCCTTTGGGAATTGGTTGAGCCGAACATTTGAAATGTTACCGTAACGGAAGTTTCTGGTGATGTGAGTAGCGACATCATGATGAATAATGTAAAGTGAAAAAAGACTTTTTCTACCTCCCTTCTCCAAATGTGGCTCAAATAGAAACCTGCATTCCAGGGAGGGAGGAAGATGGCGGTGAAGGACGACGCTGGGCTCAGCGCGTCCTGCTGATCGCTTAGATCCCACCCACATCTGCCTAATTTACCCCGATAACCACGAGAAGACTAGCAGAACGGACTCTCCGGAGCCGCGCGCAGACGAGAGGCCCACGGAAGAGGGTAGGAAGGGCAGAGAGGCGGTGCACGCTCCACAGACTGGCGGGAGGGAGCCGGGGCGGTGGAGGGGCAGCCAGCCCGCCCGGCAAGGCAGAGCCCCCGAGTCTGGCTGGCAAAAGCGGAGGGGCCGGACGGAGTGTGTTCTGTCAGCCAGTGAGACTTAACATCTGGAAGGTTATAAGCTAACAGCTCTGCTCGGAGAACGGGAGGGCCGGAGGACAACGGAGGGAGAGTTGTTGAGCCCCGGACGACAGAGCGCGGCTTGGCGGGGAACAGAGGCACTGGGAAGCGCCTTCTCCCTCGCCCATCCCCCAGCCAAAATCCCAAAGGGAGCCGGTTCCCGTCACGGAACTTGCTTGCACCGCGCAAACACCCAACGCTGTGCTTCTGCGGATCCATCCCTCCGACGGGTCGGCCTCCCTCCCGGTGCCGCAGGGCTCCTCCTGAAGCGGATCACCGAAGGAAAAGCGAGCTGAGCCTGCTCCTCCCACCCCTGTGCGCCTTGCGGATCCACCCCGGCTAATAATACGCCAGATCCCATCGAAGCAGCACCACCAGCCTGGCAGTGTGCACACAGCCCAGACAGGGGCCACACCACTCCACAGTGAGACCTGCCCCTGGGAGAGGGGAAGAGAAGGTACACACCAGTCTGACTGTGGCCCCAGCGGTGGGCTGGGCACAGACAGCGGCTCTGACTGCGGCCCCGCCCACCAGCGCAAGTTACTCCAGACAGCACGGGGCAAGTGCCCCGCAGTTCCGCGCCACCCCAGGGACTATCCAAAATGACGAAATGGAGGAATTCTCCCCAAAAGAAACTCCAGGAAATAGCGACAGCTAACGAACTGATCAAAAACGATTTAAGCAATACAGCAGAAAATGAATTTAAAATAATAGTCATAAAATTAATCGCTGGGCTTGAAAACAGTATAGAGGACAGCAGAGACTCTATTGCTACAGAGATCAAGGGACTAAGGAACAGTCAGGAGGAGCTAAAAATGCTATAAATGAGCTGCAAAATAAAATGGAGGCGACCACAGCTCGGACTGAAGAGGCAGAGGAGAGAACAGGTGAACTGGAAGATAAAATTATGGAAAAAGAGGAAGCTGAGAAAAAGAGAGATAAAAAAAAATCCATGAGTATGAGGGGAGACTTAGAGAACTAAGTGACACAATTAAATGTAATAACATATGCATAATTGGGATTCCAGAGGAGGAAGAGAGAGGGAAAGGTGCTGAAGACATACTTGAAGAAATCATAGCTGAGAACTTCCCTGATCTGGGGAAGGAAAAAGGCATTGAAATCCAAGAGGCACAGAGAACTCCCTTCAGATGTAACTTGAATCGATCTTCTGCACAATATATCCTAGTGAAACTGGCAAAATACAAGGATAAAGAGAGAATTCTGAAAGCAGCTAGGGATAAACGGGCCTTAACATACAAAGGTAGACACATAAGGGTCGTAGCAGACCTATCTACTGAAACTTGGAAAGGAATGGCAGGAAATCTTCAGTGTGATGAACAGGGAAAATAATGCAGCCAAGAATCCTTTACCCAGCAAGTCTGTCATTCAAAATAGAAGGAGAAATAAAGGTTTTCTCAAACAAACAAAAACTGAAGGAATTCATCATCACTAAACGAGCCCTACAAGAGATCCTAAGGGGGACTCTGTGAATGAAATGTTGCAAGGACCACAAAGGACCAGAGACACCACTACAAGCATGAAATCTATAGATAACGTAATAACTCTAAACCCATATCTTTCAATAATAACACTGAATGTAAATGGACTAAATGCGCCAATCAAAAGACATAGGGTATCAGAATGGATAAAAAAAACAAGACCCATCTATTTGCTGTCTACAAGAGACTCATTTTAGACCTGAGGACACCTTCAGATTGAAAGTGAGGGGATGGAGAACTATCTATCATGCTACTGGAAGTCAAAAGAAAGCTGGAGTAGCCATACTTATATCAGACAAACTAGACTTCAAATTAAAGGCTGTAACAAGAGATGAAGAAGGGCATTATATAATCATTATAGGGTCTATCCATCAGGAAGAGCTAACAATTATAAATGTCTATGCACCGAATACGGGAGCCCCCAAATATCTAAAACAATTAATCAAAAACATAAGCAACCTTATCGATAAGAATGTGGTAATTGCAGGGGACTTTAATACTCCATTTACAACGCTGGACAGATCATCTAGACACAGGATCAATAAAAAAACAAGGGCCCTGAATGATACACTGGATCAGATGGACTTGATAGATATATTTAGAACTCTGCATCCCAAAGCAACAGAATATACTTTCTTCTCGAGTGCACATGGAACCTTCTCCAAGACAGATCACATACTGGGTCACAAAACAGCCCTTCATAAGTATACAAGAACTGAGATCATACCATGCATGCTTTCAGACCACAATGCTCTGAAGCTTGAAATCAACAACACGAAAACGTCTGGAAGACCTCCAAAAGCATGGAGGTTAAAGAACACCCTACTAAAGAATGAATGGGTCAAGCAGGCAATTAGAGAAGAAATTAAAAAATATATGGAAACAAATGAAAATGAAAATACAACAATCCAAACGTTTTGGGATGCAGCAAAGGTAGTCCTGAGAGGAAAATACATTGCAATCCAGGCCTATCTCAAGAAACAAGAAAAATCCCAAATACAAAATCTAACAGCACACCTAAAGGAGATAGAAGCAGAACAGCAAAGACACCCCAAATCCAGCAGAAGAAGAGAAATAATAAAGATCAGAGCAGAAATAAACAACATAGAATCTAAAAAAACTGTAGAGCAGATCAATGAAACCAAGAGTTGGTTTTTTGAAAAAATAAACAAAATTGATAAACCTCTAGCCAGGCTTCTCAAAAAGAAAAGGGAGATGACCCAAATACACAAAATCATGAATGAAAATGGAATTATTACAACCAATCCCTCAGAAATACAAGCAATTATCAGGGAATACTATGAAAAATTACATGCCAACAAACTGGACAACCTGGAAGAAATGGACAAATTCCTAAACACGCACACACTTCCAAAACTCAAACAGGAAGAAATAGAAAGCTTGAACAGACCCATAACCAGCGAAGAAATTGAATCAGTTATCCAAAATCTCCCAACAAATAACAGTCCAGGACCAGATGGCTTCCCAATGGCTTCCCAGGGGAATTCTACCAGACATTTAAAGCAGAGATAATACCTATCCTTCTCAAGCTATTCCAAAAAATAGAAAGGGAAGGAAAACTTCCAGACTCATTCTATGAAGCCAGCATTACTTTGATTCCTAAACCAGACAGAGACCCAGTAAAAAAAGAATACTACAGGCCAATATCCCTGATGAATATGGATGCAAAATTCTCAATACGATACTAGCAAATCGAATTCAAAAGCATATAAAAAGAATTATTCACCATGATCAAGTGGGATTCATTCCTGGGCTGCAGGGCTGGTTCAACATTCGCAAATCAATCAATGTGATACATCACATTAATAAAAGAAAAGATAAGAACCATATGATCCTGTCAATCGATGCAGAAAAAGCATTTGACAAAATTCAGCATCCTTTCTTAATAAAAACCCTTGAGAAAGTCGGGATAGAAGGAACATATCTTAAACAGCATAAAAGCCATTTATGAAAAGCCCACAGCTAACATCATCCTCAACAGGGAAAAACTGAGAGCTTTTTCCCTGAGATCAGGAACACGACAGGGATGTCCACTCTCACTGCTGTTGTTTAACATAGTGTGGGAAGTTCTAGCATCAGCAACCAGACAACAAAAGGAAATCAAAGGCATCAAAATTGGCAAAGATGAAGTCAAGCTTTCACTCTTTGCAGATGACATGATATCATACATGGAAAACCTGACAGACTCCACCAAAAGTCTGCTACAACTGATACATGAATTCATCAAAGTCGCAGGATACAAAATCAATGTACAGAAATCAGTTGCATTCTTCTACGCTAATAATGAGGCAACAGAAAGACAAATAAAGAAACTGATCCCATTCACAATTGCACCAAGAAGCATAAAATACCTAGGAATAAACCTACCCAAAGATGTAAAAGATCTGTATGCTGAAAACTACAGAAACCTTATGAGGGAAATTGAAGAAGTTACAAAGAAATGGAAAAACATTCTGTGCTCATGGATTGAAAGAATAAATATTGTTAAAATGTCAATACTACCCAAAGCCATCTACACATTCAATGCAATCCCAATCAAAATTGCACCAGCATTCTTCTTGAAGCTAGAACAAGCAATCCTAAAATTTGTATGGAACCACAAAAGACCCCGGATAGCCAAAGTAATACTGAAGAAGAAAATCAAAGCAGGAGGCATCACAATCCCAGACTTTAGCCTCTACTACAAAGTTGTAATCATCAAGACAGCATGGTATTGGCACAAAAACAGACACACGGGGGCGCCTGGGTGGCTCAGTTGGTTGGGTGACCGACTTCGGCTCAGGTCGTGATCTCGCGGTCCGTGAGTTCGAGCCCCACATCGGGTTCTGGGCTGACAGCTCAGAGCCTGGAGCCTGTTTCGGATTCTGTGTCTCCCTCTCTCTCTGACCCTCCCCTGCTCATGCTCTGTCTCTCTCTGTCTCAAAAATAAATAAATGTTAAAAAACAAAAACAAAAACAAAAAACAAAAACAGACACATAGACCAATGGAATAGAACAGAAACCCCAGAACTAGACCCACAAAAATATGGCCAACTCATCTTTGACAAAGCAGGAAAGAATATCCAATGGAAAAAAGACAGTCTCTTTAACAAATGGTGCTGGGAGAACTGGACAGCAACATGCAGAAGGATGAAACTAGACCACTTTCTCACACCATTCACAAAAACAAACTCGAAATGAAGGACCTAAATGTGAGACAGGAAACCATCAAAACCCTAGAGGAGAAAGCAGGGAAAAACCTCTCTGACTTCAGCCGCAGCAATTTCTTACTTGACACATCCCCAAAGGTAAGGGAATTAAAAGCAAAAACGAACTACTGGGACCTCATGAAGATAAAAAGCTTCTGCATAGCAAAGGAAACAATCAACAAAACTAAAAGGCAACCAACGGAATGGGAAAAGATATTTGCAAATGACATATTGGACAAAGGGCTAGTATCCAAATCTATAAAGAACTCACCAAACTCCACACCCGAAAAACAAATAATCCAGTGAAGAAATGGACAGAAAGCATGAATAGACACTTCTCTAAAGAAGACATCCAGATGGCCAACAGGCACATGAAAAGATGTTCAACGTCGCTCCTCATCAGGGAAATAAAAATCAAAACCACACTGAGACACCACCTCATGCCGGTCAGAATGGCTAAAATGAACAAATCAGAAGACTATAGATGCTGGAGAGGATGTGGAGAAATGGGAACCCTCTTGCACTGTTGGTGGGAATGCAAACTGGTGCAGCCGCTCTGGAAAACAGTGTGGAGGTTCCTCAAACAATTAAAAATAGATCTACCCAATGACCCAGCAATAGCACTGCTAGGAATTTACCCAAGGGATCCAGGAGTGCTGATGCAGAGGGGCACTTGTACCCCAATGTTTATAGCAGCACTTTCAACAATAGCCAACTTATGGAAAGAGCCTAAATGTCCATCAACTGATGAATGGATAAAGAAATTGTGGTTTATATACACAATGGAATACTACGTGGCAATGAGAAAGAATGAAATCTGGCCCTTTGTAGCAACGTGGATGGAACTGGAGAGTGTGATGCTAAGTGAAATAAGCCATACAGAGAAAGACAGATACCATATGGTTTCACTCTTATGTGGATCCTGAGAAACTTAACAGAAGACCAGGGGGGAGGAGAAGGGGGGAAAAATGGTTAGAGAGGGAGGGAGCCAAAACATAAGAGACTCTTAAAAACTGAGAATAAACTGAGGGTTGATGGGGAGTGGGAAGGAGGGGAAAGTGGGTGATGGGCACTGAGGAGGGCACCTGTTGGGATGAGCACTGGGTGTTGTATGGAAAGCAAGTTGACAATAAATTTCATAAAGAAAGAAAGAAGGAAGGAAGGAAGGGAGGGAGGGAGGGAGGAAAGGAAGGGAGGGGGGGGAAGGGAGGGGAAGGGAGGGGAGGGGAGGGGAGGGGAGGGGAGAAAGAAAGATGCATTCCAGACTTACTATTTTGGGATTGCTAATGGTGGCTGGGTGCCCGAACTCTGTGATCATTTTCCAAGTCACGTGATTAAGGATGCGCACCTGAGGGGGGAGAGTGCGCGTGAGGGCCCCTGGCGGGCGCCGTGCCCGCAGCATCTCCACGTGTGCTACTCGGTCTCACCTTCCCGTCATAGCTTCCGATGGCCAGGAACTGACTGCTGGGGCTCCAGGCCACAGACTTGACGCCCAGGGACCACTCGTAGGCACAGTACGCGGACAAGAGCCGGCCGTCCAAGGAGTAGAGCAGGACCTTGTACTGCAAGAGACCGTGCAGATGTTGACACTCACCCTGACCGGAGCATGGGGGGGGTGTGGGGGGGTGGGGGGGATGGGGACACAGCCGATGGCCAGCGGGAGGTCAGAAGGAAGACCGGTGGAGCAGGACAGGCCCTCCCGCACAGGGGACAGTGGGGACCTTGGCCGCAAACGTAAGGACTCGCTGGTCAAAGGGCTGGGCTTGGCCTCGGAGCCTGGTGAGCCGACCGAGCCTCCACATTCAGAAAGCCTCGGGTAAACACAGGTCAAAGCGCCCCAACACACAGGGTCTGCCTGGTCACCCTGCATACCTCCAGGCAGGTGTCCCACACTGCCAGCACACAGCCGTTTGGGGCCCACTCGATCCCTGCGAGGTCCTGGGTCTCCGTGTCAAAGTGCTTCCAAAGCAAGACAGAGAAACGTTAAATTCGAAAGTGTTTTCTTGAACAAATACACATTTTATCACTGACGTTGGGAACACGTTTAGTATTTAATTTCCTTGTACAGAAGCGGACAATGTCTCCAGCCCTGTCCTTCTGTCGTTAAAATCCTGCCTGAGCACTCAGGAGGCCCCAGGCGGGCCCAGGTGGAGCCCACCGGGCAGGACGGTGCCCAGCACCGCTGGCTGTGACGCAGCTCCCGCGGCCTGGCACCGCCCCCCACTCCCTCCCGGTTCCGGCCTGGCTCGGCCTCACTCCTGGAAGATCAGCTCCGCGAGATCCCGCCAGGACACCCCGTGCCCGGGTCGATGGGGCCGCCTCCGTGCTCTGGCAGGAGGGTCACTGCCAGTCCGAAGGCCTCTCCGCACCCACCCGGCCCGTGGAGCTGAGCCCGGCCAGGGGAGGAGGGCCCTGCACACCTGGCCGGGGCCCCTGGAGGCTGGCCCAGAGCAGACCCTCCCGGGGCAGCAGCCCCTGGGCGAACCGCACGGCCCTGACAAGAGGACAGCGGCTCACCCGATGGCCTGTGGCCGCCCCGCTCACCGGCAGGCCCACCCCCCCCCCCCGGGGCGTGCCCTCCGGTGACCCGCCCTCCACGAGATGGCGCTGCCGCGACCCCTCCCAAAGGTGCCCGGGCCTCGGAGACGCCCCGTGGCCGGCAGGGCACCCCCTACCCGCAGGAGCTGCCAGTCGCTGCAGACGAAGACGCTCACGTGGTCCTGGCAGTCGCGCCGCTCCGCCAGCGCCATGTAGCGGCCGTCCCGGGTAAAGGAGACCCCTGGCGGGAGGAGAGGGACACCCCGCTGCAGCCCCAGGGAGCGGTGAGAAACCAGAGGCAGGGGTCACGGGGAGGGACTGGCGCCCGCAGCCAGAAGGAGGGGCGGAGAGCGAGACCGCGGCCTCGGTGCAGCAGCCCAGGGACCCCCCGACCCCCAACCCCTGACTGGCAAGGGATCTGACGGAAAACCGCAGGAACCGGGCCCCCGAAGAACCACAAAGTGTCGCTGAAAATGCAGCTCCTGACGGATCGTCGTTTTTGGAGCACAAATCCTAGGGAGCTCAGCCAGCTTGTCAGCTTCTCATTACACCCAGTTTTACTTTTTTAAAAGAATATCTTATTTACTTTTGAGACCGAGAGAAAGCAACAGCTGGCGGGGGGGGGGGGGGGGGGCGGTGGCAGAGAGAGAGGGAGACGGGAACTGAAGCAGACTCCGCCCCGACAGCACAGAGCCCGATGTGGGGCTTGAACCTGGGAGCGGAGAGATCACGAGCTGAGCCCAAGGCGGACCCTCAGCCGGCCGACTAAGCCACGCAGGTGCCCCAACTTCCTACGTGTACTTTTGAATTACTCGGGAGAAGAAAAGTAAGGTCGGAGTTTAGAAATAAGCTTTGGTTGAAAATGTGAAACCGTATTTTCCGTTCTGTGTTAGTCGCAAGGCCCCAGGCCACAGCTCACACTTCGTGAGCCACAAGAACACACGAGGCACTGCTGTCTGCACACATCGCGGCAACTTTACGATTCAGGGATGGGCACCCCACTCGCTCTCCACGGTCCAACCGATTCCCGTGGTGGCCGGCTGGGCAGGGCGGCCGCCCTCTCCCCGGCACAGAGACCACAGAGCTGGCCAACAGAAGTGTGGAGGCTTGAAGTGCAGAACCGGGGGGTGGGGGTAGGTCCTGGGACACACATCAACCGAAGGGACCTGATCCCCAGTCCTACGACAGGAAGGGAACCGCACGTAAAGCCTACTTCTCTGAGGTCCTTTAAACCACTGTGGTTCTATCTTGAAAGGGGAGCCCTTGTCCTCGGGAGACACACACGGAACTATTCATAGATGAAGCATCAGCAGATCTGGGGCGTAGAGAAAGAAGCTGGCCACACGCTGATAAGCCGCTGAGACTACTGTGCCCGTAAATTTTCTGTATTAAAAAAGTGTCCCTCTCCCCCCCACCCCGCCCCCGCCCCCGGGCCCTGAACAAAAACAACAAGGAAACAGCTTCCAAATCAGCTTCGGCCGACTCACCCTGCTGGCAGGCTTTGGGGTATTTGATGTAAGACACAGACTTTGTGCACAAGGACCAGACAGTTATCCGCAGCTGTCGAGGAGAAGGGGAAAGAGAAACGGTGCAGGTTTAGCAGCCGGGAAGACGGCGGTTAAGTCACAGACAGGCATCAGTGACCCAGTAAGAGGTTTACTGCAGAATTAAGAACAGTAGCTGCTCCTGGGTGTCTCCCCCCCCACCCCCAGTCTCCCGTCCTTTAGTTTCATGCTCCTGGTGTTTGGTTTTCTTTTTGTAACAGTATTGCGTGAGCGACACAAAGTCGAATATAAGTGCATTTAGTTTAAAATTTCAAAGTAACTGCGGTTTTCCTCTCCTAACAAACGTGCAGATGCCGGCAGGCAAGCTGTCCAGGACGGTGGGTGTCCCGGGGACTGAGCGAGGTCAACCTGCTTGGTCCTCTGCCTCAGCAGACTCGTGAGCAGGAGGTGGGGGCAGAAGGGCCCGTGCGGTGGCCTCTCTGCACGGCTGCTTCCCCACAGGGTTTCTGGGGGTGACCGCTCTGTCAGCCGGCCGTCCCCTCCTCTCCCGGCCCGCGTGCCTGGCGGGGTGGTCACGGACACCCGTCCCCAGGAAAAGCCCACAGTATAGCTTTTAAGCTTTCAAACACCCGTCTACATTTACATCTAATATTGAGGTTCTATGACCCCCTAGATCCCATTAGAGTTTAAAAGGGAATAACCAGAATTTCTTAACCCCGATTCCTAGTTTTGTTTCTAAAAACGGTCTCCGTGCCCTTCCTGTTGGCTGACGTGGCAGTTCACTACTTGACGAGAGTCCAACAGCTGACTCTGAACAAGGACAACACTGGAAAACACACTGACCTGGTTTCCAGATTTACTGTAAAGTACTATAATCAGAGAGTATGCTGTTCGCACAAAGCGAGGCTAATAGGTCAATGGAACAAGACAGAATCCAGAAACAGACCTGCACACACACAGGCAACGGGTTTTTGACAGAAGTGCGAGTGGAAAAGATCTAAACTCAAAACAGGTCCTATGTTTACACTTAGGAGCCCAAACCATAAAACTTCTAGAAGAAAACAGAATAAACTCTTTTCAGATCTTGGGTTGGGTGGGGATTTCTTTAGATGCACAAAACATAAAAAAAACAAAACAAAAAAACCTGATCCGTTAGACTCCATTAAAAGGAAACATTTCTGCTCTTTAAAAGAAGCTGTTAACTAACTGAGAGGGCAAGCTGTAGGAGAAAACACTTGCCAGGCGCGTGTCTAGGAAAGGACCCGCCTCCAGAATATAGTAGAAGAAACTTCACAGTTGAGTAACGTGACTAGCCACCCGGTAAAGAAACGAACAGACAAGTCCTACGATAACGGGCATGTGACAGAGGCCTAATGGCATTAGTCATGAGGACAATGCAAACTGAAACCACAGGCAGGGGCGTCTGGGAGGCTCAGGTGGCTGGGCGTCCGACTTCAGCTCAGGTCATGATCTCTGGGTTTGTGAGATCGAGCCCCATGTCGGGCTGTGCACCGACAGCTAGGAGCCTGCTTGGGATTCTCTCTCTCTCTCTCTCTCTCTCTCTCTCTCTCTCTGCCTCTTCCCCATTTGTGCTCTCTGTCTCTCTCTTTCTCAAAATAAATAAACTTAACAAAAGCCAAAACCACAGGGAGACACCACAACACAAGACTGACTACAGTAAAAAACCACACTGACGCGTGTCGAGGGTCGTGAGAGTGTGGACACCTGAGCTCTAACCTGGGGGGCAGCCACGTTAGAGAGCAGTCGGCAGTTTCCTGAAGCGTTCGGCACGCACCCCCCCCCCGGCACCCCCTCCCAGGGATTTACCCGAGTCAAATGACGTGCGTCCCAGCAGCTCGTTCCAGACGGCGCCCACGGGAAAGCGCCCACGGCCTGCCAGATGGTGGACGGAAAGCAGATGCCGTGTCCCCGTGCCACGGAATGGCGCCCGGCCACGAGGGACCGCCGCTGATACCCTCAGTGACAGCACAGCGCTGGGTGACAGAGGCCAAACAGAGCCCCCCACGCCACGTGGCCCCCACCGACAGAGAATGTGGACAGCAAGCAGGCAGTGGCTATCCGGGAGCAGCGGTGGGCGCGGACGGGGCTGTCCACGTTCCGGCTGAGCTGCGCGCCTCAAGGGGTGAATGGTGCTCGTCGGTGGTTTTAACTGGCTTTGTGGACACGTAAGAAAAAGGTTTTCGGCTTATTTTTTTTTGAGGCAGCTACGGGCTGTTTACAACACAGACAGACACTGAAATTTAAGGACACGGGAAGGTGGAAAAGTAACAGGAGTGAAAAAGAAAAACCACGAGAGCCACAGGCTAGGCGAACAGCTGACAAAACAGGTTTGTGAGGCAAAAAGATCCACGAGGGACAACGGACGATGAGTTACAATCAAGGCTCCACTGGCGTGAAGACATAACATCCTCAGTCCGAGCGCAGCTGGTAACAGCACCCCACAAGTACAGTAAACAAACCGACACCACAAGGGCAACGGGAGGGGGCAGCCCCACAGACACCGACATGCTACACACCCGGGGGCGTAAACAGTGCGGCCCGGCAAACCGGCGTGCCAACAGCGGAAGAGGAAGGAAAATCGGAAATTTTACGTAAACATAAAGAAATTCAGTTCTTGATAAACGTCGTTGGGAAAAAGATAGACGTGGATCCCTTCCTCACACCACACGGTCCACAGGAACCTGAAGCGCATTTTAACCAAGTGTGCGAGAGTGTGCATGTGTGTAAAACAAGGTATGAAAGCACTCAACCTCACCAATAGTCAGGAAACGACAAGTGAAACCACAATGCACTTCCTCTGTAGCTCCACTGGCCTGGCAGCTACCTATCTATCACCTATCTATCTACCTATCTATCTATCTATCTATCTATCTACTTTTGAGAGAGACAGAGACAGAATGCGAGTGGGTTCGGGGCAGAGAGAGAGGGAGACACAGAATCCGAAGCAGGCTCCAGGCTCCGAGCTGTCAGCACAGAGCCCGACGCGGGGCTCGAACTCACAGACCGGGAGATCACGACCCGAGCTGAGGTTGGACGCTCAACCGACGGAGCCACCCCCGTGGCCCCGAAGTTGTTTTTTAAAATTAGATTCATGCTGGGGCACCTGGCTGGCTCAGTTGGGGAAGTATGTGACTCATGATCTCCGGGTTGTGAGTTCAAGCCCCGTGTTGGATGTAGAGATTACTTAAATAAAAATAAAACTTTAAAAAATAATAATAGTAAATAAAATTAGACTCGTGTTGTCAGGAACTTGAATGAACTTAGAAGGAAATTAGAATTTCATTCTTTTTTTTTTTTTTAATGTTTATTTAATTTTGGGAGAGACAGGCTGCTAGCAGGGGAAGGGCAGAGAAAGAGTGGGGGGTGGGGAGGAGACCGAATCTGAAGCAGGCTCCAGGCTCTGAGCTGTCAGCACAAAGCCCGACTCGGGGCTCAAACTCACGAACTGTGAGGTTATGACCTGAGCCAAAGTCAGACGCTTAACAGACTGAGCTCCCCAGGCGCCCCAGGACTGGCAGTCAGTTTAAATCCTGATAAAAAGCTCTGGAAAGTCGAATGCCATCTACTATAAGCGGGCAGTCCCCCAGGCTACCCCCGACAGGGTGCCTCAATATAGGTCACGTACAACATACTCCCGGCACCGTGGCCCCTACCCCCTTGAACACCGGCAGCAGCAGAGGGCAGACGGGTGTGCCGTGACTTCGCCTGCGAGGAACAGCAGAGTGAGCCACGCCTTCCAGACGGACGAACACCGAGGGCGAAGGGAACCACCCCGGAATACAGAGGACGAACTCGCGTCAGCAAACTTGAAACAGATGCAAAGCAAGCAACAGTGTATACGCTCGTTGTGCATGCGCACACGTGCACACACACACACACACACACACACACACACGACCCAAAGGAAAGCAAGAACGGGCCAACACAGAACGCAGGGTCCGTCCCGCCTCTGTGGGGCATGCAGGCAGCCCTGCTCTGGGCCTCGGGGGTGGGTTGGGGCACACAGTGCTTTACCCTCGGGGACCCTGTGCAAAGGGCCTGTCACATTCGTGTACGGGAGGCAGGGAGGCCCTGGCACACGCCCGTCTGGACACTGGATTCTGGCCCCAAGAATTCTAATCACGAAGACTGTCGGGTGAGGCCGTATAAACAGTTCAACACGTCTGAAAACTTCCAAGTTGCAAGCGTCTTTAAAAGGCCAACGTGTGCAGCTCTGGGTCTCGGTCCACTTTCTGTCTGACTCCGGATTTCAGCTCAGGTCATGATCTCGCGTGAGATCGAGCCTCTCACTGGGCTCTGCACCGAGCATATGGAGCCTGCTCAAGATTCTCTCTCCCTCCCTCCCTCTCTCTCTGCCCCCCACCCCCACTCTCTCTCAAATTAAAAATGAATGAATGAATGAATGAAAAGTCACCATGTGCACCGCAAGGAAACCAAGTGCCCTGTGTCCTGCTCAGTCTCCGACAGCCTGTATGAGCAGACACCACATCAAAAGCGGGTCTGAAACCGAAACAGAAGGTACGTGAAGCCACACGGCCGTCTGAGGCAGCCGACTCAGCCGCCCCCTCATGGCTGGACAGAGACCTTCTCCCACATGATGCCAACTTGAAAAAGACCCGATGATGACATCCCACAGGGTCGCCCGGCACCCTCACGGCTGGGCACAGACACTCGCCCTCGCCACACGCACGCACTGTCCCCTCTGCAGCCTGGGGCGGGGCTCCTGCAGGGCACCGGGCAGCCCAGGCCTGGGGGTTCGGGCCCACACACTGGGTCATGAAGCCCCCTCAAAAGGCGGCACATCGTTAACGGGATCTGCGCATTTTTCTGTCTTTGAAAACAACACTGCTGACACCAAAGACCTTCTACCCCAACACCTTATATGTGCAAATTCCCTAACTTTGTGGGGGGGGGGGGGGGAGGGGAGGAGCCCCAGCGAGTCTCGGACAGGACGCAGCAGTGACCAGACAGGACGCAGCAGTGACCGCGGTCACAGGTCAGGCATCTTAAAGACGTAAAGCTGATCGTAGTGAATTCATCTTCTACCGCTGAAGTAAAGGAACTGTTTAATTCTTAAATCCTGTCATTTAAAACCTGCGTTACTTTTCCTTAAATTTGGGCAGAAAGATCATATAACAACCGTGTCGACCTAAGACACACATCTTTCTCTGTCTCTCCCTCTCGAGATCCCCATATATGTATAATCTGAAAGATACACATCGTTCTCCAAAATTCACCCGCCTGACCGCTACCCAGCAACTTCCGGAGAAAGGCGCGAGGAGTCACCCTCCTCTGCTCGACGACGTGTGCCCGGGGCCTTTGCACTTACGTGGAACTCGGTTGTGTTGAGGATGTGGCGGCCGTCGGGGCTCCAGCAGGAGGCCACCAGCCCGGCCGAGCCCTCGTCGATCCTGCAGTGCCACTCCGGCTGCTCCAGGGACCACACCTGGATTCGCAACGGACAGAAACGCAGACCCACAACATGAGCGCACGCGCGTCAAGCTGGAAAACAGCCGGTTCAACGGCACACGGTCAGGACACAGGGCGCGATTCCACATCCGCCACGAGGCAGGGCTGGAGCCGGACCGCGGCACAAAAGCCACGCTCCCGGGGGACCTCACAGTGTTGGTTTTAAAGCCCTTCGCCAGCCCTCCAAGCTCCTTCGGGGAAACTTCAGATCTGCCAGAAACGCGTCTTCGCGCTTCCCCAAACCCGTGAGGCCCAAGCTTCTAGACAGCTGTCTGCGGACACTTCCTCTTACTGAATTCTACCTGATGACACGTTAAGGCTAGTTAAGTGTTTTCCTGTTGTAATTTTAAGAGGAAACCGGCTTGAGCCGCCTCGCCTTTTTTCTCAAACTCCAAGGGCACCGAAGAGGCTCGCTCCTTCCCGGGGTCACCCTCAGGCAAGAGCCCCTGGCTCGGAGCCCCGCGGGCGGCGCACCTGAACCTGCCCCCGCTTGTACATGGCGCACAGGATGAAGAGGGAGTCCGCTGACCACTCGATGTGCTGGATCTGGTCCAGGCACGTGTACAGGTGGAGGATCTGGAGGGTGTGCACATCCCGGACCACTAAGCGGTACTGGACGCAAGAAGCCTAAAGACGGGAGAAAAAGCCCACGATGGCCTAACAGTCTCAGGGAAGGGAGCTCAGGAGTCGGTGCTCCCCGCCGTCCAGGAATTCT
The DNA here is from genome assembly GCF_046562875.1 of Panthera onca. Classification (NCBI taxonomy): domain Eukaryota; kingdom Metazoa; phylum Chordata; class Mammalia; order Carnivora; family Felidae; genus Panthera; species Panthera onca. The sequence continues at coordinate 219,363,705 of NC_138346.1, read as the reverse complement.
AGCTCCCTCTGTCCTTCCGGATGTATTTCCTGCCTGGACGGCCTCATGTTCCCAGACTGTCACCCCCTCTAAGGATAAGGGTTCACGAGAAGACAAGGTCGAAATACACAAACTATGTGTTGACACTGCTCCAGGATAAGACGTTCTGTTAAAACTCTCTACTAGGTCATTTTTTACTTTCTGACTCGCGTATTAAAAACTAAAGCAGGACGCAGCGTGGGACCAGCTCTTCTGTGAACTAAGCCAGCACTCTGCTGCTTTAACCACCGGCAGAAAAGGCACAGGGAGTGCGGACGGGGGCCTCAGGGTCCTTGGTGAGAAGGACCACAGAGACATAAGGACGAGGCAACAGAAAAATACGTATTTGTCCCTGCCCCCAGGCCCTGGCACAGGACTTCTCGGGTCCTTGAAACGTCCTGGGTGGTAGGAGCGTCTTTTGTTCTAACGAGGCAACTCTAGGTGGGCTCCTGGCCACCAGAAATACCAGCCATAATTAGAAGCTTGGAATGTTCAGTCCCACTCCCCCTTCTCCAGAGAGGGGAGGAGGGCTAGAAGCGGAGTTAATAATTCATCACGAGGAATCCTCTGTAAAATGCCAACAGGACAGTGTTCAGAGAGCTCCAGGCCGGTGAACACAGGCACACAGGGCAGGTGACGCACCCACCCCCACGGGGACAGCGGCTCCTGCACTCGGGACCCTCCTGGACCTTGTCTTCTGGATCTCTTCACCTGGCTGTTCACCTGGATCCTCTCTGGTCTCCTTTAGCACAAGTGTCTGAGTTCTGTGAGCCACTCTGGCAAATCAGCCGAACCCGAGGAGGGGCCTGTGGGAGCCTCTGACTGGTGGCCCAGGCAGACGGAAGTTGTGGGGAGCTCGAGGACCCGCAGCTCTGGCTGGAATCTGAAGTGAGGGGCACAGGGGCACGTGGGGGGGCACAGCTGGTGAAGCGCCCGCCTTCGGCTCACGTCACGATCTCACGCTTCAGGAGTTCCAGCCCCACATCGGGCTCACTGCTGTCAGCACGGAGCCCGCTGCAGATCCTGCCCCCCTCTCTGCCGCACCCCTGCTCATGCTCTTTCTCTCTCAAAAATGAAAAAAAAAAATAAATAAATAAACAAGAAAATAAACATCAAAAATAATGCAGTGGGTGGGCGGTCCACCTCGGGTCTCCAGGGGGACGGTGCCAGAATTGAGCTGTGTGGCACCCGCTGGTGTCCTGAGGGCTTGTGTGCTGTGACACACCCCCAGCTCCTGGCAAACGTGACGGGAAGTGTCAGCAGTGCGGCGAGTGTAACAGCAGCCGCGGGACAGCAGAGGTGAAGAGCAGCAGCAGGCTGACGCTTTCCCGACACAGGAGGGGACGCAGGCAGGTTTCTCTTCCACTGAGGGGACTTATTCTGAGTACTGACCGTGAAGATGTTTAAGCGTTAATCCTGTTTTCTTGAAGAGGCAGTCTGTGTCCACGTTTGTTAATAATATCCATATCTAAGCAAATTATTTGGGTATACTTATCTGATTTTAGATTATATTATAGTTTAAAAATCAAGAACTGGTTTAAAAAAAAATTTTTTTTAATGTTTATTTATTTTTGAGAGAGGGAGAGAGGGAGAGAGGGAGAGCGAGCGAGCAGTGGAAGGGCAGAGAGAGAGAGGGAGATACAGAATCCGAAGCAGCTCCAGGCTCTGAGCTGTCAGCACAGAGCCCAATACTGGGCTCGAACTCATACACCCTGAGATCATGACCTGAGCCAAAGTCGGATGCTTAACTGACTGGGCCACCCAGGCACCCCAAGAACTGATTTTTAAATGTTAATTGCTTCGTTCTTATCAAGATCAAACTCAATTATTGGTTTGTGTTTTACAAACCTTTTCCTTTCCTTTTCCAAACCTTCCTTTTCCTTTTGAAAAAAACCTCGGGGCGCCTGGGGGGCTCCGTGTGATCTCGTGGTTTGTGAGGGAGTGTGAGTTCTGTGAGTTTGAGCCGTGGGCTCCATGACGCTGACGAGGAGCCTGCTTGGGACTCTCTCTCTCCCTCTCCCTCCCTCCCTCCCTCCCTCTCTCTCTCTCTCTCTCTCTCTCTCTCTCTGCCCCTCCCCCACTCGTACGCTCTCACTCTCAAAAATAAAGTTTAAAAAACACACCTCATGAGTTTTCCTTGTAAAAAGGAGAAGGGGAGGGTAACTTCAGCTGAGAACATGTGTCACATTGTAGCTTTGTCATCAGTTACAATGAGCTCCTTAAGACAGGATGTATGTGTCATGGCATGGAAAAACCATTATCAGATCTGTTGCAAGATATTAAAAACGGCAACACAGACCTACTTTCTTCAGGATTTAGGATAGAGCTTCGAAGAACAAGACTCCAGTAACACCATATTTCCACCAGGGTGGAGAAGCCAAAAAAAAAAAAAAAAAAAAAAAAAAAGCACCAAAATGAAGCAAAGGAACATAGTCTTTCTCTTTATAATTCACTGGAATTTTCATAGACGATTTTTTTAAACAATGAATTTATGGGGAGCATTTCAAAAAATACGCCACGGTTTCTGGGGGTGAACTTTAAGCTGAAGACATTGTGTATCTCTTAGCAGAATGCTAATTTATGTATTTAGGATAATACCTCCACAAAGGAGTTCCAGTTTCAAAGAGCTGGACAAAGAACAGGAATGTTCAGGTTCAAACTGAAAAGTCATGAAGCCTCGGTGAGTTAACATACAGAACTAAACAGACACACTTTTTTTTTTTTTTTTTTTTTTAACAGACACACTTTCTATAAGGCTGATCTTTTCCTGAATGGACTTCCAGTGCCAATCATACCGCCAGGTCCCGAGGATACACACTGATGATGCTGGTGTGTTTCCTGCACAGACTGGCTCAGAGATTTCAGCAGCATTTGGTCGCCCCCCTCCCCTTCCATGATGAACAGCTCGAATCCCAATTGTTGGAATAAACAGCAGTGCGGACGACTGGACTCATCCGGGCAGAGACTGCTGGTTATTTCAATCGCTTATTTGCCATATGGTGGGGGGCGGGGAGGGCTGGCAAAGACAAAGTCGCTGCACCAGGTTACAGCCAACAGAACTAGGTATGTCCCCCGATGTGTCAAAATAACAACAAAGAGCTGATATCCTCTGTACCCTCAAATGTGTGACAACACTGCCATTACCTGCCTCTGACAGATGGAAACTGGGGCGTAGGGAGGCTGGCACCTGCCCATGCCCCATTCCCCCGGGGCCCCTGCTTGGGGCATCTGTCGAGTCCCCAGCCCCGGTGTCCGCCCGGGTCACGTGCCCTGGGTCCCCTGCTCCAGGGCGCCTGCCTCGGTGTCCGCCCGGGGCCCCCGTCCGAGTCCCCAGCCCAGGGTCCCCTGCCTCAGGTGTCAGCCGGGGTCCCTGCTTGAGGCCCGCACCCGCGGACCCCCAAGCTGCCCCCTCCTCCCGGGCCCCGCGGCCGCTCACCAGGTACTTGCCGTCCGGGGAGAACTTGCAGAGCAGGCCGGAGAGCTTGAACACCTCGGAGAAGTTCATGGCGGCCTCCGACCCCCGGCCCCGGGCGCTCCACTCCCGCCCGGCCTGCGGCAACCGCCAGCACCGCGACCGGAAGTGACGGAGGGCGGAAGCACCTCGCGGCCTATCAGGGCCCCGGGTGCCCGCGCAGCATTGTGGGGCTTGTAGTTCGCACGTTCCCGCGCCGCCGCGCTTCTCGCCACCAGGACGATCCGCCCCTCAGCGAGGGTTGACACCGAAAACGCGGGACGCGCGCTCAAGTTGAATTTCAGGCAAACAACGAATGATTTTTGTGGGAAAATGCTCTCAGATACTGTATGGGACAAACACCAAAAAAGTACCCGCTTATCTGAACTTCAAATGTAAACGGGCGTCCTGTGTGTCCGCTTACGTTTGAGTGTTTACACTTACACGTGAATACGCTTAGATGTAACTACGTTTACGGACACCTACGCGCTTCTATCTAAATACGTAATAGTGTATATACACACATTGTATGTTATACACGGTGAATAAGTACGTATTCGTTTTCTGGGTTTTTTTTTTTTTTTTTTTTCTTTTCTTTTTTCTTTCTTTTTGGCTGAATTGGGCAACCCTGCCTGCAGGGAGGCCCTCGCCTCCCCTCGGGCACTACGCAGATCTGGGGAGAATGCCTTTGGCGTTTGCACCCGCGCGGAGGAGAGGGAGAGCGCAGGGCGCGACCCGGGACCTGCCCACGCAGGACGGCGCGCGCCTATGTCAGCGCGGGTTTTGCGCACCTTGCTGGCTCCCCCGCGAGTGCCTTGTCCTCTCGCCCTCTGGGAACCCCTGGTCCTCTTCCCCCGAAGGAGGCTTGCCCCATGACCCGACCAGGCCCTGCCAGAGCCTCCGCAGTCTACCGGGGCCGGCGGACCCAGACACTCACTCTCGCCCCTCCCTTCTGAGAACCCAGACCCAGCCTGGGCCCTCCCCACACCTCTGTGCTCACAGCCCCCGGCCTGCAGCCTGCCGACGTCCCCCGCCACCCCCCTTTGGAACACACGGGCAGGGGATGCGTGCACGCGTCCAGCTAGGCGGTACCAGACTTTTCTGTGCCGGGCCAGCTCCATCCGTCTTTGTGTCTCCAGCCCCCGGGAATCTAAACCAGTGGGTGAGCAGTAAAGGTGGGTGGAACTGAGCCAGGTCCGCCAGGTGAACGCGGACCCAGGAGGCCGGAGAACCCAGTTTGCACCAGCCCGGCTCGTACGCAGTTCCACAGGCGACACTGACACGAGGGTCACGCGGGCCTGGGGACGCCGGCTCGGAGGCCGATAACGGGTCCCGAGAGCACCGGAACGCAGTTCACGGCAGGTGCACGCCGCGAGAGCCTTTCCAAACGTGTCCTGCGGGTCGGGTTCTCTGGCCAAGGACCCGCCCAGAGTGGGTCCAGACCCGTGGAGCCGTGGGTGACACCGGTCCGAGGGAAGACTCGGCCCGAGGCCGGTGTCTGAGCGTAGAGAGCAATTCCGAGTGCACGATCCACGTGTCGCCGTGGACGCCCACGCGCACCTGCGCGAAGAAGAGAAACCAGCGCTGGGGGACGGCAGGCGGCGACCAGGGGAGGGAGGGAGCAGGGTGCGCGCCGCGACCTGGGAGTGTTTGCGTCACCAGATCCTCCCCAGGGGCCAAGGGACACAACCTCCGCCCAGGATGAGTGTGCGCCGGGGCCAGACAGTCGTTCCCAGAGGGTCCCTGCGGGTCCGTAATGCCGAGCGGAGCCGGGGAGCGGCCGTGACCTCGGCTCGGTGTCAGTATAGATGGCGCGCCCTCCTCAGAGTCTCACTGGAGCCCCACGGGCGCAAACGGCCCCACCCAATCCCCTCGCCCTGGGACCGCGCCCCTCACCCCTGCTCCCGGCAGCGAGGGCGGACACTCCGCGGACCAGGACGGCTCTTCCCCTGCTCCCGGGGGTCTGAGCGCCCCGCGCACGGAGGAGCCCAGCGCCGGTGGGGGCGGGAGGGCCGCCCGGGGTGTCGGGAAAATGCGGCGTCTGGGGGGTGGGGTGGGGCGGGGGGAGCAAGGCGTCGGGACGCGGAGCCTGCTTGGCTGCCCGCCCTCGCTCCCGCGCGCCCTCGCCCGCGGCCCCCAAGCTGGCCGAGGGTCGCGGTCCCCATCTCGCCTGCGTCCGGCCCGGGGTAGGCGGCCCAGCGGGCTCCGCAGGGGCGACGCGCGCCAAAAGGCGGCGGGAAGGAGGCGGGGCAGAGCGCGCCCGGGACCCCGACTCGCACGCGGCCAGCTGGTGGGGCGGGGCGCCGGCGGCCACCTCGGCCTCGGCCCGGCCCCGCCGCCCGCGCTCCTCCCGCCGCGCTGAGCGGCCCGCGCTGCCTTCCCGCCCGGCCGGCGGCGCCAGGCGCTAACTTCCGCGGCCGCCCCTGCCCGCGGCGCCTCCCCTCCGCGCGCGCATATAACCCGCCTGGGCCGCCCGTGCCCGCCGTGCACCCACTGCCGGGCCGGCTCCGGCGTCGATGCCCCCGGGCTCCGACTGCACCAGGTAGGAAGCGCCGCGAGCCCGCGCGAGGGGGCCTGGGCGTGGCGCCGCGCGGCCTGCGGGGGCCGGAGCGCGGGGCTGGGGGGCACACGGGCTCAGAAGCTAGGGGTTGCGAGGAGGGGGCGAGCGTGCAGGAGCTGGGAGAGAGGATGACGTGGGGCACCCCTCCGGGGTCCGACCGGCCCCTGGGACGCCGCGCGGGTGGCAGGGAAGTGGCCGGAGTTCAGCCCGCGAGGAGATGGGGGGAGGGGGGGTGCCTGCCAGCAGTGGCTCTGGGGGGAGGAACAGCGTCGCTGGGATTCCCGGAGGGCCTACCTCCAGCTGACCCCTCTCCACCCCAGCGTCTGAGGGGAGGCTCCGAAGGTGACGGGGAAGAGGCCGGGTCGGAGTGCAGGTGCCGATGGAAGTTGGTGAGCGTCCCTGTCGCTGACAAGCTCCTCCCCGCCGGTGCCCTCTCGCTCCGTCTGCACCCAAGAGGGCTGTAGAAATCCGGCCGCGTTACTCCCCGCTTCCCCGAGGCTGAGACCCAGTGCTCCCCTGGACCCCGGCGCTGGGCGTGACCACCAAGCCACATCCATGGGGTCAGTCACTAAAGAGCCAGGGTTCCAGAGGGACATCTCCAGGTGGTTCCGAGCTGGCCAAGGGTGCCTGGTCTGTCTTCTGAGCCTGTTTCAGGAGGAGCAGAGTCAGGCCCCCGGCCCACCCTGGGGAAGCAGCTCCTCTGTCCTGGCTCCCTCACTCCCTACCCTCCTTCCCTCGCATCCACTGTCCTTTCAGCCTTTGGAGGGAGGGAGCTATCCTTACTTTCTTACTCAGCTTGCATTTTTGTCTGGTCCCTAACCGGATATGCAGAAAGTGTGCACATGGCTACATAAATAGACCGGTGACAGGTAGACCATTGTCAACCAGCAAGGGACCAGGGAGACAGTGCATGGTTAACTTCTGACCGGAGGTCAATCGGTCCCAACGATTGTTTATTAAATCACTGGACATTTGGGAACCGTTAGCACAATGGTTTGGTTCTGTTTGCTCTCCTTGGTGCTGTTTATTTGTATAGACTTCACAATCACCTTTGGAAGAAGACGAGTACAGAAATGTATCGCATTCCCAGGCTGGGGTCTCCTGTTAGGTCCAGCCACCCATCTTTTGATTTACCCATTAAAGATAAAAAGGCATTGCATTGAGAACAATTTGAGATTTTGCAACATGCGAATTCACGGATTGTGTGTGTGATTCGAAAAATACGAGGCTGCGGGGCTGTGCCTGCTCAGCGGCCTGTCGGCCGGGGCTGCCGCAGGTGAGCTGGCCCGGCAGCTGGCACTTGGAGATTGTCCGCAGTGCTTATGCCCTACTCGCTGTCTTTCTAGTGAAGGCCATGGGGAACAGGGTCGTCTCTCCAATTTCTGAAGGGTAGCCCATGGGAAGGCCAGTCTGAGACAGAGATGAAGCAGGGGGATGTGGAAGTCAGAATGCTGGGGTTCGAATCCCCTCTCCCCAATTACAAGGCAATGCCTGCCTTTCACGAAGTGGCTCAAAAGTGATGGCGGATGGTTCCAGGTGCCGCTGCCCAGCTGGGAGAGCCAGGAGCCGGGGCGTGGGGGCAGCTCTGGGGCGGCCAGCAGGTCTCCCCTGGGAGGGAATGGAGTGGCTGGCATCCAGGCAGGAATCTGCCCAGGGCTTGGGCGGAGGCTGATGGCCCCCAGTCAGGGGCACTGCCTCCAGGATGCCTCAGTTGGGGATTTATTTATAGAGTATGCCCCACCCACATCTGGGAGTGGATTTGTAACATTGAGCACATGGGAAGACACAGCTAGGGTGGAGGTGGAGAGCCTGAGGACATAGGGAGAGAGGCAGACCTTCACCCCCTGGGTTCTGACACCTGAAAGGGAACCAACTCATGTCATGGGTGGGAGGGTGGGTGGGGGCGGCATGTTCATCCACGTGGGAGACAGTTTTGAGGGGAATTTACCCTCTAGATACTTGTATGAAAGACGTCACTAACATGAAGTAAAATAAAATGAAATAAAATAAGATAAAATAAAATAAAATATAAAATAAAATAAAATATAAAATAAAATAAAATATAAAATAAAATATAAAATACAAAATATAAAATAAAATATAAAATAAAATAACAATAAAATAAAACATAAAATAAAATATAAAGTATAAAATAAAAAATAAAATAAAATATAAAATATAAAATATAATAAAAAATAAGATAAAATAAAACATAAAATAAAATATAAAATATAAAATAAAATAGGGGCACCTGGGTGGCGCAGTCGGTTAAGCGTCCGACTTCGGCTCAGGTCATGATCTCGCGGTTCGTGGGTTCGAGCCCCGCGTCGGGCTCTGTGCTGACAGCTCAGAGCCTGGAGCCTGTTTCAGATTCTGTGTCTCCCTCTCTCTCTGCCCCTCCCCCACTTGCACTCTGTCTCTGTCTCAAAAATAAATAAAAATTTAAAAAAATTTAAAAAATAAAAAAATAAAATAAAAATAAGATAAAATAAAATATAAAATAAAGCATAAAATAAAATATAAAATAAAATATAAAAACAAAATACAAAATAAAATATAAAATAAAACAAAATGTAAAATAAAATATAAAACAAAATAAAACATAAAATAAAATATGAAATAAAATAGAATAAAATAAGGGGGAAAAAAGACGTCGCCCACACGGTGAACCTCCGGTTTGCCAGAAAGGCAGAAACATTTTCCAAGTGGGTTTCTTCCATCCGGCCCCCACGAAAGGGGAACGTATGCCTTATTTCCCAGTTTGGGTATTTCTGTGGGAGTGGCGAGTCAATGTTTTTAAAATATGTCACGTTCCGATGTATTACCTTCATAGAGCAAGAAAGGGGAAAGGAGCACATGGCATCTCCCTCGCCACCCTAGGGGTCTTCTCTCCAGGTGGGACCGGCTTTCTTATGGACCGGTTCCCCCTCCCCCTCCCCGCCTACCCCTGCCGAGTGCGTCCAGGTCCTGCCCGGATTTCTTTCACAAACGCAGAGGACACATCAAAACACACAACCACGTCTCCTTGACAAGTTGCCTCTGAAGCAAGTTACGCGGGACGCCTGGCAAGTCCTTTCCTTGTGCGTTAGGTAGAGGAAGGTGGATTCTGGTTTCTAGAAAAGTTCCCTCCGCTCACTGGGCTTCAAGTTAAAGACACGTCATAGCCAAGTGGGCTCCAAGAGAGAAGCACAAGTGGTTATAAACTTTCCATGTGTCCCCCCTGTCCGGCCAACCCCCCAGCCCCCCCACCTCTGCCCACTCTGACCAGGATTCCTTAGCAGAGCAGACATTTGCTCATCAAAAGTGCTTTCTTTTCCGGGACACGCTGCCCTAAATCAGAGACCCAAAGAGAAAAAAAAAAAAAAAAAAAAACTTCAGCCCAACAAGTTTTGGTTGAACACCTCTGATAATACCTAACATCGAGCGGTGGCTCAAGCTGGGACTGAGCTGAATGCTCGGTGCATTCTTCGGAGACTCGCGCACTTGCCCAAGGTTACAAACAGCAGGGTGCAGGAGTCGGGGCTCCAGGGCAGAGAGCTCAGCCGGGACTGGAGCCGCGGGGCTGCGACCTCAGGACACCGCCCGACCCTGGTGCTGCGGGACCATCTAAACCGGAATGTAGGGATGCTGTGACCTGCGGTGGGGAAAGACGAAACCTTTCTTTGTATCATTTCTGCAGCAGGAATTTCAGCATCCCGTCCGATTGTGGACGTGACAGCAAACCCCTGTCTGAGTGGCGCCTGTGACTTTTTCTGTGAGAGGAATCACCGATGTTTTCACCGTGCATCACAGTGGCCGTAGAAATTAAAAAATTTCGTTTCTGCTTGTCACCAAGTTGAAATGAGGAGTTATGAGACCCGCGGTGGGACCTTGTCATTTCATGCGTACAGAAACACGTCCAGATTTAAGTCACAAATTTTCGTTTTCAGTACTTTGATAGCTGTGGTGGTTTTCTGGAGCACCGACCGTAACAGATTACAGAGACCGGGCGACTTAAACAACAGAAACTTACTCTCTCTGGGTCTGGGGGCCAGAAGTCTCAAATCAGGGTGTAGCTGTGACTGCTTGGCGGGGGAGGGGCGGGGGCAGAGCCTGAGCGGGCCATCCTGATGGAGGGGAGTTCCCAGGGTGTTCACGTGTATGGGAGCTGTGGGCCCGCCTGCCTCCCCGTCTCCCTAGGGAGGCCCTCGCCTTTCCCTCCTGTGAGCTGCCCACGGGAACTCACTTGGGATCCCCGGAGGGCAGGTTTCCCCAGGGAAGGCTGGTCCAGCCCCCTCCCGCCCTCACCAGGCAGGCACAGAACACCTGGGCACTGCCCGTCCGGCCGTTCCAGCAGCCACGGTGCGGGGCCCGAGCGCGCAGGGCCAGGCTGGGAACCCGGTGCAGCCAGGGACATCTCTCCTTTGTGATCCTGCTCAGAGTGGCTGCATGCAGGAAGTTCCTGTCCCTGATGCCCGCCCAGCACCAGCTGGTAAATCGCTCCCTGTGGCCCTGGATGCCTGTGGGGAGGGGGCAGGGGCTCTAATTGCTCACCTGCTGCTCCAAGGTGCCAAGCCCTGGGGGAGGGGGCGGACATCTGGGGAAGCCTCTGGCTAATTGGGCAGGTGGCTTCTCCCTGGGTGGGGGGGGGGGGTTGCACCGGTTCCTTTAAAATGGGCAGGGAGGATGTCCCCTCACCCCTCCTGTCCCGTTTCCTGGGATTTTAGAGGTGACTTCCTGGGTTCCGTTTCCTCCATTGGTCTGCACCACAGGAGCAAGATGCAGAGGTGTCTCTTCTGAGGCTCACCTGGGCCGTGCACACTTGGCGGGGCTGGGTGGGGACGGGCGGAGGTGGGGGGACGGGTCCTGGTGTGGGTCCTGCCCTCCCACCAAGCGATGCCGAGTAGAGGGGGCGTAAGGATTGTGGGCCACCTGCCACAGAGACAGGCGTCACTTTTGCAGAGGTGGCAGGTGTCACGAGGGAAAGCTCATAAGTGTGGGCGCACAGTTAAATAAACAGACCCGAACGGTGCTTCCCCAGACCGCGTGCTCTGGCATCTGCCCTATGCAAATGTGGGTCTGCGTTAGGGAGCGGAGTGAGGGCCGCTAGGCATTGGGGTGTAAACCGAGGCCCTCCGCGTTGAACCGCTGTGACCCGCACCTTCTCAACTGCCCGCTCCCTCTTCCTGGCCGTTTTCTGCTTCCCGCTGGCCCCGACCACCAGCAAAACCCTGTAATTAGGCATCTCTTGTCGGGTTTTTTTTTCTTTCGGAGGAAGGCAAGCCTCAACTTGCTTCTGGGTTCTTAATTTTTGATCAGGGATGCTCCTTGACTAATTATTTGGCAGTAATGAGGGAGGAGGCATCGAGTGGGGGACGTCTCCCTGAGCTTTCAGACCAAGCCGTAAATGTAAGGACGAGGCATTTGGTAAACAGGACGCTAATTGGATTAATGCGAAACTAATGAATTCTAGAGAAAATAACAGAAAAGACGATTGTAAGATTGAGGTCAAGGTAATTCCAAGAACACTGTCCAAATCTCCCTCCGGTCGATTTGATCTTTGAAAATATTTAGAATGAGACAAAGAGTCTACTCTCCACGGTGAAATGTGTAGGAGAGTAATTTCTGGACAGCATGTTTTAAAACAAGAAAGGCTCAAGGGGAGTGGCACGGGGTGAAGGGCTGGGAACCCTGGCCGGCTGCTTTTCCAGAGTTTCCGGGACTGGCTGGCCCCAGATCAGTGTGAGTGACCAGCAGAGCTTGAGTTACTGACTTTCTCCTTCTTCCAGTTACTGTAGTGAAAAGCCCTCCGTTTGCTTTGTCTCTCCAACCCCCTTCTCTGGTGGCCAGGACAGCCCTGCCAAATCCAAGAGGCAGGGTGTGGACCAGTGCTTTGCCCTTTGTGACCTTTCGAATTTCGTGCTATTCGAAGCCATTCCATTGACGAGAGTTCTTGATGGTAAAAGGTGACAAAATCATGGTGAGGGTGGCCCTGCTTAGGAACCGGCTAGAAAGGGGCTCAAATTCACCCCAGATGTGCCACTTATTCATGTGATCTTGCAAAGCTTGGCTTTTGTAGGATGAGAGGAAGAAATGTCTTCCCAGAAACACTGTGGTCCCAGAGCGCCACCCACAGTCCCTCATCTGGGCCCCTCATCTGGGTGTCATACTGGGGGCCACTGGTGTTTCAGAATTCAGATTAAAAGAAGAATACTTTAGAAGAGTAGCACAGTACCTGCATCTTGTATTAAAAATTTTTTTTGAATGTTAATTTATTTTTGAGAGAGAGAGAGACAGAGCGTGAGCAGGGGAGGGGCAGAGAGAGAGGGAAACACAGCATCTGAAGCAGCTCCAGACTCCGAGCTGTCAGCACAGAGCCCGACATGGGGCTCGAACTCACGGACCGTAAGATCACGACCTGAGCCGAAGTCAGACGCGTAACCGACTGAGCCCCCTCAGGCATCCCAATGTTTATTTATTTTTGAGAGAGAGACAGAGACAGAGTGCAAGCAGGGGAGGAGCAGAGAGAGAGAGGGAGACACAGGATCTGAAGCAGCTCCAGGCTCCAAGCTGTGAGCACAGAGCCCAATGCGGGGCTCGAACCCACAGACCGTGAGATCATGACCTGAGACGAAGTCAGACGCTCAACCGACTGAGCCACCCAGGCCCCCCCACCCATGAATCTTGTATTTTAGAAACACCACCAACGGGTCCGATGGAAACGCCCCGCAGTCCAGCTCTCCCCCGTTCCTGCAGCAGAGTGCCAATGAACGTTTACACTGAGTGGGTTTAGAGTTTGCGTCTGCCCAGCGGAGTCTGCCCCAGACGGAGGGAAAGAACTCCCAGTTTTCTGAGCTCTCCGGATTCCCAAAAACGTACGGAAGTGAGGCTAGGCTGTATTCCACTGAAGACTTAATTTGCGCATTCATTCATGGCTCGTGTGTGAGGGGGCGCCCACCCTCTCCCTGCAGGGTCTGAGCAGGCAGGTGGGGGCCACACCCAGGACCCACCGGACCTTGGCACCCTGCCGAGGGCCTGGGAGCGGGCTTTGTTAATGGGGGTGGGGGGTGTGGGGACGGGTCTTGATGGTGGGATGGGGTGGGGGGACAGCTGGGGGGCAAGAGAGCCCATCCCCACGGCTCCAGCAAGCCCCTTCCCTCGACATTTGGAAACCTGCACTCAGGAGGGCGGGTGGTCAGACACCTGATGCTCAGGAGACAGGAGCCCAGTGACGGCCTTGAACCGTGAAAAACAGAAACAGACACGGGAAGTACGCGTGCCGCCCGGGTGCGCCTGGAGGAGGCGGCTCGGTCACGTGATTTGTGCGGGGTTTATTTCCAGCCTCTAACTGCCCCGCGTTGGAGAAGTCGCACGACCTCCGCGCCTCCCTTTCCTGGGGTGTAAGATGGGGTTAGTAGTTTTTCTCGTGGGGCTGATGTGAGGGCCTGGGACTAGGGCCTGTAAGACACTCAACACGGTCCCCGTGCAGAGAAAGCCGGGTGTCAGGCTGGAGCAGAAGGCGTCCCGGCCTGTGCACTGCCTTGCGGCCGCTGTTTCGCTTTCGAGCACGTTTCCGGGGTCTCGTCCTTGTGAAGCAGGGGTGGCTGGTAAACGTGAGGGAGCAGGAGGCGCAGAGGCGAGGGAGGAAGGGCGGCTGAGCAAACAGCCTCCAAGGTCCCCCCGCCCGACCGCAGAGAGGCGCGCCCTGTGTCTCCCCAGCAGAAGCGGGACCTTCCGCCTCAGGAATGAGTAAATGCCGACCCTGGGCCTTCTCCTGGAAGAGTGGGGGCCCCCCAGGCACCCGTGTCCTAAGGCCCCAGACCTCTGGACATGTTATTCACGCGGCCAAAGGGACAGTGACTCAGTCGGGGACCTGGAGGTGGTGATGACCCTGGAGCATCCAGCTAGGCCCATGGCATCACACAGGCCCCTGTAACACGGAGGCTGGAGGGTCAGGGACAGAGGGGGCCGTGGCCGTGGAAGCAGAGGCTGCAGGCATGGGCTCTGAATCTGCAGGAAGGAGCCTCGAGCCGAGGGACATGAGCACCCTGGCCACTGGAAGAGGCCGGAAGTAGGAGGAAGCAGCCCTGCCACCGTCTTGATTTTAGGCCCACGAGACTCCCCACACTCCGGGCTCCGGGACCCTGAGAGAGTGCGCGTGCGGCCACGCAGACGGAGCCTCGGGTGGTGTCCTGCTCTCATCCTGCTCGAAAGACGCCCAGGCCCTGGGCCAAGGTTCGCACCTGGACCTCGCGGATGAACATCGGGCCCCGGCCTAGGCAAGAGCGTCCCGGGAAGAGCTTTCCAAGAGGGTCTTGTGGTGGCAGGAAGTTGTGTAGGAATGCTTGTCCGGCTCCCCACTGAACACCCCAAGCTGGTGGCCATTCTCGCTGCCTCGACTGTGTCCAGAGGCCCGTCTGACACCATCACTCAGGGCCACCCACCCACCTTTGGTCTCAGACATGGACGTCGGGGGCTGTGGCAAGGTTCTGTGAGCCCTAAGTGTTCAGGGCTGTGTGTTCACCACCCAGCTCAGAAGGCAGGGCCCCAGCCTCCGGAGTCAGGCCGTCCGTCTCTCTACAGGGGATGGGCTGGGAAGGAGGGCGTGCCAGGAGGTCACCCCCACAGGAGCCCTGGCCATGAGATCTCACGGGCCGGGGTTGGGGGGGACCCTCCCAGGGTCGCATGGCTTCAATGAGGGCCGCTTCCCAGACGTGCAGGTCACGGGACCTACCTGCTGTGGTCAACAGCCGGCCGTGGGCAGCCTGGCATTGCCCGCTGGCTGCTTTGCCTCTTTTCCAGGACCGGGGAACACCTCCCTCCCGCCACCGCCCACTGTCCCTGCGTGTCCACGATGCCTCACACCTGCAGGCGTGTGCACACGCACACAGGACTCCCGCAGCCCCATCCCAGGCCTGACACACGGGCTGCACACGGACGCGGGCTATTCTGCAGAAACGTGTCCGTGTTCAGCAGGAGTCGGGGAGCCCACAGCTGCAGGCCGACGCTTCCCCAGGAACAGTCAGGGAGCAGAGCCCCTCGCCCTGGGTGGCCGGCCCCCCCCCCCCCCCCGCCCTCCCAGGGAGTCCAGGCGAGAGCACCCTGGCAGCGCCCCTCAGAAGTGTGTGCGTGCGTGTGTGCTGTGTCCCTGAAGGGCGAGGGCTTTGGCTCCCGGGTCGGCCTCCTCTTCAGTTTCCATCCAGCCCGGAGACCTTACCCTGCAGGGTACCCTGCCCCCCCCACCGAGGGTTTCTCCCCAGACTCCACGGGGCCGCGGGGTCTGCTCCAGGAAACCACTGCAAACAACATTCCCCCAACTTATGTTACGTGAGACCGGATTGGTCTCCTGTTGCCGCTGTAACAAATTACCACAAATTTAGCGGCTTGGAGCCCCGTGGATTTGCTTTCCCACAGTTCCGGAGGTCAGAAGCCTGAAATCCATCTTTCTGGGCTAAAATCAAGGTGCAGGCGCAGGGTGCTCCTGGAGGTTCGAGGGGGAGAATGCATTGCTTGGCTTTTCCAGCTTCTAGAGGCGCCTGCACTTCCTGCCTCGTGGTCCCTTCCTCCCTCTGCAAAGCCAGCAGGTCAGCACCTGTGCGCCCCCCTGACCTGCTGCCTCCCTCTAACCAGGACCCTGTGGTTATACAGGGTCCCCCCGCCCAGTACAAGATGCCTCCGCCCCTGGATATGTCCCTTAATCCTGTCTGCATGGTCCCTTCTCCCATCAGGTGGCTTGAGCTTTCTGTGCTGCTGCCTGTGGTGGGGGAAGGAGGGGCAGTGAGTGGTGACACAGGTTAGGGTCCCAAATCTGGGCTTCCTCAGGGTCCTTCTGGCCAGTTGTTAAAAACATGTGCTTGGAGCGCTATCGACAATAGCCAGACTGTGGAAAGAGCCCAAATGTCCGTCGACTGATGAAGGGATAAAGAACATATGGTTTATGTATACAGTGGAATATCACTCGCGACCAAAAAGAATGACTTCTCGCCATTTGCAACAACGTGGATGGACCTAGAGTATATAATGCTAAGTGAAATAAGTCATCCAGAGAAAGGCAGATACCATATGTTTTCACTCCTATGTGGAATTTAAGAAACAAAACATGATCATAGGAGAAGGGAAGGAAAAGCAATATAAAAACAGATACAGAGCAAACCGTGAGAGACTCCTAAATACAGAGAACAAACCGAGGGTTGCTGGCGGGGTGTTGTGGGGGGATGGGCTAGACGGGTGATGGGCATTAAGGAGGACACTGGCTGAGATGAGCACTGGGTGTCATATGTAAGTGATGAGTCACTGAATTCTCCTGAAGCCATTAATACCCTAGATGTTAGCTAACCTGGATTTAAATTAAAAACAGATAAATAAATAAATAACCCCCAAGATCTAGGTGCTAAGAAAAAAGAAAGAAAGAAGAAACAAAAACCACGTGCTTGGAAAATCAGAATCCAGTCTCGAGGCCGCGTATTACACTGAATTACCCAAATTTGCCGTGTGTGTGCGTGTACGTGTGCTCCCACACGTACCGGCAGCACAAGACAGTTGAATATCAACTTCCTGGTTGGACCTAACGTTGAAAAAGGTGGGTCCTTTTTCAATCACCCGCCGCTTAGAATCACCCACTGACACGTCGCGGGTGGAATGTCATGTGTATGGAACTCGCTGTAGCTGGAGGGCAGCCTGCCGCGGAGGCCGGGGGTAGGTTCACGGGCTGGTTGCACTCTGCTCTCTGTTTCTGTGTGCGTGTGGGAATTTCTCTGATGAGGACTACAGGGGGACGTGCGGGTGTGGCTGACACAGCCCCACTCCGAGCCCAGCTTCCAGCTCTGCTTCCTGCGGCCAGGGGCCTGTCCCCAGGTCGCCGTGCGGAGGGCATGGTGCTGCCCGCCAGCCCCAGGGCTCCCAGCCACGCTCCGCCCCGGCGGCTCCAGGCTCCAGGCCGGCCACGCTGCTTCCTTGGTTCCAATGTCATTGCCTAGGCGACCGGGACGCTGCCTCCACCGCCTGCCTGCCCAGCCACGAGCTGCTTTGGGCCTCCCAGCCGCCTCCGCCTCCACACCGACCCCGACCCACCCTCGGGGCCCAGGCTCCGCCAAGGTAGGCTTGGGCTCAGCCTGGCTGCCTCTCTCAGGCCTGAGCGTGGGGTCCTGTCCTGGCCTCCCGGCCACACAGCAGCCACCTGCTGGGGGGGACAGAGCCCCCTCCCCGCTGCCTTCCACCTGGCACCCAGGAGTGGGGTGCCCTGGGGGCACAGACGGCAGACAGGGAGGCCGTGTCCGTGGTTCCCCTGATGGGCAAGGAAGACCAGCCCCTTCTGGTGGCACTTTGCAGAGCCCTCTGCCCCTGGGGGGCCCTGAGTGACCCAAAGGGCCCCAGGTGGGGGTGGGGGGGCAGGCTGGGTGGGGGCAGAAGCAGCTTCCTTCCGGCTGCCTCCTCCCCTTGGCCTGCTGGGAACTCTCTCTCTCTCCACTTCCTGCCAAGGAGGCACGGCCTGCCCAGGCCAGGCATCACCCTCCTTAGCTTCTTGTGTGGCTCAGTCGTGGTCGATAGGTGTGGCCATCCCCGCTGCACAGGCCAGAAAACAGAGGCCCCACACGTGCA
Organism: Panthera onca; assembly: GCF_046562875.1. Taxonomy (NCBI): domain Eukaryota; kingdom Metazoa; phylum Chordata; class Mammalia; order Carnivora; family Felidae; genus Panthera; species Panthera onca. The sequence goes on along the minus strand of NC_138346.1, from coordinate 219,346,099 downwards.
GGCTGAAGGCACTGAACCTGTAGCTGGTTGCAGCGCGTGAACCGGCGTGAACGGGCTTGGAAGGGGAGGCGGGACACATGTCCTCATCCCCCTGCCCCTCTGTCGGCACGGTCCGTTATGCCATGCGCTCCCAGCTCGTCTGGACCCCGCCAAGGCCTGCCTCGCCTCTGGGCTCGCCGGGCCCACGTGTGCCTGCCAGGATGACCTTCTCCTCAAACGTCCCGCTGCGTCCCCGCTAGAGCTGGGCCCTGAATCTTGCTCCCCGTAGTCCACAGGCTCAGGGCCCTTTGTGTGGCCTCCAGAGGGCCCCGTCCCTTTTCCGGCCCACCCTGCTATTCCTGCTGTCCCTGACCTAAAGGCTGCCAGGGCCTGTCCTTGGCCGAGCTCCACCCTGTCGGTGCCCATTCTCCCCGGGCACCCAAGTTCAGTGTCAGCTTGGGAGACCTGCAAATGACAACGGTCATCTGGGCCTTCGCGCACCCTTGTGCTGACGCTGGCCATGATCCACACCCCTTCACGGCGCCCTTTACACTAGGGGGTAAAAGCTGGTTTATTTGTCTGTCCCCCAATAGAGGGGACCTCCTGGAGAGCAGGGCTGCCTGGTGGGGACGAGAGTGGGCTCGGACCCGGTCTGCGCTTCCCAGCTGTGTGGCCCAGGGCAGGTGACCTACCCTCTCTGTGCTTCTGTGAGAGCGTCTGGAGAGTAGGGGTGCAGCCTGCTTTCCTTGCTCCTGGGTGATTGAGGTCAATAAATACAGAACACCCAGGCTGGAGCTGGGACGGAGAAAGTACACAGTAGACACTGGGCATCGTCGTCAGAAAGATAACCCCCAGGCTGAGGGCGTGGGGGGCAGGGCGGAGCCCGTGGGGCAGAGACAGCTCTGTGGAACGCTGAGGGATGTTTCTGGAGCAAGTGAGGGATGGCTGGCCGGCGTGGGGGAAGTCACGTGGGATGTGCAGGGGACCTCAGAGCAGGGAGGAACATACTGTGGGAGTCGGACTGAGTGTCGGCAAAGCAGCTGGTGTCAGTGACTTTGGGGGGGGGGGGGAACCCCAGGCAGTTAGTGCGTTTCCAGGCCCAGAGCAGGCGTCCAGAGCGCCGGAGGGTCTGCATGGTGGTTGGGGGACACACCTGAGGGGCATCTCCTTCTAGGAAAGTAGAGGTGTCTAGAGGAGGGTGGCTGGGAGGGATGATGGTTTGGGAACAACCATCCAGAGCACGGTTGAAGGAGCTCACAGGCTTGTCTGGGGAAGAGGAGATTCCAGAGGACAGAGCAGGCGCCTCCAATGATGCCACGCTGGCCTGTGGAAGTGTGACCCCTCAGGGTAGAAACAGGGCCTGGGAGGGGAGGGTTGGAGGAGACAGAGAGGTCAGGGGTGCCTGGCAGCCCTGTGGGTGAGAGGCAGTGTCTGGTCACTGGCACCGGGCTCCACGGCCACCCCCTCCTGGCGGTCCCCGAGGTGGAGGCTCTTCCAGAGAGCCAGGGACTGTGCCGGTCACCTGTGCAGACAGGGAGCAGCTGCCACCTCAGTGTGCCGAGCGAACGCTCCCGGGCTCTGGGGATGCAGCAGTGACCGAGCCCTGGGAGAGCTGACATCTAGAGGAGGAAGCAGGGGGCCCGTCCAAGCCGCTGGGGCATTCCAAAGCTTCCTCCTGTGATGGGACACGGGTCTGTCTCAGCCTGCAGGCGCCTCGTTCCTGGAGAGACCAGGATGCGGGGCGGGGGTTCTGCTAACGAGTCGGGGACGGGCCAGTGACCGTTGCTACCCCTGGGCCAAGGCCTGGCTTATGCCTCCACTGTCGCCTGCTCTGAGCGACCCCTGGCCGACTGCAACCCGCGGCTGTTTCTCGAGCTCCCGGTGTGTCTGGATCACCCTGCAGGCTTCTTCCCACACACTGCAGGAAACAGCGGCTCAGAATGGGCAATACACCTGTCCAGGGTCACACAGCTGCCAAACAGCAGAGGTGGGCTGGCTGGGCGTGGACGGAGCGGGAGACGGAGCAGGGGTGTGGGGCAGTGCCGAGCTGCAGAGCAGGAAACGACGGGACAGGAGCCGTGTGCCTCGGCAGGACCTGCAGGTGTTGGGGGGAAGGACTCCGGCAGATCTGCAGAGGGCAGGGGGGCCCTCGCCACGGGTGGGGGCTTCGGGGTGGCGGGCAAAGAAAGGGCTGGGCAAGGGGCTTTCCAGGCAGGATGCTTGGTGTGCAGGTGGGGTTGCAGGCTGAGGAGGGTCGGGCCAGGTTGAGGGCAGGGGTCATGAGCAAGGTTGCTGGAGCCAGACTTCTGGGTAGGGCTCTCGTCCCCAACTAGCTGTGTGCCCTTGGACAGGTGCCCTCGCCTCTCTGTGTGTGTTCCCACATTGATAGTAAAATGAGCCGCAGATCTGCTGGTCTCAGCCCCCCCCTCGGGGATGCCGTGCTGGTTCACGAGGCTTGGGTGTTTCCGGTTTAGTTCCTGTTCCAGGAGCTGGTCTGCGACAGCCCTTTCCCACGGGGCTGCTGGGGCATCGCCGATCAGCCGAGCCCTTCTCCCAGCCGAGGCCTGAACTCAGCCCCAGGAAGCTTGTGTTACCATTGTTTCCTTCTAGAAGTGCACAAAGCCCACGTGGTCAGAGGCCCTGTCTTACGTGGGTGCAAAGCCAAGCCTAGACTCAAAGCAAAACTCCTGGCCACCTGACTCACAGTTCTCCGGGCGGGCCCAGGTGCCAGGGGAAGGAGGCCGTGGGCCACGACGGAGGCCGGTGGCCGGGGTAAGAGGCTGGCAGATGAGAAGGGGCAGGGCCGGGCGGGGGGGGGGGGGGGCTCCTGGGGTGGCTCCAGAGTCTCCCCCCACCCCCTTCGAGTGGGCCCCAGCCCAGGAGGGAGAGAGGGCAGCTTAATCGGGTACCTCCAGCTGTTTTCATATTTCACAAGTGCACCCTGGCCCAGGGTGGGGAAGCTAAATTTGTCCCTCCTTCCCAGGGCTTGGTCTCCCCCCAGCGTGGGCAGAGGGGCGGCAGGGAGTGGTCTCCGGGGGACATGAGGCCCCTAGTCATGCCCCCCTCCCTGGGCCCCGCGGGACCCCGTCTCTCCGGGGTGAGGATCTGGCCGGCCCTGTCCTGACCCAGCCTATCCTACCCTGCGTGGCAAGGTCAGCCCAGCTCTCCTGTGGCCACGTGGCCCGGGCCACAGGCAGGGGAGGGGGGCGAAGGTGGCTGCTGCCACTGCCCCCGGCTCCCTGAGGAGGGAGGCACTCCAGCCGGGTCCTCCAGCCAGGCCGCCCCCCACGAGGCCAGGGCCACCCCTGTTGCAGTGGGCGGCAGGAGCGACAGAGGCCTCTCGGCCCCAAGCGCCCTGAATGCCCCGAGCGTCCTGCTGGAATTCAGCGGGGCCGCCACCCAGGGAAGGGCGCCATTTCCCAGAGGGGTGGCCTGCCCGCTCCGTCCTCCCCTGACAGCTGCCTGAGCCCTCCACCCAGGTAGGGGGACTTCCGGGTGCCAGAACGTTCTCAGTGCCCTTGAATTGGGGCCACAGGGGTGACTAGAAGGGGTCCAGCCCAGGATGGCCCGGGTCCCCTCCTGCGATGGTCAGTCTGCTGCGTCAGTGTTTACTGGTGGGGGAAGGGGCCTCGTCACGGCCCTTGTGACAGAGCGGAGGAGACGAGTGTTTGTGAGTGGGGGTCAGGATGGAGCTCTTGGGCCTCGTTTCTTAGAACTGAAGGAAGTTGCCCCTCCTGGTGTGTGGGCACCCAGATGGCTGGGGGTGGGGGGTGCGGGCCCCGCGTCGGCCCTGTCTCGGGGCTCTATAGGCGGCTGGGACTGCCGTTCCCACGCGTGGGGTGCCTCTGTTTGAGGGGGCCTCGCAGGGGCCCCAGTTTTTCAGATGTGGCGTTGGAGCCCGGGGCAGGCAGCGGGGACAGGCAAGCAACCCTCCCTGGCTAGCAAGGCTGTCCTGTGGCCACACGGCCGAGGGGTGCTCCCCACCTGCCAGTGACGGGGCAGAATGAGGGGCATCCTGGCTAGGAGTCAGGGAGGACAGATGCTTCCTAAGGAGGCTGGGGTCTGGCCTGGCCTGGGAGGATACAGGTGGGGTGGGGGCCACGTGGGGACAGGATGGGGTCATAGATGGGCCACATGCAGATAGGGTGGGGGCCATAGAGGGGATCCGTGGGGACGGGGGGGGGCCGTGTAGGAGACATGTGGGGATGGGGTGGGGGCCGTGGAGGGGACCCGTGGAGACGGGGTGGGGTCACAGAGGGGCCACGTGGGGACGGGGTGGGGGCCGTGGAGGGGACATGTGGAGACGGGGTGGGGTCACAGAGGGGCCACGTGGGGACGGGGTGGGGGCCGTGGAGGGGACATGTGGGGACAGAGTGAGGTATAGTGAGAGGACGTGAGGGGACAAAGCACGGAGGCAAGGGGGCAGGGGACACAGGAACATGGCAGGGAGCAGGGGAGACATATGGGGACAGGGTGGGGGCAAGGAGGGGACATGTGGGGACAGGTAGGGACAGAGAGGGGACAGGGTAGAGGTCAGGGAGGGGACACAGGGGACAAGGCAGGGGGCATGGAAGGGACAGGTAGGGACAGAGAGGGGACAGGGTGCCAGGCAGGGAGGGGATGCGTGGGGACTGGGTGTGACAGGTGATGTGAACGCCCAGAGGCCCTGTCCAGGGCGTGGCCAGAAGCACCTAGAAGCAGTGGTGTGGCCGTGTCTCCCCTGCGCACTGACCTCCGGGCCTGTGGGTTCTCCGCTGTGAGGGGCTGCGTGTTCTGTAGGGTGTTGGGAAGCACCCCTGCCCCCACTCCCAGAAGTGACTAAAAATGAAAATATCAGTAGATGCCAGGTCTCCCTGGTGAGAAAACCCGTGAGTCACATCGAGAGGCTGAAAGCGGGGAGGGTGGCGCCCCCGCTCGAGTGAGCTGGGGTCGAGGGCCCACCCCGCACGCCCTGCACCCAAAACCTGGATCCACCCGCGTGGCCCCTGGATCCTCGAGGGCGCGGGCATTTCCGTCCAGGGCGGCTGGCTCCGTGCGAGACGCTGCGTCGACACTTTACGACTCCGTTACTGCCCGAGAGCGTTTCTCACACCCCCCCGTACACATGTGGTTTTTAAGATGATTTGCAGCGTTTGCGAAAGCAATTTCCATTAGGTCCGAGAGCCACGTTTCCGTGGTGAACGTGGTCCCAAATTTAAGGTGCGGGCCTTCGGGGGTCACCGGGGACCCTTTGCAGGGAGAGGTTTCGGAGTCGATTTCTTTCTCTCACCTCTGCTGTCCGTGGCCGAAATGCTGCCGTGGGGATAGGGAAGACCGTGCCCCTGCCCCTGCCCCTGCCCCTGTCCCATGGAGAGAGGAGCGGGGCCCACGGGGTCCTGGGAGGACGCCCGGGGAGGGGCCTGCGTGTCTGCAGCCCCGATCCTCGGCCGACATCACCATATCCTCACACCCTGGCAGGCGCCCCAGCGCCGACAGGGACCGGTCTGCAGCTCCGTGGGCTCATGGTCCAGGGGGGGCCTGGGGTCAGGGCCACCAGCTCTGGGGAGTTTCCCAGGGAGATTGGAAATCGCGGAGCACCGTGGCTTCCTGGCTCCAGCCCCACGCGTCCGCTGAGCAGGGCAGGGCAGGCTTCCGGACCTTCCTTTTGCCGGTGAAACACCTGAGCAGAAGTCACCGGTGGAGGCCAGTGGCCGTCCTCGGGGCGGACGCTGAAGGGCCTTCGGGACTGGGTGAGCGGGGCCTGGGGGATGCTCTCCCCGCGAGGGTCCGTCTCAGAGGCGTGGTGAACCCCGGGATGCAGGGTTCTGAGCCCCTCCGCGGGAGCCCCTTGGAAGAGGCTCAGTCTGTGCGTCTGTCTGCCATGGACACGCGGTGGGCGGAGTCCCACGACGCGTGGTTCTTGGCGTCGGCCTCTCTCACTCAACACGACGTTCTCGTGGCTCGTGGCCGCTGCGGCGGGTGTCCACGCTTCCTTGTGCCGAGTAATACCCCGCTGTGTGGATGGACCGTGTCTATCCATTCATCTGTCCTGCACACTTGAGCCGCTGGCATCTTTTGGCTCCTGGGGTCCGTGCGGCCGTGATCGGGGGCCTGCAGGGTCTTCCTGACCGTTTGCTGGGTGCCGTCAGCCAAGTGGTTTCCATCTCTGGGCTTGGACGGTCCATCTGCAAAACGAACAGAGTGGGACCCACCAGAGTGGGTGAGTCGAGCCTCGTGTCGGCACATACTACCCACACCGAGAGGCCGCTCCGGCCGGTCCCCGCTCCCCCGTGGGGAGTGGGTGAGGCGGGTTTCTGCCCAGCCTCGGCTGGGCGGCCGGCTCCGCAGCCAGGCAGCTGGCGCTGTTCTGCCTCCTACCAAACCCGCCCCATCCCGACCTCACCTCCGCTGGGCTTTGGGCAGCTCAGCTCAGGGTGGGAGTGACCTCCCCAGAATAGGAGGCATGCAAGTCAGCACTCCCCAGCCTTGCTAGACCCCTTGTGGGGAGAGCGTGTGCCGGAGGCGTGCATGCCGTCGGGGGTGACTAACTTAATCTTGAACTCTGAGGGGACCACTCTGTCGTCCTTGTGCGTAGGGCTGTGCTGTATCACCTCAGCAGGTCACTGAATTTCTCTGAGCCCGTGGGAGAGTTGGTTTGGGGCCCGTGCTTTCTAAGCTGCCTGCCGCGGGCCATCCTGTTTGGCCTTCGCCCGGGGCCTCCTTTCGCCAGGGCCCGGCCCCTGAGGTGGCCCCACTGGCTCGTGCAACTGCTCCAGAGACCAGCGGCCCGGCACGTGGCGGCCCCGGGAGAGGGCCACAGACCTCCACCAGCGCCCGCCTACCTGGGGACATGGTGACAGATTGCGGGTGTGCCCTCCCTCCCCCAAAGGCTCTGGGCAGGTCTGGGCCTGCCCGCTTGGTCACTGCCAGGCAGACGGTGGCCAGGCTGATTCTCACGGCCCTCTGCCAAGGACCCGGAGGCAGGCCCGGGGAGGCACCACCTTGGCCCGGGTGGGGCAGCGGGCAGGGTGGGCTTTGGTGTCCCTGCCCCTCCCCGCAGGGGGACGGGGGACAGGGGCCCCAGCTGTGCCGGGCCTGGGCAAGGCCATGGCGGGGTGGGGGCTGGGTGTGGATGCTCTCAGGAGAGGAAGCTCTGGGGACAAAGGCTGGTGTGGCCGGGCATCTCCTGTGACGGGAGAGCACCATGCGGCGGTCCTGCCGCTGTGACAGCTTCACAGCCATGGCTTTGGGCTGCCTCGTGGGGTCCGAGTTGCTTTTGTGTCCAGGCGGGGGGGGGGGGGGGGTGGGGAGGACCCTGTCTCAGAGGCGGACGGCTGTCTCAACGTGCTGCAGCCTCGGGGCATAGCAGGACTCAAGCCCGGGGCTCTGCTCCAGCCTCTGGGCGTGCCCGGCACATGCCCTTCCCGAGAGGGAGTGGCCTGGGATCTGAGCCGTCCTTGTGTCCCGGGGCATCGGGATCCCCCAAACCCGGCTTGAGCCCCGAAGGCCAAACCCGGAGACACAGCTCAGAGCAATGGTGACCACACCCGTCGGGGCCTTATTGCGGTCCAGGCACAGCCCACTGTATGCAGCACCTGTGTGTTCCCCAGCTCCCACGGGGCCCTGCGGCAGCCTCCCGAGAGGGTGCCGTGGTCACCCCCACCCCGTAGGTGGCAGCTCTGAGAAGCCCCGGCCGTGCCAGGCACCGCCCGCCCCCCCAACCTGGGTCTGGAGTCAGGCCCGCCCGTCTGCAAGGCCGGACCCAGGCCCGGAAAGCGGAGGACGGACGGGGGGGTGCGAAGGGGTGCCCTGCCTTCAGCGGCGTCTGCATCGGTGTCACGGGCCCTGCCCAGACCCCACGGATGCTGAAGGAGGGCGGGGGCCGGCCTTCCCAAGCACCCACTGTCCTTCTTCCCTCCTCGCAGAGCCAGCTGCCCTCCGGGCCGGGTGCGGGGAAGATGTCCCAGCCCACCGCCGCCGCCGATGAGGGGGCCACGTTCGAGCACCTGTGGAGATCCCTGTGAGTACCTCCTCCAGCCACCCAGGGCCGGACTCGGGCAGGGCGAGGCTCGGGGGGCTTTCTCCTGGGGGTGCGGCATCCAAAGTCTGGGCTCTTTCCTCCAGCCAGCACTCCTGGGCCAGGAGGGGTCCAGGGGACAGAGCTCACGTGTGGCCACGCACCCCGGGCACAGACACTAGCCCTAGCGAGGCCGGCAGAGGAGGGAGGGGGAGCGGAGGAGACAGGCGATGGGGTGAAGGGCTCCTGCGGGCAGGACAGGTGTAGGCCTAGCCCACGAGCTCGGGGCCTGGGTGCCCCGGGGCTGACGGCTCTGTTCCCCTCTTCCCAGGGAACCAGACAGCACCTACTTTGACCTTCCCCAGCCAAGCCAGGGAAATAACGCGGTGGTGAGCGGCTCAGGGGCCAGCATGGATGTCTTGCACTTGCAGGGCATGACCACGCCCGTCATGGTGAGTGGGGAGGCTGTCTGCGGGGGGGGGGGTCTCAGGACGGGGTCGGTAAGTATGGACTGTTCTGTCTGGGGAGCTTGCAGAACCGGGACACTGGTGCTCAGGAGTACAGCTTCCTCGGTAGGCTTGTGAGGACATTTCAGTTTCAAAATAGAAAACGTATCAGCTCATGAGACTGTTAATCCACGGGCAGGAATGGATTCAGGCATGGCTGGATCCAGGCGTAGGAATGGCTGGATTTAGGTGTTGCAACAGCCTCTGCGTCTCCTGCCCTGCTCTCTCCATGATGGTGCCAGGCTCCAGCAGCACCTCCACCCCTGCTCTGCCACCGAGGCCCGGACACCCTGCTGCGGTGTCTCGGGTCCTACCGCTCTCGCGTTCCTCTTGGCAAGAAGGCAGGGCTGTGCTAACTGGGTGGTGGCCACGTCCCTGCTTCTTTCTCTGGCCACCCGCTGCAAGGCACTGGTGCGCCAGAAGGAGGTTGCAGAATGCTAGAAGGGGGTGTGAGGACCCCTGGCCCCCGGGGAGATCTAGTGACGCCTGCTGTCCCCACCACATGCCTGGTGGTTGCCAGCCCTCCCCAGGTTGCTACATACCCCCAGACGGCAGCGGCGCTGGTCCCTGGCCTCTCTGTGGCCAAGTGTCTGTCTCAGGGCACCAGCACCAGGCTGAGAAACTGGGCCCAGGAAGGAGGCGGTGCTGGGAGCTCTAGAGGCCAGGAGGGCCTGGCCCCCATGCCCTAAAGCCCCTGTCCAGAAGTTGGAGCCCCTCACCCCAACACACACCCGTCTGAGGCACCTTGAGCATCCGGCAGACAGCGAGGGCCGTGTGGGCTCCAGTGAGCGTGTGAACGAGCCACGGCGAGGCTGGGGTGGGGACAGGGGGCAGGAGGGTCCCCTGTGTCCTCTGTCGTGTCCGTCGAAGCCACTGGGCTGGCCCACATGCGACTTGGGCCGTTGCAGCCGGGGGGTCGGGGTACGGCAGGCAGGGGGCCCCCGTGACATCCGTTCCCCTGAGGAACCTTTCACGCTGGATCTGAGAAAGCTGACTGTCCGGCCCGGCCTCCTGCTCGGGGACGCCATCACAGTGAAGGCAGCCCGCCTGCCTTCCACACCTGTTTGTTCCCATTTTACAGGCGGGGAAACCGAGGCAGGTGCTGGCAAAGGGTGGGCCTCGATGGGCTGGGGCAGAGTCATCCTGGACCAGGACGCAAAAGTGCAAGCTCTGTCCTGTCCCCCCAGAACCTTCCCTGTTCTACCAGCTGCTCCCCAAGGGCCAAGGGTCCTGACCCCTCGCCTCCCAGGACCCCCTCCTGGACCTCAGTGTCCTCCCCAGCATCTCAGTAGGGCTGCCGTCGGCTGGCTGCGTCTGGGGCACTCACCTGGGGGAGGCCCACAGGCATCTCCCCACGAGCCGGTGCTGCGGCTAGACCAGCCCTTCTTTGTTTGACAACAGCAGGACCCGTGTCATTGCTCTCAGGGCTGGAGGGTTCGAGGCTGGCCCGGGCCACGCAGCCAGGTGGCAGGTAGAGAGAGAAAGAGACAGTGCAGACTGGAGGTTCTGCCTTTATGGGGGTGGGGGTGCGGGCCTGGGTTTCATGGGCTCACTCTTTACTGGTGAATTTAAAATACAAAAGCAGATTTAAAGCTCAGGAAGGGGAAAGCAGGGTCACCCGATGGTCAGTTTCTAGATCACTCAGGGCTTTCTCAAAGGGGAGCTGCGTCGCAGGGGTGGCCTGGCCCTTCCTCGAGCTGGGCGGCCGGCCGCACGTTTATTCCAGGTGGCTGTCTGCTGAGTGGCCACCTCGAGATCAAAAGCAGAACGTCAGGCACTTCTGTCACAATAAAAAAAGCTGACTGCCGGCGCTGGCTATGTCCACTGTGTGGAGGGGCAGGGGCTCTAGGGACAGAGGACCCTTGAAGAGTGTCCTAAGGGGTCTGTCTCCTGAATTTGGGAAGTGGCCCAGCCTTGCCCTCGAGGGCAGAGGAGCCTGGAGACCCCAGCAGCATCAGGAGCGGGGGTAGGGGTGGGGTCTGCTCCCCAACGGGCAGAGGCAGCAGCTCTGGGTTCCTGAGGGGTGGGGCGTGCTCCCCCAGTCCCCCCGGGAGCATGCCAGGTGCTGAGCACGTCTGGGCTGGGAATGGAGGGCACATGCCTCCCACCAGCCGCGGGGGAGAGAGAGAGTGGCCTCCCAACCCTGCAAAGGGCAAGAGGCCTGAACCAGCCAGGGAGGGACACACCTCTTAGTAAAAGGCTGGGACTCCCTGACCACCTGGTCAGCCTCAGCCTCGTCCTGAGCCCTGCCTGGACCAGTGGGAACAGCGACTGGTCTGGGGCGGGCGCCATGCAGAGAGCTTGCCTTAGCCCCCCTTCACCCTCTCGTGGCCGACGCAGCCGGATGCACAGACAGAGGCAGCCCGGCAGCCAGGGCAGAGCCGGGTGCCTGGCCGCCTCGCCGAAGGGCCCCCCCGCTCCCTGCCCCGTGTGGCCAGGGCCCTGGAGCAGGTGCAGGAGGGAGCCCCCGGAGGACACTCCACAGCGGCGGTGTTGAGTCCAGCCTGGGGACCAGGAGGGCGCGGCTCTCTCCCCACCCAGCCGCTCAGGGGGAGGCGGGGTAGCCCCAGCCTGGTGACCTTAGACAAGAGGCTTCCCAGGCCGGGCCTTGGAACCAGTGACCCCGGCTGGCCAGCGCTGCAGTTGTGACTCAGCATGAGGCGGGTGTAAAGGCTCACGCGCACAGTGCCCCCCACCGCTCCTGGGCAGGCAGCCTCAGTCATGGGGCTGGTCCGGCAACAAGGCAGAGCCTAGATGGGTGCAGTCCTTGAGTGGGGGACATTGGTCCTCCAGGGTGGCGCTTTCCACCGTCTGGGGCCTTCTTCCCGCAGGACGGGCCGGTTCCTGAGCGGCATCCCCTCCACGGTCAGAAGAGAGGCCACTGCAGGCCCACGGGATGCCCTTACCCAGAGCTTCAGTGGCCAGTGGGGACAGGCAGAGTGGATGGGGGCCCGCCTGAAGAGCCACTCTGTCCCGGGTTCAAGTTCCCCATGACTCTGAGCCTCAGTGTCCCTGCCTGGACCCAGCAGGAGCTCCGCCCAGCCCTGCGGGAAGGACAGCTTCTTGTCCTTGGACCTCCCTCCTGCCACACGGGTCCGGCAGTCAAGAGGACAGGGCCCCAACAGGCAGGCCTTGGAGGAGTCCTGAGCACAGATTCTTGGGGGGACAGTGAGCTCCCGAAGTCCCCACCACACCACATGCTGAGGTGACACAGAGGGAGGCCGCCGTGGGCATGGGGAGCTCTGGGACGCATCCCATCCCTACCCCTTTTCTGCCAGGGGACGCACACGGGGCCTCAGTTTCCTTGTCTGTACATCGAGCTGGGGCGGCAATGTCGAGGGTGGTGCGGGGCCTCAGGCGGCGTGTGACACAGCTAGGTGTGGGGTGGGGGCGGCAGGGGAAGGGCCCCGTGTCCAAGAGCGCTGTTCCCCCCCCCCCCCAGGGAGGACCCGACGCCCCTTGCCCAGGGGTCCCTGCGAGGGGAAGCCCTTGCCCTGGGTGGTGGCCTCGGGTTCTGGCCACGTCCGCCTGCCGCACATGGCTTGCTCCCTGCCACAAGGAGCTGTAAGCTAGGCCTCCCGCATCCTGCAAGGGGAGAACGGAGAAAAGCCTATCGGATCCCTGGCGTCCCAGGGGCTCAGGAGGGCAGTGGGCTGGCATGGTGAGGGGGGCGGCCTTGTGAGGTCTGTACTGGCCCTGGAGGCCCCCCCCCACGGTTTAGGGGGGGCGCAGACAGGATGAAGTCCTTCATTGTGAGCACTCCGGGTGTCCCAGGCAGGCAGTGGGAATCCCGACTCCCGCTGGACAGTGCTGGGCCTGTGTGTCTCCTCTGAGTCTGTGTCCCCGGGGACAAAATGAAAGCCAGACTCTTGGGGCGGGGAGGGGCAACTTCTCAGCTCCGATGATGCATGAAAGGGGGAGATGGCATGTGGCCAGCCTAGGCCGGAGGGCTTGCCTCCCTCCACCCCCTCCCAGCATCTCGTCCGGCAGAGTCCCCTCCCCCCTGCACCCCTTCCCGCCTCTCCTGGCGCCTCTTCTCTGGTGACAGCTGTTGTGGGCAGGTGGGCCACAGGGGTAAGGGCTGTGGCTGGCAGGGGCGGCTGATCCATGCTGGGGCCCCACCCCCACCTGCTGCACAGCCAAGCGGATATGCCCAGGGCTCGAGACCCCAGCAGTGACCCGGGGCAGGCCTTCCTGGCCTGGGGGTGCATTTCTCCCCAGGTGGGGAAGGGAGGGCACAGCCCAGCGTGTCCTCCCGGGAGGTGTTCCCAGGAAGCCGAGCTAGCCCACAGAAGGGGGCAGGTGCGCAGACAGAGGGGAAGGACGCCCCCTCCTCAAAGGGTCTGCAGCTCGAGGTCAGCTCCAGGACCCCCAGCCCACCTGCCCTCCGTAGTGAGCCCCGAGCAGCCCTTCCTTCCACAGGCTGTGGGGGGACTCCTCTGGGGTGCATGGAGCTGAGTCCCAGCCAGCCGCCGGGTCATGGAGCCAGCTCCGTGGCATCCTCCGTGGCATCCTCCGTGGCATCCTCCGTGGGGTAAGCAGAGCCATCCTCCCGTGGGTGCTCAGGAAGGAGTATGAGGAGTGTGGCCCTGAGCTGGCACGTCGCTGGTGCCCTTCCTGCGCCTGTGGGAGGGGGAAGAAATATCCCACCCCCCTCTGCTGCCACGAGCCTGCGGAAGTGGTCGGTGGGGTGGAACCTCCAGTGAGTTAGAATCAGGACAGCAGGTGCCAAGGCCCAGTGGGGCTGCCTGGGAGGCCACCCGGAGGAAGCAACTGAGGACCAAGCGAGGAGGGGGCGCAGTTCTGAGGACAGAGTCCCCCAGTGCCCTGTCCCTGCCCCCTGGGTGGCCAAGACTTAGGACACGTGTGCAGGAAGTGGGTGCTGCTCGGGAAAGACGCTGGAGTCAGGCACGTCTGCATATGGTGTCTTGCCCCTAGTCGCTCTAGGACCCCAGCCTGGCCCAGCTCACGGTGCGGGGGACAGTGCTGGTCCTCAGGCCCCGGGTGCCCAGAGCCTCCTCTGTGCCGCCCCTGCGGCCTGGGTGGGGCACGGACCCTCTGCCTCTGCTTCCGTCAGGGGTCGAGAGAAGACGCCTTCCCGACCTGATGCCCTCCCTCTGGAGAGCATGCTGTCCGGGGCTTACGTGTGGCTGGCTTCCCCTGGGCCCAGCCTGTGTTCCCCGGGCCATCCCAGTGGCCCGAGCGGCCCCACCCTCACCACACACTTGGTGGCCTAAAACAGCACTCGTGTGTTTCCTCATAGTGTCCGTGGGTCAGGAGTCCTGCAGGTCTCCCCTGGGTCCCCTGCTCAGGGTGTCAGCCAGGCGTGCAGTCTTGTCTGGCCCGGGGACCCCTTCCGCCCCCTGGCTGTTGGCAGAGTTCAGTCCCTTGTGGCTGTCAGACTGGGGCCCCTGCCTCCTTGCTGGCTGTTCCGAGGGCCACTTTTCTCAGCTCCTGGGGGCTGCCTGCCATCTCCTGCCACGTGGTGCCTCCACAGCCTGGCGGTGTGCTCCTAAGGCCATTTCGAGGACGTCTCCCTGACCTCTTTGAAGGGCTCGCCTGATTAGGCCTGGCCCACCTGTATACTCTCCCTTCTGATCAGCTCAGAGTTGACTGGGTTTGGAACCTAATCACAGGGGCTGTCATCACATCTACGGTGCCTCCCGAGGACAGGGGGCATTCAGGGCACAGACCTGGAGTGGGAATCTTGGGGCCACCTGAAGATTGAGTTCCCACACGTGGGTCCCCTGTGTGCCAACCTGTGCCCATTCCTGGGGTCTCTCACCTCAAATTCTTCTTTCCTCTCCTCTCCCCTTTGGGCTTTTACAAACCCAGCATGATTAAAAAGGCAGCTGACCTCCCCCAAGCCAGCTGCCCTGCATGGAGTCCCAGCTGGAGGTGTTGCCCTCAAGGGGGGTCGCGGGGGACACCAGCTGTGAGAGGTTGGGGTTTGAACCCTCCTCTTCTTCCCCTACCTGGCTCTGTGTCCCTCCATTCCGTCCTCCTGCCCAGCCCACCAGGCGCCTCCACCTCCAGCCTCCCTCCCTGAAGAACGGGCCCCCCAAGGGCAGCGGGCTCCCCACCCCAGGCCTTGCCATCTTCCAGCCAGAGCTCCCAACCTGGGCCCCCTGCTTTCCTCCCTTGTCTCATTGTGAGCCCTGGGAGCTGACAGCCACGGGCCACGGGAGTGAGTGAGTGAGTCCGGCCAGCCTGCAGAGCAGTGTCTCTGCTGCAGCCCCCAGGGCCCCCCCATGGGCTCTGCCTCCCCATCTGCCGGAGGAGCCTGGGGGCTGGGCTGGGCTGGGCCTTGGGTGGAGTCTGCCTCTGCCCTGAGCCCCCCAGGAGGCTGGGAATGGCTGTGGACGCGACAAGAATGGGCTGGCAGACAAGGGTCTCGAGGATGTCTTTCCAGCACCTCAGTGGTCTTGGGGGGTGGGCGGAGCTTGGAAACTTGAGGGTGGCCTGTCCAGTTTCACATGATTTATATGTAACTGTATAACTGATGTCCTGCCTGCTTCTAGGGAGGGCTCCGGCCTCTACCCCAAAGGCAACGTTGAGCCACAGATGGTTACATTGGGTTGGAGGTTCAGACTCCAGAAAGGGGGTAGTGGCGGCCCCCTCGGAGCCCCCGGCTAGGCGGGCCACCGTTATGCGGCGCCTGGAGGCCAGCACGCGGTCCCCCTCCTGGGCCACATCCCTGTTTCCAGGGTCTCGGCACCGGTGGGGACAAGGCCAGCGTCAGCCCGGGCAGGGCTGGGGCATCGGGACTCTGGTCCTCCGGCTCGATCCGCTGCCTTGGACCGCGCCTAGGCTGCTCGCTCTCGTAGCAAGGCTCCCTGCGGGTACCGGGGGGAGCAGTCTCCTGGGGTGCCTCTCCTCTCTGTTCAGCCCTGCGGGGTGGCCCCGGTGGACCACACGCTCCCGAGGCAGGAGGATTTGCTCCGCCCAGGATGCCAGGGCTACAGCACCACGTCTTGGCTCTGGGGTGGCTTGGCCCCACCAATCTGGGTCTCAAGGGCCCGGGCTGGCCCCGTCGCGCTCAGGGGTGCAGGCCTGTGGCCCCCGAGCCTCCCGGGGGCGGTGTCCTGAGGGGAGCCGGCTGTGGCTTAATTGCGGAGCGGGCCGGTGGCCCGGCGTGCCGCCCCTCCCCGCGCGCCTCCATGGTGCGGTCCAGCACAGCAGTGGGCAAGCTGAGGCCTGCCTGGACTTTGATGAATAGGCATGAGGAATAAGGGGTGGGCCACCGGTTTTGTTGTTAGACGCAGCCGGTTGACAGAACTGGGAGATGAGGAGAAGGAAAATGCCCGCAGATAGCCCACATGTCCCGGGGCATCCTCCGCCCCCCTAGCCACGGCGTCCCTCCGCCTGGGCCCACCCCGCCGGGCGGCCACCACTCTCCACCTCGCCCCCCGGCCACCCAGACCCATGCCTCGTCCCGCGGCACGCCAGCTCCCCGGCGTGTGCGGACCCCCGCGTGCCCACCATGCTGTATGTCAGTGACCCTGCGCAGCATTTTGCCACGGTAGGTGTGCCGCATCTCTCCGGAACCGTATCTCCATCCTCCTGGGGGAGCCTTGGTGGGGTTTTGCCGTGATGGGGCTTAGGAAGTGCGTTCTCTCGTCTGTGTCCTGCTCAGGCATCCGGTGCTGGCTGGGTGCCGCGATCCAGGGTAAGCTGAGGCAGGCAGGATGCACCGAGGGGCTGGGGCAGGTCCTGGGCAGAGAGGCAGATGCCTGCCCATCCTGGAGAAGTTTTGGGACCAGTGCCCACTGGCCGGACAGGACCAACAGCCAGGGAGAGGAGGGCGGGTCATGTCTGGTCGGGGCTAGGCGGTTGCCTTGAGTTGTGGGGCTTTCCGCTGCTTCCCGGCTTTGGGCTGGCGGCTCGGTCCTGCCCGCACCTGCTTTCAGGTCAACAGCATCCTCTCCTGGGAATCTGCTCGCTAGGCTGGCTTGGTGTGGTCTGAGATCGAGGTCAAGGACTTGTGGCAAACCAGCCTCAAGGTGTCCGTCTCATGGCAGGGTACCAGCCTGGCAGAGGGAGGGGAGGGGTGGCAGTGTTTGCTGGGCCCCTGCGGTCTGGGCCCTGGGGACCCGGGCTCATTTCCAGACTTGCCAGGTCCCCGGGGGCCAGGCAGGTACCAGGCTGCTAATTGAGCAGGTGGAGGCTGGGGCCGTCTTTCCTGCCAGGGATGCAGGTATAGTGGGGGCCGTTGGGACCTGTGGGAGACCCGGCGGCTGGCAGAGGCCAGGAGCCTGAGCCACAGAGACCTGGGGGTGCGGCAGCCTCTGGAGACGCGAAGGTTCTGGGCGGTGTGCGTGAGTGCACGGGTGTGCTTGTGTGCGAGAGAGCGTGTGTGTGCGTGTATTGTGTGCATTGTGGGTTTGGGATGAGCATGTGTGTGTGCCTGTGCACATGTGTCCCCAGCAAGGTCGGGGGTGGGGGGAGTGACAGTGTGTGGCCCAGGAGGAGCTATCTGCCTGCCGCCGGGGCACCTGGTTGTCACGCGCACAACCCAAGGCAGAAGCCAGAAGCCCCCGGGGCCCCTGGAGGCCAGTGTCCCTGCGCAGCCAGCGGAGAAGCCTGGGCACGTGGGGACCTTTTCTCCCCAGTGAAGTGGCCCCCGCAGTGCAAATGTCGGGTGGGGCTGAGCGTGGCTGCTGCGTGGCATCTTCCCTGGGGCGCAGGGGTGAGGGGCGCAGGGTCCTCCCGTGGACGGTGGACGGAGCATCTACATTGCTGCTGCGGCCCACACCCTTCTCGGTTCTGTGTAGACGAGGACAAGTCTGTCCTCAAGGCTGGTGCGTTTGTGCCCCGGGGCAGGTGGAGTCGCCCTCCTCTTCCCCTGGGGAGGGGGAGGGGCTGGGTCACTGATTTGTAAATGTGTCTGTTTCCTGTTTCTGTCCCAGGAGACAGAAACTTCCTGCTGCTGCAAGCCTCAGGAAAGAGGAAGTGAGATTTGGCCCAAAGCACCTGAAACCTCAAAACCAATATACAGGGTTGTCCCGAGCTCACGTTGTCATGTCCCTTGTCGCTGGGAGCCCTTTGGGGCCGCAGGGTGTCTCCCGTGTGGCCCCACCCTTGTCTGTGAGCAGGAAGCGCCCTGATGCTCGGCTTCGGTCAGCCCTGCGCCCGGGTCTGCTCAGGGGCTGCTCGGGGTCTGGGGCATCCTCCCTCGCTGCTGGCTTGTACTCAGGGTTTGCCTCCGCACCGTCCCTCTCCATCGAAGGCTGAACGACCCCTTTCGTGGCTCCCACTTACTGGGGGCGTTGGGCCGACACCGGTGGGGGGGCTGCTTCTCCCACTGTGGCGGGCCACCTACCCCCAACCCAGGAGGGAGCTGAGGGCACGGACGGTCCCTTCTCACCTGAGACCACACTGGAGATCGTTCGGAGCAGACACCTGGGGCCGACTTTTCCATGTTGATCTCTGTGATCTCCCGTTCACTATCCTCTCGGGCTGTTTCACTATTCAGCAAAAACTTTAGAGCCTCAAGAGATAAGCAGGGTCAATATTAGACCCCGTGGCTCTTTGCAGGCCTGTCTGTTGACCAGGGCCCAGGACTGTCTGGGCTGCAGAGTTACCGTTTTCTTGTTGTTAAGCATACTCGAGAGACAGAGAGACAGAATGTGAGCAGGGGAGGGGCAGAGAGAGAGGGAGACAGAATCTGAAAAGGGCTCCAGGCTCCGAGCCGTCGGCACAGAGCCCGACGCGGGGCTCGAACCCACGAACTGTGAGATCGTGACCTGAGCCGAAGTCGGCCGCTCGACCGACTAGCCACCCAGGCGCCCCTGCAGGGTCATGTGGAGCTGGGTCGTCAGCGTCTGGCCGGTTCCCGCTGTCCGCCGGTCTGGTGGGCACCGGCAGGTGTGTGTTGTGTGAACGCCCGTGCCCACGGTCCTGGCTCAGCACTTTCCACCCGCTGCCCAGCGAGGATCCGGTCGCTCTTTTCCTGCGGACAGTATGGCCTCTGGGCGGGAAGGGCCCCAGGTAGGAAAAGCCAATCCGTGCGTCCAGAACTATGTCCTGAGCGCCTCCTGTATCCCAGGCACACGGAGGGAGGGAGGGACGAGATCCCACAAGGCTTCTAGAAGGGGCCCCTGCTGCAGTGCTCGGAGGAGACCACAGGAGGGCAGGGCCGAGGCTGGGAGCCCGAAGCCGCTGGCAGATCCTGCGGAGGGATGGTACCTAGGGCCAGGCAGGAGCAGGGGAGGCGGTGAGCACCTGAGTCCTGGACGAGATTTGCTGGTGGGCTGGGGGGTGGGGACGGCGAGCACAACCCAGGTTGGACCCCGGGGGGCTGGGTGAAGGGAGTCGCCCCGTTTATTCAGATGGGATACCGCAGGAGGGGGATTTGGGGTGAAAAGTGTGAACTCGGCTTTGCTTCGTGAGCCACTCATCAGCTGTGGGGGAGGGGGCGGCGGGCCAAGACACCCCCCCCACCCCCCACAGCACAGCGCCTGGCCTGCTGGAACACCTGGGGGCAGGTGTCAGGGAAAATGACAGTGAGGAGGGTCCTGGCATGGGAGGGGGCTGCACGGATGGAGAATGACCAGATCCGAGATAAGCAGAGACAGAGAGGGGCAGCCTGGGAGCCAGGAGGGGGGGCCATGGGGGACAGGAAGGGGCGGGGCCTCTGGGGACCTGGACCCGGCAGGAGGGGTTCCAGTGGCTGGGAGAGGACAGGGCTGGAGTGGCCAGGGGCCTGGGCTGCAGAATGGGGCAGCAGCCACAAGGTGTCCTTTCCGACCTGGTTCAGGGCCGCTGGGGTCCGGGCAGGCAGGGATTGACTGTTCCAGAAGGGGAATACAGGAGCCTGCCTCAGTGGAGGTGAGGGATGGCCCCATTCGCCAGGCTCGCTGAGCTGCCCCGCCGGTGGCCAGTCGGCCAGTCGGGTCTCTGCTAGTGGAAAATCCCTTCTTCCCTTGCTTGTGGCCAAAACGCGGGAGCTATTCTGCAACAGCCAACGTCCCGTTCATTCGGAGCCCCCGACGTGACCTCTGAGTGTGCCAGGCCCTGCACTGCCCCACGACTGGTATCACGCCTTTGACTCGGGAGCCAGAGGGTCCCTGGGCTGAACCACTCCCCCGCCTCCCATCAGCCCTTCCTCTGGCCGCAGGTGCTCTGCCCTTTGACCTCCAGCCTGGAAGTTTCCCTGCACCCTGCCCATCTTTCACTTCCGACGGGCTTCGCTAATCCTTCTCATGAGCAACCCCCCCCCCCCGCCCCCGCCGTGAACAACAGGCTGTGTGTTCAGCCTGTTGTGAAGTCCCGAGCCCCCTACACACTCAGCGGCTGGTTTACTGGCTGCCATGGCCGCACGTGAGCACCAGCTCCCGCAGGGCATGGGCCGCCTCTGCGTGGTGCCGCCCTCCCCCAGCACCCGGGAGACCCTCACCCGCCAGGAAGCTTGTCAGGGCTCAGAGCCCGCAGGAGGGCCTGGGGTTGGCCTGTCTGTCCGCCCCGGAGCCGTGAACTGGGGAGGTGATGGCTGCTTCTCCATCCCCGGGTGCTGGCCGTCGAAGTGACCACCGCCCCTCCCCCCACCAGAGTCCCGCCTCCTTCACTGTGCTTGTTGCTGAGGAGACCAGGGGCCGCTCAGTGAGGTGCTGTGCAGGCAGGGCCTGTTTAGCGCCTGCGGATAGACAGACGGACAAGGGAGACGTGGGCGAAGGAAGTCAGGGCAGACACCTGGGTCAGCGTCAGGCTCTGGGAAGGCTGACTGTCCCCTGTGGGGCTCAGGGGCGAGGGGTCCCCCACGAGCTGCACCCCACCTTTGCTCCAGGCCCCGGGCACCCTGGAAGGGCTGTTTTCTGGGGGTCAGTAAAGTCTGTGCATCCGTGGGCCTCCGGCCCGTTCACCGGCGGCCCCGCAGACGCCGTCAGGGAGTCGCATGGGGACCCTGCGAGGCTCGGGCTCCAGGCCGCCGCCCCGGCTGTCTCAGCAGCGCTGTCTGCAGGCGGAGGCGAGCAGGGCCATCCTGCAGACACACGCCTCGGCAGCTGCAGGAACGGGCTTCTGGGGGCACGTTTCTCCAGCGCGAGGTGTGGAAAGTTCCACACGGCCCTGGCATAGGATTGGGCGAGGAGGGCGCGCGCATACTTCCAGGAGGGGAGGGCGCCTCCCCCAGCACGAGTACGGTCTTGTTGGCATTTCCACCCATTTACTCAGACTCCGGGAGATGCTGTGGGAAACACCGCGGGTGGAGGTCTTGCTCCGAGGGGGACGGGTTCTCTCCCCCTGAAGCCCGGACGGCATGCCAGCCACTCACCTCTGGGTGAGGCTTCACCCAAGCCCAGACATGCCTGCCAGAGAAGACCAGGGGGCTCGGAGTCTCATGCCCTATGAAACCTCTGGTATCAGTGTTCTGCGGAGAGCTGGGGGACGCTGGGGTCAGAGCAGAAGCCTGCGGGGGGTGGGAGGGAACCCCCCCAAGGCAGAGCCCTCTGAGATCCGTGGGGTGCCCGCCTGCCCACCCCCGGAGCCCACAGCGGGGGCGAAGGGGCCGCAGAGCTGAGGCCCCGTCTCCCCAGCTCCGCACACCCTGCCCCAACCGTGCGGGAGAGAATGATGCTGGCACCCCCGTGCCCCGGCTCAGGCGGTGCCGCGTCCCAGGAGTGGGGAGCGCCGAGCTGGCCTCACCCCAGGAGGTAACATCCGAGGGGGAGTCAGGGGAGCCTCCTGAGCGGAGGTCTGGGGAGGACATCCGGGCAGAGGGCCCGGTAAAGACCCTTGTATCCACCTCTCCAGTCAGATCCACTGTGGTCCCATGAGGAAGCCACGGCCGACACCGTTCACCCATTTTCCACAAAGACGGGGGCCACGCAGCCGGACGGTGACGTGGTTCCCACCCCGGGGCCGCCAACCTGGGAAAGGATCCATTGCTGTGTCTTACTGTTGGGCTCAGCTCCAGCCCTAGCTCCTGGCTGGAGGGGCAGCCGGGCCGGGATGCTTCCTGGGGGAGGTGGCTCTGAGGTTGGAGGCTGGAGGGCAGAACCTGGCCAACGGGATGGGGAAGGGGCCAGGGAAGCCAGGGCGGCTGTCTGCCAAAGGCCGACTATTCCTCCCGACTGTTCACCTGCGGCCGTGAAGGGAGCCGTGTTTGCCGGGCCCTCGGGCAGCACGGGATGCACGCGGTGCCACGGGCGTGGGGAGCGGTGGACACGGCAGGCGGGGCGGGGCGTCGGGACCCAGCAAGGCATGCTGGGGAGGGCAGGAGGCAAGGAGGGAGGAGAGAGGAACCCGTGAAGCCTCAGGCCAGGTGCATCGCCGCCTTCCACGTCTGCGAAGGTCACGGGTGGACTTTGTGACGAGTTGCATTTGGACCTCTCGGCTTTCTTCGGAAGTGCTTGGGAAATGTCCTCACCCCCATGGTCAGGAGCCTCAGGGGGCAGATAGAGGACCCTGATAGGACCGGCTCTGCAGCCTCGCCTCCCCTTCTGGACACTCGGGGGTCCCCCACGTGACACCCAGGAGGCCGGCCGGGGTCACAGAGCAGAGATACAGGCAGCTGACTTCACTTGCTGCTCTCGGTTCAGAGCAGCCTCGGCCCGAAATGCAGCGAGGGAAGTGGGCTTTAGTGTCCAGAAAGAACTTCCTGAGGGTCAAGGGTACACGATGCTGGGCGAGCTTAGCCAGGTCGGCTGTGGAAGCTCTTTGCTACAGGTTTTTCAAGAGGTGTGAATAGACAGTCAGAGCTGAGCTTTGGATAGCATAGCTTGGAACAGCTCAGTCTTGTTGGCTGTGTTTTGTTTTTTACTAAATACAGCGCAATACTGAAATGTATTTCCTCTTCCTTATGATTGAAAAGAAAAAAGCTTTTCAAGTTATTTATTTATTTTGACAGAGACAGAGACAGCGTGAGTGGGGAAGTTCCAGAGAGAGAGGGAGACAGAGAATCCCTAGCAGGCTCTGTGCTGAACTCACTAGACCGTGAGATCCTGACCCGAGCTGAAATCAAGAGTCAGGTGCTTAACCGACTGAGCCACCCAGGCGCCCCTCCTTATGATTTTCTTAATAAAATTTTCTTTTCCCTGGTTTACTTCATAGTAAGAACATGGTATATGACCCATGTGGCTTATAAAATCTGTGTTACGTGACTTTATGGTATCGGTAAGGTTTCTGGTCAACAGTAGGTTAGTAGTAAAAAGTCATACTTGCATTTTTGACTGCGTGGGGTATCGGTGCCCCTAAGCCTATGTTGGTCAAGTGTTTCGGGGTTAAGCTGTGTTTCGGGGTTAAAGCCAGAGGAAAATGGACACCCACGAGGTACGCACCCACAAGGGTGTGGGTCATGGTGTTTGTCACACTACCCAGAAAAGCGGGAGAGAAAGCCCCAGAACACAGAGGCAGGTGAAAAGAGCCAGGGAAGCTCCTAAGAGGAGGTGAGCCTTGAAAGGCTTTTCAGGTGGCAAGGAGACAGACAGTGTTCCAGGAGGGGGACAGCAGGAGCAAAGGCCCTGTGGTACGGACAAGAGGTACAAAGGAGGCTGGGATGGGGGCTCCTTGGGGGACCCTTTATCAACGCCACCCCCACCCCCCCAGAGGCCCAGGGGCTCTATCTTTTGAATCAGTGTTTGAGCCCAGTGTCTCCCGCTGCTCCTGCTTGGCCTGGTGCAGGGACGAGTCTGGAGGTCTCCTCTCTCCCTCAAGTCCCCTCTACTAGGTGAGTCAGCCTGGAACTGAGCCTCTGGGGACATAAGAAGAGTCGTCTGAAGTTTTACTGACAAGGTTTTCTGTTACGACTTTCACTAGAAAAATAAGGTCCACCCCGGGGATGCTGCGTGCGGCAGCTGCCCTTGGTCGCGGGCCGCGTGCTCACAGCCAGTCTGACTTTCCCTCCCGTCTTACTAGCCACGGGTGCCGGGAAGGCAGGGGAGGCCGAGGCAACCGGCACACAAACTTTAAGAGCAGTTTGCTTTCCATCTACATCCCTGAAACCCGCTTGAGATGGTTTACCGATTGTCAGTAAACACATAAAATGAGAGTCTTCTCCAAGTGCAAACCCGGCCGTGCGTTGTGGCCGCTCCCGGAGGCAGGACCTGCCTTTGACCCCAAAGAGCACCCAGGGCAAGAGCGGTGCTGTGGGCCCACGTGTGTGCTGAGTTCCAGGGTCCGTTTCCTTCAGCCCAGAGTTTTCTGAGCCTCCAGTCTGGGGCTGGGCGCGACGGGACGGTGGGATGTGGCCTCTCTGGGGCATGGGGGCCTCCCCGCTCACCCCCTCCCTGTGCCTGGCGCTCGGCCCTGAACTCTGAGTGGGGAGGGTCTGGGGGTGGCCCAGCTGGTTTCCCTGCAGCCCTTACCTTGTTGGGCCTTTGTGCGGAGGAGGGGGAGGGGAGAGGGGTGTGTCCAGCTCAGTTGGCTCCCTGGCTCTGGGGGGGGCCTCCTGGGCAGGGGTCATTCCTCCTGATGTACAGTCACAGGTTATGGCCTTCCTGGACCCTCCTGATCCCCACAGCGGTCCTATGGATGGCTTCACCCCTACTTTGTAATAGAAAGCTGAGGCCGAGAGCGGTGGAGTCCCGGCTGGGTCACATGGGGGGGGGGGGGCCTCGGCCCCCAGGTCTGCGGACCTCAGAGCCCTGCTCTACCCTGCTGGACCTGAGGGGTCCCTCCCGTCCTTCTCCTTTTGCCCCAGGACACGGTCCTTGTGGGTGGCACTAATCCTGGACCTGGGCACATTAGAGAGTCCTGTTCTGGAGGGTGTTAGGTGGGCAGTGGGATGGCCAGGAGAGCCCTGCGTTCTGGGATCACCAGCCCAGGCACCACCACCTGACCACCTGTGGGGACCCCCGGCCCTGGGGGCTTGGGCGGCAAGGTCTAGCCTGTGGGGCAGGGGCTGGAGGGCTGGGCTGAGCTCAGGTTCCCGGGAGAGGAGGACCAGTGGGCAGGCCGGACCCTCTGCTGCCTGTGGGGGTGCCTGGGGCACTGGGGCCTGGCTCCCGGGGCCTCTGAACCCCCCCCCCCACCCAGCCCCCATTCTCCGCTACCCCCTGGGCAGGGGCAGGGGCTGAAACCTGAGACCCTGGCCAAAGTGAGTGTCCCCCCTGTGTGAGGACAGTGCAGCCATCCCCAGCTTGATGCACCCCCCCCTCCCGCCCCCAGCCCCGTGCTAAGCTCTGCTGCTGCTGCTCTGTGCTGTGACAGCCCCCCGCGGTCTGCAGAGCAGGGGAGGCCCCGAGGCTGGGGATGCAGGGCAGGGCGGGCTGGAAGCTGGGACACCCCCACCCCAGGGCGGTTCCTTCTGTCCTCTCCCTACTGCTCCTGGGGCAGGACCCCCTTTTCCTGGGACTCCACTCGCTGTCCCTGCCAGAGACCAGCTCCTTTCCCAGAAGAGGGCCAGACACAGACACAGTTCAGGACCTCCACGCCGGGGGTGGGGCCTCCCATCGGGCAGCCTCCTCCCTCTGCTGGAGGCCGCAGCCTGAGGTCTAAGCCCCTTGCCCCTTCCCAGCGAGTGTTCTGGGCCCTGCGTGTGAGCACACTCGGGCATGTGGCCCCGAGGCCTATGTGTGCCCTTGCCTGTGTTTCTGGCCCCAGAGGTGCTGACCCTGGGAGCCAGCCTGGCCCCCTGCAGAGGCTGTGGGATGGATTCCCTGGTGCACTGGCCAGAACTGCCTGCACCCTGAGGGCACGTCCACCCTCTCTGCCCCTGCCCGCTGTCCCCTCCAAGTCGGCAGAGAGCACCAGAAAACATGTTTGTGGAGCAAATGGACAGAGACTGTTGGGGGGCCTGTCTGGCCCTGGTGGGAGGAGCCCCCAGGCCATCCACCAGGGTCCAGCAGGGCTCACTGAGGATCTGGGGGGAGATGTACTCCCCCGGCCCCAGCCCCTCCCGGAGCCCGGGCCCGGTGCATCCTCCGCGGGACCTGGAGGGGAAGCCGCCCGCCCGCCCGCAGCCCTGCTTGGGTCGGGCCCAGGAGCCCTGCACGCACATGTAGGCACATGCGGGCCGCCCCGGGCTGGGCATGTCCTAATCAGCCCGCTCTCTTGGGAGTTCTGCTTGAAAGCAAACAAACCAAAAAAGTCCTGGTTTTGCCCGAGGTTCCTCCCGCTGCCAGGGGCCTCCGGTCTGGACGAAGGGCACCCCAGGCTTCTCTGTGGCTGTGCTGGGCCCGGTTTGGACAGCGAGGTCGGGTGGGGCTGGTCCCCAGGGTGCAGTGCACCCCATCCGACTGGGAAGGAATGCAAAGGGAAGGAAGGAAGGACCTTTCGGGAGGCATGCAAAAGCCGCCCCACTTCCTAAGCAGCGGGGTTCCCTGCAGCAAAGCGGAAACGGCACAAAGCAAACGGGACAGAAACCTCTGCCCTCTGCCATTTCCTGGGGGTGTGGGCGCAGGTGTCCCTGGGGAAGCAGGACTCAGAGGAAGGGTAGCAGGGATGGCCCTGGCCCCGCACAGGGGCCCGACGCTCTCCTAGGGGGGAGGGGCGCTCCTCAGGAAGCTGGACCACAAAATGCCACGGAGTCACGGGGCGGGAGGGAGGAGGGTGCGCACAGGCCACCGGCTGGCTCGTGGGCAGACAGAGGGAGCCTGTCTGAGGCGCCCGCCCGGTGTGCAGAGCGCTCCCTTCCCGCTCACGAGGGCTCCCGCACACGGGCCCTGCCCCTTGTGGCTGCTGGGTACATGATGCTATCAGCCTTGCTCTTTTGGTTCAGTGACTAATTCCCTGGCACCCGCCGCAGATCGGTAAAGAATGTGGACAAGTTAAAATCTGAACAACGTTGTTGTCGTCGTGGGGCTGTCTCTCATTTCTGGGAGGGGGGGGCCGTGGGGGCCCTTTGCCCTGCTGGCCTGGGCCGTCCCGTCGGGAGGGGGCGGGGAGGGGGACAGACCTGCACCCCGGGTTGTGCCGTGCTCCCCGAGGCTCCCACAGCCCTTCAGTCGCCCAGGGCGCAACTGGCACCCCAGTCGCCCAGGGCCGCGGCTGGTCACCTGGGAGGGAAGAGAGAGGTCACGGAGCCTGGGGAGGAGGGTGCAGGCTGGGACCCCCGCCCTCCGCCCCGGACCCGGTGGGCTCTCAGCCTCCTTGAGTGGGAGGGCCGGCTTCCCACCTGGCCTTCAATCCCGGGCATCGGTCCGGGGGAGACCTCCTATTGCCTGGCACACCCACGCTCCGTCATTCATTCATTCATTCACTCACTCACTCGCTCGCTCGCCCGCTCGGCAGGCCTCTCGGGAAGCACTCTGTAACGAGAGCCCGTGGTACCCCGACGGGGGCCGGGCTGCTGATCGCAGCGGTTGTGATGCTGGGGAAGGTGGCAGCCTCCGGAATGCCGTGAGCCCCTGGCGGCCTGGGCTCTGGCCCGGCCCGGAGCAGATGGGTGCGAGCTGCACGTGCGATTTCCAGTAGCCACGTCGAAAAACGAACGGTGAAAAGAAACCCGTGGAAGTAACTTCACACTTTATCTCACTTATGGGAAACGGTGCCCGTTTCGGCGCGTGCTGAACGTGAAATCGTGAGCTGGATTCTGCCCTTTATGTTCTCGTGGCCAAGTGTGTACAGTCGGGGCGCCCACGCCCACAGCAGCTGCCTCGGCTGTGAGGGTGCGCCGGGGTCCCCGGCCCGGGCCCCACGTGGAGCGGGGAGGCTTGCTCTCCTCCCCGCCCCCCCCCCCGCCCCTGCCCCCCACCCCTGCTGGGCCAGGAGAGGGGAGGAGCCGGTCCCCAGTTGTTTTGTTTTAAACAGCTTGATCGACTTACATTTTACCTGACACGCAATTCACCCATTTCAAGTGTGCAATTCGGTGGGTTTTCGTATATTCACAGCTGTGTGTACCCGCCTTGACGGTGAATTTTAGAACCTCTTCATCACCTCCAAAGGAAACCAGCTGCCCCTTAGCCTCTGCCCCCAGCCCCACCCAGGCCCTGGTGGCCAACTGCTCTGCCTCCGGCTGGACTCGGCCGGCCGTCAGCGGGGACCCCACGGCAGGCATACTCGCGTCTGTGGCTGGCTTTGCGCCCTCGCTGGTGGCGCTCCCTGTAGGGCGTGTCTGGCTCCGGAATGGTTGTGTCCCACTGCTCCCTCAGACAGACCCCACAGTTTGCTCATCTGGGTGCCGGGGCCTCCCAGGTTGACAGGTGAAGGCACAGAAGGCTGTGGGGAGCCAGAGCGGGGAAGGAGGCCTCTGCGGTTGCCCTGCAGGGGTCCCCTGTCCGCCGCCCCCCTGTCCCTCTGCCGGCCCTTCCCCAGGTTCACAGCGGGCCACGGCTCCGGAGGTCCAAACGGAAAAGGCCTGAGGCCCGCCCGAGGGGTCCGTCCGATGGCAGTTTCAGCCGGGGGGGGGGCGGGGGGGGGGGCTCAGGTGGCTGTCCCCTGGGGGCTGGAGCATCCTGGGCTCCAGGAGCCACGAAGCCATGGCCACCTGTCACCTTCTTGCGCTCCATCAGCCCTTGTGGTCAGCTTCCTTCAGACTGGCAGTCTTCGGTAGAGGCTCCAAGGACCCTTGTCACCAGCAGGCCCGATGGGGGAACGTGTGCTTTCCAGACGGATGCTGAGCTGGAGGGGCTCTGGGTTATGCACACCTCTCTCCTGACGGAGGAGGCAGAGAGGGGCTGAACAGCCGGTCACCCTGGGGGATGCACCCCTGTGCTTTGCAATTTGGAGAAGGCAGGCTGGTGAGGCGGGGGCTGCAGGGCAAGCCCCCCACCCCACGCTTGCTGCTGGTCTGTCCCTGCCCCCCAGGGGGACCCCAGGCCCTCTGCCCGCAGTTCCCACCATCCCCACCCGTGTCCGGGGCTCTCGGGGCCACTGCCTCACCCCAGGCCGGTCACTCCCTCTACATGCCTCAGTGTCCCGGTCTGTGAAACGCGATAATGGCAGTGTCCACCTCGGGCTCCTAGAGAGGATTACAGTAAACCTCACCGCCATCCTGGCACAGAAAGCAGCTCACAGGTTTGCAGGTAGGAGCCCTTCTGGCCAATATCAGCTGCTCTTTGCTCTGTCAGCCCACCTGCCGCTCGAAGCCTCCAGATTGGGAAAGGCGTCTTCCTTGCCGGCCCTCCAGGAGGAGTCTGATCTGCCCTAGATTGGGCTGGTCCCCTTGCTGGGGCCTCCTCAAGCCCCAGGCAGGGGCTGGCCCATCTCGGGGTCCCGGGACCCCAAGGGGGTGAGCTGGGGGTGCACACACAGAGTACAGCTTAGAGTCCCTGTTCCTCCTGTGTGGGGGTGGGATGGGGAGGGGCTGGGCTCCCGGGTTAGG
Source organism: Panthera onca (assembly GCF_046562875.1). Lineage (NCBI taxonomy): Eukaryota > Metazoa > Chordata > Mammalia > Carnivora > Felidae > Panthera > Panthera onca. The sequence continues at coordinate 219,317,418 of NC_138346.1, read as the reverse complement.
GTTAGGATGTGGACCAGTAGGAGGGGACTATGGGCCCCACACGCTGGGGCCACCCTCTGCCGGGGGCCCGCCTCTCCCACAGTTGGGCTCCCTGGGCCTGGGGTCTCCCCGCTTCTGGCTGGAACACAGGGTGGGAGGCGAGGGTGTCCGGCTGGATACCGCCCCCTGGAGAGTGCCGCTGAGTCTGCTGGCCTGTGAGAGGGTCCGGAGGGCCGGGAGCCACCCCCACCAGCAGCTCCCTCCAGGTGTGCTTGGTGGAGCCCCGGAAACCCTGGCACCCGGAGCCGATGGAGGGGGGAGGCGAGGTGAATATGTCAGTTTATCCCAACACAAGCAGTGACCTGTCGGGTGGGGGGGGGGGACGGGGAAATATTTGGGATGACTGAGCTGCTGGCCCTTTAAGTCTCCTGTAACAGGACACCTCTGGCCGCGCGTTTCCACTCTCCAGCCTGACTGTGTGTCCCCCTCCCTCCCCCTTCCCACGTTAGCCCCAGTTCAATCTGCTGAACAGCACCATGGACCAGATGAGCAGCCGAGCGGCCTCGGCCAGTCCCTACACCCCGGAGCACGCCGCCAGCGTGCCCACCCACTCGCCCTACGCGCAGCCCAGCTCCACCTTCGACACCATGTCGCCCGCACCGGCCATCCCCTCCAACGCCGACTACCCCGGCCCCCACCACTTCGACGTTACCTTCCAGCAGTCGAGCACGGCCAAGTCGGCCACCTGGACGGTGAGTTGTGCGTCCGCTGCCAGGGGCGCCTGCGGGGTGCGGGCCGGGGAGGGGTGATCGCCCCGGGCGGCCGGCCGGGTGTCCGCGCGCGGGGTTCCCGGCAGCCTCCGGGAGGAGCGTCGGGCAGGAGGCGGGTCTGGGGCTGGGCAGTCTGGGCGTGCCCACCCCTCGGACGGACACGGCCAGAGCGGCCAGCCTCCGCGGGGCCCCAGAGGGGCAGACCATCCTCAGGGGGACCCGCCGGCATCCCCGCAGCCCGGTGGGGTTTGCGTCCTGTCCTGGGTGAGCAGGAGGCGCGTGGATCGCCCTCCCCCCCCCCAGGGTCTGCAGAGGCCACTTCCTGCGGGTGGTGCGGGGCGGCGGGGAGGTCCGGAGTCTGGCGGTTGGCGGGCTTGGGCTGTGCCCGCACAGTCTCTGGGTTGTTGTCTGTGAGCGTGGGTGTGAGGCCGGGACGTCAGGGCTGGGTCGGCAGCTGTGCGGACTTGGGTCTCTGGCGCCGTGCTTGGGGGCATTCTGGCCCCTGGTGGGGACGTTGCCAGCTCGGATGGCATCCCGCACACCCACTGGTGCTTCGAGTTTACTCTAGAAACCACCCAGCAACGCGCGAGATAGAATCTGTTATCGTCCCATTTTACAGCCAAGGAAGGAGGCACCGGAGGGAAAATAGCTCGCTCGGAGTTACGCCGTTAGTAAGGGCCAGCTGGGAACCCCGTGGCCGGCTTCCCGGTCGTGGGGTCACTGGGGTTACGGTCCTAATCGCTGAACCGCGCTGCTGCGGCTGCGAGGGGAAGGGGCTGCCAGACATGCCCACGGGGGCAGGAACGCAGCAGAGACCCGGAGATCCCCAGGACGGACCACAGGCTTTCCTCTGAGGGTAGGGCACGCAGGGCATTGGCAGGTCACCTTCCACCCCCCCCCCCCACAGGACAAGGACAGTGAGCCTTGCCCAGTACCTACCCCGGACACATCTAGGGGGTCCTGGCCACGGGACAGCGTCACCTCCTGCAGGGGACAGCAGCTCCATGGTCTCCCCCAGTCCGTGGAAACAGGACCCTGGAACAGGGAAGTCTCCAGGCAGGGTGGCTGTGTCCCTTCAGGAGCACCAAGCAGGTGACCCGGGGGCTCTGCTGCTTTAAGGGGGGGGAGGGGTCCCACGATCCCCACTGCCCTGCTGGGCTGTTTCCCACGCTTCTGCGGGTGGGGGTGGGGTGGAACCACAGGGAGCTGGTCAGGCTCTGCAGGGGCCAGTCTGGGTCTGGCTTCCAAGTCACAGCTCCCCCTGACGCCCCAGCTGCTGACCCATCTCTGGTCTGGGGCTCCCACCCCGTGGGCGCCCAGTTTTCCTCATTTGCGACTTTTTCCTGCAGTGTCCCTTGTCGCTGGTGGTAAGGCTTAAAGGGCTGTTGCCCACGCAGCTCGGGCTGGCACAGTAGGAGCAATGTGTCACCTTAGCGGCAGAGCTGGGGATGGGGTGCCATAGGGCTGGTCCTCCTGGGTGAGGTTCTGAGGCTGCAAGTGCTAGAGGGTTCTCTTACTGCCTGCGGGGTCCTGGTCCTCCCACCCCAATTTGAGGTTTGACTGGGTGACTGTAAGCCAGGTCAGGAGGCTCCTGAGGCATCCCCACACTAGCACACCTCTGGTGACAGGAGACTCACTACCACCCCTACTCCATGTTCCTACTGTTCCCCGAGCCCTTCCTCCAGCTCCTCAGGGGAGGGTCCCAGCCTCCTGCACCAATGCTGTCACCCAAGCCTGAGCTGCCGGACCCCTAGGAATTTTGGCAAGCACTGGAGGGGGGTCCCGGCTGTCTTCCTCTCCACTGTTTGAGGAGGCAGGAGGGGTCTCTGCAGTGTCCTGGGGGACTTGGAGTGCCTTGGATGGTCTGAGCTGGTCCTCAGGAAGGGACAGAAGCTGCGCCTCGGCTGGCTGTCCCCCCCTCCCCACCCCCCACCTGGGGCCTCTGTCCCCACCTCCCCTGGCAGGGGAGTGACATTAAGGGTGAAAGCCCATGGCTGGGTCACAGTTGTCTGCTCCTAACTGGCCCCATGGGGTGGCCTGCCCCAGCCAGCCACACCAGAGGGCAGGGGAGGGCTTACCTTTGCCCAGCGGCTCTGCCCACAAGCCCCGACCAACCCTGCCCCGCGTGCCCGAGCCCCGATCCCCACCTCCCTGCCTGGGCCCTCTGCTTTTGCGTGGCTGCTCTGAGAAGGAGGTGTTGTTGTTGGAGCACACGGTTCCCCCCCCACCCCCGCCAGACCTCGTCAGTGCAGGGGGTGGAGGTGGGACAGACGTTGATAATGAGATTTTTGGCACCTTGGCTCTCTGGGAGAAGACCCCCCGTAGGCTCCTTTCCCTGCCCGGGATCACGGTGCAGGACGGGGACTGCCCGGCCGCCCGCCTGCTCGCAGCTCTGGGGGTCTGGCTGCGCGGGCGCTGCCCGGACTTGCTTCCCGGGCGCGCTGTCTGGGCTCCGCACCGCACGGTGCGTGGCTCCCGCCGTGCCGGATGCCTGGTAACTGATAGATAATTCATATTTTTCTCAAGTACAATTCCAAATTGACTGTTGCCTTCACTCCTGTCCCTGCTTGGAAAAAACACCCTCAACAAGTCCCCAAGGGACCGCAGCTGTTAATGGGGTCTTTGGCCTGTGCCTGGCCGAGGCCCCCTGCGAGCACCCCCACATCTCACATCCATGCTCCTTGGGCACCGAGGGGAGCCCTCAGCTCACAGGCGTGCGTGCCACACGCGGATGCACATACGGAAACACCTTGCACACGCGTGAAGACAGGCACACGCAGACGTGCACAGGCATACACAAACACATGTGCACACGTGCGGCCTCTTCTGGTCCCGACCCAGGGTTCTGACAACCCCTCCCGCCCACAGGCCAGGACCGGCGGGTCAAGCATAACTGAGCAGACAAGGGATGTGTGTTCAGCCTCCAAGATTATAAACTGGGGGCCAGGGACGGGACGAGGTGGGAGAGTTTGGCTGGCAGGGTCCAGGTCTCGGGTCTGCTGCACTGCTCTGGGCCTGGGTCTGAGGGTGGGGTCGTGACAGGACAAATGAGCTGCCTCCTGGGACCACTTCTAACGGGGCCTGGAGCCCGGAGAGCGCCCCACAAACCACTGCTGTTGAGCCGTCCTGGTGAGGGCCTGTCCCCTGTCGGCGCTCCTCGGGGCTCTGGGGGCGTCAAGGAGAGACCTACATCGAAAAGGTCAGGGCGGCGAGTGAGGGCTGGCACCCGGGGGCGCTGATGCTCTTTGGACCGTTGGACGGTGGAGCCCGGCCGGCGATGGCACTGATTGTGCCTTTGTCGCTGTCCCAAGCCCTCCCCGGCACCCTCCAGCCTGGCCTCTGGGCCCTGACGGCCACTCTCACCCTGCAGCCCCCCAGGGATTGGCGGTGACACGGACGGCTGGTCCCAGGAGCCTGGAGGAGCAGCCGATGAGAGGGGCATCTGGATGCCGTCCAGCCCAGCTCAGTCTCCCCCGGCTCCTAGGCTGGGCCTCGCCAGGGAAGAGGGCTGTCCTTGGGGTTTGGTAGGTTTGGGAGGGGGGTCCGAGGCCAGGCAAGAGGCTTGGGACGGTCGGAGCCCCGGCCCAGCTGGGTAGCGTGAGGCGTGATGGTGAGGGTGCACGTGGCGTGACGGCTCAGCTAGTCCCCGGGGGGGCCTGGACACAGCCCCCTGAATGACCTCCAGCCGCCCCACACAAGAGCGTCAGTCTGTCCGTCTTGGGGGCCAGCCAGCTCACGCAGCGTGAGCGCCACCCTCCTGGCCGCGGAGGCTCCTGTGGAAGGCAGGCGGGAGACACAGAGGTTCTCCACGGGGTTCCTGGCAGAATGTGGCTGAGTCAACACTAATGGATTCGGGAGAAAACTTTCCAGCCCCTCGGAGGTTTGCGAGCAGGAAAATAATAGTGGATGTGTCCCGACATGATCACAGTATCAATTGCGTTATCCTAAAAGTTTATGGAATGCATAAGTGGAATTAATACCTTTTACTGGCACCAGAAGCAGTTACACGTATTTAAGGCCGAGGGAAGAGCTCTCAGTGTCTGTGGTGGAGACAGAATGAGGAGCGAACAGGGGAAGTTGAAGCGATTGCCTGCATTGTGCAAAGCTCCTGGGGCGGGGACCCGCTTCCTGCAGGCTGGCCCTGGCTGGTGTCGGCGCCCTCGCCTGTGGCCTGAGCTGGGGATCGCTTCTCTCACCACCCTCTGCAGCCGCTGGGGCCCCTGGGCTTGGAGGTCGCAGAACTTGGCCTTGGAGGCCGAGTGGGGCCGGGGCTGGGGCCCGGGGAGTCGGGAGCGGGGCCTGGGAACAGCCCCTCCTCGCCTCTCCCTGGGCATCTCCCAGGCCCTGGCTGCCCAGCCAGCATCGGTAGCTGCCGTTATAGGGGGGACAGCTCCTCCTGGAACCGGGGCTGAGGAGGCCACGCGGTCCTGAGGCTCCCGCCCCCGTCCTGTGGACTCTGGGCAAGGGTCTCTGCTGAGCGACCAGTGAAGCTTTTCAGTGGTCAGTTGCAGGGGAAATCCGTGTCAGGATTTTGGAAGCGGGGCTCGAGTTCATGGACCCCAGGCCCCAGAAGTCCCCTGGCCACGCCTCCCCCCCGCCCCCCCCCCCCCGCCTTGCAGGGGTGATCCGTGTATTTGTCCAGGCGGCCCCAGGAAGAGGAGGGGGCAGAAACCCGAGGGCGGCAGAGCTGGGGTGAGGTGTGAGGCCCCCGGGCTGGACAGGGCCACAGGGCTGCTACGCTCGGGCTCGTTTTAGGGCAGGAGCACCGCCTCGCACAAGTGACTAGCACTCCAAGCTTCAGTAAAGTGGAAGCTCAGGGGTTGCTGGGGGATCCCGCGGTGGCCTAACGCCCAGGGTCCCCCTGGGATTACAGACCTGCCTCGTCCACCACAGCCGTGTGCCCCGGGGCGAGGCAACCCCTCCCCTCTCCTCCTCGTCCTCCTATGTGAGGAGCCAGCTGGCTCCTCCGGGGCCTTGGGGAGGATGAGACGAGGGGGAGCCACATGCTCACCACCTGGCACTAGGAGCCACTGCCCTCTGCAGGGCAGTCAGATGTTCAGGGTCCCAAACTCTCCTTTTCCCCCGGGGCTTCGCCGGGTATTTATCTTCAATTCCAGCCAACCATTGCCTTAAAAGCTGGAAAATGCCCGTCCCCACGTGTCCGGGGCATCCCCGAGCTCACTGGAGAAGCTGTGGGCTCCTGTCCTGCTGGCAGAGGGTGCAGTTTCTTAAGAGTGAAAAAACCATGCTCACCACTGCCTGGCCAGAGGGCAGGTCTTTAACTGAGGTCCTGAACTGGAGACTGACCTGTAGCTTCCATGGCAGGAAGGTCAGAGGCAGGAGAGCCCGTGCCCAGGGCCCCCAGCTGGAGCCGACACAGGGCCATCGAGGCCATCCTGAATACCCGTCCCCACTGTGGCCACGGCCGGGCCAACCTCCCCGCTCCCAAGCCACCTGCAGCTGGGCTGGCCCCAGTCCCAGGCCATCTGGAAGCTTCTGGGCCCTGGGGGCAGGAGCTGGCCCACCTGTGCCTGCACTCACCAGACTGGCAGTCATGTCCAGAATGGGGTGCCTGCAGTCAGAGGATCCCAGGACCATCCTCTGAGCAGAAGGTGCCTGCTGGCCCCCACACCCTGCCCAGGCGGGCTGACCCTATGAGCGCTACATTGACAAGGCCAAGCAGCTCAGAAGGGGAAGGTGGGCGTTAAGGGTCATAGGGGATCTTTCCCCTGGCAGTTGAGGGGACCCTCTGTGGTGAGCAGAGCCGGGCTGGTGGCCAGCCTCCTCATTCTGTCCCCACACGGGTAGTTCTCTGGTCTGGCTCACAGCCATGCCTTGCTGCATTCTTACCAGAGTGTTTTCCCCATGGGGCCAGCCAGCGGGGTGTCTGCCTTCTCTGGGAGGCCAGGACAGACAGGCTTGGGCTCTCCAGCTGGCAAAGTCAGAAACCAAGTTCACAGGCAGAGGAACTATGTTTGAGCCTGGCTGAGGCAGATCCTGGTGCTTCAGACGTGGCCACCATTTGTGCTCTTGGCCAGGAGGGTCGCTCCTGGTGGGAAGGCTGGGGCTCCCCGCAAGCCCAGCTGGGTCCCCAAAGACACATCCTGCTTACCCTCTCCATCCTCAAGGCCCCCTCCTGAGGGTCCAGGGGAGGCCAGATGGCAGGGCCTGGGTATCTGAGGCCAAGGGCAAGTCCCCGCCCATTGGCCCCCTTGCCCTGACCCCAGGCCAGAGGAAGAAGCATGTTGTGCCTGGCACCTGTGTCCTTGCTCTGTCCCCCTGCATGCTTCTTTGAGTGGCAGTCTTCCTGGACCCAGGGCTAGCCTGGTGGAGACAAAGGGGACTCAGGGGTCTCAGTGCTCCTACCCCTGATGTTAGCCCAGGACAGAAGCCACCAGAGACATCCTTCCCGGATTGCAGCCATGTGTGGGAGGAGGGTGGAGTAGGCCCAAGTCCCTGTGGCCTGGGAGTGCCTGAGGGGGATGCTTGCCACTTCCCAAGGCATGGTCCTTCCAGGTCGTGAGGGTCCCAGGGGCTCCTGCTCCCTTGATTGGGAACAGGCTCTAGGATGTGGGGGGGTAGGCTCCTGAGGGGTGTCGCTGCCAGCCGCAGGCCCACCTCTCACAGGTAGGCAGCCTCTGGCCCACAGCCTCTGGGGATTCCCCTGGATAGTGGTCAGCGTCACTCGGCACCCGCAAAGCCCACTTTTGCCTCCCGTTTATCCTTCTCTGGGCTCCCGGCGAGGGAGCCCCTGACCAGCCTGTGCAGGGTGTCAGCAGATGTGTGTGTGTCCTCCCCTAGCCAGGAGCTCTTGAGGATTCTCGGCAGGCTTCTTTATCAGGCACGGTTGCAGCCTACCGGCGTCCAGGAGCTCCCAGGAGCCTCCAGCCACCAGGCCTGTGGCCAAGGTGGGGCGTTGGCTGTGGGTTTCCTTGTGCAGGGACCCTCACCGCTTTCTGTCCATGGGTGCTCTGAAATGGGCTGGGGTGATGGTTACAGACTGGCACCCTCCCTGTTATCCTGCCCAGACCTCCCTGACATGTCAGAGCCCACTCTATGTCCCAGCAGCTCTCCGTGGAGTAGGGGAGGCCACCAGGAGGGGGTGTGGCAATGTGGCTTGTGTCACTCAGGGGCCCCTCCTTACCCAGGAGGGCTGTCAATGGGGGCTGTTGACCTAGGCCCCCTGTGGGTCTTGGGGGTCACCCTATGAACCCACACAGCTTCTTGGTAAGTGTTCTTGTGGGAGTTTCTCTAGGGAGGAAGGGAGTCTGTGGCCTTGGGTAGGTCCTCAAAGGGGTCCATAACCTGAGAGAGGAGAGAAATGTGGCTCTGAACACACACACACACACACACACACACACACACGCGCGCGCGCGCGGGAAGCAGATAAAAGTGGGCTATAAAAAAAATCATTTAAAAAAATAAAAGCCCCCCCCTCAAGGCCCCGTCTTCCAGAATCTGTTGTAACAGATTCGCCCAAGCTGGTTAACGGTATTTGCGGTTTGCAAGATGCTACACGTCCCTGGAAAATGACAGACAACCTATTATCACCTCTCCACTCTCCTCCTGTCCAAACCTGCCCATGCCGGGCACCCAGCTGCTGGGGAGCGGGTGCGAGGAAATTAACAGCCACGGAGCCTCGCCTGCCACCCGCCACCCTCTCGCCTGCCACCCCCGCGCCAGCCCTGCCAGGCCCCGGGCTCCCAGCCAGACAGGGCCCGTCGAGGACTCTAATGGGGGGAGGGTCCGGTGGGGGAGGGCAGGGATGGGCAGACACCAGCATTTGGGCAAACCGTTTCCTGCAAACACGAAGGGATACATGCATCTCGGGGCAGGCAAGTCTGGACGGCTCTGTGTCAACAGCCGAAGATAAATAAGATTTTATCAGCTCAGAATCTGTTGAAACACATCCATCTAGCGGTTCTAGGGAAGGAGAGGCAAGAGGGAGGGAGAGGAGGCGTCTTCACGTGACCTTCTCTGTGGACCAGGCAGGACCCAGGAGTCTTCCTCCCCACCTGCCCATGCCTGAGTCCCAGGAGCTGCTGGCTGGGGGGTGGGGGCTCACGCCTTCTTAGACACAGGCTACTCCACCCTGACCCCACCCTGGGTTTGGCCACCCCACGCCTCCCCCCCTCCAGGCCCACCTCCCGCCCCTGTAGCCCAGCAGCTGTGCCCCTGCAACATGCTACCAAGTGTAGGGAAGCCTCAAGGCATCCCTCCAGCCGCTGTTCTACCAGGACCGGGCTAGACATTTGTGGCTTCAATCCCCGCAGGGGTGGGGTGGCTGGTGTATGTGCCCACGGCCATATTATCAATCATCTTGGGGTGGCACTAGACTAGGGACACCCCTGTGGGGAGTGGGACCAGGCCCAAGGCTGGGGGTGGCCCTGCCAGGGACGCAGAGGGAGGAAGCGGGGGCCCTCTCTCCTCGCCCACCCTAGGCGGCTCCGCGCTCCCAGCCCAGCCTGGTCCGGCGCGGGTACCACGGACAGCTCCCCGCGGCTCCTCCCCAGGGCGGGGCGTCCTCCGCGCGCCCCTCCGTCCCCGCCCTTCCTCCACCCGGCGCCGGCCACGTGTCCCTGCGTTTTCCTGGGACCTCCTGCGGCCCCTGACACGGAGAGCACCCCCGGGCGCCCCCATCCCCGCCTGCCGGCCACGCGCCCCTGCGTTTCCCCCGGACCTCGGGGCCTCGGTCCGACGCCCAGACACGGACACCGAAGGGGCGCCCCCACCCCGCCGGCCACAGGGCCTGCAGAGGAGGGCTCACAAAGTCTCCGCCGGTCAGGGGCCTTGAAGCCCCGCCCCACTGTCAGGACAGGCCTGCGGGGCTGCACCTGAAGTCCTGCTCCCTCCCTGCTGGCTGATGAGCCAAGGCACCTGGCCCTTGGGGGGCCAACAGACCCCATCTCAGGCCGTGGATGGATCACGAGGTCGGAGGACTGACTGATGGGAGCCGCTGGGTAGTCGCCCCAGAGAGGGGACTGGAGGGCCTGCTCGCAGAGGGGCGGGGAGCCATCCGGCCTGGAAGTGACACTGCACACTAGGCCATGGCCGGACGGCTCAAGGGTGTTAAGTGTGGTCAGCCAGCGGGCCGCCTGCCCAGCCTGGGAGAGGTCTGTCCAGTGGAGTATAGCATCCCGCTGACAAGCACCAGAACCCGGGGGCCATTCTCCTCTTGACGCTTTCAGGCGGGAGCCTCCAGTAAGTCCAGATTCTTCTGAAGGTTGAAGGGGCCTCAGAGCCCATTTTCTTTCGTGACTCTGGAGCCTGGCAAACGATAGGCACCCCACAAACACTGCTGCAGGGATGGCCCTCTGGACCCCGGTTGCCCCTATCATTGGTTCTGTTCGGGTCCCTGCAGGCCAGCCGGGGCTCACAGTTCCCGGGGGGCCTCCTCCATCAGGAAAACCCCCTGGGTGACGGCTCTCCTGCTGAGCCTCTCCGAGGGCCTCCAGGATGCTTGCCTGGAAGTTCCCTGCCTGAAACCACCTGCACACTTGTCTGAGAGCCGGGGACCTGTTCTGAAGCCTCACTGTGGGTCGACAAGAGAGCGGGGTGCCGAATGGGCACCCGGTGTCTGCTTTGGGCCGGGCAGGTTGCTGCTGTCCTGGGCAGGGGCACCCAGCTTATCCCCCACACTGGTGCTTCGGGGAGTGAAGGGGCAGCATTTGTACTGATGAGGACATCGGAGGTCAGCAGTCACCCCCTGGGAAGCAGGACTGAGCCCCACAACAAGCAGGCTGCCCTCACTCCCTGAGCCCTGTTTTCTGCTCTTCCCAGAAGGGCCTCAGCAACCCCCCCCTCCCCAGGGCTGTGTGTGATCATTCTTTCCTGCACTGTAAGCAGGTCTGGGGACTCTGCTTCTCGCCAGAAGTGGGGGTCCCAGGTATGGGGTGGCAGGCTGCACCTGGCTCCAGGGAGCCTGGCGAGTGGGAAGGGGCGGTGAAGCCCACGGCATCCAGTTTCCTTCTGTGATGGGGGTGTGAGGGGCGGGTACTGAATTCAGCGCCAAGGGAAAGCTGAACAAGGTCCAACACCCCGACAATGCCTTGAACTCCACCCCAGGGATGGGTGTTTCCAGGAGGGAGCCCCGGTCAGCTCATCAGGGGAGGGATGGCTCACACTGTGGGGCCAAAGGCTGTGAGGGCACCGGGGACCCCCTGCTCTGGGGCTCTGCGTAAGTTCCATCTCCCTATGTTTCCCACCCCTTGCTTTTTGTACACTTGGAGTAGCTGAGGGTCCATTGTGTCCCTTGGTGGCCAGAGGGGGGGCTCTGGAGGCCAGTGGGGGCCTTACCTTTGCAGTGTGAGGGTGTCGGGGGCCCCCAGCTTCCTTGGCAGAAGCGGGCTGTGACCTGCCCCTTCTCTGGCTCTGTCGTCCACGTGTCCGGCCTCAACGGCCCTGACCGTAGCACGGTGGGTACACTTCCCGCTGGGAACCGTGGGCCCCAGCCTGTGGTCGCCAGTCCCCTGTGGTACACCTGCCACAGTGGTGGCCGGACCCCAGCTGGGCGCCTGTCTGAAGCAGTGTCTCCTGGTACAGTACGGTTTCTCTGACCCCACCATGTGGGGTGTGATGGGGCACTCTCCGGACTTTGTCTGGGGTGACTCCAGGTCACCGGGGATTTGTGGGGGGGCAGGGAGATTGTGGGGTGGGGCCAGGAACCTGAGACCAGGAACACTGTCCCTGGGGGAAGGAGGCATGAGGAGCCCCAGACGGGTCTGCCCAGAAGCCAGTCAGCTTGGAAGCTAGTGGCTACCCCCGTGGTCACCAGCAGGTCTCCTGTGAACTCATGCGAGGGTCCTTGGGTGGGCGACCTGGTCCCCCGGCCACTGCCCCCAGAGGCCCCTGCCAGGGTCAGGAAGGGCATCATCTGACCCTCCCTAGGACAGGGTCCCTGGGCTGCAGGTACTAGGGCTTTGAGGTCCCCGGTGGCCCATGCCACGCTGCAGAGCTCAACCCCTAGGACTCAATGTTTCACATTCTTCTTCACTCGATTGAGAAACATATCTGAAAAACACTATAAAACTTCCTATTTTTAAAGGGTAGGCTTTGCAAGCGCTCTTGCTGGGCCCTGGGGGCCTACGGTTGACAGCGCTGGGGGGGTGGGTGGGGAGGAGCCGGGCTTGACAGGGCACCCCTGGCTCCCAGCCCCCACTCTCCATCAGCTTCCCCCTTTCCTGGCCTCACCCGTGAGATGGACGTAATGGTGCTAACCTCTCCAGCCAGCGATGGCGGGATGAAAGCCGTCTGCTCTCCCTGTGCCCAAAGCGGCCGGTGCTGCCGAGTGGGCGAGGGGATGCGGGGAGGGGCGAGACTCCTGGCTGGGGGTGGGGTGCAGCTGAGCGAGGGTGCCGAGCCGGGGCCTCAACCCTGTCCCCCGATCCCCACCAGTACTCCCCGCTGCTGAAGAAGCTTTACTGCCAAATCGCCAAGACGTGCCCCATCCAGATCAAGGTGTCCACCCCGCCGCCCCCGGGCACCGTCATCCGGGCCATGCCCGTCTACAAGAAGGCAGAGCATGTGACTGAGGTGGTGAAGCGCTGCCCCAACCATGAGCTCGGACGAGACTTCAATGAAGGTGAGGCCCCCGGCCCCGTGCCCAGCAGCCAGGGCACCCCGGGAGGGAGGGCTCGCCTCGGGCGTCCATGCTTGGAGACAGCAGGGGCTGACAGCGTGGACCCGGCACGTCCCCTCCCCAGCCCCTTTTCCTCCCAGCTGTACCTGGGGCCTGGGGTGCAGGTGCCCAGGGGACAGTGGTCAGCAGCGATGCTGGGCCAGGCACCCTGAGGGCATCAGGGCCGGCGGCCCGAGCCCCACCTGGGAGGCTGGTGGGGCTGGCCTTTGCGGTCCCCAGTCTGCTGCGATGTGTCTGGCACAGGGGTGACCGGGCCCCAGCCGGGCAACCCCCTGAAGCGGTATCCCCTCCCGGCAGGACAGTCTGCTCCGGCCAGCCACCTCATCCGAGTGGAGGGCAACAATCTCTCACAGTACGTGGACGACCCTGTCACAGGCAGGCAGAGCGTCATGGTTCCCTATGAGCCCCCGCAGGTAGGTGGGGGCCCCTGCAGTTAGCCACGAGGGTGAGGGTCTGATCACAGAGCACTCATGTCACTTCAGATGGCCAACCTACTGTCCCCAGCGCCTCCGGGTTAAGTCTTGCTGTGGAGCAACTTCTTCACCTCCTGCCCCCACCCCCAGCCCCTGGCGCCTGGCACTCATTTCTGGTCACTTCTGTACAGGTCTAGGTGGGACCCCCCTCGGCCTCTCTGGCTACAGGACAGAGGCCTGGAGATGAGGGTAGAGGCCAGAGGTGGCCAGTGGGCGGGGCGGAGAGCTGTGGGCGGGGCTCTGCTGTGACCTGAAGGCAGCAGAAGGTTCTGGGGCTGCTGTGAGGGCCCAGCCAGAGAAGCTGGGGGTGGAGCCAGGTGGGGGTGGGGGGCTGAGCAGTGACGGTGGGTTGGGGGTGGGCCCCAGTTGGGCCCGTGGGCCATGCTTCCACGGGTGAGGGGGCACAGCGAGCCCCACCTTTCCTCTACCTGGCTCTGACCCCTAGACTCCCCAAACTGTGATCAGTTCCCCAGACCCCCAGGCCCCAGCCCTGCACCTGGCCCCTTAAACCCCCAGCCCCCAGGAAGGGGTGTGACCACCCTGCACTCCCTCCCTCCCTTGCCCTACGTCACCTGCCAGGAAAGCAGGGCTCTCCTGCCCCCTGGTGGCTTCTGTGTGCCAGCAGTTTGGTGAAAGGCCAGGTTTGCCTAAGCCAGTGACTGAGTTTTATATCCTGACCCAGGGAGACCATGACACCTGCCCATTTTGTGGTCCTGGGATGCCCAGGAGTCGAGAGCCCTGGATTCCTTGTGCAGCTGTCCACAGACTCCCTGGGAAATGGACACATGTGCTGGAGATGGGGGTCCACTCAGATGGCTCTGGTCCCTCTCTCTGCCAGAGCAGTGCCATTCACCTTTCTGCCCACGAGAGCCTGCAGCACGCAGAACACACCTTTGTGCCCACAGAGACCTGTGCACATGCCCGCTCACACCCAGCCTCCAGGGCTTGACCTCCAATCTATGTTAGGAGACGTGGTTGGGGCAACCAGACCACAGGACTTTGGGCCTCCGAGAGCCAGCACAGAGCATGGCACTCAGTGTAGCGCATGACTGGGTGGGTAGATGAGAGGTATAAGTGGATGAGTGGTAGGAAGGAAGGAAGGAAGGAAGGAAAGATGGAAGTGGAAGAATGGGTGGATGGATGGATAGGTGTAACTGGATGAGTGGTTGGAAGGAAGGAAGGAAGGAAGGAAGGAAGGAAGGAAGGGTGGATGGATGGGTGGATGGGTGGATGGATAGAAAGATGGATGGATGGAAGGATGGATGAATGGATGGATGGAAGGAAATATGGGTGGATGGATGGAAGGATGGATGGATGGAGGTGGGTCAGTGCGTGCAAGTGAATGGTTGGATGGATGGGCGTGTGGACAGAAGGTAGATGGATGGAGGTGGATGGATGGATAGATAGGTTTGACTGGATGAGTGGATGGAAGGAAGGAAGTATGGGTGGATGGATGGATGGATGGACAGAAGGAAGGAAGGATGGATGGATGGGAGAAAGGAAGGAAGGATGCATGGAAAGAAGGAAGGAAGGAATGATGGATGGAGGTGGGTCAGCGTATGCAGGTGAATGGCTGGATGGGTGGGTGGGTGCACAGAAGGTAAATGCATGGAGATAGAAGGATGGGTGGATGGATGGATAGATAGGGGTAACTGGATGCGTGCTTGGAAGGAAGGAAGGAAGGGTGGATGGATGAATAAAAGGATGGATGGACGGATGATAGAAGGATGGATGGAAGGAAGGATGGGTGGATGGATGGATGGAGGCGGGTCAGTGCGTGCAAGTGAATGGTTGGATGGGTGGGTGGGTGCACAGAAGGTGGATGGATGGAGGTGGATGGATGGGCGCGTGGGTAGGCAGATGGGTGGATGCCAGAGGACCACAGCGCAGGGGCCTGCCTCTCCCCCAGGCCCACCTAGGGTCGGGGCCTGGCCCAGAAGCACCCGCCTCGGCGGGTGGGGCCTGCATGCTGATAGCACTGCTTCCTCCCCTCTCCCGTGTGTAGGTGGGGACAGAATTTACCACCATCCTGTACAACTTCATGTGCAACAGCAGTTGTGTGGGGGGCATGAACCGGAGGCCCATCCTCATCATCATCACCCTGGAGACCCGGGAGTGAGTCTGCTGGGCTCGTGGGGTGGGGGAGGGGCGGTTTGGGGGCGGTTTTGCTGGGGGCTCGGCAGGCAGAGGGGCAGGGTGAGGAATGGTGCTGGCGCTGGAGGTGGGTTTCAGAGGGAGGGCTCCCCCTGGCTGCGAGGGCTGCTGGAGCAGGGCCTGGGATTTGGGAGGACGCAGGGGACCTGGTGTCTCAGAGTGGCTGGGTGCTCCGCCTTGGTCCCCTGGCTCCTCAAGACCCCGCCGTGGGGGCCGAGGTGGGTGGCGCAGGCCCCCGAGGCTCACGGTTCTGGCCGTGCCCGCCCCGCCAGCGGACAGGTGCTGGGCCGCAGGTCCTTCGAGGGCCGCATCTGCGCCTGTCCCGGCCGAGACCGCAAGGCTGACGAGGACCACTACCGCGAGCAGCAGGCCCTGAGCGAGACTGCGGCCAAGAACGGGGCTGGCAGCAAGCGCGGTGAGTGGCCTGGGCTGGGGCGTGGGGGCCGCCTGGGACTTCAGGGCCGAACGTGCCTCGATGGGCGTGACCCACGGGCTGCCGGGGCTCCGGCCCCATCCAGCGTGGGCCCCGCCTTGGGTTTACCCTCTTGAATGGGCTACTGGTCTCTGGGCCCATCCACGCTGCACACTGGGTGTCAGGGGTCCTATGGCTTGATCTGCAAGTGGCCTGCCTCCCCTGCCTCCCCTTGCAGCCTTCAAACAGAGCCCCCCGGCCGTCCCCGCCCTGGGCACCAACGTGAAGAAGAGGAGACACGGGGACGAGGATGTGTACTACATGCACGTGAGTGTCCTCCGTCTGTGACGCCCAGGCTGGGGCGGCCGGGGAGGACGCCACAGGCCACCAACTCGTCGCATTTTCAAGTTCTCCAAGAACGATCGAGGCCCCACGTCTGTTGGGGGTGCAGAGCCCGGGGAGGGGAGGAATGGTGGGCGCTCACTGGGTCCCGGACCTGCTCCTGGGGAAGGGGGGAGAAGGGGTTCCGGGGAGCCCTGCGGAAGAAGGGGCGCCTCGCTGCACGAGCACCTGTGCAGAGGGTCCCCCGGTGTGTGCTCAGGTGCGGGGCCGAGAGAACTTTGAGATCCTGATGAAGGTCAAGGAGAGCCTGGAGCTGATGGAACTGGTGCCACAGCAGCTGGTGGACGCCTACCGGCAGCAGCAGCAGCAGCAGCTTCAGAGGCCGTGAGTGCGGCGCCCCGAGCCCTGGGCCCCCTATGCCCCCAGGCCCCGGGACCCCCACCCCCCGGCCCCGGGCCCCCTACCCCCCAACTCCGGGACCCCCCAACCCCGCCAGCCCCGAGACCCCCCCAACCCCCAGCCCAGGGCCCCCCCTACCCCACCAGCCCCGGGCCCCCTACCACCCCAACTCCGGGACCCCCCTATCACCCCAGCCCCCCACCCCACCAGCCCCGGGCCCCCCACCCCTCCAGCCCCAGGACCCCCTACCCCCCAACTCCGGGACCCCCCTACCACCCCAGCCCCGAGAACCCCCCTAACCCCCAGCCCAGGGCCCCCCCACCCCACCAGCCCCGGGCCCCCTACCCCCCCAACTCCGGGACCCCCCTACCACCCCAGCCCCCCACCCCACCAGCCCCGGGCCCCCCACCCCTCCAGCCCCAGGACCCCCTACTCCCCAGCTCCGGGACCCCCCTACCACCCCAGCCCTGAGACCCCCCTAACCCCCAGCCCAGGGCCCCCCCTACCCCACCAGCCCCGGGCCCCCTACCCCCCCAACTCCGGGACCCCCCTATCACCCCAGCCCCCCACCCCACCAGCCCCGGGCCCCCCACCCCTCCAGCCCCAGGACCCCCTACCCCCCAGCTCCGGGACCCCCCTACCAACCCAGCCCCGAGACCCCCCTAACCCCCAGCCCAGGGCCCCCCCTACCCCACCAGCCACGGGCCCCCTACCCCCCCACCTCCGGGACCCCCCTACCACCCCAGCCCCGAAACACCCCTAACCCCCCAGCCCAGGCCCCCCCTACCCCACCAGCCCCGGGCCCCCTACCCCCCAACTCCGGGACCCCCCTACCACCCCAGCCCAGGGCCCCCCTACCCCACCAGCCCCTGGCCCCCTACCCCCCCCAGCCCCAGGTGCCCTGCCCCACTGAGTCCTCACTGGGTCCCAGACCTGCTCCTGGGGAAGGGGGAAGAAGGGGTGCTGGGGAGCCCAGCCCCAGGCGCCCCACCCCACTGGGTCCTCACTGGGTCCCAGGACCCCCTACCCCCCAGCCCCGGCCCCCACCCCACACCCCCTGCCGGCCAACACCTGGTGGGAAGTATGGGGCCACTTCCACCCGCCAGGACGGGTGCCCCCCTCCTCCTGAAGGCTCCCGTGCTCGTGCTCAGTGGCCATCTGGGCTATCCCTCCACCTCTCCCACAGGGGGGCCTAAGTGGCCGCTGACAGGAAGGCGAGGAGGGCAGGTCAGAGCACGGCCGACCCGCTGGCTGACTCTGGTGGCAGGAGCCGGCTCTCCCTCCCTCCCACCCCAGGCCGGGTCCCGGGGGACAGCCAGCGGCCGGGTGTGGCCCAGGTGTGGGTGGGAGTGCTGGGCGAGAAGGGAGGCCCCCAGCAGCCCGGGACATCATGTGGAGGTGAGCACAGGGGGATGTGGCCGCCTGGGCCTCTCACCAAGAGCCGTTGCTGTCTAAGCAGGAGCCACCTGCAGCCGGCGTCCTACGGGCCCGTCCTCTCGCCCATGAACAAAGCGCACGGGGGTGTCAACAAACTGCCGTCCGTCAACCAGCTGGTGGGCCAGCCTCCCCCGCACAGCTCGGCGGCCGGGCCCAACCTGGGGCCCGTGGGTGAGTGGCCCGGGCCGTGGGGGCACAGAGCAGGCCGGGGAGGCACACGGCAGGGGGTCTAGCTCGAGACACTTCTGCACAGCTCAGGGCTCTCGAGGGCAGCCCCCCGCCAGCAGCCCCTGTCCACAGGCGGGGGGCACAGCCACGGACAGCCCCCCGTGTCCATTCCCCACCTCAGGGAGGTCCCGGTCAGGCAGAGCGTTGCGGGGGGGCGGCCCGGCCCAGCTGGCTCTGACTGTCCCACTTGCCCAGGCCCCGGGATCCTCAACAACCACAGCCACGCCCTGCCAGCCAACGGCGAGATGAACAGCGGCCACGGCGCCCAGTCCATGGTCTCGGGGTCCCACTGCACCCCACCCCCCTACCACGCCGACCCCAGCCTGGTCAGGTACGTGGGCCGCTGCCGGGCCCTGCCTCGAACCCACTGACCTCAGCCCCTCGTGGCCGCCGGCCAGCTTGGCCCCCAGCCCTGCGGGCAGTCCCTGCCTGCTGTCCTGTGTGTCCTCACATCCACTCTGCCACCACGAGGACAGACACAGGCGGAGGAGAGGTCAGGAGTGAGAGTCCAACAGGTGCCGGGGGGAAGCACAGACACAGGGTTCCGTGGAGGCTGAGCCCCAGGGTGAGCACCTCGCCCGCGCCGGGCTCCCAGCCGGACAGAGCAGCCGCGGGCTTGGAAGTTACTGCCGCTTTATTTCCCAAGTTGTCTCTGCAGTTTTTTAACAGGATTGGGGTGTCCAAACTGCATCGAGTATTTCACCTCCCAAGGCTTACAGAACATTTACCACCTGCAGAATCTGACCATAGAGGTAGGAGCCCCGCCCGCGGACCCAGAGGCCGGGGCCCTGTGCCAGGGCAGAGCGGTTCTCCGCTTTGTGGGCCACTCTTTCCTGCTCTTGCTGAGGGAGGGAGGCGCGGGGTGGGGGGTGGAATCTGGAAAACCCTCGCTCCCACGACTGAGCTCAACCAACTCCCTCTCGTCCGGCTTCCTATGGAGTCAGCCCTGGAGAGAGAGTCGTGGGTGAGCTGAGCTGCTCAGGCAGTGTCTGGACGGGACGCCCGCCCGGGGCCCCTGGCAGCGGGCCACTCACTTGGACTTGGCTGTGAAGCTGCTCTCACGCACCCAGCGGCCCGGCTGCCTTTGATTTGGGGGACAGGCTATTTCCAACTCTCCAGAGTTGTGAAGGTCAAGGCCGGAAGGGTCTTGGAGCTGGCACGCCTCAGTGCCACTTACAGAGGGAGAAACTGAGGCCCAAAGAAGACAAGTCACACCTGCGCGTCCTGGGTTCAGATTGTGCCAGGCTACGAGCATCCTGGGCACCGTGACCAAACAGCCGTGGCTCACCTCTGGGTCGGAGGACAGTGCCAGCACTGAGCCCCTCCTAAACCACGGAAGACTGCACCTGCTCGCAGCCTAGGGCCGCCTTGAGCTGTAATGTACCATTAGCCAAGGGATGCGCAGGCCTCAAGAGCCCAGAGAGGCAGAGGCCACCGGGGACACTCCAGCCCGGGAGCCCCCGCCCCCTCCCCCCCTCCCCGCCTGCCGTTCTGTTTCCACCCAGGGCCCCAGGCCAGAGGGGCGCAGTCTGCCCAGCGGCTGGGGCCCCTCGTTCAGCCCTGACCGTGTGCTGTGTCCACCGCTGCCCTCCTCCTCCCCCATCCCCACTGACCCCTGCTGGCCCAGCTCGGTGCATGTTAACCCACCCCCCCCACACCCCCCCCCCACCCCCGTCCCTGTGTGACCCGCCTGCCTGGCTGGTGCGGGGAGGCCCCAGGGGCTTGATGGTCGGCTCCGGTCCCCCAGGGCGTGCAGTGGAGGCGTCGCCGAGCCCAGGAATGACTTCACCCCTGAACGGGGGCGCGTGCGCGCGCGCGCGCACGCCGCTTCTTAGCTCCCCGGTCACCCGCGGCCTGACAAATGCGGCGCCAGAGGCTCCGTTGTCCCACCGCCAGGTCCCGGAAGGGCGCCTCCGGGGCGGGGCGGGGGCGGGGCCCTAACGGCGGCTCTTGCAGGACCTCGGGGCCCTGAAGATCCCGGACCAGTACCGGATGACCATCTGGAGGGGCCTGCAGGACCTGAAGCAGAGCCACGACTACGGCGCCCAGCAGCTGATCCGCTCCAGCAGCAACGCGGCCGCCATCGCCGTGGGCAGCTCCGGGGAGCTGCAGCGGCAGCGGGTCATGGAGGCCGTGCACTTCCGCGTGCGCCACACCATCACCATCCCCAACCGCGGGGGCCCGGGGCCCGACGAGTGGGCGGACTTCGGCTTCGACCTCCCGGACTGCAAGTCCCGGAAACAGTCCATCAAAGAGGAGTTCACGGAGAGCGAGATCAACTGAGGGGCCGGGAGGGCGCGGCGGGGTCCCCGGGCAGCCTCGCGTGGTCTCCTCTTCCTCGTTTTCACAAACCGCCCCGGGAAGCAGGACCAGCAGGCTGTGCCGGGGGAGGGGGAGAGGCGAGGTCCACCCGGCGGCTCCCGGACAGCGGCTGGCGTGTCTGGACGCGATCTGGGCGGGGGAGGGTCGGCCCCCGGAGCCAGCGCCTTCCCCACCCGCCCCGTCCGTGCGTCCTCCCCTCCTCCGGGCTCTGCGGCTCCCAAGCGAGATGCTCCGGGGACACAAGGATCGCCTCCGCTGACGGACTGCCAAAAAGTATTTTTCGATGTCTTTTGTTTCCTGGCAACGAGCGGCCCCGTGATTGTGACCTAAAACACGTTTATTTTGGGGTCAGCGCTCCAGACCCTGTCTCTGCGAGGCGGGGTCCCTCTGCTGGATTTGAGGGTCTGTCTACCCCTCACACTTCAGACCCACTGCTACCTTCCACTTCCCGCCCCAAAACGAGAACCGGAATTTCCCGGGATTTGGAGCCGACTGGGGAGGAGGGCGTCCCTCCTTGGAGGCAAGGAAACTTCTGGTCAGTTGCCACCAGCCAACACCCGAGCCAACACCACCGGCCACGGCCAGAGCTCTCCAGTGAGCTTCTCCGCACAGACACGGACGGCATGCTCCTTAGACTACTGGAAATTGTCGATATTTGATAAAAAGATACCCTTTGTACTTGGTGGGTCAGCTTTTTTTTTTTTTTCTTTCATTCCTAACATTCCCTTCAGGGTTCAACCTGGCGGGCATTCCTGGCATCCCCGGGTCTGTCTAAACAAGCTGGACTAAGAAAGCAGAGGGCAAGCCAGGCAGGGGCCGGCGGCTGGACAGGAGCATGGGAGAACGGGGCAGGTCCGGCCACTGTTTGGCTGGGAGGCTCTCCACTTGGGACAGTTCCAGTCTGGTGGCTACTGTGGCTAGTTGGGGGTAGGGCTGTGGGTTGCCTTTCTCGGGGAGAGTCCCTCCAGCGGGGAGGGAGCAGTTGGCAGGAAGGCGCACCTGTTGGGGGCTTGGAGGGAGGCGGGGGCGGGAATGAGGCCGGTTTCATTTGTAAGGAACCTCCCGAGCCTTTGTGGCCAGAACCCTGACAGACCCAGCGCACTGCCCAGGGCAGGAGACAGGACAGGAGAGACGTGGGCGATGGGTAATGAGGCCAACACCCCCGGTGGGAGGGTGCCTGATGTGTGAGGCCTGAGACGAGCCTTGGGTGCGGCCACACCCAAGCACAGCCCGGGGAAGCCTCCAGGCCAGGGGAGGGTGTAGACGCAGCCCTAATCATCCTCTGGGTCTGTTCTCGTTGCCATAAACCACCCAGAAGATGCCTCCCTTCCGGGGAAGGCAGGACGGTCTCTCTTCAGGCCGCGTGTTCAGAGGTGTCCCCTGGGAGCGGGAGCACCGGCCCCCTCCATGCTGAGCCCAGACCGCGTTAACACTCCAGCTTCTTTCTTAGCTGTCCCCACTGGGAAGACGACGGCCGGCCGGTGGTCCTTGTTTCACAGTGTTTCTCAGAGACTGGCCAGCAGGGGGAGGGAGCCCCACAGGCTCTGAGCCCATCCCGACTCCCTGAAGGAGCCCGGAGCCAGCGCCGTCCCAAGCTCGCTCTCCGGCCGTCTCCAGACAGGACTTCATCTTGGAAAGTCAAGCCTATACGTGTCTACGGTCTACACTTACGTGAAAGCGCGGTGTGTGCGGACAGGAGTGCCTGCGTCTAGGGTAACGCGGCCCTCCTCCCCCTCCACCGCACCCTCTCTGGGGAACCACCTTCCGGGGTGTCAGAGCCCCCCCCCCTCGGGCCCTAACCTCCGGCCAGGGCTCCGGGGCCACGGGACCAGCTCATTCCAACGGGCAGCGGGCTCTGCTCACCAGAAGAGGTGTCCGTGCCCACAGGGGCCTGCAGTCCCCCCAGGGTACACCCCTACTGCACCCACAGGAGCCGTGGACTCAGGACTACCGCGGGTGCGTGTGGCTGCCCCTGCCCCCCATCCCCCGTTCTCTCACACCCCCTCCCCCCTGAGGCTGGGGAAGGAAGTACACTGCCCGTGCCATTTCACAGATGAGGAAACTGAGGCTAAGTCTGGGGTCTCAGGCATCACAGCTGGGCTGGAGTCTGGCACTTGCTCCAGTGGCCATATGCCTGAGCCCCCCACCCCCCGTGTGCCCCCTTGTCCCACCTCAGGAGCTGGGGACCCGTCCCTCAACTCGCTGGGGTCCATGAACCTGGGCGCAGGCCCGGGCGTCCCGTGGCTCTGTCTGCTCCTGGAGGCCAGAGTCCGGTAAGGGAATGCCACAGCCCACCCCCCACCCCAACCCGTGTGCCCCAGAGAGGGTCAGCGCGGGGCACGAGGGGCCCCAGCTGCACCGGTGCTCGCCAGACCCCACACAGGGTCCTGGAGCCTTTCTCCCACTGTGCTGGGGGAGGGGCACCTTGGGAGAGCAAAGCCAAGAACTCACCGCATGGAGGAGAAGCGCTGTGTGCTTAGAGGAAAACGCAGATCGATCGATGGGAGTCACCATCCCTGGGTTCCAAACTCTGGTTCTACAAAACTCAAAGGTTCAGAGAAAATAAACCTTTAAGGTGTGAAGAGGTGGGAGGGACGCTCTCTCTCGCAGGGGAGCATTCTGGAGAGTGGGGTGGACCTCTCTTCATCACCGACACCAGCCACTCTGGGGCGAGAAAGCGTGCCACTCCCCCCCACCCCGCCCGCCCCAGGGCCCCAGTGTACGACCACCAGGGACAGGCCAGGGTGTCAGGTCAGTCGCAGACTGCCGCGTCTCTGTCTCCATAAGTTAAAGCACTTTAGTGCTTTAAGGCTAAAACAAAAACAAAAAAACAAAAACACCACCCGTGTTTTTAATGTAATTAATCCTTTTCAAGCAGTATTAATGGATCTATTCCAATGATACTAACTTTTTTTTGGTAATGTAATCTTGGGAAAACGTGTTATTTTTTTAGCTGTGTTTTGGTGGGAAGTTTTGTTTTTGTAACATAATAAAGCCAAGTTCCGAAGGCTGTCTCTGAATAACTCCGCTAAGACAACAGCACGCACGAGAGCAGCAGCTCCTGAAGCCCCCACGCCAGGCTTGAGCAGCGACCCCCACCCCGCCCCGTCCCCGGTTTCTCCCGTGTTTTCAGTGGGAGGAGCCCGCGGGCGCCCTCCTCCCCAGGGCTATGTGCTCAGCGGTGTCTGAGGTCACACAAGAACGGCCTCAGGGCAAACACATGGCTCTGTCCTTGCAAAGCTGGTGAACCTCACAGGCCTGACTTGGGCCTCAGCCTGCCCACTGAGCCCTGGAAGAGCAGGCTCATCCGAGCTCCGTGGGGGCCGAGAGGGGGGTCTGGACTTCAGAAAGGTCACGCGGGGCCCGGGGAGATCACAAATTCCCTCCCAGCAAGCGGCCTGGAGTCGAGCACATTCACGTTTCCCTGCAAAACTTAGGAAAAGACGGCAGAGAGTTCACGTCTGTTCAACCGGGGCTGGGCCCACGCGGGCTTGTTTCCATGCTTCTAGTTCTCAGGTTTCTGCATTTCAGAACTCGAAGAGTCAGGGGCGCTGCCCCAGCAGAATAGGGCTCTTGAATCTGTTCAACCTGGAGGGAGGTTCAAGTCTTTTTAGACCTCGGGCTGAAACGAAGCACAAGATAAAAGGGACAAAGGCCAGATAGAGCCATGCCCACAGTCCTCTGGCACACACCGAGGCAGGGACACCACATGAAGGCAGGTCAGGAGAGGCCAGGTGGGGCCAGGAGAAATCAGGTGAGGCCAGGAGAGGTCAGATGGGACCTGGAGAGGGCAGGTGGGGCCAGGAAAGGCCAGGAGAGGTCAGATGGGACCTGGAGAGGCCAGGTGGGGCCAGGAAAGGCCAGGAGAGGTCAGGTGGGGCCAGGAGAGGCCAGACGGGACCTGGAGAGGCCAGGTGGGGCCAGGAAAGGCCAGGAGAGGTCAGATGGGACCAGGAGAGGTCAGGTGGGGCCAGGAGAGGCCAGACGGGACCTGGAGAGGCCAGGTGGGGCCAGGAAAGGCCAGGAGAGGTCAGACAGGACCTGGAGAGGCCAGGTGGGGCCAGGAAAGGCCAGGAGAGGTCAGACAGGACCTGGAGAGGCCAGGTGGGGCCAGGAAAGGCCAGGGGAGGTCAGACAGGACCTGGAGAGGCCAGGTGGGGCCAGGAAAGGCCAGGAGAGGTCAGGTGGGGCCAGGAGAGGCCAGACGGGACCTGGAGAGGCCAGGTGGGGCCAGGAAAGGCCAGGAGAGGTCAGACGGGACCAGGAGAGGCCAGACGGGACCTGGAGAGGCCAGGTGGGGCCAGGAGAGACCAGGTGGGGCCAGGAAAGGCCAGGAGAGGTCAGATGGGACCAGGAGAGGTCAGGTGGGGCCAGGAGAGGCCAGACGGGACCTGGAGAGGCCAGGTGGGGCCAGGAAAGGCCAGGGGAGGTCAGACAGGACCTGGAGAGGCCAGGTGGGGCCAGGAGAGGCCAGGTGGGGCCAAGAGAGGCCAGGAGAGATCAGACGGGGCCAGGAGAGGCCAGGTGGGGCTAGGTGTGGCAGCCTGGGCCCCAGCTACACCTTTCTGGTCGGGCCCATTCATTTCCTTTGAGCAAAACCTGTTCATCCCTCTCCTCAGTTGTCATCTGTTCCAGGGCCCACTGTGGCGGGCTGAGCGGAAAGTGCCCTCGTCCCATCACAGAGACAGGAATCCCAACACACCGACACCTCTGAACTGGAAGGGAAACAAGACTCAGGTTGTTTAAATAAAGGCAGCTTCTGAGGCGCCAACACAGCGCGACAGTTTCCGCACGAGGGCGCCTTTAATATCCTCGCTCAGAAACTTTTGAAAAGTAGGGTATGAGCGACGCGTCCAATTACTTTCAAACACATAAAACACCTCCAGTATGCCTGCGGTGTAATTTAAGAAGAGATCCGGGCTCCGAGCAGACCCGCCACTTTGCAAGGCTCTCTTGTTCCGGGAGCGTCCACACCACCCCTAGGTAGCTGCGGAAAAGAGAAGACAGGGCCTGCTTCGGAAGCGTGTTCCCCGCCCCTCGGGAGGAAAACGGTGTCCATTCGCACCCCCACCCCACCTCCAAAGGGAGCCTAGATTCGGGCAAGAATAGCAAACAGCAGAGTGGGCTTTCACACGGTGTCAGGATAGTTCGTCCCATCTCCCAGGACAGTGCTGCACATTATCGTACGCAGACACACGTCTCCACGGGTTCTCCAAGACATCTGTCTGGTTTTTATTATTTTTATTTTTTTAAGTTTATTTATTTTGAGAGACAGGGAGCAGGGGAGGGGTGGAGAGAGAGAATCCCAAGCAGGCTCCGCACGGGCAGCGCAGAGCCCGAAGCACAGATCCCACGAACAGTGAGATCACGACCCGAGCCGAGATCAAGAGTCCGACGCTTAGCCGACTCAGCCCCCTAGGTGCCTCGACTGTTTGGTTTTTAAATACTGCTACCACTGCTCAAAACGCCCCAGTGAGACCTGCAGCCTGCCGCTTGCACGTGACATTTAGTTTCGAATATGCCCCACCAACCTCAGCTCTGCTTTCTAGAATCCACACTATCAACACCGGTCTACACCTCAGGCACAAGAGAATGACCGAAGAGAAAAAGGGCTTTGGCAAAACGAACTGCAAAAACGCTGGCAGCGAGCACGCCCGGCTTCTGGCTCTAACTTCCCGCCGGGCTCTGAGGAAGCACGCAGCCCCGGGTCAAGCCAGAGGACCACACAACGCCACAAACACAACCCCGGTAAGATTTTCAGAGTAATGATGTGCTGAGCTCCCTCAGTGATCACTGAACTGATGGTGCTGGGTCTGGGCTGGCAGGGGGCCCGAGGGAGGTCCCGGGGACATGGCGACATGCTGGGGGCTGGTCACATAGGTTGTTCAGTTTGCAAAAACGCGCTGAGCTCAGGCACCTGTGTACATGCCGTGTACCAATGTGTGTTCTCTATGTGTGTTATGCTTCAGTTACAAGGGTGCAAACTCTCCTAAGAAGGGAGCCACCAGGAAGACAGCACCATAGATCATCTAAAACTACAATCTGCCAGCTTGCCAAAAACCCACACATTTTAAACACTTACACACATGCTTAGGTGATGAAAACAAGAGTAGCACGTGCTATAGCATTCAGCCGAACCCTTTCAGAACGCTGTTTGTGCGTTAACGAGTCAGGATCAAGCCTTCTTAACGCGTTATTAGGAATGGATTTCCCATTAGCAGTAGTTAGGGACTTGGGAGAGTCAGGTGGGCAGGAACTACAGGCACTACAGCAAGCCTGGCGGCCGGGGCCACCAGCCAGCTCCGGGTCAGCAGGCACGGGGGCAGCGGAGGGGGGGGGCCCTGCCCCCCTGTGGCTGGCTGGGCCGCACCTGACACCGGCCGGGCTGCTGCTGCCGTGGTGGCAGGGGGTCCGGATGGCTGTCACTCCCAGTGTTAGGCTCAGCTGCTGGAGATACTGCTACCTGACAAGGGCTCTCGTCCCCCCCCCCCCCCCCCCGGCTGTGAGTTAGGGAGCAGGGCTCTGCGTTCAGAACACCTCAAATCCAAGCCTGAACTACTGCGGCGTCCCAGCCCCCGCCCCGCGTCTCCCTGCCTCCTTCTGCCCCTGGGCCGCTACCGTGGGGTCTTCCGAAGGGTGCAGGACCTGCTGAAACAATGCTTGCAAAGCTCCAGCCGGGTCAGTCAGCCTTCCATGCGCCGCCCCCAGGGGCTTCCCAAGGACCGAGCCACGGAGCACCACCCGAAGCCTCTGTGCCCACGGCTCTGACCTTGTTTCTGGCCCTCGCTACCAGCTCTCTGCACTCCTGCCAGCTCGGTGGCTTTGCTGTTCCTTGAACAAGCCACAGGGGGCCTACTTCAGGGCTTTAAGAGGACTTAGTTTCCCCTCTGTGCAGATACCCGCACAGCCCGCTCAACCATTCGGGTGCCCGCCCCAGTGACCGGACCCTCTTCAGAAGCCTCCCCACCCTCCTCTTCCCCGCCCCGCGTGACTCGTCTTCGTGGAACCGAGTGGCGCTGACGTTCCATTGTACTCGTGTTTGTCCACTGAATTCAGCAGCTCAGAACGAGGACTCTGCTGTGCTGGGGGCCGTGTCTACAGCGCCCAGAGCGGTGCCAGCCCGGGCAGGTGGTAAGGGAACATCTGTATCCTGCCCTCGAGCCCCCGGCGCGCCCAACACTCCTTCGCGAAGGAGGAAGCCAGCGTGCTTGCAGCCCTTCACCTCGGAAGGAGCGCTCGCGGCCACACCCCACCCCACGTCGGCCGGGCCGAGGCGGCCAGGGGACCCGGCCCCGAACGACCAGGCGTCAGGCCTCTGACGGAAGCGTTTGCTCGGCCTGCTTTGAGGGCACCGCCGGCCTCTTCACTTGGAGGGCAGGAAACACGGAAAGGGGGCCGGCAGGGCAGACGTGCCACGGCTGGTGGAGGAGCTCATGGCACGGGGAGGGGAGAAGATACCCAGCGCAGACGCCCGAGCCGCCAACGGGACGACCCCCACGACACGAGGTCGGAGTGGGGTGCGCGGACCCCTCCCTCAGGACCGGGTCCCAGCGCTACCCCACCGCCAGCCAGAAGCGCGCCCTCCCGCAGGAAGACGGGGCCCGGGTCCCCGGGGGCGGGAGGGGGTCGAAAGCTGGGACCGCAAGGGCGCCCGCAGCCGAAGTGCGTCCGCCGGCGAACGCCGGTTAATTTAAGGCCTCTGAGAACCCCGCATCGACCCGGAACCGGAAGTGCGGGGAAGGTCAGCAGCGAGGTCTAGGCGTGAGGTGTGGCTCTGGACGCGGGGCGTGGCCGGAGCTGCTCTTGGCGGGGCGGGGCCCGGGCGGGGCGGGACAGAAGCACTCCTTGGAAGGACGAGGTTCCGGACGCGAGGCGGGGGAGAGGGGCGGGGGTTAGGATGGTGGGGCGGGGCTGGGGGGGGGGGGGGGGCCGGAGCGCCTGGAAGGGCGTGGTTCTGGACTAGGGGCGGGTTTTAGGGTGGTGGGGCGGGGCTGGGGCCGGAGCACGTCCTGGAAGGGCGTGGTTCTGGACTCAGGGCGGGCGGGGGCGGGGTTTAGGATGGTGGGGCGGGGCTAGGGCGGAGCCCTGGGCTCGCGGCTGGGGGCCGGAGGGCGTCCTGGAAGGGCGTCGTTCTGGACTCAGGAGCGGGCTCTGAGCGAGGGCGAATGAAGGTCACTGTCTCCAGGTCCCCGAGGCCCTCATCTTCTGGCGGTGGCTCTGTGCCTATTTCCCTGCGGAGCCTCTTCCCCCACGAGATTTCCTTGATCAGCGACAGGGCTTTTTCACATATTAATGTCTATCTTTGCAAAAATTGGCTTTCCAATTAAATTTTTTTTTAATAACCATAAATCATAGGCTTTTGGGGCACCTGAATTTAGCTCGGGTTTTGTTAAAGGGGTCGCTGAAACCCCCAGGGTGCGGGACTCAGGCACCTTCACGAGCTGTGGGGTGTCTCACTAGCTGAGCAGGGCGCTCCTGGAAAATGTGGCTGCTGCCAGAGACCCCGCCAGCGTCCACTCGCTTCCAAGATACATTATCTGGTGTCTCCCAGTCGGTTAGCCAACTCCCTCCGATTTTCGAGAAAATCTAGTCCTTTTCTTGCAAGGTGACCGTACCAGAAAGGTGACTGGTTTACGTGTTGGAATCACTGCCCCAAGATAAGTGTTCTATTTAATACTGACTTCTCTAATGATTGTCACCTTGGATTAAAGGTTATTAAATATGATAGGCTTGTTTTATAAGTTTCTATTTAGCTGCACAAGTAATCTGAAAGCATTTTGGGGTGGTGAATTTATTTTTTTAAATAAAAGTTTCTTGCAAAGATCATATCATAGATTTCCTTCAGCCCGCAAGAAAAGAAGTCATCCGACCTCCACTCCCACCCCCACTAAAAGCTTGTATAATTGGGGTTTTGTCTCTGTGTCATTAAAGATGTCCTGAGGAGGGCTGGGAGACCATCAGCAGGGAGCCAGGCTTCTCTCTCTCGTCTTGCTTTCTGTGTTTTTTCTTAAAGATGTTATTTTTAAGTAATGTCCACACCCAACGCGGGGTTCAAACTCGCAACCCTGAGGTCAATAGTCGCACATTCCACTATGGAGCCAGCCGGGCGCCCCCCTTCTTGGTCTTTCTTGGCCAAATGGTTTCATTCTCAAGGCCAATTCCTGGTGTGGAACTTTGGACATCCATCTGTGCTTGAAAGATGGGAGAGTGGAAGGTAACAAGATCACAACTCGAACCTCAGCAAGCCTCCATGTAAAGACCTCTCCAGAGACCCAGTGGCTTCTTTGGCACAGCTGCGGAATGTTGTCTTAACTAGGTTAACCCGTGCCAGGCGTAAAACCCAAGTTCTGTTTAAGGAGAGAACACCTGGGTGGCTTAGTCGGTTAAGTGTCCGACTTTGGCTCAGGGCATGATCTCACGGTCTGGGAGTTCGAGCCCCACTTCAGGCTCTGTGCTGACAGCTCGGAGCCCAGAACCTGCTTCAGATTCTGTGTCTCCCTCTCTTTCTGCCCCTCCCCTGCTCATGCTCTGTCTCTCAATAATAAATACACGTTAAAAAAAATTTCTTTAAATGAATAAGCGTTGATAAATAAATAAATAAATAAATAGCAGGATACTGGATAAGCAGCTGTCCAGTTGGGATGTGATCCCATTTCTAGATTTTGAACTCAGGATGCCTTCCTGGGTCATACCTGAGTAACAGTAAAGGTGAAGACCGAGTGTCTCAGGATAAAGTGTAAGCTCCACAGGACCAGAGACCTCACGGCGCTGTCCCCAGCCCCTGAAACGAGCCCGACATTTTTTGCTGGCTGTAAATATTTCCTGAATTGAAGTTTAAAATAAGCTGGAATGTCCTCCGCTTTTACTGCATTTTTCTTCAAAGTCCTTGAAGCCAGAAACGGTACTTCATTCAGCCAGACATTTTTCAGGCACCTGCTATGTACCAGGCACCTTCCTGAGGCCAGGGAATCAGGTCTGGAGAACTCCCTGAAGTCACTACTGCTCGAACGAAGGCAGTTCTAATGGGTGGTGAATTGTGTCTCCCCCAAACTCGCATGCTGAAATCCTGTGAACGTGACCTTCTTAAGAAACAGGGCCATTGCGGATGTATTTGGTTAAGACGAGGTATACTGGAATAGGGGGGCCCCCTCTTCCAAGATGGCCGGTGTGCTTATAAAAAGGGGAAATTTGGACACAGACACACAGGGACAATGCCACGCAAAGATGAAGCAGAGGTGGGGAAGGTGCTTCTACAGCCACGGATCCCCAGAGGCTAGCTAGGGAAGAGGCTGGGAACAGAGTCTCCCTCCCGGTCCTTAGAAGGAGCCAGGTCTGTTGACGCCTTGATCTTGGACCTCAGAGGTGCGGGAGAACAACCCCGTGCTGTGTGCGCCCAGCCTACGGCGCTGTCATGGCGGCCCCAGGAAACCGGTACAGTGAAAGTCACCCTTGGGGATTCTGGCTGCATCCCCAAAGCTCTTACACCTTCCACATAGGCACTGCCCAGCAAGAGGAGTCCAGGCCCCAAGAATCTGGCCTCCGCTGCTCTTTGAACAAGCCAAGGTCACTCCCACGTCCGGCTGATGAGTTGGTCTCTGCTGGCAATGCTGTTCCTCCTGATTTCCGTGGTGGACTCCTCGGCGTCTGGGCCCCGGCGTCACGGGGAACAGCCCACCTTCTCCAACCCGCCCACAGCACCTGCCATTACCGGCTCCCTCGACCCCCGCGCATCTCCATCGGAGCCCTTACCGCGAGCCGAAATGCTCCTGTGCGTCTGCGCCTCGGTTTTTGTTGTTTCCTCTGCTGGAGCATAAGAAACGGGAGAGCCAGGATTGGGCTGCTGTCTTTCCATCCCAGTGCCCGGAAGCGCGTCAGGCTCGCAGGAGATGCTCAAACCACGCAGGGAGCCGGGCGGTACAGCGTACTCAGATTGCCTCCAACAGGTGCCTTAGGACCTTAGGGCACGTGGGCTTGCATTCGGCCCGTGACCGCCCCGAGAATTCTTCTGGGTCCTTCCCAACCCCTCCTCATCCTGTCGCCTCTCCATCTGCTAGAGGGAGTGGTCAGGGATGGTTAGAGAAGAAAAGGACTCTTCCAACACCTTTTAATAAACTTTTGTCCAAGTTTATTTATTGTTGAGAGAGAGAGAGACGGAGAGAGC
The DNA here is from genome assembly GCF_046562875.1 of Panthera onca. Lineage (NCBI taxonomy): Eukaryota > Metazoa > Chordata > Mammalia > Carnivora > Felidae > Panthera > Panthera onca. The sequence goes on along the minus strand of NC_138346.1, from coordinate 219,286,103 downwards.
GAGCGGGGGAGGGGTAGCACGGAGCCCGATGCAGGGCCGGAGCTCACAAACCCTGAGATCGTGACCTGAGCCGAACCGATAGTCGGACGCCCAGGTGCCCCTCTTCCACACCTTTTAAAAAGTTATTTGTTAAATAAAATTGGGGCAAAATATAAATAGCACAAAATTGACCACTTCAAACGTACCGCTCCGTGGCATTAGGGCACAACATTCCCCCTGTGGTGCAGCCGTCATCACCGTCCATCCCCAGGACGCTTTCCGTCTTGCAGACTGAGACTGAAACTCTCCGCCCTAAACGCTAACTGCCATTCCCCTTCCCACCTTCGGTCTCGAGGAGTCTGACTCCTCTGTGTGCTGCGTGCGTGTGGCATCACACAGGGTTTGTCCTTTTGTGCCTGGCTTCTTTCACTAAGCATAATGTCCCCGGGGGCCATCTGTGCTGTGGCAGCCATCAGGATGTCCTGCCTTCTCAGGGCTGAGATTCCATTCTGTGGATCTCCTCTATTGTGTTTCTCCATTCATCCGCTGATGGGCATTTGGGTTGCTCCTGCCTTTTGGCCACTGTCACTAATGCTGCTGTGAACGTGGGTGGGCAGACATCTTCTCTACCTTTTTGTTTTAAATTTTTTATATTTATTTGTTTTTGAGAGAGAGACAGAGCACAAGCAGGGGAGGGGCAGAGAGAGAGGGAGACACAGAATCTGAAGCAGCTCCAGACTCCGAGCCGTCAGCACAGAGCCCGACACAGGGCTCGAACCCATGAACTGTGAGATCATGACCTGAGCCGAAGTTCGACGCCCAACTGACTGAGCCACCCATGTGCCCGTTTCCCCTTTTTATAAGGACCCCAGTCAGATGGCTCAGAACCCACCCTCATGACCTCTGTAAAGACCCTATTTCCAAATCAGGCCACATCCTGAGATTCTGGGGGTTAGGACCTCAACAGAACTTTTTGGGGGGTAACGGTCGCTGTGGCCCCCCCCCCTTTGCAATGCAGTGCACCAGGTGGTGTGCTTGGGCGGGGCTGGGTGGGGGGGGAGCGTGGCCACACTTCCAGGCCAAAGCACTGCTAACCAGGGGCCCTCGGGGCTCCCACCTCCTGCCTCCGACGCTGGTCACGGAGGAGGAGCCTCGTCAGCCTGGGTCCCTGACCAACAGACTCTGTCCTCGACCCAACTTTGACGGGGCCCCTCTGAGCCCTCTTCTCGCCCCCGAGGCCCCCATCCTGGCCTCCCCCATCCATGTTCGGCCAAGTCAGTTTTGGCAAGAGTCCTGCAAGGCCAGTTTTCAGAGTCCCCGGCCCCTTGTCATCCAACCACACCCCTCTTCTTCCCCTCCCTGTGCGTGAGCCCTCGGCCCGCCCCTGGAGAGGAGCCCCCACTCTTGCTGCCCCGCTTAGCAAGGTCCATCCACGACCCCCTCAGGCTGCTCCTGGGCTGGGGGCCCCGCTCACCTGCCGCATTCAGAGTTGAGTTCAATCTCTCTCGCCTGCTCTACTCCTTGAATAAAGTCTTCCTTCCCGTCCTGACGAGGGTCGGAGGAATTTTTCTGCAACGTGGCCAGTGGTGCCCAGCGAGGCAGGCAGCAGGGTCCAGAAAAGCCGTGCTGTGCTCAGCCCCTGGGGCCCGGCTGGCCGCTGCCACGGCGTGCCACGGGCTGTCCCACGGACTCCGTGGTGCCCTTGGGGCCCAGGGCAGCGTCTGGCGCCTGGCAGACACTCAGTAAGTGAGAATAAGTGAAAAGCCCAAATGCCAAAAAGACAGACAGAAAGGCAAAGTTAGAACTAATTTGCTTCTGAGCTCCTTGGCGTCCAGACTGCTGACGGTGAACATCAGTGAAAGCAGAGGTCAGTGCCACATGTGATTCATTAGGCCCCTGTTTTGTCCTCCTTCTCAACCACCCAGCTGGGCCCGGTCCCTCTAGGATGGCAAACAGGTGGTGGGACTGAGGATGAGGGTAGTTAACGATGATCATAGTTAACAACAGGTCATCTTTACTACGCGCCTCAGCTCTTTATCTACTTTTCCCGACTGAATCCTCACGCCGGCTCTGTGAGCTGGGGATTATCTTTACCCCCATTGCAGAGATGAGAAAATCGGCCCCGAGAGGGGACGTGGCTTCCCAGGGACCAGTCATAGGAGAATGTGGGTTCCCACCCAAACCAGACGGGGTTTCGTGCGTGAACGTGTGTGTGCGGGTCTGTGCGCGTGTGGGTGTGCGCCACGTACGTGAGTATGGGACCCGCGCCTGGACCGACGCCTGCAAGGAACACAGGGTGGCACTCGCGGTGTGACCTGGGGGTGCCTCGCACGCTCCTTGCTGCGGGCTGTGCGAACGGAGCCCCGCTCTCAGACAAGCGGTGCGGTGAGGGAGCAGGCTTGCACGGGGCGGGGATGAATTCAGAGGGAGTGAGTGTAAATTAAGAGTCTGTCGCAAAAATTCAGGGGAGAGGGGCGCCTGGGTGGCTCAGTCGGTGAAGCGTCTGACTTCGGCTCAGGTCATGATCTCACAGTTGGTGAGTTCGAGCCCCGTGTTGGGCTCTGCACTGACAGTGTGCAGCCTGCTTGGGATTCTCTCTCTCTCTCTCTCTCTCTCTCTCTCTCTCTCTGCCCCTCCCCACCTACCCTGCTGGTGCGCACGTGACTGCTCTCAAACTTAAAAAAAAATTATACAAGAAACGAAATGCTTCTTAAATTTCCATATCGGAGCCACGGCAGCGGGGTCCAACTTCAGGTAAGGCAGAGCACTGATGGGGGGTGGGGGGAAGGACAGAGACAAGAAGGGACCGGGCCGCCGGGGCCTCGGCCGCCTCTCCTGGGAACAGCTTCTGGGTCCCCTCGCGGGCAGGAAGTTAAGACGAATCACAGAAAATTAGGCCAAATGGCACGGCCTGTTTCTATGGAGACGTCAGTGATGCCACACACGCTCCCGGATCCCGCAGGACGCGGGGCTTCCGGAGCCGGTCCCGCCCGGGCCTGAGCAGGCGTACCCGTGAGCCCGGCTCCCGCAGAGGCCGACCGTCCACGGCGTCCTTCCGCTGCCCGACCGCGGTCTCTGCACCTGCCCTGAGGATGCTGCGGGCCGGAGCCCTTCCCCCCAAGAAGCGCAGCCTGGAGCCCAACCCGCTGGAGAAGGGCGTGCTGCTCCTGCAGAGCGTGGCCGGCCACGGCAGCTGCGGGTGGCACGGCCTCAGCAAGTCGGCTCGGGCCCTCAGCCGCTTCTACAGGAAGATGGTACGGGGTCCCGGCGGGCGGACGGCCTGCTTCTGCCCCTCGACCGAAGGCCTCCAGATACGCTCCGGAGATGGCCCCAGAAGGGCAGATTCTGGGGGGTGCAGAGCCCGTGAGTGAGGAGGCACCGTCCGCCTTGAGCCTTCCTCAGAGGGGTCTCCAGGAGGAGCCAACGGGGAGAGGAGAGGATGGGGGGGGAGGGGAAGCACAGCCGGAAGGTCCCTGGATGTACCTCAGGCTCCAGGAGACCAGAGAGCCAACCCAGGGTCCCCAAGGACTCCCCAGGCGGATGCCGCCATGTCTCCAGCCGGTGCACATGCTGTCCTGAAGCTCGCGGTGCTCGGGGAGAGGGGCAGGCGGCTTCCAGGGTCTCCTCTCTCAGTGTCTCGTTGTCCCCACTCCACCAGGACGGACGCAAGCAAGACGCCAGCGCCGAGGACACCAGCTTCACGGCCGAACTGGAGGAGCTGAGAAAGCTGTTCCTCGCGCGGCCTGACTGCCCTCGGTTCAGCACCAGGGCCACGTCCATGTGTCCTTACGGTGAGAGCCACCGACCAGGGGGCTCCCGCCTGAAACCGCCTCCTTCCCCCATGGAGTCGGGCGGCATTCCCTGCTGGCACATGTCAGCCAGAGCGGCGGCCCGCGGTGGCTGTGCGCGGTGGCCGCGGTTGCTGCTGCTGCTGAAACTCGCTGTGTGGGCAGGAGCCCCAGGTGGAACCAGCAGCAGAGGCAGAGGCCGAGGGATGGGAGGGGGAGGGGTGGGAGGAGGGAAGGGTGGGAGGAGGGGGGTGGGAGGAGGGGGGTGGGAGGAGGAGGGGTGGGAGGAGGGAAGGCTGGGAGGAGGAGGGATGGGAGGAGGTGGGTGGGAGGAGGGGGGTGTGGGAGGAGGAGGGGTGGGAGGAGGGAGGGAAGGTAAAGCCTCCTTTCTTTTCCCTGGTCTCCTTCAGCTGACTCAATACGCTTGGGGGAGGGGGGAGAATGTTGAAAATTCTGGAAGCTGCCAAAAAGGGGTCATAAGGCCAAAGACAGGAACAAACCCCTGTGAGGAGCCTGACAGCCGCCTGGTGGTGCCAGGCCCCGTTCTGACCCGGGAGAACCGGGGGCTTTGAGAGGGCAGCCGGGCACACCGTGGTCACCAAGGGGTACTGGCCAGGCCAGGCAGCACCCCATACCCCTCAGGTCCCAGCCTGCACTGGGCCCACGTGCCCGCACATGACATTGTCCGAAGGGACAGGGCAATGGAGGCTTAGTGCTGTGGCCGGGAACAGGAGCTTGTTCGTGTCCGAGGTGGGGGCCCCTACCAGCGCCCCTTTGTCAGGCCTGGGACCTCAGCGGCCTGTGCTCCCCATCCAGGACTTGTGGGCTGGGCTGGCCGGGATGGCTGGGGGACCACAATGCGTCCTGCATGCTGCTCGTGGCGCGAACCGTGACAGCTCGGGGGCAGCTGGGTCTGCCCTTCGGGACAGAGGGGCTTCTCAGATACCATGAAGCTGAGCCTTTTTTACAGGAGATGCGGGGTCCTTCCGGGGAGGGGTGCCTCCATTTGGAGAGACTCAGCTGCACCTGCTGCTCTGGGCCGGCACACCAACGCGGGCAGGAGGACGGAACCGTGTCTACGTTCAGTCCCAGGGTTCCCGCAGGTCCCCTGACACGGCACCTTTAATCCCACCTGAGGTTTACAAAGAAATGGAAGCGTGGCTCCTGCCCTGGAGGTCATGGAAGGTGTAGCCTTAGCGGCCATCAGCTGGCGTCTTGAACCCCCTGCAGGTTCAGCCATCTCAGCCGAGTTATCCGAGGAGTTGCGCGTGGCACTCGATTCCTGGAAGGCGACCCAGGACCCGTTCTCCAGCCAGCAGGTGGACGGTGAGGGCAGGGCCGGCTGCCACCGGGGTCCTCTCCTCATCATGCCAGACCCGAGGCCTCTGCCTGTACCTGCCCCCGGCCCCTGCTCTCCCCAGGCCTCCCTGATCCTGCCCCGTGGGGACCACCTGCCTGGCTCTGTGTCTCTGACACAGGGTGCGTCCCTCCTTGAGTAGAACACACTGTTCCCACACACGAATATACTTTCTGTCCTTTATCCAAAGACGATCTCTGCACGCAGAGGTCTCCTTTGTCTGAACGCCAGGAAACCCCTCACAAATGTCTGGGCCACCTGGCGCACCACGGCATCAGCATGACCCCTGCTGTCCTGGCCCCCAGGCCCCGGGAATCTCGCAGGGCTGCTTTCACCATTTCCCTCCCTTTCTTCAAAACACACTTGGGCAGGTGGGGAAGGATGGACAAGGGTGGTCACAAGTAGGGGTGTGGTGAGCCCGGCCGGGCAGTGAAGGGTTTCTGGGGGGGACACGATCATGGAAGGCCCTGGGACAGCTCAGCATGGGACTAGTCTGACTGCCCCCCGCTTCTCGACAGGGCGCCTCCTTCCCTTTAGTAAGAGCGCCTGTGAGTTCAACTATTTGAGGACAAGCGAATCCCGGATGATAAGCCCGGTCCCCAGCAGCCCAGTCCTAGCGCACAGCCAGCTGAGAAAGCACGTGCCCTGGTACATCTCCGTCATCCATGAGAAGGTACGGCCGTGTGCAGAGCCCTGGGCACAGACCCTGAGCCGCATGCCCCAGCTCCGCATCCCGCTGGAGAGGAGGGCCGCGGCCACCCCAGGGGCTCTCGTCCGGGGATCCGGTCAGCTGTTCAGGCAGGTCCCCAGACGCGGCCGAAGCTGACCCCCAGCTCCCTCTTCCGGTTCCGTGAATCAGACGTTTCCAAACCCTGCAGCCCCCGTGCGCCTTCACCCCAGTGGGCAGCGGATTAAGCTGGCGTGGGTCCCACCCCCTGGCATGCAGCTCGCCCCACGAGTCATGACCTCAACCATTCACATGCCTTTGACCCGATATTTCCACTTGGGAGGATGTATTCTTAAAGATTAACAACCAGCTCGGTGTGCAAAGATCTACCTACGAGTTGATTTGTTGGGATTTGATTCTCTGCATCCTTGTTTGTGACAGAGGACGGCCCGTAATTTACCTGTCTGGTAATTCTCTTGTTTGCTTTTGGTGTCAGAGTAAATCTGGCCTCTAAAGAAACCACCAAGCGGTGCCCGGGTGGCTCAGTCGGTTAAGCGCCCGACTCTGGATCTCGGCTCAGAGCATGATCTCACGGTTCATGGGTTTGAACCCCGCATCCGGCTCCATGCTGACAATGCCGAGCCTGCTTGGGATTCTCTCTCTCTCTCAAAATAAATAATAAACTTAAGAAGTTTTTTTTTTTTTTTTTTTTTTTTTAAATTTTTTTTTTTCATATTTATTTATTTTTGAGACAGAGAGAGACAGAGCATGAACAGGGGAGGGTCAGAGAGAGAGGGAGACACAGAATCTGAAACAGGCTCCAGGCTCTGAGCTGTCAGCACAGAGCCCGACGCGGGGCTCGAACCCACGGACCGTGAGATCATGACCTGAGCCGAAGTCGGACGCTTAACCGACTGAGCCACCCAGGCGCCCCAAGAAGTTTTTTTTTTAAAAAACCATCGAAAAGTTGGGAGGCATTTTCTCCCTTCCGTTCTCTATCCTCTGGAAGGGTCTACACAAGATTGGTGAAGAATTCATCACTGAGGACTCCTGCAGAGTCCTCAGAGAGAAGGTTCTACAAATAATGAAGTCACCTCCTTGAAAGATATTCAGAGTTCCTTCTCCCTCTTGTTTCAGTTTGGGGAAGCGATGTTTTTGTTTTTTGTTTTTTTTAGGAATGTGTCTGTTTCATGTAAATTTTCAAATTTATTGGCCTAGTCCTGTACAGGATGGTGTTTTATTACCCCTCTAATTTCTGCAGAGAGAAAGCATGCCTCTTTTCCATTCCTGATGGTGCTAACTCCTGCCCTCTCTCTTTCTCTCCATCTGTCCTGCTAGGTGTTTATCAACGTTAATAGTCTTTTCTTAGAACCTGCTTCTGTAGTTGTCTTAAAGCTGGTGAAGCTTTCATGGCCGTCATGGAGATGAGCACACAAAATGTTGAGTAGCTGGTGGGCACACAAAACCCTGAGGGTGTGGGTCCATGGGTCTTCGTATTACCTTTGATTCCCGAAACTGCCTGGACATTTTCTGATAGATTTCACAACTTTGAAAGTGTTGACATCCTGGGACCACTTTGGGGAAAGCCTGAGGCTCTAATTAGCTAGAGCCACACAGATCTGTGTAAAAGAATGTTCTTTGCAACACGGTGTTCTTAGGCAAACAGCGGGAAGGGGTATTACCAGCTGGCGGATGTGAACGGGCCTGGGGAAGGGCTGCAGGCTTGGCTACCTCCAGGAGCTCGGAAAGTGTCCTTAGGGCTGTCTTTTCCTCATCTCTGCCTGGTCTGAACTGGCCGAGGTGATGCTTCATCACTGGAGGGAGGCCAGAGAGCCACCTGCAGCCACAAGCCCCCAGTCGCACCGAACATGCCCTTTCCAGCCACCGCTGTCCAGTTTGGGACACATGCGTGGGTCTCGATCACTATGGCAGGGGAAAGAGGTGCGATTTTGGCAAAGTCATTTTAACGTAATTGTATAAGCAGTTCCGCATTCCTTCAGATCCCCCCACCCCCCGCCCCCGCCATGCTGCTGGCTCCGCCCCTCCCCCCCCATGCTGCTGGCTCCGCCCTCCTGCTGGCTCCGCCCTCCCGCCATGCTGCTGGCTCCGCCCCTCCCCCCCCATGCTGCTGGCTCCGCCCTCCCGCCATGCTGCTGGCTCCGCCCCTCCCCCCCCATGCTGCTGGCTCCGCCCTCCCGCCATGCTGCTGGCTCCGCCCCTCCCCCCATGCTGCTGGCTCCGCCCTCCTACTGGCTCCGCCCTCCCGCCATGCTGCTGGCTCCGCCCCTCCCCCCCATGCTGCTGACTCCTCCCTCCTGCTGGCTCCGCCCTCCCGCCATGCTGCTGGCTCCGCCCCTCCCCCCGCCATGCTGCTGGCTCCGCCCCCTCTCCCCTCCCCCACCCTCCCAGATCTTCGTCCACCCTCTCCTCTGCCACAGCCTCAGCTCTTTTCTGAAGCCCTGAGGTGGATGGCTAGCCCGTTGGTTCCCTCTGGGCCCCAATCGGTGCGCGTGGGGCTCGGAATCCGTGCCCTCCGTGGCCTCGGCCTCACCCTACAAATCTCCATATGTCTTGATGTTGATCATTGTTCCGTTTCAAACTTCTAACCTCCTTGGCGCATCTGCTTCTTTGACTCGTGGGCCCCGTGGAAGCCTGGCACTTAAATCCCAAACATCTGGAGGGCTTCCTAGCTGCCTCCTTTTCCTCCGGCACCTGTGCCTGGACCACCTCCCTCCGGCCTCAGCTCAGATCTGCTGGTGGCAAGTCCTCCGGTTTCCGTTTGTCCAAAAACATCTGTATCGTGTCTCCGACTCTGAGGAACTGGGGGCACCGAGATTTTGAGCACAGAAGGTGGAGGGGCAGACGGCGGGGCTCTCTGACAAGGCCCCGGGGCGGGGGTGGGTGGCTGGGGCCAGGCCTGAAGGGCAGGTACCAGGAGCCCACCCCCCAGGCAAGGATTTGGGACCTGCCCTTAGGCAGGGGTGGCTGGGATTTCAGGGTGCCTGAACGGCAGGCCTGCCCTTCCTGGGCTCAGAGCTGCCGGTCTGCAGGCGCCCGGAGAGGGTGGGCCCGGGAGGGGCTCGAGCGGCACATGGGGGCCACCTGCGCTTCTGTGCAGGATCACTGCCTGCGGACGCCGGGGGAGGAGGTGCAGCGCCTGTCCCAGCTGGAGGTCCTGCTTGGGAAGAAAGACGAGGAGGTCGCGGCCCTCCAGGAGGAGAGGGAGGCCTTGAAGAAGCAGCTGAAATTCCTCCTCCAAAGCAAAAGCCAAGAGATACTGGTATGTCAGGGCACGGGGTGAGCAGGGGGCCTGAGCCACGAGCTCTGCCGCTAAGGGTCCAAAGCTCCGGGTAGCCCTCGGGCCCCCCCGCAAGTGCCCCGTCGTCCCGGAAGCCTGCCACGTCCTGGTGGGGGCGGGGGCTCCACGTAGAAACAGACCCCTGTGCTTTGCTGCCCGCTTGCTTGGTCCCTGGGGCCGGAGGTGTGTCTGTCTGGACTCCGCTTCCTTCCCGTAAGATGAGGGCCGGATCCTCCGAGACCCTGAAGGATGGAAGGAGCCCTGAAGGTGGCATCCGGGGCTGAGACATGGACCCGGTGGGTGTGGCGGCTCAGATGAGCCAGGTCTGTTCTGCCTGCAGGACGTTCAGTGTCCTTGCCTATAAAGCAGGGGGGGGGGGTGCTGCCCCTTCCCAGGTCTGGACAGAGGGCTGAACCAGGCAGGTGCTGGTAGGGCTCGGGGAAGCAGTCGCCTGGTCTTTTCTAAAACTTGATTTCTTTCATCCCTGAGGATACAGCCCAGCATTATGCTGGGGGCACACATGAGGCAGGGGCGGGGACCCCCGAGATGCCACCAGAGAAAGCTGGACCAGACACCGATGGCACGGTGCCAGCAGGCAGGGGCAGCAGGAATCTCCGGGGGCCTGGGGGCGTCAGCCTGCCTTCCCTGCTCCCCAGCACCCCTCCCCCGGGGGCGCTTAGAGAGCTGTGAGCCACAGGAAACATGGGCCTGCTCACGTGCAGGCCACCGCGCCTCTTCTCAGCAACACAGCACCCTTGGCAGGAGGACGCTGGCTCCCCTCCCTCCCCTGCAACGTGGAGAGGCTGCTGTCCCCTTCCAGAAGGACAGGTCTCACCCCCCGGGGGAGCCGAGGCTCACGCAGGCGTCTTACAGGAGCAGCCCTCAGAGTCTGCACCAAAGCCCTTGGGGAAGCTGAGCATCCTGAGACCCTTCTTCGGAGACGAGGAGGAGTTGCAGCACAGAAGGCAGGTGCGGGCCTGTCGGGAAACGGGGTGGGGGGGGCGGGGCGAGGCCTGACCCCGGGCCACATCTGCAGGGCAGCCGGGCGGGGCCCAGGCCACGGTGTCCCACCCGTAGCTCTCACCTGCTGGCCTTTCCCCAGTCGTAGGCCCTCAGACACACCTGGGGGGAACAGGTGCAGGGTGGCGGGACTCCAGCCCCCCTGCCCCGGGGGGTGCCAGGGTCTCCGAGTGGACGAGGCTGACCCTGCCCCGGCTTGGGGGGGCCGCGGCCCCACGCCCAGTGCACTCCTGCCCGGCGTGCCTTCCGTGTCCCAGCCGCAGGACGAGTGTTCCGCGACCCGCAGGGGCAAGGACCTGGAAGTGGATGGCGGCCAACAAGACGAGGCGGGAGAAGCAGAGGGCGGGACGGGCAGCGGGGAGGCTGCGCCCGAGGAGGGGGCTGAGGTGGAGGAGGTGGAGCAGCTGGAGGAGGAGGAGGAGGTGCAGGGGGCCGAGGCTCAGTCTAAGAGAAGCTCGAGCTCCCTGGAAGAGGCCTTCGAGCGGGAGCTGGTGGCCCAGCTGGAGGAGTACGAGCAGGTGATCTGGGAGCTCCAGGACGAGCTGCAGGTGACCAGGACCAGATACTCGCTCGCGACAGGTGCGGCCGCGGGGCCCGGGAGCCTGGGGGGCGGGGCGGGGGGGGGGGCAAGGGACGGAGGCCCGCGGGGCGGGAGGCCGCCACCCTCAGCCCGGCTTCTCAGGCCCCTCCCCTCGCTCCTCTCCTCCACGGCGCTCACGCAGGAGCCATCACGTCCTTACAACGCCGAGTGGGTTTCCAGGAGTCCCGGCTGCGGCGGGTGCACACGGAGAACGAGGCCCTGCAGAGGGAGCTTCGGGAGCGGGAGGACCAGCTACGCGCCATGTCCAACAAGGTGGCCGTGCCCTTGTCACCCTGGCACTGGGAGCCGGGAGCCGGGGCGGCCCCGCACCGTCCACCCCGGGCCGCTCGGCTCCGGGCCGCTTCCCAGGAACCCCGCCCCGCGTCCACCCGCCCCTAGCTGAGCACCGTGTTTCCTCGAAGTTTTTCACACTCACAGCGTAAAGAATCAAGGAGTCCCACAGGCTCGTCGCCCCAGTAGGTGTGTCCACCCTCCTCCCCCTCACGCGCCCCTCCCCCACGGCGGCCGCTCTCAACTCTTCCTTAGGAATCGCTCTGCAGGTTCCCGGACGGCATGCTTCCAACGCCCGTTCTGGAACTTTCTGCATCATCACATTATCTATTGCTTCCTCCTTCCTCCCCTGCCTGGGGTCCCCAACGCAGGGAGGTCCGCCGGTGTCCCCCACCCAGGACCCCCAGGGGGGTGCGGGTAGGGGCACGTTGTCAGCAGCACACGCCTGCCTGGGGCTGAAACACAGGCTTCCGGAATGAGGATTAAGGTCCACTCTCTCTTCTGACCTACTCCCGCGTCTTCATGGGAGTGCATCCTGCAGCGATCTTTTGATAAAAAAATGAGTAGGTGGGGGCACCTGGGTGGCTCAGTCGGTTGAGCATCTGACTTCGGCTCAGGTCATGATCTCGAGGTTCGGGAGTTCGAGCCCCGCGTCGGGCTCTGTGCTGACAGCTCAGAGCCTGGAGCCTGCTTCGGATTCTGTGTCTTCTTCTCTCTCTGCCCCTCCCCGGCTTGAGCTCTGTCTCTGTCTCTCTCAAAAATAAATAAACATTAAAAAAATTTTTTTTTTCATAAAAAATTAAAAAAAAAGGCCTTCTGGGGTGCCCAGGTGGCTCGGTCAGTTAAGCATAGGACTCTTGATTTTGGTTCAGGTCGTGATCTCACGGTCCGTGGGATCGAGCCCCAAGTCAGGCTCTGTGCTGACAGCTCAGAGGCTGGAGCCTGCTTCAGATTCTGTGCCCCACCCCCGCTTGCGTTCTATCTCCCTTTCAAAAATGGATAAGCATTAAAAAAAAATTTTTTTTTTAAATGAGTAAGTGTAAACTGGGGGGACACCGTACTCTGTGAACGGCCTGCTTCTACTTGGCGGCAGAGTGTGGCCGGGACAGCGCCTTCCGTCAGTGTGTCCCCGCCTCTTGCTCGCCCGGGCCCACGCCGGGTGGCGCGGTGCCGTCCTGGTCCCCGGTGCCCTGAAAGCTGGCAGACTTGTGCCATCGCGGCCGGTTCACCGTCCTGGGCTCTCTGGGACCAACCGGGAACGCGTGTCCTGTGGTTCTGGAAGCTCACGTTTATCTCGGTTTTTCGTTTCCTCCTCTTGTCTCTCGAACCTTCCGTCCTCCTGGCGTCCCTAGACCCGGTTCCCCCTCCTCTTCCAGTCTCCTGGTCCGTCTGCCGTGCTTTCCTCGTTCTCCGCACTTTCTCCACAGCCTCCTCCCTCCTGCCTTTGTCACACTGACACCTCCCAGATCCGCCTTGTTCTCCGAACAAGATCGGTGGCCGGTCTGACCTCGCGCAACACTCCTGGCTGCCGGCCTTAATTACTGCAACATCTCTCTCTCTCCTGCAGGTGTCCTGTGTCCCTCCGCCTCGGTCTCTGTCGTTCGCGAGAGAGCTTTGCTCCAGCGTCAGGGCCGAGCGGAGTGGCCACGCGGTGCTCATTTTGTGCTTCACGCACAAGGGCACACGGGCCCCCGTCAGCCCAGCGTTCAAGGTCGTCTCGTTAGGGCTTTCCTCTTAATTTGCTCAGATTGCCCCGGAATCTGGCACCTGGGAGGGTTTCTTGCCTGTGATGTAAAGGCCCAGCTGCTGGTGTTCCGGGAGGCCCAGGGGGTGGGGGGGAGCCCACATCTGGAGCCTGGGGTCGCCACCCCCACACTGAGCCTGGCACCTCCCCCGCCGGAGGGCCTCTGCCAAACCCCGGCCCCCAGCCTCCCGCCAGGCTGACAAGGGGCAGGCTCCTCGCCGCTCAAGGTTGGGGACCGGTCTGCCACTCAGTTCCTGCAATGGTCACCACCGACCCCCACCCCACACGAGGCTCCACACCCAGAAGCAGCCGCACCTCCAACTCCTGAGACTGGGGGACTCCGGGAGGGAGCTGGGCGCGTCAGCTGTCCCCGCTGCTGGCTCAGCACCCATCCCCCTTGGCTCTGCCCAGCTCCCCGCGTGTTTGCAGGCCCCCCGTCCCTCTCCCTGCCCTTGGCAGGGGTCCTGCGGCTTCTGTGGCACTGAGGCTCGGGGAGACGGGTGGACACCGGTGTCCCGTCCGTCCTCCCGTTCCCTGAGCCAACCCCCCTTCTGCCTTCCAGTTCTCCAATCTCCGGGAAGACAAGAAACACGAAGAGATGATGGGCCTCATGGAGAAGGACAACTTTCTCCTCTGCCAGGTGACCGCCAGGCGTGGTTAAACGGTCAGCCAGATCTTGCTGTTTTTGCTGTAAGTCCTGACGCAGCGTGGGGGAGGTGAGCCCCGAACCCCCTTCGCAGTCAGTCGGGGGCCCCCCTCCGTCAGGCGTCACCCCCATCGGCAGTGGCTGGAACGCAGGTGCACACAGAGGCTCCTCGCCACTGCTGACTCCACATCTGGCTTGAACTCGGCGACGCCGGCCGTCTTGGGGGGACAAAGGGGCGGGGAACACGGTGACCCTACTCCCCCGTCCTCCCTCCCCCCCTCCGCCCCCGCAGCAAGTGGCGGAGCTGCAGAGCAGACTTGCCAAGCAGGAACACATCATCTCGGAGCTGGAGGCCAAGGTCAGCCAGCTGCAGGACCAGGTGAGCCAGAAGGAGGGCCAGCTGCAGAGACAGAAGTGGCTGCAGGAGGAGATGGGGAGCAGGAACGAGATGATCCAGCAGGCGGAGCTGCAGGCCCGCGTGGCCCTGGAGAGCGCGCAGTCCCGGGTAGGCCCCGCGTGCAGAGCCAGGGCGCCCCAGGCTGGGGAGCTCAGGGAGTGAGCAGGGGCTCAGGCTCTTCCCCCCCTCATATCCCGGCCCCCCTGGCGCAGAGCTGCGCTCCAGAAATGGTGGTGGAGACAGCAGAGGTGTGAGGGGCCTTGCACACTTCGGCCCCGAGGCGGGGGCAGCCTCGCCCGCTTCGTGGATGGAGTCGCTGCCTTGACTTGTGCTGGGAGTGGGCACCAGGGCTTGGCCGCCCAGGAAGGGGGGCTCTGCGGTCAGGGGGTATGCTAGTAACGCCACCATCTCCTTGCAAGTTACGGGGTGCTTGCCATGGGTCTGACACCGTTCTAAGCAGCTCGCTGAAGTGTTCTAACCTCGTGCACAAAGCTACAAGCAGGTATTCTCAGCGTCCTCACTGTGTACGTAAAGGCACCCGCAGCAGGGGAGGTTAAGTAACGCGTCTGAGCCCCCAGGGCCGCGCAGGGGTGGTGCTGGGATTTGAAGAGCAGGATCCCATATCGGAGTCCCTACATGGGACGGGACGTGAGCAGAGGCACAGAGGGAAGCCGAGGTGCCCTCTGCTATGAGGGACCCCCCCCAGGCGGAAAAGGAAACCGGCGGAAGAGCTGACTTGATTTAGAATCCGAAAAGCGGCAAAGGGAAAGGTCCTCTCTCTTTCCCACCCAGAGTGCCTGTGGCCACCCAGGTGCGCCCAACTCCCCATGGGGGGCCAGCCTCCTGCTGGGCGGCTCTGAGGGCATTACCGAGCCCCCCCCCCCCCCCGCTATCTTTCATCAAGTGGTGTCCCACCCAGCTGGAGCGTTAGCGGGGTGCTGGGTGCTGGGGTCTCAAGTCTGTCTAGTAGGGCCTGGAGCGCTGTGCTGAGAGGGTGAGCCTAGGCCTGGGGTTGGCAGGAAGGGGTGCCAGGACCTGCCAGTGATGCCTGAGACAGCCCGGGCGTGGGGCACTGTGGCCGGACACCCCAGCTGATGGCCACCTCCAGTAGAGAGGGCGAGACCCCCACACCAGTGCAATGCCAGCACCGAGCTGGCATCGGTCCACACTGGAAAACATGGGAGCCCCCCCCACCCCCGCCCAAGGTCCCGGGGCTCCTAACATCCCCTCTGTCCCGGAGCCAAAGTGAACCCTCCTGCAGCCTCTTCAGGCTGGTTCCCCCTTGGCCCTCCTGCTCTGTCGGGGCTTCCAGACGCGGAGGCCGAGGAGCTGCTAGCGTGCCGCCGCCAGAACTCGGGGGGCCCTGTCTGAGGGCTTGTGGGGTACAGGCGGGTGGAGGCGGGCTGGGGCCCTGCACGTGCACAGCCAGGCCGATGGCAGCGAGACCAGACAGCCTGAGCCCCGTCCTCGTCAACACCCGGTTAATGCCCTGTCAGCGGCTAGTTACCGCCAGCAGCACGAGGCAAGGAAGGAGGGACCCCCAAGTGCCCCCTCTAATGCTAACAGGGAGGGGCTGACAGGCTCGCAGGGCGCCCTGGGGTCGGGAGGGGGCTGCACCAGTTCCCTAGGGGAAGGGGGTGGCCCGGTGGGGGGTTGTTCAGAGCTCTGGTCCCCCCCTCCCTTTTAAAACCATTTCTTTTTCAATTAAAAAGGAAAAAAAAAGCAGTAGAAAGTCTTAAAGCCTTGGTGTCGGGCCCCCTGGGCCTGGGTTTGGATCCGGCCCCTTGTAGCTCACGGGCAGACCAGCCGGCCTCTCCGACCTCTTCCTGTTTCTGCGGCTGTGAAAAGCGAGGGCACGTCTACCTTCTGAAAAGCTTCAAGCCGGGGTGGTGACTCCCCCGCTCCTTCCCTTTGCTCACAGCTCGAAAGACTAAGAAACAACATCATCCAGGCCACCTTCAGCACCTCCGGGACCAAGTCCTTGGCCACTGAGATCTCTGACTATGACATTCTGGAGGCCTTGCAGGTACATTTGGCGCTGGGCTGCCTCCTTGTCCCCGAGGCCGCATCTCTGGGCGGGCGCCGACTAATCTGCAGCCAGAGGCGGAGGGGAGAAGCCAGCATGGATGCCACGGACCCCCATTCTGGTTCTGTGTCACTGTTCGCCGTCACCCGGGGATCATCCTTACTTTCTGCTCAGGCAGAGGGGGACCGGACCCCTCGAAAGGGTGGCGATGTTGTACAGCTGGCGAGGCTAGCCACTCTCAGCCTTCGGTGACCCCCAGCAGCAAGTCCGCAGGGGATGCACGGGGGGGGGGGGGGGGCAGAGCTGCCGGAGTCCTGGAGGTTCCCCCGCAGCAGGGACCCTGGCCCACCCAGCCTCTTCAGGGATGCTTCTCAGCACCTCGGCATGGCCTCAGCTGGGATAGTCATCTGTTCAGGCAGGACCCTGGCACAGACCCCTCCCTGGCCTTGGCCCACGCTGTCATCTTGCTGACCCCAAACAGAGGCCTCACAGGGGCACGGTGGTGCAGGGAACATGGTGCAGACTTTGGGGATGGCAGGGGTCAGTCATCACCCCTGTGGTCCTCGGCTGAGAAGCTGTGGCCGGGTCACTTGAGCTCAGAGCCACGGAGTTTCCCTCTGCACGTGGGAGACAGCGCGTCTGCCTTGGGGCGTGGTGGGGAGAGGGCCCTGGGAGCCGAGCCCTTGACCTGCACGTGCTCTGTGTGGCCCCGTGTGCTGCTCACAGGGGCTGCTTCGGTCCCCACGCCGCAAGCCTCCCACGGCAGGGCGCTTGCCACCAGTGCCTGTCCCCTTCCAGCGCCCCGTGTTTCCCTGAGACCTGATTTCTTTCCTCTGCGCCGTGGGGGTGGGGCCGCGGCCAGTGGCGATCCCGCAGGGTGGCAAAGGTCTCAGGGGAGGGGGGCCCTGCAAGAGGACCTGGGGGGAGGTCTCTGCAGCCTGGCTACCGTTGCTTGGGGAGAGGGAGAGGGAGGGGGCAGAGAAGAAAAGGGGGAGGAGAAGGAGAGAGAAGGAGGGGGAGGAGAGGGAGAGAGAGGGAGGGGAGAGAGAGGGAGGGGAGAGAGAGGGAGGGAAGGGTCCTCCGTACCACCCAGTAGTCAGGGAAGAATCCTTTCCCCTGCCAGTGTCGGACACAAAGGACACAAAACAGTGACCGGCGGTGAAGCAGGAGAGGTGAGGGAGGGGGCAGGACAGAAGGGCCTGGAGGGACAGGCTCCGTGGCCTCTGAGGTCTCTCGGTCAGGGGCTGCTGGAGATTCGCAGGGGACCTAGTGCTGCTTCAGGGGAGAGCGACCGCGGCCCGTGGGGGGAGGGGCTCTCTTCCCCACTCCGAGTTCTGTGGGCTTCATCTCCCGGGGCCTGACCAGCAGCGGTGGGAGCGTTTTCTGCACAGAAGTTCGCAAATGCTGCAAGACCACAGCTTTCCCCCCCTGGAGAGCCGGTGTCAGTGCTCCGTGCAGGCCCTGCTGCCGGCTGCCCTTGCTGGGGGGGTGGTGGTGGAGCAGCGGCGCCCCCGCAGCCACGGCCTGTGCTCCTCCCCAGAGGATCATCTCTGAGCGAGCAGACTACTACAATCAGCTGAAACAGAAAGGCATCAGGATGCCTCCCCTGCACCAGTCGGAGGCCCCTTCCTCCCAGAGCAAGTCCAAGAAGCTGGCCTCCAAGTAGAGCCCGCCTGCCCACGCGCCCCCCGCCCCCCCAGACGCTGGGCCCCAGCTCGCGGGGCCATCGTGTGTGGCCCGGTCTTCTCGCTTTAGAATTAAACCCTGTCCTTGGCCATGGGCTCAGCTTCTCTTTCCCTCCGGGACTCGTGGGGGCTCGGGTTCCGTCCGCAGCCCCCATCCGCATCCCTGGCTCCTTCCTGGGGAGACCCCCACACGGAGCAAGGGCCCCCTCCAGAGGCCCCGGGGTTTGAAGGCCTGAGCCTGGGTGCCTATCGGCTCCTTCAGTTGGGCCCACGGGGGGCCACTTCCGAAATGGGGGCTTCCCTGGCTGGGGCGACCCCTTTGGAAGAGGGTGAATGGAGGCCGTTTTTCCTGCTGCTGTTCCTTTCCATCACTCTGCGGGAGGGACAGCTCCAGGCGGCCGGCCAGGCACCTCTGTCTGCGTCCTGCGCACCGCAGGCTTCGGGCACATAAACAGGCGCTGAATGAAGGAACCCATCAGGCGCGGCTCTGCTCTCCGCCCGCACCCGTGCGCGCAGCCAGACCCGCCTCGCCCAGGGCGCGAACCGGAGGGACGCAGCGGGGAGCTCCGCAGCGCCCCCCCACCCCACCCCTGCAGGCAGCCTCAACTCTCGGATCAGACCCAGGCGCGTCCGGAGGCTCCGGGCCCCGCTTCTGCGCCCGAGCCCGTCCCTGCGCGGTCTTGGTGGAGGACCCCCGCTCTCACGCCTGGGACCCCCCAGGGCCCAGCGGCTCCTTCGGCCTCTCTCCCTAGCCGCCGCTCGCGCCTGACAGCTCCTCTCCCTCGCGGCGCCCCTTCCCAGCGTGCCCTCGCCCCTGCTACGCCCTCCCTCACACGCTTCTCTTTCCCGCGGTCCCCTCTCCCCTGCGGGCCCTCGCCCCCGCGGCACCTACTGCCTTCCTTCCCTGCAGCTTGCACGCCCTCCGGCGGCGCCCCCGGGAGCACCTGCGGCCTGGGCTCGGCTTCCCGGCTCGCTTCGCCCCTGGCCCCGCCCCTGACCCCGCCCCAGGCCCCGCCCCAGGCCCCGCTCCTCCCGGCCGGCTGCACGTCTGCGCTGCTCGGAGGCCCGGGGGCCGAGGGGCCCGTGGGACGCGCGTCGGGGCGCAGCTTCCTGGTGCGGGCGGACCGCGGAGGTGGACCTGGCCGCGGCCCCCCTGGCCTGTGAGCGTCGCCCGGGAGAGCGGAATTGCGGGGTAGGAGGCGGGGGAGGGTCTGGGCCGGCCAAGCGACCCCCTCTCCCCGCCCCGCCCCGGCCCAACCCGTGGAGGGACGGCCACGAGCCGGAAAGGGCCATCTGGTTCCTGCTGGCCGCCCCGGGACACCCCAGAGCTCCTCCTTTCCCTCCCCGGCTCCTCGCAGAGCCCGTCCTCTACACTTTATTTTCTGTGGGTTTTTTTCCCCCCTATTTTTCAGGTTGGAGGCATCGGCCGCACCTCGGACCTTGACCTGTGGCCTGGGAGGAGGTGAGATCTACTGGCCAGGCTCTGACCACCTGACCACCTTCCTGGGCGCCTGAGTCTGGGTTTCCTCGCCAGGACACTCCCTTTGTAAGTTGTGGGCTCCTCGGGGGTGCTTTGGGAGTGAAGGGGTCTAAGGTATGGGGTGGTACCCGCGAGGGCCCCCAGCTTGGCTGGTGGCTCTGGGCAGCACAGCCCCAGGCTCTTGCTACAGGGCGGGACCTTCCAGTGGGGGGCTGGAGAGTGAGGCCCTCAGGAGCCCAGCTCTGGGCACTTCACTGGCTTCTAGGGGCTTTGTCCAGTCAGGGCAGCTTGAAAGCCACAGTCTCCATCAGTTGGGAATGCTTTCTGGTGCACACGATGGGAATTCCTTGTCCCAGACTTGAACAGGTGTGGGTTGAGTCTTCTCACACAAAGAAGCCCACAGGTGGGTAATGGGTGTGGATTTGGAGACCCCCCACCCTGTCAGGGCTGGCGCTGCGTGGCTATCCGGTAGCAAAATGGCTGCTGCAGCTCCGACCATCACTGCAGGGCGGCCAGAAAGAAGCCGCTGCTATTTCTCTCGTGAGAGCAAAAACCCTGTAGCTCCTGCTACGCCAATCGGCCGAGGTATTAAGCTTGAATTAGCCCCCGGCTGTCATTTAGGGCAGCACCTTGCTGCCTGGAACCGGCTAAGGATTGTGCCCCCAGGTGGAAGGAGGTGGACGTTAGGTAGACAGCTAACAGAGTCGGCCCAGTAGCCCCTTTCCCAGACCCACCTGGGAAAGCGGAACTCACACTCAGTGCGCGCTTGGCCTCCCTTGGGCCTGAGAACGGCCACTGACCTGAGTGGCTGCCACCAAGCAGGTGGCTCCCGCCTGAGAGGCAGGCCTTGAGGCTCCGAGATGGGCTTCCTCCCTTCCTCCCACTGGCCTGGGACCCGGGAGGCACGTCAGGAGTTTAAGAACTGCTGGGTTTCAGCAGTGTCTGTGTCGGCCTCTTGCCGTTCAGGGACCCGCTGTACCTTTAAGCCCCTCCCCAAGTGTCCCTGGGAGGGGGTCCCGGGAAGAGAGGCGCCTGGACGCCCCCCCACCCCCACAGGCCCCAGCTTCTCCCCCAGGCGGTGTCGGGGGAGGGGCTGCAAGTCGAGCAGGCCAGAGGACACAGGACAGGGCTGCCCGCCTGCCCCGGCCAGCCAGCCAGCCTGTACCAGCCGCCGCCCCGTCCCTGTCCTTCCCCGCCTCCGGGGAAGCTCTGGGGCCTGATCTGTCGGGAACGGGGAGGGGGGCAGCAGTTATCCGGCCAAGGACCCGCCGCGTCCAGTCTCCAGGGCCCAGCAGCTGTCCCGGAGGCCCCCGCGAGGGCCTGGCCTGGGTGGAGGCAGCCTCTCACATTCCTGAGGGTAGGGTTTGGCGGATTTGCAGCCTCCCTGGGTTGGATTCCCGCTTTGCCGGCTCCCATGTGACCCTGGCAAGTGGCTTGACCACTTGGCGTCGGTTCACCTGCTGAGCCAGGTGAGAAGGTTCCGGTAAAGGAGGAGCCCGCCGAGAGTGCCTCTGCCCTTCCCCCGCTCCGCCCCCTCAGCCCGCCCCTCCCCCCTCAGCCTGCGCCCCGCCCCCTCAGCGCCCGCCCCCCTCAGCCCCCCGCCCCCTCCCCTCAGCCCCTCCCCTGCCCCTCTGGCCGTAGCCCGGGCAGCATGCAGACCCAGCAGAGTGGCGTCCAGTACAGCAGGTGGGATGACAGCAGCCGGGACGAAGTCCACGTGGCTGCCGTGTCCAGCACGGAGGAGGCCTCAAGCTGGGCGAGGTGAGGGCTGGGGGGAGGAGCCCCGCCCGCTGGGTCACGCCCTCCGCCTGCCGCGTGTCAGCAGAGTGCCAGGCCCTCCTCCTTTCGGGGCCCACTGCCCCCCCCTCCCTCCCCCGCCCAGCCCCCGCAGCCCCCGCAGCCCACTCGGGCTCACGTGCTGGCGGTTCCCTCTCCAGGATCTCCCGGAAGCTGTGCTCAGGCAAGCTGGGCATCGCCCTGAAGGTGCTGGGCGGAGTGGCCCTCTTCTGGGCCGTCTTCATCCTGGGCTACGTCACCGGCTACTACGTACACAAGTGCAAATAAGGCTTCCCAGCACGCACGCATATGCCCGGGGACGCGGGCCCGGGCGGACACCCCTGTACACCAGAATCCCCTTTGCATGCACAGACCCTCATGTACACGGATCCTCGTATACACCAGGTTTCCTCCACGTGCATAGACTCGTCGCCCCCCCCCCCCACAGACCCCACTGTGCAGCAAGCAGTCACTGGCCATCCAGGGGCACGCAGAGGAACAGGGACACAGGTCCTCGATGACATATACACATGCCTCGCACAGGCAGCCAGCCAGGGGCACACGTGGCCGGGAGACTCGGCCCAGTCTGAGCTGGGTCCTCCCTGAGCTGGCGCTGTATGGGGCTGGGGGTGCCTGGGTGGGCCTCTGGGCCCTCTGGTTTTGTAAGGATGGCTCTGGGGGAGGCGGGGCTATGTATGTCCCTCTGCCCCGCCCCGCTCCCCGGGCTGAGACCCCATCCCGGAAGTCGATCCTGGGCAGGGTGGGGAGCGGGCGCCACCCTCAAGTGTTGTCTGCGGTGCGGTGGGCATAGTTGCTCCGGGGCTTGGAGCCAGCAGGAAGGCCGCTGCCCCCGCCATGCCCAGGGCGGATGGGAACCTGTGCACCGATGCAGTCATTAAAAGTCTGTTGCATGAAGGTTGGGTGAGGGCCTCTCCCACGGGGGCCCCCCAGGCGCCTGCCCACGTGAGGCCAGCTGGAGGCCCTCGGACAACAGTGGGAGGCTTCTGGGAAGGGCCCTTCCTCCCACTTGGCTCTGGGACTCCGTGTGTGTCGGCTGCGCCCTCTGGTGGGAAGCAAGCCCCTGGGGGTCGGCCTGAGGGCTGGCAGGTGGCGGAACGTCTTCCTCCCTCGCCCAACCAACCGTGGACAAGGCCTCGAGGCTCAGGCTGCTCCTGCCTGCCCAGCGGATTCCCAAGACCTGCCCTCCTGGGCCTGTGCTCACCCCCACCTACTTGCCACAAGCTCACATCTCTGGCCCTGCAGACCCTTTGTGGCAGAAACACAAAGTTAGGAGAGTGCTTCTTCCCCAAGGACTGAGGGCTGGAGATGAAGGACAGACACTCCTTGTGGGGCCGGAGGTTGAAGGCCACGTGGCAAGCCTGCGTGGCCGAGGCCGAGCTGGAGGGGGAGGGGAAGGGCAGAGACCGCCTTCCCCCCCCCCCCCCCCAAAGACCGGCCTGCCCGTTGGGCAGGGCTGCACCCAGGTGATCCCAGCCAGGCCCTGTCCACCAGGAAAGCGGAGCACCTGGTGGGGTCTGTCCTGGGCGGGGGTCTCCAAGCAGCGATGCTTCAGGAGCGATTGGCTGCGGGCTGGGGGCAAGGAGAGCTGGCTAGGGGACAGCGGCAGAGGGTCTGGTCCAGCCAGCCTCCCATCTCTGGGCCTCGGCACCTGTCTCCAAAAGACCCCACCTCCCAGCCCTGTTTGGGCTTCCACACGGCAGGCCCACGTCTGTCCAGCCCAACTTTGGTGCCCCAGCTGGAGCCACCACAGGGTGGGCACTGGGTGGGTGGGGCTCAGTTGGGCTGCATGGCCTCCGTGGACTCCAGGAGGTTGGCACTCTGCTCCTGAGGTGCAGGGGCTGGGCCTCCCCGAGGCTGGGTGTAGCCACTGCCGAGAGCCGGGCTGGGGTGCTGGACAGAAAGGAGGCCCACGGCTGCTCTCTCTACGGCCGTTCTGGCCTCCCTAGCTCCCGAAATGCCTTGCGGGCTCTGGGGTCATGCTCCCTGGGCAGCCCGAGGGCAGGACGGAGTGGGTCTGCTGAAGGGCAGGTCAGATGGAACTGGCCGGGGACAAGGCTGGAGTACAGTGGGCGGGGGAGGGCAGGGTGGGGTAAGGAGGGGCAGTGAGCAGGTGCTGTCCAGGCACGTGGGTGCTGCTGGGATCAGGGGAGGGAGGTGCCCTCAGCCTGTGCAGCTCATCTAGCCCCGCCCAGTGAGCCCTGTGGGTCCACATACCTACTCCCAGGACTGGGGGACCCCACGGGGACAGATGACGGGCCCATTGATGCGGCCTTCATGCCCTGTGTGCCCTGAGGCCCCTAAGCCCCCGGGTGAGAGTGGGGTGCACAGTCCATTCCCTACACAGCATCCCCTTCCCTGGGCTCCGCCAGCAGCCCGAGCTCTGGCGCACACGACCCCTGCCCCCGCCCAGGTGTGGTCCCCGGGCCTGGCCAGAGCCGGATTGGCTGCAACAGAGGTGGTGGTTCCTCCCCATGGCCCCCTGGGGCCACATACCCTGGGGAGCCCCCTTCCGGCCCGGGGGGGGGGGGGGGGGGGTAGGGGAGGATGCTGGGAAAGGGATGTGGCGCCCCGCCATCTTGCCCCTGGATGGGGGGTCCACCCCCCCCCCCCCCAGGCCTGGAGAGCCCAGCAGCCTCTCTGGGCTGAGACTGTGATGATTCAGTGCCTCTTGGTCTTTGCTGGCAGGCGGGGATGGGGTGGGGTGGGGTGGGTCCAGGTCCTCAGTTTCCCTACAGACACTTCCCCGAGATACTGGCAGGAAAGGCTTCACTGGGGAGGAGCAGAGATGTTCTTATTAAATGTTTATTAGAGGGCCGCACTGGCAAAGAGAAAGAGTGTCCGGGTTTATGAGTGGGTCGGGCCGGCCAAGGGAAGACCATCCTGTTTCCGCGGTGAGTTGAATACATCCAGCACCTCACCCGGGGCTGAGCTGCGTCACGGGCGGTGGGGCTGGCGTCTCTGTCCACGTCAGCGAGGTCACAGACCAGACAGGGCCTGGCCATGGAACCGAGTACCAGGAGCCAAGAGAACCGCTTGGCCGTGGCCCAGCCACAGACCCCAAGCTGGCCACGGTGCCAGCAGTTGCTGTCCCGGTCGCCCAAGGCTCATAAGATGACAAGCCAGAGCCACCAACACAGACATTTGGCAGGTCTGGGGTTCACAAGACCAGGCAGAGCCACCCTGGTGCACCTGCTTCAGCCCAGCCCAGCCCAACAGCCGCCGCCTTCAGGGGCCAACGGAAAGGCTTGCAGGTGACCAGAACCGGGACAGGGTCTCAAGGCAGCTGGGTCCTGTCCTACAAAGCAGGTTGGCTGAGCTCTGAGAGAACCGTGTGGCTTTGTGAGCGTGCCCCCCCCCCCCCCCCCCAGGAGGAGGCTCAAGCTTCACACGTGTCTGGTCCTGACGGCTAAGGGCCTGGGTTCAGTGTGGCCTCTTGCAAATGCTCCCCAAATCAGCAGAACACACGGCTCGTCTTTTGCGAGTCAAGTCACAGAACACAAAACAGACGGAGTCAGTAAATGACAAAAGCCAGGGAGGCAGTTTCTTGACATCCAGGCCGCCTACGAGGCAGAGGCCAGTAAAACCCACCTACTCTGTGGCTGGCTGGTGCCTGGCTGCAAGCACGTTCTGCCTCCAGGGAGGAGTGTGTGTGCTCACACACGTAAACACACGCACGCGTACACACACACACACACACACACACACTGGTGGTCTATGGGCCCAGACATTCAAACCTGGAAATCCCTAAAACACAAGATGCTGCACAACAGTTCACCCCTCATGCGGCCATGGCCACTGTCCGTGCTTGGGCCAGCTGACGGCAGAGGTGTCCCATGCGTCTGTGAAGCCTGTTCTGCACCGAAAACCTGCGTGCTGGCCCTGAGCTGCACGTTCCGACGTCTGCCCGTCCCTGTGGTGCGACTGCACAAGCGAGCAAAGCCCCGATCCTCTTTCTGCCCTGCCAGGGCCGCGTGAGGGAACCGTGCGGCTCTACCCCTAAAGCATCCACGGTATTAAGAAAAATGCCTTTGCCAATTCCAAGATCACATAAAAATATTCTTCTCATAGAAAGATGATTTGTGGCCAGCTAGGGACATGGTGTCACTCCAGGCCTCTAAGCTGCACTACTGGTTCGGTGCGATTTTAAAAGCTGCTGTATCGTAGAAAAATAATTGTGTGGTTCTGTGAAACGCACATTGTTCAGCTTCCCAGTTTAGATCTGAATAGCGAAACCAATCAGTGTCTTTCTCCCCTGAATGACGTTAGTCGCTGTGTCTACGTGATTTCGGAACAAACATCCTGAACGGCTCACTCCAGTATTTGAGAAACTTCATACAAAGCGTTAGTACAATCAGTTTGGTGCCGAAAGGCAAAGTCACCTAAGCACGCGACAACACGGCATCATCTGTGACAGAATCGTCTGGAAAAGCAAGGGACGCGCATCGTAAAAACCACCGAGGTGAAACTGAACAAACAACACAACAGCATCGCACACGCGCCCTGCCGCGGCCCGGGGCTCAGCGGATCACGGTCACGTGGGGAGCAGCGAGGGCCAGGTCCGTCTTGGAGGGGTACACCACCCTCAGGTGCCCTTCCTCATCCACCACCCGGACCTGCTCCACCACCAGGGAGCCGTTCCCAGCCGTGTCTGCACTTGCGTTCGCGCTGGGCTCCGGAAGCTGTCCAGAAAGTGCGTCGGCTTCAGTATCTGAAACGGACCCGTCCTCTTTATTTTCTAACGTATATTTGTTGATTTCTGCCATTTTCTGCAAAAGAAAAACATCTTTTCAGAGGTGATCAGGAAAGATACGCAGCAAAGGCAGCCATGCGAGGGGTGGCAGGAAGATGGGGGGGGGGGGCGCGACACATGTCATCTGTGCCTCGCGGCCAGAGCGCCGACGGGGCGAGACGATGAGGCTGGCTCACCAGCACCAGGGCGTCCATGATCTCTTTACATATCTGTAGACTCGTGGCGCTTGTTACTTCCAAAAACAAATCTGAGGTGGTTTTCTTAATCTTAAAAGGAAATGAGAAGGATTTCAGAAAAGAATAAAGCTGTCGAAAGTAAGACATCAGCAGCTGTTCCAAAAAAAAGCCTCTAAGACAGTGTCCCCTTCCCGAAGACAGGCATGCGCCAGAACGCCGTGCACACGGGGGCTCTTGGTGCGCACTGTGACGGGGACGCCCAGCTCTGTGCAAGCGGCCCGGGCTCTCAGGCCTGCGCGTCCGTCCCGCGGGACGTCCCGTGACTGTGCGACTGACGCTTGTGCTAAATCTGCACGTGAAACAGCCCCAGACACGCACGTGCAGACGGCGCCCTACCTTCGTCTTCTCGCTGTTGGTTATGGGCGGGAAGGAGATCACATCGCCATCTGCATCCACAAGGCAGGGGTAACTTTCTTTACCGTCCAGTAAGTGCAGGTACCTGTGAGGGAGGAAACAGAGTGGAGACGACACTACGAGAAAACGTGCCTAGAGGCGAACCGGACAAATCAGTTCTTTACACAAAGTCGGTGCAACACCAGGGAGTGTGTCCTCAGCTCTGGACGAAGGACATTCTACAGCCCGCGCTCACACGGGAACGGTGGCCGGCAGGCTGGGTGCCCTCTTGGTCCTGTGGCCACAGGTCGCCCTTCACCAACCTGTGCCCCGCGTCACATGGACAGAACGTAGGGGGTGACCGCAGTGCCCTCCTATGTCCCCGTGCAGCCGGCGTGGACCCCGCTGTCCCTCCAGGCCACAGAGCCTGCACCTGAGAAAGACTGTTCTCCCCAAAGTGGCATCTGAGCCTGGGGCCCTCGAGAGGAGAGGCCTAGCAGCGCTGCTCTCACCCCAGGCAAGAGTCCCTAATAGCCTGGGGAATGAGGTCTGGGAGGTTCTCTCAACATCGGGGAGGAGAAGAGGAGAAGGATGCACGCCAGTCAGCCTGGGAGCGAGCGGGGGTGGGGACAGCGCCCCGAGGGGACGCCCGCTGACCTGTGCAGGCCTGAGACGTTCTGCCTCCTCTTCTGCTTCCTGTGCTCCTCGGCCTCCAGCTGTAGCTGCCGCACCAGGTCCTTGGCCTTGACTTCTCTGCGCCCCAAGGGGACGATCTGTGGGGCGGACACTGCTCCGTGAGCTCCGGCGGGGCCTCCTGTGCTCACCGGGCCATTGGCATCAACGTCCCCTCTTGGCGCTCCCTCGGGGAGCCCTGTGACCACGGGGCCCCTCTCCGGCATGCATGAGCGCCCCTCGGGGACCTCACCAGCACTCGGCCCCTCAAGGCGGAGCGCAGCCTCCAGCCCACCCACAAACGACGGCGTCTCCCAGGCCTGCGGCCCCTGGACGACCCGAGGGAGGGGGCAGACCTGGACCGGCCAGGCCCACGAAGCTCAGCTCCACACGAGGGGTTTTGCGGTTTGCTATAAACCACAAGTTTTGCTTAAAAGGGACCACACGAAGGAAACCACTTTCCAGCTGCTACCTTCCCTGAGGAGTTCACTTTTACAACGGGCCTGACGAACCCGCCAGGAGCAGCCTGAGATTCTCTCTCAGAACTGGCGTCACCAGAGCGCACCTGTCAGGGGGGCACGCGGACAGGGCCGCTGCAGCGGCAGGCAGGGAGGGGCGCAGGACGTCACCTTGAGGTCCTGCGGCGGGCGGGTGTCGTACAGCAGGGGCCCGCGGACGGCTCTGAGGTCGTGGGTGGCGATGGTGGCGGCCGTTCTCTTCTCACAGAGCTCCTCGTGGAGCTTGGTCTGCAACACACGGCCCGAGGCACCCAGAGCTCAGCGCCCTGCCCCTGATGCCCTGCCCCCGATGCCCTGCCCCCCTGGCCTCCCCCCTCGGCCTCCTAGCCAAAAATGTATTTTGTGGAAACTTCCCTGGATGATTATCTTATCTGTTTACTGGCAGAATTTCTTGTTTCTCTAACTCTGGAACAGAGTATTTGAGACTTCAAAGAACCCTCCTTGAACTAGAATTTATGACTGAATAAACAGAAGTAGGACTTAAAAAGAAAACTACCCGCAGCATGGTTTCCTTCCAAAACACCGATCTCTGGGTTTTAAACTCCCGGCTGGGAGTGCCCTTTGCTTCCTCCCTGAACATGAGCTTCCAGAAAGCTGCCTCTGTCCCCACGGGCCACACTGGGGCGGGGGGGGGGGGGGGGGTCTGCAAACTTCAAAGATGGGGTTTTTACTTTAAAAGCTGGCAGACTGCATACAAAAACAAATCAGGAAGTTCTTCTAGCTAAAACCTGAACAAAAACTAAACAGCTCACAACAGGCTGGCCAGTGCTGACGATCTCCGTACTGTCTTCTACGAAACCAACTGTGCAATTCATTACAGAAACCCCAAATCCCATCCCCCAAGACGTCAGAAACTCGGGAAACGCTCATCTCCCATCGCAACAAAGCCTTCAGAAACGAGGCAGGCCGGGAAGGGTCTCTGTGGACGAGCTGACAGGCAGGCAGCCTCCTGGGGCCGAGGCCCAGGTCCGACCTGCCCTGGGGCGCACCCGGCGGGTGTCATCCTCACCCGTGCCCGGAGCCAGGTCCCGCCGTGCACAGAGTGACACCGGGCCACCCCGCCCCCCCCACCGCGGGCCGCGCACACCCACCTGGGAGGTGAGGAGCCGTCTGAGCGCGTTCCCCGTCTGCAGGTCTAGGCCCCTCACGATGGCCCCCACGATGAACGGCCGGACGTCCCTGACCGCGGGGCTGACCCGCACCGTCAGCGGGGCGGGGCTCTCGGACACGTGCAGCACCCGGAGCAGCATCCGGCCGGCGCCGCCCACCTCCTCGTCCTCCCCCTCGCCGCTCTCCCTCCGCCGCCGCTCCCGCCGCCTCCTGCGGGCCTCGTCCTTCTCCGGGCCGTGCGCCTTGCCCCCGCCCCGCCCGCCGCCCCGGCCCCCGGCGCGCAGGTACTCCAGGATGGACCTGGTCTGGCAGCCGCGGACCATCTTCTCCAGCCGCCGGTCCGTCAGCTTGTTCCCCCGGAAGTTGACCTCCTTGAGCTTGGGGCAGTCGGCCAGCTCCGCCGGGACCTCGCTGAGCTGGTTGTTGGACAGGTCCAGCGTCTGCGAGGGACACAGAGGACCCGGTCACACGCAGCCCACCCAGCCACGGGGCCGTGCCGCCTCCTCCAGCACCCCCGCGCCCCCTGCGGTCTGTGCCCAGACTGACGCCCGCTACAGCCACCAAGCAGCCCTGAGGGGGACGGGGGGCTGGGGGGGGGGGGACGGTGGTTGCCAACGGTCCCCACAGAATGCCTGTCCTCCTCTTCCTGCTCCCCTGCAAGTTCCCTGTGACGACTGTCCCAACGGACAAGGTTAGAGGAGGAGCACAGGGACACGGAGAACGTGCGGTCATGAACACTGGGTGCTTCAGAAACACGCTCCCCACAAAATGGTGCTGAGATTTTTTAAATCAGACGAACTAAACAGACAGAACACGGCATCACCCTTCATGCAGGAACACGGTGCACGGCGCTCCAACTCTGCGTGCACAAAACGGCAGAGCGGCTCCGACCCTGGCCTGCTCTCGGCCTGCGTCTGGACCCAGGGAGGGATGTCGCAGCCTAAAGAGGGGCACGGAAGCCTCGCACAAGAACCTACTGCCGCTCCTGCTGCCTGGGCTCTGACAAAACCGTGTGCGGGAATCAGCAGCACAGAGACGTGTTACCAAAGGGCCGCCCTGAGGGGTCAAGCGGGGCAGGAGGAACGCTAAGGAGCGAGGTCAGACCCCAGGACACCGAGGCAGCATCTTCTGGTCGTGGGGTCTCGGCTTCCCCTTCTGCGGCCGGGTAGAGGACAGGCCCCCAGGAAGAGGCCAGCCGCTGTCCCCTCTGCTCTCCTCCCAGGCAGTGCGGGGCACCGTGCACAGAGCCCCTTTCTTGTTCTCCTCCTGGGCCAATGGGAAGCTCTGGCCTGACCTTGCTCGGCACGGCTAAGAGCAGACAGGGGGCATAGGGCCTCGGAAAAAACCCTCCTATCTGGTCAGCTGGAGTGAGCGCGGGGGAGGGCGGCTTGGGGAGAGCTCTGGGGCACAGGGGGCCTGTCTGGACTGCACCCAGGGTCAAAGCCACACCGGCAGGCAGCCATCTGCACGCAAACCTACGGCAAGAGTTCACACTTGGTGGGCGAGACCGCTGACCAGTCCTGGTTCTGGCTGGGATGTTAACGGGCCTGGATAAAGCGGGTGACAGACTTCATCATGAACTGGAAAGGGGGCAGGGGCTCTGATGGTCCAGAAGATGCCTCCACTTTGGCTGGTACAGAGGGCTTCGGACAGAACCTCACAGACTCAGTTACCAACAGAGCTGTCCTGGCTCAGGCCATCAAACTGCCGAGAAGCCGGGGAGCCAGAGTGGAGGAGGGGGTCAGAGCAGGGGGAAGGGACGGTGTCGCAGAGGAGCCTCTAAAGGCTATGCTGGGGCCTTAGCAGGGCAGCAGGCTCCCATCTTGCACTCAGGATGGGGACGAGGAAAGGAGGCATGGCTTTTAGTCACCTTGGGGGACCAAGGGGCCTGAGAGGCTGTGGGCAACGCGATTTCGTACAATTGTGTCCATTTTGTGCCTCACTGGGCCCTTCTCCACGGCTTAAGTGGGAATGGGAGCAGGGGATGAATGGACTGTATCACGGCCTGTCCCGGTCTCTGCCACATGGAGGCTTGTGAGTGGCAGCGAGGGGCTGACATTCTGAGGTCAGCCTCCACCCCCCCCCCCCCCCCCCCCCGCACATGCCAGCTTTGGAGTTGGCCGCACTGTCCAGGAGGCTTTGGCCGGCTCAAGGACTGCACTGGGACGGCCCTCACTGCTGCACAGAACCAGCCGGCCGGGTAGACGGCGCGCGCAGGTAGCAGAGGAAGAGCCGGCAAGGAGGGGAGACTGGGGGACGGGGCCTCACTGCCCGGCCACTTCAGCCACAGCCTCTGCAGGCCGAGGAGGTCTCCACAGAGGACAAAGGTGTGGGGTTACTGGGGGGGGGGGCGGGGGAGCTCCGCTTTCAGAGGCAACAATGACCGAATAATGGACATTTCAGGCCCTGTGCTGCGACCCTGTGGGAGTGTAAACAGGGAGGGGAGGAAGCAGCAGATCAGGGAAGTCGTGCCAGGCTCTAGAGGTGGGGGCCTTGTAGAGATGCGGACACCTGCACGTAAGAGGACAAGCCGCCCCCACACCAAGCCTGCGCTCCGTTGGCGCTGGGCACCACAGCAGCAGACTCCGTGAGGTCTCACGCCTAGAAAAGCAACACTAACGGAAGACAGGACCTTCAGGACACGCCGAGATGACAGGTAACGCCTGTACGCGGCTGAAATCATGCAGGACCGGGGAACAGAGCTCTTGCTTTCCGACGGAGGAAGTGGTCTGGACTGTGCGTGCCAATCCCCAAAAGGTACAAAATGCACAGAGGCTGAAGGGAGTGGCGTCCAGGAACCTGCCTCTGCCTGGAGCCGACCCACGAGGACACCCGCTTACTCCCTTCCTGCCGGTAACACAAGCATCTCCGACCTGGGTGAGGCCGCTGACTGCCTTCTGGGAACATCCCTTCTGCTGGGATGTGCAGTCCTAGATCCCCAGCTGGGCGAATGGGCGAACTGAAAACAACATGTCAGCCAAGGGCATGTTGGCCGAGGGGACCTGGATGTGACCCGGGCACCCAGTGAGCCTGTCACCTCTGCCCTGATGAAAAGATAGAGATGGACGAAGGGCTCCTTGGGGGTGGACAGGGGTTTCACGTGCAAAGTTTGGTTTCTCTGGAAAACCTGACCACAGTGGGAGTCCCATCTGTGAGCCACGTGGACGGTCCCCGTGGGCACGGGGCCCGAAACAGGGGGAGGCCTGGCCGGTGTGGCCTTCCAGCCGGCTTCCAGCTGCCAGGCCCATTCCTCTGTCAGCCCTGAAGGCCAGCACCCCGGCCTGGGTCAGTCGCCTACGACAAAGGCAAGGGTGACGCAATGGGCCATCATCCCTGGTGCACCACAGGTGACAGAACCCCAGAACAAGGACACATGCCACCAGGAGAAACCACCCCAGATTGTCTTAGGTCTCCCGTGGGGAGCCAAGCTGGATGGCCAGACAGCAGGACGGCAACGGGGCGGGCTGGGTCCGGGCAGTTAAGTAGGTGGTGAGGTTATGGCACAGTGGATACACAGCGGTCTCTCGGGCTCCCTCGTACCAGGTGGTGGGAGTGGGGAAGAGGGTCTGGGGCCCCCATCCGGGGCAGCTTCCTGGGGGAGGGTGCATGAGGCACGCATCTCCCTGCCTCAGGGGAAGTGAGGGGACAAGCGGGGGCCCGTGGGATGCTACTCTGGTGGCCCCCGTGGAACCGAGCCTCTGGGCATTTACATCCTGTGTGGCGTCTCCCCACGAATCTGGACTGGGCTCGCTCACTTAACCAGTGGGTGCAGTGGGAGCCAGGGTGCTGGTTCCAAGCCCCTTCTTCAAGGAGCCCTGTGGTCGGAGAACTGGGCCACCTTGCCGCGCGGGGAGAGGTGCCGAGACGACATGGGGCCAGAGGAGCCGGCACAGCATCGCAGCGGAGGCCAGCCCCGAGCACACGTGGTCTATGGCAAGCCCAGGATGGAAAACGGGCAGCACGTGACATGACTGGTGTTGTTTTCGGCCACAGGGTTTTGGCACGGTCCTCAGTCACGGTGACCGCAGCACCACCGCCCCTGTTCACGGCACTGTGGCCGTCCCCAGTCTCTCACAGGTGCAGGAACCGGCAGCAATGCCAGGACACGCTGAGGGGACCCCCACCTCCGCCTGTGAGCTCAGTTCTCCACCCAGGCCGCCTCCCCGCAGCACCCACAAGGACGAGAACACTTTTGTACTCAGGACCCCAGTGCGCACACAGGGCAACGCGGCCTCGCACGGATCTGGTACCGCTCCTCACGGAGGCATCGTTTCAGAGAGGCCCCCGAAGGACAGCTGAGTCCAAGAGGGATTCCAAGCGGCTCTGGCACGACCCTCCCCAAGACACAGGCGTCTTCGTGGGGAGGAGAGCCGATGGGGGCCTAGCAGCGGCCAGAGTGGAGGAGGCCAGGGGGCTCAGCAGAGGAGACGCACCCTGACCTGAATGCGGGTGTCTGCACACGATAAAGGCCACACGCGTCACCAGTGGGCACCACGGACGCGGTACAGAACGTCTGAAACGAAGCAGTCGTACACACTGGCAAGCGACTCCGGTGAAGTACAACACCCGATCCTGCCCTCGAGGGACCGCGCTCGGCTACATACCTGGCCCGTCAACCTTCTGGAAAACCAAGAGACCGAACAGACCCGAGTGAGCAGCGTTGTACATCACCCGTCACACCTCTGCCATAAAGGGACGCCTATAGCCGGGGGTGACCAACAGGTCCCAGGAGCACCCCCCACAGCCTCTTCTGGAAATGCCAGCAAGCACTCTGCTGAGAGGCCTCGTCTGTTTCTCTTAACTACACACACACACACGTGCACACATATTCATGCACACTTGCAGACACATCTTTACACAGACATACACGTTTGTAAAATCGGGTGGCAACACCTTAAGAGTAACTTCGGCTGGAAATAGATCAGTTGCTAAGCTGTATACACATTTTACTGCTTAAAAAATATCTGCATGGGGTGCCTGGGGGGGGGTGGGGGGGGGTGGGGGGCGGGCTCAGCCAGTTAAATGCCTGACTCTTGATCTCAGCTCAGGCCACGACCTCACCGTTTGGGAATTTGAGCCCCGAGACCTGCTTGGGATTCTTTCTCTCTCTGTGCCCCTCTCCTGTGTGTGCGTGCTCTCTCAAATAAACATTAAAAAAAAAAAAAGGTCTGCATGAAAAGGATGAAAAGTAGGAGCAAAAAGAAACAAAGACCTGCCTTTTTCAGGACGAAAGGAAAAGGGAACACGGGGAAAGAGGGCTGCCCAGGAGCCTCAAGACTGGAGTTAGGGCAGGGCTCTGCAATGTCCATCCTCCCCTCTCCTGCACACCTGTCTCAGCCAAGCATTACGCTGGGGCCTGCAGACCTAACGGGAGTACGTTAGCAGCCTCTGGACAAGGGAGTCTAGAGAAAAGCCCAAATGATTTGTTGTGGACTCGGCAACCCCTTCCGGCCTTCGGTAAACCAGGAATAACAACTCTTACTTTAGAAGGCGGTCGTCGGGGTGAAGGGAACAGCATACAGGAAGTCACACCGTGTGGCATTATGCGAAATCCCGGTAAACCACATCTCCGGGCCTTGCCTGGGTACCCCCCCGCCCAGAGCCACTGAATCATTTCACACATGCGTGAAGACACAGAGATTTAGGCGTGGGCCCCTGCTGTTGAGCCAACCACGCGAGGATGGGGGGCCCGGTCACGGGAGGGAGGGCGGCTGGGAATGCGGCGTCCCCGGGACGGCTCGCCCGGGAGCAGCTCCCTCCCCACCTCTCCTCCAGGGCCCCGGCTCGCAGTCCCCGCTGACCTTGAGCGAGGCCAGGTGGGAGATGTCGGGGCTGAGCTCTCGGAGGCAGTTGTCGGCGGCCGCCAGTTCGCTGAGCAGGGGCAGCGCGCCGGGGCGGAAGAGCGCGGCGGGGAAGGAGTCCAGGCGGTTGCCGGTGAGGTTGAGGGTCTGCAGGCGCGGGGCGCAGCGCGCCAGGTCGGCGGGCAGCTCGCGCAGCCGGTTGCCGCTGAGGTTGAGGCTCTGCAGCTGCGGGAGGCCCGGCGGCTCGGCGGGGCCCAGGCCCTGGCCCGGCGGCAGCGCCTCCAGCGCGTTGCCGGACAGGTCGAGCACGCGCAGCGCGGGCAGCGGGCCGAGCTCGGGGCTCAGGCCGGGCCCCAGCGCGTTGCGCCGCAGCACGAGGCTGTGCAGCTGCGGGAGGCCCTGCGCCAGGCCCGGGCCCGGCTCGCGCAGGCTCCCGCAGCCGCTCACCTCCAGGTAGTGCAGCAGCGGCAGCGTGAAGAGCCTCGGCGGCAGCCGCCCGCCCGCCGCGCGCACCCGCTGCTCCAGCCCGGGCCCCGTCAGCAGCAGCTCGCGCCGCCGCTCGCGCTCCGCCAGCTCCAGCTCGGGCCAAGCCTCGGGGACGGGGGCCGCTGCCGCCGCCGCCGCCGCCATGGCGCCGCCGCTTCCGCTGCAGCTCCCGGGGTACTTCCGGGGCACGGCGCGTCACTTCCGGCTCGGGCCGGGAGGAGAGAACGAGCGGGGCGGGACTGGCCGCGCGGGGGGCGGGGCGAAGCGAGGAGGGGCGGGGCGGGCGCCTACCGGGGAAGAGTGGCGGAGAGGTGCCTCCTGGCGGCCGAGGGCTTTTGCCCGCGCTCCGGAGTCCGCACCTCGAAGAGTCACCGTAGCTGAGCGGAGCGTCCTGGGGAGGCGACCCGCCTCCCGGGTCCAGCCCCTCGCCTCGCGCTGCCCCGGGTCCGGTTCCTCGCCCTGATCGCCCTTGACCGCCCCTCGGGTCCAGCCCCGCGCCCCGATCGCCCCGTGGGTCCCGCCCCGCGCTCCGCGCGACCCCCTCCCCGGTCCGGCCCCACGCCCCGCTCGCCCCCCGGGTCTGGCGCCGCGCCCTGATCGCCCCGACAGCCCCTCCACCCCAGGTCCGCCCTCGCACAGGGGTCTGGGATCGAATCTCCTGGTTTGCACCAGCACCCAGGGCAGCTGTGTCGTCCACAGATGAGTGGCTCTCGCATCGGAAGCGGGAGATTACCAATGACTGAGGCCTGGCCCCTGGTTAGAGAGAGATTCTGGCCTAATAAATGGTCTGGGCTGCGGGTCGGCCCGGGATGGCCCCCAGTTCCCAGGTGTTGAGTGGGTGGCAGGGTTGAGAAGGGCTCGGGGATGGGTCAGTTTTCCCTGGTCAGGCACCGCGCCAGCTGGGGCGTTGGAGGAGGGAAGGGGGAGTGCGAGCTCAGGGTAGCTGCCCCTCTGCTCATTAACGCCCCACCCCAGGGGTTGGGGGGGTTCCGTTGCTTCGTTTTGTTTTGGAATTTTTGAACTTTGTATTGAAGTGTGATCTACACACAGAAAAGTGTGCACACTTTGAATTTTGCCCCAATTGAACACATCCGTTGTAGCCATCATGCACAAGAAACGGGTTATTGCGTCTCCTCAGCCCCCTGGTGCCCCAAGGGGCGTGGCTTTCTTGGGCCCGGACACCACACATCAGCGCTCCCTGTGTGATGTGCAGGGTGTTCGCCGAGCCTGGCTGCTTTCCTTCCACACCATGCCTTTGGGATTCATCCACGTGACAGGCAGCTGTGGATGGTCTGCTGTCTAGCATTAGAAGTAAATTGTGAATATGCCGTATTTTTCTCCAGCGGGGTCCTCGGGCTAACTGGGAACCCGCCCCCCTCCCCGCAGCACGTCACCCAGAGAAAAGATGGTATTTTGCTTGGTTGCCTTTGCGATCAACTCCATCTGTGAAGGACAGGCATCAGTGGGGGCAGAACTCGGAGCCTGCATCTGGCCCCCCTTTCTGAGCTGGCTGCAGCTCAGAACCTGCAGGACCTCGTGCTCTGCGTCCTGCTGGAGCCACGCCACCCAAGCGCTGCAGAACTTTAGCCTTCCCCAGGGATTTCTTGGTTTCTCTGGAGTAGATTTTTGGGAATGAGACCACCAGCTCATGCTATTTATATTGCCCTCCTGACCGGCTATGAGAACATTAATGCTTTTATAGTAGCCAACACTGGAAACAAACCAGATGTCCATCAACAGGAGGATGGATCAATACTGGGTGAGACATCTCCTAAAATGGGTGAGCGCATCGGGAGTGAGTGTTCGGCTACGCCCGGCAGCATGG
The DNA here is from genome assembly GCF_046562875.1 of Panthera onca. Taxonomy (NCBI): domain Eukaryota; kingdom Metazoa; phylum Chordata; class Mammalia; order Carnivora; family Felidae; genus Panthera; species Panthera onca. The sequence continues at coordinate 219,249,617 of NC_138346.1, read as the reverse complement.
TGATTCTCAAGGTCATGCAGAAGGATATGTAGTGTGATTCCATTTGCATGGCTTAAAAACATGTCAAGCTCAAGATGATATTATTTAGGGATACGTTCCTATGTGGTAAGTCTACGTAGGCAGCCAAGTGTTGAGACGTTTCCTGAGAAGCAAGGCCGAGTTTACTACCTTGTAAAGCAAGGGGGCCTCTGGGGAGCACTGCCAACAGGTCTCCAACGGATTATGCAGGTGGTTAGCAAGTGACTTGTTTCTCTGGAGCCCCGCTAATGCCTCCGAGCCAACCTTGTGACGCTGTGTGGGCCAGCTTATATTTATTTATTTATTTATCATGACTATTTTTTTAATGTTTTTTGTTTTTAAATTTTTGAGACAGAGCATGAGCAGGGGGAGGGGCAGAGAGAGAGGGAGACACAGAATGTGAAGCAGGCTCCAGGCTCTGAGCTGTCAGCACAGAGCCTGACACGGGGCTCGAACCCACGGACCGTGAGATCATGACCTGAGCCGAAGTCGGACGCTTCACCGACTGAGCCACCCCAGCGCCCCTGTGTGGGCCAGCTTTTAAAGAGGGAAGGGACGGGCGACCGAGTGAAACTGCTTGCCCGCGGTGTAGGTGGAGCGCATCCGCTGTGGACAGGGGGCGAGGGAGCCAACGACCCAGTGCGCACTCGGGGCTGGTGTGCCTGCCTCCCGGTCATGTGGCAAGAACTAGAAGGAGGCACCTAAGTGTGAATCTGTAATGGAAGCTTCCATCGGTGTTGAGGGAAAATTCTTTAGAATCACAGTCAGGGCTGGAAGGAACTCAGCCTTGAATCCTCTCAAGCCGCCGCCACAACGGGAACGTCTCTGCTTCGTCCCCTCTGCAGTTCCTGCCCTGGCTGAGCTCTGCCACCTCTGTTCCCACAAGGCTTTGTGTAGGTCGCACCTGCTCTGCCCCAGGGGAAGAATCAGGGCTGGTCGCGGAAGTCTCTTTGCCAACAGTTATTCTGAGGATAGACTGACTTCAACCTGGTCCGTAAGCAAAATGGATTTCTGCTGCGGGCTCCTGGGGAGGTTTTCTTTCCTGAGAAGAGGCATGTGAGGAGAAAGCCCGTTCTCTCTTAACCACCTTTGTTTTGGCTCAGCACGCTGGAAGTAGGATGTGACGCTTGGTGCTGTAGTAGCCATCTTGTGACCATGAGGAAAGACAGCACCAAATCAATGAGATCTGGAAGGAGCCCGGACCATTTCCAGTGGTTTGCTGTTGTTTAGGTATTTTAAAAATTCTGAAAATTTAAACTATGCACTGAGTCAGCATTGCTAATCTAACAAAGTGACCTGCACTTGCTCAGAAAGTGTTCTTGTATACCTGCCTAATCCTCAAGAGAAGAAAGAAAGTACCGACCAAGAAGGCACAAGCTTCTGTTGCAGGATGATTTTGAAAGTGACGGAATAACTCAGCAGTGGCATTTCCGAGGGCTCCTGGGACACACTGGAAGTGCTTCCTGTGGAAAAAACTGCTTCTCATTATCATTAGAGACAGTGTCGTTCCACACACAGAGTCTTCTCTGAATACTACGTCCCCACCAGCGTGGAATGAAAAGGAGCACTTTTTAATATTTTTATAAATTTTATCCTCTATTTTATTTGCTTATTGAATGGTTACTTACACTTAATACTTACCTCTATGAACTTACAGTTCACTTCATATTTTGTAACGTTTATAAATTATTAAAATTTTTTTTTAACGTTTATTTTTGAGACAGAGAGAGACAGAGCATGAACGGGGGAGGGTCAGAGAGAGAGGGAGACATAGAATCCAAAGCAGGCTCCAGGCTCTGAGCCGTCAGCACAGAGTCCGACGTGGGGCTCGAACTCACGGACCGTGAAATCATGACCTGAGCTGAAGTCGGCCGCTTAACCGACTGAGCCACCCAGGTGCCCCTATAAATTATTTCAAATGCATTGGATATTAAGTTGCCCTGATATTTTTGTCATATGAATTGTGAACAATTTTTAGTAAAAATACTGTTTTCATGTAAATACTGAAGTGCCTGCCAGTATTGTTATTTTTTTCTGGTATCGCCATCAGTAATCTTTGTTAAACTTTTTCTGAATATCCTCCGGGTCGTGAGGGCCTTTTTGAAACGTGATATAGACATTAGTCATGTGGTGTCCTTACACGTATGGTGGGCGGAGTAATGGCCCCCAACAAAGTCCACGTCCTAACCCCGGAAGCGGGGAGCGTGCTAGGTTTTATGGCACAGGGGAATTGAAGCTGCGAATGGACCTAAGGTGGATAGTCGGTGACCTTGAGGTGCTGGCCTTGGACGTGGGGGGAGGGGCCCTGGGTTCGGGAAAGGGGGTGCCTCTAGAGGCCGGGTTCTGCTCGGAGCGCCCACAAAGGGGTGCACCCCGCTGAGCCCCCGTCTTAGTCCAGTGAGACCCCGTCAGACTCGTGAGCTGCGGAACCGTGAGGGGGCGAGTGTGTGCCATCGGTAACTCTGCTCACGATGACTGGTCCCAGCAGCAGCAGAACACTTGGGTGCCATGTTCTGGAATTACCTACCTGTTTTCACTCACACAGAAAGCCTGGCTGGAGGCCTGCTGGTCCCTTTCCTGATGACAGTAGGAATTCCGCGTCTTTTGGGTACTGATCCTTTGTCGTCTGCGTGTGTTTTCCATCTCTGTGAGGTGTCTCCATGCGCCTTTCTCGTGCACGGACGTTCATGATTATACTGGATTCCAAAGACGGGTTGTTTAGTTGTTGTGTTTGTGTCGTTTCACAAATCTCTACCTCGTTCAGGAGCAGAAAATACAAAACATCAGCTCCAGGTAGGTGACAGGTGTTGGTGTTAAAAAGCAAACTTTTAAACTTTCAATAGGGAGAAGGCAAGTGATTATTTTTTCTGTTCCTGGCCCTGTTCCATCCCAGCCCCGCCCAGGCTGAGACTTGGAGCCAGGCCCGGACATCTGCAGGCTCGCCCTCTGGCCTCCCCCAGCCACCAGGGACTGTGCAACCCCCCCACCCCCGCCATTCCAGGATCCCGGAATTTGGTAAACAGCACTCCCAAGGTGCTCCCTACCCCATGGGGAGAGAGAGATCTCCATCCAGAACCCTGGCATTGGTTCCCACAATGTCCCCCACCTTCAGGCAGGACACTGGTCCCAGGACACTGAGAGGTACCAGGACCTCTCCCGGGGAGTCCTGGGGGGTCCTCAACCTGCAGGACCACAGCACACAAAAGGGCTTTGCTTAGGGATGACCTCCTCCTGTGCACAAGGAAATCCAACCGATGGGGAGTCTGACCTCAGCCCTCCCCACTCTCCAGGCCCCTCCCCTGGAATCCCAGCACAGTGCCTCAGGTGGGCAGGTCTGGGGTCTGGGAAGCTCGGTGGGGTTTTGAGGCCTTCTGGGCAGGGGGTGGTCCATGCCTGGGTCTCCCCGTTCCCCAGCCCCTTGCTGCTACAGCCTAATGAGGGACGAAGGGCTGGGGGGACCCCTCAGCTTAAGTGTGGGCTCCCTCCCCAAACTTGCAGACTCACTGCCCAGGCTGGGCCTCTTCAGCACCTTCTATTTGGCTCCAGTCCACAGAGGGGAAACTGAGGCAGGGATCAGCTGCTGTCCACGGGCCTCCCTGGTCTGACCCATCACGACCCAGGTGCACATTTGGGCTCACTGCCTTCCAGGAAGCCGGTGTCCCTGTGTACCATTGAGGATATCCTCAGCTGCGTCGTGCGGGCCTCGAAAGGTCCCGGGAGACCCCGGGGGGACACGCTCTGCAGAAGCAGCACAGAAGGTCACCGACCCACTGACCACTTTCTCTGGTGGCCTGCATTTCAGAGCCAGGGGGCTCAGCCCAGGCCTCACCCGGGATGAGGTGGGTGGAGGCCCCAAAGCCCCGAGGGGCAAGAGCCAGGAAGGCTGCTGCGCCCACACCAAACTGCTCAGCGGGCCTAGGTTTTAAGAGCAAATACGCAACGGCACAAATGAACATCTAATTCGAACAGCACACAGGCGGGTTCTTTCCCTCTCGCACATCTCTGCAGGTGTGAATGCAGCGCACGCCCCTCGCTTGCCCTTGGCTTCTTTGGAAAGCGTGCTCTTTCGTCCTGCACTCGTGCAGTGCACACACCTAGCATCTGTACGTTATAACTTCAGAACGGAAGCAATTATACAATTACCAAAACTAATAAAAGCTTAAAAACACTCCAGAAATCAACAGAGGAAATACTGACGCTTTACTTATTTGAAAGCAAAATAGCCTTGTTGGCCGGCAAAAGTTCCTCTGTCAAAAGGGAAGAGCCCTTGCAGAGACCATAAGTGCAGCCCTCCCCCCACCAACATTCCGACTTTATCCCACAAGATAAAGCGGGTCAGTGATTCTCTCCAATTTACACGCACTTAAAATTCTTTAGCTTCTTCAGCGGGAAACTCCTTTCGACACACCCTATGTGGGGCCAGGCTCGGCCCCCCCCCCACCCCACGCCCCAACCCGCCCCAGCCACACCCGGTGTGGGCCAGAGTGCATGCAACTGGTTCACCTTTTAATTACAATCTTGAAATAAAAGTGACAGGATGTTTTGTGACCTTTTTATTGTGTTAACATGCTCAGAGTGAACTGACCCCTAGGCCCTGAAATAACAACAAAAATATATTGGTTAGATACTATAATTCTGGTGCCTGAAATAAAGACAAATAGAAAACTATATTAAAACATTAAAAAGTTAAAAATTTTCATTAAAGGTATTTACATGTGTATTCTGATGCCAAATTTATAGACACATTTGTTTTAAATTAAAATATTTTGAAATATGAAAATAAGAGAAATAAATATCCACAACATATTCATAGTGAAAATTATTAATTCCTGTTCCAAATTTACATTTTTATTTATAAATGGCCAAGGGATCCTACACTTCCTTCAGAATTGCCTGTCCTTTATTTTCAGTTCCTTAATAGCCTCTAACTCTGTGGAGCTTTTTGTAGCCGCTAGGCAGGGCTCATTTTGACAGAAACGCCTGCTCCTTCTGTAACCAGCAAGGCTAACCGGTCTTGAACGCATCCAACTGTGTCAATCACTAAAGTGAAATATTTTTACGAATCTTTTTAAAGTTACGATATATGGAAAATACTACATACATGTTTTTTGCGAGTGTTGATTAAGAGGGAAGAGAATGGCTCCTCGATTAGCGTTTCTCATCACTGCTCGTGTTACGGAGCGGCTCGCCTGTAGGAGGAGGGACCAGGTCGTGGCCGCGGTCTGTGAAGCCAGGAGGGGTCGCGTCACAGTTCCCTCGGCATCTGTGTTCTGCTCTGTCTGATGAAGGTTTACGTTCTTTCTCCCCACTACTTATTTCTTAATTGAATTATTTTTTGCAAAGGTAGTTCTCTTAGTCCTATTCTTGCTGTATTTTGAGTCAACCATATGAGAAAGTGTTAGTTCACCCAGAACGGAGAGTGGTTAGTGCAAACTCGCGGTCACTAACACACTCAGGGGACGCGCTGCTCCAATGGCTATGAGGGGTTTTCTGAAACGTGTTTTCTTTCACGTGGCGGGGAAGTAAACAGGTGTATATGCTGATGACGTGGTACAAATCCCACCCATTTCTCAGCGGCACCCCGAAGGCCTGCTGTCTACTTGCCTACCACGCGGGAGAACGGAAGCATGCTGGGCCGCGGGCGGGGTGGGAAGGGCCGGCCTCCCTGGGTCTCTGGGCGCCCAGCAGGCAGTGGGAGCGCAGGCCGACACAAGGGAGATGGGACGCTTCCCAGCAGGTTTCAGACACACCCTGGCTTTGCCCTGCGGCCACCTGGACACGAAGCCCGGGAACCGCTTCTGTGGGACACGAGGGCTGGTCTCTTCATTTTAAGCCATGTTGAGGTTTGAAGTGTCATGGAGCGTGTTTGAGACAAATGAACTTAGGGCTCCGATTCGTAGATCTGTGAGAGGCAGGACAGGCCCAAAGCAGACACCCGAGCCTGCTGGTCCGCGCTGAAGGCTCGTTCGCGCGTGTTAACCAAGTGCGGCTGCTCCCCTCGCCTGCTCAAGGCTTTGAGAGAGGGCTGTTCTGACCGACATGTGTTCAGGGCGCAGGACAATCGGTGGAGAGGCGGGTCCTAACTCTGTTCTAGAACCACAGGTGTGGTTCTAGAAGGAAGGAGCTGGAAGCACCGGGAGGAGAGCCCTGATGGGAGCCACAGGGCGGCAGGCTCGGCTCCCAGGGGCTGCAGCTTGGGGTCGGGGGGGACCCAGCACTCCGCACGGTGGCAGGGGTGGGGGTCGGGGGGGGGGGGCCTAGCGGGGCAGGTGCTGCAGGGGGACCCATGCGTGGCGACCGCAGGTTCGTCTTTCCCTCTCGTGACAGCGGGAGGTGCGGGGTCCGCACACAGTGGGGAGGTGCGCTGGGCGGGGGCCGGCGCCCGCCAAGATCCGCGCGGCCCAGTGAGCCAAAGCCCTGCGGAAATTCTGCCACGTGAGAGAGAGACCGACGTGCACGAGGTTTACAGCGAAGCCTTTATGGAAACCACTCCAAGCGCTTGAGGAGAGGGCGCTCTGCTCGAGGACACCCGTAACCTGCTCACCCGACCCGGACAGGGAGGTCGGTCCCCTTCAAATGGAACGGCTGCTCTTCTGGCGACGGCGGCCTCGGAGGCCAGAAGCCTGGTGGCTTCAAACCACGGTGAGCTTGGTCTGAGCCCCGGACGCAGGCCTTGCGTCAGCCCTCACAAGGAGCGGCAGGTGAGGACAGCAGGGCCACGAGCGGAGGGACGGCGGGGGCGGAGCACAGGGTCGCCACGTCCAAAGGCGGATCTTAGGAGAGATGGTTCGCAATCAAGAAACTCGCTCGGTCCCCCGTGGGGACGAAGGAGACAGAATGTGGGTCACGTCACCGCTTTGTGTACGTTCTGCCGGAGCTTTTGTTCAGTCCCTTTGGGGTAGGGATCTTGCTTCCGACCTTGGATGCAGAGGTCCCTGATTTGGTCGTGGCTGGGCCTTTACCTGCTGGACACACAACACACAGGCCCCGTGTCAGCAGGGAGGCTAACACACCAACAGAGCGCCAAGCCACAGTGAGGGCATGGCGGCCAGGTGTCGTCAGGCCCTGGGGAGAAGCAGAGCGCCAGCGGGGTCTGCAGGGGGCAGCACAGCGGCCACTGGGTCCACAGGTGGCCCGGCTGAGCGGGGCACGTGTGGGAGCTGGCTGCCGGGCTGAGGAGCAGGGCTCGTGCGTCCCCAACGGGCTCAGAGGAGACGCCTGGCCCGAGGGCGGGAAGAAAGAGAACTTGCTCATTTGCCCGGGTGTCGGCTGTAGAGACTCAGCTCCAGAAACGAAGAAAACGAGCAGCCACGCGACTACAGCTTCGCTTCCAGGCTGAGTCGCCCCGGGCAGGCGCCCCCTCCAGGTGCCCATATTCCCTCCGTTATGAGAGAGGTGGCAGGGTGCGGGGTGGGGGGGGGGGGGCGTCAGCCACACTCAGCCCTCGCCGGGTATCTGGCAGGTGGAGCCCAGAGCCCACATCCCGTCACACTCGTTTTTATTACTCTCTCACTTATTAACGCCCCTGAAGTAAGAACGTCCGTCCAACGGTTTTTCGTCAGGAAGAATTTTCTAACGAAAAACGTCCTGCTTTCCTGTCGGCGTTCTCAACCTAACACAAAGTAGCTGCAATTACAATTTATGAGGCAGGGAGCGGAGATGTCTGTGTCTGCTATATCCGTCTGTTTCCGAGCGCTCTGCTTTGGCGATGCAGAGCCAGGAGCAGGGGCGTGCGCCCGAAGGACGCGGAGGGAGCCCTGAGGCAAGAGCGTGGTGCTGACGACAAGAGGTCTGGGCACACATCAGCCTACTCGCTAAGGGAGGGAAGCACGTCCGTGTGACCCCAGAGGTGCGGGGGCCCCGCCACGCGGCACCCACGTGCAGCAAGGCCCCGGACCTCACCTGGCGGCAGAGCCTTGTGCAGCACGTGCGTCTTGCGCAGGTTCATCGTGCAGCCGGCGGGGCCCATGAGGTGAGCCTTCCACGCCTGGAACAAAAGAGGAGGCACACGCCGCGTCAACCAGGCGACCGAGAGGGAGCAGATGAGCTGAGCTCCTGTCAGAGCTGAAACCAGAGGCGGCCGCATCTCACATCCTGGCGCGGCACACGGAGCCCCTCGGTCCTCATCACCTCCGAGCACGGCGCGCTCGGACTGTTGTCACATAAGCACGTGCACGTGTGTGGATTCGGGGAGTACACGGGGCAGGGTGACCTCCAGGAGCGGGCAGTGGCCCCTGGCTGCCAGCCGGCAGAAAACAGGGACCCCGGTCCTGTAGTGACAGAAGAATTCTGCCGGCACTGGGGGAGCTCGGGAGACCCCCTCCCCCCCCAGCCGGGCCCATGGATGAGAACGCGGCCCAGTCGACGTGTCACTGTGGCCTGGTGACTCCTGGAGCAGAGGACCCGTTCAGTTGTGCCCACGACTCCTGCCCCACAGAAACTGACATCATAGAAGGATGTTTGAGCCGCCAAGTGTGTGGTGACTGGCTGCAGGCATGGACCGCTGAACCGAGAGCAAGCAGAGAAGTCCGAGAGGCCCGCTGACGGCTTTGGAGCCGCAAGCTGTCGGACGCCAGGGGACACAACTGCCAGGAGGAGAGGGGCTGAGGTCCGCATCGCACGGAGCAGGAGATGACAGCAGCCACACGCAGGGACCGGGTGTCCCGTGACAGCTAGTGTCACGGTAGAAATCAGACCCCGGACACAAAGCCTGAGTTTCACACGCGAACGGAGAGAAGGCGTGTGCACGTGAGGACTACTTACACGACTTTTAAAAGGGAAAACCGCTAAAAACGGCCCTGTTAGGAAGGAGGGGTGGTGGGCAGGGGCAGGCACTGCAGCTGCTCTCTGTTCTTCTGTGCATATGTCCCATTTTACAGACTTCAGAACTAGTCGAGTGCTTTATATAATTACAGGACTTAATTTTACCCCCCCCCCCCCCCAAAAACCAAATACACAATAAAGCAAGTGACCGCAAACGCACTGTGGCCGTGAAACAGCTCGTGGACCCCCCACCGCCAGGGGACACGGAAAGGATGTGAACAGGGACTCACGGCCCCGAGTTTGGGCACTGCTGCCAGGCACGTGCTGCGTGTGGGGTCGCGCAGTGCGCGTGCACGACGGGCGGCAGGCGGGTCTGGCATCTCCGGGGCTCTGAGAACCCAACCCTTGGGCTGGGGAAAGGGGACACCGGGAGACACAGGATGCGTCGGAAATGTTCGGCTGAACTCACGAGGTGGTCATGTCAGCATTTTCACACGGCTCCATCCACCGGGAAGGCCAGCGACAGTGACCAACTCGGTGGCTGTGAGCACGGGAGACACCGATGCTGTTCTAAAATATCCATTTCCACCGGAGGGAGCCCAGGTCCGGGGCCGGCCTGGGCAGGGTCAGCATGGAGCGGGCAGAGTGTGACAACAGCCGGGGGGTGCCGAGAACACCGGGGTCCGAACAACAAGGCCAGGAGCCCGTCTGAGAGGCCGCGCTGGCCACAGACCAGGCGACTCAGGCCTCAGAGAGGCTGCAGGACACCGGTTGAGTCTGCGTGTTTATGACACTAAGGGACACGCTGGTGAGCGGCTTGCTCCTGTGCAGCCCGTGGACCATGTGGGAGGCACACACGTTCTCGCCTGCGGGCGACTGCAGGGCAGAGGGAGGAACGCTTCTCTCGGAAGCAGCGGCCCAGCTGACGACTGCAGGGTGGCAGGCTGGCCTGTGTGGACCTGACGGTCCCTGACGGTCGTGGGATGTGCCCGGTCACGGAAGGGCGGGCCACTGGCTAAGAAGTGGCTGCGGGCAAGTCTGAGGTTTAAACGGACCCGGCCTACAGAGCCAACTGCGATTCACAGGAACCGGGCGGGAACGACCTCTTAACGGTGCCGGGAGGGAGGCCATCCGCAAACTCAGCCCACGGGAAACCCAGCCCACGGGAAACCCTGCCAGGCAGACCGCTTCTCACCAAACTCTAAAACAGAGCACACGGAGGAGGCTACTTAGAAACACATCCAGCAGTCTCCGCGTGCGGCCTCCGCGGGGGTCGGGACACTGACCCCGAGGGGAGGCTGGGGGACGCTCTCGAGAGCGCCTCCACGAGCACTGTTTCCGGAGCCCCACGGCAGAGCCATTTCCAGAGGAAGCGACGTGCCGTCTGGCTGCACCCCAGCGTGGCCTGGGCAGGGAGCCGCAGCTGGGTGCAGATGGGGCAGGGGTGGCTGTGAGCCCACGGCCACGCGAGCTGGCGATGGGGCGTGAGGGGCGCCTGCGGGCCCCTCTGCTCTGCCGCGCACTGTGTTGTGTATCTGACGTTTTCTGAGAGAGGGACGACGGGCCTGGGATGACGGCATGGGCACAGGGCCGTCTGCTACGTGCTCTCGGAGGTCGAGGGCAAGCTACAGAGCACGGCTGAGGGCGAGCTACAGAGCACGGCTGGGTCTGAGCCGTCTCGTGGGCACATCCCAGACGGCTGGGGCAGGGAGAGCCCGCGACGGGACCCGTGGGGAACTGCAGGTGCAGCGGCTAAGGGGGCTGGAGCGGAAGCGGTGGAGCCAGAGGCAGGTCCCCAGGACCGCCCTGCCTGGCACGTGGAGGACATCGCCACTGTCGTGTCAGCTGAACCACCGACACGAGTCTCAGACCTGCTCTGGTCAGAGCAGGGGGCCCAGGGAGGAGGGGGGCGGGAACCGGAAGCCAGAGTCGCCGGCGCCGGGAAAGGGAGGAGAGCTGGCAGTCGTCTGCGAGGTAGAACCCCCCAACTGCACTGGGCTGGACGGCAGTAATGAGAAGAGACCCGCACGTCTGGCCCAGACGCCACTCAGGGCCCCAGCGCACAGAGGGGTGCCGCGCCTAGACAGAGGCGAAAGCCCCTCGCGCTCGCCCACCCAGAGCTGAGGCCCCCCGCAGAGGGTCCAGGCGCTACGGGAGGGAGAACTCACGGGAGAAGGCAGGTGACAGAGTGTCAGGCGGACCTGAAGCGGGACCGGGGTGCTCCCCGAACACTCACGGTCCCCCACCCGCGGCCCAGCCCCGACAGCCTCGTCGCCGGCTCAGCCCCGGGTAGGGTCACGCTCGAGTTAGGTCCTCACCTCCTCCCCCGGTGAGAAGTTCTCGTGGCACAGAGGACAGCGGTTTGCCAGCTTCTCCGGTTTGGCGGCTAAAACGGCATCAGCAGGACAAGGCTCAGCTCCTCCCGAGACCTGAGCCAGGAGCTATAGACGCGGGGTGGGCCAGCCCTCCACGCGGGGCCTCCCCAGGCAGGGCCCGGGGGCACAGCGGGCACCGAGGGGTCTGGGCGGGGGCCGAGCGGGCACTCACGATTACAGTCCTTTGCTTTTATGTGTCTGGGCAGCTCTTCCTTCAGAACAGCCTCGTTGCAGCGGTAACACTTTCCAAACCCGTCTTTCTTGTCGCATTCTGTCAGCAGGTGCTCCGTCAGGCTGGAGATCTCGACCACCTGCATCCGGAAATGCAGAAGGAAGCAGGGTGCTGAGCGCACGGGGCGCGTGCGGCCCCACCTTGCACGTGTTCCCCAGGGCCGGAACACGCACAGCTCTTCTCTCACTTGGTCCTGACCCCGCCGGCCCCAGGGGGCTTCCTCGGGCGCTCGCTATACTCTGCTGAAGACCCCGTGCCCCCCGTGTGTCCCTCCTCGTGTTATAGTGGTAGTGCACAGAGGACACTGCCAAGGGGGGGTGGGACGGAGGAGCAACGGCTAACCCCCGCAGCACACGCAGGAAGCCGCGGAACAGCTTAGCCGTGTGGCCTCTGGTTCAAATCCCGCCTCCCTGTTGCTTGTAAGAATGTGCAGAGATGGGGTCACAAAAAGACTGTTAGGAGAGTCTCTCACCACCCAGGCACATTCAGCAGGAGTGACCACTATGCATGGACTCATACACCTGCTGGGAATCCAGCCAACACGGGCTGGGAGTTGGGGGGAGGCTAGAAGTCTGCACTGCCAGGCTGTGGGGGGTGGGGGGGGGGGCTCTGTCTACTTGAGAGCTGCTGTGTAGCCTGCAAGAGCCCCAAGGTAGAGGCCAGAAGTTCATTCTCCTCCTTTATTAAAAGGAAGGCCTTACTGCATCAGAGGAGACCTGCAAATCCGGGGGTGGGAGTTTTCTTAAAACAAGATACACAACGCGTAAACCACGGGCAAGACGAACAAGGTGGACAGCGTTTAAACTTAAAAGACACGCTGGGGTGACAAACAGGCCAGACCCCAAGCGGGAGAGGGCAACTATGGCACCTGGGGCTGGCCGAGGACTCCGGTCCGTGCACCTGAAGCATGACTACAGATCAGTAAAGCGGGACCGGCAACGCGATTCAGAACGTGAGCAAGAGACTGGAAGCTATTTTATACAAGAGGGCACTCGGGTGGCCGAGAGACGGATGGACAGGGGCCGCACCTCACTGTGGGCAGGAACCACGGAGCTGGCGAGGATGTGGCACGGCCCCCCACGCCCTTAAGACCCCTCCGGAGCACGGCCTGAGTCAGCCCCGCAGCCCAGCGCTGGCTCGCCCAGCCACTCCGCCCCCGGGGGTGCACCCAGAAAGGCGCGTTTGCAGGCGCCCTGGGAGCGGATACAAGAATGTCTGTGGCAGCGTTACTCGTGATAGGCTCTAACCGGACGCAACCTGAGTTCCAAAAACAGTAGGATGGAGGGATGAATCGTGCACTGCTCAAACAACGGAACACTATAAAGCTGGAAGACCAACCTGACATAAAGTAGGTACATTTTGTAGGGTTCTATCACGTAAACCCGAAACGCAAGCAACACTAACTTGTGGTGTCAGAAATCAGGATGGTGGGGTGACTCAGGGCGGGGGGAGGTGGTGCACTTTGAGGGGCCTGGGTGCTGGGGACACGGGTGTGTTATTTTGTGGGGGCCCCGCGGGCTCTCACACTCATGGCTTTGCGGACGGGCACCTCCTGTCACGTGCTTCGCAGATGCCGCGTTCTCTGCAGACGGAGGGGCTGCGACGACCCTGCACTGACTGGGTCATTCGCCACCACTGTCCCAGCGGCATTTGCGCACTTTGCGTCCGTATCACATTTCAGTCATTCTTGCAACACGTCAAACGTTTTCACTGTCGTACGTGTGACGGTGACCTGTGATCGGCGAATAGGACTTTGCCAGAAGCCCAAATGCTGGCCAGCGTTTTTTAGTACGTGTGTGACGCACGCACGTCCTTTTTTAGGTGCGGCTCATACGCTGGACAGACCACAGGCCACAGCACACGTAGCTTCCCCGCGCCCTGGGAAGCCACGAAGGTCACGTGACTCGCTTTCTTGCGCCCCGTGTGTTCCCGGGGTGGTCCGGAATGGAACCCCGCCGCTGAGGTGCGCCTGCACGTTTACGTACGTGGGACACGGCTCACTTAAAATAGCGGAAAACGTAAGAAAACGGGGTGACAGCCATCCAGCCACCTTCCCCGCGACTTCTCCCCGGGGAGCGCTACACGCGGGGCGGGTCTGTGAGGGGCCGTGGAGGGGCCGCGTGCGGCCGGGCGCCTGACCTGCCTGCAGCAGGCGCATCTTGTCAGCATGAGGCAGCGCTTCCAGTAGTGGAGGTCCAGGCCCTCCTCCGTGAAGGACTCACTCCTCTCCCCACAGAAGATACATAAACTGAAACGAGACAGCAGCGAGAGATGAGGCGCGGAGGGGCCTGGACGCACGCGCGCCCTCGCCTTCCCTGGGCGGCCCCGCTGCCCTGGCCGGAGGCTCCGGCGGTGGGGGGGGGGGGGGGGGAGGGGGGGGGCGCGGCCCACTCGTTTGACACAAGTCGGCTTCGGGTCCCACAAGTTCTAACCCACCGGCACAATCAGGCAGAAACTAACTCGCATCGGAAAAAAAGGCAAAGACGTTCTACTGAAATTCCTTGCACATGCGCTGTGGCGGTGGCACAGGGGACGTGCTTCGCTGTTGTCACATCTGGTACCTTTAACAGCCCTCTGACAATCGGCCGCCAAGCAGTGTTGGGTAAAGTGCGGGGAAACCGGACACACCCAGAGTTAAGCCCGTCAGCGTGGAGGGCAATTTTCCAACTTGTACAAATGAGCGACGCGAGCCTATCAGCCCACAGGCTCGCAGTGCGCTGGGGCGAAAATATCTACTGAGTCGCGTTTTATGTGGCCGGTCCCTTCCATCTCTATACACCGGGCTGAGGATGACCCCACGCACTTATCTAAGTAGTGAGCGGCTGGGACTTCTGGGGCAGGACGTGCGGCTGCCTTCCCTCCTTCCGTGTCTGAAATGAGAAAGAAAAATGGAAAAAAAAAAAAAAAGGTTATTTTTTAAAATGACCTTTTGTAGGAATTATTTTCAAAGTTTTAGTAACCAGTTTGGTGTGAAATACACTTAAAAGCACGTGAGTTAACAAAGGTCGTACAATGTCCCGCCCTCCAGTATTTGCTGAATGGCCGAGGGGACCGAGCACCTACCCTGACTGTCTGCCTCCAGCACAGGGCCTGCCGTCGTCTCCTAAGACACAAGAGCAGAAAGGTCAGGGACAAATGGCTGCACAGTCTGTCCAGGGTGTTTTGACCCTGAAAGCAAATTCTTCTGTTTTCAGACTCTCTTTTTTCTTTTTTTTTTTAACGTTTATTAATTTTTGAGACAGAGAGAGACAGAGCATGAGCAGGGGAGGGGCAGAGAGAGGGAGACACAGAATCGGAAGCAGGCTCCAGGCTCGGAGCTGTCAGCACAGAGCCCGACGCGGGGCCTGAACCCACAAACCGCGAGATCATGCCCTGAGCCCAAGTCAGATGCTCAACTGACTGAGCCCGCAAGGCGGCCCTATTTTTAGACTTTCTACCAACAAGTAACACAGCTCTGTGAGCTCCCAACGCCCAAATACGTGCCTTCCCCTCTCAAGTCCCTGCCTCAGGCTCCTGTCCCTGCTGCCGCTCCCCTGCCCTCGCCGCTCCCCTGCCCCCCGCTGGCTCTTCAGCAGCTCACCATGGTACTGTGAGCTCTGGGCAGCACGTGACCGTTGCCCTGCCCTGTGGATGCCCAGGGTGCCCCTCAAACGCCATTTCCTCAGCCGTCTCCCCTTTCCTAGCTGCTCATGCTAGGGGCGCCCTCTCCGGCCCCCCAGCTCGCCGCCCCCCCCCGTGTGGATGAGCAAGCGTTCAGCCTTCTCTCCCTGGGGGTCCCAGGCCCCGGCTTCTCCTGACCAGGCCTAGCAGCTGCCCCGCCCACCCTGCTGTGGACGAGGCTCCAGTGCCCCAGGTGCAAACTGGGCCACAAACCGGGAGATCTGGGCTTCTCCCTCTCCCCCCACGCGACCTCCACGAGCCCACCGGCGAATCGTAGGCTGCACTTCACGCACACACAGGCCACCCTCCTAGCTTCTGCCCGCACGGTCCTCTCTCCAGGCCGGGGGCACTACTCAGGAGTCCTCCTTCGTGAAGGCTGGTGGCCCCGTGAAGGCCTCGGAGAGCAGATTTACTCTTGCTTGAAACCCTCAGACAGCTTCCTGAGTCACTCAGCTGTCCACTCAGCTCGTTATCTTCGGTGCCCTGTGGGCCAGCCACCCGGCTCCGGCCGCCCCTGAGGGCCCCTGGTGCTCAGGCTCGGGCTCTGGCCTCCCGTCGCCAGGCGTTTCCCAAGACAAGCTCCACGAGAGGCCCCCCGGAGCAAGGCGCCAGGCGGCAGTCCCTCCTCCGAAGCCGCTCCTCTGCTCTCCTCTGCGGTCCCCCACTCTCTCTCACAAGCTCCCTGAGTATCTGGATTGCTGTCGGATGCCACCGAGAGAGGACAGGGTCCCTGGGGATGGGGACTTTTGTCTGTTCTGCTCTCTGGCACACACCGTCCCCAGCCCACTGGCGGACCCAAGGGATGAAGGTCAGTCAGAGCAGCACTGTTCGTGGCAGGGACGCTGCTGGGCACCACGCCCTGGAACCTTCTCTCCCGCACAGCTGACACTTCATGCTCCTCCGTGGCTACTGCCCACCCCCTCTCCCCCTTTCTTTCTTTTAGAGAGACGTTCTTTCTACTCAAGGAACCGAATTACAAAATCAGTGGCATGCAGCTGGTGTTTATATCCCCCAAGCACCTCCTGACCCCCCCGCGGACGATGTCCCCCCGAGGCGGAGGACCCGGGGCTCCCTGAGGTGGAACGTCTACCTGAACCCCCCCTTTTTAGTGCACGGGAATCACATCTTCACATTCAGCCATATTTTCCTCCTTTGCCCCTGAAGGAGGCCGGGAGCTCCGGAGAGGAAATGTCCTTGTACCAGGACCGTTTAGCCCAGAAGTTTCCTCTCTAGGAAACCTCCCCCCAGGCGGCCGTTTTTAGACTTCAGCGGCTACCAGCCGCTCGTGCCACCGCCTGGGAGGTGAAGAGTGGGGACCCAGAATCTAACGCAGAGCAGCTAGTGGGAGGTCCCTTTATTCACCCCCAGACTAGTTTTAGAAGCACTCGCAGCAGAGAACACACACAGCCACCCGCCCGAGGCCACAGAAAGTCACGCGAGCCTGCCATGCGTCTGTCTGGGGGGCCGACACTCGGCGACCGGGGAAGGATGTGCTGACCTTGCCATGCTGGACTCCGGCCTGAATTTCGGAGAGCACTGCCAACTGCCCTTGTAAAGCTTTAATTTCTTCTTTCTTTCGTTTTTCCGCTTCTTCTGTAGCCGCTTTTTTCTGTGCCTGATATGAAAATTATTTTTTCGTTAGAACAGCTTTTTAGGATGGTCTTCGAAATTGGGAGGGAATTACGGCATATCAATTACATCTCTTATATGTTAGAACGGTCGCTGACAATGTAACGAGGGTTCAAAGTAAATTCGCCAGATCAGCCTGAAAACATTTACTGGCAGATAAAATCGCCAATGTTCTCCCAGCTGTCGTTGCTCCAAAACTGCGGGTCTCACAGGCAGCAAGAGCAAAGGCCTGCACCTGAGCTCCGAGTGCTGGTTTCCTCTACGTGCAGCTCCTCTGTCACTCTAGTTGGGGACCAAATAACCCCTTCGGTACAGGATCAGATCACAGCTTCACACAAACTAACATACCTTCGTGTCAGCATCTGTTGGTCTGCCGTCTATTTTAGCAAATCCGTCAAAAATTGTTTTATAGAGAACGTTCTTGCGCGTGGTGTTGTCGTCTGGAGGGAGGTACTCTAGAATAAAAGCCCGGTGCTGTTTATACATGTCCAAAATAATTCTAACCGCTGTCTCTCGAACCTCATACACTCTGTGCTCCAGGGCACTCACTGAAAACTAAAAATAAAGTTGGGAGGGGTTCTTGTGGTTACTGATTCTTACAATAACAGTATTTTTTCCAGCATAAAATAAAGGCACATGACGAGAATTCGAAAAACAGACCACCACCCACACGATTCCATTATGACAGAGAGTTTCTCACCGTGTGTGTCTCACACACGCGATTGAACTCTGGTCGTATACATAACTTTGTTTTGCTCTTTTCCACTTAACATACCAACAAGCATTTGTTTAGGTTACAACCTTCCATAAACTTCGCATTAAACATTACAAAATATTCCAATCACGGAGGAGAGCAAAGGTGATAAGCTTTACACGTCCACCATCCACATCACCAAACTGTAATTCTGCCGTGTCTGTGTGGGACCTCTGTCTTTCAGAAGCAAGGCGCCGCGGTGATGGCGAGAGTCCCCCGTGGAAGCCTCCTGGGCCCGCTGTCCTCCCGTGCTCCTCGGAGGCGTGGCTCTCCCGAGGCAGGCCTGCACGCTCCTTCCCGTCCGCTAGTCCACTAGCATCAGTGTGCGCGTACCATGGTGTGTTTAATGTTTTAAACAGCATCCTGCGCTTATCTGTCTGGAGCTTTCTTTCCCTGCTCGACACTCCTCTGTCAAGGACGCCCATCTGTTTGGGCCGCAGGCGCTGTCACGGGGACCTGTGGTGACACGTTCACCCCATCGCAGACTGGTGTTGCCGCGACAGTGGACCGACACCTCCCCGTGGTGGTCTGGGCGCCAGGCTGCTCACTTCCCACGGCGTCAGCCTGGCCACGGGCTCTTTGGTTTTACCCCAGAGCCTGCCTGCCCCCCACCGCCCCCCGGAGCGGCTCGCCCCCAGGTCTCCTCCCTCCCCCACTCTCTTGTACTCCCTCCCTGACAGCTCCCCAACCCCACTGGGGCTCCGGTCCATTCCTGCACCCACCACTGTCTCCTCCTGTCACCTCCCTCCAGCCGTCCCTGCCCTGGGCGTCCAGCCTGGACAGTGCGGTCCATCGCTAGGTCACTTCCAGCGTTCATGCACACCCTTAGAGTCTGGGACCCCGTCTTCTCCTGCGTAGTCGTGGGCAGACTTGAGGCACGTGCTGACTGGCCACCCCAGGTGTCACGGGGACCCCAGTGCGCAGGGCACCGGCTGTGGCATTTCCAGTCACTTCACCTTCTCAGACGTCCAGGGGGCGTTTCATATTCCTTCTTGTCTCTTGAACCTCTGCCATCGGGTCTGGCTTCCGTGAAGCCCATGTGTTCCCTGCTCCACACGCAGCCAGCCCACTGGGTCTTTACCAGAGCCACTCGGGACTTCGCTCCTGCGGTAACTGACCCCTCCTTCCCACTTCTGTTCATTTCTTTCTTCTTTTCCTTCCATCAGGGTCACTCCTTCCAGCATTCAGACGGACCCGAATGTGGCTACGGGCTCGACAGGCCAGCCTCCTTCTTCAGTGCACACAGCCGTGGCACCCTTCCCAGGTCCTGTGTGTGTGGGCCACTGCGGTCACAGGAAGTGTGCCGGGAGCAGCCTGGCCCATAAGGACATCCTCACCACCCTCTAGTCGCTTCCTTCATTCAGTGACCTCCCAAGTTGTGTGTGAAAGCTGGTGGTGGCGACCCAGGAGGAAGCGGCGGCCCTGAGGGCCTGCGTGGGCCAGAGCGCCGTCTCTCCTCCAGAAGTAGGACTGCAGGGGAGAGCCGCGGGCACCGCCCCCGCCAGCTTCCAGAACCGATGCTGACGTTGGCACCGTGGAGCGGGGCGCCCGTAACAGGAATTTAAGTGTGCAGGGCAGGCTCCAGGCTCTGTGCTGGGGAGCACGGAGTGAACGTGGGGGCGAGAAACATGGAGGTCCCCGTGGCCGCGGGGCTGCTGCCGCCAGAAGTGGTGGAGGCGGCTGGGTACTGTGTATGGGGGCTACCACCGGCTGCCCCTGGCATTTGTAGAAGAAGAGACAGGAGCTCAGGAGCGACCACTGATGGCCAACAGACTGCAAGTCGAAGCTCCTACGGGAGCCAGACACGCGGAGCCCACAGAGGAGGGAGAGACGGCACTGAAATCACGCCGCAGACCCTGCCCTCCGGCACCGACAGGAGCGAGTACGGGCGGCTGCGGGGGCTGCACCGGGCACCGTGTGTCCGCGTCCGGCCAACACGCTGGTGGCGTGCACGGAGCTTCCGTGCGGACCATGTGGCACCAGGGACGCGGGGCCTCTGCTGTGGCCGTTTCTCTCCAGCGGCTTCTTAGTTGCACTAGGTTGTCCAGGCAAACTCCCTGCACTTCCGTAAACCTGACGTTCTTGCGGACTCGGCATCCGCCTCTCTGTGACCTGTCCACCGCGCCCAAGATCTGTACAGACCAGTTACCGACTCGGGGCACAGCCAACAGCAGGGAGACTTTTGGTGCACTCGTTTGTGACATGAAACAGTGACTGTCTTTCTGAGGTCACGCATTCGTTCGTTCGTTCAACAAGCAGTGACCGGACACCCACCGCACCCCAGGCCCCCCTCCCGTGCGGAGGCCACGGCAGCACACACACAGGTGCACTTACCTTCATCACGTTATCGACGGTGAAACCCGTGTTCCCGGTGCCCAGGTCTCTCAGGAGCCGGGCCAGGAGGTCCACCTGACTCATTGCCAGATGAGCCGAAGAGTTGGCTTTTAACGGCTGTACCAAGTAAGGTGGGATAATCTGGAGAGACCTAACTTCCTTAAACAAGGCCATTTCCTATAAAAACCAACAGAACTTGTTAATTTTTACTGGAAAACGCTTGAGGCCACTTAGTATAATTTAGCATGATCCTCCAAATATGCTCGTGTTTCTGTTCGAGGTGTACTGATTAAAAATAAAACCCTAAAGGAGCCTGTGCGGCTCAGTCGGTTGAGGGTCCGACTCTCGATTTCGGCTCAGGTCGTGATCCCAGGGTCACGGGATTGAGCCCCGTGTCGGGCTCTGCGCTGAGCGTGGAGGCTGTTTAAGATTCCCTCCCAGCCCCTCTGCCCCTCTGCTCCTCTCCCCACTCACACTTGCTCCTTCTCAAAACAAAAACAAAAAACCCTAAAGCATGAGAAATAAAACCATGATCACCCAAAGATAAATGAAAGATTTCCACAAAATGTGATTGAAAACTTAAGATTTCTCTTCTCAGGATTTCCCAACTTTAAGAAAAAGGTTTTCTAATTTCTAAAATTCTCAAAGAAATGAGTGCTGTGCTACTATTTAGGAAACGTCAACTGAGAGCACAGCAGTCACAGACGGCTGGCGGACGGGGGCCTTGGGGGGCTCACAGGACAGCAGGTAAGTCCACCAGCAACAGACACGTCTTCCTGTAATTAACGTGCTTATCACTCAGCAACCAGACACAGAAAGAAAACGATAAGACACTAAAGCATATGGGCTGCAATACAGAAAAAAATCCATTAACAGTCAGGAGGCCACACCACCTCAAACAGCCTCTGGCTTTTCCAGAAGTTCCCTTTAGTCCGGGCCCCTGAGGGACTCTGCCCACGATCACAGGTGCGTGGGCGGCCAACCCCGCCCACAGCTCGTTCACGGCCGGCCCTGCGACCTGCTGCTGGACGAGGGCACCGCACCGCGGCACCTCCAAACTACTCGGAAAGCAGAGGTCTTAAAAATGACTTCATGGAGGAAAGACACGCTCTCATTTTCAACACCCCTTCTGAAAACCGCCATCTCCCCCAAACCGAGTCACAAGCAAGAGGGGGTGTCTTGTAGGACTTTGGCGTCACTTTTGCCGTATTAGCATAACTCCCCCCTCCTTTTTCATACTCAACAAACTCAAGTTTGTTACAGAAAATGAGATTCGTGGTTCTTCACACTAAAAAGGATCCCTCTGAGAATGTTGTGCAGGACCTTCGGGGCTCATAGACTTGCTGAAGCCCCAGCATGGACCTCGAGGCAAGAGCTCCCTCGGGATTTCCCACGATGCCTGGCCTGGAGGAGGCTCGTGTGCGGCAACAACACAACTACTTAGATTGAGGTCATTGCACATTTATCTCATCTCTTTGCCCCCAATTTCCTATTCTGGTTCAGCTTTCCGTCTAGTTTCACTAGAAGTTACCAGCGCGTGTCGACGCAAATACCAGACGAGCCAAACTATACTTCACCGAAGTTTACATCTAAGGCAAAACTCAGCTTTCAGAGCACAAGAGACGCAGGGCAGGGCGTCACGAAGGAGAACGGGTGACGCTCTTCGGGGAGACAGAACCTCGCAAGGCCCAACGGCTGCAGTGACACGCTTCTTTGCCGTTTCAAGCTTCACGGCGGCATCCGTACCTGGATAAAATTGGAAGCTATGACTCGGAGGCGAGCAGAGGAGTCTCCGGTCCTGGTGAGCAGAACGGGAACGGTTCTCTCCACACAGTGGGCCGTTTCGAGCTTGCTCAGCTTGTGTTTGGGAATATATTGTGTAATTATCATTTTCAGCAGTTTCAAAGAAGCCTGAAAGACCTAAGGAGAAAGTGGTAAAAGCCGAGGCACTCCTCTGACATTTACTGAGAACGATAAACACGAGCATCGTGTGGAACATCACGTGCTGCGGGGAGGGCCGCAGAGGGCGAGCTGAAAGCCACTTCCTGAACACAGCGCCTCGAGCTGGGAAGACACGTGCCCGCACCTCACGTGTCAGGAGGCACCCGCTTCGCCCTGGACGCCAAGCGTCTGACCTTCCTGCCGGGCCGGGGAAATGCGGACGGCGGTGCCGCCGGGCGAGCTCACGGTCACGGCCCCTGTGGGGTCGGGGGATTCGCTAACGGCCCCGGGCTCCTCGGGCTTGTGAAACATAAAAACGTCAACCGAGTGCCTGCGGGTCGCGGGGAGCCCGGTCTCAGCGGATGCTGCTTTAAAGAGCACAGCAAAGCTGGTGCCGTTCGAGAGCAGAACGCGTGGCCGGGCAGAGACGGACTCCGATGCCCTTCGCTGAGCACGCTTCGTGCCACAGAACCTTGATTCCCAGCGACACCCGTGGCCCCTCCCGGGCTACCCCGAGCCCCGGGGGCACCTCACCCGTACAGCCGGGGCCACTGAGGGGCGGAGGGGACTCACTGGGGTCACGAGGTCTCTGACGGCTCTCCTCACGAGGAAGATGGACGCTCGCAGAACGTTCTTCAGCTCCTCCTTGGGGGCTCCAGCGGGCATCTGCATCAGCTGTTTGCACAGTGCGAGCAGCGCGTCTTCCCGGTACGACCATGTCTTGGAATAGGCCCCAGCGACCTACCACAGACCAGAGGCTGCCTTACTCCGTGCAGGCGTTTCAGTGATGTCACGCCGCCCCCCAGGACCCTGCGACCCCAGCCTCTGTTTGTTCCGGATGGAGAAAAATCTCTCGTGAGAACAGAATTAATATGTACACTTAAACAATAATTTCTCTAACGCAGAACACCGAAGGCCTGCTAAAGTACAGAAAGTATCAGAAGTTCCGCCAGGAGAAATACTGTGAAGCTGGCGCCCAGGGGCCAGGGGACCAGGGAGAGGCCCACTGGGCTCATTTCAAGAGGAGACTGCCGTCCTCTGTTTTGTTTTGCCATCATCTCCCCCCTCCCCGGCCTGAGTTAGCAGGTTCTGGGAGGGGCAGATTTTCAACACGGGCTCTGGCAATACTAGACAGTATCTTCAACACTCGTTCATAAAATCTTAAGTTCTAGCTTCTGCGTCTGCTGTTTTATATAATTAATAATTATCAGAAGGCTTCAAGCGAACAACAAGGACAACAGGAAGCCAAGGACATCTCAGACACAGAGCCGTGGGCGCTTTCCCGCCCTCGTCCCTCCCCGTGACCCGCGCCCACCCGCGGGCCCGCTCGTTACCAGGGCTTCTCCGAGCACGTCCACGGCAGGGCTGGCCTCTCTCAATGCCTTCTCCGTCAAGGGCTCCGGCTCCCCAGTGGCAGCTCCTCTGGGAGCCTCACTGCCATCCCAGTCACTCTTCTCTGGTTCCAGGGCCGCCGCAGGCTGCTTCCGGGCAGCAGGAAGGGGCCGCTCATCGTAGGGCACGGCCTGGAGCTACAGGAGAGGAAGGGCGGCTACAGAGCTCCGGCGGGGCTCCCCCACTGCCAACACCATGTCTACACTGCAGGCTTACTGCTCTGCGCTTACCTGGTCTGAACAACGGTATTTCGCTAAATACCAGTTTCATCAGATTAGGACAACTTATGCGACGGCAAGATTTAATAGGAAAACTTAGACAGGGTCTCTATTCCTTTCCAAGTTCACTACAGACCTAACAACAAAGTGGCCCGAACTCCACGTCAGTTGCTATTTACTGCTGGTAATTACAGTTCACAGGACATGAACTGACTAGGGTACAAGTCATTGTGTTTTCTTGACAAGACTTCTGTTTCTTTCCATACTTTATGACTTAGAAATAACGATCAGGCCTCATTTTAAATGTGCTTGTCATCCGGCAGACCTCTAGGAAGACGGGCGGCCCAGCCGAGGACCTCAGGGCAGCCTTCTGCTCTTCCTGCTGCTCCGGGCGGGCGCTCAGCCCCACAGGTGTTCGTCGGGCCCCTGGCCCAAGCAGTGGGCGACACGGACTCCCTGCCTCCTGGGGCTTCATCCCCACGTGGAGACAGACACGCAACTTGACAAGTAAGTATGTAGCAGACTTCCGGAAAATTAAGTGAGAGCAGAAACTGCTGAGTCATTTCCCGAGGCAGGTGTCACCGTGACGCTTCACTCACACTTAATACCCACTGAGACATAAACGGGGGGTACACCGTGTGCGAGAATGAGTTTCTCATCTTCTAAAATCTACTCTGCTGTAAAACACGTTGATGTGGTAACAAGGGGCATGTTAGAGTATCATGTGCCGAGGTATTAAACATGACTTAAAGCAATGAAGTTACAGACAAGATGCTCCTGGGGAGGCAGCCACACCAGTGCCGTCCTCGCTGGCTTTCCTGGGCGTCAGGCCGCAGCAGACACTCCCCGTGCCCGCCTGGCGCCCTGCCGCCCCACCCAGAGGCCACCGGCCACACCGCCTGGCGCATGGACGGGAGCTCTGGCGAGGCCCTCCTCTGGTCCCTGTCACCACTTCTGGGCCGGCACGTGACGCATACGTTCAGGTGCGCACGGTCCCCTCGGACGGGACGCCGTGTGCACCTGAAGCCACGTGGCAGCTCCAGCCCCAGGGCGCCTCGGACCCACAGGAAGCAGAGTTGAGACAGGAAGGCAGCGGGCGTCGAGGACACTGCCGAGCTGCTGAATCAAACCAAGCCTGAACCTGCGCGGTCCCTCAAGTCCCTCGTTACTGAAGCCAGCAGGCCCCCAGTTTAGCCGGGTTTTCTGTTACCCACAACACAGAAGATTCTGGAAGCACGGTACCTTGCATGTGTACGTGACAAGCACATGACTCGTCCTGAGGGTCTACCGAAGGCAGTTTACGTTAGGCCGCACAAACACTGTCTCATTTATTCCTGGAAGCAATCCTTCCAGCTGCTGCTTGCGCCTGCTTACAGGTGAAGCACAGGCTCCAGAGGCCAGCATGTCCCGGGCCGCCTGCGGTGGGAGGCCCGGCCGGTCCAAGTTCACACAGGGCCTCCCTGGGAGGGGTGATTACCTGCCGGCTGCTTAGGCTTCGGCACTTACGTCCCTGTCCTGGAACGCAGGACGGGCGGGGGCTGTGCAGGCATGTGCCCTGATCCCCGCACTGGGAGAGCCCGGGCACCAACGGGTCCTCACTGCGTGTCTCTGATCGCGCTGCACCCAACGTGAAACCGAGTTACCTACGTGGGTCCTGAGGTGAGGGTCCGCGGCGGGCGGGGCCTGGTCCGCTGTGGCGGGCTGAGGAGGGCCCAGGGGACGTGCTGGAGGCTTTTCCTGAAGGAAGGGCTCTGCACGCAGGCTTTCTGGGGCTCTGTCCTCTCGCGGTCGAGACAGCGCTGGCTGCTGGTGGCGAGGACTGCCAGAGTGTGCCAGGGGCTGCAGGGGCAGGTCAGGAGGCCTTTGCACCTGGGGAGAAACGGGACCCTTCATTCCCGGGGCTGCTGCCATGCCATTCCGGGGAGGGGCGGGGGGGGAGGGCGCGACAGCTGAGGCAGGCCAAGGGGCCCCCAGTCCTGTCGCCCCATCTGACCCGTCTCTCGACGGCTGTGTGCACTACGGAAGTGGCGGCACGCCAGAGCGCCAGTGTGACCGCGAGCATACCGCCTGGGTCACTGCAGGGCGGAAGTGCGCGTGCACACCTGCCAGCAGAGACGAGGTACGTGGGCAGAGCGCGCCTGGCGAGACCCGAACCCGGCACGGCCGTGCGCTCCGCCCTATGGCTGCGAAAGCGGGTGCCTCTGTGTCATCGTGACATCGGTTAGCTCGCGCTGGGCACGGAGGGAAGTGCACCGGACAATCTCCTTTGAGGTACGCCTCGTACGTAGGGTAAGGAAACCGAGGCACAGGGTGGCCGAGGACTGGCCCTGAGATCACACCGCCAGCAACGGGGCCGGATCTGAGCCCAGTAGTGCCGCGGCAGAGCGCACGCTCTCACACGGACTCCGTTGTGCGGCTCTGGGCCTCAGTTTCCTAGCCTGGGATGTGGGATGGACACCACTGCCCGTGTGGGCTCTAAAGGTCCGAGGCACGGCATCTCCCAGGAGACCGTCTTAACGAGCCGGGGCTGTCGGGACTGTTCACGCTCGACGCTCCCGAGGCCACGAGGCACACGTGAGGAGGGCTGGCAAACGAGGAAACCGGGCTGGGGAGATGCGGGGAGATACGGGCCCCGGCCCGTTCCCCTCCTCCTCTCCCGTGAGTCTCACCGCTCGTGTCCAGCAGCACCTCCCACGGAGGCCGAGGGAGCTGAAGTCACCTATCTTTTCTTTGGATCTTTTAGTTAAGAAAGTTTTTTAAAGTTTTATTTTAGAAAAAGAGCACACGTGCGCGCACGCACAAGCAGGGGAGAGAGGCAGAGGGAGCGAGAGAACCCTGAGCAGGCTGACGCAGGGCTCGATCCCACGACCAGGAGATCGTGACCTGGGCTGAAATCGGGTCGGGTGCTCCACCGACTGAGTCCCCGCAGGTGCCCCTGAGGTCACCTATCTGAAGTGTGACCTGAGCGCCACAGGGCCGCGTGTGTCTCACAAATGCCCGCTGTGGGCGAGCGGCCCCTCGGGGCGGCCCGCGCACCTACCAGCTCGGCGTCCACGAGGCTGTGCAGCCGCAGCTGCTCGTACACTTGGCTGCGGAACCGTTCCATCTGCTGCTGCTTCTCCTTGGCGCGGTCGTAGTCCTCCTTCTCCACTGCGCAGCGCTTCTCCACCTCGTACCGCCCGAGGCGCTCGCCCACCTGAAGCACACAGGGTCACTCTGCCCTATGTGGGCCCGCGCGCCTTGGGCACACGCACGGCTTGCCCCACGAGGCTCGGGTGACGGCATCACTCGCGGGGGGGTGGGGGGGGACTGGGCTGGGGCCACGGAGCGGCAGCCACGCAGGCCCACGAGGGGTGCTGCATGTCCTGCCCCAGCGTCTAAGACCCTGCGCGAGTCACAGGGACCATAAACCTCTTGGGTTCCCTGGCACTTCAGGACAGCGACGCGGCCGCAGAGGACGAGGTCTGAAGAGGCGGGGCCTGTGCCTTCACTTACGCTTAACCTAGGGGATGGACCGTCCCTAACTTCGTTTTGCTTATGTCTTTGGACCCACGCTAAACGTCCACGGGCCTTTGTTGTGCCACGCGTCGGGGTCACGGGTGGCCTTCTCACAGAACTGAGGGGGGGCCGCTCTCTCCGGAAGCAGTACCTTTTGCAAATCAGCAATAGCTTGTTTCAGCTTCTTGGCATAGTCGTAACGTTCCTTTTGGACGGCTTCGCGTTTTCTTTCGTCTAATTTACGTATAATCTGGGCAACTTCTGGATCTTGGTACATATCGAAAGCTAAGTCATCTAGTGGAGAAATGTAGTCAGATTTCCTAAAGGAACGAAACGGGTATTTCAGAGCGGACAGGGCAGTGGTAGAGGGAGCCCCGAGGGTCCAGTGCCGAAGACAGGGTCGCAGACACGGCACCCCCACCACTTCTGCTCCTGGAGCCTTCTTGCCTGAGAAAGCAGAGGCTCAGAAAAACTGTGACGGGCTTCAGTCACTCAGCTCTCAGTGCAAGCGGGTCTTTCTGACTCCACAGCTTATGCTCTTGGCCGTTAGTTAAACTATACTTGGGGCGTCTGAGCCTTTGCTGCATTCTTCAACAGATAGTTCTTTTTTTTTAATTTTATTTCTTTTTTAACGTTTTATTTACTCTTCAGTAGACACTTTGAGTGCAGACCCCGTGCCCAGCTCTGTTCTGGGCACCGGGGACAGGACGGTGCACGTCAATCATCTGAAGAACAGGGAAAACCCGAACTAAAACGAACACGTTTCTATGCACCATCCTTAAGGAGTCTGACTTGTGGGGCCAGGAGTCCAGGCGCCCAGCACGCCTGACACCAGCACCACCCTCTGACGGGCGCTATGGATGGAGAAGCACTTTGCCTGGCCTTCTCCTCAAAGCGTCCGTCTGTGGGACATCCCAACTCCTGGGGAGACCAGAAAAATCCTTCCAGGAATAAATGACCTTTTTGGTTATCTGAACACCCCATTTCTGATTACCTGTCACCCCACTCTTTCTTTCAAATTCCACAGCGGGCTGGCAGCCTTCTCCTGGGTCTAACATTTAAAACAGTAATGCCAACGTAACTGCTCAACAAAAATGCTAACTGAGGACATGTTTCAGAGTCTCCGTCTGCTGTATGAGCTACACAAAGTAAGCCAGTTGTTAGCTTTGGCTTAGATACTTTTATATACAGGGGGCGCCTGGGTGGCTCAGTCATTTAAGCTTCTGACTTCGGCTGAGGTCATGATCTCATGGTTCATGGGTTCAAAGCCCCGCGTTGGGCTCTGTGTTGACAGCTCGGAGCCTGGAGCCTGCTTCGGATTCTGTGTCCCCCACCCCCTGTCTCCCCCCCCAGCTCACACTCTCTCTCTCCTTTAAAAGTAAACAAACATTAAAAAAAATATTTATATATAGGTAGATTTTGATGAAAATATTACTCATCATAAAAGCCTGGTTGTCTCATATCATTGTTCACAGCCCCCCAGCCCTTCCCCACCCCTGGAATTCAGCACTCCACCAGACTTGGTGGTGGGGTCAGCTTCAGCAGCTTAGAACAACATCAATTAATCTCGATGATGGGAAGGGAGAGAGAACAGCTAGGGGCATCTGGGGGGCTCAGTCGGTTAAGCGTCCAACTTCGGCTCAGGTCACGGTCTCACGGTTCAGGGATTTGAGCCCTGTGTTGGGTGAACTTGAGCCCCCCTTTGGGCTCTGCACGGTGTGGAGCCTCTGTGGGATTCTCCCTCTCTCTCTCTCTCTGCCCCTTGCTCACTCTTGCCCTCCCTCTCAAAGAGAAACAAAGGTCAGTGATGACCAGGCAGTAACATGCTTTGGTGCTGGTACAAGATTAACCATTTCCGCCTAAACGTATTCTATACCCTTCAGTCAAAGTTGCTTTGCCCCAAAGTCCTAGAGATGAAAGCAAAGACTCCATCTCACTATGAAAATGCCACAAAGAGAAGAGTGGCACCTGTCCTCTGGCCCCTTGGTCACAATTCCAGGGCGCTGGGCAGTTTCAGGAGCGCGGGTCTCCCCACGGTCCACGAGTACCACCTGGCGGTGACCCAGGCACCTTTATGTCTGGTGCCGCCGCACGACACAGCACACAGGCTTTCTACCGACCTCTCTGTGCCTTCAGCAAAGCCCTGCGGATGAGTCAGGATGGGCACGCTGTGCACCACCGCTCCAGCGGGCTAACTTGATAAAGAACTAACGTAAACAGAGTCCAAATAACCTAAAGAACTTCTGTGGGAGCTACTAAGACCAGCCAGAGGGTTTGGCGGTCCCTGTTCTACCCCTGGGGCTTCACTGAGGGCAGAGCCGAGGAGCTGTCCGGGGGGTGGTGCTGACGGACGTGGAGGGATCACTGCGTCAGTCCTCACCCGGAAAGGTAAGGAGGGCACTGCCGTCACCCTGTGGGGCGCAGGGAGCGTCTGCGGGAGGCAGAGCGGCCTGTGGAGGTGAGAGGTCACTTTCCTCATTATTTTTATACACACGTAGGGACAGTGTCCCTACTTGCATCCTTACACCCATGCCGTAACTGCCAGGCGGCGGGCCCGGGGACGCTCCGCAGGAAGCAAGGCAGTCCAGACTGCTGACACAGAGTAATTCATTCCTAAGCCGGGCTCCTCTGCTTGCATAAAACATGGACAGATTCTCTCTGTGGCTCAGGAGGCACTTGTGTGCCAAGTACACACACCAGTGGACAGCGAGCCTCGCTCCCAGGGGAGCCTCCCTTGGGCCTGCAGCCCAGCCGTCACGGGGTGCGTGTGAGCGGGGAGTGTTTAAAGCAGACATAAGATGAAAGCTCTAGGAACTGACAATTCGGGTCAACTAATTCCTTTAATTCTTACCCACAAAGTTGCCTGTGCCAATAAAACATCAAAGCACAGTTGACAGATCTTTTACCCGCATGCATTTTAGGAACTTTCCAGTAATACCTGAACACGAGAAACGAAGATGTCTCTGAAGGGCAGTAAGTGAAGACGTGCTAAAGAAAACAGTGACCCTAATCTTTAAGTGTATTTAAGTCAATCCCATCAGTGGCTTATCTAGCTCAGAATTGAACTGAGAGGCTCTCGAGCCCAGAATCCTCTGGAGGTGACTCACACTTTGGTGATTCTGAGGAGCGTCACAGGAGTTGATGGCCTTGGGAGGAGGGACTCTTACCCAGTACAAGTTCCTTCCAGAGCTGGGTCCTCGGTGTTGTGCCCCAGATAATGATCAATCAGCTTCTCTCTAGAGGTCTTTGGGAGCAAAACATTCTGCTTAGCGTCTCAGAGGAAAACAGGAACAACACAAAGCCTTAACTAAGAGGTGACGTGATAGGAAGGTGTCAGCAGGCTTTAAGGACCCTAGTCTTTTGGAAGGACAGTTCAAATTCTTGAGTGAAAGAAACTTTAATACACTATAGCTGCTAAAGATTATCTGCTAGTTATTCAACAGACAATTTTATAAACATTTTCAAGAGGACACTTTATGTGACAAAAGTGATCAATCCCCTCTTGCTAGAAATACGTTTTCTTCTCTAGGAATGAAACTTCCCAAACTTACAATATTGCTTTCATCACCAAAATCTGCAGGGTCTCCAATGATATTTACTGCAACCAGAGCAACCTAAGGGAGAGTTGACCAACAGAAATTAAGTATCAAATTTGTGACTTACTCCCTTTAAGACAAGCTGCCCACTCATACTGTCATCAAGGAGGATGATGTACACCAAAGCACATTCATTGTAAAATGCCAAGTGTATTGAGTTGCTAGTGTATAGGATTACCACGAATACTTTCTACGAATTACATAAGTTGATATTCTAATACCAAATCGAGTGGCTATTTTAACGTTGAAAGTATATTAAAACAATAAAGGCTAAAAGACCTCCACAGGTTGTTTTTTTTTTAATTAAAAAAAATTATTTTTAATGTTTATTTATTTTTGAAGGGGAGAGAGAGACAAAGTGCGAGTGGGGGAACGGCAGAGAGAGAGGGAGACACAGACTCTGAAGCAGACTCCAGGCTCTGAGCTGTCAGCACAGAGCCTGACATGGGGCTCGAACCCACGGACCGTGAGATCATGACCTGAGCCAAAGTTGGACGCGTAACCGACTGAGCCCCCCAGGCGCCCCAAAACCTCCACAGGTTTAACACAGCCTCGTGTTGAAGTGCTTCCTCACAGTCAAGTGTGGGGGCCCATCCACACGATCTTGGTAAACTAGACAACGAACTCAAATTCTACATTGACGTAGCTCAGTCTGTCTGGATCAGTGATTCCCTGAAGGGGGAGGAGTCCCCTTCCCACATCCTCCCTTTCTTGAGGATCACTACCGGAATGAAGTGAGGGGAACTGCAGGTTCACACACACAAGATGGGGAGGAGAAAGTATCAGTCTTCTAGTTTATGGTCAAGCATGGCTGCAATGGACCAAGTAATGTCTCAGAGCTCGCTTCCAAGTCACTGGCTGAATATAAAACTTTGATGTGGTGGAACGTTTCCATTCCTCTTGGAGGGGGCAGGGAGTGTTGAAAGTATCTGTGCTAATTAAGAGTCTGCTGTGGACACTGTTGATTTCCACTACATTAATCATGCCCAAAATAAAACAAAACTGAAAAAGAGAAAAGAAAAAGAAAGACGGGAAGGGAGGGAGGAAGATGAGAGTTATTTGCTTGGAGCTTGACTACATGCAACATTTCATCACATCCCCAATTTCTCCCAGGGGGTTGATTTATCTTGCAAAATTTAGTGGGTAGAAGAGTGTCCTCTAACAGAAACGGTGCAAATCACACGGGTAATTTTAAATTTCCTTTTTTTTTTTTGAGTTTATTTATTTCGAGAGACAGAGAGAGGGAGTGTGTGCGTGCACACAAGGGAGGGGCAGAGAGAGAGGTGAGAGGGAAATCCCAAGCAGGCTCTTCACTGTCAGTGTGGAACCCCACTCGGGGCTCGATCACACAAACTGCGAGATCATGACCTGAGCCAAAACCAAGAGTCAGATGCTTAACTGACTGAGCCACCCAGATGCCCCAAGTTTTCTAATGGACACAGTAAAAAACTGTGAAAAGAATGACGTCGATTTTAAACTGAACATGGCCACAATAGTATCACTTCACTGTGGAAATGACTCTCTTCCTCACGTGAAGCCTCTGAACTCCAGTGTCCAGTTAACCCGCGTAGCCCCTTGCGCTTGGGTGCCCAGGCCCCCAGCGTGCAACGTCCGTGTGCGGCAGTGGCTCCTGATGGGACAGCGTGGCTCGGAACGGCCTACCGCCCTTCCGCAAAAGTTACCATCTTAGAGAAAGACTTGAAATGTCTTTGCCAAGGGGTGCGGGCCCACGCAATGCCACCAGGAGGCGGGGGGCGGTCAAGGGGAGGGCCCGCGTCTCACCTGATTATATATGTTGTACTTGTTGAGGTGGTTTTCGTGAAAGGTCAGCTTGAGAAACTGTCCCACCGCGTCCACGTAGACAGACTTCAGCTCCCGGGCCCTGCAGCCCGTCTTCTCGTTGTCACAGAGAGAGACATAGCTGAAAGAGAGCACACACCAGAGTCATGTTGACGGGGACCGTCCTGCGCAGCGGAAGTGGCCGCTGCCACCACTGAACTCCACAGGGTTAAATACAAGTTAAGTCTAGAGTGGAAAGACCTAGGGAAAAAGCTCAGAAGTTGCACTCTAACCAGGGTTCTTAAAACAAGTTCTAGATCTGAGGCAGAGACGAGCTCCATGGATGAAAACGACAGCCCTGCTTACAGAGCATATTCTACGTGGGGCGGCTGCTCAGACACCATGTCCCCCAGCACCAAAGACAAGTCTGCGACACAGGACCAACCGCAGAGGGCGATCCGTTGGTTTGCACTGCACTGAGACAGGGAGTCGGGTTGACAGTTCCCACCAGACCTTTCCAGGTCACGCTCACCCGAGCCTTCGAAAGCGCTCTGCCTGGTAGGGCACGAAGTACTCGGGCAGGCTCTCGCTGACGTAGAACTCCACTTTGCTGGGGATCATGTACTGGTGGGCGAGCAGCTGCAGCTTTCTTATTCGACACCTCTCCACCATCTGAAGAACGATCTCTTGCGGAAACTGGCAAAATCTGAAAGCAAACCATTGTTTTTTCCACACGGTCACGGCCGCGGTTTCCAGCCATGTGCGTGGCGCTCCCCACGTAGCAAGGCGGTCCGGGTGCTGACGTGAGGGCCCCACGCGGCACGGCTGCCCCCTCCAGCCTCCAGCTTCGCAAGGAGGGGCTGAGGCTCTAGGTCACACCCGACCTGCGTGAGTCAGACTTTTCACGGCGGAAAACCGTCCAAAATGAAACCTGAGGTTTACCACGAGATCAATACTTCCGTCTTAAGAGGCTGTTCTAGTGGGCTAGCAGGGCCGAAGGGTTTTCCCCAGGAACCCAGATGCTTCAGGAAAACCACGTGCTTGGCGAATCCCGAGCGAAGGGTGCCGGGCAAGAATCAACACTGAGCGAGTGCCACACGTGCCTGGCGGTCCGCAGAAGCCTGCGACTGGCCACTGCGGAGCTTCTAATTTTGCTTAGTACGTGACACGGCGCGTTAAGAACCTACACTGGAGGTCAGAGAACCGCAGCGTCAGCATAGCCCTCACGCTGCATGATCTGATCACGATGAACAACAGAGCACAGCGTTTGGGCAGTAGACGCCACGTCCGCTGAGCTGGCACGCCCCGGCTCACAATGGTGGGGCATCCAGGGCCTCGGGAGGGGGACGCACCCAAGGAGGGGACAGGTGGAAGGGGCTCGGCTGCCTGCAGGGTGTGCTCACTCCTGCCCCCTGGTCGTGCTCCCTGGCCCTCCTCCGCCACCTCTCCAGGCGCCTCCCTCTCCACTGAGAAGACAAGAACCTCAGATGGGGCTGCTCACTCCCTGAATGGGGTGGTGTCCCTGCCGGTGCCCCCCCACCCCCAGCCTCCTGAACAGTGCTAGAGCCAGCCTGCCCCCGAAACTTCCAGCAACACACAGACGCACTCTTAAGACCCCCCCCCCCCCCCATCCTAAGAAACCCCTCCTGTGACCGAACCGGGGCCTGGCTGCCAATGTCACGCAGGAGCTGTCTGTGGCCACCAGCTCAGCTCTTCACGCACCCTCCCCAGTCCCTCCAGGGCATATGCTGCCACAGCCAACTCTGGCCAAGGCCATGTGCAGTGGACTTCCCAGTCCTGCTCTGTTCAGTCCGCAGCTCCTGGCCTCCTCCTACCTTAGGGCGCCCTCCCCTGGGCTGGGTTCCAGGCTCCTTCCTCTCCCCACACTCACCATAGGGTGCCTATCTGACCACGGCTTTAGAAACCTCCTGCGTCAAGCAGCCCCAACTAAACGTTGCCCGGGTCCAAGCCTACGATCTGGCTGTGACCTGACATTTCCACGCAGACACCCATAGATGTTATTAGATGTGACAGACAAAAACTCCTGACCCCTGCCACCTTCCCCCATCCCGTGCAGCCAGTCTCCCGGTCCCCTGCTTTGCCAGCTGGGGCCCTCCTCCCCATCCGCCGTGGCCTCCCTCCCTCCCCACTGCTGCATAACGAGTGCCTGCTTCCCAGCAGCACACAGAAAAGAGGAAGGGAAGAATGCACAAAGGAACACCAGGCTGAATGCAGGAGAATCTGCTCAGCCTCTAAGTCCAGCTCTAGCTCCAAGGGACGTGCAGGGGTGACGAGGCGGGTGAGCACAGATCTGATGGACTTTCGCCCCGGAGGCACAGTCACCAGAAATCTGCCAGCACTAAGGTTTTGAGGTTTCAAAGATGAAAAGCTCGTAAGAGAGATGGCTCTGGGGCAGAAGGCAGCTAGTGAACACCGGGAACCAGGAACCCAGCAGAAGGCAGCTAGTAAACACCGGGAACCAGGAACCCAGCAGCTTGTGACTCGAACACTCCTCAGTCGCTCACGGTGGTCAAGTGTGGTTTTAGACGTTTAAGATAGTTACTATTTTCAAATGCTAAGCACATACGTCATACTCGGTGGTGAGGTCATTCTGGGCACAAGGACACTCTGAAAATCCTATAGTATATTTAAAAAAAAAAACAAAAAACCTCCAAAATTATTTAAAGAAAAATAAGACACCAGACAAAATCAGAAGTTCTAGGCTTTTTAAAATCCTTCAAAAACCGGCCCGTGACTCAGTTGTTCAAATGCAGCTTATAGAGTTTGTGCACGCATCAAAGCTGTCGTTGAGGGACACTGAAGAGGCCACAACGGGACGGTGGGAAGCGTGAGAGAC
Organism: Panthera onca; assembly: GCF_046562875.1. NCBI lineage: Eukaryota > Metazoa > Chordata > Mammalia > Carnivora > Felidae > Panthera > Panthera onca. The sequence goes on along the minus strand of NC_138346.1, from coordinate 219,214,571 downwards.
GTGGCCACCGGGGAGGGGTGGGGCGCACTGGGGAGCTGGCTCCACAGGCAGGAAGCCTGTCAGGCACTTGCGTGATGGGACTCCTATGGTTTCACCTTTGGGGAAGACTGACGACCTCTACGGAAAAGGCTTAGTTTCAGAAAAATACCAACTCGTATAATGTTACTCAAGCAACAGACAGTTTAAAAGGTGTACAAATATTCGAGACGATCAATTGAAAGAGACGTTCTTGGTTAAAGTTTGGGGCTAACAAAACCTTACCCACAGGAGCTCGGCTGTGAAAGCAGGGACCTACAGACACCCAAGCCGGCACGGGGCACAGTGAGGATGCGAGGCCCGGCGGACAGTCAGGGGAGACAGTGAAACAACCGTGGCCGGTGAGTTTCCGCCCTCTCCCCGTATTTGTACATTTCTGAAGCCAACGTCACTTAATGCTTTGAGGGAAAAAGATCCAACAAACTTTCTTTAAAAACATAGAAAGAGGGAAAACGCCCACTGCATCACTATGCAGACGGCACCGCGGCACGAAGACAGCAGTGTGGTTCTGAGGCCTGAGTTGCAATAGAGCAGAAACTTAGCAGGAAGGGAGCCCGCCGGCCTGCCCTCGCCCCCCCCCACCCCTGCCCGGCCCACCTCACCTCGGTGACCTCCACCCGCTGACGGTAGGTGCGTGGATCATTAGTTCCCGGGCACTGAAGCCATCTTCGTGTCCAGAGGAGCTGACAACAACGAAGCCAATCTTGTGGGGCATCCTGGGCGCTGGGCTGGTTGTAAGGGCAGGAAAGACTTCTTTAAGAGAAAGGAATTGGTAACGTTTTAGACCACGGAAAGGGTTAGTTCGTGCCTTGCTAACAGACAACATAATTCACAACATATTCAGAATTTCCCCATCACTTTGAAAGAATCTAGTTTTTTGTTAAGCGTTTTTCACAGGAGCCTCTAATTCTACTTAAGGTATCATTTACCTTGACTTTTCCCAAACACATGTCCTAAAAACATGATCACGTTGTGGGCGGAACTGTGTCCCTCCAAAGATAGGTTGAGGTCCTAACTCCCAGTGCCTGTGAATATGACCTTTTTCGGAAATAGGGTCTTTGCAGATGTAATGAGGTTGGGATGAGGGCGTCCTGGAGCAGGGCAGGCCCGATACAGCAGCACCAGGGTCCATTTAGGAGACACAGACACGCACACAGCCAAGGAAAGGGCCAAGCGCCGGGGGCGATATGCCTACAAGCCAACGACCCGACCCGGCAAGTACTGCTGTCACCACCAGAAGCTGGGACCGGCAGGGGCGGTCCTCCCCTTCAGAAAGAGTGTGGCCCTGCCGGCAGCTGGATTTCGAGCCTCTAGCCTCCAAAGTTTTGTTGTCCTAAGCCACCCAGTTTGTGGCACTTTGTTATGGTAAAAACACAGTTCTGCTAAGATACAAATACCAAGTTTTTGTTTTTTGTTAAATCTGAGTTAAGAAAGCAATGTAACCAGCGTGTTAACAAGTTACACAAAAGTAAGAGGAAAAGGGGCAGTTTGGTCAGCAGCATGGTAAGGGCTGACGGCAAGCACACGCCCGCAGAAGGGAGGGCAGGACTCCAGGGAGGCGGGTCGGATGCAGAAGTGGCACCCGGGGCCTGCTGGAGTGACTGACTCGTAGCAGACACTTAGCCATTGGTCGAACGAATGTTTTATGCCATTTTTTAGTGAACCGTTCACAGCTGAATATCATTTTGAGGGTGGATGTTGCGACGTCCGGTTTTGCCATCCTGTCCCTGTGTGAAGACGGCACCTGACTGCAGTTTCCCCGGCACGCTCCACGTCCCTCCCCGGCAGCTAGTTCAGGGATGGGAACAGGAGAGCAGGACCCACACTGGACCGGCAAGGCTCTCCCCAAGGACTCTGCCGGGGCTACTGGGAGAGAGAAGTATTCTTCCTGCTGGGGCTATGGCCGCAGAATATTTCCCAGGGGCCTACTGGAAGCCTCCTGTGGGGAGGTCCTGCCAGAGAGTGGGCTGACATGGGGCAACAGCCACCTTGGGAACCCTGAGGTTCAGCCACATTTAAAGCCCAAACTACTCATAAGCTTCGGGTTATTTTCGAGTCGTTGAGCCAATCAAATTCCTCTTCAGTAAGCCAATCTGAACTACCTTTAAGTATCTGCAACCAGAAGAATCCTCACTAACATAGATAATAAAGAATTCTCCAGAAAGTTCTCTGGGATAGGACATACTGTCAATTGAAATTCTGAATGGGACGTGACATATAAACATATCCCACATGAAATTTTGCTTTTTTTTTTTTTTTTTAAATGTTTTATTTATTTTTGAGACAGAGAGAGACAGAGCATGAACGGGGCAGGGGCAGGGGCAGGGGCAGAGAGAGAGGGAGACACAGAATCGGAAGCAGGCGCCAGGCTCCGAGCCATCAGCCCAGAGCCCGACGCGGGGCTCGAACTCACAGACCGCGAGATCGTGACCTGAGCTGAAGTCGGACGCTTAACCCACTGAGCCACCCAGGCGCCCCGAAATTTTGCTTATTTTAATGTGCTTGGTGCATGATCTAGATCTTTGTTTTACTTTCATTCTGAACCTGAAAAGGCCCACATGCATAAATTACTGGCTGGTACTTGCTAACGTTTCTTGGGCTGTGGGAACAAAGGCATCCCAAATAGAAAAATAAACCATCATTAGGGAGCCTAGTTATTTCTGATGCAAGCTCACTGCAGGATGTCACAGTGCCGGAGGAAAGCTGAAGCTCGCCCAGAAGGTAATGAAAGGCAGGGATTATATTTGGGGTGTGCCTGCAGGGGTGTGGGTGGAGCCCCACCTCTGGCCTCACCAGGGCAGGGATTCGTCCTCTGCAGGGGCTCTCGGCCTGCACTCACTCCCCACGCCCCGTCCATCCTGCAGATGGCTGACTAGGACTGAATCTCCTCTTCTCCACCCCACTCTTTTCTAGAGGACGACTGTGGCCTGTGGCCAAGTCCCCCTGTCTGGAGCACTCCTCCCTCCCCCAACTATCCTGTGCTTCTCCTCACGCCCAGCTGGGCTCATCAGTATCTGGGTCTTCACTCAGAGCTCCAGATGTGCTCCCTATCCCGGGTTGAAGGGTCATCTGTGTCCTGACCCAGTCTGCTGTTTGAACCCCCACTTCTTATCATGAATTCTGAAGTCCAGCCGAACTGAAAGTTCTATGTCTCTGCTCTGAATTCCTCAACTCCCTCAATCATCTTTTTAAAAAAACTTTTTATGTCTCTGAGAGACAGAGAGACAAGAGACCGTGTGTGTGCACGTGCGAATGGGGTGGGACAGAGAGAGAGACAGACAGACAGAGAGAGAGAGGCAGGGAGACAGAGGCTCCGAAGCAGGCTCTGCACTGCACAAGCTGCTCGAGCTGTGAGATCATGACCTGAACCGAAGTCAGACGCTCAACCGCCTGAGCCACCCAGGCGCCCCTAAATCCCTCAATCACCTTCAAGGGCAGGGCCCACGACTTCCTGTTCCACCTTGGAACTGCAGGTATCTACGAGGTACCTTCAGCTGAACGTGATCATGTGGACACTACCTTTGAAGCACTTGCTGTGTGCCAAGGACTGTCCTCAGCCCTAGACACACACTTCCACCTTCGTCACACTGACGTGGGTTTGTGGTCACGCCAACCTCAGGGATAAGGAAGCCGAGACACGGACAGGCTGTTGCTCAAAGTTACACAGGTAGTAAGCTGTGTGGGCAGAATCTGCGTTTAGCCGCTCGGGTTCCGGAGTCTCTGACCTTGAGCAGTCCTCTCTGCTAAGGTGCTAAGACTTAAATGTGAGACTTCCAGAGTCCTAGCGAAGGAGGTGTCCCATACACTACACTGTCTCAGTAAGCCCCAGACAGAGTGCGGGCCTTCAGGACCCAGGTAGGAGGAACGCCTGGCCACTGTGAGGACAACACTACCCCACTGTTTGGAAACGATTCCTTTCTGTCCCCCTTCTTCCACGGCCCTTCCACCCTGCACCCTGTGGGACCCTTTGTGGGAACCTTCAAGGGCTGCGTGATACCTGGGGCGTTACTACAGGACGCTACTATCAGCCTCTGTGGACCTCACCACTGACATTCTGGGGAAAATCAAAGCCCCCCGAAATGCTCAGCTCCCGGCAAGGAGGACCGTGGCAGCAGCAGCAAGGGCTCTCACCTCGGCCTTGCGGCACACACTAGCGGCTGCGTGGACGAAGGCAGCTCGGCGGTAGCCTCACCAAGTCTATCAAAACGCAACTTTCCGAGATGTTCTCAGGATCGTTGACCTCCATGAATCAAAGCGAAACAATTCAGCAACTTCCGAACGTTTGGCTACAAGATTAGGAGACAAACCTTGTTTCCATCGTTCTTTTGCGGAAACCTAACTGTTAGGAGGGTGAAGAACGGTTGGCCAGGTAATCTTAAAGGCCGCAAGTGCCGCCGAGCGCACGTCCGAAACCGAAGACGGGTGGGGAGGTGGGGGTGGGGAGCCGCACCGAACCCGCACGGCGGCACGACCGCATTCCTCACTCACTCGGGTCCCCGTCAGCCGTGCGGCCCGAACACGGAGGTCGCGACGTGCAGAGAATACCCGACGCTAAATGCGACGCCGACGGGAGGCAACCGCAGGCCGGACCCTGGGCTGCGGCGGGCGGAGCGCGGGCAGCGCCCACCCGGGCCCGGGCACCCCGCGCCGTACGCGCTCCCGGGCCCGGCCCCCTGCCCCTGCCCCCAAGCCCCTCGGCCTCCGCCCTCCGGCCCCCGGCCGCGCCCACACCGCCAGGCCCCGCGCGGTGTCGTCGGGACTCCCGGTACCTGTCAGAACGGAAGGCCCGCCCGGACCTCGGCGCCCTCACGGCTCCCAGGGCCCTCCGCCGCCCCTCGGCAGCGGCTTCCAGAGCTCAGGCGGCGCCTCCTCCACCGCCCCGGGCCGGCCCGCACCCCCGAGCCGCAGCGGCGGTGGCCGCCGAGGAGCAGCCCCGGCCGCCTGCGCCCAGCGCCAGGGCCGCGGCCGCCGCTCTCATGACAACCAGACGGGCCGGGCTGGGCCGCGCCTGCGCACAAAACGGGGTCTCCCCGCCTCCACTTCTCCGGGCCTTCTGGGTAATGGAGTCTCGGGGAGGACGGCGCCTGCGCACAGGCGGGGCTGCCGCTCCACTTCCCCAGGCCTTCTGGGTAATGAAGTCCCCGAAGGACGGCGTCTGCGCGCAAGGCGGGGCTGCACCTCTGCTTCCCCGGGCCTTCTGGGTAATGGAGTTTCCGGGGGGACAGCGCGCGGCCCGGGTCTCGGTCGCAGAGCCCACCGAGCTCCGCATCCCCGCCGCTCAGCTGATCTCTGGGTCCTGGGCGAACAACAGCCTGAGTGGCCGGCCAAGCAGGTGCCGCCGGCGGGGCCGGAGGTCCTGAGGATGTTTACGGTGTTCCGGAAGCCCAAGACGTTCAAGCTGCGGGCTCTGCACGGGACGAAGAAGTTTGGGGTGGCGGGGAGGAGCTACCAGGAGGTGCTGCGGAAGGGGTGCTTCCACTTCCAGGTGCCCGGGGCCGGGGTTCGGGTGCCTTCACTTGCAGGTGCCCGGGGCCGGGGTTCGGGTGCCTTCACTTGCGGGTGCCCGGGGCCGGGGTTCGGGTGCCTTCACTTGCGGGTGTCCGGGGCCGGGGTTCGGGTGCCTTCACTTGCAGGTGCCCCGGGCCGGGGTCCATGGGACCTGGCGCCTCCTCAAACTTCTTCCTGTAGTCACTCAGCCCTTCAGCGGGAGTTTCTGGAGGGTTCTGGCGCAACACCTCCCTCTTCTGACCGTGAAGATTAGGGCAGCTCTGGCCTGAGATTCTGGGACTCCCTGTTCCAGTGCCTATCTGCTAACTTGCTGTGTGCTCCAGGGCAGTGTCAGTGGGCCTCTCTGGGCCTCAGTTTCCCCTTCCGTGAAATGAAGGAGTTGTGTTCACAGGCCAGCACTGTTGTCGCAGGGATTGCAGCCCTCATTCTCACTGGAGTCTCACTGTATTTGTTGTCTTGACCTGGACCTGGATCAGCGCGGGTTGTGGGTGTGTGTGCGTGTGGGGGCGGGAGCGTCAGGAGTTAGGGTTAGGGTGAGGGTTAGGGTGAGGGACAGTGTTAGGAAACCAGCGGACCGTGTGCCGTTCACACTTCGTCAGCCAGAGGCAATGAGTCATGTTCAGGAAGATGTTCGCTGAGCGGCGTGTCCTGATACCAGTCGGGTGATGTGTCCTCATTGGTGGGGGTGTGTTTATGGGCTTAGTGGAAGCAGTCAGGCATCATTTTCTGAAACGGGCTTGGATTTTAAGTGCCTTTAAGGAGCCCGTTTTGAAAGGATCTGTGTGGCGAATCCTTTGGAGTCGACACCGCTACGTATATATTTTTATGTGACTTGTCATATTTTTGAACGACGTGTAACCCCGGGCACGATTCTTTGAAACATATTTTTTTTCTGATTGTGAGGACCGCAGGTGGAAGGGCCTCAGGTTAATGCTCCCAGGCGGCCCGCCCGAGACCCGAGATGTTAGCTTCCTGCCCTACCCTCCCTCTCCGCAGCTCCCCATCACCGGTTCCCGCCTGTGCCTCTACGAAGACGGCACTGAGCTCACTGGAGACTACTTCTCGAGTGTCCCTGACAACTCGGAACTCGTGCTTCTCACCTCAGGCCAGACCTGGCAAGGCTGTAAGTGGTGGGGACGTGGGAGAGTGGCGGGGAAGCTGGCCCGGCTTTGGAGGTGCTGAGGGCCTGCTGTGGGGGCCAGCCAGGGAAACGGAGAATCTTCTCGCTCTGAGCTCCCCAGGGGGGAGCCCCGAGTCGGGAGCCTGGTTGTCCAGTTGGGTGTTTTAGGTGTCTTTTCTAGGTCATGTGAATTTTATGTTCGTTCTGGGTGTCCTAGTAATTCCAGAGGGCAGAAGGGAGGGATCTAGGGGTTGGGGCCTGCACAGGTTTGTGGGTAAGGCAGAGCCAGAGAGAGACGCCATCCTGTGTCATCGGGCCGTGTGAAGGGAGCGGTGGTGGCTCAGGTTGTGCTCTGTCTGCTCTGTTGGTGTTTGCTGATGTGCTGTCACGTTGGGGGCCCATCAGAGGCATCGCTTCCAGGCGTGATTCTTTAGGGGCATCCGGATTTAAGAACCAGCTCGATGACAAGTTGCACATTGGAGCTGTAGGCCAGGGGCAGAGCGAGTGTGCGTTCCTGGCTCTTGCGCAAAGTGGCTTACGTTTCAGGAGATGCTTCTGGTGCTCCAGGAAGTGGGAGCCCCGAAGACAGAGATATCTGCCTCTTCGGCCGAAGGGACAGAAAGGGGCCCTAGAGTGGTGTACGTGTGGCTTTGCCCTGCGGTTGGGACTCCGCTGTTAGCAGTCACATCTAGTGTCTGCCCCAAGGTGGCAAGCGCTCTATCTCTTTGGGGCCTTGTCCTTCTAGAGGGGCAGCCAGAAAGCAGAGTCACTGTGATGCCTCCTGGGACGGCCCCTTGCAGGAGGTGGGGACTGGGCAGGACAGGGCTGAGAGCCTGCCTGGCTTTTCCTTTTCTTTCCCATTTCGTGGTAGCGAAATGAACAGACTAAGAAACACGGACTTGTTCAAGTGTGTGAATCACGAGGGATTGGGATCGCATCTCAATATTTTTTTTTAAGTTTATTTATTTATTTTGAGAGAGAGAGAGAAAGAGCACAAGTAGGGGATGCAGAGAGCAGGGAAGTGTGAGAATCCCAAGCAAGTTCCACACTGCCAGTGCAGAGCCCGACGTGAGGCTCGAACCCATGAACTGTGAGATCATGACCTGAGCCGTAATCAAGAGTTGGCCATTTAACCAACTGAGCCCCCCAGGGCGCCCCACATTGTTGTTGTTGTTTTTAAAGAAACGGGCTGTTTTCCAGAGTGGGAACACCTGTCCCACGGCCTCCGCAGCCTCCCCCACTTCTGGCTTCGCCACTCTTCTATTTTAGCCATTCTGCTGGGCGTGCAAGGTGTCTCCGTGTGGACAGCTTTGTGTTCCTGCTGGTAGTGCGGTTGACCATCTTTCCCTGGGCTAGCGGGCTGTCCACCCGTCCTCGCCCAGAAGGCGTGTCTTTGTCCGTTTGTATCTTGTCCATTTTCTAATTGGAGTTTTAACTGTTGAGTTTCGGGTTTTTCTCAGAATATGTACTGGATGTGAGTCTTGGTAGACGCGTGGCTTCTAGGGACTTCCTCCTGCTCCGTAGCTTGTCTTTACGTCCCCAGAACAGGCTCTTTCACAGAACAAGTTTTCCATTTCGATGAAGCCCACATTGCCCGTGCTTTCCTTTTGTGCTCATGCTCTGCACGTGAAGACTGGAAACTTCTCGCCAAGCTCTGGGCCCGGAAGCGTTTCCCTCCTGCCTTTCTCGTCAGTGGATATGATCATGTGACTCTTTTTCTTTAGCCCATGAAGGGTGGGTTTATACTGGTTGATTTTCGAGCACTGAACAGCCTCTCGTCCCCGGAATGACCCGCTGGGCCGTGGGAGCATTGTTCTTTCTGTGGGTTGCCGTTTCTGTTGGCCAAGGTGTCACGAAGGGTCACGGTAGACCGTGGTTCCACTGGGTTCTAAGCGCTGGCTGGGCTGCAGTCAGGTTGGTGTGGGAGGCTCCAGGAGGGAGGTCCAGAAGGAGGCCCAGAGACGTGGGAGGTTTCGTTTGGGGAAGAGAAGGGCAGCGACCCACCGGCTGTCGTGCCTCCACATCCGGCCCCTCCCCACGCTGAGGGGTGGGCAGCCAGGCCCAGGGGAAGGGCTAGCTGGCATCCGGGCAAGCCCGGGGCCCCGGACGCCCCTGAGGTCCGGCAGGTCCAGAAGCGTGGTGATGCTGGGCGTGCGGAGACCCCTTCCTCACCGCAGCGCTCAAAGGACCGCCGGCTTTTCTGTCTGTGACTCTTCTGGTGGCAGATGTGAGTGACATCCATCACTTCCTCCACGTGTTCCACAAGCCGCAGGCGGGGCTCATCCAGGCTGCCCGGCAGCTGCTCTCCGGGGAGCAGGCCCCGCTGCGGCAGAAGCTGCTGGCCGACCTCCTGCACACCGTCAGCGAGAACACTGAGGCCGAGACCAGGGCCGAGGATCCGCCGTGGTTTGAAGGTACTCTGGGGCCCGGAGCAGGGGTGGGACTTGCTGGGAGCTGGCCACGCAGGGGACACCAGGTCCCACCGCAGTCCCTGGGCGGGGGGCCTGCCTGGCTTCTGTGTGCTAGAGGCCCCGGGACTGGCCTCCTTACTCCTCTGTCAGCTGTGGGAAAGCGTACGTGACGTAACGTGTTCCGTCTGAATCATTCTAAGCGTATGGTCTAGGGTCGAGCACGTTCTCTGTGGCGTGCAGCCACCACCAGCATCCGTCTCCAGAACCTTCTCACGTTCCTCTACGGCAGCCGTCCTTATGTCCCCTCCCAGCCCCCACCCTCCACCCGGTCTGGATCTGACTCCCCTCGGGGCCTCCCCCGGGGGATCACACAGGACTCGGCCTCCTGAGCCTGGCCTGCTCCACGAGACACAGTGCCCTCGGGTGCACGCGTGCTGCAGGCTCTCCCTCCTTCAGGCTGGATCTCGTTCTGTGGCGTGGCCGGACCGCGTTTTGCTTGTCTGTCACCCGGCCGTGGACACTTGGGCGTGTCCACCTCGGGGCGCGGCCTTCAGGCCTGCCGGAGCCGCCCTTGGACTGCAGGAGAGGGGGTTCGGGTGCCTGGAGCCGAAGCCCCTCTGTGGTGTCTAGATGCCCACGATGCAGGTGGGCCAGAGAACCCTCTCCAGGCAGAGGGCAGGAGCCCGCGGGCGGGACACGATCAGCACGTTTCTCAGACGAGGCGGGTGGCGCTCGCAGCCCTGCCGCCTGGGAGAGGATGGCCGTGGACTCCAGGGGGGGTCTCGTCTTCTCTTGCTCCTGGCAGGTCTGGAGTCTCGATTCAAGAATAAGTCTGGCTACCTGAGGTACAGCTGCGAGAGCCGGATCCGGAGCTACCTGAGAGAGGTGGGTGTGCGGTGGCGGGCACGGGGGCGAGGCGAGGCGAGGCGTGGAGACGGTGCCCGGAGCTACGCGCCTCTGCAGGCGGACGGCCCCGCCGGGGCCCAGCTCGCGGTGTCCCTGGGGTGCAGCTAGCGGCCGGTCCCCGCACTCCGCACGGTGCTGGCGTCTGCCCCGAGCTGGCGCCCTGTGGGGTTGTTGGGGCCCCACCTGGGGCCTTGGCCCCCTTTCTTTTTGCGCTGGAGTCTCAGTGTGGGTTTTGAATAGAACCGACCTGTGAATGTCATCACCCGTCAGGTGGTTGGATTTTGACGTGAACTTGTCTTCATCCAGCACTGGCTGTGACGGACGCCCACGTGGGTGCGTCCTGGCCTCTTTCCCCACGAGGACACTTCTGTCTCCAGGCTGTGGCCCTGGGTGGGGGGCCTGACCTCCGAGAACTGGGAAGGGCCGAGCTGCATCTGCTTTTGGGGTGCTCCGAGCCGTTGTGGGTGTGAGCTCTGACTCCACGGGCCCAGGAAGGAGATGACATCCTTCGCCCCCCTGGGAGATCCGAGAAGCGAACACAGATGGAGATTTAAAGCTTCGGTGCTCCCACTGGACGTGGCTGTCTGTCCCCAGAGAAATCTGTGCCCGATGTGGCCTCTGTCCTGCTGCCCCCTCAGCGAAGAAGCAGAGCCCACGGACAGATTGGCGGCACGGAGGGCAGAGCTGGAGCGGTATCCCGTCCCGCTCAGAGGAAAATTTGGTCCCGTGGCACTCGCCTTTTGCCGTGAGGGTGGGGGTCTGTGCAGCTGCCTTCCGACCTCATATGATGGGACAGAGGTGGGGTGCGTTCCCCAGGCGCTGACTTCTGTAAGGATGAAACATGTAAGAGTTCAGCTCTTCAGAGTGGACGGGAGTCCAGGCCAAGATCCCGTGACCCCTGCGCCGGGCCCTCCATGCAGGGGTGAGGCTGGGTGCTCCCTGCAGAGGCGTGTTGGGGGCGGGGGCTGCCCCTGTGCTCGTGTGCTTGGAAGGCAGTCCCGAGGCCGTCTTGCCCCCTGACTTTGCAGATGTTCTTCCTGCCCCGCCCCCTCCCCGTCTCCCTTCACGCCTGCCCGCGTTTCTTGGACCATAGATCGCAGGGTCTATGGTGCAGGACGATGCACGGCCCGTGCTCCACTGAGAAGGAAAGCTCAGGACCGCGGTGTGGAGGCCCCTGTGGTCCGGCCCGGCTCCCCCACCTTTTCTGTCCTCCCACCTCCGCTCCACCCTGGCCACCCTTGCCTGCCCCCTGCTGCTGCCGAGAGCGTGCTTCCTGCCCTGGCCGCCCCGGCCTGTCTCTCAGGCTGTGACCCCCTCGGCGCCACACAGACCCTGCCGGGCCCTCTGTGCCCTGTTAATGTGTCTGCTGTCCTGTTGCTCGCACTCGACCAGGAGCCCCGTGGGGAGGAGGGGGGTCTTTCTCTGCCTCCCCTGGGTGCTCAGCGTTTGGCTGCATTGTTGTGAGCCTCCCTCCAGCTTGAGTGGGCAGCGTGGGTGGCGGGCGGGTGACGTTCCTCGCCTGCCCGCCTCCTCTCGGGTTTCTTCCCACGTGGCAGTGGCGAGCGCCAGGGAGACGGGGCCAGGACTCCCGGAGCTTGAGTCTGTTACGTGGCCGACCCCGACCCCGGCTGCACGTCACGGGCCCAGAGAAGCTGGCCGGGCTTGGCCGGCCAGGGACCGTGTGAACTCAGCTCACTGGGACCCCAGGCGGCAGGGTCCCCGAGGGCCATGGCACCGAGTGGACTCGGAGTCCCCCGACCGCGCCAGCCTTCAGCGATGTCCCTTGGCGTCTTCAAGGTGAGCGCTTCTGCCTCCACGGTGGGCGCGGAGGCTCAGGAGGAGTACGTCCGGATTGTTGGCCTCATGTGCCGGAAGCTCAGGGCGGAGCAGTACCACAGCAGCTACTTCGACAGAGGAGCCGAGGCGGACAGCCGGCTCTGCACACCCGAAGGCTGGTTCTCCTGCCAGGTGAGCGGGGGGCCGGGGCCGGGGCGGCCCTCCGGGCATCAGCTCAGCTCGTGGTTCTCTGGCTTCAGTGGCCCTGGAACCCCCGGACGGTGCCGGGAAAGACCCCCCGCCTCCCGGCCCCCAGCTGCTCCTCACAGGTCTTCTGACCGCTTCCTGGGCGGAGCTGCTGCCACGGGCCGGGGCCCTCCTTCGAGAAACACCAGTGGCAGGGAGTACGCGGGGCACTGGGGACGGAGGGCGCCACTTGGCCCCCTCGGGAGAAGGGTGGTGGGCAGAGGAGAGGACGGTTTCGGAGCTTCTGAAACGTGGTGTGTCCCCGGGCAGCCATCTAGGTGACGGCTCAGATTTCAGGACTGGTGGCCAGATGTGACCCCTCGGGCGTTAGTGTGGCCTGACTCCACTCCCTGGCGGGGTGTGGTGGCAGCAGCTGGGAGCAGTGTCCTGGGCCTCCTCCCGGACACTCAGATAAATGACAGAGATACCGCTTCCCAACAAGTGCTACCACCTCTGGGGACCAGGGTCACAGTCTGGAGGCTTGGGGCCGGCGAGCTTTGCAAGGACGGCAGGGGCTGTTCCACTGCCCACGCTTCCTTCCCGGCCTCCTGGACCCCATGCATTTCCAGTAAAATGCCCTGTCCCCACTGGTGGCTTTTCTAGTGCCACTGAGGGTACGGAACAGGCCCTGGAGGCGGGTGTGGGACCCAGCAGGTGCTCGGTTGGGAATCCGGCATTCCTAACAAGTGTCTTACTGGGGGTAACGAGGGAAAGGGGGCACCGTTCCAAAGACAGGGTTCCTGATCGCCCCAAGCAGCACACCGTTTACCAGGACTAAGTCCCCTACCGGGGGCTCGTCAGTCAGCTCCTCCCGCTTGCCTGAGACCCGGGGTAAGGCCCTTCGAGGACCCGAGCTTGCTCTCTGTTGCCTAGGGTCCCTTTGACGTGGACAGCTGTGCATCCAAACACTCCATCAACCCCTACGGTAACAGGGAGAGCCGGATCCTCTTTAGTACGTGGAACCTGGACCACATGTGAGTACGGGTTCCGCAGAGGTCAGGAGTGCTTGTTGTTGAGAACTGAGCTCACAGACCCACGGGGCACCTGCGGGGGCCTGTCCCTGCCGTGGCGTCCGTGGCCTGCCTGCCGGCTGCCTCGTGTTTCACGTGCCGAGCTTGTGGGTTGTGGACCCAAAGGTGTCCTGGGTGTGCGTGCGGATGGGTGCAGGTGCCCACTCCTAACCTGCCTGATTAGGTGCCCTCCACGGTGGGGGCCTCCGACAGGAGCTGGTCCAGGTCCTTGTCCATGTGCGTGCGACCTGGTACGTGGCCCCTCGGTCACGTCCGGCTCCACCTGTGGGGCCCAGTGGGTGGCTCTCACCGCATCGCACTCTGGGGGTGTCCTGCCCCAACCAAGCAGGAGGTGCTCAGAGCGGGGGCTCTGGGTGGTTACTGTGCACGGGGCATTTCCTGCTTTCACCGGGGTGCGTGGAGGCCGGCAGCAGTGTTCTTCCACGTGGACGAGCTCTTTCTAAAAAAGGCGCACAAGTAAGATTGTGTTATCTTCACGGACTGTTTTCTGGAACGTAATGATGTCCTTGTCTCTGCTTTGTGAAGACAGAGGTCTTCCAGTGCCCTTCAAGTGGCTCTATCACTTTGGGGACAGGTGGCTTTGCACATATGTAGGACATCACAGGGACAGCTGAGGCTCACTTTCCACCCCTCCTGGATGCACCCCTGTCCTCGCCGGGGAACCGCTCTGCTGCCATTTGCGAGCGTCCCTGTGATGCCTGTTTACACAGACCTTTACCCTGTAGGTGTGATTTGAAATGGACGTAAGTGGTGGCGCACGTGGTGACTCTACACCGGGCTTTTCCGTCCCATGTCGTGCTCACGGGGATGCGTCTGTGGGTTTCGTGCACTCGTTTCACCAGGTGCAGAGTGCCTCGCTCTTTCAAGAGAGTATCGTTTGAATATCCGTTTCCATCCCGGTAGGCGCTTCTGGCCGCCCACCTTCCGCTATGACAGAGCCCCCTGGGCTGAGCGCGCACGCGGGACCGACCTGCGTGGCCATGTGGGGGTGGCCCGTGGACTGGCAGCGTCCTCAGCATGTGGGGACTGGTCAGGAATGCAGATTCTCGGGCTCCGCGCACCGTTACCCGGGTGCTGGGGATTGGGGTGCACGTTCAGGTGAGGAGGCTGTCCTGGTGCCCGAGCTGAGGAGCTGCGCTCCCCTCTCGGCAGGGTGCTGGGTCTCACCCCTTCGATGTGCACCGAGCACCCAGAGACGATTGCCGGGTTCTCCAGGTCATCTGTCGGCTACTTTCCGTGCCCCGCTGGGGCGTGGGGACATCGATCTGGGGGCGGTCCCAGCACTCAAGGGGCGGAGGAGGCCAGCCTGGAGCAGAGTGCGGACGAAGCAGCAGAGGCCGGAGCAGGGTTGTCTGACACCCTGGTTTCAGGTGCATTTTCTCTGTCTCAATACAGTACTTCTGTGTTCCGGCAAATCGGCCTGCTTCTCCGCACGCGTCTGACTTCCGGTTTTCTGTGCTATTTCAGGCTCGTTTCTCCCAGGAGGGTCCTGTGGGCACTAAATGTTCTTTGGTCTTGGAAAATGTCCCTCTGGCCTCTACTCCTGCGTGGTCATTTGGCGATACTGAATTCTGGGCGGTGGGTGTCCCACCTTCAGAACTCTGAAGACGTGCCAACACTCTCCCGGCGTCTGCTCGGGAGAATTCTGCCCACAGCCTGTTCTCTGCCTTTTCTACAGACATTTCAGATTTTCCCTTTCTCTTTGAACATGGCGTGTGTGTGGGTTTAGATCCTTAAATTCTGACCGGGGCTTGTCTTTATTCCGAAGACAAGTTTCTCTTTCGTTTTGGAAAACACCTAAGTATTTTTTAGTTACCCCTTCTCGGCTTCTCTCTGTCCGGCTTCTCTGGAGCTCCCGCTGGCCGCACGTTGGACCTTCTCGTCCTGTCTCCCTTGTGCCGTGGGGGTGGTGTCGGGGAGCCCTCCGAGGCCTCTCAGCGGTCTGTTTCAGAGTGCTCTAGCCCAGGTCCTCCGCGGGGGTCCTCGCCCCTTGCGGTGTGCTCCTTGTGGCATCTGTGCTTCTGGATTCAGAGTCCACCCTCAGTGGGGACTGTGTTTTCTGTGCACTGGCTTGTCGTGTCCCCACAGGGTGGTTTTGCATTTGTTTCTGCCGGATACTCACGGAAAGCCAGGGCCTCCCGTGGCTCTGAAACAGCGGAGTATTAATTTCTGGCTTGGGTCCCGTCCCCTGTGGCAGGTGCAGTCGGACTGTGGGTCTGTGTGAACGGTGAGCCGAGGGTCCTGGGTTTCCTGGTGACTGTGGAAATGGTCACGCTGTTGGTGCGCCCGAATCATGCCTCCTGGGGCCTCTACCTGGTGTGTCGTCCTCACCCCTCCCGCTGCTGACTGAGGCTCGGCCATGTGGCTCCAGCACACGGGACGCCAGTGGACGCCTGATACGTGCTTGCGCGCTGGGGCTCCTTCTCTTTGAGTGCTGGCGTCAGTGGGGAGGGCCCTGGCCTGGCCTCCTTGAGGGTGAAAGGCGCCATGGGGAGCAAGGCCGCCCCCAGCCAGCCCTCCAGCGTCGCGCAGCCACAGGAGCGGTCGGGGTCAGCGGGCGCCCCCCTGTTCTGGGGCTGGGCAGGCAGCAGTAGGTAGAGGGTAGGGTGGCTTCTCCTCCCTCCCGGAGCCCCGGGCGCCCCTGCCGCTTCCCTTCTGCTTTAATGGCTGGACTGGGGTCTCAGTCCCACCTCCCTGGCCCTCCCCTTGGGCCTCTGTCGGGACCAGAGCCCCAGTGGGCTGCAGGAGGGTGGCTCGCCCCTGCGGATCAAGTGTGGACTTGAGTTCCTGGCAGTGGGGAGCCCTCACCTGCTCAGCTTTGTACCTCTTTTCCCTTTTCTTCACTGTTTCTCCCGTGTTGTAGGGACAGGTGGGCCCAGCATGCTGCAGTGGCCCTCCCGGCCTTGTTTCTATTCCTCGTGTTTACAACTCAGTTCGCAAGCTTTACCTGTCCGTACGCGGGCTTTGAATGGTGTGTAAGCAGAACAGGTTTACACAAAGCAGTATCGCGATTGTCTCCAGTGGACACACACACGAGCACAAGGTCGCGGTCGGGAAGACAGACGTCAGGAGGCCCTTATGACTCTCCCCAGGGAGGACAGGGGCTCAGCTTTACTTCTGCGGGTCAGCTGGGGAGGTGCTCCTGTGTCACCACGGAGACGGGTGTCGGTGGGGACGGGTGGCATAGGGCTCCACCCCCTTTCCCCGTGTACTTCCCAGTACTTACAAACACGCGCCGCCAGCCCTCCTCCCTGAGACATTCGAGCTGCTGGCCCTGGGGCCGCATGCCGTGAGGACCGTCCCCCCAGTGCTGCCCCTGCTGACAGCCGCGGCCAGAGGAGGGGTCACTGCCCCACTGCTCCTCGGGCGTGTTTCCAAGTGCGGCTCCTTTTGAAACCTGAACCTCTGGCCACTTGTCCTCC
Source organism: Panthera onca (assembly GCF_046562875.1). Classification (NCBI taxonomy): domain Eukaryota; kingdom Metazoa; phylum Chordata; class Mammalia; order Carnivora; family Felidae; genus Panthera; species Panthera onca. Next base: position 219,198,115 of record NC_138346.1, on the reverse strand, counting down.
TGTACGCCCCCAAACGTCAGCTCACATTTGGGCCACAATGACCGGGTGAAGCCCTCCATCGTGTCCCCGTGCTGCCATAGCAGGCTACTCGGTAGGGGCCGTGGGACGCCGGCAGCACCCGTGACCCTGTCTCGCCTTGCCCTGCAGAATAGAAAAGAGGCGCACTGTCATCCCCACGCTGGAGGCCGCCGTTGCGGAGCGGGCCGGCAGGGAGGTGTCCTGGGAGTACTTCTACAGCCTGCTTTTCACTGCACACAACCTGAAGCTGGTCCACATCGCCTGCCATAAGAAAACCAGCCACGGGCTCAGCTGTGACCCACGCAGGATCTACAGAGCCCAGATGAAGCCGAAGAGACGGCAGCCGGCCCGCAAGTGCCAGTGATGGGCCACGCGTGGCGCCTCCTCCCCCGGCGGGCACGTCCTCCCATTGGGCACTGTTACTACACTTTTGCCGCTGCAGTGGTTCCTGGAAAAACTTCACAGAGCCCTCCTACAAGTTCTGACCTCGCTACACTTCCGAATCTGTGTTCGCACCTCCGACGGCCCGAGTGCCAGCGGACAGGCTAGCCGTGCCCTGGGGCGCGCGGTTGGCTCAGGAGCCCTTCCGGCCCTGCTGGGCGGCCCCCGCAGAGACGCAGCGTCAGGCCCGACGTGGCCGCGCTGGTCCGAGGCACGGGCATTCTGTGTCAGCTCTCTGCTGGGTCTCTGCTTCCGGGCGGATGTGAGGCTGTATCTGCTGGACTTTTCCGGATGCTCCAAAGAGTGGCGACCCATTCAGGGTGAAATGTTTGTAAAGAACGCGCAGGGACACGCGCTGCTGTATGGTTTATGATGGCAGAAAGCGGGAAACCCTCCGAATGCCTGTCCACAGGTGAGTCCTGCTTGTGGTTATCGTGCTGAACCGCGGGAAACCGCTGGCTTTGTAGCTCAGAAGCTGTCAGAGGCCATTAATTTCTGGGTTCGTCTTCCACGTGGACATAAGGCACAGCCACGTGGCAGCTCTGTGTGTTTCATACGGAAAAGGGAAGCTGTCGAGTGCACAAAGCATCCGGTGGCTTGACCATGCAGAGGACAATCTGTTGGTTTTATAAAAGCCCGTGAGTGTATGTCACACGCACGTGTTAGCGTGTACAAGATGGTCAGGAAACACACCGTCAGGACAGCAGTAGTCCTGGGGGACAGGGTGGGGGGGGGGGTACTGGATTTTAAAGAGCCAATTTTCTAAATCATGTATTTTATAATACTTGAAGTTTTTGAAATGATCACTTATTTCATGATCCTTTAAACATTCATTTTTTAAAGTCACACAGATTTTAATATTTGAATTTTTACATTTATTGTATAATCATAAAAAGCAATAAAGATTTTTTAGAAAAAGACTTATCAAAAAAGTTTGCACTCACTGGGAATGATGAAAATGAGGATAAAAATAGGGGTTAGTGATTTTTTTTTCAAAGGTTTTAATTTATTTCTGAGAGAATGAGCAAGCAAGCGTGAGCAGGGGAGAGGCAGAGAGAGTGAAAGACAGACAGAGAATCCCAGGCAGGCTCTGTGCTGTCAGCACAGAGCCCGATTGAAGGCCTGCACTCACGAGCTGTGAGATGGTGACCTGAGCCAAAATCATTATTCCATTTTCGGAAATTGAGATCTCAGAGCGAGTCGATCCTGTGTGGAACCGTACGAGTGCCACCTCAGCACGTGGTGTTTACCTGGCTGGACCGGGAAGCCCAGACCGTGGGGGAGTCGGGGCCCGTGGGAAGCGTGCCCTGCTGTCCCGGTGGACCCTCCTTCTTCAGCCCAGCAGCAGTGTGACCTCTTTGCAAAACGGGGTCATGGGCTGTCCGTTTTCAACAAAAGAAGGGAGTTAAAACGTAGTGGCTGGGAGTGTTGAGTCTGGTGATCTGTGGGTGCAGGAATGCTGGGTGGTCCGGGCAGGAGGTCCCTCATACCGGCAGGCCCGTTACTTGCTGTGGGCCAGCTCTTTGGTCAGCAAGGCTGCAGAGAGAGGACCTCCAGACCCAGGGCCTGCAGGAGGGAGGGAGGCGGCCAGCAGTCAGCCTCTGATGGCAGCTGAGGGGCAGAGGGAGCTGGCTGGAGAGCGAGGGCAGGGAGGCCCAGGGAGGGAGTCGGCGTGCAGAGCCAGGGGGGAGGGATGAGGTGAAGGGTCCGCAGTGGAGGCCCTTGGACCAGTGTGAGCAAGGCACAAGGGCTCTGGTGAGGCGAGGCCTGGAAAGGGGGCATTTCAACCCCAACACTCTAGGAAGCCCTTGAAGCAATTTAGGAAGGGGCCCCGAGTGCCCATTGCCAGGACAGGCCGGTCTCCAGCCTGCCTGAGGCTCCAGGAACACCCCGCCCTGGGGGTGTCTGTCACCAGCCAGTGCCCTGGGCCGGGCTGGGGTCCAAGTCCGAGGTCCCTCGGGTGGGCATTCCAAGCTCGTGTGACCCCAACAAGACCCTGGGCGGCCCCAAGGTCTGGGTGAGCTTCCCGGGTCGGCAGCCCTCACAGGCACTGCCCCACATCTGGCTGGAGAGGGAAGCCAGGTCTCCGCCACCAGCTCGAGGCCTCTGCACTTTGCCCCAAGCGTCCTTCCCGCGATAAACGGGGACTGGGAGTATATCCTTTCCTGAGTCCTAGCAGTTGTGGGGATCGTCCAGCCTGAGGCCCGTGGGAGGTCCCTGTGCAGCGGGCGTTTAAGACAGCGTGGAATGCTTCTGCTGCTCAGCCAACCACTTGGGCAGCACTTTGTGAAGACCAGTAAGTAGAGATGGTTCCTAAAAATTCACAGTCACAGGGCCTGCTAGGTCACAAGTAATTCTAACGTGTATTTCGCTATGCCTTCTGAAACTTTATTTTGTCCCCAGGGCTTAGTCTGCATTCCTTTTGTACTGCTAAGGTCATCCCCAACGGGCCTCAGCCCAATGCTTGGTCCCGCAGCACGTGAGCACAGCACGGTTTCCCCCAGCTCCATGCTGTCTGTGCCGTCCCTGCAGGGGACGCCTGCTTGCTTCTTGCAGTACCCCTCACCTGGGAGTAACCGTCTCTGGCCCGCTCGCCACCCCAGTAGGCCACGCGGTGGGAGCAGGGGTGGGGCCCCCAGGCGCATGCTCGGTTTCGTTCTGCATTTTGGTGGGAACGTGATAGCAAGGCTCTTCTGCAGGTCAGGCCGATGCTTCTCCCAGAGGCCGGTACATAGGACAGAGACTCCTGGCATCTGACGCAGTTGTTCACCACTAACTCAGGTGCTGTGATCACTAGTTAATTCTGCAGTAACCCCAACTAGTTAGTTGTTTTCCCTGGCTGCTGTCAAAATGCCTTTATAAGCAACAATTTCAAGTTATTAAGTAGTTTGTTGATCAATAAACCACAAAATTATCCAGTCGGTGGTCACAGCTGCTAATGGTCACATTGGGCAGTGTCTCGGGTGGGTGTTGGAGGGGCTCGAAAAGCTTATAGGGCAACTCGGCGACCTACCTGCCCCGAATGATCTTTCACGTGAGATCCTTCCGTGCCTCACAGGACATTGTAATATGGTTAAATGTAGCTGCTGTCAGGACTGAGCTCCTGTTACTGGGGCGCCCCGCCCCCGCTTATCGGCAGGGGGTTCCTTCCAAGACCCCCAGTGGATGTCTGAAGCAGAGGTGGTCCCGAACCGGCTACGTGCCAAGTTCTCTCCTGTACGCGCACCTGTGATAAAGTTGAACCTTGCATCGGGCACAGGAAGGAACCAACAGTAAAGCAGAGCGGTCACGACAATGTGCCGTCCCGCACTCATGACAAATGCCTGTGTGCTGGGATGAAGGAGGTCGATGATGCGGGCAGGTGACACGGAGTTGGGCTACTTCCAACCTTCTGACCTTGCGTCACAGGGGGGACATTTGCTTCCGACCCCGCGGATGAGGGGGACGACCGCAGCTGAAGAACAGCCTGTGATGCTCCTCAAGAAAATCCCAGTCTTCCTGAATCGCAGGCAGCTTCCCTCGATCAGTCGTGGGGATCCCTCGTGGGTGTTCCTCACCTGCCCACCCGCTCTGTAACCGCACTGCACGGGGCGAGGACTGTGCTGAGCGCCGCTGTCTCAGGAACCCCTCAGTCTACACAGAGGGGCCCTCTCCCTTCAAGGGCACAGCCTCAGCTCTCAACTCTCGGGCCTCACTTCTGCCCACAACCCAGGGAGCAGGTACGAAGGCTGACCCAGCCTTAACAAATACAGGCGGGAAAGGATTCGTTTTCCCCACTTGACTCTCAAATATTGTAGACAAGCATGGAGTTTTAGGAACACGAGACTCTTTAAAAATACTTCCAAAATATATTTTATTTCTTAGTCGTATGTGTTTTGCAAAATTCCCAAGGTAAACATTAGCTTCATGTACAGAAATAGAAGGAGAGTTCTTTAAGAACTGGCACTGACTCAATCATGAGAATGATCAAATTTTGATAATGGAAAATAAACGCATGTGTTATCAAAACTAAAGAGCTTAAGTGAGCAGTTTTCTTTAGAAAGATCTCCCGGCCCCCTCAGGGGACTCAAGCCCTCGTCCGCCTACACGGATATCAGAAACCGCACGATCTCGGAGAACGTTCTGGGTCACACGTGTCCATGCTGCAGGTATCTGGCGTTCTGCACTAGGGCGTTCGTGGGTCAGCTTCAACGTGTGGTGAAGGACACGTTTTCTTGGGAGATAAGGTCGTGTGAATCCCAGAACTTGCTCAACCGTCAGACTACCACTGACTGTCAAATTCGTGTTTTGTTCTCTACACTTCTGCACCATCATCATCATCTTCGTCGTCTTTGGCTCTGAAATGCATCTTCCTGAATTCTCGTCTGCTCATTGAAGGACAAGACGAAGACGCCGGGGGAAGGTCCTTGGGGGAAGGAAACACTCCCTCAGCCACCGCCGGCCCACCGCACCTGTCGGCTCTTGGGCGAGGACTTGTCCCCCCCCCCCCCCCCCGGCTGACGTGGGGGACGCAAGGGTTAAACGGAAGAGGACGCCCCGCAAGTGTGGGCAGTCGCTTCCCACCCGTGAGCGAGCGGGGAGGCCCAGAGTCACCTGCCAGGCCCCCCGCCCCCACCCGAGGGCCGAGCGGGAAGGAGGCCTCCCGGAAGCAGCTGTGCCCTGGCAACCATCTCCCGCTGAGGATGGGGAAGGGGCGCGCCCACTTAGTGACTGTCTGTCTGCTCGTGGGGACCGGAGCCTGTCCCCGAGGCAGTGCCACGTGCAAGGAGTGCAGAGCCGGCCAAGCGCGCGCCCCGCGCGGGGGCAGCCACGGAGGCGCCAGTCTTACCTGCATGAGCTCCACGTTCCCGAAGAACCGGCCCACCGGCATCGGCTGGTTGCTGTCCTCGTCCAGAAAGACGCTGTCATCCGTCTGCAGTGCCGCCCCGCCCCGTGCGGTGCGGCTGCCGTGGGGGTCCTCTCCCGTGAGGGGCCCGTGTGCCGGCGGGGACAGGCCGTCTTCAGTCTCTGCGGGGCGAGTGTCGCCCACGGCGGTGCCATGCCCGAGGGGGCCGCCCGTGGCCGCCGGCTCTGTCGGGGGACCAGCTCCCCTTCCTGGAGGCGCCGTGGGGTCTTCGGCAAACCCCAGAGGGTCCCTGTCACAGGGGCGCTCGGGTGGTATCTTGGGCAGAGCAGCACTATCGCTCTTGGGGACTCGTTTCTGTAATTCTGATTTCACAAGATGACCTTTGTCATACTTGAACTTCTTGGAAGTTCGCCTGTCGGCGGCTTTGTGTGATGAGGAAGTCTGCGGAGAGAAAAGTGTGTGAGAGAACCGGACGCGTGTAGGATTGTGAGGCGGACGGCGAGTCAGGAGGCCTCCGTCCCGGGGGCGAGCCCTCCTCACACCTTCAGCAAGAGACGTCGTTGCCACAACTTGCACGATGGGGTCACGTCACTGTCTCCCTTGGAGGGACACGATGTAAACTGGCGGTTGGGGAAGAATCTAGACACACACCCACCGGGGCCTTCTACTTCCTGAGGCACCTTCGGAAGCACAAACCACCGTATCGTAGTTACAGCGCGGGACTCCGGGTCGCACACATCTCTGCTCGGACGGAAGCTGTTCTGTGACCCCGAGCAGGTGCACAGCCAGGATTTACTAAATGGACCGCAGTCTTTAAAGCCGCGTAGGCCACTGAAACTCTACGCTAGTTGTTGGTGTAAAACCCAAGTCCCAACCAGACCCCGGAGCGCGGCCCGAGGCAGGTCGAGCTTACAGCAACTTCGTGGGCTAGGATCGCTCGGCACAGACAGAGGCAAAGCTCTCTCCCGAAGCGGTCAGGGCTAAAGAAGCGTGGCGCCATGGCAGCCGACACCACGCAAAAGGCGGCAAGGAATGACCAGCAACGGTGCACGGTGAGTCGGAGTCTGAGACACCCCTGCCCGTGGACGGGCGAACGCTCCGAAAGCACGGCCCTGGGCTGCAGAGCGCACCTTCCTCTGAAAGCAGCTACACGGTTCTCTCCTCTGGGACCGAAGCACCACGACACTGTTCTAACACGACCCATCTCAGGGCGAACATTTCGCATACAAATGGCCACACCGGTCGAGACCCGGCAGCTCTGTGTTCCCGAGACTCACCTGACATACCGTCCTGGCAGACGTGGCGATGCTGGCTTCCCGAGCAGAGGCCAACCTGGCTGAGCGACGGCGGGCTCTCAGGCGCACCGAAGACCGCACTTCACCTGTGAGCTAGACCAGGACCCAAGGCGTCAGAAAACGCTCTTGTGAGACGCGAGCCCGGACACAGCGACTTCCTAACCGAAGAAAACCCTGTTGAGTCCTTCCCACCCCCCTCTTCACCTTTCTGGAAAGTCCTCTGTGGCCTTGTGCAAATTCAAACTAAACTGTCTTGGACTGAAGATGCAGACCTACTCTTTCCAACGGCCTCAGAAGCTTGGGGACAGTCTGTCCCCGTCACCTTATACCTCCATTTGTAGGTTAACAGATACTAAGCTAGCTGCAAACGTTTAGAAGCAGCCTTCTCAGAAGGTTCTTGAACTTTTACATGGTATCTGAGTTCCTGATAAAAGGTAATATGAAAAAACAAAAAGGCATCCCCACCCCCATCGCTCCCTCCCTCAAATTACAGGTGGAAACAGTCCCAGTTCTACTGGTTTAAAGCAGTTGACTTTGGACTAATCTTAACACGGTCTGCCGCCAGTTTACTCCGAATGCAAGTCTTCTAATGCAAGAAAAGAATTAATGAAAAAGTAAAACTTATAACCCACGGTACGTCTGGCAAAATGGAAAAGTTAGCATTGGCTCACCCCTGTTCACTAAACTACAGATTTATCTGAATTCCACGCTTTTTCTCTTTTTAAATAAATATTTATTTTTGAGAGCGGTGCACACGCACGGAGGAGAGGCAGAGGGAAGACAGGAAATCCCAAGCAGACTCTGAGCCATCAGCACAGAACCTGATGTGGGGCTTGAACTCACAAACCGTGAGGTCGTGACCTGAGCTGAAATCAAGAGTTGTTCGCTTAACCGACTGAGCCACGCAGGCATCCCTCCCCCATTTTTCCACGAATTCCTTATTCTGTTCTGGAATGGATACCAAGTGCACGTGGTGAGCAAGGGTGGGCCGGCACGCAGGTGGAAGGGCAGGGGCTGGGGGCCAAGGGGCCGGGGGAAGGAAGAGGAAACCAATCAAAAAGGAGACTGCGAGTTTAGAAATCTGCAATGGCGTCCCACCCATCCCCATCTGCAGCCCTGGAGGTCTCCAGAGGCCCCTGGAGGTGGCGGCTCACCCAGGCCGTGAGATACTGGGTTGTCCCATACGGCATTCAGGATGGAAGGAAAAGGAAAGGCCGTGGCCTGTGCGCACAGCGGGGACACGGCGCTCCAGGCCAGGTGAAGGGCCTGCCGGGTGGGTGCAGCAGGGTCTGGGCTCACAGCCACTTGTGGGGGAGTCTGCAGCGGTTCCAGCACGCCCCTCCTCCCTGCCCTGAAGTCCTCCTACCTCCCAGGAGGGAACGGCCGCCTTAGTCCCAGGCCACCAACTGTCCTCTCTTCCCCTGCGAGTCCTGCTCCCGCCACTCCCCCTTGTGACTGTGCTCGGTGCTGGCTGAGGGACACGACTGGCCTTGAGGATGGCTGCCGCTATCACCGAGTGCTGATGTAGCTAGCCACGTGCTGTGCTTGGGGCCTGAACAGCCTCCTCTTTGAGAGGATGGCGGCTCCGGTGAGGGGCCTGTGTGAGGTTACACAGGGATGCGTGGCCTCAAAGTCCTCCTCACCCTGCTTCATCACGCACGGCTCTCCCCGACATGAGCTCCAGGAGCCGCCCGCTCCCCAGGACGGAACCGGGGAGCAGCAGTCCCGGCTCCGTGCCGCCGAAGCGCTCAGGCCCTTCTGCGCAGCCGCGTGCTTCCCGATGCCTTCCAGCTTCACCTCTGAGGCGGGGGCTCCAGGCTCCCCAGGCAGGCTCCTTAACCTTCACTTCCGGGCCCCCTGCAGAGGCTTTCTTGGCGGGTATAGGCCGATGCTCAGGAGCTGCCGTCACATCCGGCACGGCATCACGCTGGCTTCGGGTTCGTCGCGGGTGGAGCCACCCCCCAGGCGCCAGCTCCCACGCGGGATCCGGCAGTTTCTTCTGCCTTGGGACAGCTGCTTGGCCTCCCGTCGTCGGTCTTCTGCCTTCCAAGCGAGTGGTTAAAAACTGGGATGTCACAGGCAACAATGTGGTTTCCCAAAAGGGCAGGACAAGACTGACCTCCAACGGGTCAGCACAAGGAACCCCGCTGACCCCCACCGAACTGGCAAGAAGTATGAAAACCATTTAAGACTTCTGGAAATGGTCCTATGGCATGCAAAGGGTAAAAGAATGTTATTCAAGACCACCCACGAAATTCAGTGGTGTATGGGCTCCAGACTGCCACCAGACCGCCGCCACCAGGACGCTGGGCTCCCAGGCGCGAGGCGGGTCCCACCACCCTTGCCCCTGCTGGGAGGAGGTGGGTCCAGGCCAGGAGAGGCAAGCCTTCCTCCAAGAGCTCAGGGGCAGAGGTGTCACATCAGTGAAGGCACTGACGCAGACATTTTGCCTGGGGAGGGACAGACTTAAAACAGAGTTCCTAATCAGAATTCTTAATCTCTTCCCTACAGAATTGACTTCTTTTGCAAGGAGTGTGGATAAAGTTCTTGCGTAAAGGGGCTCTCCAGAACACTAGAGGTTGTGGAGAAAGGCAGTTAGAGAGAGACATCAAGATAAACTTTAGGTCAGAGAGTCTGCAGGTGACAACCAGGGAACAATGCAGCTGGAAGAGCCCTCCTGGGGTCAGCACAAACATCCAACACTGACCCCAGAAACTAGGCCTTCAAAGAAGCCACAGCTAGACTGGATTATCGGCAGAGCAATTTATGCCCCAGGCTATTGCTGAAAACAATTGAGCAATCAACAGGCATTTACTGGGAGCTTAACAGCTAGGTGTGGTCAGGGCAGGAGAGGATGAGAGCCACCCCAGGGAGAATGCGGGCTGCCCGGCAGGCAGGGGCACGTCCCAGCTGCCCAGGTGAGAGGGGAAAAGACTCCCATAGAAGAAATCTACCCAGTCACCAAATAAAAAGCCTATAAACAATAGTCTGTGGGGGTGGGAGACAGGTACCCAGAACTGCTGCACTGTCTACTATGTCCAGGTTCAACAAGAAATGATGGCACGTGCGAGAGGAAGGCAGATGTCTACAGCGGAACAAGAGCTGGCAACGTTCCAAGAACCTGTGATGGTGCCTGGGGTGGAGTTTATCAGAAAAAGCCTTCAAAGTGGCCATGATGAACATGTCCAAAGGCTAAAAGGAACCACAGCTAAGGAATAAAAAATTTGACAATGTTGCATCCAATACAGAATGATGACGATAAAAAGAAATTATGAAAAGGAACCAAAAGGAAATTCTGTAGTAAAAAAGTACAAGAACTGAAATAAACACTTCACTGGAGGGAACTGGCAGAAGAAATAATAAGCAAACCCAAGGTCATGCAAGTCAAACGAGAGAGAAAAAAGAATGAAGAAAAATGAAGAGTCTTCAAGAAACTCTTGAAGTTTCTTTTTTGAAACTTGATGGGACTCAATCAAGGGCACCAACATATGTGTAATGGGAGTGCCAGGAAGGGGAGGGAAGGAGAGAAAAGATACACAGAGAAATAATGGCTGAAACTTCCCAGTTATTGAAAAAAAACAAAAACAAAAAAAAAACCAACCACCTTCACACACAGGAATGTCCAGGAACTAAACTCCCAATAAGAGAAATGGAAAGAGCTGTGTAAACAGACGGCGCCGCTTAAATGCTGAAAGCCTAAGACCAGAGAACTCTTGAAAGTGGCAGAGGAAACACCAGGGGAGCCCGATAAACAAACACACCGCTAACTGAGCAGGGGCAATGGATATAGTCAAACATAGTCAAAGTTCTTCGAGAAGAAATGTGCCAACCAAGAACCCTGTATCTAGCAAAGCTATCAAAGCAAAAGAGACACTTCCGGATAAGCAGAGAGAATGTTGCCCGTGTTTCTTGACAGAGGTACTGGGGGGAGCTCTGCAGGCTGACAGCAAGTGGCCCCGGACGGGAATTCAAGTTCACAGAAAGAGGGCGCCCTTTTTGTCGATGCTTACCGACAGCGTACATGCACGGTGCCTCCTTTCTTGGTGATTTATAAGCGGTTGTAGAAATAACATTATACAACGTAGACAGGAATGTGCTTTGGGGTGCCTGGGTGGCTCAGTCGGTTAAGCGTCCGACTTCAGCACAGGTCATGATCTCACACTCCGTGAGTTCCAGCCCCGCGTCGGGCTCTGTGCTGACAGCTCGGAGCCCGGAGCCTGCTTCAGATTCTGTGTCTCCCTCTCTCTCTGCCCCTCCCCCGCTCACGCTCTGTCTTTCTCTGTCTCAAAAAGAAATAAAAACATTAAAAAAAAAGAAAAAAGGAATATGACTTATTTGCCAGTTACAGCACAAAGGACGGGGGTGGGGGCAGGACTGTTGGGGCAACGAGAGGACCACACACGGAGAAACGATCAGAACAGGTCGTTGGGTTTCTAACACTAATAGATATAACAGGTATCCCGACATACCAAGAAAGTGGGTGAAGGGAATAAAGGTACATTTTTATGTCTCACGACAAATCTGGAGCAACCGGGTGCAGAAAGGGCGCCAGCGCCCACCTGTCTGAAAACAGACCCACGAGGCGACTCCGCCCCCGGAAATATCCATAGGCCCCAACTGGCCAATGGGCTACTTACAACCGGCACAGGTCCCGAAAAGGGAGAATCCCATTGGTGGCCACACCTCCGCATCTTCCCGCAGCCCCGCCCACTGCCTCCCAGCAGCCCCTCCTGCACTGCGCCCTTCCAGCTCCTGGGTTGCCCTTCCAGCTCCTGGGTTCCCCTTCCAGCTCCTGGGTTCGGCCTCAGGTGAATTTTCACACCCCGGGCCACTGGCTTCCACGCCACTGCCGCCCCACATGTGGGGGCCCCTGACCGATCAGTCACCCCATTTACACACCACAAAGCCGATTCCACTAAGTTACAATGCATACGGTGAAACCTAGAGCAACTGCTAGAAAGAAAACACAAATGCCCACCAGAAAACATTCATTTTCATCCATCTACACAAGGAACAACGATAACAGACGTGCATAAAGAAAACAAAACTAAAATGGCATGCGTGCATCCAACCAGACCAGTAACTTTAAAGGTGGGCCAAACGATTCCATCAAAAGAGAGGCCAGGCTGGTAAGACAGCCCCCCCCACACCCCCCGCCCGGAAAAGGGCCCGCTCCTTGGGCACCGGGTGCTCTGTGTCCCGGTCCGTCGCCAGGTACGGAGTGCCAGGAACCAGTGCCGGGTCAGTCCTCTCCCCCTCTGCAGTGGCCTCCTCCCACCCCACTCTGCACCTGAGGTGACTGGGGCCAGGCTGAGCTCACATGCTGAAGAACAGAGGGCTTGGGTGGCGGCAGCAGTACTCAGGGGTCCAGACCAGTTCTGGACAGGGAGGCCCCCTTTCCTGGGATGTGGTCTGGCAGCCCCCTACCCTGAAGAGCGACCCAGTACCCCTCTCTCCAACTCGGGCAGTAATCTGGGAGCCCCCTACCCAGAACCTTGACCCAGGACCCGCCCCGTCCCCCCCTCCCTCCCCCCCCCCCCACGGCCGTAATCTGGCAGCCTGCTACCCAGAAGGCTGACCCAGGACCTGCCCCCCGACTCAGGGTCGTAATCTGGGAGCCCCCCTACCCAGAAGCATGCCCCAGGACCCGCGCCCGCCTACGGGGCCGTAATGTGGGAGCCCCTACCTAGAAGCGTGACCCAGGACTCCCCCCGCCGCAGGGCTGTAATGTGGGAGCCCCCTCCCCCACTACCCAAAAGCGTAACCCCCAAACCCGCCCCCCACCCAGGGTCGTGATCTGGAAACCCTCCCGGACGTGGTCTCAGACCTCAGACCCGAGGGCGAGGGCAGGGAGTCCCGAGCAGAGGCAGCCCCCGGCCCAGGGCATATCGCGGCCTCCTCAACTCCCCAGACAATGGGTGGCGGGAGCCCCAGCCTCACCGGCACGGCTCCCGCCCGGTCTCGGCGCCTCACCTTCCGGCTCCTCATGAGTGTGAGCGGCGCGCTGCCGCCCCCAGCACTGCCCGAACCCCCGCGTCCCGGCCTAACGCTTCGCAGAGGAGCAGCGACCCGGCGGCCCTCGGCCCGCGCCCGGCGTCTGACGGCACCAGAAGTTTGGCCAATCACAGCCCGGCATCCTCCGGCATGTGACCCAACAAAGTCGGCGCTGGGCGTAATGGGCGGGGCGGAGGCCATATTTGTGAGGGGCACCCTCGTGGCGGCCCCATTTAAGCGGGGCGGCGGCCATGTTTATGAGGGGCACCCCCCCGGACGCCCGGCCACGTGTCTGGGGGCATGGCGGGAAGTGGTTGTTCACAAGGGGGCGGTGTCTTTCATCCTCGCCCGGGAGGTGGGTTCCTGCCCTGGCGTGTGAATGCCCGGCAGCGCTAGGGTGCTCCCGGCCTGGGGGCTGGCGAAGCCCCGGATCTCGGAGGTGGGCCGGCGAGGCCCTGCGTGGTTCTGCCCTTAAGCTGCCCGCAGGGACCCCGGCGCCCCCAGCCTCGAGCCTCTCCCCGGCGCCGGTGGATCGCAGCTGGCCCTCGGACGGCCGTACCTCCCGGGGTTCAGCCCTTTCAGTCCCGCTTCTCTGCAGCCCTGGCCTCACGGTGACGGTCCCAAAGGCGCTGCCCTCTCCCCTCTCCGGCGTCCTGGCTTTTGGCAGCTCAGGGACTGTGCATTAAAGCCAGTGTCTGCCTTTGAGAGTTTTAAAGTTAGATGAAATCCAGCCTTGCCTTTAAACACTCCAGGCCCCCAACTCTGGGCTCTAGGACCTGTGCCTCGAAGAGGCCTCGGTGGGCCCCCCGGGGGCTGAGGGACGCCCAGCCCTGTCCTCCAGCCCATCAACCCCCCCACCCCCTTTGGGGGCTGAGGGATGCCCAGCCCTGTCCTCTAACCCTGCTTGCTGGTGCCCCTCCGGAACTGGCTTCCCGGAGTCCTGGCACAAAGGCGGAAGCAGCCATACGTGTGCTTTGCGAGTCAATGACAGTGGTGTTTACTTTATTATCATGTGTTTACAGGTGAGAACATTTAAACCAGGCAGTTTTGTCAGAAGGATTAGATCTTCCGGTTAAACTGTACAGGTTGAAAAGTGACCTGTGTTGTGCTTCGGCCTCAGGTACCGCTCGAGGGTCCCCTGTGCATTGTTCTGTAGCAGAGGGTGATTCATATTCTCCTCCAGAAACACTAATGTGCTCTGCTCCTGCGGAATGACTCCCTCAAAGCCCGGAAATACATTCGATGCCTCTTTTTAGTGCATAAAAAGTGAGGGTACTTAAGGATCCTGCCAGCTCTCCCCTCCTTTCAGACTACCTTCTCCTTGCAGAGGCATCTTTGGGTAATTAGGCGGAGCCCCTTCGATTAGGCCTCATGTGGGGTCTGCTTTGGGCCGTGAGTGAAAGCACACGCAGTGTTGGTGTGCACACAGGCACGCTCGCATGCTCACACGTGCTTGTCCACCCGGCTGCCTGTTTCCCGTGGTCTCCGTGGAAGGGAGAAGACAAGTGTGGACTGGCAGGAAAAATCCATTTGAAAAGGAAACTAATATAACCACTGCCAGCTGTTGAAGAAACACCCAAGGCCGAACCGTGTTAAACACCTGTCTCATTTTCACTGAAATTGGTTTCCTGATAAACTAGGTTCAGTGGTTTTATTCTGGGGTCCTTCAGAGCTCCGGTTCTCATAAACTAGGAGCTGACTGTCACCAGCTAGCGTTTGCCTCGAAGGGGATCGTGGTGTCCGCTGATGTCGGGACCCCTGCTTGAGCGTGCCCGACTCGGTGAGGCCTGAGCCCTTGGTGCCTCTGAGCACGGCCTCCCAGAGGGGGATGCTTCATCTCTGTTCACAAATATGCCCTGCGCCCCCTCCCCTACGTTTGTGTGAATGGTGTTTCCAGCCCCCCAGCTGCTCCAGCCTGACACCCAGGGTCACCCGGGATAGGTGACACTCCCTCAGCCCCTGCTTCCAATCAGCGACCATTCCTGCACAGCCACATGGCTGGACCCCCTTCTCCTCCTGCCCACGCTGCCCACGGCAGTGGGGTGGTCACTTCCCAGTGGTGGCCTGACCCCCACTGAAGCTCTCTGTTCCTTCCCCCACTGCTTCTGGGATCAAGAGCTGGTCCTTTTTTTTTAAATAATTTTTTTTTAATGTTATTTATTTATTTATTTATTTATTTTTTAATAAGTTTTTTTTTTTTTAAAGTTTATTTATTTGTTTAGAGAGAGAGAGAGAGAGAGAAAGAACAGGGGAGGGGCAGAGAGAGAATTCCAAGCAGGCTCTGTGCTGCCAGCACAGAGCCCGACGTGGGACTCCAACTCACAAACTGTGGAATCATGACCTGAGCCGAAATCAAGAGTCGGCAGCTTACCCGATGGAGCCACCCACGTACCCCAAGAGCCGGTCTTAGTATGACCTGTAAGGCCCAGCACATAGTAGGTGCTTAGTGAATGTTTGTTGGATGAACGTGTAGCAGGTGGGGCGCCTGCTGCCCTCTCCCCTTACCCTCCCCTGCTCACGCTGCTCCCCTCCTGGCGCTCAGGGTGCAGCAGATCCCCTCCCCCTCCCGGCCTGGGCTCTGCCTTCTTCCTGGAAAACCTGCTCTCCCGGCCCCCCACCTATCTTTCCGGGCTAATCCCATGCTTCAGACCTCAAATCGGCTTAAACTGCATGTCCGCAGGGGGAGGGGGACATTACCAGCCGTCCTCCTGCCGCCCACAACCTGAGTTTCCTAATTATGGCTTTATTTAGCATTCTGCTTTTCCTTCAGGACGGGGGCAAGTTAGCTCTTTTCTCTCCCAGAGCATGGCACACTCACTCACTCACTCAGTCACTTAGTATATGTGTGCTGAGCCCCTCAAGTGTGCTGAGCCCCTCATGTGTGCTGAACCCCTGATGTGTGCTGAGCCCCTCACGTGTGCTGAGCCCCTCACGTGTGCTGAGTCCCTCATATGTGCTGAGCCCCTCAAGTGTGCTGAGCCCCTCACGTATGCTGAGCCCCTCATGTGTGCTGAACCCCTGATGTGTGCTGAGCCCCTCATGTGTGCTGAGTCCCTCATGTGTGCTGAGCCCCTCATTTGTGCTGAACCCTTCATGTGTGCTGAGCCCCTCACATATGCTGAGCCGCTCATGTGTGCTGAACCCCTGATGTGTGCTGAGCCCCTCATGTATGCTGAGTCCCTCATGTGTGCTGAGCCCCTCATGCATGCTGAACCCTTCATGTGTGCTGAGCCCCTCATGTGTGCTGAACCCCTCGTGTGTGCTGAACCCCTCGTGTGTGCTGAGCCCCTCGTGTGTGCTAAGCCCCTCATGTGTGCTGAGCTCCTCTATGACTGAGCCAGGCCCAGGGTTACAATGGTGGCCTGCTCCAGTGAATCACCAGGTCTGCCTTTTAGTCCAGCAGGGATGGGGGTGGGCGTTGGTGGAATAACCACACAAGGAATTGTAAATCTGCAGTGGTGATAAGAGCCACGGGGGAGAAGCCACATCGGGGGACAGCATGTGGGGGTGGAGGTGCCAGCTCTGCTCAGGGAGTCAGGCTTCTTGTGGGAAGTGACAGTGACAGTTATTCAGGGTCACCTCTTTCCCTCCGGGACTGAGCCCCTTTCAGGCCCGGTGGGATGAAGCAGGCAGGAGCCCACACCTGGGCCATGGCCGCCCCTCCTGGTGGGGCGGGAGGCCTCGAGCTGGTGGAAGATCCCTTCTTGGATCCTCTGGCTGCCGGCGTCGGGATGCCGTGAATCCCGCAGGGCACAGAGACAGACCGGAACCCAGGCTCGCGCCTCCACACGGTTCTGCACGTGCGATTCAGTTCCCTCTTCCAGCTGAACTGTCCCCTGCCTTCCTGCGTGGACGTACAGTGAGGGCCGTCCTCACAGCGGCAGGCGTGTGATGTTGCTGGGGTCCTGGCTTGTGGTCGGCCCCCCACGGGGACCGTAAGCTCCCTGAAGGCGAGGACCGTGTTGTGCTCACCACCGTGGCCTCAGAACCCAGCTCGGTGGCCGGGACATGCTAGGTGCTCAGCAAATATTTGTTGAATGGATGGATGGTGGGGATAATGCACACAAAGAAATCAAGGATTGAATATTCCAAGGAAACTTTGTATTCTCGCCCATCACGCAAACTCACTCCTCAAACACTGGTATGTCCACAGCTCAGTATTTGCCTTTCACAAACACTGGCAGGCCTGGTGAGAAAGTCGAAGAGAATTTTCAATTGATTAAGTCAGCGGATTTGTTCGCTGAGGTCATCCTGGCCTGGAGCGCGTCTCCTTACCGCCAGCACACGGTGGCCTGTATGACGAGGGATTGTCTCTTATATGCTGACCCTTTACATTTAGAAGACACATATAATAGTTTTTTAAAAAGCGAGGGAAAGCCATAAGCAAAAAAGCTCACAGAAGAACGTGAGGCAGAAACCCGTGGCTGGTGGGAATGCAAAATGGCACAGCCACTTTGGAAGACAGTTTGGTGGTTTCTTACAGAACCAGACATGCTCGTCCCATACGATCCAGCAGTCACATTCGTTCGTATTCACCCAAAGGAGGTGAAACTTATGGGGGCGCCTGGGTGGCTCAGTCGCTCGAATGTCTGGCTCTTGATTCCGGCTCAGGCCGTGATCTCACAGTTTGTGGGGTGGAGCCCCGCGGGTGGGCTCTGTGCTGATAGTGTGGAACCTTCTTAGGATTCTCTCTCTCCCTCTGCCCCTCCCCTGCTCTTGCACGTGTGCATGTACGTGCTCTCTCTCTCTCTCAAAATAAATAAACTAAAAAAAAAAAAAAAGAAGTTGAAGCTATGTCCGCACAAAAACCTGCACAAGGATGTTGATAGCAGCCTTATTCGTAACTGCTAAAACTTGGAAGAAACCAAGAAGTCCTTTTGAGAAGGCGAGTGGATAAATAAAATGGTCCATCCACAAATGGAATATTATTCAGCGCTGCAAAGAAATGAGCCATCAAGCCATGGAGGAACCTTTAAAATTTTTTCTAAATGTTTTATTTATTTTCGAGAGAGAGAGAGACAGAGACAGAGTATGAGTATGAGTAGGGGAGGGGCAGAAAGAGAGAGAGTGAGACACAGACCGTGAGATCATGACCTGAGCTGAAGTCGGACGCTTAACAGGCTGAGCCACCCAGGTGCCCCAAGCCATGAAGCTAAGAGAGAGAAGCCAAGCAGAAAAAAAAATACATGCTTCCAACTACGTGACCTTCTAGAGAAGGCAAAACTAGATGTAGCAACCAGGTCAGTTGCCTGGGGATGGGGGTGGGGCAGGCGAATGAGCTGAGGACAAGGGAGTCTCAGGGCAGTGAGGCGGGTCTGGGTGAGCAGTCTCTATTTTTGTCCAAACCCATAGAATGTACAACAGCAGGAGCGAACCCCAGTATAAACTGTGGGCTCTCGGGGACGATGATATGTCCACACTTGTTCAGCAACGATAGAAAGTGTCCCACTCTGGGCGGGGGGGATGTTGATAGTGGGAGGCTATGGGTGTGGGGGTCAGGGCAAATCTCTGTATCTTTTCAATTTTGCTGTGCACCTGAAGTGCTCTGAAAACCAGTCTATTTAGAAAAGGGGTGTGAAAAATTTCAGCATTGATTGAAAAACAAAGGGAAAGGAAAAGCTCGCAGCCTGGTTTTCACTGTATGTCTAAAAACCAGTCTATTTAGAAAAGGGGTGTGACACATTTCAGCATTGATTGAAAAAAAAAGGGAAAGGAAAAGCTCGCAGCCTGGTTTTCACTGTACGTGGCTGGGCAATCACAGCCCTACGGTAGGCAGCCGTGTGCTGTTGAAAAGATCTTAATTCCTCACCTGGGTTAAGAGATACCACACAGGGGCGCCTGGGTGGCTCAGTCGGTTGGGCGGCTGACTTTGGCTCGGGTCATGATCTCGCGGTCCGTGAGTTTGAGCCCTGCGTCGGGCTCTGTGCTGACAGCTCGGAGCCTGGAGCCTGTTTCAGATTCTGTGTCTCCCTCTCTCTCTGCCCCTCCCCCATTCATGCTCTGTCTCTCTCTGTCTCAAAAATGAATAAACGTTAAAAAAAATTAAAAAAAAAAAAAAAGAAATACCACACAGATTCGCCAAGGCCCTACTAGGCATGAGGCGTCTTCCGGACGTGGTCGGAGAAGGGTGTGCGGGCTCGTGGCTGCAGAGAGCAGGGGGGAGGGCAGGCAGAGCTCCTGCTGCGGCCGCCAGGAAGTGCCACCATGTTCCAGAGGGCGCCAGCGTTGGGCAGGAAGTGGTCTCTTGTAGAGGTAGGTTGGGCGAGAAGAGGTTTCTGGAAGAGGCAGTGCTGCTGAGCGTGTAGGGCACATGTGCACGTGCCTGAGAGGGGCTGGCGGGGGGGGGGGGGATGCCCGCCTGAGCAGGGGTGGGGGGGATGCCCGATGTTGCCCCTTCACAAAGCTTCCCCGGTAGCTACACACTGATGAGATTTTTTTGTGGCCCACTTTGCAGGCTAGTCAAACAGTTTGTGGCATTAAAATGTTTGGGAACAATGGGCCGTGTTGGGCTTCAAATCCCCTACACCCTGTTGGGAACAGTGTGCCAGTGTGGGTGGTTACACCTGCTCATGCTTCAGTAAGTTCATGATCAATGGAAGGTCATTATCCGGGGCCGGATCCTCTGGCTCGGGGCTCATGGGACAGGGGGGTGGGGAGGGGGCCGTGTTCTCCACGCTCACAGCCGTGACCCCGAGGACACGCTGCTACCAGGGGTCCTGACTCAGGATTTCTCGGTACTGGTTTTCCCCACCCCCTTGGCTTCCGATGTCGCCTTCTGTCTTTTCTGTAATCAAGTGTGTGTCCCCCAAATCCAACAACGCTTCTGTTTTCATTGATAGTCACGCAAAGTCATTTTGGGAAGTATCGAGATGTGAACGTGCATGAAGGAACATCCTTACGATGCCTCCGCTCCCCACCAGAGCTGCACCAGTGGAAATCGGCCAGGATCTCCCCGAACCCGTCTCCCGACACCCTGCGCACATAGTAACTGTTACCGTTACGCGTTCATTTCGTTCAGCAAACACTGATGGAGTTCCGTGTGCTTCGGCGTTGGTAGAAATATCGCAGGCACCACCGAACCGCCGGGGCCCTGACCACGGGAAGATGTGGTTCCCGCTAAGGAGGGTGGGGCATGCGACCAGAGAGACCGAGGGAAGCGGCTGCAAGTGAGCAGAGAGCTGTAGGGACCACCCCGTCTCCCTTTGCCCCGACAACGCAGAGAACATTAAACACACCCACTGGGGGCGGCGGGGAGGGGGCACCGCAGCCACAGTGTCCTCTGAGCAAAGAGCCTGGGATTTGCAGAGCCCGGAAGAGACTACATTTCCAGCTAGATGAGGACAATGCCGTTTCATGAGAAGCCTTGAGCAGGCGGGAAGAAAACCACAGGATGGAAAAGCCCTATTTTGAGAGCTCCCTCGCCCTCCAGCCAGCGGGGCTGTGCAGGTAGAAATCAGCTTAGGATCCTGTGAAACGGCCGGGCGAGGTTGGCGCTGGGGAGCCCGATGTGTCAATTAGGCGCTCTCACCAGGTCTGTTTCTGCCTCCCCCGCACAAACGCTTCCGTGTCCCACGGCCCTTTCGGCTCCTTCGGCTAAGCGTCAGCGAGTGACACGTTAGGGGCAGCCGCCAGAGAGAAGAAATTTGCCCACAAATGTGGTGATTGTTAGCGGGCGGCTGTTTTCCCTTCTGCGGCCGCGCGGGAGTCATTCGTGGCGGGACGGTCCGTGTTCCGGGCACCCCAAGCATCGGCAGGGCCTGGCCACCACCGATGCTGGGGGACGGCCACCAGCAGAAGGCACAGCGGTGGCCTTGCCAGTTCTCACTGGTGTCCCATACTTGATAGCACCAGGAACAACTAACCCCAGGTCTCAGTCCGTTTCTGGCTGTGGCCTTGAAGAGCGAAACGTTATCAGATTCCAAGTCAGATGGGTGTCCACGGGGCTACAGATATGCTCCCAGGTGCCCGCATCCTCCTGGGTTGTCAGTACAGGTGATGGAGGCCCTCGAGGGCGGTGGGAAGGGCAGGTAGGGAAGGGCCAGCGCCCGGAGGCACAAGTGCCCCCCCCCCCCCCCCCCCGGAGGACGTGACAGCACACAAGGCCCTTCCTTCCAGTGGCCTTTCAAGCGCACGAAAGACACGCCTTCCTTTCAGTGGCCTTTCGAGCGCGAGAAAGACACGCTGTTAATATGCACAGTTTGGGCTGGAGAGATTTTGCATGAGCAGCATTTGTTCAGAAACAAGGCAAGGTCAGGAAGAACCCTCTAGGTCCCCATGTCATGTGGGTGGTGGCCAGCTCGGGGGACAAAGAAAGGTATCCGATAGGGGAAGTGGTTAAATCACAAAATGGTACCGGATGTTACGACCAAGCCCTGGTCCTCAGGGACACTGGCAGCGCCCCCGTGCCCCCACGGCCCCGTGTCCGTCAGCGGGGGTCTCTCTCCCGTGTGCCACGGGCACCGGGAACAGCGTGGCACCTGGTCGGCCCGCCCTCGCTCTGGCTCCTCTGCACGAGGGAACCCCCGCCATCCCCGAAGGGCATCTGTCTACTCCTGTCCCCGTGGCTGCGTCCCCGTCTGGCTGCTTGCTAAGAATCCAGAGCAGATTCAGGTCAGTGCGTCTGAGGCAGCTACGTGCCGGGTAAATGATATTGTACGTAAATTGAAGTGGCTTAGCCAGGCGGCCCCATTCACAGCAGCTAACAGGTGTGACCTAATGTCACGGACGTAACCTTGCTTCTCAGGTGGTGCCGTTGCCAAGGCTGGCTTGCTCCCCGGTCCTCTCCCGGCTGCTGCGTGGAACGGTTCCAGCTTGCCTTCCTCCAGTCGCCTTTTCGAAGTCTGGGCACAAAGTGGCAGGCGGGGCCTGCTTTGTTATCTGGTCTCCACACACGGCTCTTGGTTCGTGGGGTGTTGGCTCACGCACGAGGAGCAGCGAACAAGGTTTGTGCCTCGTCGAGGGTTTTATGACTGAACCATCTGGAATTCCTGGACATTTTCAAACTAACACAGTTGGCGTGAATTTAGAGGTGAAAAGGTGGGGGTGATGTCTTCCCCTGGATTTTGTCAGTCCCAGGATGTAGAACTTCGGTATTCTAGAAGACGCATCCGCCCCAGATCAGGAGTTGGGGGATTGTGGGAACGATATTCATTCTCTCTCTCTTTGTCTCTTGCTCTGTCTGTCTGTCTCTCTCTCACACACACAGCATGAGCTTAGCCCAACTTCAAAGTGGAAGGATGCTGTCCACACAAGACCTCACTTCAGTTGCCAGCTTGGGAGTCCCCAGACCACCCTCAGGCGAGCTAATTCTCTAGAAGGACTCACGTTGCTCACCGAGGGCTGCTACCCCCACGGTTATGGTCTCTTACAGGGAAAGGACACGGGTGGAGATCAGCCAAAGGAAGAGACACACTAGCAGGGTCCTGGAAAGTGCTCAAGGCGGTTTCCGTTGTCCCCTGCCCCTGGAGTCAGGACACGTCCTCTCGGCCGTGGAGTGTGACGACACACATGGAGGACTGCCATCAGGGAACTCTCCGGAGCCTCGCGGCCCCACACGCTCCCTAGATGGGCTGCCTTTCAGAGGCATGACTGATGATTGACCAAGTGCTTATCGATTGGTTGGTCGCCCGCATTGCTGATCTCAGTCTCCAGGGGACTGATCCCTGTGACCCCAAGTCCCACTCTAAATCACAGGGTCTGTGTTTCTGGCAGGGCCGGCCCTACCCCACGACTACCACTCTGGGTCCCCTTGTTGGATTACCCAGGGTGACCCACGGCCCCCAGGAAGGCAGACCCTCCGGTCAGGCAGGACATTTTAGACATGACTGCCCAGAAGTGGGGGACAAAGGCCAGATTAAACTCTTTGCCCCGCCCCCGCCAGCATGGAAAAGCGGATATAAAGTGTCCTGGTGGGTCTGTAACTCCCTCGTCCTCTTTCCTAGGCTGGGTGGAAATTTCTTATCTCTTTTCTCCCGATTGCTGCTGAATTCCCTGGAACTAATGCCCATTGTATGTACCTGATTACAAAGGGAGCGGTTTTACAGAACATTCTTCCTCTCAGGAAAATGAGAGTTACCTGCCTTTTTCTCGGTGAGAGGGAAATGTTCTTTTGAGTAATTTTTTAATTTACTAAAAATTTTTGATCCCATTGTCGTGGGGATGCAATCTTCCAGAGGAGAGGCACACAGACAACGATGTTTGAATATTTGCACGGCTCTGAGGTGAGGCCAGCGAGAGCCCAGGGGCCGCCCGCACAGCCTTGCCTCTCCCAGGACCACGGGGATCGGGTGAACCTCCTGTCCCCAGCCCGACCCCGAGAGACACTGACCACTTGTGTGCACTAGAGGCCAGCCTTCCCTGCCAGTCAGAAATTAATTACCTGTGTCTCCAAAGAGATGGTGCTGTCCACTTACGACCTGGAGTTGTTTTTTTTTTTAATGTTTATTTATTTTTGAGCGAGAGGGAGTGAGAGAGCCAAAGTGTGAGCTGGGGAGGGGCAGAGAAAGAGGGAGACACAGAATCCGAAGCAGCTCCAGGCTCCGAGCTGTCAGCACAGAGCCCGACACGAGGCCCGAACTCACGAGCTACGAGATCATGACCTGAGCTGAAGTCGGACGCTTAACCTACTGAGCCACCCAGGCGCCCCTTAAGTTTATTTGTTTGTTAGCAAAGGTTTTTAAAACTTTGCAGCCAGGACAGTCAGCATCCGTGTGCCCGAGTCTCTGAGACAGCAGAGTGGCTACTGAGGTCTGGCGGTCCAGGCCCGCATGCCCACGGACCTCTTAATCCTGCCAGCCTGGGCAGCCTTTACGCTGAGGACGCTTTGAACTATGAGGTCACTGGTTCAGCACTGTGCCTGTTGGCTGGCAATGGAGGTGCTGTGCGGTCTTCCGGGGACGGCCGGGCAAGCAGGGTGCACAGGCATCGGGAGATGTGTGGTGGCCCAGCTTTGCAGACTCGGCCACCCCAGCTCCTGACCGGCACGAGGCTCTCACCTTCGTAGAGAATGGGGTGTCCGCCCGCCAAGGGGGCTGACACAGAGGTGGGCCTGCTGGGACAGAAGCCGGGCCCTTAGCAGGTCCCTGGTCACTGTTGACTGAGTAACCAAGTCAGGCGACATGGGGCCATTCTAGCGTCTGAGCCCCCGCGCCGATGGGGTGGGCACAGGGACGCCTACATGTTCTGAGGGTGCCTCCGTTTGTGCCTGGCACTGTTCTAAGCCAGCCTCTTCCGGGCGTTACGTCATGTGATTTTCGAAGCACCCGGAGGTGGTTCACTCATTGCACCTATTTAGACCTGGGGAGACTGAGGCATCGTGGGGTGCAGGGCAGAGGCCCCCTGTCCCCCCCGGAGGGGAATGCTGGGTGCTGAGCCGGGGCTGGAGAGCCGTGCTGGGCGCCCTCACTCTGCGGAGTCTGGCATCTGGGTCCCGGCAGCAGGGGGCAGGATGAGACAGGGAACTGCAGCCGTGGCCGCGGCTCCTGCTCCGGGAGGCTCCGGAGGAGGGCGGCAGGTGCGGGGCAGGGAAGGTGGCTCCTTCCCTAACGACGTGCAGAATCTGTGGATGGGCCCGGGTCAGGGGCAGCTACCTCTGTAGAGACGGTGCCTCTGGGTTCCCCGCACCCTGGGGGGCACCGGGCGTGAAATCAGAATCGCGTATTAAACACGGGAAGTGGCAGCTGCTCAGTGCCGGCTCGTCACAGAGGAACCCACCTGCCCGCCGCCTGCGGGGACCCCCGCGCAGCGCCCGCCCGCTGGTCTGGAGGCAACGCTGATCAGGTCCGCAGGGACGCCCGTGCGCGTTCTGTGCTGGGGGTCCTGGTGGGGGGTGGAGCTCTGCTCACCCTGCCCTCTTCCACCCTCTGCTGTCCCGAGCCCAGTCCCTCCGCGGAGCTCTCCCCAGCGCGGCCAGGAGGGCCAAGCTGGGCCCCCCACGCCCAAGGGGCCTCTGCCATGGGACCAGGAGGCACAGCCAGGACTTGGGACGCAGGCCCAGGTTGCAGACTTTCCTTCTCTGCCCGAGCCCCACTCCGTGGCTTCTTCTAGAAGACATGTCTTCCTTTGTGGGGCCTCCGATGAGTCCTGATGGAGGGAGGGTCGTGCTGGTCCAGATTCCTCAGTCGCGAGGGGGGACGCCGAGGCCCCGATGGAGCCTTGGGGGCGCTGGCTGGGGGGCTCCTGGGGGGGAGCGTGTCCCTGTGGGCAGGACCGCGTTCTCCGTGTCTCTGCTTGTCACTCCAGCTACTCCCTCCTCCCCCCCCAGCTTTCTTTCCCATGCCGTGTGTTCAAACCTCGTTCCTTCCTCAGCTTCTCTCCCGGGGCGCACACCTGAGCCCCAGCCCAGCGGGAGGAGGGACCCCCCCAGCCCGTGGGTCCCAGAGGCTTTAAGGCCGTGAGTCTCGTGCTTCCAGAGAGGCCGGCCTTGATGTAACGTGGACAGTCCCCACGGACACTCTGCCTGGGGTGTGCCCTTTATCACGAACTCGGCCCGGGGCCAGAGACGGGGCTGGAACTGAGCACCCAGACCTGCCGTCAGACCACCCAGCAGGCGCAGCAGGTGGCATCGAGCACCACGGCATCTCTTTGCAGGGAACGAGCGACCCATCACAGACACAGGGCTCCTCCAGAACAGAGCCTTCTGGGTGCGGTCCTGAGCTGCCTTGTGACCTGGAGCTTGCAGGACAGCCTGGGTGTCTGGCAGTGAGTGGAGACAGAATGAAGCCAGGACGTGGAGGTCAGGGCCGCCGAAGTCAACACACGGCGACGATTCCCTCGAGCTACTGGACCCACCGAGCAGGCTGCGCCTGGGGGACTGGAGCGGGGGCTTTGAGGGGCACCCTAGCCTGGCCTGGGTCCCGGCAGCATCTGGATGCCAGCTCACGTCACAAGGGGATGCAGAGTCCTCACTGGAGAGTGCGTGGTCCGTGCTGGGAGGGCCGGGCGCCGGTCTCACTGCTTTTCCTGGGTCACCACCCGTGATTTTTCCACGGCTGTCTGTGCTCGCTGGCCCCTGGGCCGAAGGGGGGCCCCAGGCAGAGAGGGGTTTTGTGCAGCCCTCCAGCTGTGACCCCTGTTTTAACCGCAGCTCCCTGGCCCTGCCCTAGACCCCAGTAAACGGGTCTCTCTACGGCACGCTCTCCTGACTGCCATCAGACTGGGCCTCTTGTGACCGGGTTGGGATCTTCTCTGTGGAGACGGGCCGGGGCCGGGGGGCCCCGTTTGTGCTCCCGGAGGAGCACAAGTTTGGCACAAGCTTCTTTCTACCCAGACCGCATTCCCGCCGCTAGACCTCAAGGCCCAGGCGAGCCGCACCTTTAAGAAACACGGCCGTTTGGTGCCAGGGTGTAGCCCACCCCTCACGTCTCTGCCCTCTGGACAAGGCCCAGGAAGTCACCCCCCTTGCCATCTATCCTGTGTTGACACCTGTCCCCAGGGATGCCCAGGCAGCCTGTGTCCCACTCTTGCTATTTCGGCTTCTAAAAGCCCAAGGAGCGCCTGACGTGGACCCAGGGAAGGTAACGGTACAGGTGTGTGGGTGTTGAAGATGGTGGACAGAAGCCAGGAGGCACTGTCTGTGGCCTCAACCAGACAGGCTTAGGTTAGAATATGGTTAAAAATTTTTTTTTAATGTTTATTTATTTTTGAGAGAGGGAGAGAGAGAGACAGAGCATGAATGGGGGGAGGGGCGGAGCTAGAGGGAGACACAGAATGGGAAGCAGGCTCCAGGCTCCAAGCCGTCAGCACAGAGCCCGACGTGGGGCTCGAACTCACGGACCCTGAGATCGTGACCTGAGCCGAAGCCAGTCCCTTAACCGACTGAGCCACCCAAGGGCCCCTAGAATACAGTTTTAAAGTGCTGATTATCCGTTTATCTAACACACATTCATGGAGCATCTGTTTTGCGCCTGACAACGGTGCAGACAATGTTGGGGACACTGCCGTAGACTTGAGTGGCCCCACACGCCTGCCCCGTGAAGGTGAGGGTCCGGGGGTGGGGGATGGAAATCAGTGTCCAGATGCCGCTAAGCAGATGGCACGGCGTGCGGGGCCCCATGAGGACGCTGGGGACAGACCGGGGCAGGTAGGGGTCGGGAGTGCAGGGAGGCAGTGAGTGTTGACGTCAGTACAAAGAGCTGGTGAATCGGAAGCCGGTAGCCTGGGTCCGGGTGTGAGGCGGGAAGGGCCCCGCCACAGAGGCCCGAGGACCAGTGAGACCGTGTCTCCCATGGGCTCGTGAGCTGTCGGCCTCTGACGCCGGGGGCAGCCTTCCTGCTGGGGAATAAGGGAGACACGAGGGCAGCCGACCCCGCCACCCTGCCCATCCCACCGCCGGACGTACGGCTGGATTCCCGACTGCAGCAGAGGACTGGCAAAGACAGACGCCCGGGGGCACCTTGTCTGAAGACAAAACATGACCGTTTATCTCATGTGTCAACTTGGCTGGGCCACAGTGTCTGGGTACGGGGCCGTCCATTATTTTGGATGTTTCTATGAGGGTGTTTCTGGATGAGACTGATATTTAAATCAGTGGGATTTGAGCGAAAAGCAGATTGCCCTCCCTGATGTGGTGGGCCTCATCCAATCAGCTGAAGGCCCCGACTGGTGTCCCCCAGGCAAGAGGGAATTCTGTGGCAGGTGGACTTGGGACTTGAACTGCGACATCAGCTTTTCCTGGGTCCCCAGCCGCCTGTCCATCCTTGCAGCTTCCATAATTGCGTGAGCCAATTCCTTGAACCAAATCTCTCTCTCTCCACATGTGCACACATCGTTTTGTGTCTGTTCGTCTGGAGAGCCCAGACTCACACATCGAGATGGGACACAACTGGAGTTTCCTAAGACAGAAGAAATGGAGGTTGAGAAGCAACAGCCAGCAAGGGCTGAAGAGCGTCCCTCTAGACCTGGGTGAGCTCTGCACGGTCACAGCAGGTCTGATGGAGTAAAGGCCATGTCACCTCGACCTCGCCATCCCCAGGAAAGCCTCTCCTTTACTGCATAACATGCACCACCAGTGCCCCTCCCCTGCCCTCCCAGCCCCCTCCCAGCTGGTTCTGGCCGTCACCCCCGCCCCCTCGTCATCCCAGCTTCCCCCCTCATGGCTTGACCGGTCCGGTGCTTCTCGGCCTCCCCTGACTCACAGGTACCTCCAGGAAGGGAAAAGAAGGGAGAATCTGTCTGCCGTCATTCTGAAGAGTCCCTTGGTGCTCTGGCCACGCTGGACTGTCTGCTGCATTCCTCTCCAGTCCACCACGGGGGAGGTGCAGCCCCCCAAGTCCCACAGGGGCCCTCCCACCCCTTTCCTGAGGATCAGACCCCTTCATATCCACCACCCCCGCCAGAGGGCTGGGTGGTCTCTTGTCGACTCGCCAGGCCCTTCCCGCCGAGGCCGGAAGCCGCCTCTGGGCGGGGGCGGGGGGGGGGGGTTGGCCAGCGTGAGGTCTGCGGGGTGCGGTACAGCAGAGGCCGTGTTCTCAGGAGGCCCTGGTGGCCAGAGGTGGTGGCACCAGACACAGCGGCTTTCTCAGGTGGCCCTCTGTAGAACCGTGCGTGGCCCCTCTTGGGCCGAAGGGACTGGGTCTCTCTCCTTCCTTCCTCTCTGCACGCAGACCAATGATGAGGCAGCCAGCCGGGTGGGTGTGTGCCTCGGGGCAGGTGGCCCGACTGGTTCCGCCACAGAGCTGCACCCCTTCGTGACAGCAGTGAGATTTGGCTTCTCCCAGCCCTGACTCATTTGTCTGATCTGAGTGAAAAGCATGTGAACTTGACTTTGCTCCTTAACCCCTTCGTGCCGGAGTTCCCCTCTGAAAGCGGGGGCAGTATGGGTGACAACTCTGGGTGTTTCAGGCGGCACAGAGAAGCCGCCCAGATGGGCGCCAGCCCAGGAAGTGACCATGTCATGTGGCTGCAAAGCCCAGGCTTGGCCACAGACCCTGGCTCTGCTCGCCTCCACGCGTCATCTGCTCCTGGGGCGACCGGGCCCGGTGGGAGGGGGCCCGGGAGAGTGGGGCTGCCAGCATTTTGAAGGGGGCCCCTCCTGAGGCTTGCCTCGTGAAGGGCACACAGGAAAACGTCGGATTGCATCGCAGTCTTGGCCGGGGAATAGGAGTGGGTACTTAACCTCGTTTTTAGGAATAAGCACATGTGGAATTAGCTCACGGGGCGGGGGGAGGGGGGGGGCGGGGGGCGGAATGAAAACCGGCCCCCGGCCTCACTGCGCTGACATTCATACAGCAGATTTCCTACGAAACTCTTGAACTAATTCCAGGTAGAATTCTCATCCAAAAACACCCACTGCAAACAGCTGGGATGCTGGAGTGATGTCAGAGTGTGACCGCACCGCTGAGACCCAGAGCCCTCCCGGACGCCGTGAGTAGGGTGGGGACTTATTTCCAGGATCCCCATCCTGGGGACTCTCCGAAGAGGGGGCAGAGGGCTGTTGGGACACAGAAGCATGGTGCTACGTGATCCCGATCCTTGCGGCAAGACGCCCCTGGCTGCCTCCCTCCCGCCTCTGGACCCCCGTCAGGCGACTCTGCGGCGGCAAAGGGCTCGCCCTCTCCAGCGCTATTTGTGGCTCTGCTGCTCACGTGGGGCTTCTTCTCGGTTGGGAGGAAGGCTTTGTGTGCTGGGAAGGCCAGCGTGGAGGCCAGCCCCTCCTGCCATTTAATCTTAGCCCACGGACGTCAGCTGCTTTCGCAGGGACGGTCTTTTTCCTTTTCCAAATAGGGCACGGCAGGCATCTCTGTCGCGACACCCCCCTTCTCAGTGGATGGCTCTGCTCTTTGCTGCTAGGGAAGTGATACTCTGGGAGTGGGCAGGGATGGGGGTGGGGGGCTGGGCTTATTCGGACACCCCCATAGTCTCTTTGCCACTTTTCCTGGTGATCAAGGCACGTGTGTTGTCAAGGCTGGGACACCAGGAAGCAGGGGATAAGTGACCTCTGGGGACCGTGCACCTGCTCCAATTCCAGGGAGGTTTTCATCAGCCGGTAGGACTGTTGGAGGAAGATCCAAACGCGAGCTGCCATCCTCTGCCCATTGGGAGCCCGGGAGAAAGAGACAGAGACTGTCCAGTCCCAGGGGCACTTTTGACCACTCGGGAACGGCTCCCCCGTCTCCTCCCTCCCCTGGGATTGCTCTGGAATCTTCCCAGCCTGCTGCCTGAGGCCGCTGTGGTTCCCAGGCCCTCACCCCATGAATGCAGGTGGGCTGGGCGAACTCTGTGATCCGAGGGTGACAGGAGCCTGTGAGCCACACCCGTCTGCCCCCTTCCCCGGGCGTCAGCCGGCTGGCATTTTTTCCTGCCCAGGTTGGCAGGTTTGGGGGTGACAGTGGGCAGTGATGTGTCAGGGGCCTTGGGGATGGCGGCCAGCCCTGGCCTCTGCTTTAGGGAGAGAGTCACCCGGATTGGGGCAGATCCGCCCGGATCAGGGGTTCAGGACACAAAAGCCAGGCCTCTGGAAGACATGGGTGGGGCTGGGGCCCCAGGGAACGTTCGGGGCTGACGGAGAAGACTACTGCTCTCCCCCTGGGGTGGTGGCTCTGTGGGTGCATGTCACTGCCTGGCTCCAAAACGAACACTCACGCTGTGCTTTCGCTCTCGCGTGTGGATGACACGGCAGCTAAAAACGTGCCACATGCACCAGCCAGCGCGTCTTTCTTCCCCCTTCGCGGGCAGACGGGGGTTGTGATAACCGAGGCGCTGTGTCAGGCTCTTAGCAAGCACACCCAGGACATGGTGACTGTCAATACAGGCTAGCTGTCGTATGTCACCATCCCTCCCACGAAGCGAAACGCATTCTTTCTGCAGCGGAAACGGAGAACGCCTCTTGGTTTCATATCCACCCTTCCGGAAGGCCTCACGCGTCCCAGGACCCAGGCTCAGGGTCTCCTCCCCCGTCCCACGTAGCTCATGCCGGGACAATGCAGTTAGACGTGCTGTTACGTAGGCAGATTTTCACCTGCCCGCCACCTACCCGCCCCAGGTGGTCAGTTTCACGACTGCAGGGACCAGGTCTGTTTTCCTCGTCGCCAAATGCTTGGTACCCAGCGTAGTGCCAGGCCCAGGGGACTCTTTAGAAACACTTGTAGCATGATTCAAGGCTAATGATGGTGATTTTAATGATTATTATAGTAGTTAACTTTCAAAACCTTTTCATTGTAAAATAAAGCACGGGTACAGAAAAACGGTGAGACAAATGTTAGCTTGATGGATTGTTAAAGCAAACAGCCTCGATGCCCCACCCACGTCGAGAAATGGAACCTGGTTTAGTCTCACTCATTATTTTTATTTATTTATTTATTTATTTATTTATTTAAAATGTTTCGTTTTGGGGCGCCTGGGTGGCTCAGTCGGTTGAGCGTCCGACTTCGGCTCAGGTCACGATCTCGAGGTCTGTGAGTTCAAGCCCCGTGTCGGGCTCTGTGCTGACAGCTCGGAGGCTGGAGCTTCTTCAGATTCTGTGTCTCCCTCCCTCTCTGCCCCTCCCCCGCTCATGCTCTGTCTCTCTCTGTCTCAAAAATAAATAAAACATTAAAAAAAAAAGGTTTTGTTTTGAGAGGGAGAGGGGGGTGGCGTGCGTGAGGGCACACGCGGGAGAGGAGTGGAGAGAGAGGGAGGCTGAGAATCCCAGGCAGTTTCTGCACCATCAGCGTGGTGCCCGACGAGGGGCTCGAACCCACGAAGCGCGAGATCGCGACCTGAGCCGAAATCAGAAGTCGGACGCTCAACCGACTGAGCCCCCCAGGTGCCCCAGAGCTGGTCTGTCCTTAAGTCTCTTTTAACAGACAGGTTCCACATGTATCCCTTTCTTTCCCTCACGCCTTGTCCGTGAGAGGCCTGGGCCATTGGACCCACACTCTGGGTTTGTTGACCACATTGTCACCGTGTGGTTTGTCACGTCCCCCCATCCTCGGGAACTGCTGGCGAGAGGCAGCTGAAGCCAGCGGCCCCGTCGGACGCCGGTGTGGTCCCCTTGGCGAGGCGCTGAGTTCTCCCACCCTGGGGCATGTAGTGCCTGGTTTTACTCTGGTTCGATGTTGGCAGCCGCACTGGGCAGAATTGCGTCCCAAACACACGCTCAGGTCCAAACCCTGGTACCTGTGAATGTGACCTTATTTGCAGATGTCGTCATGTTACGAGGCCAAACTGGGTTAGGGTGGACTCTCGTCCAGTGACCACTGTCCTTACGACAAGAGGGAGATTGGGATATAGATCTCACCACCCCCAGTGATGTGTTAGGGTTGGGGCCCGATCCCTGGACATCACACAGTGTGGGTTAAGGGGCCGGCTTGACTGGGGTGAGGGTGAGAAAAGACGACTCCTCAGGCTGGGCAGTGAGAGGGGTGCCAGATCTGGTGTGTGTCCCAGGGCCCCGGGGGATGAACGGCACCTCCCCGGACGCCCAGCTTTTTATAGGGCACACGAAGGAAATTGGCCGTGCCTGGACACGCCAGCTGCCCAGCACTGAGGCTCTGTGGCCACGAGGTTTCAGCCCCTTGGCCTGTGTGGGGAGCTGCCCCTGGGAACAGCCTGTTGGCCGTGAGAAGGGGGAGCCCCGTCCCAGCCCCCCTGTGGTCCAGACAGGTCGGTGTCACTGGGGACCTTGCATCGCATGTTTCCTTGGTGATGGATGGATGGGTATGAGAGGCACTGCCGGAGTTAGATTAAGAACAAGCTTGAGGTCAGTGGGGACACCCTGACATCTGCCTGCGGAGTCACCGACTGGCTGCCCAAGTGAGCTCTGGGTGAGGTTTGCCCTCCTGAGGGTTTTGCTGGAAAGATGGACCTTGGGAGTCGTTTGAGGAGCTGGTTCGGGCCCTGCTGCCCAGCCGGGAGCGCCACGTCCGCAGCCTTCCTCCTCCTTCCTCAGGACCCCGCTTGCCTGTCCTCTGGCACGGGCCCTTGACTTGTCTGCGCCCACCCCTTCCAGGGTGGCCTCTTGGGCAGCAGCAGTGCCCATCACTGTGGGCGGGGACGGTGACAGTAGCTCTCCCGGCTGCCAGCCACGGAGAGAAGGACGTGGAACGGGAGGATGAAATCCCTGCCGTGGGAGCAACAGGATCCGCTCTTCAGACAGGGCTCTTGGCCAATGGACAGCGTCCTCTGCCTTGTTCTGAGGTTCCCTGTCCCCCGGGCAAAGCCTGGGTGGCAGCCGCCGGGTCTGCCCGCAGAGGCTCTCCCGGTCCTGGAAATCTGTGGTTCCAAGTCAAGCTCATTCCTGTGTTCTGCAGCCCGGCTCTGACCTTTGCCACTGGCCATGATCTTGGCCGGCCCTCAGGCCTCTGTCGCTCCAGGCACCCCGGCCAGAACCAGCCGGTCACCTGCAAGTCTCTGTACCTCCTGGCCCCTCAGGGAATCAGCTTCCTCAATAACCCTTGGACCCGCTTCCTCCTCTGCAGCCCCCGCCCTGGGTGGGCCTTAGCACCTCTCGTGGATTCTAGAGTCACAGTGAGCTGCGGACACGTCTGTCTCCAAGCAGATGGCAAACACCGTTCCTAGCTGGGCCCATCTGGCCCAGTCGGTACTCAGTCACCCTCTCCTCCAGGAAGCCCTCCCTGCCCCTGGGAGGCAGGATCCTTCCCTGTGTCCCCGCCTGAAGGAGTTCACTGCAGTCCAGCAATATCCTTCCACCCAGTCCTCGGGCTTCCGGAGGGCAGGGGCCCTGTCTGCTCCCCCGCCAGGGCTCAGAACATGGGGTGCATGAATCGAAATGTTCGGGAGCTCAGTTCTCTCTCCGAGGCGGTGCTGGGCTTGGGAGGGAGGCGGAGGCCGCCAAGGTCATGGTCCCAGACAGTGAGTCACAGAGTTCCTCGTGGGACTTTGCTGGCCCAAATCCTCCCTCCGCCCAGAGCCGCGTTGCTACCTGCAGCCGCAATTACTCCTACCTGAGCCGTGGAGGCTCTTTCTTTCACCTTTCCCGGAGGCTCTGTCTCGAGACACAGCAGCACTGACGTGGGGACACTTCCCACTTCCCGTGGGGCTTCCAACGTGCTGGTGCCACTGTCCGCGCTGTCCTCAGACTGCTCTGCGAGGGGGCGGAGCTGCGGATACACGGTCCCAGCTGCCCTGAGATTTAGGATTATGTCCGAGAGGACTGAGGCACCTGACCCAGGCCCCGGGGCCGGGAAGAGGTGGGAGGTGGGTTTGAAGCCGGGCATCTGGAGAACTGGGGTGGCCAGGATGAGAAGAGAGAAAGTCCTTGTATCAATCTCCTAGTGCTGTTGTAACCAGTGACCCCACAGTTAACGCCTTAGAGCCACACACGTTAGTTCTTTGGCCGTCTGGGCGTCGGGAGTCTAAAATGGGTCTTCCTGGCTGTGCTCCTTCTGGAGGCTCTACGGGAGAATCTGTTCCTTTGCTTTCTCTTGCTTCTAGAGGTGCTCACATTCCTTGGCTTGTGGACCCTTCCTCTGCCTGCAAAACAGCTCTCTGTGACACCCCCATACCTCCCTCTTATGGGGACCTTGCGATGACACCGGGTCTGCCCACATAATCCGGGATAATCCCCACCTCAAGGTCCTTAACTTCCTCACATCTGCAAAGTCCCCTTGGCCACGCAAGGTGACGCATTTATGGGTCCCGGGGCTGGTAGGGGGGCACCTTTGGGGGCCATCGTTCAGCCAACCACAGCCCCTGTGGGCTCTGCCTAAGCAGTCACCAGTGTGTCTGGTGCTCAGAGAAGAGGGGGAGCAAGGAGGAGACTCCTGAGCAAACATGGGACTTGCTTAGATCAGAGGCCAACTTTCCCCGGCCTCGGGCAAGGCTCCCGCAAGCAAACGTGGTCTATTATTCAGCATCTTTGTGGAGGGAGATTAAAATTGCATCGGGCTCTGGGAACTCCTGCCCCCCAGCACCTGACAGTGACAGAAGGGGCTGCTGTACAGAAGGCTCATTAAAAATGAAAGCACGATGCTGATTTCCAGCACACTTGACTTACTTAAGCTGGTCTAAGTGGATAAATATTTCATGCCACAGTTTATTAAGTTCG
The DNA here is from genome assembly GCF_046562875.1 of Panthera onca. Taxonomy (NCBI): domain Eukaryota; kingdom Metazoa; phylum Chordata; class Mammalia; order Carnivora; family Felidae; genus Panthera; species Panthera onca. The sequence goes on along the minus strand of NC_138346.1, from coordinate 219,163,536 downwards.
CACCGATGGAACTTCTCTGAACGCTTCCCAGCGGTCTCGGCAGGGAAGCGGGGGACCCCCACTCCAGGCCTCGCCGACATGCCACGAGCAAGTGGCCCTGTGGGTTCTCGGGGTCACGCTTGGGCCCAGCTGTGAGTCACCAGGGTCCTCGGGCCACCCTCTGATGCGGCTCCCAGCACAGTGGGTGATGATCAGAACCAGAGAGAGTCCGTAAGCGGCAAGAACAAGCAGGGAACGACTGCCCGGTGCTTGTGTTTTTCTTGCCGAGGGAAACTGGGACCCGGACAATTTGGGAAGTGAGCTTCCTGCCCTCCCGCTCTTGCAGATGTGCGGAGGCTGGCAGTGCCCCGAGGCCGCTGGCACTGTGCTGGCGGCCGGGGAGCCCACGTGAGCACTGTCTGTCACGTGTCTGCGGGTGCTGGCTGTGGGGTCACCTGGACACGGGATGGGATGCCTGTCACTGGCTCTCCGTGCTCCTTCCCAGCTTGACATTCCCCCGCTCCCCGGAAGCTCCAAGTACAAAGAGCCATCTCTGTCCTAAGAAACTGTCCCACAAAGGACTGGTCTTCCCCCACAATGGAGCAGAAAATAGACACGCGGGCAGTTTGAGGGGGCCCAGCTGTGGCCTGGTGGGGGCTGTGGGTGTCACACGCTCCCCGGTGTGACATGAAGAGTCCTCTGCGTGAGCTCACGCACAGGGAAGGCGTTAACCCAGAGGGCTGGTGACAGGTGCACGGTGCCCCAGCCCCACGTGCTGAAGCCCTAATGGGCGTATCTCAGAATGTGACCCTATTTAGAGGGAGGGTCTTTAAAGAGGTTATTAAGGTAAAATGAGGCTCTGATCCAACAGGGCTGGCGGTGTCCTTGAGGGGAAATCTGGACATTCAGCAAGAATGCCGTGTGAACATGAAGACAGCTACAAGCAGGTTCCCCTCAGGCTCAGAAGGAGCCACCGGCCGACGATGCCTTGATCTCCGACTTCAGCCTCCAGCGCTGGGGGGAAGAAATGTGAGTGGTTAAAGTTCCGCTCCCTGCCCCCCACTCTGGTGCTTCATTACTATTGCCCCAGAAACGAAAAAACAGCCATATTCTGTTCCTTCGGGGAGGAGAAGTCGTCGTTGGTGGCAGTGACTGGGGGGGGGGGGGGCGGCCCGTTTGTGGTTGAGCGGCACATTTTGGGTGGAGAAGCCAAGTCTCGGGGAGTTTCTAACGTGGGCTCATTCAGCACTCAGCGGGGCACCGTCTTTTCCCCACCTGACCGACACAGGGAGGTGGAGACTCACCTGAGGTCACACTGGCAAGTGGCAGAGCTGGGCTTTGACCGTATGACGTCCAGCTCCAGGGCCTGCGTTCCTGCAGGGAGAATGGAGAATGTCGAGGACGTTTCTTGCGTCAGGAGGCAGAGGGGACTTGGCAGCCAAGGGGTCGCGTGGTTCCCAGGCTCTGTGGCCCCTGACTCACCTGGAGCGTGGTCCGAATGGTACTTGGGCAACACGGTGCCCGCACCCTTCTTCCTGCCCCGAGGCGAGGCCCCTGGGGGCCTCCACCCACACAGACCCCAATTCCTTCCCTGCACGACCCAGATGCCCAGTGACTGCCTCGGGCTGAGACCCCTGCCCTTTTCCAGGTTGTTCCCTCCTGTCTGAGGCCCTTCTAGCCATCGGCGTCTGTCCGCACCGTGGTCACACGGGTGGCCTCTGGAGGAGCCCATCCCGGACCAAACGCCCGCCCCGGCCCCTTAGTTCCGTCACAAACTGGAAACACATCTGCACCAATATTTCATTCTGCACAGCCCAGCGGGGGGAACAGCAAACGGGCCTCTGGAAGCCCTCCCTGCGCGGGGCGTCAGACCGCGCTGTGGAGCTGTGGGGGGCTGAGAACGGCGACACCGAGACCCGTCCTGGTTTCCGACTTAGCCGTACTGGAGAAGAGGGTGGGAACCCGTCAGCGGTGTCAGGAGAGCGAGAAAGCCGAGAGCCCTGCGGGTCGGGTAACGTGAGTGGGGGAAATTCCACGGGGATTGCTGGCAGACCAAGCAGTGCGGTCACTGGGCACTACGTGGTCCTCCCAGTTGTAGATGAAGGCTGGGTGTGGGGAGGGGGCTGACGCCAGAGGTCTGAGCTGTTTTCCGTGTTTGCACTCTCCACCTGCTTGGGGGGGGGGAGTCCCCAACCCTGACACAGGACTGTGTGTGGGCTGAAAGCATTAGAGGTGTGTGTGTGTGTGTGTGTGTGTGTGTGCACGTGCTGCTTTCCCCTCCTGGCAGGAGGAGAGTCACAAAGGGGAGTCACAGCAGGTCCCAGAGCTGGTGGAGGGCTCCCGAAGATGAAGGCCATTGAGCCACAAGCAGGTACCATGCATCTGGAGCTGGAAGGTCAATGTGTCCCTTACACTGGCATGGAGACACTTCCTCTGCATCTCTCAGATCCCTTCGTCCCCTCTACTCTGACCTGAGCTGCTTTAAAGGTTAGGGGTGGAGTCGAGGTCTCTCTGTCTCCAAGAAGGAACCGGAGGTCCTGTGCTCTCCTCCAAATATGCTGGGGGTCTTCAGGGAAGAGAGGGGCTCAAACCGTTCATAGCTCTGTTGGATGCGAGCAGCCAAGTCACCATCCCGCACGGTCCCATGGGGGAAAGGGACACTGGTACAGGTGAGGCTGAAGGTACCGAGGACGTAGGGTGAAGCCATGGTGGCATGTGAAGGGCAGAGAGTCCAGGGTGCCCCCTGGAGGCTGGGAGGAGCCTGGGGAGGGGAGATGGACCCTGGGTCGAGGAGCCAAGGTGGGGAACACCTCTGGTGGCTCCAGCTTTCTCTCCATCCCTCCCCCCCCCCCCCCCCCCGCCCAACTAGAAGGCCATGTGATCTCCTGGAAGCTGCTGCCATGACTCTCCACATGCTGAATTTAACTGTTGGAGTTTGAGAGAAAATGTTAGGAAAGGAAAAGAAGGCCACGTCACTTTAGGACCGGCCTCTTTTGTGGATTCAAGAATGGAGTTTCTCTGGGTTTGTCCTGTTTGTGGTTCACTGAGATTCTTCCACCTGGAGGTTTATGTCTGTCACCAAATTTGGGAGGCTCCTCAGCCACTATTTCTTTAGTATTGTGTGCACGCTGTGTTCTTTCTTGCCTCCTTCTGGGACTCCGATGATGTGAATATTGGACTTTTTGCTTTTTAATTGTCCCATAAGTCGCTGGCCCTGCATTTACTTTTCCAACAGTTATTTTCTGCGTTGTTAAGAATTGATCATGTCTATGGATCTACCTTGAACTTCACGGACTCTTTCATTTATTGTAGCCGATCTACTATGGCCCTATCCAGTGAGTTTTAAAATTTCAGTGATTGTGTTGTTCAATTCTGAAGTTTTCATTTGGTTTTTCTTTGTGTCGTCTACTTTGCTAAGTGAGACTTTCTATTTTCCCTTTTGTTTCAAGAGTGTTCGTGTTTGCTTTTTGGAGAATTTTCCTGATGGCTGCTTTAAAATCTTTGTCAGATAATTGCAACATCTGTGTCATCTTGGCATTGGTGATGGTTGTTGATGTTCTCCATGTGAGTTGAGATTTTCCTGGTTCATCATATGCCATATAATTTTGGATTGTATCCTGGACATTGTGAGTGTTATGAGACTCTGTGTTCTGGTTATATACTTTGAGGAATGGTGGTGTTTTTGCTCTAGCAAGCAATAAGCTAGGTTGGGTTCCAGCCACAGGATCCAACACATCTTGTGTGGGTTGTGGTTTCAATGTCAGTACAGTTTTCAAAGCCTTTGGAACACCCTTCATATCTTTCCCACGTGTGCTCGGCTGAGGGGCCAGTCTTTGAGCCAGAAGTGGTTCAGTTCTTGAAGTCTCCGATATACCACCTACAATCAGATTCGTGCCATGTGTGGCTTGGGAGGAGAGACCGGGAGTTCATAGCGACTTTATGGGGCTGCTTTCCAGAGCTGTTCCCTCTCTGCACTCTTCCCTGTAATCTCTGGCTCGCTTTGGTCCTTTGGCCAGGAACCTAGGGCTCTAGAGACCCTGCTCTGACATACACTTCTGTGGCTCTACCCTTTTCTGGTGCCAGTGATGGAGAAAGACACAGGAAAAAGAGCAGCGGGGCTTCCCCTACCCTTGTGGTCACAGATCCACTAACTGGAAAGGAAGATTCCTCTGCCTCAAAGTTTTCGCTCCTAATGGTTTCTGTTGTGGTCCTGCCAACACTGTCATAGGACCACGTGGGATCTGGGGTGTGAGAAAGTAGAGAGAAGAGAAAAGATGTGGGGTGCCCACATTTTTTCTGAGCATTAGGAGGCTCCATTCTTTCCCCTTTAAGTCCTTTTTTAACATTTATTTCATTTATTTATTTTTAAGAGACAGATCGAGACAGAGCACAGGTCGGGGACGGGCAGAGAGAGGCGGGGACACAGAATCCAAGGCAGGCTCCAGGCTCTGAGGTGTCAGCACAGAACCCGACGTGGGGCTTGAACTCACGGATTGCGAGATCATGAGCTGAACTGAAGTCAGACGCTCACCCGACTGAGCCACCCAGGCGCCCCCATTCTTTCAGAATTAGAAGACTTCCCTTAAGTTTTCTCCGTGCCAATGCCCAAGGGTTGTGAGCTTCACTGTGTGCGGACCAGGGGACACTGGAGGAAAAAGCTGGTGAGTTCACTACTGATTTAGTGGTACTTAAAAAATATCTGGTTTTCTTTCTCAATCTGCCTGCCACTATTTACTTTTCAAAACTCTCAAATAACTCGTGCATATATGTGTCCGGGTGTTATAGTTGAGTTTAGCAGGAAAGACCAGGTGGGGCGTGTTTAGTCTATCTTATCTGAAGTTGGAATCCTTGCCTTTACTTTTAAAAGATAATTTCACCCTATAAGGCTTCCAGTTATGGAATGAATAAGTCACGGGGATGGCAGGTACAGCAGAGGGAATACAGTCAATGGTATTTTAATAGTGTTGTATGGTGACAGATGATGGCTGCACTTGTGAGTGTAGATAGTGTATAGATTTGTTCGATCACTATGTTTTGCACCTGAAACTAATGTAACATATTGTGTCAACTATACCCAAATAAAACTTCTACTTCTTAAAAAAAGATAAGTCACTGTATAAAATTCCACGTTGACAGTTAAAAAAAAAAATTCAGTGATTTAAAGATATTGATCCACTGTCTTCTTGCTTACATTGTTTGCGATAAGAAATCGGCTGTCATTCTGATTTTTGTTTCTCTTTACGTAACATATCTTTTTCCTCTGGCTATTTTGCAGATTTCTCTTTATCATTGAGGTTAAGCAAATGGTGTGCACTTATGTTTCCTGTGCTGGAAGTTCGCTGAGCTTCTTGAATCTGTGGGTTTGTAGTTTTTGTCAAATTTGGAATATTTTAAGCCATTATTTCTTTAACTAGGTTTTATGTTCCTCTTCAACTTTGGTGATTCCAGTTACACTCTATCAGACTGTGTGAAGTTATTCCTCAGCTCACTAATTCTCTGGTATTTTTTCAAAATTATTTTTTCTCTTTGTGTTTTGTTTAGGTACTTTCTTTTTTTTAAAAAAAAATTCTTTTTACATTTATTTATTTTTGAGAGACAGAGCATGAGCAGGGGAGGGGCAGAGGGAGAGGGAGACACAGAATCTGAAGCAGCCTCCAGGTTCCAAGCTGTCAGCACAGAGCCTGACGCAGGGCTCGAATCCGTGAACCTTGAGATTGTGACCTGAGCCGAAGTCAGATGCCCAACCGACTGAGCCACCCAGGCGCCCCAGTTTAGGATACTTTCTATTGCCATGTCTTTAAGTTCATTGGTCGTTACCCTTTAATGTCTAATCTGCTGCTAATTTCATTCGGTGTATTTTTCATTTCAGATATTGTGATTTTCATGTCTAGAGATTTGATTTGGGCCTTTTAAATATTTTCCATGTTTCTAACTTTTTGAATATATGTGATTGTGGTAACTTTTTCTTTTTTCTTGTTTTTAGAAAGACTGTTCCTTAGAGCAGTTTTAGGTTCACAACAAAAATGAGGGGAAGGTACAGAGATTTCCCATATACTTTGTGCCCCCACACGTGCATAGCCTCTCCCATTATCAACATCAGAGTTATATATATGTGTGTGTATATATATATATATATATATATATATATATATATATATATATATAAAACCAAGGAGGAAGCTACGTCAGCATATCATTATCACCCAAAGTCCACAATTTACAGTAAGGTTCATTCTTGGTGGTGTACATTCTACAGGTTTAGGAAGGTGTATAATGACATGTACTCACTGTTGTAATCTCATACAGAGTATTTTCACTGCCCTAAGAATCCCCTGTGTTCTGTCTATTCATCCCTCCCTCCTCTACCCCTGTAAACTGCTGATATTTTTATGGTCTTCACAGTTTTATCCTTTCCAAATGTCATACAGTTGGGATCATGCATAGGTGGTCTTTTCAGATTGGCATCTTTCACTTAGCAATCACATTTAAAACAGTGATCCACATCTTTTCATGGTTTGATAGCTCATTTCTTTTTTAGCTCCGAGTAATATTTGATTGTCTGGATGCACCATAGTTCATCATCCATTCACCTACTGAAGGGCATCTTGGCTGCTTCCAAGGTTTGGCAATTATGAATAAAGCTGCTGTAAACATCTCTGTGCAGGTTTTTGTGTGGACATAACTTCTCAATCCATTTGGATTAATACGAAAGAGCATGCTTGCTGGCTCATACGGTAAGAATGTGTCCAGTTTTGTAAGAAACCACCAAACTGTCTTCCAAAGAGGCTGCATCATGTTGCATTCTGACCAGTAATGAATGAGAATTCTTATTACTCCACATTTGGTATTGTTAGTATTCTAGATTTTGGCCATTTGAATAGGTGTGCAGTGGTGTCTTATTGTTGTTTTAATTTGCATTTTTCCTGATGACATATGATGTGGGGCATCTTTTCATATTATTTGCCATGTGTATATCTTCTTTGGTAAAGTATCTGTTCAGGTCTTTTGCCCATTTTAAATTGGATAGTTTGTTTTCTTACTGTTGAGTTTTAAGAGTTCTTTGTATATTTTGGTTAGCATTCCTTTATCAGCTGTGTCTTTTGCAAATATTTTCTCCTGGTCTGAGCTTGTCTTCTCATTATCTTGACATTGGTTTTCACAGAGCAGAAGTTTTTAATTTTAATGAAGTTCAGCTTAAAAAAAACAATTTTCATGTATATTTTTGAGAGAGAGAGAGAGAGAGGGAGAGAGAGAGAGAGAGATTGGGGAGGGGCAGAGAGAGAGGGAGACAGAGGATCTGAAGTGGGCTCTGCACTGACAGCAGAAAGCCCGATTCAGGGCTCGAACTCACAAACCGTGAGACCATGACCTGAGCCTAAGTCAGATGCTTAACCAACTGAGCCACCCAGGCGTCCCTGGAGTTCAGCTTTTTAATTAGTTCTTTCATGGATTGTGTCTTTGGTGTTGTCTCTACAAGGGCATTGCCAAATCTAAGGCCAACTAGGTTTTCTCCTATGTTATCTGCTAAAGGTCGTATAGTTTTGCATTTACATTTATATCTATGATCCATTTTAAGTTAATTTTTGTGAAGGGTGTAAGTCCTGTATCTAAATTAACTTTTTAAAAATAAAGTCTATTTTTTTTAATGTTTATTTTTGAGACAGAGAGAGAGACAGAGAGTGAGTGAGTGCACAGCAGGGGGAGGGCAGCGAGACAGAGAGAGGGAGACATAGAACCTGAAGCAGGCTCCATGTTCCACGCTGTCAGCACAGAACCCAGCATGGGGCTCAAACTCATGAACTGAGAGATCATGACCTGAGCTAAAGTCTGATGTTCAACCAACTGAACCACCCAGGCGCCCTATAAATTTACTTTTTTTCAAAAAGTTTATTTATTTTGAAAGACACAGAGAGAGAGCAAGAATGCTCAAGAATGTGTGAGTGGGGGAAGGGGCAGAGAAAGAGGAGAGAGAATCCCAAGCAGGCTTCATACTGTTAGTGCAGAGCCTAACGTGAGGCTTGATCTCATGAACCGCGAGATCCCGACCTGAGCTGAAATCAAGAGTCGGATGCCTACCTGATGAAGTCACCCAGGTGCCCCTAAGTTTACTTTTTGCGTGTGGATGTATGATTGTTCCAGTTTGTCAAAAAGAACTTTGCCTCATTGTCCTGCCTTTGCTCCTGGTTAAAGACAAGTTGACTGTATTTACAGGGATCTACTTCTGGACTCTATTCTGTTCCCTTGACCTATGTGTCTATTCTTTCATCAATACACATTGTCTTGATCACCGTAGATTACGTAATAAGTCTTGAAGACAGGTAGTGTCTGTCCTCCATCTTTGTTCTTTTCCTTCAATATTGTATTGGCTGTGGTAACTTTATTTATTTATTCGGGAGCAAGGACCTTTGAAATTTGCTAGCTTTCTTTTTAGGCACATGGTAGTTTTTTTCTTTTTTTAAATTGAAGTATAGTTGACATACAATGTTATATTAGTTTTAGGTGTATAACAGTGTGATTCAACAATTCTATGCATTATTCAATTCTCACCCCAATAAGTGTAGCTACCATCTGTTACCATACAGTGCTATTAATACAATATTATTGACAATATTCCCTACACTGTACTTTTTAATCCCCATGACTTATCTATTTATTTATTATTATTTTTCCTTTTAGGCATGCAAGTTTATTTTTCTTTTCTTTTTTTTTTATTTTTAAATTTTATTTAAATCCAAGTTAGTTAACTTACAGTGTAATAATGATTTCAAGAGTAGAATTTAGTGATTCGTCACTAACATATAACATCCAGTGCTCATCCCAACAAGTGCCCTCCTTAATGCCCAGCACCCAGACTTATTTATTTTATAACTGAAAGGTTATGCTCCTCAATCCCCTTCACCAAATTTGACCATTCTTCCCATGTAATAACTTTTTAAATGTTCTTGTGTGCTAATTCTAACGTCTATGTCAGCTCTGATTTAATTGATTTTTCCTCTTATCACAAATCATATTTTCATACTTGTTTCCATGTCAAGAGATTTTTGATTGGATGCCAGACATTATTCAAATTTTACATCGCTGGTTACTGGATATATTTTATAGATCTGAAATATTCCTGAGCTTTGTTCTGGGATACAGATAAGTTACTTGAGAACATTCTGATCCCTTCAAGTCTTGTTTTTAAGATTTGTTGGGTGGGGCCAGCAAATCAGTAGCAATTACCCCAGACCAGACCAGCATCTGGTTTTGGGATAATGAATCCCCATGACTGAGGCAAGACCCTTCTTGTACTCTACCCAATGCCCTGTGAATTATGGGACTTCCTATGCTGGTGGTGGGAACAGTACTTCTCAGCCTTGTGTGACCACTGGGCACTGTTCCTGCTAATCCTTTTTGGGACCTTCTTTCCCCAGCTGTGGGTAGTTTCCTCACCCATGTGCACTGATCACTCATCTTCTGAATACTTGAAGGAGGTCTTCTTCAGATCTCCAGAGTTCTCTCTGAAGCTCTCTCCTCTCCAGTGTTCTGTCCTGTGAACTCTGGATGCCTTGGTCTCCCTGGATCCTCAGCTGTCTTCTCCACTCAGTGTTCCCTGTGCCTGTGCTGCAGTCTGGAAACTCACCCAATGCAGCAAGCAAGTGAGATCTTCAGGCTCACTTTGTTTATTTCCTCTGTCTCAGGAATTACTTGATTTTGTTGTGTGATGTCCATGGAATGAAACCTGTTGTTTCATACATTTTTCCTTTGTTGTTTTTGATTATTTTATTGTTATCTGGTTCTTTTAGTTAGGAATGTAAATCTAATCCCTGTTATCTTCACCTATAGACCATTAATTGGAGTGAAAGTATCTAGAAAATAATACACTTATTGAGCAGTGACTGTATACCAGCAGCAGTGCTAAGAATGTTATTTCTCTTATCCATAGACTCTTCATATTAATTCACTAAAGTAGGCGCTGTTATAGTCCCATTTCCCACAGGAGATGATTGAGCCTTGCGAGGTCACTCAGCTAGCGAGTGGTGAGGTCAATCCCAGGCTGTGGGGCTCTCAGCCACCCCAGTGTCCTGCCTCATTAGAGGACAGGTTTTAGGCTTCAACAGGGAGCTCCAGGAGGATCTTCTCGTGGACATTTCCAGGATGGTGAGGAATGAATCTCAATTAAATTTGAAAGAGCTTTGTGTGGGTCTTTGAAACTGAAGTGACCTTACTCACAAAGCTTAGAACAAAATTCTGGTGCTCAACCTTAATTTGGCCACTGCTTTTTTCTCCTTTATCCCCCTGTGTGCTCCTTTACAACTCCCACCTTGCCGAGGCTTGTACATTTGAGGGACCATGGAGGTCTGGCCACAGATGAGACCCTCTAAGTTTATACATAGGGAACATTTTTCAGTAGTCAGACGGACCATCCAAGGTACTATAAGGAAGTAACCCAACCATGGCTCACAGGTCTGCTTCGCCTAGGAACTTCCCTGACTCTATTCCCTTGCCTGCTCCCCCACCCGTCCTTCACTGGGAGAGACTCTCCCTCATTGTCTTATGCTCACCTGGGTGGTGCATGTCTCTTAATTGTCTCCCCTCCTCTATGGTGAGCATGTGGGACAGAGGACTTTTTCTTACTTGTGTTCTTATACCTTGTACTAAGAAGAGAATACCCAGCTGTACTGGGTGCTCAATGAAGACGGTATGAATGAATGAATGAATTAATGACTCTCCTACTTGTGCAAATGAGGACACTTTGGATCTCAAGTAATGGAAGAGCCAACTCAAGATGGTTTAACCATAAAGAGATGCACCATCTCATGGAAACATGTTCTGAAGTGAGGTCAACTGCAGGCACAGTGCCATCAGGGCTTTAGCCTCACTGTTCTATGACTCCCTTGACTCTGCCTCTCCTTGTCCTCAGGCAGCCTCCCTCATCACTTTAAGATGTGTGCAGCCAGTTGCCAATTGGACAACACCCAGAGGGAGAAAGATAGATGGAGGGCAAGTCCTTCTCATCCCTCTGATTGGCCAGCCTAGATAATATATTCCCTCCTGGACCTATTATAGTCACGAGGGGAATTCCATGTGCTGATTGGCTGACATAATCACTGGTGAGGAAGATGGCATACTGTGATTGGGTGGGTAATCAGGATGCAACCAGAACAACAGAAGGTATTGGCCTCCTAAGTCCATGGGCGGTGCAAAGGAGAGGTGGACACCAGACCAAACATGGGGTCTTGTGGGGAAGGAGGGAGTGGGGGAAGGTGACCTGTGCCCTGGCCACACACTGAAGGATGAAGGGAAGTCTTCTACATTGTAGGTTGTCCTCTTTTCTCCCCCAAATAAGCAGGGCATATGCGACAGCCTGCATATCTTGGGTGTACATCTGGCACCACAGAGGCCCTCCCAATTTCCCTTTGGGAAGGGATTACAATCACTTCATCTTAGAGATGAGGGAATGAAGGCAGGGGGAAATTAAGAAACTCAACCAGGGGCACCTGGGTGGTTCAGTCGGTTAAGCATCTGACTTCAGCCCAGGTCATGATCTCATAGTTCCTGAGTTCAAGCCCCAGGTCAGGCTCTGTGCTGACAGCTCGGAGCCTGGAGCCTGCTTCGGATTCTGTGTCTCCCTCTCTCTCTGCCCCTCCCTAGCTCACGTTCTCAGTGTCAAAAATAAATAAACTTTAAAAAAAATTAAAAAAAAAAAAAAAGAAACTCAACCAAAGTCGCACAGCTGGTCAGCAACACAGAGGTCTTTTAAGGATGGGTATCTCTGTGGTTTCCAGGACACTGCCCCCACCCCTTTACCATCTACTTCTCATTGCTTCCCATCTTTAGAAAATTTTTTTAATGTTTTTTATTTATTTTGGAAAGAGAGGAGAGAGAGAGGTAGTCGGGGAGGGGCAGAGAGAGAGGGAGACACAGAATCTGAAGGAGGCTCCAAGCTGTCAGCATAGAGCCCAACGTGGGGCTCAAACTCGTGAACCATGAGATTATGACCTGAGCTGAAGTCGGATGCTTAACCCACTGAGCACTCAGGTGCCTCCTCCCCCCTCCCCCAGTGCCTCCCATCTTGGCCCATCCTTCCCACACAGGGCTGAGATTCCTCAGTGGGCAGAAAGCACAGGCTGTTCAGGGACCCTCGGCCACATCCAAGGGTTCTTAAAAGGCAGGTGTCCCTGACAGCCTGGAAACCAGGAACTCCCACCCCCCTGGTTGGGGTGGGAAGGGCAGAGCCAGCATCTGGGGTCTCCTCTATCCCCATTCCCTCCCCAGACCTCCAATTCAATCCCTCTGGACTTGCACAGGGCCAGATGATCGAGAGATCCTTAGAAGGACATTGTGTGTAACCATAAAGAGTCCATGAATGAGAAAGACAAAATAGTAAGAAGGCATTAAAGCTGAGGCTAGGTGAACCCCCAGGGCAGCAAGTGCGGGAGTGTGCTGCACCCCTGGATGCTGCAGCTGAGTCAGGACCACCCCTCCCTGCCCACGGGGACAGTAACATCAACAGTGACAGCTCTCATTGGTGGCCTGCTCATTGCAGACTCTGGGCTATGCACATCTACATAGTCGTCCGCTCGACAAGCATTTGTTGGGCACGAGTGACAGTGTGCTGGCCATGCTGCCCCCATCACCTCGTCAAAACCTCCCCACTGTCCTGGAGAGTGGGGGCACTGACGGCCTGGAGAGGGGGAGGGTTTGACCAGCCTTCCTGGAGGCTTTATAGCCAAGCGTGCACCCTGGAGCCCTCTTCCCGGGTTCGATAACCGGGATTCTCAAGCCCCTGGCACCTGCACCCCACCCCACTCAGGAACTGCCCAGGACGCGGGGCTGTAAATCTCTTTTATGGCCCAGAAGCCGGGTGGTTCTCTCCCTCCGGGCAAAAAGCCCCTCTCCCCACTTCCTGCCCCAAAATACAGGACTTCCTTTCCCTCCCGGATCCCACAGGAGCAGCTGCTTCTGCTGCCTGTGCCTCTCAAATTCATCACCCCGCGGACGCCTGGAAAAATGCAAATAAAAGTAATATTATGATATTTTTTGTAAATAAGCAATGTAGCAACTCAAATCTGGTTTGGGCTGTCAGCCGAATCCACCAGAGAGAAATTGATGTTGAAATATTTGCGTATGTTCTCACGGAACATTTATTGTGGAATGCTGGGCTCCAATAAAGCCTTTATATAAATTATTCATTATGGAATTCAGATGAAACCCCAAAACCCTTCCCACCAAGGGGCTGCCTTTTTTTTTTATTAAAAAAAATTTTTTTTTGTTACCTCTAAAGAGCCGGTGTTGGTTAACGTCTGATGCCACTGGCCAGGCAGGCGGTATAATTATCGCGGAGAAACGGATTGGTCTGGCACCACATTTCTGACCTTATGTTGGCCTCTTCAAGCGAGCTTGGCTTTTCTTAAAGGATTTTCTCTGCGGGTCGAGCACCTGCTAATGTCGTCTCCTGCCCGCCAGGGAGCTGTGGTTTCTTGAGGGCAATTCCTGTCTTTGGTCAGGAAAACTGGTTTACAGCAGCCAGCACGGTCCTGTGAGGTTCTGGGAGGGGGCCGGGGCAGGTGTAGGGAGATCCAGGCTCAGACGTTGTTATCGTGTGCCCCTAAATCCATGCGCTGAGGTGCTAACCCCCAGTACCTATTTGGATCAAATGGGATCATCATGATGGGCCCTCATCCAATATGACCTGTGTCCTCATAAAAGGGAAATTGGGACACGAGGCATGCAGTCAGGGAGAACACTGTGTGAACAGGAAGGCGTCCTTCCGGGAGCCTCAGGAGGAATCAGCCAGCCGACACCTTGATCTTGGACTTCCAGCCTCCCCAGTTGTGACAAAATGCATTTCTGCTGGTTAAGCCGCCTGGTCTGTGGCGTTTTCTCACGGCCGCCCCAGCAAACTAACACAGAGATGAAGCGACTCTTTGAGGTTCAAAGACAGTGGGGCAAGATTTGAACCTACGGCCTCGGTGTCCAGACTGCCGGTGTCTTCAGGTTGGAGGAAGCAGGAGGACACTTTGAAAAATGGACCTCCCGTGGAGCCCAAGGATCAGGAAGACAGAGGCTGAAATGGGGAGCTCCACCAAGGCCCTCCGTCCTCCCCGTCCCAGAGCTGGCTGAAGCTCTCTGTAAATATTTGTGCCGTTAACCTCACCATTCACAAATGAATAAATGAAACAGCAAGCGGGCGAGTCCCCCTTGCTGGGATGACTCCGCAGGGAAAATCCCAGACGCCAGCCCTGTGTGTTTGGTGACCACAGCAGGCCGTGTCCCCTGAGCCCAGTGACCTCCTGGGGCTCTCCTGGGGCCAGTGGACCTGCCCGGGGGCGTCTTGCTCCCCTGTGACGTGAGACGAGGACAGATGTGGCCGCAGTCTGGGGACGGATGGGTTTCCCTGAAGGAGTCCTGGCCGAGGGCAGTTTCGGCAGGAGAGGAGGGCCGGGCGGCCGGGAGACTCGCTGTCCCACCAAGGGGTTCTACGTGGAGCAAAGTCCGCTGGCCTGGTTCAGATCCAAGTGTGGCTTCGCACGGCCTCGGATGATCTTTGGGGGTTTTCTATTTCCATTGTTAACATTATTAATCACTTCTTTTCTCTCAGGGAGAAGCATGTGGTGCATTAAGGAAATTGTTTGTGAAATGTATTGGATTTATGCTGAAAACAGTTAACGTCTCACAGAGCAGCACCGGGTCCTGAGAACCTTCCGGATCCTTGGTGCTTCCCCACACCCCACTGGCGGCTAGGAGCAGAGCGGTGCCGAGAAAGGCAGGTCCCGGAGTCAGGGCCGGACGCCTCCTTTCTCCTTCCTTCCCTCTGCAGACTCGCCCGCCCCTCTCTGTCTAATCTGCACGTATGCGTGTGTTTTAGATTTTACTGCTCGTACGTGTGTTTTGGTAGCGCGTTTTCAGAATTTCTAGTGTGCTTTGAAGGCCCAGGCGTGGACATTTCCGGAGCCTTTCAGTCTGATTGCACCTCCAGCTGTCCCCAGCTGCGTCCCCTCTGTCCCTCTGCCGTGCTTGCCCTCAGTGGCTCCACCTGTGTGGCCCCGCCTTTCCCTCTACACCCCCATCTCCCTGCTGCTGTCCCCGCCCCGGCTTCGGGGTCCTGCCCGGCCATCTCACCATCCTCCCGCTGTCCAGCTCCCCCGCTGGCCCCCGAGTCAGGCCAGAGCCCGTGTCCAGCTATGGCCACCCTGGACCATCCCCCACCTGCCTCCTGGAGCCCCGGTCACAGTCACGGAAGCGAGGCCTCCTCTGCGGTGTGGGCTTTGCCAGTGCTCCTACTCTGTGCCAGTGACAGCCCCTAGTCACCAGGCGAATGAATACGCTCAGGGGATGACAACACGGTTACTAAGAAAACCCATCCATGGCACGATGCCTTCTTTTTCCCCTAAAAAGAGCAGCGTTTGGGCGTCAGGAAGGCCGCGCTGGCGGCATTGGTGAAATCAAGGATGTGTGTCCTTGATGGCAGATGCGCTGGGCTTTGGTGCACCTGTTCTCATTTGCATAAAGCAGAGAGACCTGGGGAGGGGCTTCTCTCCTCCCTCTCTGGGCTTTTCTTTCTCCATCTGCCTGTCCCTCCCTCCCCCGGGTCCCCCTCTGAGCCGCGCTCTTTGCTGTGTCATAGACCGGGGTGTGCTTTGGTGCCTCCTGGACCTACTGTCCTCCTCCCCTCCCCCCGCAAACAGCTGCCTGGAGCGTGATTTATGCATCTGTGATTCTCCGGTCTTGGTGGCCTGAGGTTGTGGCTCCGACCCTCCTGCAGCGGGGAGAGCTGGGGGCCGAGGGACGGTCAGAAGAGAGCGAGGTGGATGGGGCCGGCTTCTGCCACCTGTCCCAGCCCCGCAAGGTGAAATGACAGGCAGCCGGCCCTTCTGGAACCCGTCTGCTCTTGGCTGTTCAGTGATGTGTTATAACATGTTCCTGGAACGCTCCTTTGCCATCTGTCTCGTGAGCTAGATTACCGTGCGGCCTTGGAGAGAGGAGTTCCAATTTGCAATTGTAAATTGTTTTTTTTTTTTTTCCCTTCCTCTTCACTCCTCCGGCAGCCACTCTGGCGACTTCAAGGGGCCGTCATGGGTTGCTCGTGTTCCATACGGCACGAAACATCCTCCCTGAAGTCCTCCCGCAGCGCAGACACTCCCGTGGGCAGGCTGGGGGGCAAGGAGGCCAGGTGGGAGGGAGGCTGGTGGGAAGGGAGGGGCCCAAGACATGGCCCGTCCCCAAGGTGACCTTGGCTTGATTCTGGGCACTGACCTTGGACCCCGTAGAGGGGACCCAGATCCCAGAGCCCACCCACCAGTACCCACCTGGCCTCCTGGTCTCCATTTCTGTCCTGCCAGAGCCTTTCCAGTGACGTGGGCAGCCCGAGGATTCCTTTACCACACAGGGCAGATCTTGTCACCGCGCCCTGGCTAGCACCCGCCCCCCGACCGCACCTGCCGGACCCTGGGCGCACTGCTGCCCTCTGCCCCCCAGGGACACCCCCCTCCCGATGACTGAGCCTCGAACATGCCGGACGCACGCTACGTGGGCCTGGGCCCAGGTAGCTCCACGGCGCAATTCTGCCGAACGTTTAAGTAAAATTTACGCCAGCTCTTCCCCAAAATGGAAGATGAGAAAGCACATCCCAGCTCTGTCCGAGAGTTATGCTGCTACCAAAGCGGGATGCGGACGCCTCTGTCTCAGCCCCGGCTGGTGAAACAAGTTCTGTGGGCCGGGGTTCAGACCCAGACCTTTATCTCTCACGGTCCTGGAGGCTGGAAATCCGAGATCAGGTGTGTGCACTGTCGGGCTGTGGCGACGACCCTCTTCCTGGCTCGCGGGCGGTGGCCTTCTTGCCGGGTCCCCACGTAGTGGAGAGCCGGTTCCCGGGTCTCGTCCCCTTCTTACAAGGGCAACGGTCTTACCAGCCCCCCGTCCCCAAACCTCATCCAACATGAGCCACCTCCAAGGGCTCCGCTTCCAAATACCATCCCACTGGAGTCAGAATTTGGGGGACACAACAAGACAAGACTGCAGGCCCGTGTGCTGTTCGCCCCTCTGCCTGGACCCTCCCCACGTCTCGGCCTGTCCCCCGCTCGTCATCTAGCCCTAGCTCGGGGCCCCTCCCTTCCGAGCTCTTCATAGCATTTCTTTCTGTGCTGCCTCCGTCTTGTCCGGAAGCAGTTCAATCTCAATTACAAATGGAACCCACTGTTTCTGTTACATCACACTGTCCATCATGGGGACGAGGTGATGACAACAGACAGATGGATGGACAGACAGTTTGGACGAGTGGATCAGCGTCGGTTCCGGGGGAGGGTGAGGTTGGCGGTGAGTGTGGAGGAGTGGTGGCGAGGACACACGTGGGTACTGGGGCCCACGCTCAGCTCCTCACAGCCCCCCCCCCCGGCTGGCCGGTTAATCCTCGGGGACCACCCCCCAGGCCCCTCATGGGGGTCCGTTAGACCATGTGGATGCTGTTCCTCAGATGCTGCCAGGGAACCCCAGACCCACGTGGGCCTGGGGCAGAAAGGGTCCAGGACAAGAACAGGTGTGCTGTGGGGGGTCGGCGTCACGCCAGGTCTGCTGGGGAGCCCTGGGCCAGCTGTGGGGCTGTTAATAGGCCCCTAGCGGGGAGGGTACGATCTGGGAACCGACACCCGGAGAAGCAACGATTTAGAACCACAGCTGTGGCCGGATTTCTAGGGCAAAGACCAGAGACTGGCCAGCAGAGGCCCAGACCCGTGTGTGCAGCCTGCTGTCTGTCCAGGCTGGCGTTTCACTGGCTCAGCTTCAGGGGGGCCCTGCTCCCCATGGGATTTCTTAAAGGTGTTAATGTCTCCACGACTTAGGAGCCAACGCAAGGGGACTTCCCTCACTTTTAAAACTTCACTGTGCTGGCTTCCGTGGCTCCCCGTTACCCGCAGAACTGATCAGACAGCATCTCCTCGCAACGTGGCTCTCCTGCTCCTTGTCCTTTGCCCCGTGTCCTCGGGCCCAACCTCATGCCCCGCCCGCGCCCCCACCTCCTCCCACCTACGCTTGCCAAGTTATGTTGAATTTCAGCCAGATTCTTCCCCTTGGGATGAGAACTGCCCCTGATATCACGGGAAGGAAGTTCCCCCTTGATTCCCGCCAGTGGACGAGAAGCAGAGATCCACTGCCTGTAGGCAGCAAGCATACAGGGAGTGACCGAGCCCCAGGCATCCTGGTGGTGGCCTCGCGGGGCGGCTGCGTGTCCCCTGACCTCCCCAGATGGCATCCCTTGCAAGGGAGAGACGACCCCTCGTGGTGAGGCAGGGACTCTGGGGGCAGCCATGGGACCCGCCTGAGGTCAGGCAAGTGGCCGTCAGCAGGGTTGAAAGCACTCTGTGCGGGCGGCCCACAGGAGCCTCTGTCTGGTCCACGGCGAGCACCCAGGAAGTGCTGGTAGTAACAGTGATTCGTGCTTTTTTTCTTCTTTTTCTTTTTTTTCTGAGTGCTTGTTTTGCTTTCTGCTGTCCCTTGTCCCTTGTCCACACACGTGGAGCTGATTTCGAGGACCCTCCCCTGGCAAGTGGCCAGGAGCGCACATGCTTTGTTCCCAGTTCCGTGTCAGGGCCCTGCCTCTCTGCTTTCCTCCTGCTCATCGGGGGTTCCTCCTTGTTCTCTGGATTTGGGGTGAAGCCGGGCCAGATGAAAGCTTGAAGAAGAGCTTTCCAGCTGCATGAAGGCTCTGTGACGTCATAGAGCTGTGATGAAGAGGAGGGAGGTGACAAGAGTGTAACCTGCTCGGTGTCACGGAGAGCTCCTGGGGCTTTCCCTGCCAGAGGCTCTGGGACAGACCTGGAAGCAAGAGGATGAGGGAAGGCAGAGGCTTCTGGGAGGTCTGGCCGTGGACCACACATCAGACCTTTGAATGAAAGTCGTCAAGTTCTCATGGAGACTGGACCGCTGGGGACCCCAGCTGATATGTGGGTTACGTTTGTGACCTAGGTTGAATCCCTTCTGGACAAGACAGAGGCGGGATGCACATCAACAAATTACACGGACCGGAGAGCCCCTCTTCCTCGAACATGCCATTCTCTGGTGACCTGTCCAGCTTTTCCATCCTTACAGGAAATGTTGGGCACGTGGTGAAGGAAACTCACTCTCCCACAGCCCGGGAACAGCAAGAGATGTGGAATGTGAGTCTGCTGCAGAAGGAACAGGCTCCAAGCTCCCAGCTGAATGGGACCGTGTCTGGAGGACGCCTGTACCCACCGTTGTCTCCTCAGTGCGGACAATGGAGAGTTGGTGGCAGTTCCGTGCATGGAAACATACCCTTATTTTTATGTATTCTTGGTGGGAATCGCTGGACCCATCATGGGGCTCTCGGGAGTCATGGTGGAGCGTGCTGGCCATCCATCAGAGATCTGCACACCCTTCCAGGCTGTGGAGCCCATACTCAGAGTTGCTTTTGCAGGCAATGATTACATTTTCCAGCCTCCTTATAACCAGGCAGAATCAAGTGACTGAATGATGGACACGGTGATAGACCTGCACTGTGGGCAGAAGGGATGGATGTTACTCCAGCACTAGGACAGCAGGCCCTCCCCCAGGACATCAGGCCCTCCCCCAGGACATAAGACCCTCCCCCAGGACAGCAAACCTTCCCCCAGGACAGCAGGCCCTCCCCCAGGACATCAGGCCCTCCCCCAGGACATAAGACCCTCCCCCAGGACATCAGGCCCTCCCCCAGGACATCAGGCCCTCCCCCAGGACATCAGACCTTTCCCCAGGACATCAGGCCCTCCCCCAGGACAGCAAGCCTTCCCCCAGGACATCAGGCCCTCCCCCAGGACATCAGACCCTCCCCCAGGACATCAGACCTTTCCCAAGGACATCAGACCCTCCCCCAGGACATCAGGCCCTCCCCCAGGACATCAGACCCTCCCCCAGGACATCAGGCCCTCCCCCAGGACATCAGACCCTCCCCCAGGACATCAGATTCTCCCCCAGGACAGCAAGCCTTCCCCCAGGACATCAGACCCTCCCCCAGGACATCAGACCCTCCCCCAGGACAGCAGGCCCTCCCCCAGACATCAGGCCCTCCCCAAGGACATCAGACCCTCCCCCAGGACATCAGACCCTCCCCCAGGACATCAGACCCTCCCCCAGGACATCAGGCCTTCCCCCAGGACATCAGGCCGTTCCCCAGGACATCAGGCCCTCCCCTAGGACATCAGACCCTCCCCCAGGACATCAGACCCTCCCCCAGGACATCAGACCCTCCCCCAGGACATCAGGCCTTCCCCCAGGACATCAGGCCGTTCCCCAGGACATCAGGCCCTCCCCTAGGACATCAGACCCTCCCCCAGGACATCAGACCCTCCCCCAGGACATCAGACCCTCCCCCAGGACAGCAAGCCTTCCCCCAGGACATCAGACCCTCCCCCAGGACATCAGACCCTCCCCCAGGACAGCAAGCCTTCCCCCAGGACATCAGACCCTCCCCCAGGACATCAGGCCTTCCCCCAGGACAGCAGACCCTTCCCCAGGACATCAGACCCTCCCCCAGGACATCAGACCCTCCCCCAGGACAGCAAGCCTTCCCCCAGGACATCAGACCCTCCCCCAGGACATCAGGCCCTCCCCCAGGACATCAGACCTTTCCCCAGGACATCAGACCCTCCCCCAGGACATCAGGCCCTCCCCCAGGACATCAGGCCCTCCCCCAGGACATCAGACCCTCCCCCAGGACATCAGACCCTCCCCCAGGACAGTAAGCCTTCCCCCAGGACAGCAGGCCCTCCCCCAGGACATCAGGCCCTCCCCCAGGACATCAGACCCTCCCCCAGGACAGCAGCCCCTCCCCCAGGACAGCAAGCCTTCCCCCAGGACATCAGGCCCTCCCCCAGGACATCAGACCCTCCCCCAGGACAGCAGTCCCTCCCCTAGGACAGCAAGCCTTCCCCCAGGACATCAGGCCCTCCCCCAGGACATCAGACCCTCCCCCAGGACAGCAAGCCTTCCCCCAGGACAGCAGGCCCTCCTCCAGGACATCAGACCCTCCCTCAGGACAGCAGCCCCTCCCCCAGGACAGCAAGCCTTC
The DNA here is from genome assembly GCF_046562875.1 of Panthera onca. Lineage (NCBI taxonomy): Eukaryota > Metazoa > Chordata > Mammalia > Carnivora > Felidae > Panthera > Panthera onca. The sequence goes on along the minus strand of NC_138346.1, from coordinate 219,142,517 downwards.
CCCCAGGACATCAGGCCCTCCCTCAGGACATCAGACCCTCCCCCAGGACAGCAGCCCCTCCCCCAGGACAGCAAGCCTTCCCCCAGGACATCAGGCCCTCCCCCAGGACATCAGACCCTCCCCCAGGACAGCAACCCCTCCCCCAGGACAGCAAGCCTTCCCCCAGGACAGCAGGCCCTCCCCCAGGACATCAGACACTCCCCCAGGACAGCAACCCCTCCCCCAGGACAGCAAGCCTTCCCCCAGGACAGCAGGCCCTCCCCCAGGACATCAGACACTCCCCCAGGACAGCAGCCCCTCCCCCAGGACAGCAGGCCCTCCCCCAGGACATCAGGCCTTCCCCCAGGACATCAGACCGTCCCCCAGGACATCAGACCCTCCCCCAGGACATCAGGCCCTCCCCCAGGACATCAGACCCTCCCCCAGGACAGCAGGCCCTCCCCCAGACATCAGGCCCTCCCCAAAGACATCAGACCCTCCCCCAGGACAGCAGATCCTCCCCCAGGACAGCAGGCCCTCTCCCAGACATCAGGCCCTCCCCAAGGACATCAGACCCTCCCCCAGGATAGCAGGCCTTCCCCCCAGCACAGCAGGCCCTCCCCCAGGACATCAGACCCTCCCCAACTATGACAGTCCCTCCGCCCTGATGACAGTGGGTGTTTATCGCTCACTGGGGAGGCACTTTGACCAGTTTCTTCACGTGTGCAGGGGGGGTGCAGGCATATTTGATGCCCTCCTCGCCGCCCCCCCCCACCCCCCCTGCATGCCCAGTGTCTTGTGGAGCATCCAGAGGTGGCCCTGGGGAGTTACTTCCCTTTTCGTTTTCTCCGTGTGTATCGCTGACCTGGGGAAATCTCCCGGGTTCAGCTTCGCAGGGTCTGGAAGGTGCCGGATGCCTGCCGGCCACGATGCGCTCTGTCTGGGGAGAACGCTGCCCGCAGGCGCGTCTGGCGGTGGCACTAGCCCGCCTGCCGTATTGCACCTGAGTGCCCATCTCCCTGGTCCTTTGGGAACGCGGGGACACTTGATGGACGTCTCCCCTGTTTCAGGGGGAGTATGAGGGCCGTGGGGTGGGGCGCAGAGAGAGGATGGGGTCTCCTGGGTCAGGGTCCCGCCCGTCAACCGTGCCTTCTGGAAACAAATCGGCTACTAGCTCGCATCTTCCTACCAGCCCCGTGAGCTGGTGTCTTACCCCCTCTCACCCCAGAGGCGGAAGTGGGGGCTCGGCGAGGGTTTCAAAACTTGCCCAAAGTCACGTTGCTAATGTGAGTCACACCCTCTTTTCAAAGCCTGTGTGCATATGTGTGGGTGTGTGTGCACTCACGTGCCCACATGTGCGTTCACCTGTGTGCACACTCAGGGCGTGTGCATGCACACCACCCCCTGCAGCATCCCTGCGGGAGCGGCTGAGCTGGCAGGGCCCACAGCAACGTGCGTTAGGAAATTCAGCGAAGACCCCAAATCCTGAGGGCCTGGCGAGGGTGCTCAGGGAAGCCTTCCGGGAGCAGAAGGAGCGTGGCGGAAGGTGTGCCCTTCTGAATGTCGGTGCCTGGCCCTCATCGCCCCAGGGCCCTGGCACATGGGAACCCCCTCCCCGTCCCTAGCCCTTCAGTGGCCCGGGGCTCCCGTGGGGCCTCTGACCGGGTGTGGAAGTCTAGCACCTCCCAGGGCCAGCAGAGTCCTCCAGCCTGGCTCCCCTGCCGGCAGCCGTCCAGGCAGGGTGGCACAGCCTGGGGTCTGCAGAAGGGCCCCTCCCTGTCCCCAGGTGCCACCACCCAGAAATAGCCTTCCCGCTCACCCTTGTGCAGCCCTGCCCTGGTGGTTTAACGCTTTGTGTTTTTTAATAACTGACTAGTCTGGCCACACTGAAGGCTGGTGCGTCCCGTGGGCCCCATGGGGACAGAGGTTTGGGGTCACGGCCTCTGAGCTCAGAGGACCCGCTCAGAGCTGCATCTCTGAACACCTCCCTCCTGTCCTGGAGGCTGATTTGGTTTCCCTGCTGTGGTTATTTGGTTATTTACCGGAGAACATCCATTCCCATGCCCTGGGGCTGGAACCCCAGCCCTCGGGGACCAGGACGGAGGCGGTGGGGCTGCCCCTCAGCCTGGTGTCGGAGATGTGGCCTCGCCAGACTTGGGGCAGAGAGCTTGCTCTTCTCCTTGCCAGCGTGTGACTGCCTGTCTCCCACCCCCCGCCCCCAAAGCCAAACATTTAAAATTATCCTTATTTAATTGGGCTAATTTAGAAGGGATGGCAGGCGTGATTTTGCCCGTGTTGCTGTCTCTTTGAGAGACACATTAATATTCTGATTCCAAGAGGGATCTGTGAATTCCTCAGTTACAGATAATACAATTATATTTCTAAATTCTTCCTCTAAATTAGTACAGATGGTTAAAAATACCCTCGCCTTTTAATTAATCTTCCCGGCAATAGTCTTATGAATACAAATGGATCATTATCCCCTTCCACAGATGGGGCTGGGGGTGGGGCGAGTCAGGGCCACGTCCCCAGCAGGTTGCCAGGCCTCAGGGAGGTCCTGGGGCTGTAGTCCTGGGGGGTGGAAACGGGGTCCTAAACACGTTCCTCTCATTTCCTGCCTCCTGGGGTCTGCTGGGCCTTCCATAATGACTGTTGTCTCTCGGGGGGGCTGAGGGAGCCAACCTTTGCCCCCCGAGTGTCCGAGTGTCCTAGGGTCCCTTTGGTTGTGCGAGGGGGCTTTGAAAGGACCCAGATGTTTCCTTAGCTATGAGGCTGCTCTACGCAACCTGTGTTTGTGTGCATGTGTGTGTGTATGTTTTCCAGAGAGCTTTGCGTCGGGTGCCATAACTGAGTCCATTATTGCCTGTTTGTGAGTCTGTCCACCTTGCAGACTGCAGGCATCTCTGGCCCTTTTCTTTGTGTGCCCAGAACCTCACGCGGGGCTGGCCCAGGCTGGATCCAAGGGCTTGTTGAAATTAGCTGTGCTTTGAAATTCAAAGCCAAATTTCCTAGACTCTGTCAAAGTAAAATCCCCCTGTGCATCAAAGGATACTAATGACAGTAAAAAGACAACGTCACAGAATGGGAGAAAATATTTGCAAGCTACATAACTGATAAGGGGTTCATACTCAGAATATATAAAGAACTCCTACGACTCAACAGCCAAGAACCAAACAACCGTATTCAAAACGAGGGCAAAGGATTTGAGCAGACATTTCTCCAAAGACATACACATGGCCAAGAAACACACGACAAGATGCTCGCCATCACGCATCATCGGGGAAAGGCAGAGCAACGCTACAACGAGATATGGCCTCGCACTCAGGATGGCTGCCTTGTCATCACCACAGAGATCAAGTGTTGGGGAGGATGTGGAGAAACCGGGCCCTTGCACTGTTGGTGGGAATGTAAAACGGTGTAGCCGCTGTGGGCATCAGCCTCAAAAAATTAAAAATTACTGTATGATCCAGCATTTCCACTCCTGGGCATAGAAATACGCCCCAAAAAATTAAAAGCAGGGACTTGAACAGGTGTTTGTACACTCGTGTCTGCGACAGTCAGTAATAGTCAAGCAACCGGGTGTTCACTGGTGGATGAGTGGATATTCAAAATATGGTGGACCCACACAACGGAATACCATTCAGCCTTAAAAAGGCAGGAAATGCCGACACGTGCTCGGTGAAATAAGCCAGTCGCAGAAGAACGGTACTATATGATTCTGCTTCTATGAGGAGCCTGGAGTGGTCAAGTCCACAGACAGAACGTGGCAGGGTGGGTGCGGGGGGGCTGCAGAGGGGGTGGGGGCTCCGTGTTTCATGGGGCTGGAGGCTCGGTCTGGAGATGGATCGTGACGGTGGCGGCACGGCCACGTGAATGCGCGTGGTGCCACCGAGGTGTGCACTTAAAAATAATTATGGTGGAAAATTGTATGTATGTTTTACCCCAATTAAAAAAAAGAGAGCCTACCACTGGGTCCAGCTTCTTGCTGATGACAGATCGGGGTGGCCAGACACCCCCTGGGGGCGGTGGGGGATGGGGACCCCATCAGATACCCAGGGTGGGGGTTTCCTCTAAGCTGACCTAGCTACAACTGGACGAGGCAGGTCCCCCAGGGATGGACGAGGTAGAGCCCTACAGACTTAGGGGAGGCAGACGAGAGTTCAGGCAGAGAGAGAGTCTTTGTGAAGGCACATGAACGTTCCTCAGCCTAGACCTCTCTGCCTGCCTGTCTTCCCACTGGAAGAGCTAGGGCTGCAGGCTGATGCTACCTCTCTGTGGAAATGATGTTTCCTCCTGGTAACTGGTCCCAGAAAATGGATTCCTCTCTCCCGTAAGGCCCCAGCCAGCTTCGGAGAGACCCATGCCTAGAAGCTGCTGCCACTGCCCTCTGGGCCCCGCGTGGTCAAGGCCAGTGACCGTGGCATTTCTAGGATCAGAGCTGAGCTGTGGCCACGGGGAGCGAGGCGGGGGAAAGACCGTGGCGTTCGGAAGGTCAAGGTTGGCAGCTCTCGGAGCCAGTGTGTGCCGGTGATGTGAACCAGCTGGCTCTCTGGCAAAACGCATGCACACCCGTGCACACGAGTCAACGTTTTATTGACGGATACACAGCACACAGTTTACAACTAATAATACAAGATACAGCACTCTTTATTGTAAATTCCCTGTGGCCCATTGATTCTCACAGATTGCTTTTGGTGACTTTTGCCGAACTCTGGTATTATTCATAATCAACCAACGCTTGCCATGGTCTGACGCGAATGTTGGCTCGTGCATTTGTTCACGCTGGCGAACGAGACCAACCTCAAACCGCCAAGCTGCACGTCTGGACGTCATCCGTCTGTCGACGATGTGAGTGATTTCTTTGCTGAACTGGATGACGGTTTTCAAACACGGCAAAGTTATTTCCTCGAGGAGCTGTGTTCTCCACGGTGTAACTAACGAGCACACTCACAGCACACTTTCAGATTTAATCTGCCTCAGTGACACTTCATTATTTTTCTAAGTCTAGAAAATCCGCGAGACAAGAAGTCAAGCTTCGATGTGTAGTGCTGGCCCCTTCCCTGGTGTCTGTCCTACCACGGCTGATCTCAAGCTCCCTGTGGGGACGTCGGGAGAAGCAGGGCTGGGAACAGGTGGGTGGGAAGTCATGGCCATCTGGTCCCCCACCCAGGCAGACCCGACAACCTTGAAGGCACAGAGAATAGTAACATGCGATAGACTCATTAGGGACCGAGGAATTTTGAGTACATATTACTTTTGTTTTTATTATAATTCAGCGGTGGATTTACATACTAGATTTTGTAATAATGGCTATGCTTTAAACACTGGCTCCTAAAATCCCTGAAAATTTAACACGAGCTCCTACCAGGAGGAGTGAGTGGCCTCCAGCCCCCCTTGCAGGCTCCCTCCCACCACCTGCTAGAACAGTTTGAGCCAAGGAGATCCTCCCAAGAAAGCTGGTGGCTCGTGTAGTGACCAATACATGCACGTTCCGCAGGCCTCGAGCACCCCAGGCTGCTGGTTATGCAGACGTGACCCTTCACAGCTCTGTGGGTCGTGAGCCTCGGTTCACAGGTCTGATGGCTCAGGCACACAGAGCACATGTGTGTTACTCAAAGCCACACACAGCAGGTACTCCCATTTCAGAGTCCTTTCTGGGGGTTCTCTTGCCATATCTTGCTGCCTTCCTTAAGAAAAAATGGGGAAAAAATACGTCCTTTAAGAGTCCATTAAAAATATTTAGAAATTTAACGCTGTCCGTCTTCCTGGCTGGACTCCATTAACAAGAAACTATTAGCCTGAGGTCCCCGTGCACGTGCCACAGACCATATGCCCTCACTGTCACCTTTGGAGCAGGGTGGTTTGGGGGCTGTGCCATGGACTGGGTTTTTGTGACCCCCTCAATTCATATATTAAAACCCTAACCCCCAGTGTGATGGTATTAGGAGGTGAGGCCTTTGGGAGGTGATGGTCAGGAGGGTGGGGCCCTCACGAGTGGGAATCGTGCCCTTTTCAGAAGACAGCTTGCTCTTCCTCTCTGCTGTCCACCATATGAGGACACAGCAAGACCTCCATTTGCAAAGCAGGAAGCAGGCTGTTACTGGACAAGGGATCCTGTACCTGGATCTTGGACTTGTGGCCTCCAGCTCAGACTCCAACTCCCCAGTCTGTGGTATTTTGCTACAGGAGCCCCCCAGTGACTGACACGGGGAGTTATGGAAGCTTTCTGAGCCTCAGTTATTCATCAGTAATGTGGTTATGGTAATAAATAGGAATTTGGGGGGAAACACAATTCAGTCCGTAGCAACTCGTGTCCTCGTAAGAAGAGGAATGCGTTGAATAAGACAGGCACACATCAAGAAGGTCATGCGATGACAGAGGTGGATGAAGCAGTAAGCCAAGGGCCACCAAAGGTGGATGGCCCCCACCAAGAGCCAGGAAGAGGTAAGGAAGGGTTCCGCCTACAGTCTCAGATGGAGTATAGTCTCACAGACACCTTGATGTTGCACTCCTGGCTGCCAGGATTGTGATGACAGAATGAATTTCTTTGTTTTAAGCTAACCAGCCTGTGGTGCCTTGTTACAACATCTGTAGGAAAGTAACACATTCATAAATTGACTCTATTGACACCTTTTAGGTATGCTGTTTTACGCCGACCTCATTTTCCTAACAGATATTTACTGAGTACCTGCCATGTGCCCTGAAAAGTGCTAGATTCTGGGGTAGCAAGAATGGGTGAGACACAGTCTTTGTTCTCATAAAGCTTATAGTACTGTGGTTTATATGCACAAGTCAATAGGTCACATCAAAATATTGTCATAATTATAGCATGTGGGCTAAGTATGACAAACCCCAGGGACTCCCTGGGAGAGACATCCAGCACATCCTGGCAGAGGAGCGTCAGGGCAGCTGAGGGATAACTGGGTGAGGATAACCTCAGGTGGGGAGAGACAGACTCCCTCCAGGTGGCAAAGTCCTGGGGCTTTGGCCAAAAGGTGAGAAGGGCCATGAGGTGCGACAAGAACTAAGTCACTCCACAGACTAGACATGGAGAGCCAGGATGGAGTGGGAAGGAGACATGTGGTCACAGAAGTCAGGAGGAGCGCTTCATGTGGGGACATTGTAAGCTGAGGCAAACCGAAGTAAACCAAGAACTTTATCCCCAGAAAATGGGGGAAGTCAACACTTGTCATGATTTAATGTATTACCATGTTTTAAATAGCTGATGATTAAAGCCAGTTAATGAAAACTGGTCATCTCCTGAACCAGACACATATCCGTGTGTGGCCGCACTGAAGAGAGTGTAATCTATGGCTCTTCCTCCAGAGGCGGCTGATCTTGCCCAGGCTTGAGTGGAGGAGGTGCACCCACTTATACTAAAGTGTTGGCTTGAAGGGTGGCCATCTCATCTAACACACATGTCTAGCAATGTTCTGCTGGAACGCTCTCTGGGGATGAGGTGGTGGGTTCCACCTTCACACTTTTCCATCCCCATGCTCCAGAGCATCATTATCTCATGGAAGAGGGCATTTGGTGCCTGAATCTTCGCAGACACCATGCAGGGGACTCCTCTCGGCTTCCTGACGCTAGAAGCCAGGGTAGCTTGTCCTCCTGGTTTCGTGGGACTATAATAATTGGTGGCACTGAAAAAGGAGCTCAGACCCTTACCTGGTGCTCTGAGTTTTGCAGCTGTTTCCAGAGGACAATTCTATGTCACCTGGCTCTGGTGGCCAGTGGGACTTATGCTTGTGGGTCCCACAGGACTGCAACAAATGGAGAAAGGATTCTTAAACAGCTACAAACCCCAGAACACAGCAAGAGACATCAGATCCAAGATCTCTGTCTTTCTATGAAGGAGGCTTAATAGCTGATCATCCTGGCTGTCGCCTGAGGGGCAGTCTTCTAATTAAACACACATCTGGAAGCTGACTGTAATTCTTTCCAGACACCTCAGAACGTGGGTGTCATCTTCGTGCTTTCCCTCTGTTGTGTGCTGGAGCACTGGTGTCTCCTGGAAGGTAGTTTACATGCACTGCTGCCCTGACTTTTATGTCTGCTGCCCCAGTTTTTGTGGCTGCAGCCCAGAGGACATCACCTGGCACTGGTGCCCAATGGGGCTTCCACTTGTGGCCCCACAGGACTGTACAAATTTACACCTCTTACAAAGCTGCTACTGAAGGATCTGGCTTCCAAAGAGTCTGGATCTAAGTCCTGAGATTCTGACAGGTCTTGGCACATCCTCGGCTGCTTGGAGCTATTAATACTATAATTGGCTGCTTTGGAAAAGCACAGAGGTTTGACAGACAACAAAGACCTGGGGCACGGGTGAATGACAAGGTTCTTCTCCTCCAAGAAGCCCCTCCTTCAGGACTGGGAGAGGTGGTTGTCTCATCTATTGCATAGAAACTAACCCAGAGAATCGAGTAAAGTGAAGGAACAGAGGATGATGTTCCAAATGAAAGAACAAGATAAAACCTCAGGAAAAAAGCCTGAATGAAATGGAGATAAGTAATTTACATGATAAAAGTTCAAAATAATTCTCATAAAGATGCTCACTGCCCAGGGAGGAGAATGGCTGAACATGGAGAGAACTTCAGCAAACAGATGGAAAATATTAGAAAGTACCAAATAGAAGTCACAGAGCTGAAGACAATAATTGAATTGAAAAACATTCTTAAGGGGTTTAACAGCAGACTAGATGAAGCAGAATAAGTGATCAGTGGGTTTGAAGACAAGCCAGTGGAACTTACACAACCAGAGCAAAGAAAGAAAAGAGAATGAAAAAAAGTGAAGATAGCTTAAGAGACTTACAGGACAGAGAGTTCTAAATGAGAAGAACCCCCACTCCAAGACACATTATCATTAAAATGTCAAATGTAAAGGCAAAGACATAATATGAAAAGCAGCAAGAGGAAAACATCTTGTTACATACAAGCTGTAAGGCACTCAGCAGACTTTTTAGCAGAAACTTTGTAGGCCAGAAGCAAGTGGTGTGATGTAATCAACATGTGGAAAGAAAACACTTCCAAGCAAGAATCCTCTGTCGGGTAAAGTTATCATTCAGAATTGGAGGAGAGATAAAGAGTTTTCTGGACAAGCAAAAGCTAAAGGAGTTCATCACAACCAAACCAGCTTTATAAGAAATATTAAGGGGATTTCTTGAAGGTAAAAAGGAAGGGTGCTAAATAATAACAGGAAAATTAATGAAAGAATAAATCTCACTGGAAAGGTAAATATATAGTAAAGGTAGTGGATTAATCACTTATAAGTTTAGTGTGAAGGTTAAAAGACAAAAGTAGTAACTTTTCTTTATAATTAAAATGATAATAATTAGTTAAGGGATACACAAGATAAAAAGAAGTAAAATGTGACATCAAAAACATAAAATGTGGGACGGGAGTGAAAGATGTTGAGCTTTAGGATGGGATCAAACTTAAGTTGTTACCAACATTGTTACAGATGCAAGTTATTATATGTAAGCCTCATGGTAATGACAAAACAAAAACCTATAGTAAGTACACAAATGATACAGAGAAAGGAATATAAGCCTACCATTAAAGAAAATCATCAAACCACAAGGAAAGAGAGCAAGATAAGAAGAAAGGAACAGAGGGGTGTCTGGGTGGCTCAGTCGGTTGGGCGTCCGACTTCGGCTCATGTCAGGATCTCATGGTCCGTGGGTTTGAGCCCTGCGTTGGGCTCTGTGCTGACAGCTCAGAGCCTGGAGCCTGCTTCGGATTCTGTGTTTCTCTCTCTCTGGCCCTCCCCTGCTCAAGCTCTGTCTCTGTCTCTCTCGAAAATAAATAAACATTAAAAAAAAAGAAGAAAGGAACAAAGAGGAACTAAAAAACCAGCCATTAAACAATTACCAAATGACAAGAAGGACGTAATTATCAATAACTACTTTATTTTTAAAGTTTTTTGTTTTGAGAGAGAGAGAGAGCACAAGTGCGGAAGGGGCAGAGAGAGAGAGAGAGAGAGAGGGAGAGAGAAAATCCCAAGCAGACAGCACTGACAGTACAGAGTCTGATGTGGGGCTCGAACCCACAGTCTGTGAGATCATGACCTGAGCTGAAGTAGGAAGCTTAACCTACTGAGCCACCACGTGCCCCAATAATTACTTTAAATATAAATGGATTAAATGCTCTAATCAAAAGACAGAGTGGCTGAATGGATTAAAAAAACCCATCTGTATGCTGCCTACATGACTCTAGATGTAAAGACATACACAGGCCGAAAGTGAAGGGATGGAAAAAGATATTTCATGCAAATGGAAACTAGAATAAAGATGGATAGTTATACTTGCATCACAAAAAATAGACTTTAAAATAGAGACCATGGGGTGCTTGGGTGACTCAGTTGGTTAAGCATCTGACTTTGGCTCAGGTCATGATCTCATGGTTTGTGGGTTTGAGCCCTGCATCAGACTCTGTGCTGACAGCTCAGAGCCTGGAGCCTGTTTCAGATTCCATCTCTGTCTCTCTCTGCCCCTCCTCCACTCACACGCTGTCTGTCTCTCTCTCAAAAATAAATAAACATTAAAAAAAAACCACAGGCTGTCATACGAGACATCACTCTATCTGTCACTCACTAATGGGGTCCTTATTTCTACCTTATAAGGGAGCATTTGAGTTCCAGGATTCCATTCTGAGGGGTGGCTTTCTAAATTTGGTTTGGGTTCCTCAGAAGCAGAGCCTGAGACAAGGGCTTGGGTACAGGTGCTTTAATGGAGAAGTGATCCCAAGGAGTAGGAGCAGGGATGGTGGGAGTGGAATAGGGCAGGAGGAACATTCGGTGAAAGAATCTGCTAGGGAGATAATTATCGCTGTATTCAACGGAGCTTCAGTCCCATTGGGACCCCATAAGCGCTGCACAGAACGCCTGTTATTGCACCTCTGAAGAGAGTGAGACAGGGCCATTTATCCACCACCTGCCGTTTGTTTTTTTTCAGGGTTGCCTCTAGGGTATAATCTTCCCTACATCGTGAGCTGTATGGGAGTAAGTGGAGAGAGAGCCTGATGCAAACAAGTCTGGGGTGGGGGAGGGGAGGAGACAGGGGAACTGTCCATGCCCACAGTGCTGAAGTGTCCTGAGGGTCTAAGGGTGGAATACCACCACTGTCTTCTGGGGGAGGGGTGGGGGGGTGGTGGCGGAGACAGGGGGAACTGTCCACCCCCACAGTGCTGAAGTGTGCTGAGGGTCTACAGAGTGGAATACCACCACTGTCTGCTACTCCCAACAAGCAGATTTGGATCCAAAATGTTTCTGAACACTTGACGACATCATCAGCCTGAAACCTTGCCTGCCATACGCCACGAATCTGCTTCAAAAATCTAATTTCCTTCACCTATGGTCCTGGCCCTTCAGCTCAACCTCTAAAATCCCTATGGATTTACATTAATGGGGGCACATAGCATCTGTGCCAGGAGAGCAGAGGGCAGTACACCAGCTGGGAGTCTGTCTGGAACTTGTTTGTCAACTCTTGTTTGTGGAGGGGAAAAAAAAAACCACAGGCAACCAGCTGTTGCATCTGTGTGTGGAGAAAACATCGTGTTGATTCCGGTTTGTGTATTTTGGTCGAGTAGTCTGCTAGAGCCTCAGGGGGTGTTGGGTCAGGACACTGTAATCTCTGGCTGGGATAAATAGTGGCTGCCCCATTTTTCTCAGTTTGGGCTCCTGGAGACAAACGTCAGCTGTTTCATCAAAAACAAAGTGTTCCCCAGTGGGAGAGTTTAAACAGCTCACCGATGAAGGGTATTACTTTTTCTTCCACTTCTGAAGTCTGCCCTGGTTTTTCCTTCTGCCTGCAGTACCCTTGAGTTATAGGTCTCCCAGCAATAAAAGAGACATAATGTTCACCTTTCATGAGTGAGGGGCCGAGGAGCACTTGCTAGAGGCTGTGTGTGGCTCTCTGAAAAATGCGCTGGAGCTTTGACCTTGCTGGCTGTGGAAGACCCATCATGAGGGACAGAGCATCTGGGATGTGGGTGGATATGAGGACCCTGTAGGCATAGGGAAAGCTTGTGAGCAGGTGGTCCCTGGGGTGGGACCTCCTGAGCACATCATTAAATGCAGGGGCAGTCAGTCATGGCTTCTGTGCTCTTGAGTCCCCAGCACACCAGTGGGAAGAAACGAGGGGATACAGGATTTGAGGATGTAAGTAATTACCCCCCCTCCTTTTTTTTTACTTTTCTGAGAGCTCAGGATCCAAGGCTATTTCCCCAGTGGGTAGTGGGAAGAAAGTATGTGCTAGGGGCAGACATGGAATTGAGTCTTGGCTGTCCATTTGTCAAATAGTGTGACCTTGAGCAAGTTATTAAGTCTCTCTGAGCACTGGCTTCTTCATTGAATCAAGGGCATAATACTCTTCTCCTCATAGAGTTGTCACAGGGATTAATGAGGTGGCCTCGTATGGGGCACACAACTGAGTGCTTGGTGCAAGCTCATTCCTTTCCCTTTTCCTAATCATAGGGAGAAAACCAAACTCTGTGGTTCCATTGCCTGGAAAGCCCATGGGTTTGGGAACAATGAGCCACACGGTCGTCCGCTGACCTCCAGGCAGTCTGAAGAGTGATTATAAGGATGTCTTCAGATGTTGGAAGCACCAGCGGCTGCCTCTTTGATCTGTCTGCTTTAAAAGTTCTATCTCTACACTAGCCTCACTGTAGGGTGTTTCAATACTGCGGGATTTCCTAATACGCTTTAAATAAAGATCAAAAAGAAGCCAGCTCTTGGCAACATCCCCCATTTCCAGCTTGTCAGTAGAGGTTTGGGTTGAGAATCCTAGTGACTGGCTCATGAGGGAACTGAGAATACTATATCTGGGCTCCACAACAGCTGGGAAACCTGGTCGCCTGGTACCCGACCCCACCCCCGATCTGTCTCTTCCTCAGTTTCTGAAATAATAGTTGTAAATGCTTCTATGTTCCAAGGACAGCTTTAAAATGCCTTATATGCCTGAGTGCATTAATTCCTCACAATAATCTATAAGGTAGCAACCCGTTATCGTCACAATCTGATTGTACAGATTGGGAAACTGAAGCACAGATGCGAACTGCTTGCCTAAGACCACACAGAGGCTAAGTGGCAGAGCTAGGATTTGGGACCAAGGGTCCATGTACATACCCACACAGCTGTCATATCAAGGACTTAACCAGCAGCCAGTTCTCAGCTCGACTGCAGTCCAGAACAACCCCTTTTGCACAGAATGTGTCTTCCGCCTTCCAGGCACTTGGGAATCCCAGCACGTTTCTGGGAACCACCTTCCCTACAGTATCCAGGGGAGACTTGGGGACCGAATTCCTAAGTTGTGATGTCCTGGGACTCAGTGGCTGTGGGGGTCTGATTGCCCGCTGCAATTGTCTCAGAGATGCCAGGAGACACCTGCTCATTTAATGCCAGGTTAGTCGTAGGTTAAATACTGAACTGGGAAGCATTTTCACTCTGACCTTAAAAGAAGGGCAAAAAGGCAGAGTGAGCCAAGTTTGCTGCCCAGATGCCATCAGCCCCTTTGTTATTTCTGTCCAAGAAGAGGGGGCAGAAGGGGCAGAGGCCCTGGCAGCGAACAGATGGGGCAAGGGAGACTTGGGTGGGGGAAGGCCACCATGTTGTGAGGTCAGCAAACATTTGTCTTCAAAGAGAGAAAGTCTCAAGTAAGAGATGGGACAAGGACTATGTGTTGAGCACCAGGGAGTGTGGTCAGAGGGGCATCAGGCGTCACACCCAGGGCCCAGCGTGGCCAGTGCCGGAAGTGGGTCCTACACAAGGGAGTGAGACCAGAGAGGGCAGCCAACACTGCCCCTTATCTCACTGCTCCAGAGGCCAAGGTACTTTCCAGATCCATCCCAGGATGAGGACATCCAGGGCCGTCTTTTCCATCAGGATTGCGAGGTGACCTGAGGACAGCATGAAGATGGGAGTAAGTCAAGAAGGAGCAGGCCCGGGGCACCCGGGTGGCTCAGTTGGTTGGGCATCCGACTTCAGCTCAGGTCATGATCTCACAGTCTGTGGGTTCGAGTCCCGTGTCAGGCTCTGTGCTGACAGCTCGGAGCCTGGAGCCCGCTTCGGATTCTGTATCTCCTCCTCTCTCTGCCCCTTCCCTGCTCATGCTCTGTCTCTCTCTGTCTTAAAAATAAATAAAAACATTAAAAAAATTTAAAAAAAGGAGCAGGCTGCCTCTTAACACCCCACAAATGCACATGTGGGCACACCCACAGTGCCTACGCATACATGTGCACGTGCACGCACACACACACATGTGCCTCCCCTTGGCCCAGACTCCAAGGGCAGGGGGAGTTCTAGTGCTTTCCTTTAAGGCTTGGTGCCCTTGCCTGGGTGCTGGCCAACACTCAGGGGCCCACACTGGGAGCTGGGTGGGGCCAAGCGTCTGGTGCCCTCGGTGGCCAGGCCACCTGGCTGCTCCCAGGCTTACGAGAGGAGATGGACCCAAGGGGCAAAGCCACTGAACTGTGGTGGCTGCAGATTGTGTGCCCTCACGGCTGGGAGGAAGTCCGCTGGCCGTGCTTCTGTCCTGACTGTTTATACGTTCACTTCATCATTCATTTAGAAGTTACTGAGATTTATTGTGTGTGCCTGACACTGCCTTCGAGGATGCAGTGGTTAGCAAAACAGACAAATCCCTGCCTCCAGGGAGCTGACATTCCAGGGGGGAACAATGGTCGTTGAAAAGGTGAATATAGGCTCAAGTTTGAGGGTCAGTGCTCTGGAGAAGCAAGAGCGTGAAAGCGGTCGGGGAGGCGAGCTGCGGCTTAAAATGAGGTGGCTGAGCAGGGCGTCTCTGGGCAGGGGGTGAGGGAAGGAAGGCCAGAAGGAGGTGAGGGAGGAGCCATGCTGGCGTTTGGGGGAAGGTCGTCCCAGAACAGAGCATAGCAAGCGCAAAGGCCCTGAGGCAGGAATGTGCAAGCTTAGCTCAAAGCAGTGAGGAGGCCAGGTGCTCCAGGGCAGTTCTGGTGACCCGGGGTCTCCCTCTGAGTGACCCTGGAAACTACCGGAGGTTTGAGCAGAGGAGTGACATCATCTGATTTCACTGTTTTGGGCTGAAGGAGCTGGGAGGATGGAATTGGCAATGGCTGAGACAGGGAGACTGTCAAAGGAACGGCTTTGGGGATAAAGATGAGGAATTTGGTTTTTGATATGTGAAATACGAGCTTTCTGCTTAACATCCAAGTGCAGTTATTGGGCAATTGGCAGGAAAACACTGGGGGCAAGGTCAAGGCTGGAGGATATGTATTTGGCAGTCCCGAGGGCAGGAATGAGGCTGAACAAGGCTGGCCTGGGAGTGAGGACAGGCAGAGAGGAGGAGAGATCCCAGAGTGCAAGCCGGGACCTCCAATGTTGGGGCAGGAAGGAACCGGAAGGCAGTGCATCCGCATTGCCGTGTGCATTGTGCCCCTGGAGTTGTGCAGTGCACAACCTGTGCGGCCACACCCAGCAGCCCTGAGTGAAGGAGATGGCGAAGGAGTGAGCAGAGAAGCAGGTGCGAGGCCGGGAGGATGGGGTGTCCTGGAAGCCAGCCGAGGACGGCACGCCAAGCAGGTGGGGGCCGTGGATCGGGTCATGTGATGCTGACAAGTCACAGAGCATCAGACCCGGGAACTGACCGCTGAGTTTGGCAGGGCACAGGTAACCGATCACCTGGACCGAAGCGGCTGTAGTGGAGGTGTGGAGGCTGTGGCTGGAGGCCGTGGGCTCCAGAGAGGAAGGCGGGGGAGGTGGAGGCGGAGCGCACAGGGCTCTTGTGCGGAGCCCCTCGGTGAAGGGGAACAGAGGAACGGGTGGAGCCTAAGGGGAGCTTTTGTGCTGTGTGCCTGCTCGTCAGTTTTTTAAGGCGGGAAAAAATGCCCACGAATTTCGCATGTTGCTGGCATAACACGGCAGAGGGACTAACTGAATATGAGAACAGAGGAGGGAGTTTTGCTGGAAATCTGACCTTGGGGAGGAGAGGGAGGTGCACAGGCAGAGGAGGGGGCCACGGACAGGTCATTGGCGGTGACAAGAGGAGGCGGAGAGGGGGGTGGCATCAGCTTCTGCCCCCCAGGTCACCCCAATGCTCCCAGTGAATCAGGATAGCAGTCATCCCAGCAGAGGGGGTGTGGTGTGACCGGGGAGCTGACGAACTCATGGACTGGGAGCTCATGACCTGACGTTCAACCGACCGAGCCACCTGGCACCCCTCCCTGTATCCATGCTCTTGAGGGGCTCCATACAGACTCCGGGCTTGGCCGTGTGACTTAGCAGCAAAGGCTGGAAGCACCTGTGCCCGGAGCCCTGAGGCCACCACCTGTACAAGCCTGAGCCAGCCCTCTGGAAGATGAAGCATTATAGGAGGAGAACTGAGGAGCCTGGCCGACGGTCTGCGGGACATCAGGCAGGTGAGGAGGCCAAGCTAGGCCATCCTGATGCTAGTCACCCCGTCTGTGGACCACAGACGTGCAAGAGAGCCCAACGAGGACAACCTAGATCGGAAAGTCATAGAGCCACAGTGAACAGGAAAGAGGCCACCTCCCCTACCTGCAGGTGCACTGGGCAGAGGCTGCGGGCGGGGGAGTGGGGGCGGGGAGCAGTGACTGCTGGGGACCCAGGACCTTGTAGAGCTAGAGCGAGAGGGGTTCTCCAGATAAGGGTTTGAGGATACGGGGCATTCTGGTGATGACTGGTTATGGGCTCAAGGGTCATGGTGGGAGGGCTTTAAGAGTTGGGGGAGAGTTGGGGCCAAAGCAGGGCTGGAGCCAGCCTCCATGGGGGTGGAGGATAAGGTTAGTTACCTGGATGTGCTGGGACCCGGGCTTATTCCAATCCATAAGCACATCCTCACTGGGTGCAGGGCACTGGCTGGCTGTGTGGGACTCTGTCCCTGGTCTCCCTTTGAAGTGGTTTCCCTCATTACGGGGGCATATGCTACACCCACCACTCACCATGGGAAAAGCCCACTGCTTCTCCGGCCCCAGTAGTCACTGGGTTTTTTTTCTCTTTGTGAGAACATGTCCTTGTCTGTATTTATGAAAATCAAAAGGAAATCAGATTCACCTAACCAATTTTCTTTGTTATAAATGAATCTGTCCACTAGTTGAGGGCTACCTGGGAGGCACGCGTCCAACCAAGGGAGCCCAGACTCAAATGCAGGGAGCTGCCAGGCCCTGGTGGTGCTCAGCGGGGTGAGAGATCTTGGAACTTCCTGCTTGCAGCCTCTGTAGCATGTAAACGAGCTATTATTAGACTTCAGAGCCCATATTTGTGTTGTATTAATTTAGTGTGATGAAGTCCCCTCTCCCAGGTGCCATCAGGGAGGCATCTGTCCAGGAAGGCAGAGGATCTGCTCCTAGCAGAGACTTGACCCTGACCCGCAACAAGAGCCACGTCCATCCGGCAGGCTGGCAGAAACCTTGGTTGGGCACATGATGTCGCATTTGGGGTTCCCTGATGTCTGGATGCTAAGCCCCCAACGGGCCTCCTGGAGGGGAGCCCCTCCCCTCAGTTGTCTCTTCACTTGGTCTTAGCCAAAAGGCCGAGAAGTGATGAGCCAGTTGTGTCTTGCCCTGGAGTGGCACTGGCAAGTTTCCAGAATTACATAGTCCACGGGATAAGGGCGCACCCAGAGGCCAAATGCTAATATTTCAAGGACCTGGAGTGACAGCCTTTTTTAGTCATTGGCTTTGGAAAATGCAGCCTTGTTTAATTTGATCATCGAACAACTGAATTTTACAGCCCAGCAAGCCCCTGGGAATATCCTGTGAATTGTCTGTGGGCATCTGAAGCTCAGAGAGGACCAGGGCTTTGCCCAAGGTCTGCTGGGTTTTCTCGTGCTTCCTTCTTGTGTGAGCCACGTCTTCATGGTTGAGAGGGAATTTTCTGCTTTGCTCTCTATGTGAAACAATCACAACATTTTATTTAAGCAAGTTTGTGTTTGAATGGCAGTGTGGTACAGGAGGAAGATTTCTGGGCATCTATCCATCCATCTGTCCATCCATCCCTCCATCTGTCTATCCATCCATCCATCCATCCATCCATCCATCAATACATCCATTCATCTATCCATCTGTCTGTCTGTCCATCCATCTCCTGTCCATCCATCCATCCCTCCATCCATCTCTCCATCTGTCCGTCCATCCATCCATCCATGCATCCATTCATCCACCCATCCGTCCATCTGTCTGTCCGTCTGTCCATCTGTCCATCCTCTGTCCATCTGTCCATCCATCCACCCATGCATCCATTCATCCATCCATCCACCCGTCCATCTGTCCATCCGTCTGTCCGTCCATCCATCCATCCCTCCATCTGTCCATCCCTCCATTCATCCATCCATCCATCCATCTGTCCATCTGTCCGTCCATCCATCCAACCATCCATCCATTCGTTCACCCATCCATCCATCTATCCATCTGTCCATCCATCCATCCATCCTCTGTCCATCCATCCTCCATCCATCCATCCGTGCATCCATCCTTCCATCTGTCCGTCTATCCATTCATCCATGCATCCATTCATCTATCTGTCCATCCATGCATCCATCCTCTGTCCATCCATCCATCCTTCGTCCATCCATATATCCCTCTATCTGTCCATCTATCCATCCATCCATCTGTCCGTCTGTCTATCCTCTGTCTGTTCTTCTGTCCATCCATCAGTTAGGGGACCCCAAAGTATCTATCCTGGGGGGTCTCTGATGGCAACGGCCCTGCTTCTGCCCAGGCCTGGGCTTCGATGAGGGGGTGGGGCAGACAGGGCGCCAGGGCTCAGGGGACCCTGAGTAAGGACTCAGAGCAGCTTCCTGTTTCTGTAAACAAAGCCCCAAGCCCACTCTGGGCCCAGGGCAGGTTGGAGTCTCCTGACTGGAGGGAGACGCCCCTCGTGGGAGAGGTGGTGGGCGGGGGATGCCCATGGCTTGTGGACTGGCTGGGGGGTTGCTGAGTTCTTCTCCTGAGGTCCGGAAAGTTCCTGTCCTGGCTCCTCAGCTGGCCAGTGTGGCCCCTGGCCAGCCCGCTGTGGTCTCTGATGGGAGGTGTCCATGCCAGGGAGCGTTTCCTTGCCCCAGTGTGGTGCCGGCTGGGGGGCCTGAGCAGAACCCAGTTTTCTCCCAGCCCCTCACCAAGGTTCTGCCAAGTGGCAGAACCTGGGCTTGAACCCATGGCATGTGACACCTTTAGGAACATGTTGTCCTGCAGCCCAGAGACTCCATCTCTGTCATGAAATCTCATTTCAGCATCAGAGGGGACCAGGGGACCTCGATTCTGGGGGCCAGCCAGGGACATTCTTGGCCAAATGTCCCCTTGGGGGTGGGGAGTCCCTGGCCTTCCTTCCCAGGAAGGGCTCACCTTTCCATTACGATCAGGTGGCTCTATAGTCATCCTCAACCAGGGCAGTTCGGTCCTCCCAGGGGCTCTTGCAATGTTTGGAGGCATTTTTGGTGGCTACGACTGGGGGGTGTGTGTGTGTGCATGCCCATGAGGGTGCTATAGGCATCCAGTGGGTAGACGCGTGGAGGGGCTCAGATCCAAACTCAGGCCCCCTCCCACATGCTCCTGGGACCCCAGTGAGGTCAGCCGAGCGACATCCTCTCTGAGTTCCACGAAGACTGAAGGTGCCGGGGGTGGTCCCTTGGCGTGGCTGTGAGCACAGAGTCACGGCATATTGGAGGGAGGCCCCTGGAGGGGTCTGCTGCCCATGGCCCTCTCTCATTCTCCGAAGTTCACCCTCACCCCTGCCCTACAAGGCCGATCCTGATTAGGGCAGGGGTGCACACCCCACGGTGCTTGGACCTGTTGTCTTCTCTCTTGGAGCATCTTGACTTGGGACATGGACACTCAGGTCAGTGAGTCTCTCCAACAAGAACTGTTGCTTGTGAGGGGGTCCTCTCCAGTTCTGGGCACAGGGCTGCAGACAGACGGTTTGTCAGCGGAAAGAAAGGTGAGGCAGCCGTGCCTCAGGCTGTGGTGCCCGAGCTTTGAGTTCTGAGCTTTGTCTATAAACCTCTCACTTCTCCCCGTAAACCAGCCGCTGGGGTGGGGGGCTTCTCAGACTCACAACCAAAGGTCTTGCACACTAAGCTGGTGTTCCTGATGGTGTGGAGACCCTCAGAGGGCGGGGCTGGCTGTAGCGGCTTGTCCACTGGCCGTCCTGCCTGGGACCCTGGCCAGCCCAGGATGGGGTCCCCCAAAGAAACTAAGAAGTGATGGGTCGTCCTTCTGATTTCTGCTGGGACCCCCACAGGAGGCTTCGGAGGTAGAGGAGCACTCCAGTCTTTGCCACGCGGGGTGTTTGAGGACAGGAACACTCCCTCAAGGGTCCCTGACCCTGTGCGTGGGATGAGGGCACAGTGTGGGGCTCAGGGGTTGTCCTGGAGCATCCAGGCTTCATAGCTGCTCTCTCCTGCTTTATTCCCCAAGTGTTCTGCCCTATGATGGCATGAAAGGTATTTTCATTGCTTGTTAAGGGCTGAACTGCGTCCTTCCTCCAGGATTCATATATTGAAGCCTTGACCCCAGGACCTCAGACTGTGATTGTATTTTGAAAATGGGTCTTTGAAGAGGTAATTATGATAGAATGAGGTCACTAGGGTGGGCCCTGACTCTCCGTAACAGGTACAAAGGGGAGCCCGGGGCACAGACACACAGAGGGAACACGTGAGGGTGTCCATGAACCAGCTCAAGACGCTCAGAGATGCGCACAGAGGAGAGGAGACGGCCACCCACCCGCCGAGGCGGAGCAGGGTCTCGGGAGAAACCCACCTGCCCGCACCTGGATGTCCCAGGACCGTGAGGGGCCACGGGCGCGTGCGGTAGCCTGACGTGCCCTGTGGCCGGCAAGCGGCAGTGACCCTGTTCCGAAAATGACAGCAGGATGGATTCCAAAGTGGATTTTGGAAAGAAAGTCACCCCACGATGCTTCTTCCCCTTCACCTGATTTCTCCCTGTCTTCTTGTTTTCCTTGTTTTTAAATTCTTATTTTAAGATTGTTCTTTGACTCTGAAGGTCAGAATGTGGTTGGGAGGAAAGTGCTGACCTTATGGGGCTTGATTCCACCTCCACACTGGGTGGCCTGTACCGTCTGCTTCCTGGGGTCTGGGGGGGAGGTGCTGAGCCCGCACGGGTGCAGGGAGAGGGGAGAGCTGAGCCCCTAGGGGTTCTGGGAGAGAGGGTAGTCTGACCCCAAAGGGGTGCTGGGGGGGGGGTCTGACTCCGCAGGGGTGCTGGGAGAGGGGGGAGCTGAGCCCGCAGGGGTGCTGGGAGAGAGGGGGGGTTTGACCCCACAAGGGTGCTGGGGGGTGTCTGACCCTGCAGGGGTGCTCAGAGAGGGGGGAGCTGACCCCACAAGGGGATAGGGAGAGGGGGGAGCTAATCCTGCAGGGGTGCAGGGAGAGGAGGGAGCTGAGCCCACAGGGGTGCTGGGAGAGAGGGGTTCTGACCCCACAGGGGTGCTGGGGGGGGGTCTGACCCTGCAGGGGTGCAGGGAGAGAGGGGGGTCTGACCCCGCAGGGGTGCTGGGAGAGGGAGGAGCTGACCCCCAGGGGTGCAGGGAGCCCAGAGAAGAAGGCAGATTCCAATAGCCCAAACAAGAGGGAGGAGGCGGAGGGGGGAGGGGCAGAGCTCCTTGGAGACTCTGCTCAGGGACAACAGCTCCGTCCCGGGGGAAGAAAGGACCAGGAACGAAGGCGCGTGTACAGCGTTCAGCCCCGTTTCTGTGAGGAAAGAAGAGCAGACAATACGAGCAAACGTGCTCCACGTGGTGTCCACACAGCACCATAGTGACCGGGGGGAGTCGTGGCTCGAGGGTGCGACGGTGCGAAGGTGGCTGAGTGTAGGTGTGTTTGCAACTCTTTGTTTTACAAATTATCTGAAACAAATGTGTCATTGTAGCAATAAGGATGACATGTAAAAAACCGACTTGTTTCTCTTGGGTAGGGAGAGTGACAGGGGACAGGCCTTTGGTCTCTGCCTCCTGGCTCTTTGTCCCTTGAACCCATGGGGACTCAGACACGTCACACAATCCATCTGATTGGGGTTCGTCGTTTGTAAATGCAGACAATAAGTGCACCTTCCTTCGACGTTCAAGTAAGGCTTGCAGCCAAGTCGTATCCAGGCAGTTCCGGGCACACTGTGCGTGCCCCCCCACCCCCCATGACCGTGAGCTATTTTTTATGAACATTGTTATTTTCTGGCCAGAAGCATCGCTCGAGAGGCGAGGCGGGAGCTTGTGTGATGATGTTGCTGATTCACTTCATGATGATAATCTTCCTTATTGGGAAGCGCGTCCCAACTTCTCTGTGGGGAGTGGGCTTGGGGAGGGGGCTGCCCGCCCCCTCTCCTGGCTTCTGGGGACGTCCGATGCTGTTTTGCCGTAACTCGGAGATGGCCCCGGATTGGATTCTGCGTCAAGCACAGCCCCGTTTTGAACCCGTGGAGACCCGGATTTGTGTGCGTTTGCAGAGCGAGGTTCCCCGGCAGGACAAAGGCCTGCGTCTGAGGCAGGGGGCAGGTCACAGCGGCCAGGGGATCCCAGCTCCAGGCGTGGACGGTTCTAGATCCTAGATCCTTCACGGAGGAAAGTCCCACGGTGCTGAGCCTTAACTCTAAATGACTTACGTGTTCCCACTTCTGAAATGGATGCTTCTTGTGTTCTGCATTTGCCGTTGAGTGATTTTCAGCTTCCTGCACACAGGCTGCCAAAAGGAAAGCTTCGATGGCTTCCCACTTTCCGTGTATTTGCCCTGAAGCGGTGAAACCTCAGAGGTGCCAAAGACCTCGTACGAGCAGCACGAGACTGCTGTGTGAGGTTTTTTTTTCATAAAAAAACAAAAAACCCGAACAAACCCAAACCTTTGAAATCATTTCTCTTTACGTGTAGCGTGCACGCACATATTGAAAAGCCTTGCGTGTGAGGGAAGGGGTGCAGTGAGCGGCCGTGGTCCTGCCCCCACGCCCCCCACCCCTCCACGGTTCCCGTGTGCACAAACCACGCTCTGAAGACCCAAACAGACAAAGCTCCCTGGAGACAGGACTCCAAACACAGCAGACACAGCAGCCCTCTCACGAAGAGACTTACCAGAAGCATCCATCACGGGGTCATTTTCACTGAAGGCCTTGCAATTATTTCAGCTGAGTTTTAACGCGGCTTGCGCCAAAACGAATTCCGTAAATCCCAGACATGCCCATGTTGGACGGGAGGCAGTGTGGTTTTCCTGATGTGTCTTCGGATTGGATACTGGGTAGAATCTGCCCCCACCCCCGGAAACGTGTGGTGCCATCTAGACGGTCAGGGCAGAGTAAACGTGAGGGCAAGGGCATCTCCGACAGGAGTCTGAGGGTTCTTGTTTAGAAATTTTTTAACGTTTATTCTTTTTTTTGAGAGAGAGAGAGAGAGAGAGAGCAGGGGAGGGGCAGAGAGAGAGGGCAACAGAATCCGAAACAGGCTCCAGGCTCCGAGCTGTCAGCGCAGAGCCGGATGCGGGGCTCGAACTCGCGAGCCGTGAGATCACGACCTGAGTTGAAACTGGACGCTCCACCGACTGAGCCCCCAGGCGCCCCAGGAGTCTGAGGGTTCTTGATCACTTTCCCCGCTGCAGTTAACAGAATCCAAGCGTTTCTGTGGAGGCAAGTGCCCTCACCTACCGGCAGGCCTGTTCTTGTTTGAGCTTCTGACATGCGAACACATTTTATAAGGCGTTGCGCTTCAAATCCTCTTATAAAACCAGGAGGAAGGACGCATCCTGAATCAAAAGCACCGATCAAATCTTTGGAAGATGTCATATCACGTTTTATCCTGAAAAGTTCACTCCCTTTGGCTCATGGGATAGGGTGCAGAGAGCTCAGTCACTCCTGGGTCCGTGTTCTGACACGGTTCTCTCTGCTCTTGGAAGTACCAGAAAAAGACAGAATGCCAAAGGATATGGTAGCTATGGAAACCTTGACGCCACCGGCACGGGCGGGTCCGCGGCCACTCAGGCTCCCTTCCCAGCTCCATACAGAGAGCCCAGCTGAGCACATGGTGGGAAGTTGTCTGTCGTTGAGCCACTAAGTTCATTCCACAGAGAGAAGGCTACTCTGATCTCAGAAGAGTGGTTTGACTTGCCACAAAAATCAACCTTGCGTTAAGCGGCTGCCAAGTTCCTCTGTGCAAAGTCGTTGTCCGTGCAACGTCATCATCTGTGCAAAGTCATCCGTGAAAAGCTGTCTGTGCAAAGTTGTTTGTGCAAAGTTGTCTGCACAAAATCGTCTGTGCAAAGTTGTCTGTGCAAAGTCCTCTGTGCAAAGCCGTTTGTGCAAAGTCGTCTGTGCAAAGCCATCTGTGCAAAGTCGTCGTCTGTGCAAAGCCCTCTGTGCAAAGTTGTCTGTGAAAAACCATCTGTACAAAGCCATCTGTGTAAAGCTGTCTGTGCAAAGCCGTCTGTACAAAGTTGTTTGTGCAAAGTCATCTGTGCAAAGTTGTCTGTGCAAAGCCCTCTGTGCAAAGTTGTCTGTGCAACGTCATCATCTGTGCAAAACCACCAGTAGAAAGCCATCTGTGTGAAGCTGTCTGTGCAAATCCATCTGTGCAAAGTTGTCTGTGCAAAACCGTCTGAGCAAAGGCCTGTTTGTGCAAGGCCTGTGCAAGGCCGCCTGTGCAAAGCCGTCTGTGCAAAGTCGTCAGCAGAAAGTTGTCCGTGCCAAAGTTGTCTGTGCAAAGTTGTCTGCACAAGGTCATCAGTGCAAAGCTGTCTGTGCAAAGTCATCAGTGCAAAGCCTTCTGTGCAAAGTTGTCTGCACAAAATCGTCCGTGCAAAGTTGTCCGTGCAAAGTCCTCTGTGCAAAGCCGTTTGTGCAAAGTCGTCTGTGCAAAGCCGTCTGTGCTTTGCCCTTTTGTTGCCTTTGGTGAGGGTCGGGGTGGGGAGTTCTTCGTCCACACCCTGGCCCCAGTGTTCCTGCTGTCCTTTCTGGTCGGGGAGCTTCTCATTAGTGCTAGCTAATAATTTCACAATACTAGTGACAAAGTGCGGCACGGTTGATGGAACGGAGGCAGTCGCACACGACACAGATCTTTTGGTCCACGGTGTCCGTCACGGACCGTGATGACGGCAGGTCTGGTGGTCTGTGCCCAGGTTAAGCAAACGGGCTGACGCGCGGCCACGCAGCCCCCTCGGACTTCCCCACACAATTCCTGGGACTGTCGCACGCAATTCTTGCCCCACAGGTGGAACCAGGCGGGCGCACACCCTCGTGGTCTCGATCTCGCCTGGAAGCACAGCTGCATTGAAGAGAACAGAGCTGACCTTTTGGTTAAAAAAAGCAACCGTGGTCTTTGCACAGCCAGCTCCGAGTCTGGCTGGGTTCCGGGGCCGGAAGCCGAGGTGGCAGTGTGGTGGGGGGGCGGGGGGGAGGTGGGTGGTCTATTTCCGTGAGACTCTCCAAGGGGCTTCCGGGGGGTGACCATACTCCGCAGCCCCCACCTCAATGCACAGAAATCTGAGAGTGCAGACATTCGTGTCCCCAGGGGGATAACAAGGACACCCTTGCCGGGCCACCGAGTGCCTCCCGGTTGTGGGCCCCCGAGCCCTGGCAGATCCCAGGAGGGGAAGGCGGGCTCCTGTTTAGGCTGCAGGGGACCGTCTGGCTGACACTTGGTGGCTGTGAGCCGGTGACACATGAGCTGAGAGAGCAGTGACCGGCATTGCTCTGTCCCCAGCTCCTGTCTCCTTGTTTTTGACTTGGAAAGGAGCCCTTCGGAAAAGGGCAATCCTTCCCATCGCGTAGCTGGGGCAACTGAGGCTGAGAGGCGAAGGAGAGAGGTTTGCCACCAGCCCCCAGGGGCCGACCCGGCCCAGGAACACCTCGCCCTCCAGCGATACCAAGCGGACAACTGCTTACTATATTTTTCTCCGCAGCTGAACAAATGGGCCTTTACAGAAATTTAGTAGGGGAATAAACCACAGATGAAAAATCAAAACACTTAGAAAAATCATTTAATGTTTTTATTTACAGCATACGTGCAAATACCAGCTTGGTTTGGGATTGAAGCTGTTACATAATTTATGGCCACAAAACCAATTCCTAATGCAATGTGTTCTCCCGTTTCGCGGGTCCCGGAGGCACCCGATCCATATTCCGTTCCGCCACGGAGAGAATGAGTGTCAGCGCCGTGGCGGGGAGGGAAGGGCGGCTTCCCGGGAGCTCAGAAGGGAAGGCACACGCCTCGCGGATGTAGGACAGCAGAGTGGTTTATAATGGAAGGATTGTAATTTATTTTGACACTGATCATGTATTATTCAGCTCGAGTAAAAATAAACCTTATTAACTAGGAAAATAGATCCCTTTCTTCAGCCCACACTATGCCAACTGCAACTTAATAGTCATGATCAGGACAATAGTTTGCTCAAACATCTCATCTGTGCTCGAAGAATCAAATCCCTCGCTGGGAAGAGATTTACAAACACGCAAATGCATCTCAATAATACGCCGCCCCTTCCCCAGCAGTGGAGCCCGGATGCCTCCCTGAGGGTCAGATCCTGTGGGGGAGGCTGTGTGGGGCTGGGGCCCCGGCCAGCAGGTGGGGCGAATCATCTACCGGCTCATGCATTCATTCATTCATGCATTCGTGCATTCATTCATTCCTCTATGCTACGGCAACTCTGAGCCCGGCATCTTTACACACAACCCCCTTGCGATCCCCCCAACTCCGCAAAACAAGTATTACCGGCCTTAATTTTGCCAATGACAGAGATGAGGCAAGGCCCTGAGGCACGTGGGCTGTGGGTGCCAACCTGTGACCTCCAGCCCTAAGCTGCTTCCACCTTCCCGCCTGCTGACCCGGCCATAGTGGGCGGAGCACTGTCTTCCCCTCCCCCCGCCCCCCCGCATTCATGTCCCCTGGGAACCTCAGAACATGATCTTACTGGAAATAGGGTCTCAGCAGGTGTAATCAACTCAGGATGAGGCCATGCTGGATTAGGGTGGGCCCTAGAGCCGATGACCAGTGTCCTTGTGACTCGGAAGAGACACTGGAGAAGCCCACGGCCACAGGGACATGGCTTGGAGGGACGTGTCTACGAGTCAGAACACAGTGAGGCTGTTGGTTGTCACCGGGAGCTGGACGTGGGGCAGGTTTTCCCAAAACTACCGGAAGCAACGAGCCTGCCAACATCCCGGTCGCAGACGTCCAGCCTCCAGAACTGGGAGAGTAGAGGTCTGTTGTCCCAAGTCCCCCAGTCCATGCATTTCGTAGGGCAGCCCCGGGGGACCAGAGAAGACACACAGCTGGCTTCGTTCACTCCTGCAGAGACGAGGGGAGCGGGGCGGAACCAGGCACCTGGCACGGCCCCCAGACAGCGGGTCCCCGGAGGTTTTCTGAGCAGGACCGTGCCCCCTGCAGTGTCCAGCCCCGGCCGGTCTCCAGCCAGCTGCAGGCTCGGGGGCACGTCATGTGTCTTGAGTCTCAAGAGGCCAGATGGGACAGGCTCTCAGCCCCGCTTTGGCCTCAAGTCCGGGCAGGTGCAGCTCAGGGGCAGTCAGCACGTTCTTGTGTGGCCGTCCCCACACGCGTCTGTGTAGGACCTTTCTGTCTTCCCACACGGACACTCTGTCCCCATAAACACTCGCTGCCCGTCTCTTGGCTCCTACCCGTTTACTTTCTGTCTCCACGGAGCTGACTCCTCTGGGCGTGTGGTCATTCAGTGTTTGTTCTTTGTGACCAGCTTCTTACCCAGGCAGGGGCGGGAGGACAGAATGAAGCAGTGTGTGTGACCTGCCTGGAGCCTCGCCTCAGCCCCTGCGGTTCTCAGCCGGGCAGCCCCGTGTCCTGACTCCAGCCCTGCAGGGACAGTAAGCGATGCCGTTCTGTAATCTTTCTGTGGACTCGTCAGGTCCTCAGACCAACCACGGCACAGCAAGCCCACCGTCCTCCCCCTCCCCTCGCCGTGTCTCTGTCTCTCTGACTTTGTCCTCCTGCCCCGACCATCTCACTGCTCCTTCTGCCTGGCTACCCTGACTCATGTTCCCCAGCGAGTATATACATCACCCCCCTCGGGGAGGGCCTCTCTGGTCTCCCATCACCTCCCCCACGCACCCCATCTCAGCCTGCACCTGCCGCGGGGGGAGTGGCCACATCTCAGCGCCCGGCGTCGAGTAAGTGCTCAGCAAACACGCAGCTGGCTGATCGCGTGTCTGCCCTGGCTCTCGGCTGTGGCACGTCTGACTTCGTAGTCACAGACCCAGAGGCCTTGTGGGTTCCTGTCTGTCCCACAGGAGTCGTGCCCTGTGAGCATGATGGAGAGATGCCCATGGGGATACCCCAAATGTGCCCCAACTTGCAGACGGTTGTGGGCCTGGGGGACGACTGTGGAGACCACAGCCAGGCACGCGTGCCCTGGGAGACAAGTTGTGGAGAGGTGGCCAGGGGGTGGGGGGAAACAGCGGAGGCTGTGGGCTCGCCCCGCCATCCCCCGGCCTGTTCTGAGCCCCGTGCTGGCAGCTGCTTTTCCTCACTTTGTGGGCTCTCTGAGGACGAGCTCCCCGACAGCTCCAAGGTTGCTGATGGGAGGAAAACTCGGGACTTGATGGTGTGGATTTGGCCTTCGGTGGGCACAGGTGTTAGGAATACTTTAACCACTTCGTTTTGCTTATGTCTTTATTTTTATGTGAGCACCGAAGTGATAACCAATAAAAAGCTCCGTCTAATTAAGTCCAGGAGAGCTCCTTCAATACAAATAAAATAAAAATTGTAAGGGATAGGAAGCATTGTGTCAGTTTAATTGGTGGTGTTTTTTCTTTCTTAGTGGTACATAAAGTAACGGAGCTTTTTGCCCCGGCCCCAGTCTTCAATTCAATGAAACATTCTGAGTAAAATATAGCAACAGTTGCGGCGTGTGCCGGGCACAATTGTACCTTGCTATCTGATTTACGTCATTCAGTTCTGTGACAGCCTCGTAATGTGCCAGGTACGGAAGGGGGGCTGCGACCGAGAAGCGGATGATCAGGGGGCCCCAGTGAGAGGTGCGGGGGCTGCACCTGCCCTGGGTGGGGGGTGGGTCCCAGCAGTTCTCAGAGCCACCCGGGTGAAGGGCCTGGGGTCCCCGTGTCCCTGGGGAGGAGGTCATGGCTCCAAGGCCGGGCTGTGACCGGCACGAATCAGCCAAGTGTCCCTGAGTCTGCACTGCCACCTGGGGTCCCAGCAGAAGGAGCCGCCAGCCGCCCACTGGGCCAGGAGAAGGTTGCACCACAGACGGGGCCTCTCTGTCCTGTCCTGAAGATGTGTGTGGTTTGGGATGAAAGGAAAGGAAGGAGGGGCACATGTGTCCTCTGAGCTCCCTGATTCCACCCGTAGCCTTTACGTGTAAACATTTCTGGAATGTAGCTGCTGGGGGGGCAGGGGGGTTGGCAGGCACGCAGACCTCGTGGCCTGAGGTGTAGCAGACGAGGGGGGCTCTCCGTCTGTCCTCTACCTGGCCCTGCTGGCCGGGGTTATGGGCAGGGAGGCCCTTTGGATGGGTAGTGGGTTTGCTCCGCGAGCCCCGAGGGGGGTTGAGGCCGGCCAGGTGGGTGAGGCTGCTGTCTGGGAGGTGGTGGGGAGGGAGGC
The DNA here is from genome assembly GCF_046562875.1 of Panthera onca. Lineage (NCBI taxonomy): Eukaryota > Metazoa > Chordata > Mammalia > Carnivora > Felidae > Panthera > Panthera onca. Next base: position 219,112,976 of record NC_138346.1, on the reverse strand, counting down.
AGCTCACGGGGTGGGGGTTGTGGGCCGAGGGGCAGGACATCAGTGCGCCCAGGTGTCCTTTCTCTGTAATGGGAAACAGTAACCCCTGCCCAGAGCACCCCAAAATGGTGTCACAAGATCGAAAGAGAGAGAGAGAGAGGAAGCTGGGTAGGAAATTGCTAGGGTTATTGGTGGTGTGGCTGTGTCCGCTGTCCCCCTGCCACGTGCCCATGTGTCTGGGCAGGTGCTCATGCTCCGTTTCCACCTCCAGAGTCTCGGCTAACGACTCCAACAGCAGAGGCTGGGGGGACGAATGCAGCTGCCCTCGTTGCTCGTGCAAAAGCCAAGGCCCCGCGGGTGCTGGCTGCTTCCAGAACGGCCGCTCCTTGAGTGCCTGTCCTGAGACCCACACTGGCCTTGCCCCACCTTTGCCTGTGGTTGGCCCTGAGGCCCCCATTCTTTGTCTGCAGGCCATTTTCCAGATGGGGACAGCACACCGGTGGCAGAAGGGCCTGCCCCTTCTCCTGTCCCCCCCATTCCTCCCACCCCAGCCTCCCTACCAGTTGTGTGGCTCCGGGCACACTATGGTCTCCCAACCTCCAGCTCAGCTGGGCTGGATATCGCCCACCTCAGCCCGACTGACTACGGTTGGATTTTCCGATCTATCGTGGACCTAAGCAAAGGTCACCTGTCAGGTTTCAGCGCCCAGGGAACTCTCAGGTGCCAACTGAGAAATAGTTGGAATTTATGGAGGATAAGACAGGTTAGATGATGGATGTGTCCATGCCAAGAAAATGCAGAAGGCGCTCTTCATTATTTCCTCTCAAATACCACGTGAAGAATGTCCTATTCCCTTCTACTCCCCACTCATATCTCCAGGGCTGCCATACACAGTTGCACAGCAGGAGCACTGCACGACCCTAGGGGTGCCATTCACAAAGATGATACTGTAAGTGGCATGCCCAGGAGCTGCTGGTCCTCAGCTATGTCGCGTAAGTTGCCCTCAGGCATGGTACTTGGGGGATGTGGGGCCATTCCTCACAGTATATGGTTCGAAGCTGTGTTGCATGAGGAAGGTCTAAGGTCTCTGATTAGGGGCTGGGGAGGGCAGAGTGAAGGAGGGTGAAGCCCCAGGGGCACCTGCCTCTGTGGCCGTGTGCTCATGGAGACCAGTGCCTCTGGCGACTGCCCCATGTCCTGCGCTGGAGAGATCGTCCAGGCCAGGGCGTGGGGGGTTAAGGTTGCAGATCAGCTGACGTTGAGATGCTAGGTTATCTCGGTTTACCCACAGGTGGACGCAGAGTAATCACAAGGGTCCTTGAAACACGAGACGGGGGCAGGACGGGAGGTCGGAGACACAGGGTCAGAGAGAGGCGGCCTCTGGAAGCAGATCCTGCCCCTGGAGCCTCCAGACGGATCCTGGTTTCAGCCCACTGGACCCATTCTGGACTTCTGACCCCAGTGACATAGCTTGTGTCGCTTTAAGCCACCATGTTTGTGGTGATTTGTGACAGCAGCGATAGGAAGCTGATATGACCACTAAGAGCTCCTGTGTGTATCTCGAAGATGAGCGATTAAAACATGGAAAGATACTAAAGCCTGTTGTGGTTCATGAAAGAGCCTCAGAGCTAAAGAAGTTCTAGTCTAACGACAGCCGGGCCGTGGGGGCGGCTCTGTGGCTGGGCTGAGCCTGGACGTGGGTCCTGAGGCAGGCCAGCCCCTCAGTGGACCTCGGTTTCCGCATCTGTATGAGGAGGGGGGTGAGGAAGCAGGTTCTACCGCTGCGGATTCCGGCGGCCCTGCCCCACCCGGCTCCCAGCGCCTGGCGGCTTCGGGGACAGTTTACTGAACTGAGTAACTCAGTCAGAGCCTGACTGAGCCACTGGCTGCCCCACTCGGGCCACGTCCCTCGGGTGACTGTGGACGCTGGGGCTGCCGCGTGGGGGACTTCTTGTCGTGCGCCCCAAGCCGACTTTCCTGCTGGAATAGGAGCCCGCACCCCGGCCAGCCCTGCCTGCTCCGTGAGCCCAGAAGCTTCCACCCTCCCTGCTTCGTCTCCACGCCCAGCCCCTGCTGCCCACCTTCCTCGTCTCCGGGTGCCAGCCCCCTGGCTTCTGCTTCTCGAACTCTGCACTCTCTGCCCCCTCCTCTGCTCTCGATCACCATAGTTCCGGAACCTTCCACTCCCTACTTTCAAAAAGAAGGTGGGAGGAGTTTGGGGGTCTCCTCGGTAGAGTAAGAGGCTTTTCCAGTGGAGCCTGAAGAGCACGGGTGCATGCCAAGGCCAGACGAGGAGCAGGTGGCAGGGGCCGATACTGTGCCCCGACAGTACCTGGGGCCAGTGTGTGGCCTTGTGTCTGGGGAGCCTGTGCACTTCCAGCCCTCAGGGAGACCAGTGGTGCTGGGCTCGCTGCCCCGGGGGGGGGGGAGGGGCTGGCATCAGGCTTTGGGGTTCACTTGTTGGCCCTCTTGTTCCATGAGCTTCCTCTGACTCAACCACCTTCAGGTGTCGGTATCATGAACCTCCTCCCTCTAGAAGGTCCGGAGGCCAAGGCACAGAGAGGCTGAGTGAATCACCCATAGTCACACAGCCAAAAAGTGCCAGGTGAGGACTGGAACCCAGGCTGACCCAACCCAACCCCTGGTCCAGACGGGGCTTCCACACTCCACTTGGGGCAGAAGGTGCTCTGAGCTCATGTGGGACACATTCAGGGCCAGTCAGGGTCTCGGGGGATGCGCCCAGAGGAATAGCTCCATGGGGGGGTGGGGGGCGGACAGGACTGTGCTTGGGCTTTAAACACTGGAACACAGCACGAGTTTTTCCCGTTACAGACGAACTTGTGCTTCACACGAAAGTCCCGGTGCGGTAACTGCTAACTGGCAGGCTTTCTGGAAGCATTAACACAGGTTTGAGTCGCAGCCCTGTGACGGGGACCCACCCAGCCAAGCCCTGGGGGGTCTGCACCCACCTGGGAGGCCCCGATGGTGTCGGCGTGAGTGAGCCAGTGCCTGCAGGAGCACCTTTGCTCACGCCGTGATTGGGGGGCTAGAGGCAGCCCCACTGGCCGCAGCCCCTGGGTCAGGAAGACTCACCAGTTCGAACCGTGTCCTGATAGAGGGGGCCTGCGGGACAGCCCCTCTCCTGACCCTGAGGCCACCTCAGGCTGGGCCCTGGTGGGACGAAGGCTGTGCCGAGCTTCGCAGACCCTGTGGCTCTCCCGGGGTCTGCAGAGTTGAAATGGAGCTGCTTCAAAGCGGTGGGCAGAGTGGAGCCTGGGCGTGCCTGGAGGTGGCCTTCCAGGTGGGTCTGGACTTTGGGGTGTGACCGTGATGCCTCCCTTCCCGATTGTCCCCCTCCTCTTCCGGGCCCCTCATCACATGATGCTGTCATGTAGCACGCGCATGCCTGTGTCCCCAGTAATCCTCAAGCAGGCCGCTCACAGGTCGCCCCCGGTTAGAGCCACCACTTCTCACCCCATGGTTCCTGGGAGTCAGGAGTGCAGGGGGGCCTCAGCTGGGCGGTTCTGGCTCAGGGTCCCTCACAGGGCTCGCCAGGGTTGCCGTCTCATCTGAAGCCTCAACTGGGGTCGGCAAACCATCTCCGGGCCCACTCGCGTGGCTGTTGGTGGCCTCGGCACCTGCTGGCTGGCGGCTGGCGGCTGGCGGCTGGCGGCTCTGTCCTTTGGCTGGTGGCCTCTCCACCAGCATTCCTGCAGGCGGCCACTCGCCTTCCCCAGAATGTGAGGGGGGCCGAGGAACTGAGGGAGAAGCCGGGCTTGGAAGTGACATCATCGTGTTGTATCATCTTCCACTGGTTATACAGACCAGTCCTGATAGAGAGACGGGGCTGCACAGGGGTGTGACTGCCGGGAGGCGGGGCCCTGGGGCCCAACTCAGAGCCTGGCCACCCCCGTGCCCACCCTCACCCATCACTGAGCCCAACCCCAGCAACCCTTGGGCCCGCAATGGGGTCCCATGACCAATCCTCCCCTCCCCTATCACGTGATGAGCAGACCAGCAGCTGCCCTGCCCCTTTTGCGTCTCAGACCCCTGATTCCCCATGATGGTCTTGGGAGGAAGGCACGTGCTGGACGCATTGGGATCCCTCCCACGCATCAGCGGGGTGGTTTCAGTGCACACACCTGGTGTGGTTTCCCCTCTTTCTCGGTAGTGGTCAGAGAGGGCAACTCAGGAGTGTGCCTGTGAAACCCCCTTCTCAGGTGTAGCTTGGAAATTATGGCCCTGTCCAACGTCTGGGGAAGGATGTCCCAGAAGGATACAATGAAGCAAGGCACCTGCTTCCCCTCCCCTGCAGCTGCAACAAAACAGGCCAGGCTCACAGACTTCACCGCGAACAAAGGCACCTTGGGAGACCCCGGGTGCAAGTGTCCTTGCGCCTTGAGAAAGTAACCTTTGTCTTCAAGGCAGGCTGTGCTTCTGATAAGGCGTCTGAATGGGTAACGTGTTGCCCTGGCAATAAGATTTAAATCAACGTCTTTGTTTTCTTGAAGGCATACATGTTTGTTATTTTTTCTTTACTAAACCAGAAGAAAATCGGGAGCACATTTTACTTCTCCGACAAGAATGGAGGAAAGAAAAGAAAAAGAGAGAGAACATTCCCCCCGTGAACCCAGTCGGACTCTTGAAAATTTAAGCAAAGTGTTTGAGAATCTAATTACCCTGAAATGAACAATATCTCTATAAAGAAGGTTGATTGATTCAATAGTCAGAGGCCCATTTCATACCTATTTCATCCGGAGGGTGCCTGGGGACTCCCTGTTGCTAAAATCAGATGGTCCAGGTAGCACGCATGCGGTTTTCCACAGATGCAGTGGGCTAATGGCGGTTCCACAGCACGTCCTCTTGGCCATGCTCTACGGCATAGGATTTGGCAGATGCGATCATATGACGTTTGATCCTTTGACACGAAGCCCAAAGCCAATGAGCAAACAGTTGGTTCCCTGCAGGCTCTCTCTGGTCGGGGTGGGGTGGGGACCTTTGATCAGGGCAGAAGTTTTGGTTAAGCTATCTGTCTAGCCATCTGGTCAACCTAACCAACACCCATCGTCAGTCGTCAGCCACAATAGTGCCTTTGCTCTGCGTCTCCTAACAAAAGCCCAATGATTACTTTTTAAAAATAGATGATCATTTGCAGGGTATGCAATCCGTCCATGCTTCTGGGTGCTCTATATTCTATCTCTGGAGCAAGAAGTCTGCACATTTAGACCACATGACCCTATCTTGGCAAAGCCCGGTCTTCACGGAGTCACGTTTGCTGTTATGCTCCCGGCTTTTGCTGAGATCCTTCTGAAAAAGCAGCCGCATGAAGTGTAGCCACGGTCCTTTTCCACAAAAATGTTATCAAGGACGTTCTCACTTTATCCCATGGGGTTCCCAGCATCAATTACAGTCTTCCTTTCAGGAATGTGCATGCTCCCTCCTTTCGGATAAGCGGCTCTCTTTTGTTCGTGCCCTCTATCTGTCTTGCAGGGAGCTTGGAGCCACGTCCAAATTCAACCACAGAGGCCAGTCTTCTGTCTCCCTCTTGTCCCTGGTTCGTACCATCCCGTGGTACTTGTTCCCTGGGTACTGAGCCTCCATTTCAGTTGGCACTTGTCATCACTGGGAAGTACAGGGACATGGGGGCAGGACCTGGGGTTTAGATTCCAATGGGCTATGTTCGGATCCCAGCTGTGTGGCCTTAGACAGGCGATGAGCTTCTCTGAGCCTAACTATTGCCAATTTCCCTAGTTTATCAAATGAGCCCTATTTAGTAGCAGGTCAGGGAGTCAGAGCCTAGCTAGGATGCAAAGAACCTTTCCAGTTTCTCGTAAAACGTTTAGGTAAACAAGTACATTTTAATCAGTATTTTCCACAGGGCACACAAAAGGTAGATTTATTGACTATATTACGATTTTCAGTCTTCGGAGAAAGACAGATGGGATTTCAGTACTTTAGGGTTGGGAAACTTTCCTCTGTGTATTTTTGGAGATGAGCCTCCTGAAGCCATGGGAGGGTTCTTGCTGCCTAGGAACTGGGGAGCCAACTGGCATTAATGTCCAGACTTACTGGGCCACGGAAGCCTCTAGAATTCTGGCTCCAATTCCAATAGGTGTGGGTTGTCCCCCCTCCCCACGACATCCACCAAGCAAATCTCAGGCAACAGCTGGGTGTCCTACAATTCAGCTCAGTTGTGACGCTGTCTACCTGGAGTTCGTGTCAGGTCCCACGGATTAAAGGGCTCAGTCCCACAAGACTGTCCTCCCCGCTTCCGATGCCACTCTCAAGCCCAGTTTGTCGCCTGTGCTTCTGACCAACCCGTCGTCGTAGATGGGAGGTTCCGAGGACCCCCTCCCTGGGTTTGATGAATTTGCTAGCATGACTCGCAGGTCTCAGAAAACCGTTCACTTCCCAGAGCACTGGTTTACTGCAAGAGGAGACAGCTCAGGAAAGCCAGCTGGAGGCGTCGGGCCAGGTGTGTGGGGAAGCCGCGGGCCTCCAGGCCCTCGAGAAAGCCACTGTCTCCGCACCAACCTGGAGGCTCTCCAAACTCTGTCTCCCGTGTTTTTCCCAGAGGCGTCATTACCTGGGCACGATTGATCCAGTCATTCACCAGTGGTGATTGATTCAGCCTTCCGCCCCTCTCCCCTCCCCAGGGGGCAGCGGGGAGGGGGCCCGGGGGGAGGGGTGGGACCGAAAGTTCCAACCTTCCATCACTGGGGAGGCAGCAGGCATCCGCTTCCAGCCTTAGGTGTGGTCCCAAGGCCTCCTCCTTAACGTAATAAAAGACACTTTGAAGGCTCTCCTCACTTAGGAAATTCCAAGGGTTTTTGGGAACTCTGTGTCGGGAAAGGGGTCCAGACCAAATAGATGCTTCTTATTACATAAGTCCCAAAACCACAACTGTGTCATGAAGAGCGCCTCAGGAGCCCACGAAGGGCAATGCTTTAGCCAAGGGTTGAGGAGTGGACTCATTCGCTGTGGCCGTTGAGGGCGGCCCCGAGGGAGGCTGTGAAGGGGCAGGCAGGACGGGATGGGCTGGTGGGAATGGTGGGAATGCATTGCTGGGGAGGCTTTAGAATGCAGATGCCCAGGCCCCCTCTCCCTGGGTTTTCTGGTTTGGCACAGCTGGCGGGGGCCCCAGGGAACTGCGCTTCCTACAGGCTCCTGGGTGATCCCACGGTCCGCTGCTGGGGTTTGCTGAAGCCAGGGCCTGGTGACCCTGGTTCCTTCCCGGCCTGGGGGTGGGTCGGGCCCAGAACCCGGGACAGTTTGTCAGCTGTTGTTGATCTTCTCCCGTGTGAACCACCAGGAACAAAACACATTAAAAAATTATTACTTATTATCCCCTTTGGCTCTGGGTAGTTTCTTCTGGAAGTGACTTGGCACGGGAGATGATAAGACTGGGAAGGGAGGTGTTGGCAGGACTGTGTTATTAAAACCCTCAGTTTCATTCAGATTGATGACAGCGTTTAAGAGGCTGGCCTTCCCAGCAGTAACTGAATTATGCCCCTGCTGCAGAGTCCCACCAACCCCACCAGGGGGAGAGGGGGTGACTTATGCCAAACTCCCAGGCCCACCTCTGTGTCCCTGATGCCAATCATGGACCTCTGCTCTGGGCCACTGGGTTGGCATGGGCGTGCCTGGAGATCTGGGAGCAGAGGTGAGGCTCGGGGCGAGGGGGGGGGGTGTTCTGCCTCCACGTCCCCACTCTGTGGTCTAACCAACAAGGCAGAGCCATCCTTCTGGAAGCTTCCCTCCATGGAGAAGCCGGGCCACTCCCCCATCACTCCTGTCCCAGGGCTCTTGGCTGCAACTGTTGGTCACGCTGACCAGCCTGTCCGGTATATCCTGTCATTCACTGTATCCATTTAGACAGAATCTCCCTTCTATCTGGGTTATCTTCTCTGCGTCGGCCATGCTCACGCATCCGGCTTTGGAGGGGCTTCTGTCCTCTGACTTCCACCAGGTGGGGACTCTGTCACAGTGCCTGGCACTTTCTCCCCTCCCTGAGCCCTACACACCTTCCACTCAGCAAGGCGGGCACCTCAGTGTTGAGCAGAAACGGAGGCGATTCAGGCAGGGCCTCCCAGAAACTGGCAGACATGCCTTGGCTCCCTAGAATTGTTGAGACTTGTGGTATTTTAAAAACTGGGGGCGGCGGGGGGGAACAAAGTTAACACTTAACAGGGCTTCAATATTCTAGACCCAGTTTTAAATGAATTACATGGATTAGCATTTTTAATCCTCATATGAATTCTATGATGTAGGGGGTTTTAGCATCACTATTTTGAAGTTAAGAAAAGAAAGACACAAAACAGAACTTAATGAATGAAAAAAATCACAAACGAAAACAAAGAACATTATGTAATTATAAAGAGCTATTCATTATACAAACACATGCACCTAAGTGCAAAGCTTCAAAAAAATATCAAGCAATACTGACAGGCATCGAGGGAGAAATTTTAATGTTTTTTTTTTCCATTTTTTATCTTTTTATTAAATTTACAAAATTGGGCACCCACATTAGTGATCAAAAGGTGATTGCCCGGTTCCTCTACTAGAATGCAATGCTATTCTTCTCATATCATAAAAAGCCCTTTCTTTTGATTTGGTAAAGAGAAACAAGGACTTTTCTCATTGAAGCAGGGCCCAAGAACTTTCCTTGAGATTATCTTCAGGGATGATAATCTCTTTAACACCAATAGCAAAAAAGGTGAATTTAAACATCTGGCTTTCACGCTGGGATATGTTACAAAAGCAAAATAATTATGCGACGTTCCTGGAGCACAGCAATACTTCTGCTGATTCAAAAGTCAAACAATTAGGAAAGTCTTAGAGGGCCCATGTATACACAGACACCTAACAGAAATGAGAGCTTTTCTTAACAAGCTTTCGTTTTAGCCCATTTTAGATCTCAAAGAAGAGTGCTAGAGGCACCTTCTCCAAGAAAAATATATTTTTTTCCCTAAAATGAGTAGCAACTGCCACGTTGGAGATCAGATCGTCATATGTTATGATTTGGCAACCCACGAATTCCAAAACTACTTGGAATATCGTTTGTCCACCAGCACCATCACAGGCATTGGTGAAAAGAAAGCAAGTTATGGTTGTCTTCGAAATTCCATTTAGTAAGTATTAACAATTCTTTCTTAATTATAAGGAAATTGTGAGCAGTAAAATGTAATTGCATTTATCCGGAAGCAACACGTGTTGGAAGTGAAGGAAGCATTTAACGTGATGCTAGCCCACCCCCCTCCCACCTGAAAATATAAGAACAGAAATTAAACAAGATCAAAGCAAAAAGAAATGAAAAAGATAAAACCTGTAGAAAGGGTGACCAAAACCAAAATCTGGTTACAAGAAATGAACATGCTAGGCTTCTGGAAACGCCAATCAAGAAAAAGATCGAGAAGCTGGAATAAATAAGAAATTAGTAGCATGAACGGGCATATTTTACCCTCTACGCTGTTACTTAGATGGAGCGATAAATTCTTACAGAAAGCATACAGTGCCCACGGGGTGCCTGGGTGGCTCGGTTGGTTAACCTCTCGCCCTTGATTTGGACTCTGGTGATGTTCTCACGGTTCCCGTCAGGCTCTGTGCTGACAGTGTGGAGCCTGCTTGGGATTCTCTGTCTCCCTTTCTCTGCCCCTCCCCTGCTCGTTCTCTCTCTCTCCTTTTCAAAATAAATAAATAAGTAAGCATCAAAACAATTATTAAAAAAAAAGCATAAAATGCCCCAACTGGTGTCAGATCAAATTGCCAGCTTGAATAGACAAACAGTGAAAGAGGGAGGTCGTGTCCAAGATGTTCCTCTAACAACTACCTACCATTCTTCTCCCTCCCCCCGCCAAGTCCAGATGATTTCTGAGGAGATTTCTACAGTATTTCCTAGGAGTAGGTAATTTCTGTTTTATACAAGATATTTGGGAAAGTCTAAAGTAGGTGAAATTTGTTCGGCTCATTTCGTGAATCTGCTGTAATCCAGGTTTCATAATAAGATAAGGACAGTAAGAGAAAGAAAAAAAATACTACGGGCCCATTTTATTTATGAACAAAGTTGCAGAAATCCTCATTAAAATGTTAGCCGAATCAAACGTATTAAGAAAACGACCCATGATGAAGCAGGATTTTACCAGGAACATCTAAAACTCTCCCATTTTCATTTGCTGTAGTGGTAGATGAAAGGGAATCTGTGTTTGTATCTCAATCAGTGCTGATAGGACTCAGCACCCATTTGTGATAAGATATGAGAGATAAAAACAACCCAAACTCAACACTGAATCCCCACCTGATGACATACATAAAAGGAATCTGGGTAGATTAAAGTCTAATAGGAAAAGCAGAAGTTAAAGGAAATGTAGGAGAAAGTCTTTGTCGCTCAGGAGCACGGATGCCTCAAATAGAAATTCAAAACCTCAAACCATAGGGCAAAAAACCAGCACATTTCATTATATCAGGATCAGAGACTTTTGTGCAGTGAAAGACAATACGGACGAAGTTAATACACAGCTGAGCAAATGAGAAAAGATATTTGCAATGTTAAAAACCGACCAGGGAGGGATTAAGACCTAGAATTTACAAGGAACGCTTGCAAATGAAAAAGACAAGCACAGGGACCCCAGAGAAAAAATGCGCAACGGATAGGGGCACATAATCGATAGGGAGGAAACCCCAAAGCTAATAAGCATGAGAGAAAGCCAAAGGCATCGGTAATCACACAAAGGAGAGTTAGGACAAGATGCCACTTTACATCTGCTGCGCCGGGAACAATTTACAAAGCGATTAAGCCAAGTGCTGGTGTGGATGTGGGCTGAGGAGCGCCAGCGATGCCTTGGACTCTACCGCCATTCTGAAGGCCAGGCAGGCGCGTGCTCCCCGTGGGCACAGTTCTGCGGCCGCACATCCGGCCCGGAGGCACTCGCAGGGCACCTGCAGGCAGAGACAGGCGTGGCCGTGCCCTGGGGTGCGCCTGGGTGCCCACCCGGCGGCGGGAGAGCGCACGGGCAACGTGCAGCGGATGCGCACCGCGGAAGGCTGTGTGCGCAGATGCGCGCAGGGCAGCGCGGCTGGGGCTCGAAGACCCGGTGACTGGAACAAAAGCAGAATGGACCACGTCACTTACGCAAATAAAACCTTCATGCCAGCGAGTCCGCAAAGCGGAGGTGGTAAAGGACACCGACGCACAGAAGGGATGGAAACAGAGTTGGGGCCGCTGGGGAGGGGACGGGGGCCGAGCTTTAGTTCCCACGGGGACCGTGTGCGTTGAAACAGCCCCTGACGAAAAACCGCGCGTGCCGCGTGCACATCTGCACACCCACGCACAGCCACACGCGCACGCACGCGTGGACACACGTCTCTCCGCTCGGAAAGGGGGTGGGCAGGATTCAGGGAATCTCGCCGTGTTTTTGTGCCGAGATGGGGCAGCCTCAGCAGATTCTCTTATTAAATCCAGGGTCTTTGATCAAGCAGAACGGAACCGAGAAGATGAATTATTAAAATGAGGGTCTGCCTTCCAGCATTCGGGGCTACGGTTACGCGGTCCAGGTGCGTCCAGGCCGGCCGGGCTCCGCCGTGGTTGCCCCCTCCAGTGCTCCACGCCAGCCTGCAGCCATCTCGACCCCCTCTGCCTCCTGCCGAGGGTTCTTCTCAGGGAGCCACAGGCTCGTTCATACCCGCGAGTTACCCCGAGGCCGTCCTTGTGAAGGAGGTCTTTTTGGAACAGGCCCCTGTGCGGTAGCTGGGATGAGTTTCCGGAAGTGGGGGGCGGGGGGCGGCTGGGAGGGTGTTGGCAGGTGAGTAGAGGGCCAGACGCTCGGGGTGGGGGAAGATGCCATTTCCTGCTCTCCTATCATCTCGGAGCAGCTCCGGCCAAGGGGAAGCAGGGGCCAGAGGGTGACGCCCACATGTCCCAGTCGGACGGTGGCGCTTCTGCGAGCTGAGAAGAAAGCCAGAGGCACAGAGAGCCTCCAACTCCCCTGTGTGAGATGTCAGGGCAAGGGAGGAACCGGGCCCGGCGACCAAGCCCTGTGTGCCAGTCTTGGGCACGGCAGCGATCTCACATACACCCTTGTGTGAACCCCCATCACTCCCTCCTGGATCACCGCTGCCCCCTCACACCCCTGCCCCCAGCGTAGGTGCTGGAGGCCCCACTGGCCCATCCGGTCCCCATGACCCACGCCACATCCTGGGGGCCTCCTCACTCCTCCTCTGCCCCCTCCAGGGCTCCAGCCGCCTGGCCCCACCCCTCCCTCCCTCCCCACCTGGGCCTCCTTCCAGACTCTCCCCCATCCCTAACCTCCTGCGTGTTATTATAAAATAGACCCTTTTTGGTTCTGATTTCCAGGATGCGTGGGGGGTGCAACGTGGCCCAGTTTCCACGTCGGGCCGGGAAGGCCTTGCTGGCTCCATGCACTTAAACAGGCTAAACTTTGTGATTTTGGCATTCAGGACCGTTCTGCGCTCCTTCTGCCTGAGCAGCTCCCTTTAAGGCTGGCTGGGGCCAGTCATTAGGGCCATGGGAGCCTGGGGTGCTGCGGCGGGGCTCTGGGGAACCTGCCAGAAGGAGGCAGAGGAGAAGGAAAGTCACTTTGGAGAGGACAGGTCTGCACAAGCACACGCTGGAAACCCTCCAGCAGGAGGAGAGGCGCCCGGCCGTGGCCCCGGGGTTCCAAGACCCTGGCTCCCTCCCAGCTCCTGGCCTCTGGGGTCCAGGATGGTCCCGTGCCACCTGCAGCCCCTGGGACGCAGGGGAAGCCCCTCCAGGCACCCCCCCACATGCTGCCGGCTGGGGCAGCTGGCCACATTAACGATCTCTTGACCCGTGTTTCTCTTGGTGTCTCAAATTAATCTCATTTTATGTAGATCGTGATGGATTTTAACATAACAGCAAACCTTTGCCAACCTCAGGCAGTTTGATAGCTGAAAACTCTGATTAAAAATTTTCACAGTCTGGAATGACAGAATGGTGTAGGACCTCTGCCATTCACCGTGATGTACGTTTTCTGCCCGAGACACGAAAATCTATTTTCTTACTTTTTCCCCAAAGGATCCCCCCCACCTCCAAAATGTACAACTCTCTAAAACAAGGTTTCCCTGGGAAATTAACCTCAATGTCTGTATCGTGGCTTTTCTTTCTTGAGCTCTGGTGGAGGCCATGCCTGGGTTCTCTGGACGAGGCGAGGAGGAGTGAGTCCCCCCATTCTGTGCCTTCCGCCTGGCCTGTGCTGGCCCGGGGCTGACTCCTGGTTCTGGTTTCCTATAGTTTCCTATATGTATACATATAAATGGTTTCCCATGTGCATTACCCGGACTGGGTGGCCTGAAACAACACAAATGTATTTATTCACTCACTGTTTCGGGGGACAGAGGACTGAAATCCAGGCTCCCTCCAAGGGCCGTGGAGGAGGCTCCTGCCAGCCTCTCCCAGCCCCTGGGGTCCCGGGGGTTCCTGAGCTGTGGCCGCATCCCTCCAATCTCACATGGTCTTTGTCTCTGTGGGTCTCTTGTGAGGACACCTGTCATTGGATTTAGGTCCCCTCCTCCTCCACCTCCGGGTAATCCAGGATGCTTTTTATCTCAAGACCCCTACCTCAATCACATCTGCAAAATAAGGTCCATTTTCTAAATCAGGTCCCATTCACTCTACCAGGGACTAGGACTAGGACATATCTTTTTGGGGGCCACCATTTATTTATTTATTTTTATTTATTAAAAAAAAAATTTTTTTTTAACGTTTATTTATTTTTGAGACAGAGAGAGACAGAGCATGAACAGGGGAGGGGCAGAGAGAGAGGGAGACACAGAATCTGAAACAGGCTCCAGGCTCTGAGCTGTCAGCACAGAGCCTGACGCGGGGCTCGAACCCACGGACCGCGAGATCGTGACCTGAGCTGAAGTCGGCCGCTTAACCGACTGAGCCACCCAGGCGTGGGGGCCACCATTTAATCCACTACAATCATCACGCTCCCCCAGGACAAGGGTTATAGGGACAAGGGCACTTCCCACCCCGGCTGGGGGGAGTGTGGGTGGAGGGTGGGGGGCACACACTGAACTGTGTGTCCCTGAAACGCACAGGTTGAAGCCCGGATCCCAGCACAATGGTATGTGGAGGGAGAGCCTGTGGGAGGGGGGCAGGACCCGATGAGGTCTCGCGGGTGGGGTCCTCAGGTGGGATTGGTGCCTACACAGGAAGAGACGCCGAGAGCTCTCTCTCCCTCCACTGCCCCGCCCCTGCCGCCGGAGGTCACAGAGAGGAGGCGCTGGCAGAAAGCCAGGATGGTGTCCTCTCCAGGAACCAAATCTCCTGGCCCCTTGACCTTGGACTCCTCCGGCTCCAGAGCTGAGAGGAACATGTGTCATGTTTCCATGGGTGGGTCGTGCGACCTGTGACACGTGTTATGGTGGCCTGTGCTGCATGAAGGTGAGGCCCGCCTCCTGGAGGCTCTTTGGCTGTCTGGATTAGCCTGCACTCCTACTCCTACATTTCTCTCTCTCTCTCTCTCTCTCTCTCTTTGCGTCTATTTGAATAGGGAGACCAGTGTAATAACAGAGGAGGATATACAGATGCAAATAAATAGCTGGATGTGGACACATCGGCTGTGAACAGCTGCCAACGATCGCTAACACTTTGTGTTTTCTCTCTTTTCTGTGTTTCTACATCTTTCGGGAGGCACCGATGAAGACCGGGATACGGAGGGGTGGTGGTTTTGGCCCCTGAGGAGCTCCCCGTTCAGTTGGGGAAAGAAACCCATGTAAGCAAATATTTATAATGTTGTGTGGCTGTGACCGAGCAGGCCGTGAACGGAGTGCTGCGTGGTGGGGAGGGCGGTGCTTGGCCGGGTGGGGGGAGCAGCCACTGGGTTGGGCAGCGGGGAGGGGGGTGCTTGGCCGGGCCGGGCACGGAGCGCGGGCACAGAGGAGCGCGGAGGGACTTCCTGGGGGCTTGGTCTTCTCTTCGGGGGCCGCGGGGGCCGTTGAGTTTCCAGGCAGGGACATGACTAGATTCCGCTTGTGCTTTGGGAGCTCACGGGGGTGATGTGCAGGACGGCCTCGAGGGACAGGATTCTGGAAGCAAGGGGACCAGGTGGGAGGCTGGGCAGTGCTCCAGAACCTTCCCCTCTCCCACCTGGACACGTATTTCTTCTCTACCAGGCCACCCCCACCTCGAGAGCACAAGGGGCATTTCATCATAGATAGATCAAAAACCCTATGATGTCCTCAGCGCCCCTGTCCCCCTCCTGGGCTGGGGACGCACTTCTTTATGCCCACGGGGCACTGGGGAGAAACAGCACAGGCCTTTTGTTCCCCGTGGAGACAGAAAGTGGTCCGGCTTGTTTATTGTCATAACATGCACTTGAAGTCCCACAGATCTGAGATCCGGGGGAGGGGGAGCCTTCACAAAACCCTCCCGAGTCCAGCAAATGGGTTCAGGGACCTGGTGAACTGAAGCCACCCTCAGCCTTGTTGGGAAAATCGTTTTCCTGCAAGTGCATGAAGCCGTTTATGGCACTTTGTTGTGTTGCCTCAGCAAGTTGGGCTTGGGCAGAGAAGAGAGGGAAAGAGAGGAGTTTAATCAAACTCTAGCTTGGCCTTGGGAGTACGAGAGAGGCGGGCGCCCAGGAACAGCTGCACGTGAAGCAATTTTCTGAGGACGCACCTGCTGTTGCAGGGAGTGTGGCTGGGCGGGGGGGGGGCTGCAGGGAAGCGGGCAGGGCGGGAAAAGCACCTCCCTCCCCTGTTCATGCCCCCAGGAGCCCCTCAGCAGGGCGTGTGGAGGCTCTGCCTGTGAACCACCCCCCCCCCCCGCAATCCACACTTCCCCCTGCCCCAGTGCCAAGGGTGTGGTGAGCTTGGCTGAGAAAGACAGCATCCTAGACTGCTGATGCAGCTGGACTGCCCAGTCCCCCACGTGGATCTGACCATGATGCCCCCGCGGCTGTGGCTGGACGGCCGACCTGAGGCTTGGGTGAAGGACAGGTAAACAAGCGGGCAGGGGCGCCTGGGGGGCTCAGTCGGTGAAGCGTCCGACTTCGGCTCAGGTCCTGATCTCACGGTTCGTGAGTTTGAGCCCCGCGTTGGGCTCTGTGCTGACGGCTCGGAGCCTGCTTGGGATCCTCTGTCTCCCTCTCTCTCTGTCCCTTCCCTGCTTTAAATAAAGTTAAAAAGGGGGTTGGTGAACGAGAGGGGAGGGAGGGGCGAGCGGGAGGAGACTGGGCTGTCGGGGGAGCAGCCCAGGAAGAGGTGCCAGGGAGAAGGTCTGGGTGTTCTGGTCCCTGTGCCCCTCATAGCAGGACGTCTGATATTAGGTGTGAGCCTGGGGCTGGGTGTGCACTCCCCTCCCCCCACCACTGCCTTAGCAAGCCAGTGGCAGCCAGGGTCTTGGGTGGGTGGAGCCCAGGGTGGGGTGGCCGCAGGGGCAGCGGGTCAGCAGACAAGGGTGGTGGGGAACATGGCAGGTCGGGGAAACGGGGCCGTGGGAGCCCGAGGACACACGCTTCTTGACAAGGAGGCAGGGAGCTGGATTTCTCACGTGTTAGATGGGGATTCGGGCCGGTTTTTATTTAACGACCGAAGGACAAGGTGGCAACAGAAACCTGGAGGACTCTGGGGACGTTTGCGCAGCCCCCCCTGTGCTTGTGTGGGAGGTGGCTGGGCCAGGCTTCCTTCACGGGACACACGTATCCCCAGCATCCTTCTGGGCACAGGGCCCCGCTCTGTCCCCCTCGTCCTGCCTCACCGATCCTGCTGATCTCAAGCACCATCCATCCCTCTGCTGTCCACGACGGGCTGTGTTTCCTGCCTCTTTCTGTATCGGAATGCCGGCCTCATGGGGGCAGGGACTCCCGTTCTCTGCTCTGTCCTCGGAGCTTACAGCAAGTCCCCGGCACAGGGTAGATTCCCGGGAAGTATTTGTGGAGCGAATGTCTCCGCCTCTGGCACAGTCTTGACTAGGGGCTGTGGGCTGAGTGGACCCTGGCAGGGTGCTGGCCGCCGGGCACACGGCCTGTTCCTTCTCACAGACACCGCAGGGACGGTTGGCTACAGATAGGGTGACGGGGTCCTCGCAGGTGTCCCCAGGTTAACGCGAGCTCGTGCTGCGTTAGGGTGGGCTAAATGCCATGGCTGGTGTCCTTGTAAGAACCCCTGGGGACACCGACAGAGGGGATAAGGTCATGTGAAGACAGAGGCAGAGATTGGGGTGAAGCGGCCGAAAGCCAAGGATCCCCCAGAAGCCGAGAGGGGCCTGGGACAGATTCTCCCTCAGAGCCTCCGGGGGGGAGCCAGCCCTGCCGGCACCTGCATCTTGACTTCTGGTCTGCAGAGCTGGGAGACAATGAGGTCCCGGCTGTTGGAAGTTACCCTGTCTGCGGTGCCTTGTTCCCACAGCCCCGGGACACGTGTGTGGGTCACGTCGGGCTCGGTGACTGGCGGGGTCTGTTTGCAGCCAGACGGGAAAGGGCAGAGTGGGCACGGGTGCAGGCTTGGTGTCCTCGGTCCCAGACCAAGGAAGAGGGTGGCCCCGGGCCCAGAAAGTCCAGGCCAGGCCAGAGTGTCTGAGTCACCCTGGCCCTGGCACTGAGCAGCTAGCCTGATGGGACACAGACCGCTGTTCCGGGTGGCTGGGGGTCGTGAGCCTCTTCTTGCTAAAAGTGGGCTGAGATTCTGTCTGCCCCTGGCTCCACCCTTTCCTCAGGGTCGCCCCGGGACATGGCTGGGGACCCCTGGTTTAGTGGAACAGCCCAGGGCAGAAATCGGGACGCCTGGTTCAGCACCAGCTGTGATGTGGAACCTCTCTGGGCCCGTTTCCACCCGCAGGGCTGCCGGGCATGGTGACATGAGAGGTGTGGAGTGTGGTTTCCAAGCATACAGAGGTTAGGAACTACACCACCACCAGCATCCTGGGGAACCGCGGTCATCTCGGGGCCCCTCTAGGCCCCCTGGTTGCCGAGCAGCCGTGGCCAGGAGTCACCTGTGTTTCATCCTCGGCGGGCTGCTGTGTTCCAGCCGGCTGGCTTCGGTCCTGGCTTCCAGGCCTGGGCTGGTTGGCTGGGCCCATTCTGGGGCCCTGGAGGCCGCTGCCTGTGGGCAGGGACGCTGCGGGGACAACCCAGGTCTGGTGCATGGACTTTAGGGTCAAGGGAGTGAGGTGCTCGTATAACTCGCACCTGGTTCCTGGCCTCTGGAGGCCTCCTCTGGCTGATTCCCGATTCAAGCTCCCACCTCGGATGCTGCATGTGTGTGGGGCCCTTGGCTCTGAGGACTGGATCTGGAGGACCCGGGCTGTGGAGACAAGGCAAGTGGCAATGCAACCGCCGATCATAAACATGGAGGGGCATTTCTTCCCTCAGGCGTTACGAAAGGCTTGGCTCCGGGCTTATTTGGGGATGGCGGTGAGGACAGTGTGGTATGACTCATTGAGTGGCCTGGGATGTGTGTGTGTGTGCATGCGTGTGTGTGCGTCTGAGTGTGTCCGTATGTGCATGCATGTGTGTGTGTGTGTGCATGTGTGTGCCTTGCATGGTATAAAATCTGCTTTCTAAAATACACACAGAGTTGAGACTACCCAAAGGAAACTACATAGTCAATGCAATCCCTATCAAAATAACACCAGCATTCTTCACAGAGCTAGAACAAACAATCCTGAAATTTGTATGGAACCAGAAAAGACCCCGAATAGCCAAGCAATCTGGAAAAAGAAAACCAAAGCAAGAGGCATCACAATCCCAGGCTTCAAGCTGTATGACAAAGCTGTCATCGTCAAGACAGTATGGGACCGGCACAAGAACAGACACTCAGATCAATGGAACAGAATAGAGAGCCCAGAAATGGACCCACAGACGTATGGCCAACTAATCTTTGGCAAAGCAGGAAAGAATAGCCAATGGAATGAACACAGTCTCTTCAGCAAGTGGGGCTGGGAAAACTGGGCAGTGGCATGCAGAAGAATGAACCTGGACCACTTCCTTACACCAGACACAAAAATAAACTCAAAATGGATGAAAGACCTAAATGTAAGACAGGGAGCCATCAAAATCCTCGAGGAGAAAGAAGGCAAAAACCTCTTTGACCTTGGCCACAGCAACTTCTTATTCAACATATCTCTGGAGGCAAGGGAAGCCAAAGCAAAAATGAACTATGGGGACTTCATCAAAATAAAAACCTTCTTCACAGCAAAGGAAACAATCAGCAAAACTAAAAGGCAACCGATGAAATGGGGGAAGATATTTGCAAATGACATATCGGATAAAGGGTTAGTATCCAAAATCTAAAGAATTTATCAAACTCAACACCCAGAAAATGAATAATCCAGTGAAGAAATGGGGAAAAGACATGAATAGACACGTTTTCAAAGAAGACATCCAGATGGTCAACAGGCACACGAAAAAATGCTCAACTCACTCACCATCAGGGAAACACAAATCAAAACCACCACGAGATATCACCTCACATCTGTCAGAAAGGCTAAAATTAACAACTCAAGAAACAACAGATGTTGGTGAGGATGTGGAGAAAGGGGAACACTTTTGCACTGTTGGTGGGAATGCAAACTGGTGCAGCCACTCTGGAAAACAGTATGGAGGTTCCTCAAAAAATTAAAAATAGAACTATCTTATGACCCAGCAATTGCATTACTAGGCATTTATCCAAGGGATACAGGGATGCTGTTTTGAAGGGACACCTGCACCCCAATGTTTATAGCAGCACTATCGACAATAGCCAAAGTATGGAAAGAGCCCAAATGTTCATCGACGGATGAATGGATAAAGAAAATGTGGCATATGTACACAATGGAATACTACTCAGCGACGAAAAAGAATGAAGTCTTGCCATTTGCAACAATGTGGATGGAACTGGACGGTATTATGCTAAGTGAAATTAGAGAAAGACAAAAATCGTATGACTTCGCTCATCTGAGGACTTTAGGAGACAAAACAGATGAACATAAGGGAAGAGAAACAAAAATAATATAAAAACATGGAGGGGGACAAACCACAAGAGACTCTTAAATACAGAGAACAAACTGAGGGTTGCTGGAGGGGTTGTGGGTGGGGGGATGGGCTAAATGGGCAAGGGGCATTACAGAGGATACCTGGGATGATCACTGGGTGTTATACATAGAGGATGAATTACTGTAACCTACTCCTGAAATCATTATTGTACTATCTGCGAACTAACTTGGATGTAAATACAATGAAATGAAATGAAATGAAATGAAATGAAATAAAATAAAAACCATAAAATACACACAGCAAATCTGGCCCTCCTGGAAAGCTGCCTGGAATGGGGTCTCCCTGGAAAGGGAGATCTAGGATGCTGGGAGCAGAGCCCGTTCATCTTGGTCAGAGTATATTTGTAGCAGTGAGCAGATGGCACTCGGCCCAGCAGAGCCAGAACCTTCCATGGTCAGGATACAGTGGCTCAAGTTTTCTGAGGTGGGGCCGGGAACGTACCCCCTCACTCCCTGCACCAACACCGCCTCTAATCTCGGCTTCCTCCAGCCCCAGGCCATGTGGCCCCACTGGCTAATGCCAGCTCCCTGTGTCCAAAGTCCTAATTTGTGAGAGAGACCCCGATGGCCCAGCTTGGGTTGTGTGTCCCCTCCCAGGATAATCGGCTGGAGGGCTGGTGGACCACGTGGTGAATAGGGTGACCTCTACCGGGAAGGAAGGGCAGATTCTTAAGGTGTGAGTGCGTGTGTGTGCATACATGTGTGTGGGCGTGTGCACACACACCTGCTGTCCCTTGCACACGATCCTGTGTTGAGCACCTATTATGTGCTTCCATCGATACCTGGTTTCTTCCTCATCCTGCCTTGAGGAGAAAGCATGTTTTCCCTTTGAGACTGGGAAACCGGGCCCCTAGACGTTAAGCTCCTTGGCTCAGGTCCTGCAGCGTGTAAGTGGGGGAGCGTCTCAGGCTGAGCCTGCCCATGAGAGGGCATCTCAGGAGGAGGCGCCTCACCCACGGGCGGCAGGTTCTAGAATCTGGATTTCACGGCAGAGCCTGGTTCCTGGGATGGGTGACCTCAACGGAGCAGGCCAAGTAAATTTTATTGATGTAAAACTTACCAAGGCCCAAGGCCCTGGATATCTCTTTCCAAACTGAGATGACTGCCTATGCCTGTCATCAAGGGGAGGGCCGCTGGCACCTTGGAAGTGCCCCTCGCCTCCGGCCCATCTCACCCTCCTCTGGGCTGTCCCTTTGCTCACTGCTGCTCTGTCTGGGACTCGGCGAGAAGCAGATCCTGTCGTACGCCGGAGGGACTGGAAAGCTAGCTGTTCCCTGGAGACCTAACTCACGTGTTTCAGCCTGCATCAGCTAGCTACTCTGCAGTAACAAACAGCCCCCAAATCCCAAGGCTTTAGCACCGCGGAAGTTTGTTTCTGATTCACGTAAGTTGGCCACAGACGCAGGCAGGTCCCCAGAGCAGTTCTCCTCCACGGGGTGACTCGGGGGCCAGGCGTCCTCTGTGTCCGGTTCATCTGAACGCAAGGGTGCCCCACGTGTCTACGTCAGGGGCAGAGAGAGCGGAGGGCTGTGTGCCAGCTTTCAAATGCTCTAGCCTAGACGCGGTATCACTTCTGCTCAGAGCCCGCCGGCTAGAGGGGCTGCGGCCTCAAACAGCAGGGCCCTGAGAAGTGCAGGGGACACAGGGTTTCCGGGAGGAGTAGATGCCTTTGCCTCACCGTGGGTGAGAGAGCCTCCTTCAGCGTGGCGTCTGAGTGGAAGGCGTGGTTCCAGATGTGGGACTGAGTGTGGGGGATGCTGGACCCAGGCTGGTGATGAGCTGTGCCGTCTGACCTCTGGCCCTCTTGGAGAGCCACCCCTCATCTCTGCAAACTCTCCCAACAGGACACACGAGCATCGGTCTGCTTGTTTTCTGAGAAGCCGATGTAACCGTGCTACTCTATCCACCTGTTTGAGGACGTCCAAGCAGCTGACAGATCCAGGCCCCACGCGTGGACGGATGGGCTCGCCTTTCCCCGAGGGGCTTGGAGACCAGAAGAGCAGAAGGGGACGCTGTGGAGCGTGACGAGTCACTTGGAGACCACTGGGTGGGGGGGGCCTCCACAGGAGGTGCCCCTGAGCCATGTCTTGTAGGGGTGGAGAGGTTGACCGGGGAAGGAGGGGGAGGAAGGCTTGCAGGAGGGCAGCTGGGCAGCTGGTGTACGGGGGTTACGGCTGAACTTGTGCCCCCCGGACCCGCACGGAGCCTTGCAGTGAGGGCCATGGAGGACTGCAGTGCTCCACCCTCTGAGGAGCCAGCCTGGAGAAACGCTTACGCTCCAGGCTCTGACTGTGGACCTAGTTTCTACCTTGAACCGGCAGCGAGTATCGTGCAACTATCCTGTTCCCCGTTGGCAACAGAGCTCCTCTGGGCAGGGAACCGTCTTCCTCTGGGAAAATGCCTTGCTGAGTGGCTGAAGGTGGAAGGTGGGTTTCTGAGGCCCAGCGAGAGAAGAGAAAAGAACGCGGGCTCAGGGTGGGGTGGAGCAGAGACGGGAGAAGGGGACGGAGGGTCGGGAGGGGCTGGCGGCCTCATGGGTGACTCTGAGTCGTCCGCGTTCGCGTCCTGGCCACCCATCTCCCCACACGCCAGCTCGGTGTTCTGCACACACAGGCCTGATGTGACCTGCTGAGGGGAGACTGCCACCCACGGGGAGAGAGGGCGCCTGCAGGTGTAGGCTGGGGGCGCTGCACGGGGGTGGGGGCGCCCTCCAGACGTCAAGGACTCTCCTGCGGCAACAAGGTGCGAGAGGTTGGGACCTCGCGGGAATCTGCAGAAACACGCAGGGCACCGGGCTTCTTCGGGAGAAAGACTAGGGTCTGTCTGTCTGCACCCGAAAGGGCAGGAAGACCCCAGGGGCCTCTGACTTCCAGCCATGTGCCTCCGCGGCCAGTTCCAGCAGGAGGCAGTGGTTCCCGAGGGGCCGAGTGGCCCGTGGGGCTTCCTTCCTCACCTGCTTTGGGGACCCGGGTTTTAGGACCGCAGGCAGCTGCTTCTTCCTGTCCCGGGCAGGTCGTCTTTGGACCCTGGAGGTCCGACCCGTCATCTTTCCAACACGGGTGATGTCCTCTGCCAGCCGCCGGGAGACTTGCTCCTCCCTGGGCGTGGCACACCACCCTCGTGGGGTTTATAACCCCCCACAGTGCAGGATTTAATAATATTTTATGGCAAACCGATTCAGGGTGGATATGCCTCAGCTCCTCCCGGCTGGATGGGCCTCAACAATTCTCCTTCTGGCCGGGAGGTGCTGGGAGGCCCCTGCCAGGTTCCCGCTCAGAGCCTGGGTTCAGGGTGGGGCCAGAGTGGGAAGATTTTAACGCGGGTGTTTCCCGATCCCGGATCTAGACCAGGCAGGTGCTGGGAGAGGGCGACTGTGAGACGGGGAGGGGGATGGATGGGAAGGGGGAGGGCAAAGGAGAGGGGTAGGGGGAGGGGAGGAAAGGTGGAGGGAGAAGGGAGGAGGGGAGGGAGGAAAGGGGGAGGGGGAGGAGAGAAGAGGAAAGGGGGAGGGGGAGGAAGGGGAGGAAGGGAGGAGGGGAGAAGGAAGGAAGGGAGGGGAGAAGGGAGGAGGAGAGGAGAGGAAAGAAGGTGGGCGAGAAGGGAGGAGGGGAAGGGAGGAAAGGGGGAGAGGGAAGGGGGAGGAGGGAAGAGGGGGGAGGAACGGAGGAGGGACAGGGGCAGAGGGAAGGGAGGAAAAGCGGAGGGGTAGGAGGGAAGCAGAAAGGAGGAGGGGGAGGGAGGAAGGGGAGGAGGAAAGGAGGGGATGAAGGGAGGAGGGGAGGGGAGGAAAGGAGGAGGGGAGGGAGGAGGGTGAGGTGGGGGAGGCAGAACGAGAAGGGGGCCTCTGGTAGAAGAGGGGGGCTGGGCCTCTGCAGCGGGAAGGCCAGGGCACCAGGAGATGGGCCTCACTTTAGGACCTGAACCGTCTACACGGAGGGAAGAAGCATTAGCTTGGATAATCCCAAACCGTGGGTAATCCAAGAGTCAATTATATCTGGATTTGAAATGAATCGCCTGATTACATTTGCAGCAGGTCGGCCCCCCTAATTAGGATTAATTAGGCTAATGCCAGGTTTGATTTACCTTCCCCGAGGGCCACCGGGGGCACAGGGGGGAGGGCTGAGCAGGGAGCCAGCCTGGGAGGCGTCCCCAGAGGGTGGCAGGCACTGAGGGGCTGGTGTGCGTCTCTCCCGAGCTCCGAGCAGGCCCCAGCTGCTGCCCCGCCCCCGAAGCCAGGGTCCCTCTGCTCCCTGTGGGAAGGAGGCCCAGCCGGCTCCCCCCTCCCCTCCCTTCCCAGGACGGCTGCTCCAGCCCCTCTGGCAGGCAGTCAGCTCAGCTCAGCTCGGCCGCCCACAGCCTCCTGAGGCGCCCAGGACGTGGGGCTCCAGCCTCCAAACCAGGAAGTTGTGTTCTAGTAGCTGCAAATGAACTGCGGCCCCAGGGGGCCCCTCCTGAGCCCAGCGAGGTACAGGCTGCTGGGTTGCGCACTTTACAAGCTCTCTTTGGAGGCAGGTACTGTGTGTCCCTCTGCAGGTGCCTGCCCACGTGTGGCCTCCGCTTGCTAGCTCACATCTGAGTTTCCTCTGTGACTTCACACCAGGCGTCTTGGGAGAGGGACAGAGAGGGCTCGTGGCATTGTCTCTTGTCTCTCGTGGACTGCGCACGCTGGGGACAGCAGCCAGCCTCTGCTGACGCTCAGGGGGTTTCGGAGGCAGTCCCTGGGCCTCGGTGGGGGAGAGACACAGATGTCCCCTCCTGTCCGGCCTCCAGCACTCGCTTGCCTTCCAGCGACCGTCATGGCGTGTTCTGGAACAGCTGCCGGCAGGGGCGCAGCACAAAGGGCCTCGTCATCAGAGGGTGACTTCCCACTTTTCCAGGGAAAGGGGAGAAAACCGTCCCGGGCTTCTTCGTCCTCCTCCGTGGGCGTGGGGGTGGGGCCCGGGCAGCTTCACCGCAGTCAGGGCCAGGGATCGGGTGGAGAAGGTGGTCAGTGGTGCCGTTCGGGGCGGTAATAATCGACGTGCAAGCTCCGGCTTCCAGGCCAGGAGCTGTGTTTCCGCGGACAGAGGTGCGAGGCCCCCACACTGCCCCGTCTGTCTGGCCCAGTTGCCCCCAGTGCGGCCAGGGGATTGGAATGGCCTTTCCGGTGACGGACGTTTGCTGTGAACACAAGGAGCCTGTCCCTGCATGTGGTCGCATCCCCAGCGTTTCTTCCCTGTTCTAGCAGCTCAGAGCCCCAGGCCCTGCTTGGCAGGACCCCCCCCCGCCGCCCCCCGCAGGCCTCTACTGTGCCCTGGAGCCTTGTCATTTGGGAGACCATCTCACAAGGAGGGACTTCTGTCTCCTTCGCTTTAAAGTCAGTTCCTAAAGTTAACTGCTCACGTGTGCTGTATCATCGCAGAATTGCACCTGCTGTAGACGGACAGCATCCTGCGGAGTTTGGACGAAATCAGTTTCTCGGAGGAGCCTCCCCAGCGTCTGGCCGTGCAGACTCTTCCAGAAGAGACGTGCAGGGGTCGGCTTGCAGGGAACTGGCCAGGGCAGTGGCCCGACTGAGTGGGGGTACCCTGCTGGGCTGTGCAGCCTCGGCTGACCCGGGGGCCCGGACCCTGCTCACAGGGTGGGCTTGGGGCAGAGCCTTGGGAGAGGGGTTAGGCTTTCTTGCAGGAGGACAGGGAGGGCAGCGGGGAGAAGACATGGGGTGGAGGCGCCCCGGGTGCGTGGCGACTGTCACAGGTTGGCCACCAGCCTCGGCAGGGACGGAGCGGCTGAAATATTGCTCCAGGAAAGCAAGCCTTTTTCTTAAAAACGCAAGGAGTCAATAATATAGAGATGTCTTTAAAATCAGGAGGAACAAAAGATAAATGCCCATCTCACTTGTCCACTGTCTCCATCATTCTCCTCCCAAATCTTGCCTGAGCTCCTACTATGTGCTGGGCTGTGTTTCAGCCCTAAGCATGAGACTTCCTGCAGCTCACATACTGGGCGAGAGGTGGGGGGCGGGAGGCAGACGACAGCGGTGGGCTTGCGGGGAGGGGGGCACCCACGCAGTTAGAATGGCTGGGCATAGTGTCGCCAAAACTTGAAGAGTGGGGAGCCAGCCCTGTGAAGGGGCAGGGAGCAGCGTTCCAGGCAGGGAACAGCAGGTGCGAGGGGCCCCGAGACTTGAGACACAGAGGGACTCCTCACAAACTTAGGAGCAGTGGTCCTCAACCAACCTCAGGTGGCTTAGCAGCCATTTCAATGGCTGCCCCACGTCCTCACGCCAGGATGCGGCTACTCCACCATGGGGATTGTTTTAGTCTGAAAACCCATCAGAGATGTGCGCCAAGATTTGAGGGCCAGAATAGCGCACAAATAGGTTACGATACATTCGGGTTCGGTGTGATCCCGTTTTGTAAACGCCGTGTCTTTTATTCAGCAGACGGAAGACTGGAAGGAAAAACGATCAACACCAAGGCGGTTACTGCTGGTGCAGGAACTGTGGGGGGTTTTGATTTCCTTCTGTGTTTCTTTCTGTGTTCCTTTGGTGATTAAGGGAAAAAAAAAATCGAATAGAAAGATACACATTAAAAAGAGTTTGTTCTCAGGCCCTTTTTGTCTCTTCCAGACCAACGTGTGACCCCCAGACTCCAATGCCAAGTTTACTTCCCATGAGGCCACTAGCTTCATTTTTTTAACACACGAAGATGAGTGTGTAACTCCAGCTGAAAAGCTCACACCATGCACACCTCTGTTCTTTCCCACTGCCTGCAGGCGGGAAGCCAAGCTCCAGAACCTGGTATTCAGTGTCCCTCACTGTCCGGCCTCCTTTCCAGCCATTCCTCTGGCAGCTTCCCCATGGTCCTGTCCCCTCTGAGGCTTTCAGGTTCTTTTATGAACGAACCCCCATATTTGTGCATTCTGCCTCTCCTTCCTGGACGCTGACCTTCATATGTTTCTTTCTGGGAACTCCTACCCATCCTTCAAAACCTTTTCCAAATGTCCCCCATTGTAATAACATCACTTCCAGTTTGAAATCCCAGTGCTTTCAGGGTGTAACCCAAATTTCTTAGTGCGGCTTTCTGTTTGTCACCCCTTCCTCGTCTTCTGCCCTCCTGCGTCCCCTTTATCCTCCCCTCCCCCACCTCTGTGTCCCACACGCTGTGCTGTGCACCCTCACAGGTGACCCTCCTGCATTGTTTTCTCTCTCCTCTTTGATGCCATTGTCAATTCCGGCCTGCGGGAAGGTCGGGGCGCGCTGGCAGGTTTGGCGCTGAGCCCGGCAGGGTGCGAGGCTTCTTCACCAGCTCAAGTGACTTGGAGATGAATCCAGCTGGAAGTAACTGTTTAGATTAAACCCATTACCCTTAATAAATAATTAACCTGTCAGATGTAAGACGCTTATGAAAAAGCCCGTTCTGCTCAGATTGAATGTGCTCGGGACAAAGGTCTGCCACTGGGGTTCCGAGCTCCTTCCAAACGGCCAATTAAATTCAGATCGGTTTGGCTGTGTGGAGACAGGATGTGTGCTGGCAGCTGGGGCTGCTGTTTTCCGGGCCAAGGGTCCGCGGGGCAGAGGGGAGGGAGACCCCAGGGTCATGGCCAGCAGATCTCCGGAAGTAGGAAGCCCTTTTCCCATCAGCGTATCATGTACCCAGACTGCACGGGCCCAGTCTGTGGTCCAGCTCCTGGTTCTCTGTGGCCTGGAGGCAGAGGACGGAGGGCAGAGGGCAGAGGGCAGAGGTGAGGGCTCAGCATTGCCCCAGGG
Source organism: Panthera onca (assembly GCF_046562875.1). Lineage (NCBI taxonomy): Eukaryota > Metazoa > Chordata > Mammalia > Carnivora > Felidae > Panthera > Panthera onca. Next base: position 219,085,233 of record NC_138346.1, on the reverse strand, counting down.
CGTGTCCCCTCCCCTGCTGATGAGAGCTCTGGGTTCTCATACCTCAGTGATGCCGGCCCCCGGGTCTCTGCTCAGGATCACCCAGATGACAAACCAGCCCAGAGGTGGGATTTCGGTTTGCGGGTGACCCACGCTGGCCACTGTCCTGAGGGCTGGCTGTCCGATGTCACGGTTCAGACGGCGGCCTCGGAGGCAGATGGGTCTGGCACCAAAGCCCAGGTCTTCAGCTTGCTTGCCACCTGGCTCCCGTGAGTCTGTGTCACCATGGGTGACATGGCAGGTGGGTGGCAGTTCAAGGAGGAGCGTCTATGCTGTTCTAGGCTCACGACAAACACATGCACACCTGGCTGGGGCCTTCCCTCTGCTCACTCGGGGAGAGGTTGGTGGGGTTCCCAGAAACGGCTGCCCCGGGCCAGGTAAGCCAGCTTCTTCAGGCGACTCCTCTAGGGACCGGGGGGAAGATGTCCCAGGCCCTGTCTTCTCTCTTGCACCCCAGTCCCCCCTTTGTGTGAACAGCGCCATTAGCTGGGGGTGGGGGCTCGGGGTCTGGACAGGTGTGTGGAGGGGGCCCAAGGTAGGGCCGGGCTTGTGCCAGTCAGGGCGTCTCTGTCCTGTTTCTGGACCCGCAGACCACGAGCCCTGGGGTACTGGTGGCGGCCGGCAGATATCTCTTTAAGGGAGAGGCCGCCCTGTCCCCAGGACAGCAGAAGTGGCACCCGTGTCCGGCTGGGAAAACCTGATTTGCAGGGATACGTCTGTCGGAACACTTGGCTCTCACCTGGCAGCTCTTTCGGGGATGATGGTAATTTGCATATGTAAATTCAACAGTAATTTCTCATACATTAGCTCGTTTGAATTTCACGACTCCCTGGCAGAGGGACAAGTGTAACGATTTAGGAATTGTAATAATGTTGTTGTCATAACAGCGGTAAGGGGGTAACAGCCACGAAGTGATGGTGTGTGACATCTTCCGGTCCACACGGCTGCCTGGGATCATCGCCCGTCACCTCAGAGGTGAGGAGACCGAGGCTTTGGAGTGGAGGTGCTGCCCCGGGGCCCGTTTCTGCCCCTCCGGCCCGGTGGGCACCCTCTGTCCGTCCTGGCCTTGATGAGCGTTCCAGCGCCCGGGGACCCTGAGGACCACCCCCCGCACCCCCCCAGCCTGGCCGGAGGCTGCCCTCACCTGCCTCACCTGTTGCCAGGGGAGGTGCGTGGGGCGGGGCGGCTCTCGCTGTCAACGTTCATCACTTCCTGGTGGGAACAAATACGACACTGGGTGAGCTATTGGCTGCCTGCTCTGAATAAATCAGAGGCATAATGTTGCTGCCAGACTCCTCAGGCTGCAGCGTGATCAAGGCAATTAACTTGAAAATTGAATTGATGTGCATTGATTTTTTTAAATAAAGTTATTGTAATATATTCACTTGTTAGAACCCAGAGCCGAAAATAGACATTTTGTTTCTGATTATGGGGCCTGTCCCTATAAATCACCCGGGGGACGGTGGGAACGAAAGTGCTCGTTTCACATCATCCTTTCTTATTAGAACCCAAACGCCCGTCGCAGGCATTCTCCTGTACAGGGGCTTCGCACATTTGGAACCCCTTGAGGCCTCTTCTCAGCGGACGGGGCCGAGGATGACAGGGCCTGGGGAGCAGGACCCGAAGGTGGGGACGGGTCGGCTGTTGTGGCCGGTCCCAGGCCGCCCCCCCCGGGCTCTGCTGTTGGGGTTCTGTTCCGGGATGGGGACGGTGCTGGGCTGATAGGTGCCCCGTTAGCCTTGAGGTTGGAGACGCTGAGCAAACAGGAGGCTGGGGTGGTAATGGAGTGTGGCCCATAGGGCTCTGGGGACACCTGGACACGTGCCCCTGACCCCAGAACCACAGACGCTTGGACGGCAAGGGAGCTACCACACCAGGGTGAGAGGCTAGAGCTCTGAGGGGCTCGCAGGACCCCAGTGTGGCCTCTAGAAGTCAGAGTCTCCTGGCCTCTGCAGATGGCCTCGTGTCACCGTCCCTGGGGACTGGAGGCCAGTCTGCGTTTGGGCAACTCTGCCTGTTTGAAAAGCCCTGCACGTTGTGAGCCACGGTGTGGGCACCCTTTCTGTGTCGTGCCGTGGGAACCGGGGCGTGGGAGGCCAAGGACTCTTCCAGAATCACCCTGACCTATGACCTCTGAACCTGGAAGGGAACAACCGTGAGACCTGCGGTAACTGGTTACGGTGGCCGCGGGAGACGAGCGCACCGTGTTCACGGACGCCTTTGCTGATGCCACGGCACCTGCAGGGTGGGACCTGACGGGATGTGGCCACGGGGGCCTTGACAGATGCGGGACCCGGCAGATGGGGCTTCTGGGCAGGGCTGGGAGCAGCGACCTGACCCTGGATGAGATGGGAGTGGGGTGGGGGGGCCTCGCGGGCCCCTCCTGCCTGCGTGCTGGGCTCAGGCCCTCACTTATGACAACAAGCTCGTTCCCTAGAGAACTGAGTGGAAGCCCGGGCTGGGGAGCAGGTGACGTCCCGCAGCCCCGTGGGGCTTTCAGAGCACCCCGGGCCCGGCTCTGAGGCTGATTGGGAAGTGAACTTGGGGCCCGTGGGACAGGAGACAGGCACAGAACGAATCCACATGGCCTTGTTGGGGCGGGGGGGTTGTGAGGAGGAGCTGCCGTCCTAGGGGTGCAGGCCTGTCACCCGGAAAGAGGGTCCTGTCACCCGGACACTGAGCTGGGTGGCCTCTGAATGCGTTCCTGGGGCAGTTCATACCGAGAAGCCCTCTTGCTGGCCTCTTCTTCTGTCTTTCTGTCTCTGTCTCTCTGTCTCTCTTTGTTTCTCTGTCTAAAGTGTGAGGACGACGGACCTCGGGGGTGTTTCCACCTGGGCGTGGGGGTCTGGCGAGCTCTCTCCTGTGAGGGGCCCCGGCCGCCCCCCTGGGCCTGGGCCTTGGCTCTGAGCCTTGGGGTGACCTTGCGAAGCCTCGGGGCCTTGTTTGGAGGGTCCCCTGGAGCCTGGTGAGACTGAAGTGTGTGGGCAGCACCAGCCTGCCCAGCGATGCCCCGTGACCACGGGGCCCCAGCAACTCTTACTGGCTGTGGTTCTCGCCTCTGATCAGCCGATCTTCCCTTCTGCTGTCCTTCGTTCCTTGCGGAGGCGCTGGGCCCAGGGCTCGGCGCCTGACCCCTGTGGCCTGTCTGTGGTCAGCTGGTGGTACAGGCCACGGTGCGGGAGAGGGCTCTGGCCATCGCTGTCCCGCGGCCCGGGCCTGTGGAGTCCCTGCATCTGCCAACCCCAGAGGGAGCGGCTGACTCTGCACACAGCCCTGGACCGGCCCCGGAGCCTTCCGTGGCTGCAGTGGACCAACAGCCTCGACACCCGGCATTTGTCAGAGTTCTGGCCTCCTCCAGGCAGGTCCTGGGAAATGCTGGGCAGGCGGCCTTTCAGGAAACAGAGGCCCACCGTGGCCCAGAGCCACACGGTTAGCCAGTGACTGAGTGAAGAGTCTTCCCAGGCATAGACCACAACATTCTTGTGGAAGGATGAGTGAGGGTGGAGAGGTCAGTGACGGAGAAGGTGGCTCTGGGTGAGGATGGGCCCAGGACTCTGTGGTTGGGCAGCAGACTCTGGGGCATGGGCTCCAGGCTCCGGGTGCTCCTGGGTGGGGGTCGGGTGGCCACGCCCGGCCCAGGCCCCCGTCCTCGCCGCTGGGCTGACATCTGCATGAAACGGGCAGAGGGAGGTCCCCCCAAAGGAAAGTTGAGGTGCTGTTACCTGAGGAGGGGTTTGGGTGCCACAGGCAAAAGGTCACGGAGTCCATTGGTCTCTGTGGAACTCAAGGACTCCTCGCTCGGTCCCGCGTTCAGTCGTCATCCACGTGTTCGGCAGAGGGGCAGGGAGCCGACCGTCCTCGGGTGGTGACAGGTGGTCGGGGAAGAGTCTGCTGGGAGCCCGGGGAGAGGGACTGCGGGATGGCCACCCCAGGGCACGTCTGCTTTGAGTGCGGAGTGGGGTGTCCTGGGGCCTCGTAGGAGGCGTTCCGCTCATGTGTTCGCTTCTGGGCAGGTGGCGGGGGCCCTGGTGGTCTTCAGGGTGGTAAGTGACGATGCCAAGGGCTCAGGGGCCGCAGGAGCTGAGGGGCGTCTCTGCCCAGTGGCTGCTGGGCCAGAAGACAGGCTCATGTGAGCCCAAACGGACCACCTGGAGGTCTGTGCACAGCGGGAAAAATTTAAATGCAGAGCGAGAAGAACATAGGTAGACCCCAAGAAGTCTTCCCGGTTACGGAGTGTTAGGTCGTAAGGTACAGTATGAAGGTGGCCTGTGCTGGACTGGGATCCCCAACCTGGATTCCTATGTTGCGGCCACAGGGACCAATGTGAGGGTGTTAGGAGGTGGGGCCTTTGATTGGTGATGTCACGAGGGCAGGGCCTTCACGGGTGGGATCAGAGCCCTTCTAAGAGGAGGAAGAGGCGCGAGGGCTCTCTCCCTCTCTCCGTGTGCGTGCGCCCAGGAACGGCCACGCGAGTCCAGGAGGGTGGTCGCTGCAAACCAGGCCCCCGGGGGCTTGGCTGATCCCAGCTCTCGGGCACCTGGACCTCACACTGCCCTCCCGGGCTCTGGCGTAAGCCCCCCAGGCTGTGCCATTTTGTTATGCAGCCCCAAGCGAGGCCGCAAAAACGCCCTTTCTGAACCTTTAGAGAAGCCGCGTGTCCGAAACCGGGGCTAGAGGCAGGGAGGGGGCACTCACCCTTCACTGGGGCCCCGAGGGTCAGCCCCGTGTGGAGCTGAGGGCGTGGCTGGGGCTGCGTGTGGCTGGCTGGGCACAGGGAGCCCACGGATGCCTCCCGGCAGGGGAGGGACCCAGACAAGCCAGGTTGGGGTGCGGGGGCCCCTCGATCTTCTGTCTGCCGAGGACGGATGCCGCTGCTGACACATGGTCGCGTTGTGCCAGTGCAGTGCGCCCCTCCAAAACGCCACGAAATCATTAAAGAGAAGAGTGTGGGCAGTCTCCATTTATCTTGCTGAAAGTGTCCCTCTTCATGACATGTGTAAGGGCGTGCTTTTTTTTTTTTTTTTTTAATGAAAACAAGGCTTTGAGCGAAAACCCAATTTGTTTACAACAACCTGTAGAGTCATGGGGATGGGATTTTGACTAATGAGCGCAAGCCTCGTGTGCCCAGAAGTGTTCAGTTGTGGATGAGCTCGTTACCCTAGTGTGTTGGATTGGGACTGCGGGGACGCGTGTGTGCCCCCACTTTCGTGGAGCCCCAGCCCCCCGCCGCCCCCCCCCCCCCCCGCCATTAGGATAATTAATGAAACCTCATTCCTGCACGTTTTGCCAGGCGCAGATAATCACTTAATTTCACGATTCTGTATCCATCAGTCATCAGCGTGCACCCCAGGGGCGCTCTGCCAACGGCAGGTGCAGGAGGTATCTCCGGGCCTCTTGGGCGTCTGCTTGTTGATGGCGCTCGGGCTGGATGTGCCGACTCTGGATGTTGTGAAGGCCACTGGCGGAAGCCCCCACTCCTTCTCGTTTGCAGTGGTGACCTTGGCCGAGCTTCGTGGGGGTGCCGTGTGGGTACAGTGTCTGTGGCTCCCCTCTGTAACTAGCACACGGAGTTTGAGGATGGGGACGGGGCAGGTCCTCGGAGCCACGTTCGTGCAACCGGAAGCTCCTCTTCCCCTGCCTCTGAATGTGGCCAAAGCCCAGAGGTATTGTTGGGTTGTTTTTTTCCCACCTGTGGGCGTGGGTTGGGCAATTATACTCCGGGATGATTCCTTCTTTCCCTTCGCCTCCTAACAAAACAGAACTAAGTTGTCTCCATTTTTCAAATTGACACGTTGATGAGAGCAGCTAATCTACGTTAGGCGTTTGCTGTGTCGGGGCCTCGTGCGCTTGGTGCTGGGCGACGCCCTGATAGCGACATCGGGCGGAGAGGAGCTGCATGATTCTGTCAATCTCCCAACACCAGTGGGCATCAAAGCCAGGGGTGGCTCCAAAGCCCGTGCTCTGAGCTGGCTGGCTCATTATACCACCTGCAGGGCAACTGAGGCAGCGGCCAGCACAAAAATGACCAGGCTCCCCTCTCCCTTTGGGTTTCTTCCGGCCCAGGGGAGAGTCTTGTGTGACCCAGCCTTCACAACACGTCCCCTGCCGAAGCCACAACAGAGTCTTCAAGGCATGTCCGAGCGTCCCCTCCGGAAGTTAAGAGTCGATAGATTGTGCTTGCAGTTTTGTAACCATGTAAATATTGGCTGCACAGCCACGTGGTGTACTATGATCACAGTTTCTTTTCCGTACAGATTTCTTTCTCCTGGAGATTCCAGTTTTCTTTCTTTTTTTCTTGCATGATTTGTCATTAGCATAACCTTGCTTTCTGTCATCTCTCTGTAATATTAATAAGTTTCTGGAATTTCACTAAAAAAGAAAAGAAACTCCTTCGAAGTTCCTTCTTCGGGAATCTCGAGGTGGGCTTGATGGCATCCTAGGGCCATATCGCCTGTGTCAGCGTGGACCATCGATCCTCCTTCTAGTCTTTTCTCCCCATAGAGAGACCTCCCGTAGACCACAGCCTCAAGTACCCTTTTTATTAGTAAGCTTTTGTTAAAAAAAATTATTTTATTTTACTTATTTTGAGAGAGGAGGAGGTGGGGCAGAGAGAGAGGGAGAGACAGAGAATCCCAAGCAGGCTCCACACCATCAGGTCAGAGACCGACATGGGGCTCGAACTCACGAACCGTAAGATCATGACCTGAGCCGAAATCAAGAGTTGGACACTTAACCGACTGAGCCACCCAGGTGCCCCAAACTTTCAATTTCAATTTTTTTTTTAACGTTTATTTATTTTTGAGACAGAGAGAGACAGAGCATGAACGGGGGAGGGTCAGAGAGAGGGAGACACAGAATCTGAAACAGGCTTCAGGCTCTGAGCTGTCAGCACAGAGCCCGACACGGGGCTCGAACTCACGGACCGCGAGATCATGACCTGAGCGGAAGTCAGCCGCTTAACCGACTGAGCCACCCAGGTGCCCCGACCAAGCTTTCAATTTTAAATTGGATTTAGATGTACAGGCAGGTCATGGACATGGTACCCAGAGTTCCCATGTACCTGGCACCTACTTCCCGTATCACTAACGTCAATCAGTGTGGTATGTTTGTCACAACTAATGAACTGGCAGAGATATATTATTTTAAACAAAAGTGCATACTTCCCCCCGCCACCCCCCTCCCCCAGATTTCCTTAGTTTTTACCTAATGTTCTTTTTCTCTCTTCCAGGACTCCATCCAAGGTGCCACATGACATTTCGTCACTCTGTCCCGTTAGGCTTCTCATGGCAGTGACAGTTTCTCAGACTTCCCTTATTTTTGGTGACCTTGATAATTCTCTGGAGGACTGGTCAGATATTTCAAAGGCTGTCCCTCATCGGGATTTGTCTGGTGTTTTCCTCGTGGTTAGACTGGGGGGCGGCTCTTAGGAGGAGGGGCGGTGACCTTCCCCTCACGTCACGTCAGCGGGCTGCTGTCAGTGTGAGTCACCACCGCGGATGTGACCTTGACACTGGCCGCGGTCCTGTCGGTCAGACGGCCTCCCTGCCGGACGTTACCCTGTGGAGTTAGTTTGTTGGTTATTTTATTTATATGGCGGCCTCTACTATGCGTCCAACTGTCCCTTTGTCAATCGCTTCTTCTGGCAGGGTCCACTCGGCAGGGCAGCCCGGCGGTGGCCCCGCGACGTGAGTTTGACTCACTCTGGCCCTTTGGTGACATTTTGCTTTGCGTCTTGTCTTCTTTGCTTGACATTTTGTCCCTTCCCTACTGCCTCTTCAGATTGCGATTTTGTTTTTCCGGGACTCCCAGCATTCCTCCTGTTGGGACGGTGTCGCAGGGCGGCCGCTGGTCCTCTCGGGGAGCACTGCGTCACCGCTGCACCGCCATCAGCCACACGCGGATGCCGCCGCGCCAACCAGCTGGCTCCGCGAGGGTCGGGAGCTGAGCCAGCAAATGCCGTGATGGCAAGAAGGCCCTGCGGATCCCGCGGGCGAGCAGGCGGCCCGGCCCTCTTCCTGCCCCTCCCCTGCAGCAGGGCCCGTGTGTGCTGCGCACCGAGGGCCCTGTTCCCTGCAGTGACGCTGGCCGTCTTCCTCAGGAGAGGGGGCGCCCCCTGGGGATGTCGGTGTGTTTCCAGAGCAGTGATCTCGTTGGAGCTTTTTTCCTACTTGAGAGCACAGATGGGGGTTTCCTCTTGGTGCTGATCTGATGAATAAAATATTAGGAGCTAATGCTGTTGAGCCCTGCCGGGTGCTTGGTGGATCCCACGGCCGGCTCGCCACAGTCCGTCGCTAGGGGGAGACTGAGGCTCGGGGGTGTGTGGGGGGGGTGTGTGCGTGCCCAGAGCCTACAGCTAGTCACCTGTGGGGCCGGCATTCTAACCTGCTCCAGGGGACCCGCACACGTGTGTGTGACAGTGTAAGTGCCCCTCTGCGGCCAGTCCGTGCCCCCGCCCAGGCCTAGCCAGGGTGCTAGGGATGCGGGAGCCCCTCCACTGTGAGGGGAAGGTGCTGCGGTCCAGCCCTGTGGGGGCTCCCGGACCAACGGCGGCCCCGGAGATCAGGGGTCGTGCAGTCGCACTAGGCGCTCACCAGCGGTGGCCGCTCCATTTCCGCGTGTGGGAGCTCCTGGCAGAATGCAGGGGAGGATTTCACGGGACACTGGGGGCTGCTGCTGAGGCCCGAAGGTCAAGGGTGAGCAGAGGTTTCCCCCATGGTTGGTACGTCCCTGTCCCTGCCAAGAAAGTGGTGTCACCGGCAGGAAAATGGTGCCGTGAGGCACAGTGTGGAAGGTGGAACGGAAGCAGGGCACGCTGTGAGGGGCTTCCCGGGATTCGTTCCCGTTCGTGGACGTGGGCGGATGGATCTGTCTGACCTCGGGTTGCTCATCTGTAAAATGGGGCCACGCAGGCCCTCCCCCAGAGGGCGATCACAGTGTCAGTGCAATTGCTTCCCCCGGGGCGGGGGTTGGGGGGTGGGGTGAGGAGGGGGGAAGGCCCAGCCCTTTCCCTTCTGCCAGGGGCGTCCCTGGGCGTCCCTGCTGTCACCTGCCGGTCGGGGCCGGGGCTGTGTGCACCCTGGTTTACGATTCCAGCTCCCGTCACGTTTGTCATCTCAAGGGACAGAAGGAGGACAGACAAAGGTGACTCTGCTCCTCATGTGCACGGTGGACAGAGGGTTGGGCAGGGGTGGGCTCTCTGAACATCCTGTGTTACACACACACACACACACATTTCCTGCCCCACCTGCTCACAGATGACAACGTGCTCTCTGCACAACAGGGGCGGCTGCTCTCCGGGGGGTAAGCCTGCTAGAGAGTTTCTAGGCGTCCAGGGAGAGCCAGCCGTGCACCTACTGTGTGCTCACTCCTTGTGGCACCTCTGTGGGGCTGGGCAGGTCCTTGCCTTTGAGAAACAAAGGCAGTCTGGGGACCACGTGGGGACTACATATCCCGTCGCCACGCGCATGTAGGTGGGTGTCTACTTTTGTGCCAGAACACAACCAGGTGAGCGGGGTTGCAGCGTCAGCCTGCGGGGCTGCCTGAAGTCTCTTTACGAGGTCCTCTTTCCGGGCAGGGCGCGTCCGGTGGTGACGGCTGCTCTGGGGGACGTCAGCTGGGTGAGCAGTCACCTCATGCGGCCCCCGTGACTCCAACGCGTAAATGAAAATCTCTCCACTGAAGGAAAGCAAAATCTTCATGGATTTGTTCTCAAATTGCACGCTATTGTTGAACACGGGGAGGTGTCAAGGTAAGTGAACACTTGTCTAAATAGTGCATTCTAGCCCATTACTTCCAAGGCACGTTTTTCAAGCAAAGACTGTTGAGGACGGCAGAGGTGTGCAGTGTGATTTCGGGCAAGGGTTGGGTCTTGATGTACCGACAGGTGGCAAGTTCTCAGCCGGCTAAGGCCCCATACAGCGCTGGAAGGATGGAAGGAGCAGAAGGCACTTCCCTAATTGTCCTGCAAATACCCCAAGGCCAGAAGGACAGGACAGAGTTCCTGTCCGCCCTTCCTGGGGAGAGAGTGGGTCTCCCCACTTGACTTTGGATGGAATCGTTCAGAGGCTCAGATTGTGGGGTTGCTGTCTTGGGTCATTCACCCTATGTCAGGTTCTCAGATGCTTGATATGCCATGCTGAGAGAGAGAGAGAGAGAGAGAGAGAGAGAGAGGGAAAGGGAGGAGAAAAGGGGAGAGAGAGAGGGAGGGAGAGAGAAAGGGAGAGAGAAAGGCGCTAACCGCTTGGCAGGAGATGGAGATGGTCGCCACCGTGCACTCACAGGCTTGCCGGAGGGCTGAGCGTTCACACCTGAGTTAAGGGACACGATGAAGTCCTCCTGGCTTCAGAGCATCCCGATTCCCAGTGCCGGCCACACTTACCCCCACTTACACCGAGGGGACAGAAGGCTGGTTGCCCCAGGGCTGGTGTGAGCCCAGAACAGGTGGGTGACCCCCTTGGCTGAGCCCCGTCCTCTTGCTGAGCCAAAGTGGGGAGACCCAGGCCTTCCTCGCTCTTGTGGCCCCCAGACCCGGCACCTCCCCCCGCACCCACCTGGCGGGTCCCAGCTTGCTTAGAGGCCGACATGATTGCATCTTTATTTTACCAGTGTTTTCATGGCCACCGCTCCAGGCGATGTGAGGCTGGCAATAAAAATAATTTATTGGAGGGATGTTGATAAAGCCTTGCTTATTGCAAACAGTAAATTAAAGTGAGCATTTCCACCTTTCTTCCCCACCCGGGGAACAATAACCATTCGCAGTGAACTCCAAGGGGAAGGGGAACAAGATATAGGACAATCGTCCGACGTCACCCGTCTTACCAGCCACCTCATAAAAATTAAGGAATAATTTTTCAAAGAGATAAGGGCTACAGGGACATGAAAATCAAACCAGCCAAATTGTTCCTGCCCGGAGGAGGTGCATGCGGGCTGGGAAGGGATTTCTTTTCCCATTTTTAATTTACAAGAACCTTGTAAACTACAAATTAAAGGAGCAATGGTGATTCAGAAGGCTTGATTCATTAAGCCTTTATTTACCCTTAATGCCTCCAAAGAAAAGTAATTTGGTTACTGAACATGAGTTATGGGCTCAGAGCTGACATCTTCCCACACAAATCTGCGGCCGGGTCTCAGGGCGGGGCTCCCGCGTGCTGAGCAGAGGTGGCTGCTAACAGTGAACACCTGCTCCCCTGTTGTTCCGAAGTGTCCCTTGTGTCCGAGCTTCCTGTGGGCAATCCCAGCGGGTCGGCTCCTCTGGACGCTGAGTCCCTGGGCTCGGACACGGGAATGGCTGGGACGGACATGTGACCATTCTAGGACTGTTCCAAATTCATATTCCTTTTCCTGAGAAGCCTGAAATTATTCGTGGCCAGCAAGTGTAACAAGCAGATAGTAGGGGCCCAATAAATATGTTTTTAATGTATTTTTTATTTTTTAAGTTTATTTCTTTTTGACACAGAGAGAGAGCGAGCGTGAACTAAGGAGGGGCAGAGAGAGAGGGAGACACAGAATCTGAAACAGGCTCCAGGCTCCGAGCTGTCAGCACAGAGCCCGACGCAGGGCTCGAACTCACAGACCAGGAGATCATGACGTGAGCCGAAGTTGGACGCTTAACCGACTGAGCCACCCAGGCACCCCCACATAAAAATTTTAAATGAGTAAAACAGGAAATGAATGGGTGAGGGATTTTAATGCATTACCCCTCGTACTGGACTTTGGGGTGGCTGGGGAGTCTCCATGAACACACTGTAGCATTGCACGGGAGAGTTCCGAAAGGTGAGGTCTTGACGCCCTCCATCCACCTTCAGTCGCCACCAAGCACTTAGCACAAGCCAGGTCCTGGCTGGAGAAGCAGTCAGGCCTGGTCCCAGCCCTGTCCGAGGTTACGGCTAAGTGCATGTAGCCTTCCCTTAATAAGCTACTTCCGTGGATTTATCTGGTGGTTTCTGAGGGTGAGGAGGAAGGCAGTACAGTGTAAGGGGACTGAAGTGCCTGCTGTCGTGTGGACACAGGAATGTGTCCATTCTCCACTGCTGTGTGATAAATCACCCTGAACTGAACACACATGACAGCAGATATTGAGGTCAGACGTCCAGGCATGGGTCAGCTGGCTCCTCCGGTTCAGGGTCCCTTGCAGGCTGAGATTGAGATGTCAGTCAGGGCTGGGGTCTGATCTGAAGGCTTGACTGGGGAAAGACCTACTTCCAAGCCTGCTTGGCAGGTGGTGGCAGTGGTTAGTTTCTTGAGGCCGTTGCACCGAGGGCTCAAATTCCTCGCTGGCCATGGGCCAGAGGCTCCCTCTGCATGGTTCACAACAGAGCAACTTGCGTCCTTGAGGCAAAGCAAGCAGAAGGGCAGGAGACAGAGAACCGGCAAGACAGAAGCGAGAGTCCTTTGTGAGCCAATCCCGCAAGTGCGATGACATGGCAGGTCATATTCTATTTGCCAGGAACAAGTCCTTAGGTCCAGGCCAGACTCCAGGAGAAGGGACCACACCAGGGCGTGAACACCAGGTGGCAGGTCATTGGGGCCACCTCAGAGCTGCCTGCCACAGGTGAGCTCCACAGCTCGGTTTCCTCACCTGTGATATGAGAGGGCTGATAATGCCAATTGTATAGAATTCTTTGGACAGAATGTTATGTGTTTAGAGTCCTGAGCCCAGAGGTCTCTAAGCCCTCAAAACTGTGGCCCTCTTTCCTGGTGACTTCATATTCCAAGACTCATCTGAAAATCCCTGGGAAGGGCTGGAATTCATCCCAGGACCTCGAGACTCCCCTTTAGGGACTGTGATGATTAATTTTACATGTCAGTTTGACTGACCAGGGGATCCCCAGATTAAACATTAAGGGTGCTTCTGAGCAAGACTGGTATTTGAATTGGTGGCATCAGTAGAGAAGGTGGCCCTCCCCAGTGGCAGGTGGGCACCACGCAATCCATGGGGAGCCTGAACAGAACAAGGATGAGGGAAGGAGAAACTGACTCCTTTTTGTCTGCCTGCCGAGCCCGGACATCTCCACTCGTCTTCTGCCCTCAGCCTAGGACTTTCAGCATCAGTATGTCTGAATCTCAGATCTTTGCACTTGGACTGAGCCACGCCACCAACCTTCCCGGGTCTTCCAGATGGAAGGTTGTGGCACTTCTCAGCCTGCATGATTGCAGGAGCCAGCTCCTCATATACACACACCCTATTGGTAATGTCTCTCGGGAGAACCCTGACTAATGCAAGGACTCCTTTTTCTTTCTTCATGGAAACCCCCTTGCCCACGGTTCATCCAGAACCATGCCCCGTGGAAGGACCCTGTTGTCAATCCCTCCTGGTATGAACCTTCTGGCCTGCATTGAGGCTCCCTCCCATTGGCACCCCCAAAGACCTCGGGCTCTGCCTGGAGAGTATCAAGCAGGAGCAGGTGGGGATCTTTCCAGAGGTCCCCACCCCTAGAGAGGTGCCAACTCTGCCTGCTCCCGCCGGGACTCTGACCTCGGGGCACAATCACCACGTGGAGACACTATAGCTTTTTGGATTGAACCCAAGACATGAACTCGCAGTGTTTTTGGAGAAGATCTCGTTGCTCAAACCACTACCCTTGGAATAAATCTAGTGAAAGTGCCTAGAAAAGACAATGGACCTTGGGGTAAAGGTTCCCTGTGCAGGGTGGATGGGCAGGGGTGAGCTCTGAGTCCTGTGCTAGGAAGCCAAGAGTTCTTTCCATCACAAGCCTTTGGACTTGCTCTGCCCCTCTGCTTCTCTTGGTCCATACGTCTCTCTCCTTTTCTCCTTGGTATCATTGATGGGTTTTGCAAATGTTTCAAAAGGTGGGCTCCTGGCTTTAATGGGGGCTGGTCCTGGAATCTTTGCACATCAGGACAGAGCACGGAGGAGGCGTGGGACACAGGACAGAGCACAGAGGAGGCGTGGGACATATTCACACAGACGTGGATTCCTCGGGGAACGGTAGCTGGGAGGGCTGTCAGAGCATGGAGTCCAATGAGAATGCTGGCTCAACCTCCCGGTGCCACTTTGGGAACATCACTCTTCCCTGCCGGGGCTTGGTCTGCATCATAAGGCATGGGGCGTGGCTCACCTAAGCCTTGGCCAGCTCTGGGACTGCGGATACTTCAGCTATGTTCTCCAAAAAGATCTGTTGGAGTCCTAACCCCTGCTATCTGCAAATGTGACCTTGTAGATGTCATCGTGTTAAGATGAGGTTATACGAATGAGGATGGGCCCTAATACAGTATGACTGGCGTCCTCATGAGGAGAGGGGAATTGGGGCACACACACACATGTGAGACACAGACCTACAGGAAGATGGTCATGCAAAGATGGGGAGGGAGATTGGGGGGATGCATCTATAAGCCAAGGGACCCCAAGGGTTGCTGGAAACCAGAAGCTGGAAGAGGCAGGAAGGGTCCTACCTTGGAATCTTCAGAGAGACTATGGCCCTGTCAACCCCTTGATTTCAGATCCTGGTCTCCAGAGAGAATAGATTTCTGTTGTTTAAAGGCCCCCTGTCTGTGGTCATTTGTTATGGCGGCTCCATGACACTCCCCTGTGACCGTCAGCGGCAGGTGCAGGGGGCACCCTGAAGGGAGGGAGAGCTCTATGCCCTGGGGTGGCAAGGTGGCACAGAGGCTCTGGGAGCTGGGGATGCCCTCCTCTGCCCGTAGCACTGTGAGTGGGAGCTGGGCCAGGGAAAGTGGCCAGGGAAGGTGGATGGATCCCTCCACTCCTCAGCTGGGTTTGGAGGGACGTCCGGCAGCTGAGAAGCACTCTACCTCCTGTAGGGAAGCTGGGTGGAGCTGGCTTGACTCGGCTTCAGGTGCCGGCCCCTCCGTGTCCTCACCTGTGGAGTGGGGGCATGTGTCAGGGGGAGGGCAGCTCCTCGGGGTCTCTGAGTACAATCACCCTTATTCTGGGGGGCTGGCTGAGAAATGCCAGAGGGGAGCGGACATCCGAAGGTGTCCTTTGTTCAGAACACAGCCGGGTCCCAAGTGAAGCAGCTTCCCAAGTCCCAGAGATGCTGACTCTTCCTGCTTCCATGCTCCTTCCAGAACAATTCGGATGCTGCTTGGGAGTAATTGAGAACTTCTCCAGGTCCCAGGTGGTGATAAGCCTGCACGCTGAAGGCGGAGGTGGTGGGGGGGGGGGCGTTGGGGACAATCAGGCAAAAAAGTGGTTCCTTAAAAAACTTCTGGGATCCTATTTTGGCCTTTTCTCCAACACATTTGTTATGGGCTGAATTGTTCCCCTCCCCACCAAGTTCATATGTTGAGGTACCAACCTCCAGGGGGACCCCAGAATGTGACCATATATGGAGATAGGAGCTTTAAGGAGGCAATTAAAGTAACATGAGGCCACTGGGGGGGCTCTAATCTGATGTGACTGGTGTCCTTATAAGAAGAGGAGATCGGGACACAGATATGCATGAAGGGATGACCACGTGAAGACACAGGGAGAGGACAGTGGTCTGCAGGCCAGGGAGAGAGGGCTCGGAGGAACCAGCCCTGCTCACGCCGGATCTCAGACCTCCAGCCTCCAGGCCCAGGAGGGATAAATCTCAGTGCTTTAAACTGCCCAGTCTGTGGTTCTTTGTTATGGCGGCCGGAGCAGGCCAGTACGCCATCCCAACGATGCGGAAAACAAAGGACTAAAACATTTGTGTCACAAAGTGGAGATGCCAGCCCTTTTCCCGTCGCTACATCCCATGGGGAGGCATCCCCGAGGGTTGTCGTCACTGTAGGCTCAGGTGCTCTGGAAATAGCCATGCCGGGGGAGGAGGTAGTCCAGTTGGGTCTGGTCTCCCAGCCTGACCGGCAAAGGGGGTGAGGCCATGCATCCTGCAGGCTCCCGACCTCTCTTGCCTGGGCCGCTCTGGGCGGGACCGGGTGTGTGCCCTGGGGGGGGGGGGCTCACCAGCCTGAGCTCAGGGTTGGGTCTGAGCACCTTCCCTCCAGACCACCATGTGTACCTGATGGAACATCTGAGGCCACTCCTGAGCCCAGGCGACCTGGTTTCCCACAGATCCAGGCAGCACTGGCTTCTACCTGAGGTTCTGGCCAGGTCGGATTTTTTGCCTTTGATGTTCATCTCTAAAATGGGAGCAGCAATGCCTTCCCCTGGAAGAACAAATTAGGAGCTGGGGCGTGTGTTCATTGGCTAGCACTGCTGTAACTGAGTACCACAGAGTGAGGGGCTTCATCCACAGACACGTATTTCTGGGTCCTGGAGGCTGGGCTTCTGAGGTCAGGGTGCCAGCAAGGTCAGGGCGCCAGCAAGGTCAGGGCCTGGAGACAGCCCTCTTCCCGGTTTACGAACAGCCGCCTTCCTGCTGTGTCTTCACAGGGCAGAGAGAGACCATCTTATAAGGGCACTAATCCTATTCACGAGGGTGTGTCTGTGAAGGTGTTTCTGGAAGAGATTGGGAATCAGGAGGCTGAGGGGAGCAGAAGGCGCTCCCCAGCATGGGTGGCATCACCCAAGCCATCACAGGCCTGGATAGAACAAAAGGGTGGAGGGAGGACAAACCTTCTGTCTCTGCCTGAGCCGGACTGTCCACCCTCTCTGCCCCCAGACATCAGCACTTCTGGTTGCCGGGCCTTCAGATTCCAGCCGGGATTTAAACCATTGGCCCTGCTGGTCCTCAGGCTTTGGGGTGTAGACTGAATGACACCACTGCTCTCCAGAGTCTCCAGCTTGCGCACGGCAGCTCACGGGACTTCTCAGTCTCTGTAATCACGTAAGCCGATACCCTACAGTAAATCTCTTTCTGTACATCAGCATACATCCTATTGGTTCTGATTCTCCAGAGAACCCTGACTGATGCAGGACATCCCCCCTGCCCCATGCCAATCACTCCCCAAAGGCCCCATCTCCAGATGCCATCACGCTGGGGATTAGGGCTTCGACGTAGGGATTTTGAGAGGCACACAAATGTTCATTCCATAGAAGGGGGTAGGGTATGTTTTAATCCCCGTAGTACAATGACTGTCTGAGGAAATTGGACTCCACCCCTGTGGGGTTGGAGAGAAGATGGGGGAACCCGGATTGTGGGAGAGTGGAGCTAAAGAGTCAGAGGGGGGCGGCAGGGGGGTAGCCAAGACCTTCATCTTGCTGGCCTGTCCATGGATCTCATAGTGTCACTATGACCCTGGATGCTGGACTTAGTCTTTGGGAGCAGTTGGGAAGTGGAAGAGATCTCTGGCCGAGGAGGCAGCCAGACCCAGCCCCGCTGCCCACCAGCTGTAGCTCTCAGCAGGGGGCTACCTCTCTCATGGGGAAGATCACTGCCCTTGTGGGGTTACTGCTATGGTCTGGTGAAGTGAGGCATTAAGCCTCCAGGTAGGGTGTGATAAATAGGGAACCCCACTTCCTTTCTTGGGGGAGCTGTACATTAAGGGCTCCTTCTGGGAGGGGCTGGGTTCCCACATCCTGGCAAGTGGCCTTGATCTTGGCCAGCTGTCCTCATGCCTCTGTCTTATATGTGATTAAGTTATTCCCCCATTTATTTTAAAGACTTGTCTTATCACCTATTTACAAGACTTATGGATTTCTCATTACTTCCTTTGATGGGACTCAAGCTTTCTGTCCACTCCATCTGAGCTTGGCCTATAAAACATGACAGTAATAATGGCTGAAGGAGGAGCGGGGCCGTGCAGGGATCAGGGCCATGCAAACGGCTTCCGCCCACATGCCTTGGGGATTTATCACAGCCACGCGCACAGATGCTAGAGTTCCTCCCAACAGTTGTCTGTGGGTGCTCAGCCCGTGTCTCCCAGCACCAAGTCCCAGGGACACAGAGATGCAAATCTGCCTTTAAGGCCAGGAGAATGTTCCTGAGACCACCCTTACTTCTGACGCTAACCACAGCTTTTGGTGGTCCCCTGGACCACCCTCTGTTTTATATAATTCAGTGAATTATTATTCACTAGAAGGACTCCCAGAGCTGAAATCTGTTATACTTACAGTTATGGTTTATTACAGATTAAAATCAGGGAAAGGAAGAGGCTCATGGGATGGGGTTCAGGAAAGTTCCATGTGTGGAGCTTCTGCAGTCCTCTCTACTTTGGAGGTGTGGATGGTGCTGACTCCTTCCACTCACATGGAGTACTGCCCACCAGGGAGGCACCTCCAGTCTTGGTGTCCAGAGTCTTTCCTGGGGATCCATCACATAGATGTGGTTGGCCACCCACGTGGTTGACCTTAGTCTCCAGTCCTTCTGAAGGTGAGCTGATAATACCTGACCCAAAGCCCCCACTCTAAATTAAATTATTATACTGTCCAGAATGGCCCATGGTCCCCAGGTAAAGGACATTTTTAACAGGCAGGACATTTCAATGGCTTAGAGATCACCTTCCAGGGGCTAAGCACAAACAACCTCTCTTTGGAAAAGTTAGACTCTTTACTACACACTGTGTCTTTCTCTTGGCCAAGAGGGCCGAGGTCTGAACAAACTCAAAGTGGTCCTTACATATCCATAGAGACATGTGTTTACAGGAGGTGGGTGAGCCCGAGTCAGGATAAAATTCCCACCTGATAGCTTTGCATAGAAGAGCTGTCCTCCTCTGAACCTTGAAGAGTTCCCTGCCCTTCTCCAAGGCACGTTGGCTTTTCTCACCCTGGTCACAGACCACTGGTCAAGGCTTGACTTCCTGACAACAAGAGCCTAATTTGAATACATGGTTTAGACTGCTGGGGTGGTGAGTATGGGTGTGTCCACTTCTAGACTCAAATAACCAACAGAAAGGCTGAAGATGCCCAAAGGGTTGGCACTACAACTCTTGGGGTGATGGGTTACCAACCAGAGCTCGATGCAGGCTCTTCTTTAGCACAGCTCCGAGCTAATGTGATGTGAAGCTCACTTTCTGGGAGACAAGGACAGAGGCAGGGTCCTATTGGCAGATACTCAGTCTGTGAACATTGTTCAGTGAGTAGACAATGAATGGATGGATGGTTCATTGGATGGATAGATGGATGGATGGATGGATGGTAGAATGGATGGATGGATGGATGGATAGATGGAAGGATGGGTGGATGAATGCATAGATGGGTGGATGGATGGATGGATGGATGGATGGATGAGTGGCTGGATGGATGGACGGACAGGTGGATGGAAGATAGAATTGATGGATGGATGCATGCATGAATGGATGAGTGATGTGGTGTGGGAGCAGCATGATGTGTGGAATACAAACACTGGGGGAGAAGCCCATGCTGTGAGGCCAGTTGTGGCTGGCCAAGGTTTGTATGAGGATAAAATGAAAAATGCAGGTGTAATGTCTAGCATAGCTTCTGGTGCAGTCTAAGCTCTCAGTGAGAAGTAGTTTCCTTTCTCCTCTTTTCCCTGCTGGTACTCAGTGCCCACGTGACCACGGGTCTGTGTTCCCAGTGCCCACAAGTTCCACTGGGCTCTGTCATGTCCCACAGTTTTGCCTGTGTCTAATAGATGTATCCCATTGTGGGCGGAGTGTGGGGGAGTGAGTCCCCTCCCCAAACACTCTGTCTTGTAGCTGCGGTGTTTTGACCTCCTGCATACAGATGCTGTATCTGTGTTGGCCTCAGGTCCCTCATTCATTCGGCCCCATCCCCTCCTGCAAACATTGGAACTATTCTCTGTGGCTGTGGACCAGACACGACCATCCTCAAGGTGGTGTCCCAGTTATGCAGCCCAGATCAGCCCAGATGCCCTTTCTTCTTGGATCTTCACTGCTCAGTGTTGGGGGACTGATGGATCTGGGCCTGGCCCTGATGCAGGGCTCCGGGTGGGCCCTACTGTAGCTGTCCCTGAAGGATCTGTTTGTCCTGGAGGGAGAAACGTCCGGCACCCTCCCCTTGACCCCTTTCGGCTCTGCACGCAAACCCTTGTCCAGTGATCCTTTTGTGGTGCTGAAACACCTGTGGGGTTGGAGGTGCCCCACTTGCTTTAAACCCCCAGCTACCTTCCGGGGTCAGTGTCAGACCTGCTGCGGTCAGGAGGTACACACGTTGGTGAAGGACGTGCTTGATGGCTGTCTTCACGGTTGGCTTCCTGAGCAGTCACAAATAATTGTCCTTTGTCACCGTGGAGGGATGGTGTTGGATGGTGACATTAGAGAGGTGTCTCATCGCCCCTACCTGGGGTCACTGCTCCAGGCTGCCACCAGACCCCCCCTTCCAGGACGCCCCTGCGATCGCCGATCAATTATTCTTTGTGAAGCATAGTTCCTTCATTAGTCATTTCTTTGCTGCTTCGTTAGTTTCTTCTCAAGTTTCAGTGGGTTTCAGGCACCACTGAACATGAGATAATTTATTTTATTAGGCAATTTATTTTCTGGGTACATTTTAAAGGTCAATTAATCAACTTAAATGGAGGGGTGCAGGATGGGGGTCCAAATACGCCAGAGACTAAAGTTATATCACTGACACTTTTGGGGGGATGGCTTTGCTCTTTTTTTCTGACTTGGGAAGGACGGGGTCAGGCAGAGCCAGAGCGGAGGCGGCCTGAGTGGCAAACAGCATTGAGGACAGGGAGGCCCAGCTCCCTCACCTCCTGGGAAGGTGGCGGCATCAGCAGGAAGTGCAGAGGGGAGTCGCAGCGAGCGGGGGGCTGGAGGGAGACCATCTGCGGTCCGAGGCCCGAGCCTCCCCTGTCACTGACCTGGAGCCGGCCTCCTGTAGCGAAAGGGATCCCATCCACGAAGACTAACGCAGACTCTGTGTTTCCCCAGCGGCTCGTAAATAATAAATAAAGACACACCATGAATATTTAACGAGGGAGAAACATGCTTGAAGCCAAAAGTAAAGTGTCAATGGGTTTCATCTGCTGCATCCGGAGAACTGCCTTTCCGCCCAGATTTCGAGTGGAAATGCTTGGTTGGTGGAGGCCGTCGCCGCTCACAGGGGCAGACGTCATCCCCACTCTGCTGTCTGACCTCCCAGCTGGTGGTTTCTTAGTGAGCAGGGAACTAGCCGGCTCAGAACAGCACAATCGATTTTCCCCAAGCAGGTATTTTCCTCCCAAGATGAGTCGCTGAGTGATTAATATTATCACCAATTGATCGTTACATAATGCGTGACAGCAGCCAGCCCAGAATACATACTCTGTGTGGGAAAATACGTACCTGTGATCTCATTACAGCCGCAGGTACACAGCAGGTATCATTCCTGTTTTCACCTGAGGTCACGGAGTGGAGGGATGCTACCCAGATGGCTCACTCGCGGGGCGTGAGGACTCGAACCCGGGTCTCTGACTCCTCAGCTGGGCGGCTGTCTTACCAGGGGGCAGGCTGGCCCTCCTGATGGAACACCGCCTGGCCCAGTCTGGAAGCCACCTGCTGCCTCAGGGAGGATGGGTAAAGTTTCCCCAGGCTTTGGCGGCCGCCCCTGGGCCGATCCCGGCAACCATGCTGGGTCCACAGCGAACTGGTTGTTTTAGGGGAACAAAGCAGTGAAACAATTTCGTTTGCGTGTGTTTTACAGAAATCACATACAGTTTTAGTAACTGCTATGCGTGTAAGGGTGGCCGCGAACCACAAGTCGGGGCTGGTTCGCTTGGGCAGGAATTATCAGGAGGTTATTGCGTTTTCTGATCCCTGGCGTGCTATCGTTTTTGTTTGTAAACATCTGTGCTTCTCCTTACTGTTTTTGGGGTGGTGAATTCTATTTCCGGTTCCCGAAGGCAGATCGACATTTAAAAGTAGTTATTAAAGCAGAAAAGTAGTGATACGAATGGAAACAGAAGCTCAGAACAGCTGAAACAGCATAAATCATGAGCGTGCCCGACTCCGGTGCAGACGCAGCCTGCAAATCTGTGTGTCCCGGGCGAGCGAGGCTGAGTGTGTGAATCCTGTGTGCCGGAACTTGCTGGAAAGGCGGTCTGATTGCCCGTGGCCCTCAGCGTGTGATCTCTTGAGAGACTCTCAGGCGGTGACACAACATCAGAGAAGCTTTCAGTCCATTTTCAGAAGAGCCCAGTGGTGCTCTGGTCACCAAGGGAGCTGATCTTCACAAACATGACATTATGCTTCCCGGCACAAAACTGATGAGCGACCAGTTCTGTCACTGTGGACAGAGAGGAGAGCAAAGCAATGAAGGCGTCACCCAAGACTGGGCCACTGGAGCCGCAAGAAATGTCGTGAAGTCCAAACGACCAGTGAAAGGCACCTGTTAGGCTCAGAGAGGACAGGATGACAATTTGGCAACATCCGTCTATCCCACGACACCGTGGGACGCGTAGTGTGTGTAAATGGTGTTCCTAATGCGTGCGCACGCCCACACACCTGCCACGGCAGGGTGGGGTGGAACCGCTGGTGGGCCCGGCGTGAACGGCGGCTGGCGCGTGCGGGCACTTCGCACGGAGGGAGAACAGTGTGTGGGCTCGTGGGTCCGTGTACAGGTGAAGAGAGTTTTTGCGTAGCCAGCGACGTGCTGGGGAGCTGTGGGGAACACTGGGACAGCCGGGTGAAGCTCCGTACGTGGGCCCTGACGGGGTCCTGGGGTCCAGGCAGCCCCCGGGGGCCAGTAGGCTCTGTGCTCGGGGAAGGAGGGCAGCGTATGCAGGAAATAGTGAGGCAGAGGCCCGGATGCTTCTCTGGCCAGGGTGCTAGAAAGGGCCAAGGCTGCAACATTCTGCTCTCCCACGTGCAAGCTGAGGGGCCGGGGCTCATGCAGGCATTTGAAGTGAGGGGTTGAAACAGCCCTTACAACACTCATCACTCCATGAAAGGGCTGTCACTCCACGGCCAAGGCTGAGGATAAGACACCGGGGGTGTCGAAGAGGACCGTTCCGTGGTACAAAGCCTCCATGCCCCGGATTTCACTCTCCCCCAGCTCGTGATGATTTTCTCCCCCGGCTGGGGCAGGAAGTGGAGGGCCTGTCCTGGAAACGTCCAGAAGCTCCATCCAAAGCTGCGTGAAACTGGGACAGAGCGTTCCCAGTCCAGCCAGCCGCACAGCCGCCTCTCACCTCCCCCCAGGGAGGGACACCTCCGTTCCCTGCTTCGGACCAGCCTGCCGTCAGGCACAGCTGCCGGTCTGCAGTGAGCAGCTCCTCAGCTCTGGTCTTCGCTGCCGTGGGCGCCCCGCCGGACTTGCCTCCACCCCCAGCGATCCCGAGTGGCGAGCCAGGACTCACCGTCACGGTGGGAGGAGAGAGTGAGAACAGAGGTCGTCTGTGGCCGTCCCAGGGGTCAACTCGTCTTCCCCAGAGGAGCTCTAGGTGGGTGCCCACAGGTGCAGACGCTGTCTGTTTCAGCTGTTGCCACCGCGGATAGTCTTTAAATGCTATGTTTTGTTTTTATTTAAAAAGTTTACCGAGAGGTTCCGGTTGGTGTGCAAGCCTGATGCCCACCTGTGGGTCCAGAAATCCCTGCTCAGGGGGATTGAGGCCGGCATCTATGGGACTGATGTCACGGTGGGCAGAAGGAGCGTTTATTTGGTGCCGGCTGTGTGCCAGGCCTTCCACATCCAGTGTAACCTCACAGTACGGTCCTGAGCCGAGTGGCAGCATCTCCATTTTC
The DNA here is from genome assembly GCF_046562875.1 of Panthera onca. Lineage (NCBI taxonomy): Eukaryota > Metazoa > Chordata > Mammalia > Carnivora > Felidae > Panthera > Panthera onca. The sequence continues at coordinate 219,061,704 of NC_138346.1, read as the reverse complement.
TGGTGGGGACGCCAGATCCAAGGAGGTGACCTGGACCGTCAGATAGGGCTGATACGTGGCCCAGTCTGAAGCCACCAATTCCCAAGCCCTCCTCCCCGACCTGGGACAACGTTAGGGCCATGAAGCCACCCCTTCCTGAGGAACAGAAACCTTTGCCACCAGTTACCGCCCTGCTGGCCCCCTCCTCACTGTACAGGGTGTTGAGCTCCACACTCCGTCCTGCATCCCTGAGCCGCCCACACGTCTTGGTCCCTCTGCTCAGACACTTCCCACCAGGGCTGGTGCTGGATCAGGGACACAGTGGGCGTGGCAGGCTGCAGCCCCGGGAGCTGCCCCCAGCTCCAGCAGGTCCCCCCCCCCCCCCCCCGCCACTCCTGTGCTTGGGGAGCGGCTCCTGGCTGCTGCTCAGATGCCAGCTCACTTTAGCTGGAAAGATCTGGAGAACCAGTGTTTCCATCCTGCCTCTGTGCTAAGTGTTCTCCCTGTACTCACGGCTCACTTCAAACCTGACCTGACAAATATGTGATCAGGAAAGTCTGCCGACAGGAAGGCTCTGAGGAGCAGAGCAGCTGCGGCCATCAGAGAGCTGGCTGTGGTCGGCTGGGGCGCTCGGCTCCTGTGTTGGCCGTTCTGCCACCGAGAAGCCGGGACATGTATCTTTAATGGGCTCCTGATTTGTACTCTGGCATAGGCTGAGCAGCCAGAGGGGAAAGGAACCCTCAAAACAAGCTGTTCCACAGAAAATTGAGCTGTAGGAGCTGGGGATTGGTGAGCAGTCCACGGGGAGTCTTGGCCCCGTCCTGTGAAAGCGTCCTCCCAGACTTTTTCTAGAAGGTTCTGTCTCGAGAAGCCCAGGGCTGGATGGCCGAGAGGGACTGAGTAATTAGCCCCAATTTATATTAATGGCATTTAAATTAGTCACAGCTGAGCCCAGCTTCTGTCCAGTGCACTGGGGAACCAGATGTGAAGGAAAAATGCAAAAACATTTTTTAAAAGGTGGGAAAAAACACCAAAATAAAAGTGCCGGTTGAGTGTAAGGGAAGGGGCAGGAGGCAGGCGGGCAGCTGTCCCTCTGGGGCATCTGGCGGCTCCCAAGGGTCCTTCTTTCTGCCCAGAAGCTTTCCTCTCACCCAGCGGGGTCCCCTCACCTTGATCACACGCCCTGGTCCCATGTGGCAGGTGCAGGAGCAGGTAGGGCCAGTCCCCAGGAGCCCGGATGGGGACTGGACGGCTCCCCAGAGGGCGGCCCGGCCTGTGCCTGTCATGCGGCGGCCGTGGACACAAGCCCCACACCCCACGGCCCAGCGTGGACCCCGACTCCACTGCCGGGCAGCTCAGGTGGTTTCCTGCACAGGCTCACCTGAGGTCCCTGGGATGGGGCTGAGCTGTCCAGGGCTCTGCCTGTGAGAGGCCTGGGAGTGCAGCTCTGCCCCCCGATGACCCAGCACCTGCATGTGGCTCCAGGGCAGCAGCAGGCAGACCCCCGTCAGATGAACGTCGTCTCTGCCCTTCATCAGTGGGTCCGGCGTCCTCTCTAGTGCCCAGGGCCCCGCCACTGTTTCTGATGTGACCTGAGCCACCTGGGGCCTGGGGAACCTAGCAGAGACAAGACCAAGTTTGTGGATATTCGTGAGCTGGGGGCTGGGGACGGGAAGGACAATCAGGAAACAGGTGGGGAGCAGATGACCCCCCCCCCCCCCCACCAAGTAGCTCCTGTCTCCTCCCTGCCCCGCTCCATGCCGACGGCTCACTCTTCAGGTTCTAATGGTAGAAAGATGCCCGGCGAATCTCTCCGGCCTCCCGAATGCTGGGATGATGCCGTCCGGACCAGACAGCTCTCTCTCGGGAGTTGCACTCTCTTCTCTTGGGAAAGGCCGTGGCCCAGGGCCTGGGGTTTGCCCGTAAAATGAAAGCCAGTCATTAATGACCAGAATATGGAGGGCCTTCTGTGGGTGTGTGGGGTCCATCTCTCCCCTGTTTGTTCAGTCTCATTAAAAGGGTCCCAATGTCTTACTGCCAGCTTGCTGGGAAGGACGGGGCCCTCTTCCCAGCCTTGTAGGAAGAGTACAAAGGGTGGACGAGAACATTCTGTAAATGCCAGTGTTTGGCAGGGGAATTCTGCATGACAGAGGGGGCAGGTCCCACCTTCCACGTGGGGCGCTGCTCAGGTCAGGCGACAGGTGGAGACTGCGGCCCAGCAGGGCTCGGCTGGGCCTCCCCCCCCCCCCCCCCCGGGGCAGTGCCTCTCCGCTCCCAAGAACCCCACTTCACAGACAGGAGAGCAGGTGCCTGGAGGTGTGAGTAACACGCCTAGCGTCTCCCGGCTGGTCCTGGATGCTCCAGATTCCAGAGTCTGCCCTCTTAGCGGCCCACGAAGGGGTGGCCTTGGGACAGCGGAGTCCACGTGCTGCCTCTAGGAGTGATGCTCTGAGACTGACCAGGCCTGAGCAGCCCCCAGTCCAGGACCCTCAGAAGTGCCCCCTCCTTTCTTTCAAAGCCCTGCCCTCTGGCCCTCCCGCAGCATGCAAGGGCCGCCGTCCATGGTCCTCTGGTTTCTTAAGCGGGCGCTGTGTGTGTTTCAGGTCCCAGCACGTGTGGCCTGTCGAGCCCAGAGCAGCCCGGCGTGGCACAGATGGGCACATGACAGCAGATCCCAGAGCAGGTGCACAGGTGCACACCCACAGCCACAGTGGGCGGGTCTGCTCCGTTTCAGGTTTACCCGAGTCCCCTGATTGTAGCACTTGTCCACTCTCAGGCCTGAGTCCATGTCCAAACCTCTCCCACGGCCTCAGCTCCCCATCTGTGAAATGGGGATGCAGACGCTGCCGTGTGGCGTTGGGCAGGGGGGGGATCCGTGGGAGACTGTCACACAGGACGCACCCAATGAACACCAGCTATTGGTGAGCAGATGAGCTGGCCCAGCCTCTGGATCCCCACAAGGCCCAGAGCCGGGCCCCCAGGCGCAGGGGGACCTTGAGCCGTGAATCCAAAGCCAAGGGCTAGGCGGCTCCTTGGTTTCCCGTGTCTGCAGCAGGTGCCGCCCCTTCCCCCGAGCCTGAAACTCTGTGAGCAGTCGTCTTCCTGATGTGTGGCGACAGCCTGGCAGATTCACTCCTTTTCTCCTTCCAGGGCCTGTTTAGCATGCTTAAAAAAAAAAGAATAAAAAACCCTTGAAGGATTCTATTCTTAGCATTGAAAACACATCCATAAATCTATATTGAGAGACGGAACACAATAGACTGTTCTGGTGGAGAGAAGTTGGCCTTTGACAGGTTATAGCAGACATCTCAAACCTTGGAGCACGAGTGGGAGCTTACAAGTTATAATTTGCCTCTAACTGACACTCGGTCGCCTCCAGGGCCATCCTGCCCGTTTGCTCCTGGAGAGAGGTCCGGAGGAAAGCGCTAACGACCGAGGAGGCAGATCTATCCTGAGACCTGCTGCTGTCGTGAAACCAGCAAAGCAGAGCAGAATGAGACAAAACCTCCCTCCCCCACCCCCCGTCTCTCTGTCTGTCTCCTTCCCTCCCTGTCTCTGTCTGTCTCTCTTACCCTTTGTCCATCTATCTGCCTGTCTCCCTCCCTCTCCTTCTTTCTCTCTTTACCTGCCTGTCTCTGTGCCTATCCCCCCAAAACTTTCTCTCTCGGGCTCCTCCTTTGCTCCTCACAGCTGAGACAGGGGAGGGTGGGGGGGACCCCATTCACCCCTTCCTGGGGCAGCAGGGACCACCGGGTGTGGAAGCCCCTCTCGGCTGGACAGTCTGACCCCTTGGTCTTCCTGTTAGGCTCCGGTGTTCTAGTACGGGTCAGTGTCTGCTCCAGGACCGGCCTTGCCCACCGTGGGGGCACGATCCGCTCACCCTGAGAGGTTGCCCTCTGCCCCCTGGATTCTGGGGTTCTCCAGGCTTGGCTGGAACAGGCACTACTTAGTCCCTTCAGGGGTCTTTCCCCGTGCGTGGCCAGTATTCGCCACTAAGCTAATTCTTCATGGATTTCCCCCAAAAGGCTGCTGCGTTGTCAGACGCGTGGGAGGTGATGTCAGGCTTTTGTAAGAGCCTGGCTTCATCTTGCTGTTTGCCCAGCAAGGCTTTGATGATCTCCTGTACTTCTGTTCCACGGCGTGGACTTCTAACTCCATAATCTGACAGCCGCCAGTGTGGAATCTAGTCTCCCCGTGGCTTTGCAGATGACGGGAGGCGTGACCAAGGGCATTTCTTAGATGCCGAGCTCCCACCAGCCTGTCTGTGCTTTTGATGTGCAGAGGAGAAGCCGGTTTCTAAAGATCTGATTGAAGTTTGGCCTGTGTCAAAGGTCAGAGGCAGGAACAGACCGATGAAAGCAAACAAAATCAGGCCGGAATGAGTGTCTTCACGAGCCCAGTGCTGGGTCAGCCGGGGTCGGGAATGAATCATTGTTTCCCTTCGGTGAGCAGAGGGGCGGGCGGCCGCGATGCTAAGGCTACTGGGCTAACCTTCTCCTTCGCTGTGAACCCACGGGCGCCAGAGGGGGAGCTCTTAGGAATAGGAGCCCCACTCCTGCTGGGATGTCTGTTTGCAAAGACACAGCCCAAGCCACTCCCACCCCACGCTGGAGGTGCGGGCAGCCTGGGACCTCTCGGTGCTCTTGGGAAAGATGCAGAATGGAGTTTTCAAAAGCCCCAGAGCCAGGGAACCCGGCAACAGGTACGCTCGCAGTCACACGCACAGGGATGAGGGCTTCCGTGGCCTCGCCTCCCTGGTTTTTGTGGAACCGCATGAGTCGCTTACGGATGATGCTGGGGATGTGGGGTGCGGAGCCAGCAGCTGCCGGGTCCTTCCTGGGCGGCAGGGCCTGGCCTGGGTTCTTCTTGCTAATTCAGGAAGAGCACAGTGGCTCAGCACTGCTCCCTCCAGACCGTCCTTTGCTCCCAGAATGCCCTTTAGAGACGGGCCTGGCGATGTTTCCTCACGCACACGTCCTGCCCGCGCTTTCTGTCAGAAAGGCTTTTCTTGCAAGAAAAACGCCCAAGAAGCTGGCATGGGAGGCAGAGGGCAGAGCGGGCAGGGTCTGCACGGCCAGCGCCTGGACGGGCTGACTCGCGTGCGGGGCCGTGCACAGCCACGTGTTCCGGCTGAAGTGGGTTCTCTGCAGACTCTGAGTGCAATTAGAGACACGCACCGGGCTCGGGGGAGGGAGTGAAAATAAGGTGATGCTGTGGACGCTCCAGTGAGCGGCCGAGGATTCAGATGTGGCCGCGCACCCGAGGGGGTTGATGGCTGCTTCACGGGGAGCGCTCGCGGCCCGAGCTCCCGCGGGAGCCCCTCCCGGATGCCCCGCCTCCAGCCTGTCTGGCCCCTGGGGTGTCTCTCAGCTTCTCCTGCCGTGTCCCCCGCACCTCTCCGCTCTCCAGTGGCCCTTGGGCCCCCTCCCTTTGCTCCTGGCAGTTCGCTCTGCTTGGGCACATTGAGCTTTTGCTGTTTACCGGCTCCCAGAGGGCAGGATGCCATTGACAGCAGTGCTGTCCAGGGGGCCCTGGGCAAGGAGTCGGAGCACCGGAACCCGGATTTGCCGTGAGCTGGCCGGGTGCTTAGACGAGCAGATTAGCCTCTCTGGGCCTCAGTTTCCTCCACTGGCAAGCGGGGATGAGGACCCTGAGGTCTGGATGACTTAAGAATCAGGTGACGGGGCACCTGGGTGGCTCAGTCCGACTGGTTGAGCGTCTGACTCTTAATTCCGGCTCGGGTCATGATCCCAGGGTCGTGAGATCGAGCCCCGTGTTGGGCTCTGCACTGGGTGCGGACCCTGCTTGGGATTCTCTCTCTCCCTCTTTCTCTGTCCCTTCCCTGCTCACACACATTCACTCTCTCAAAGTAAACAAATGAACATTAAAAAAAAAGAGTCAGATGGCATAGGTTTTAAACTGTGCAAGGATGTTTAGACAAACAATACCAGAAAAATCTGCTTATTAATTGAACTTCGGTTAATTTTGAAACGATGACGGGCATGTGTATAGCACTTACTTGAGGGAGAAATCATTCCAAATCTCTAAGTCAGAGGCAGAACGGAGTCCTGGGACCAACCTGATAATAGCTACGTTCATTTATTGAGAGCTTACTATGTGCTGCACCCCGTGCACATGGCTTTATATACTGTAATAGTCAAGCTAAAGCTTGGCTGCTTGTATCGTAAAAACCCCAACTAGCACTGGCTCAAGTACATAAAAGCTTAAGGGACAGGAAATAAAAAGCTGCCACGGAGTGTTTCATGCTGTCAGGGATGCGGGATTCTTCTGTATTTCTTCTATGCCACACAAGACTTCCATTCTTAAAGTCACCTCATGAGCCAACATGGATGCTGGAGCTCCAGCCATCACATTCTCATTCTAGCCAAAGATACAGAGAAAGTGGGTGGGGGAGGACAAAAGAGGTGCGACTTCTATCTGACTCAGCTCCCTTTGTGAGACTTTCCTGGAAGTCCTGCGAACTCTTCAACTGTCACAGCCGCAGGTGAGGAAAGAAAGGGAACAGGGGCGGATGGAGTCACACGCATGTCCTTTAAGAGAAGTGGCCATTCTTAGTCCTGCTCATGTTAGTTAGTCCTGCTCATGTCCCACTGGTCAGATGGGAAATGTTATTCGGGGGCTAAGTGCTGTCCCACATAAAGGGGGATTATGTTTCTAAGGAAGAAGGTGAGAACAGGTCTTGAGTAGACTCCTAGGAACGTCAGCCACATGGAGAATATCTCATTTAATTCTCAATGTGCACACAGCGCGTGTATGAGGGGTTTTCGACAGAGGACACCAAGGATCAGAGAGGCAAGGGCTTTGCCCCAGGCCACACCCGCACTGGAGCCTGACCCCAGCCCTCTGCTGTCAGCGCTGGCTGGGCACACGGTCACACACCTGGTCATCAGGACAGTGCCCTTTCTCCTTGGAACCCCCCCCCCCTCCCAAATCAGGTCTCCCCTGAACTCCGGCCGTTCTGGAGCAGGGCAGAGAGGGGCAGGGCTGCCTGTGTTGGACCCGACGGCGGCGGGGGGAGGGAACGCCGTCCACAGAAAAGATGTGATTGGAGAGGCTCTGAGTGCCCACGGAAGGCCTCGTGGGCTGTGACTTCATGCGGTGGCTTTGGTTTTTCCAGCAGCACGTGGCCATCTCCTGCTGCGTCAGGGCTGGGGGAGGCCCACCTTTCCCCGCCTCCCCCCCGGCCTTCCCTGGGGTGGTGAGTGTGCTCACCTGGCAGGCCTGCCTGCTCTATGTGGGTTCAAGTCCTGGGTGGCCTCCCCTGTCTTGGGAGGCAGCTGCCGGTCTCTGGTTCTGAGCCACATAAACGCGGGTCTGGTCTCCTGTGGCGGCAGTAAGGGGCGGGGGGACAAACATACCGGGAGGGGTAACGGGCAGGAAGTGAAAACTGGCCAGTGGTCTGGGAAGTGCCGTCCAGCAAATCAACGCTGTCTCCTGAGGCTCAGGGACCCGGCACCACTGGCTGAAATGGTCATGTCGCCCAGCGGAGGATGTGGGGTCCTCACTGATGCACGATTTGAAGAGGAAGGAGCAGGAACTCACGGCTCCTAAGTTACTTGGGGTCTATGAGGAGAGAGAGGCTGCGGTGAGCACAGCCCGGGAGCGATGGGAAGGAACTGGGTGTTTGCAAATGGAGAAGGGCTCGGTGTTGGGCATCCCAGGCTCACTAGCTGCCCTGCAGCAGGTTCAGGTCTGACCTTCCTGGGTGTCCCTGTTTGGGCCTCCTGCTCCTTCTTCTGGCTTCAGGGCCCCTTGGTTACTTCCTCCCCATGCCTCCCACTTGGCCAGAAGGGTGGCTGTCAGTAGGACAAGGCGTACCTTGGGTACCCTCGCTCCAGCACCCAAGCAGAGGGTTTTGGGGTCCATCCTCTCTTTTGGACGAGTCCTCGTTTGTGGCTGTGCTAGTTTCCAGGGCCATGTAATAAAGTTGTTTCCCTGCATCATCCACTCTGCCCTGGTGAGAGGACCTTCCTCGTCCACCTAGTTCCCATTATCAGTGCTTATGCTTTGGGGAGAGTTGCCTCTAATTCTAGTCCAGGAGTAGACACAGGACCCAGGTCTGGGCAACCAGAGCCTCATATCCCATGGCCACAATGAACAGTTCAGAATTTGCATGTGTTCTGGTCAGCGTCAATCAGATGTGATGAGGCCTAGGTGCAGACTCTTGGGAAGGGGCATGCGTGGAACCTGGAATATTGGGGTGCCCTGAAGCTGGAGATGCCACCTGTCACCTTGTGGAGCCCGATTAGGGTAAGCCATACCCGAAGCAAGACCGCCTCAGGTTTCTCCGTTAAGCATGTAAATGAATTCCCTTTTCAGCCAAAGGTGGCTTTTTTTTATCACTTGCCTTTGGGAAGGTGTCCATTAATTCAAGGCCAGATTAATGCTAGGACCCATGTCTGCTAATGCACACGCATGTACACACATATATTAGAAAGGAGTCAGACCCTGGCCTTGTCCTTGGAATGTATAATCTAGTAAGGTAGACTCAATGTAGCCATGGCAAAGAAATAGTTACTGCTCCTGGTGAGAAATTCTAAAACCCAAGTGGAGACCCACAGGAGTTCCAAGAAAGGAGAGACTGGGAGTTTAGAGCAGCCAAGGAAGGCTTTCCGGATGGGATCATACCTGGATGGGGTCAAATTCTCTATTGTGTTCGAAACTCCAAAGAGACTTCACACGCAGGAGTGGACGTGAGTCTTTCAATCTCCCAGCATACCCAGATAACCCCGTTTAATTCTTGGTGCCAGTATTTTTCAAATGAACACTCATCAGAGTTGGACAGCAGGAGAGAAGTGTTTCTAGACCATCTTAGGAGGAACAACATTTTCTCTCTCTTTATATCTTTCAACGTTTTTTTTTTTTTTTTTTTTTCCCCCAGCAGAGCCAATTGAAAAAACAATGCTCTTGTGAAGCCTTCTTTGACCTCTTCTAGGACCGGGTTCTCCCCTTCGGAATTCCTGCCAGACATGCAGCTGAATGATGTAAAATGTCTGCATGTTTGACCTGCATCTGATGGCATAGGAGCTTGTGGGGGGCAAGTTCTGACATTTATTGATATCAGTGCAAAGTAAGAGAGAGTCACAGTGGCTTAATATTCAAAATCTTATCCCAGGCACCTGGGGGATATGTGGGTCAGAGCAGCAGGTGACCAGGAGGGTCCTCGGTGGGTTGATGGGGTCTAAACATTGGATATGTTTGTGCTACTCAGAGACTAGCCTGCCCTCCAGGCATCAAAAGCATGTTAAACCCTCAGATACAGAGAAGATGCCTTTTCAGCATATCCTCAGGCAGGGGGACCTTTGGGAAAAACAGTGTGACCAAATTGGAGGCAATCATACCTCTTTCTCAGAGACTTGCTGGAAGCCGTCTGCCCTCCTCTAAGACTATGACTGTGCTTTAGACAGGTCGTCCGTTAATATGATGTTAACATGATGGTATTCTGGGAGGGCAACACCTGCCACTGAGGTTGACAACGTCCAGAACCCACAAAAACAACGTGAGCAGAAGTGCACATAATGAAAGATCATTTGTCCAAAGATTCCATCCTGTAGACTGTGAATTCCTCGGGTGCGTGGGCATGTCTGTGACAGATGGAATGGACAGACTAAGAACCTTACAGCGGTAATATTAAATACATCAAGTTAAAGGTCAGGGAGAAGAGAAGGCAGAGCTTTAAAGGCAAGCCAAAGGGAAAACAATTCTATAAAAGTGGAAAAGGAGTTGACAAGGAAGTGTTGTGTATATGGAAGTCCAAATGCGTCAGAGAAGGACCCTGGTGGAGGAGGGAGCTTGTTGACAGAGCCCTCAGGGAGGAGGGGACTCCCAGGAAAACTGCCCTGGCATGGGGCAATGGATTTATAAAAAGTGGAAGGACAGGGGGCTTGGGTGGCATCTAACAAGGGTGAGTCTGGTTGACAAGGGGGGTCAAAGGTGACTTCTAGTCCAGCTTTCTGGGGCTTCCTGTGTGGGTCAGCCACAGGATGGATGAAGAGGCTATAGGAATATAGTGACTCAATAGGCTAAGAAGAAATAGTCAAGAGCTATGCTGCAATCTCCTGTGTGAATAGGATATGACTCACTTCAGGTTGTGGGTAATTCTGGGTATGAATGAGTGACAAGGAAGCCACAGAGGGTGGAGAGAAGAAGACCTGGTCATCTTCAAGAGTGTCCAGGACAGACAGCTAATCACCAGCACCCATTTCCGAGGCCATTCTGACAGCTAGGGACAAGGAGGATGTGTTTTTGTGAATGGAAGGGGCTCCTGAGAGCCTGACCCTCTCCCTCCCATCTTGACCCTGCCCTGCCCACACTTCAGTGGCACGCAGGGGACTCCAAGAATGACCCTGACCCCAGCCCTTTGCCATAGTCAATCGGTCTAAGGGTGGGTGCCCAACCTATGCTGGGTCATTAAATCCTTTTCTGGAGCTCTGGATCTGGGAAAGATAGAAATTGGGACCATCTCTATTTGGGTGGGTGAAGCAGTAGCATGTCAAACTTTAGAGCTGCTGGAGTCCAATTTTTTTTTTTTTCTGGGAGGACTGGGAAGCAAAAAACAGCAGTCTTCAGTAGGAAAGGAGAGTGAAAAAATGTGCCCAGAGGAACATGTTATATTTTGAGGGATGGTTGAAGCACTCTGGTCCCAGGATCGAGCCGTTCCTGAGGTCTGTCTCTATTCCTGCTCTTCCCGCCCACTCATCTTTGAATTCTGTGAGGTTCCCCTATATCCTTTCAATGCACAAAACTTCAGTGGGTTGGAGTTGGGTTTCTTCCAGTGACCAATTCAGAATGGGAGGAAAGGTGGAGAGATGGAAATCTCTTTGTGGCACACAGCTATCCAGCCGACTCACAATCTCCCACTCTCCTGCCTAACGTGATGCTTTCCTGGCTCCACACTCAATTCCTCTTTGGTTTCACATGTGGTCCAGTGACCAGGGTTGGAAATCTCAGCAATTTTGTGCTGTGGGAAACTAGATGCTGTACCCTTGAATTTAGAGCTGAACACACAGAACCCTTGCTTTCCCCGACTCTGGATAGGTTCCTTCTGCCACCGACAAATCCAACAGCCCCTCAGACTGGCAGGCTTGGACCTGTTATAGAGCCCCACAGGTTAAGTCTTCAAAGGACAGATGAATTGGAAGTAAGAGAACTTTGAGAATTGCAGCTGGACAGAGGCAGGAAGGGCAATGATTGCAAACACAAACTGCCTGGGAGGAAACATTTTCAAGACTGGGCAGAGAAGTCTTAAACACACTTGCAAGAGACAGGAGCCTGGGAGAGAAAATGGATTAACCTGAACAGCTCCCTCCAGCATGAAATATTCTCATAAACCGAGTCAGCATTCAGTGGAACTCATGCAGAAAGGTTGGAGGAAGCCCCAGGGAAAGACATTGCTCAGAAAAATCCCCAGCTCCCACGGCTTGCAAGCCTGTCCTTCAGCACCCAGGACAGCGCCATTCCCTCTGGCGAATGGGAGCGAACCTAAGATGTACTCAGGCAATAGCTGGGTGTCACTGCAGGAAGATGATTGAGATCCTTAACTGTCAGGGTTGACAATGGCCCTAATGATAGTATAATATAATTTTTAATTTTATAGATGAGGAAGCTTAGCTGAGATGGGGGAGTAACTTGCTCTGGGTCATGCTATTAGTTCATGGTGAGATAGACCAGAATTCAGGTTTCCACATTTTCCCTGAAGCCCCTGTCTCATTTTGCCAAACTGAATGGTTCGTCCATCTGTCTGTCCATCCATCCATCCATCCATCCATCCGTCCGTCCATCTGTCCATCCATCCATTTATCCATCCATGCGTCCACCCATTCATAGATCCATCCATCATCCGCTCCTCCCTGGTGAGAGGACCCTCACCGTTCATGGATATTTAAGACCTCTTCCATCCATGCATGAATCCATCCATCCATTTACCCATGCATTCATCCATGTACCCATCTATCTATCCATACATCCATACACTTATCCGTCTGTCCATCCACTTATCCATGCATCCACCCATGCATGCATGCATGTATCCATTCATTTATCCTTCCTTCCTTCCATCCGTTCATTTATCCATTCATCCATTTATCCATCCTTCTATCCACCCATGCATCTATCCATCCATGCATTTTATAATCACTAGCACAATTACTAGCACAACTGTTAATTGAAAGAAACAAGATAGCTGTCAAGAGTAGCGATGTGGGCTCTGGTGATGGTGTGTCAAGTTAAAAGCCCATCCTTGACACTAGGTTGAGGAAAATTTTAGACTCCTTTCATCCTCAATTTTTGTAGATGTAAAATGTAGTCATTGTTGCCTATACTTGTGTCAGATGGTTGTCCTGAGGATTTACTAAGATGATGTATGTTGACACTTAGTGGGAAGACAAAAGTCCTTTCTACTTTCAGTTCAGAACCTTTCCAAGGACATGCAGCTGGTAAAATGTTAGAACTTCATTTGGTAATGCTCCACAGATCCTGGAGTTCTTGTTAATTTCTTTCTATTTTTCTTTCTCTCTTCTGTTCAGATTGGATCCTTTCTATTGAGATATCTTCATGTCCATTGACTCTTTCCTCTATCATCATCATTCTGCTATGAAGCCCATTCAATGGCTTTAAAAATTATATTGATTATATTCTTTAGTTTGTATCTTTTATTTTTTTGGCTGAAACAATCTATCTTTCATGAGTTTCAAGAGTGTCCCCTTGCTTGCTGGAGAATTTTTATAGAAGATGCTTTAGAGTCTATTGAATAATTTCAACATCTGTGTTGCCCTGATGTTAGTGTCTGTTAATTGTCTTTCTTACCAGTGTTGAGATTTTCCTGCTTCTTTGTATGCTGAGTACTTTTGGATTGCATTCTGAACACTTTGAATATTATGCTATGGGTCTCTGTATCTTAATTAAATCTTAGATAGAATGCTGATACTTTTGTTGCTTTATCAGACCATCAACTTAGTTATGTTCAGGCCACAAGTTATGACCAACCCACTAAAGGTTGTGGGGGTTGAAATGAAGTTTCATTTTTAAAGTCCTTTAATTGCTGTTTGGATCTGTCCTGTCTTGCTGCCTTGCTGTTTAGATCATATCCACATATGCACAACTTGGGAAAAATCCCAGAAGTTTTCCAAGCTCCTCCCTCTCTGTAATATCCATGATTTTTTATGATTTTCTGGGGGAGAGTCCCCTTTATGGTTTTGCAGCCATAAATTGAGGGCTTTATTTATCTTGTTCTGGCATGTACTTCCTACAACAAATTTTGCTTGGCCGAAGATTGTAGGAGGACAGAGAAACGATAAAAGCAGTGGGATCTACTCCACTCTTTTAATTTTTAAAAATGTTTTCTATTTAATTTTGAGACAGACAGAGAGAGAGAGAGAGAAGGAGAGAACGAGCAGGGGAGGGACAGAGAGAGAGAGGGAGACACAAAATACAAAGCAGGGTCCAGGCTCTGAGCTGTCAGCACAGAGCCCAAAGTGGGGCTCAAACTCACAGATAGAGAGATCATGACCTGAGCCAAAGTTGGACCCTCAGCTGACTGAACCACCCGGGTGCCCCTACTCCACTCTCTTAAGACCACAGCGTCTGTAATTGGAGAAGAAAATTGTCTTGCAGGATTTTAGGTTCCTTTGGGCTTTCACTGATGCTGATGTTGCATGCAGTGGGAATTCTTAGAGTTTGGGTATAAAAAGGGAGGAAAGAAAAAAAATGGGACATTTCCTCTACTCTCAGCAGAGCCCAGTAGAGCTATAGTCAATATATAGACCTTGAGGAAAATGAGGAAAAAGTAACTCCAATTGTTGGAAGCCCCTGAGATACTGGGACTGTTTGTTGCAGCAATGGAAGCTGACTATTACATTAATTCTCAGCAAAATTAATGGCTGGGTGAGCCACAGATGCTAGCTAGTAGCTGACATGACAAACGTACTTAAAAACTCCATCACATACCATGAAAAAATTCAGTTATTTTAAAATACTATTACTGCTAATAAGAGCTTAACAACATTGACTTCGCCATAATTTGATTAGAGACCCACATGGATTTAGGCGTGTGAGACCTGATTTAACTAATGCCTCTGAATTATTCAGAGAAGTTTCTGTTGCAAGATGTAGGAGGATGGGGACAACGTGTTCTGCAAAGTGCCTGCCACAGGCTGGGCTTGCCTGCAGTTCCCAAGGAATTTCAGTCAGGATTTCGATAGGCATTCTGGACATGAGGCAGGCCAAACCACCCTTGGTTTTGTTCAGGATCCTGAGCTGTGACTCTGTCTACCCGTGTCCTTCTCCTGCCTGCCGCTTCTCTGGGGCTGTCCTTGTTCTTCCTAACTGCCAGGGCAGGTTAGCTCTGGGGTGATTCCAGCTCTTTGCCTCCAAGATTGCCTTGGGAAGCCAGGCCTTTGACTCCCAGTGGGGAGAACCACGCAGGGTCTTTATCTGGACCGTGGCAACAGACAAGATGGCTTCCCCTGCTGGGTCCCAGTCGTACCTCTAATGATTGGAGTTACTTTTTCCTCATCCCCTCAGGGGGACGCTATAAAGGTTTGGTCAATGAATAAAAGTGCCTCTTATGTCTGTGTAGTGCACTTGGGTTTATGAAGCACAGAAGACAGCACATGATACTTTCCAAAACATCACACCTGTGAATAAGGCACCAAGCTCTCCACTCATAGTGGAGGCAACAGAGGAGGTGAATGAGGCCGTGTGGCCATGTAGTTGGGACACCAGGACCTGCTCTGTTTGATCGGAGTCTGTTTGACTCTGAAGCTGTTCTGACCGTTGCATGTGAACGAACAGATGGTGTGATTTTTTAGGGTACTGAGTCCACAGACACAAATCCTCACATAGCTCCCTCCCTGAGTGAATGGCCTGAGTGGGGGTCCCCACTCTGTCTTTGCTATGCATTTACATTTTAGGAGAGTGCGTGCACTTGACTGCAGAATGGCCGCCACCCTGAGACGCTAGGGTGGGGCACAGGGGGGGCCTCTGGATGAGGACGGGGGAGGCTCGGTAGTGGGGCTTCCCTCCAGAGGGATGGAGTTCTGCTCTGGGTTCTGTGTGGACAGAGAACACGAGGGCTCATTGTGGGGTTGGGAGAGGAAAGAAGCCTGGCCCCAGAGGAGGGAGGGGGCTGAGCGGGGCTTGCGGGTGGGACGCCTTAGGCTGCGAAGGGCAACACTTTTGTGCCAGGGAAGGAGAGAGCCAGGACAGAGGCCGGCTGGAAACCAGTGACTGTTCTCAGGGTGATGGGGACTCTGCCTCCAAGGAAGGTGGTCGGGGGAGGTGGACGGCCGTGTGCGGCGTCTGGACCCCGACCCCCGTTCCACATGAGGGAGGTTCACACTGGCTGCGTCCAAGGCTTATTCTGCGAGCCCCACCCGGTGTCCTGGACCCAGAGGCTCTGGGGCTGGCGGCACTCACTGCTGAACAGACCCCGGCTGAGTTATTTCAAGAGCTGGCGGGAGTTTCCAGTGTCTCTGGTCTCCAGATGGTCTTGAAATTGCTGATCAAAACTGTCAAATTAGGCCCCAGCCTTGGGGGATGAATAGTTGATTAAGTGGAGGGACCAGGCCGCTTTACCTGACCAGAGAGGAGCCACCGCTGAGCCAGGGGTTTTAAGAGAAATGTCTCCCTCTGGGCCTGTTTGTCAGGATGCTTCTGGGCCTTGCAAATTAGGGCTATTCCCCTGGTGCCTGCCCTTGATCTCCATGCTGTGGCTCTCGGGGTGACCTATGAGAAGCGTCTCCTGGCGACGGTGGAGGGTTGGTAGGAGTGGCATCTGTGTCCCCTCGCCTGGCTTTGTTCCCTGTCCCGGGAGCTCTCCGTCCACCGGGAAGGACAGACGTGGGGTTACGTGTGGAGACGAAGGACCCTGTCCGGCGGGTGAGCTGGGTTCTGAACTGACTTCTGAAGGCACACGGGGCTCCAAAGCCTTCCGTGTCAAGGAACCCAGAAAATGCAAGCCCCTCCCCCTCCCTAAAGAAAAGCAATGCAGAAAATGAAACCTGCGAGTTCGGCAGCCGCTTTCAGCTTAGGGGTCCTGCTCAGCTGTGCTGGGGAGGAGGGCACAGGAGAGCCGTGGAGGCTTGGGGGCCACGTTAGTTCCCCAGAGTTGCCAGAACAGAGCAGCACAGACTGGCGGGGGTGAAACAACAGAAGTGTACCCTCTCCCAGTTCTGGAGGCCACAAGTCCGAGGTCCAGGTGTGGGCAGGGCTGCATCCTCCTGGAGGCTGCAGGAGACAGTCTGTCCTTGGTCTCCCCCCAGCTCTTTCCTGGGGGCCACAGGTGACCCTTGCCTAGTAGACACGGCCATTGCCACCTCACCTCCTTTCTGCGTGGATCCGTGTGTCTGTGTCCGACCCTCCCTTGCCCTCTGAGGACACCCACCCTCATCCAATGGGACCTCAGTGATAACTTGATGATAGCTGCAGAAGCCTGGTTCCCCAGGCAAGGTCATATTCTGAGGTTATGGGTGGTTGTGAACCCGGTACGGGGGGCGGCAAGAAACACAGGTTTGGTCAGGTAATAGTCTGTCACCTG
This sequence comes from Panthera onca, assembly GCF_046562875.1. Taxonomy (NCBI): domain Eukaryota; kingdom Metazoa; phylum Chordata; class Mammalia; order Carnivora; family Felidae; genus Panthera; species Panthera onca. Next base: position 219,045,170 of record NC_138346.1, on the reverse strand, counting down.
ATGTGACCCTGGGGCCTGGGTGTGGGGCCTGGAGTCAGAAACTGCCTTTTAGGCCCCTCTCCTCTCTCCCAGACGAAATACTTAGACCTCGAGGTGGCTCAGGTGGGGTGAGGGATGAAACTCTTCTCTCCACCAAGAAGGGTGACAGCCTGCTGGCCAAGTCCTTGCGCGCAGAATGAGTTTGGATCGTCTCACTGAAGCCTCTTCTCTGACACATCTCCAGGAAGACCAGTGACTAGCTCTCCAACGAAACAGGCCCTCGTCGAGCATCACTCTGAGCGTCTGTGGTCCGGATTGGTCTTCTTCAGCTGTGGAGTACAAATCAATACCTCTCAGGGCAGCGTGGCCCTACAGGGGACCCTACACCGAGGAGCCTTTCAGGGAGCACTCATTATTGTAGGCACTTAAAGTATGGGGGCAGGGGGCCCTGGGTGAGGTGGGAGGCGGGCTGACGGGGGACTGAAAGCAGGCACAGCACGACAGGAGCTGTCTTCAACTTTTAATTGAGAAGGTGTCCAGACGCACAAGCTTCGCAGGTGGCCGACTTTCCATTTTGCCAGGGAGGTGCGCTTCTCCATGAGGCGAGGGGCCAACATTCTGAGGACGCTCACTTGTTTGCATGGAGCAGAGGGGTGTGAGTTCAAAGGCAGGAGCTCTGAGACCAGAACATCAGCATGCTCCTTTGCGAACGCCGAGGAAGCCACCAAGCTTTTTTTGAGCATCCGCAAAGGCAGGGGGGTGAACGGGAGCAGAATGTGGAGGGACGTTAACGAGGCTGTTGGCTCATTGGACAAGGACCTCGGGCTGCTTTGCGCTCGCACTTGGGACGACTCGGGAGTGTGGAACGAGCCAGGAAAGTGGAAATGAACGGGGCGTGAGCCAGGCCGAGCAGCTGGCCTCAGCCCCTGACTTGGAGAAACACCAGCACTCTGAGTCGCCCTTGGCATTCCTCATGGAATGCGTATCCAGCCCAGCACATGTTTGAGCTTAGACGCCATGAATTATTCTTTTCCCGGAGTGGGTGACCTCCCTCGTAATTTTTTGGAAGGCGACTCCAGCTTCCCGTCCCGATGGTGACTCCGAGAACTTCACATCAATTTCCCAGGTGGAAGTATTTTTTGAGTGCATCATTGCACAGAAGAGACCCGGGCAAGGGGAGCCGGCTGCACAATCCCGCTCTGCTCTCCCTAATTAGCTGGGTGGCCACGGGCGAATCACTTAACCTTTCGGACACCCAGATTCATCATCTGTAAAATGTGGGCAGCGACACCAGCTGCTCCCCTGGCCCCAAGTGCTCAGAGGCGGCGGCCGGCAAAATCAGCTGGTAAGTTCAGGAGTTTTCTGTGTCTCCTCCCTGACAAGGAGGAGCACCTTGATCTCTGCCCCTCCATCCTTCTCTCTCTGTCTCTCTCAAAATAAAATAAACATTAAAAGAAAAATCAGGAGCTATAGATGCATGAGTTCCACTTAGGAAACATTTACAAAAGGACCTCTTCGTGCAATCCACAGGACGGACGCACAGCCTGACCTCATGGATCTCGACACTCAATGCACACAGAAAAAGCGCCTACTGTGTACCAAGCATGGGTGGCCCCAGGCAGTCATCAGAGGACTCTTTTAAGCAGATACTGCTGGTGAGTTGCATCACACGTCTCTGGTCAAAGCCAGGATGCTGAAGAATCAGAGGTCCAGAAGGGCAGTGTGGGGTCAGCCTGGAGCAGCCCAAGCTGGCTTTTGGTAGCCTTTCCGGGCCCGGTGAAACTTGCTGTGGCCGAGGACCTCTCCCTGCTCCCTCTGAGCCAAGAGGCTTCCGATGAGGGCACAGTGTGGCTGTTCCTTCAGACTCTGTCTGGGAAAGGGCACATGGAAGGGGGAAGCCAGAGGCAGTCTGCTGTTTCTTCTGGTGTGGTTAAGACTCCATCTGGCCCTGGGCGCTGGCACTGGCCGGCCGTGTGGGCTGGATCAGCACTCTCAGCAGCTGCTGGAGCCTCGGGGGAGCTGGGCAGGTGCCGGAGGATGGCGAGCCTCTGTGTAGGCCCCTTGTCCCGGCCCTCAAAGCAGGCTGTGAGATATCACTGCCGACTTGTTCCCAAGATACGGGATCTGCTGTGAACTTGACAGAGTCCTGTGGGTCTGATGCAGCTGCTCTTGAGCAGATCTTGAAGGTGAAGATCTTGAAGGTCCTGGCTGGGCCGCTGTTGACCAGGGGCTGGGCCCAGAGCCTTGTGAAGGTGACTTTGGCAGAAGAAATGGAGACCGACTTATCCTTCTGTCCCTGCTTGCCTCCATGTAGGTTGGGGGTCCATGGGCTGCCGATGTTCTGAGAGTCTGGGGTGCCCTACGCAGGAGCCACCCCTCTTCAAGCCTCCATGCAATTGAGAATAATGACCCTACATCATGCCAGGAATTTAATGGGCTTTCTGAGTCACCATGTCCCTTGCTAGCTTGCAAAGCCCATGGAGGCAAGGCCGGGTCTGACGCATTCAGCCATTCCCTGCCCTGTGCCCGGCTCTGAGGAGACTGTCAAAGGTGGAAGTGTCCCCAGTGTGGCTGTTAGTGCATAGCGGCTAACATGTGCTCTGGTCGGGTCGGTTCAGGAAACACTGGACAGTGCACAGCAGAGCACTTTTCTTCCTCAGTATTTTCTGTGGAGAATAACACAGCCCTTCCTCGGCCCAACTGAATTGACTGTTTTCCCTTCTTTTTGTCACTGATGTAAAATACACCTAACATACAATTTGCCAGCTTTACTATTTGTGGGTGACAGTTCGATGGCTCTAAATACGTCCCTACTGCTGTGCTACCACCACATCCGTCTCCAGAACTCTCTTCCCAAACCGAAACTCTGTCCCCTGAGACACTGATCCCCCACCCCCCCGCCGCCGCACCCAGTCCCCAGCCCCTGGTGACATCCCATCCACTTTCTGCCTCTACGAATTTGCTTGCTCTAGGGACCGCTGAGAAGTGGCGCCAGCCAGCATTTGTCCTTCCACATCTTGTTTATCTCACTTGGCATCTTGTTAAGGTGGACCCATGTTGGATCGTGAGTCAGGACATCGGTCCTTTTTGAGGCTGAATCATATTCCTCTGTATGGATCGACCACGTTTTGTCTATCCATTCATTTGTTGATGGGAATTTGGGTTGTGTCTCCCTCTGGCTGTTGTGAGTAAAGTTGCTACAGACACGGGTGTGCAAATGTCTGTCTGAGTCCCTGCTTTCGATTGTTTTGGGGTGTATACTTGGAAGGGGGATTACTAGATCATGTGGCAGCTCTATTTTTAGTTTTCCGAGGAAACTCCACACTGTTTTCCCCACAGCGGCTGCGCCAGTTTTCATGCCCACCAACAGTACATGAAGGTCCCATGAGGGTCCCCATTTCTGCACATCCTCACCAGCACCTGTTGTTTCCTGGTCTTTGATAGCAGCCTTCCTAACAGGTGCAAGGTGGACTCCTATGGTGGGTTGATTCACATTCCCTAATGACAAATGATGTTGGGCATGTTTTCATGTGCTTATTGGCCATCTGTATGTCACCTTCGGAGAAATGTCTACCTGTGTTCTTTGTCCATTTGTGAGTTGGGTTGTTTGCTCTTTTGATGAATTATAGGTTTTTTCATGTATCTGCTGGGTATTAATTCTTTTTTTTTTTTTAATTTTTTTTTAACGTTTATTTATTTATTTATTTATTAAAAAAATTTTTTTTTGACGTTTATTTATTTTTGAGACAGAGAGAGACAGAGCATGAACAGGGGAGGGTCAGAGAGAGAGGGAGACGCAGAATCCGAAACAGGCTTCAGGCTCTAAGCTGTCAGCACAGAGCCCAACGCGGGGCTCGAACTCACGGACCGCGAGATCATGACCTGAGCCGAAGTCGGCCGCTCAACCGACTGAGCCACCCAGGCGCCCCTTAATTCTTTATCAAAGATATGACTTGCACGTATTTTCTCCCATTCTGTGGGCTGTCTTTCCATTGCTTTGGTAGTGTCCTTTCATGCACAAAAGTTTATAATTCTGAAGAATCTACTTTTAGAAGATGTCAGTACAACCAACAGATTGAGAAATGCTGGTCTAGCAAAGTCCCTTCTCTTGCTCGTTTGTCCATTCAGCAAAGATTCATCGAGTCCCCCCTGAGTGTCAGGTATGTCCTAGGGGCACAGCCGCGATGCAGGTAGATGTGATCCTGTCCCTCTTCATGAGGGGACAGTAGACCAGCAGCGCATGCACACGTAACCCAGCGTCAGGTTGTGGTAGGAGATGTATGGACAACAAACTCAGGGAAGGGACCCCAGACACATCTCTCTAAAGACTAGACACCAAGGTAGGGACCTAAGTATTGGGAAGTTGTGCAAACAGGTGGGGTGGGGTGCTCCGGGGGAGGGATCGATAAGCATAAAAATTCTGAGGTGGGAAGGGGAGGCGAAGGTGGCCTTTCAGGACTTAGGAGGTGGAGTGAGGTAGGTGTCGAAGCCAGACACGTTTTTAGAGCCTGCTTAGGGGCTCTTAGGGGCCAGGGTTGTATTGTAGGTGTGTCAGGAACCACTGCAGGGTGTTGAGCAGGGTAAGAATGTGATCTGATTTCTGGTTAAAGATTCTTGGCTGCTGGGCTGTGTCGCTCATTTCCCCAGCTCCTCTGCTCTGGATGTGGTAACCTTGGTCCTGCCCCATTGTCAGCTACTGGGTACTTATGGGTGTGTGTGCACAAGGGGTTTGATAGCTGTCCTTTTCATTCATAAATTGCCATGCAGACCTGATGGAGGAGACCCTGGGCCTCCCTGGAGAGCCCACACTAGTGCTGCATGCCCTGCCCAGTGGGGCTCTTGGGAGTCCTCTGTGTGGGAGAAAGGACAAAGAGATTATTGGAGGCCAGAGGGTGGGGTGTGGGAGAACCTTGGTCCACTTCCACAGGAAGACACTTACCAGCCTCCCTGGCAGTAGCTCGGGACCCTGGGCTGAGTGTGCAGATGGGATGTACGTGTAGATGAAGGGGAGGGTCCTGTGACGGTCCTAGGCTGCCAGAGCCCAGATACATGAGACAGTGTCTGGAAGGGCCACCGGCATCACCACCTGTTGCAAATCATGCTTTGGTGACCGAGAAATGCATTTCACTGCTAAGCCACAGAGACTCTGACACTGTTTGTTACAGAGGCTGTTGAGTATTGCTCTAATACATCTCTCGATCCTGCCCCTCAGAAATGGCAAAGGGAGTCAAGGAGGACTCAGTGGCCGGCATCACTATCCCTGGAAGACCAGACAAGAGCCCTGGCTCCACTGTGCTTATGGGTCTGAAGGGGACCTTTAACTTTGGCTGCTCCATTTCTGAACCAGGTCACGTGTTCTCTGAGCCTCCATGGCCCCAGTTAGAGATGGGGTGTATCTACCTTGTGGCCTTTAAGTTACATCTGAAAGAAGTTAATAGAAAAATGTTAAGGGCAGAGTAAAAAAAGCCTCCAAATCATTTGGGGAAAAGAGCAGGCATCAGGTAAGGCATCAGGTAAGTCACCTAGGAGAATTGTTGAGGGCAACAGTTCTCTCCTGCTGGACTGGGTGTCAGGCACAGGTGGGGGCTGGTGCCATCCAGCACCTCAGTCCACGGGGACCCGGGAGGACTTTCTCTGGAGCAGCTCGGACTGGGAAACCTTTAATCTGCTGCTTGCTGGTTAGTCATACCGAACGGTGACTCTGCCAGAGCAGTTAAGGGCCACACACACTTTAATGTAGCTCTTAGTTGTTTTTCATACTGTAAAAGGCATATTGTTTATCTCCTATTGATTTTTGGTGAAATCTCGATGAGCTGCCGAGGCATTGGGAGACAGATGGCCCCTGGGTCATCTGTCTTGGGAGCTCCAGGAGACCCTGGGGGACCCTGAATGTGGTGGTCTGGATGGCTGTGGCTGCTTCTCCCACATGGATTCAGAAGGAACACTAAAGAGCTCCCACGGATCTCACTGGAGGCTGTGGTTTGCCGATCTGTGACTGCCCCATCCAAGGGGAAGGCATGTGGGACAGGAAGCTCCATTCTTTTGTTCCTTTGTCCACTCATCTACCATAGCCATGCCCCAGGGCCAGACCCCACACAGACACCCAGATGAAGTATGCCTCTCTCCCTCCCAGGACCTCAGGTTGCTCAGTGCTGGACGTAGGGACCTGGATGGAAGGTTAATCAAGAAACACTTTGCATTTGCAAAAGTTATGGAGGTTCCCAGAGAGCTTCCGTTTGTGGGTACTTTACCTACTGACATTTACTTCATTAAAGTTGTAGATGGAGGCATTAAAATTTTTGTATTTATTAGTTCATAAAAAATAACAATAACAAACCCAATTACATGTTAACACAAATAACATGTTTTAGGAAAAGTGATTGTGCACCCCCGCCCTCCCCCCTCCCACCGATAGTGAAAAATGTGGCATGGTTTTACCTCTCAGCAAATGTCTCTAATGTTTGGCTTTAATGGAAGACAGCTGGATTCTCAGAACGACTTCTGTGTTCAATCTGTTGTTTTGTTTGAAATATATGAAGAAAATACGGCCTCGCACAGGTATGTAGTTGGAAAACAGAGAGGTGTTTGAAAAGCTTGTTTTCAGATATTCTGTAGATGCCTACAAATAATTGTAGATAACCTTTTTTTTCCAAAAATTTCTAAATGTTTATTTTTGAGAGAGAGAGAGAGAGAAAGAGAGAGAGACAGAGCATGAGCAGGGAAGGGACAGAGAGAAAGGGAGACACGGGTTCCAGGCTCTGAGCTGTCAGTACAGAGCCTGACGCGGGGCTCAAACTCATGAACCAGGAGATCATCACCTGAGCTGAAGTCTGGTGCTTAACCTACTGAGTCACCCAGGCACCCCTGAATCCTACAACTTTCTTTTTTAATTTTTTTAACGTTTTTGTTCATTTTTTGAGAGACAGAGAGAGGCAGAATGCGAGTGGGGGAGGGGCAGAGAGAGAGGGAGACACAGAATCCGAAGCAGGCTCCAGGCTCTGACCTGTCAGCACAGAGCCCGACGCGGGGCTTGAACCCACGAACTGTGAGATCATGACCTGAGCCGAAGTCGGACGCTTAACCGACTGGGCCACCCAGGCGCCCCATCCAAGTGGTAGTTTTTGAGGCTGGTTGCAGTGTGGACTCAGAAACCATATCAACAACCTTTTCTTTCTTGTGACATCAGAATCCATTCTTCCAGTGCTTATGTCGCCCACGTGTGATTCTGTAACATCGCACGCTGGTCATCTGGAAAGTCTCGTTTCACTGCGTTTTGCACATCTTCCAAAGGTCCACACATCTCATTATTCAAGAAACTGCCTTCATTGATATCACCACCTACTTCACCCGAAGAGTCTCTAAGAACTGGGACATTGTCAAGCTCACGGTGGTGGAGACAAGTTTTCCAAAATTGTAAGTCTTGCTCGAAAGCCTGAATTCCATCATTGGCAGCCAAGGCTGCCAGCTGTTTCTGCTGGGGTGACAGGCTCACTTTATATCTTCTGAGAGAACGTCGGGCGAATACCCAAGTCTAAACGACCATAGTTTGTCTTTCCAGTAAAAATGTTGTTCTGTAACCAAAGTGGCTAGTTCAGCTCATGACTGAAGTGCTTTTCCCTGAGACAAATGACCCACTTTGGTTTGAGCAGGGTTTCTTTAAGTGCAGTTCATATTCGATCACAGAGAATATTAAACAGACGTGAACCCAGGGTTGAGATTTCATAAAATCGATCACTTGTATCGAAGCCCTGCTCAGTCACGGCTCCCGGCCCACGGGCCTGGCAGAGCGGCAGGGGCTCTGCTCCACACGGTCGCATGGGGATCCAGCCTGGGGCGGCTCTTCCAGCTGTGGCTACACTGTCTGGGACAAGTGGCCTTCTAGATGGTTCTTGCTGGAGGGTCTCATATGGGAAACTGGACACACCTTTCAGGGACACATGTCACTTCTGCTCGTGGCCCCTTGGCCAGTGTGTGGCTCCCTGGAGTCAGCACTTGTGCCCTCCCCCACCTCCCCTCCATGAGGCATTTATTTCCAAAGAAGAGTGGCAGGTGGTCAGCTTGGCCGTTGGAGGCCATGGTGGGTTTTGACCTGTTCTTCTGTGTCTATTCACCCTGCCCTCTGCCCTGATGTTGAATGGGATTTCCCTGCTGCAAAGCTCAGGAGGGGGCTCCTGGGGATACTGATGCTGGGAGTGGGGGATTGACCTTTGCGCCTGGAGGGAGGGTCTCCTCGTGCAAGTACTGTAAAGACCGTTCCTGTGCAGGTTCAAGGTGGAACCCTGTTCTGCTGAGCACAGGCCTTGATCCAGATTCGCTGTGTGGGTTTGACTAGCCCCCAGAGGTCTGCCCAGCCCATCCTCAGCAACGTTCTCAACTTACCAGCTCTGCGGGCTCCAGGTCAGCGTGCTCCTTGGGCTCCCCACTGATTGCCTGAGCTTTAGCTGTCGTGGGTCGTGGGGTTAAGTGCAGCAAAGCACTTTATAATCTATAAAGCCTGTTGCAGATGTGGGGACACTGTTATTGCCACTGTGAAAGACTGGGGGAAAAGAAGAGTGAATCATATGAGAGTAGGCTGGTCGAGCTTTCATTCATTCACCTACACACCACTCTCTCCTCTTTCTCCTCCTTGGTGCCAGGCATGTCCCTGGGCACTGGTGATCTGGTGGTGAATGAACCAGGCTTGTCCTTATCTAAGCAGAGCTGTTGGCGGGCAGGGGGGGGGTGACAGCCCTAAATGAACCATTACACGGTGATGGACACCAGAGAGCTCAGGAGCATCCCCAGAGGAGCTGGAGGGAGACAGGGGCCAATCCCTCCTCAATCCTCCCTTCCCTACACACGGCTTCTGGGATGTGCAGACAGATGAGAGCAGAGGAAATGCCCAGAGGTGTAGTGTGGCTGTGATGTTAGGGCATGTGTGTCTAGTGCGGGTGTGGACCCTTTAAAGAAGTGACAGGACTGGGAGGCAGCGTTTCAAACTCGATTGTACAGAAGACGCATCTGGGAACCTTAAATGCAAGTTTCTGGGACTCTTGTCCAGAGGTCCTGATCCTGAAGGGCTGGGTTTGGCCCGGGGAATTTTCACTTTTTTTTAAGAACTTTTTTTTTAATGTTAATTTTTGAAGGAGAGAGAGACAGAACATGAGCAGGGGAGGGGAGAGAGAGAAGGAGACACAGAATCCGAAGCAGCTCCAGGCTCTGAGCTGTCAGCACAGAGCCTGACATGGGGCTCGAACTCACAAGCCGTGAGATCATGACCTGAGCCAAAGTGGGACGCTCAGCCTACTGAGCCACCCAGGTGCCCCTGGGGAATTTTCACTTCTGCAGGTTGTCCAGATGGTCCTGGAGCAGGAGTGGCGCCATGCAGGGAAACCCCACTGTGTCCCCAGGGGCCTTTTTGGCTTCCAGCTGCCCCCCCCCCCAACCCTGGCAACTTTGTGGTAGGGATTGCAGCAACAGTGTGTGGCTTCTGTCTACACACTGGCCTCCTCAGAAGTTTTGCATTCTGTTTTTCCTGCAGATTTGGGGTGAGGCAGGAGGGGCGGGGAGGCACTGTCTAGAATATGGATGTTCATTTGTATCTCAAGTTTCTAACTCTGCTCAGGAGAGCCGGCGAGAAGGGGTGTATGTGCCCACCCCAGATTTCCCAGTGAGCTCCTTAAGACTTAGATCTTCAGAAACTCCCTGCTCTCTCCTTTTCCCCATCAGTTACATCGACAAGCACAGAGTAGCCATGTTCATAAATGTCTACTGGTGATGAAGAAGGAACCCCAAGCTTTCAAGTAGGCACATTATGACTCAAGCAGCAAATGTCAACCGGGTCTGGCATTGATGGTCGGATAAGGGGCTCTGTTCCCATCAACAGCGGGATGTGTGTTGGGTGCCCTTATTGAGAACTTTTGCTTTGTTTCAATATCGCCCACATTCGTCGCTGTCCTTTCTTTCACTCACTTCTGAGCATGTCAAGCTGAGTGTAACACTTCCCTGCTACCTAGAAAGAGGGGAGGCTCAAGACGTCTCTTTGGAGACCTGAGACCTAAATTCAGTTCCAAAAAGGCGGATTTGGTTTTGTTTCCAAGGCTAAGGGCTGACCCATTACTTCCGGAGTTCTCACTTACTGTTTCTGTTTCCGGAATATATGGTGGATGGTAGAGACTACACCAGGTGCCTGAGGTCCACTGCCTGGGGTCTCCCTCCCAGAGCTCGGGGCGCCCCCGCCTTCCCCTGGGGTCTCCCTGCCAGCCTTCCCTACCAAACAGGCTGCAGCTGCTCCGTTGTCCAGGGTCGACTCAGGGCGCAGAATGTTGTTAGCAAAGGCAAGAGTTTCTGCCAAAGAGCCAAGAATTATTTCAAGACTGGTTGGCCGTGAAGCTGTTTTTCCAGATGCCTTTGGGGCACGAGGCAGGCGTGAAGAGTGAGATCTGACTTGTTTATGGTTCTAGAATCTGCAGGAGGGAATCACATTTTCACTTAGTGGGGAAATTCACAGACTGGAGAGATGTTTTCTCTTTCTTCCCACTTTATTCAAGATGCTTAACAACCCATCCGTTCGCGGAAGAGACTTAACTTTTATTTAATTTCTTTTGGACTTCCCCTTTTAAAAGCGTTCCCCTCCCTCTCCCTCCAAGTTAAAGCGAAGGCTCACCTCGTTTTACCGTGATTCACAGGACCTGAGTTTTTACAAACTGGAGGTCTGTGGCCACCCTGTGCCGAGCATGCCCGTCGGCACCAACACCATTTGCTCACTTCAGGCCTCTGGGTCACATCTGGGTCATTCTCACCGTATTTCCAACTTTTCCCTTAGCATATTTTCATAGTGATCTGTGGTCAGCGATCTTTGATGTTACGGTTGTCATTACTTTGGGACGCCAGGAACCACATCCACGTAAGACGGCAAACTTAACTGATAAATGTCACGCATGTCCTGACTGCTCCACTGACCGGCCGCTGACCCGTCTCTCCCCCTCTCCTCAGGCTTCCCTGGCCCCGGAGACCTGACAGGATTGAAATGAGGCCAATTAATAACCCTACGGTGGCCTCTAAGTGTGCAAGTGACAGGAAGAGTCCTACACCCCTCACTTTAAATCAAAAGCCAGAAACGACCAAGCTCAGTGAGGAAAGCGCATTGGAAACCGAGACAGGTCGAAAGCCAGGCCTCTTGCGCCAAACAGCCAAGTGGTGAGTTCAAAGGAGAGTTCTCGAAGGAAATTAAAAGTGCTTCTCCAGTGAACATAGGACTGATAAGAGAGCCAGACAGCCTTCTTGCCGACATGGAGAAAGTCTGAGTGGTCTGGATAGAAGATCAAACCAGCCTCGACATTCCCTTAAGCCAAGCCTAATCTGGAGCAAGCCCAACTCTCTTCAATTCTTGAAGGCTGAGAGACACCAGGAAGCCGCAGAAGCAGAGTCTGAGGCCGGCAGAGATCAGTTCGTGAAGTTTAAGGAAAGCTGTCTCCGTGATGTGAAAACACAAGGTGAAGCCACAGGAGCTGATGTAGAATTCACGAAGGCGGCCACACGCAACAGCGGCTGTCGTCAAGGGCTTTCATAGCTAGAGAGGAGAAGTCAATGCCTGGCTTCAAAGCTTCAAAAGACAGGCTGACTCCCTTGTTAAGGGCTAACGCAGCCAGTGATTTTAAGTTGAAGCCAATGCTCATTTACCATTGTGAAAATTCCAGGGCCCCGAAGAACTCTGCTAAATTTACTCTGCCTGTGCCCTATAAATGGAACAACAAAGCCTGGGTGACAGTACATCTGTTTACAACATGGTTTGCTGAATATTTTAAGCCCACTGTTGAGAGCAACTGTTCAGGAAAAAAAGATTCCTTTCTAAATCTCACTGCTCACTGACAGAGCACCTGCTCACCCCAGAGCTCTGAGGGAGACGTACAACGAGATTAATGTTGTTTCCACGCCTGCTAACACAACATCCATCCTGCAGCCCATGGATCGAGGAGTCATTTTGACTTTCAAGTCTTATTATTTACGAAATACATTTCGTAAGGTTATAGCTGCCATGGAGGGTGATTCCTCTGATGGATCTGGGCAAAGTAAATTGAAACTCTAGAAAAGATTCGCCATTTCGGATGCCATTAAAAGCATTCGTGATTTATGGGAAGCGGTCAAAATATCTACATGAACAGGGGTTTGGAAGAAGCCGATTCCTACCCTTGTGGATGGCTTTGAAGTGTTAAAAACTCCGCGCAGGAAGTCACTGCAGATGTGGTGGAAACAACAGAACAGGAATCAGAAATGGAGCCTGAAGGTGGGACCGAACGGCTGCCATCTCAGGATAAATCTTCAACTAAGAAGTTAAAGGATGAGCAAAGAAAGTGGCTGCCTGAGCTGGAACCTACTCCTGGTTGAAGATGCCATGAAGATGTTGAAATGACAACAAAGAATCTAGAACATTCCTTGCACCTAGTTGATAAAGCAGCAGCAGGTTTGAGAGGATTGACTCCAACCTTGAAAGAAGTTCTATGGTGGGTAAAATGCTATCAAACAGCATCGCACGCTACACAGAAATTGTTTGAAAAGAAAAATCAGTCGATGCCGCAAGCTTCATTGTTGTCTTGCTGTAAGAAATCGCCACTACCCCAACCGTCAGCAACTGCCACCCTGATTATGCAGCAGCCGTCGAACCCAGGCAAGACCCTCCGCCAGCAAAAAGATTATGACTCCTTGAAAGCTCAGATGATGTTAGCACTTTTAGCAACAGAGTATTTTTGAATAAGGCATATGCATCATTGTTTAAGACCTAATGCTATTGCACACTTCTTAGACTGCGGTATAGTGTAAACATCACTTTTATACGCACTGGGAAACCAAAAGATTCATTTGACTCACTTTATTGTGGTGGTCTGGAACTGAACCCGTAGTTTCTCTGAGGTACACCTGCTCTGGCTGCGGGACTGAGTCTTTACATGTTTTCGCAGGGATGACTTCTCCAGATCGCAGGAAAGCAGAGCATCCAAGATGCCCATCGGTTTTCTGGGAGCCTCCAGATTGAGACTTCCTCCTGGTGTGACAGGTGCTGGCCCCATCAAGCCAGGGACCACAGTCTCCTTAGTTATTTCTTCCCTTCCCTCCCTTGTCCCCCTGCCCTCTCCTCCTCTCTTTCTGGGATAATAGTCCTTCATGAACCTTGGTGTCCTGATGGTGCCCCGCCCCGTGCTACTTTGCCCTAGAGTTTGGAGAGAATGTTCTATGATTGGCCTGCTGGTATCCCCTGAAAACCACAGCATCTGTAAGAGCCTGCTCTTGAGGGAGTATCTGAGTGACAGAGTGTGCTGTGGGGTCTACCAGTTCCCCGAGAACGCTTGGGAGCACGTCCACATTTTGAGGCATCCTTTTCCTCTATTTTGTCAGCGGCTTGGCTAACAGCAGCCTGTTTGGCCCAGCTCTGTCCAGATGTGGCCTTCAGGCTTCCCTGAGATGAAGCAGAGCCTCATGAATTAACTAACAGCAACCCGGGGGCACCTGAGTCTTTTACCTCAGCTGAGCAAGACCTCCAAGTTGCTGAAGGGGCATTAATCCTTATTTTATTTGGGGAAAACAGCTAGGAAAAGAGGCGTGTTTGCAATTTAATGTAACTAAATGTCATTCCACGCCCCCCGTATCGCCTCTCAATTGAAAGCAACGGGGATCTGGGCCGAGGGGAAGAAAGTGATTGCGTAACCTGATTCATAACCCTCAGCTCCTATTTCTATCATAAGATCGTTTACAGCTCCATAAAATGTGTTAATTTGGGCGGCCGGTGATGTATGTCTTTGATTTAGGAGCTGACATTTCTGCCCGGTGGCTGCTTAGCCCGGGCCGTGCAGCCCCAGGAACGGACCGGGGAGAAGGGTAATTGCGCTCAGAGGGCGGTGAGGTCTCTGGTTGTTTACCGCGATGTGTTTGGGCTGGTGGCCTTTTGGGGGAGCCTGCGGTAAGCAGGGGTGCCAGGAAGCCGGGGCACGTCTGTGGGCACTTGGTGCACTGTTGGGAGGTGATGGACGGGATGCTGGCCAATCATCCCTTGTGATCCCAGAATTCTGCAGTTTATTAAAAATCCCCGGTGTGATTTCCCTAAAAGGGACCTGGGTCCTTCATGAGGGTCCACTGCCCTGGACACATTATTTTACTGAGCACCTACTGTGTACCACGGTCGTCCTGGGAGAAGTCATGCACAAGACACGTGGGACTCCTGCTGGCGGATTCCTTCCGCAGCCCCTGGCATCCCGCCTTACTATTTCCAGATGTGTCCAGGGCAGGGGTGAGGAGGGAGGGCACAAGGAGCCTCTGTAGCTCCCCTTCCTGCCCCCTTGTGTTGTGTGTGGGCGATCAGCCTTCTCTTCCCTCAGTGGGGATGATGCTGGGTGACAAGCACATGAATGGACTTGTTCATGAGCTCAGAGCCTGGTAGAAGGGCATGGACGCAGGTGTGGCTGTTGGAAGCTGGGACGAGCCTTGGCCGGCACTGGGCAGCCCCACAAGCCAGCCTAGCCATCCCTGTGTCTGTCCTCTTTCTCCATCCAGCCCACCCTCCAGACTCCTTCCCTGGCTCTCCTCCCTTACCACCGGCTTCTTTTTATTGATTCGAAAGGTAAAAAGCCGATGTTCTGTGCATTCTTATCTTCCTGTCCCCTCCCCCACCCACCCCATAGTTTATTAAAAAAAAAAAATGCCTAGCAAATCATTTTTATGAGCAATTAAGTGCCCATCTCGTGTGTACAGGGAGGGCCAGCTGACAAATAGATTGATGCCCTGGCCCCGGGGCCGAGCTGGGCTCCCTGGTTCCACGCCCCCCACCCCACCGTCCCCAGTCACCCCGCCCCTTGGTGGACGAGGTAAGTGTTTCCATTTGTCAGTCTCAGGAGAAATGATGGTTTATGTTCTGGGCAATGAGCGTTTTTATTTGCCAATATTTTCTCCTCTCCATATGAACTGTTGGTTCATAACTTTGGTTATTGCAGAGTATTATTTACAGATCTCAGTGTGAGGGAAAGACAGCTGGGGGAATATTTGTTTGCAAACCCTCCCCCCAAACTCCCCTCCAAATCTCTAAATAAACTTTTCCGTTGATTCTGAAGGGAGGCATCCATCAGGCTCTGCCATGACTGTGAGATGGAGAAGCCTATTTCCTCCCTGTTTGTGGGACGTTGTGTCTTCACTTGGTTGCCCTGAAAATGGAGAGCTCTCGTCACCCCTTGCCGGCGCCCACAGACTTCCAGGCAAGACCCCTCGAGTTTGCCAAGAAGCCTGCTCTCCATGAAGGTGATTCCTGAGCCCAATATTCTGCTGCCCCCGTGGCTTTCCAGTCACATCCAGCGATTGTGAAATTATCCAAACGACGTTTACTTGAGGACTCCTCCTTTGGAAAGCAATGTCCATCAACGGGACGCAGAGATCATCCTTTTAAAACCAAGCATGAGAGCCTGTGCGCCTTCTGACAACATTTCCTCTGATGTTTACATTTATTTATACACACAGTCTTGCAAGGGTCCAAATTTCAGTCACGTGTGTGATCGATTGCTTTCTTTTAAAGCCTGGAGACAGGGGATGGGGACTTGTCCTTGAACATCCGAGATCCCTGGCCTCTCGAATCCCAGAACTCCCCTGTCGTGTGAGATCAGTCCCTAGTAGGAATTGCAGGTTCCAAACGGCTGACAAATGTCTCCTTCTTAACCTAAAATACTCCTTTATAGCAACCACAAATAGTAACCAGGTTATCACTCTTGACTTTATGTCCTCAGTGTGGAGAAGAGGGACGGGGTGGTCAGGGGGCTTAGAGCCTGTCGAAGTCTGGCCACATGGGCTCATCCCCTGCTCCTTCTGCCTCTTCTGCCAAGAGGAGGTAGTGTGGCCAGGTAGGCACAGCCCACGGCATCTTGCTGGTCCCTCCGTCCTTGAATTTCGTGTCCGCAGCACAGTGGACATGGAAGAGGTTGCGTCATCGTCTTGACCTGCTTGACCATCTTGAGCTGCTTGACCATCTTGAGCTGCTTGACCATCTTGAGCTGCTGCTGGGAATTGTAAGCAGGCTCGTTCTCTAACATGTCAGCAGACCCCGGCACCCCAAGTCTCCACACCCCATGGACATCAAGTGCCGTGCCCGCCACACGTGGTCATTCCACAGATACGTGTTGAGGGCATAGAAGGGTGAGTGAAAAGGGTGATACTTTCCAAAGTATCAAGGATGACTGCTGCCCTCTGCCCATCGCCTTCCTAAACCCCCCAGTGGCTCAGGGTCCCCTAGTGGGGGGCTTGGATTTGGGTCCTTGGATGTTTATCTGCAGCCAGCTCTCCTCACACACATCGAAGTGGGTGGGAGATGACGACTTACCCCAGTTTAAGAGACTCCAGTTACTAGGATTCGTCACATACTCAGGATGGGCTGGGTGGCCTGCCGGATGCTGTGCTCAGTCACGGCACTACGACGGGTTTTGGTTCTGCAGCTACTTTCTGCTCTGTTCACCCAGCTGGGGGCTGATTGTCGCTGGAGTTCGGAGCCTTCTGCCTGACCCTGTTTAACTTGAACTTCGCCGTCTGGTTTTTGTAATCTAGGAAGCAACCTGAGTAATTTGAAACTCCGGAAAATCTCTAGTCATTGCTGTTGTCGACGTGAGTAGTGCTAACCACGGGCAGTTCCCCAGCTCGCTGTCGCTGTTAGAGGCGTGTGTAGACCAAAGCAGGCTGTGCTCCAGGGCTGGTGTGACGACCCCCAAGGGGGACCTTTGGGTTTAGGCTCTGAGTGTAGGTAGCCCAGGAGGGAACAGGGGTCAGACAGACATGAGAGGGACGGATGTGTTTCAGCCCCGAGAGATACCCTCCCTGTCTCCCCGACTCTGGCTGGAGCTGTCCCGCTCACCCACTGACCTCAGCCCTGTCTTCCCTCCTCCTCCTCGTCTTGACATCCCGGCTGGCTGCCCGCCCGTCCTCTCTGCCTCCCGCCCAGCCCCGCTGCACCTGGGTCTGCATATACCCCTCTCCAGAAATTCGTGCTCACACATCCAGTCTGGCCTCCCTTCTGACCAGTCAAGGTGCCCACTCCTCCCTGGGTCTTGTGGCCCTGCTGTCACCTCCCCCTTCCTACCTCTTCCACTGATGCCTCCTGGTCCTCGGCCCTCCCCGCCCCACACGTCCTCTCTTCGTAGGGCCGGCTGCTGTCGCCTTCCTGCCAGCATTTCTGGAGCCTGGTCGCAGGGTGACCAGTATCTCCTAGGCTTGGCCTGGCATGGGCACCTGACTCAGCTTCCCTGGAGCTGATAGGGGGCCTGTCCAATCATTGCCCATGTGGGCACACTGATTGGGACTGAATGTTTGTGTCTCCCACACATTTGTGGAGAAATCCTGACCCCCAAGGTCATGGTTTTGGGGAGGGGGAGCTCTGAGAGGTGATTAGTGCCCTCATAAAGGGACCCCAGAAATGACTCCTTCCTCCACGTGAGGACACAGTGGAACGATCCCCAAGTACAAGCCCCAAAACAGGCCTTCACCAGACACCAGGTCTGCTGGCACCTTGACCCTGGGCTCCCAGCCTCCAGAGCAGTGAGAAGTAATTGTGTGTTATTTAAACCACCCGCTTGGTGGTCCCACAGCCCGTGTGGACAGAGGCGGATGCTCTCATGGCCCAGCTTGTCCCCCGTCCTGCTCCTGAGTCCCGGCTGCGTGTCTGGTCTGACCTCAGAGCCACACTCCCACCTCCAGGCTGGACATCCGGACTTGCACAGGGAACATTCCTGGAATCTCAGCCAGCCTCCCCTCCCTTCTCGCTCCTGCTGGGTCAGCCTTCTCCTCAAGACCTGAGGCCGAGGAGCCCGAAACCCCCTTGTTTTCCAGGCTGAATGTCCCCTCCCATCGCTGAGGTCTTAGAAATTCCTCGACTCTGACGTTCCCACTGGGGCTGACTCTGGCTGTGCTGTGGGAGAGGTAATGAACCAAGCTGTGGTTGGAACAAGGCAGCAGGAGTGAAATTTAACTGTGGCTGAAATGTGAGTGAGGCTGTCCATCTGCAAGTTAGTGAAAAAGCTGGGAAATGCCCTCTTCCCATTCCCACAGTGCGTGTCCTGAACGATGTTTCAACGCCAGGCCTCACTCCGGCCCACTCGCCACGGACACCCCCTCCATCCGGGGAAGAAGGTATCTTTCTTCCCGTTTCCCTGCCCCTGAACCTGCTCACTCTGTTCCCCTGCGTTCACCTCTCGGCCTTCAGCAAACGGACACAGTGACCTCAGGGGGACCCCGCACCCCGGGAGCTCCCCGCCTGCTGCAAGCATCCCACCTGTGGTCTTCCTCCTCCCACGGGCTTGTCCCACATTGCGGAGGGGACGCTGAGGGACAGGCTGTCGCTGCTGTGCTTGGCCTCAGCCGACGCGTTCGGTGCGGTGCGTCCACCAGGCGAGGACCACCCGCGTCTGCTTCTTCAGATCGCGCCGCGTCACCTGTATTTTGTCGGAGACTCAAAGGCAGGCGGGGGCGTGGGGGAGCTTCATGGTGGAAGCCCCGAGAGGGGGCTGGGGGCCTGGGGGAGCTGGAGGCACTAACCAGAGTAGAGGTGCTCCGCATGACTGGTCGGGGGCACATTTGGCTTTCTCTGGTTGGTCTCGAGTTAGAAGTTGGGACAAAAGTCAGGGAAGCTGCCAGTGATGGATCGAGTCCTGGCCCCTTTGGGCTCATCGTTCCAGGGGTTATTTTGCTCCCTGTGTTGTTGCTGGAGACAGCAGTCTGGCTTCCCACGGGTCTGATCCAGGCCGGCGTCCTGGGCAGGTTACCGCTCACCAGGGGCTGGCTTGCTGGCAGGTTGTGGGTTGGGGTTCTGTTTCTAGGTATGGATTGGCCATAGATTCAGTCTCTCGAGAGGAGGCTAGGGATCCAAGTTTTCTGAATCCCGGGGCCTTGGTTTTGCCCTTTAGTAGATGGTGTTCCATTTCATCCCCAGGCCTTCTGTGAGTGCTCCCAGGATGTCCCTGACCGAGACCCCGGCTCACGACTTGCACAATCAGACCTGAGTGCTGGAACCCGTACCTCATGCCGATTGAGCCTGCAGCCTCTCTCTGGCAAAGTCCTAGTGATTGTCCACTCAGAACTCAGGCAAGAGGCACCCCGCACCCAGTTGCCAGGCTGTACTGGGCACTGGGCTTAGAATCGGGTAGAGGAAAGAAACTCCCATGGAAATTGGAACACTGAAGGCTTTTCTGGGAGCTGGGAGGGCAGCTTTCACTCCTGTGTACACGCTAGTGAGCACAGGGTTTCTTGTGAAATTCTCACTCAGACAGAACCCAACCTGTGGCCGACTGGGCTGTAGTGAGGGCTTCTGGGTGTCATTCAGCCCCACCCCCGCCTCCTGCGCAGCCCCGGGATTCCTAGAGCTCCAGGACGGGAGGCAGGGGCTGGATGTGCCCATGCCCAGGTGAGGACAGAGGACCCAAGAGCCTCTTTAAGGCTGAGGTCCCCTCCTCCAACCGTCCTGGCTCTGTCTCCAAGGGCTGACTCCTCCCAGTTTGACATGGCGATGAGATGAGCCAGGCCCTCTCCCCACCACAGTCTGTCCCCACGGCACCATCAACATCATGTCTCATGAAGCACACGTTAGGTTCCAGAGGGGCGTTCCCATATCCCACCGATGCCCCGAGCTGCATTTTGGAGGCCGGGCTGAGAGGGAGTCAAAGGAAATTGTGGGGTCAAGGTTCCACCCCCCTGGTCTGTGAGTGTGCTCATGAGTGTGCCCTCACATATTTGTATACGTGACTGGGTATCCACATATGCGTGAGCACGTGTGCAAGTGTCTGCGTGTCTGATGCCTTCAGCGGGGAGGGTGGGGACACTCTCCTTACAGGTTCCTCCTGCCGTCTCGGAGCACACCTGGTTCTCACGCAGAATTCTGCCTTCTGGGATTGAGGCTTCCTGATGCATAAGCCAGGCCCGGCTCCTACTGGCTGTGGCACGGGGTGGAAGCTGTCGTCGTTACTCTCTGTTTCATAGTCTTCACCTCCAGCAACAGAGTCTGTCGGGTCACCCTCTTAACGTGATTATTTTGAAATACGGAGTCGAGCGACTCATCTTGTCGAAACCCCTGCTACCCACAGGCTCCCGGAGGAACGAGCCAGATTCATCTCTCGCTCTCCATAAGACCCGAGAGGCACCCATGCTGGTTCCACAGGTCACGGTTCAGGGAAATTTACATCTGAGTCCCTTTAGAGAATGTAAAGGCAGCTATTATGTAACAGTGTGTTGAACTGGGGGAGGTGTTGGTGTAATTTAAGCATTTAAAACCATAATTTAAAAACTTAAACTAAATACTTCGGGCTCACGACATCCACCCGCTGTCTCACAGGTCAGTGAGTGGGGCTGAACGAGCTGCTGGGAACCACGTAGCACAATGCTTCAGCGGAGGGCATCTCAGTGCCTTAGTAGTCCCAATCCACAAATCAGCGGCTGTCGGAGCTGCTTGCTTTCCTCAAATGTCTGTGGGTACTAAGGTGAGGCATCATCCACTCAGGATTTGGTATCAACAATATAATATAACTCTTCTTTTACGAGAGCATTTCCTTCTCAAAATATACTAAGCATAGGGTGGAGAATTCATGGCCGTTGGCTTTGCCGCCTTATTGGAGGAACTCACTGTGTTGAGTGAGGGTGCTGGCAGTCAGGCTGTCCTCCGATCTGGCCTCCTCGCCTTGGGATGCCAAGCGGAGGCTCCCACCCAGCATTCAGGCCACTGCCCTTGGGCACTCAGGGGAGAGAGGGCCGGTTGGTGCAATCCTTGCCAGAAGAACTGTGTAGGGCTGATCAATGGAAGTCCGGCCCAAGCCTGAATCCCATTCAGGCCACTAGCCAGGTGGCGGCCCTGAGGCCAGTTATTAGTAAATGAAAGCCTCAGTTTCCTCACGTGTAACAACTGTCCCTACCTCCTGAGATTGTTGGGATAAAATGAGTGAATATATGGAAGCACTTAAATAGTCCAGCACTTAGCAAATGTCCAGTCAATGATGGTTTGCTCTCATGACCACCATCATCGCCACCCTCCTCACAACTGTCACCACCATCACCAGCACCGTCATCACCATCATCACCATCACCATCACCCTCCTCACCATCATCACCATCACCATCACCCTCCTCACCACCATCATCACCACCGTCACCATCATCATCACCATCACCATCACCATCATCATCACCATCATTGCCATGATTTTCATGATTTGTCACCTGGCAAAAAGAGGCTTAATCAGCTGTAATTATGGGAAGTTAAGGAAGGCATAGATGCCCTAGTAAGTAAAAGAAATATTAGGACTGCTATATGCTGCTATTATCACCCCTATTTCATAGACAAGAAAGCTGGAGTACAGAGAGACTGCCCCCCTGCCCAGCATCACACAGAAGAGTTAGGAAATCTCAGTCAAGCTCTTAACCCTGGAAACGTTTAAGTCCTGGAAGGAGGATGGCTTTGTAGGACAACTACAGAGGGGACTCCAGCACCAGTGAGATGCTTCAGATAAGGGGCTCTAAGTCATTTCAACCACTGAAATTCTGTGGTCTTATGGAAGCTGTTTATCTAGTAACCAATTCCAAAACGGAGAGTGTGTTGGGTCAAATATTTTGAAACATGTTCATAGATTAGTAAACAAAAACCAGGAGCTCAGGGGGGAGAGTTATTTGACGATTAAAAATAGTAAGTGGGATTCAATTTCCAACGCCGAAACGCTGTGGTTGACTGGGCCAAGGGCCCGCCTATGTGAGCTGCTCATAAAGCAGTTCCCAGGACGCACACATGACTGACGGTCGGCACACGCATTTCTAAGGCTTGTCTAAATGTTTCTCATTTGATCCTTTTCTTATTGGAGTGTTGAGAGATGGCACGAGCTGAAACTCCCTTTAGGGCAGCAAACCCCAGGAAAAAGATAAAGCAATTCTCAGCCTTGATTCAAGACGAATCCTCCTTCCCCTTCATTAGAAAATCCCTATTATCTCCCTTTATCTCCAAGTGAGCAGCGTTATTTCAACTTAACAGTGTATGAGCAATGTACCACAATATAATAAAAGGACCAGAGATGCACTATTTAATGTCAGAATGACAGATGCTTCAATTAGGCAGACAGGACTATTTCTCCCCAAAATAGATAAAGATGAAATTTTTATAAGATTGTGCTGTTTGTGTTTATGGTACAGTACTGTTACAAGCTTTCATTACGGTATAAATTAAAATAAAAACTCCTTTTTCAGTGGAAGCCTACCGTCTTGCTAATAATTTTGCAACTCAAAACTGCAGTTTATCAAAATGCCTGGTCCCCTCACCTGGGAGGAGCGGTCTTTAAGGACTGGAGACGTCATCCAGGTAAGAAATCTCACCCTGACACTTATGCATCCTTTTCCAAGAGAGAAGGGAAGGTGTGATCGGAAGTTGTCATTTGGCTAATGCTTGTGGGGATGTTTTTTGACGCGTGAAAATTCTTTTTCTGCTTGGTCCGTATTTAAAGTCATTGGATAATTAATAGCCAAGGTGGGGTACGGCTTAGAATTCTGCTGCTTGTCTGCCCCACGCCCTTGGCAGAAGGATCGGCTGCCGTTCTGGCCACCAAGCCCGGAACCGGGGAGACCTTTGCCATCCCGAGTTTGGCCACGGGAAGTGCCTTTAGTGTCCTCTGACCCAGTGTAGCAACTTCCTTCCCCGTGATCAGTCTGAAAGAAACATTGTTACCAGTGACAGCCACCCTCTCAGTGTCTAAAGCTTGGTCTCCAGTGACTCTTCTGGTCTCCATCTGAGGGCTTTACATTCTCCGCACATTATGAGAGCACATTATATTTTATAAATAGAAAAAAAATGCATCAGCTGTGTGAAAACATTTGGAATCAGTAAACAAATGCCTGGCTCCAGGAAAATGGGGGTTCGAGATAACACGGAGCTCCTCCCTCTAAAAGCATAAGGAAAAGCCAGATGAAGCAGAACACTCGAAAGAATAAACAGAAGCTTTCGCAAGAAGAAACAGGAAATGCCCTGGGCCAGAAATTAACACAGAACAGGAGCTGTGAGTTGTAGTGACTTCAGGAGCGGGGAGTCTGGAAAAGAGGGCTGGAGACTAGAGTCGTGGGCTGTGATATTCACTCAAGGACAAACGGCCTGAGGGGGGTGGCTGGGGCTCTGACCCTCACGCAGAGCACCATAGGGAGAGAGGCCACAGGGCCAGCGACTGGGAGACGTGGGCCTCGGCCCTCCGGGGAGACGCTCATCGACGCCCACATAAGGGGGCCAGGGTAACTGGAAATTTGAAGCTCTAAGCTTGCTCCTCTGACAAATTTAGAGCCCAAGTTTCTATTGGTAACATGATTTTTCATTTTTTTTGAACTATAAATTCAGTTAGAGCAGAAATTGTGGATTCTACGGGAACCTTATAAGCTCCGAATTCTGGGAGTTTTCCTCTGGAGTTTTCTTTTTGGTTTGGTTTCGGAGCACTTGTTTCTGTCGTGACCAGAGGGGCCTCACCCGTTGGGGACCGGTGTCTGGGCTTGGGACGTATGGGTTTTCTCCGAGTTCTTCCCTGGGCTCTGCTGCGAACTTGGCTTCCTGCAGGGACAAGGACGCCCTGGGTCCCGGTGCCCAGCCCAGCACCTGCCACCTGATACCTGTCCCAGGTGCTGGGTGAGTGATGTCGGCAGGTGGGGGGTGGGTGGGGATAATGGATCCCTGGAATTCTCCACGTGCCCCCCAGTTCTGTTCCCAGGACTCTATGCCAGAGTTTAAACAGAAGCCCACTTGTATTGGGTTAAACAATTTGAAGAAAGAAACGCAGTGGAGAACTCCTTTTGTTCGGCTGACATTTTGGAAAGAACTTAAAAAAGAGAGAGGATGGCTGTTTAAGACGTTTTTACTCTGTGACACGACCTGCCCCTTTCTCCCCTGTGTGTCTGCAGCGTCCTGACACGGGAGGCGGGGCTGATGCTCTCAGACAAAGGACTCTTAAGAAAGAAGATTTATCATTCCGGAGGCTTCTGTTCCAGCTGTCAGGCCGGGAGGGAGCGAGGGAGGGGGGCTTACAGTCTCTAAAGCTCTCGTTTCACACGAGATGCAAAGAGATAATTAGAACTTTGGGTGACACGCAGAGGAAGAGACGGGATGAACCGGGGGCAGACCGGTGGGGTCAGCCCTCGGTGTCACCGGGCTGGAGCTGAGGAGGGCGGGGCCCTCACCTGCCCTCCTGTCGCATTGGGTGCCCTCGCGCGAGAGGGTGGGTGGGGGGTGAGCCGGGAGGGGGATCTCTCCTGACAGCTGGGGTCCTTTCCCCGGAAAGTGGTTTTGTCCTGCTGTAGGGCAGCCCCCCTCCCGCCGTAGGGTATCATGTGTCAGACACACTGCGACATCCCTCCTTCTCCACAAACCGGCCGTGTGCTGTCTGGTAACAAATCCGAATGGAGTCTGGGCCATCGGTCCCAGACAGAGGACGTGCACAAGGCCCACCGGCCAGGGGTGGCAGGAGCGGGACACTGTGCTGGGACGCTCGCCACAGGCCAGCTGGATGCACCTGCAGACTGAGCTGGGCTTATCGGGATGGCTCTGCCTCTGCCCTGGGGTGGCCCCTGTCACCTCCAAGGCATCCCTTGACCGGGACAGTACTGCCCCTCCACTAACGTGGTGAAGACATCAACAAAGTCTCTCGGTTCACCTGGAACAAGGGGGCTTTGGGGACATGGGGCTTTTGGTGTTAAAACTGGGAAAATCCCGGGCAAGTTGAGAGGAGTCGGTCATCACAGGGGAGGAGTGCGGAGGGCAAGGACCCCGAGCTCAGCCTGTGGTCGCGTGAGACCGAGGAAGGCGCTGGCCCGTCCCGTGTGGATGGAGGACAGGAGGTGGGTACGAGGGGCCCTGGGGAAGCTGGTCTGTTGTAACCACAAAAGCCGGGCCAGCCCGTCTCACCATAAAGCTAACGTCCCGTTCACAGAAGCACCAGTCTGGACCCCACGAGTGACTGCTGAGGTGTCTCAGAGGCTGGCAGACCCCGCATAACACACAAATCCTCTTAAAAATTGCTTCTCTCTTGCGCATTTCTCCCACAGGGAGAGGTTGCTGCCACCGTGTCCTCCCCCCCAACTACCCTCTGCCCTGTAACAGGTACCATAGCTCATCCCCGGCTATGATGGTGTTTGACGTGGCCTGGACGTGAAAAGGAGAGAGAGCAACAAATCTGGATCAGACCCAACCCACATCTCCTCAGAGACGATTAGGGACGTACCCGAGGTCGTGTACCTCCAAAGGGGTGGAGCCAGGATTTGTCCTCCCCATTTCCCAGGAAAGAAGCCACTGTGCGCCCCATGTAGTCCCCAGGTTGGGGAGAATCAGATAAATAATCTGAGAGAGCTTGGTGACGGACAGAGGGCCTGGCGTGCAGGGACCTAACGCTCTCTAAATGGGGGTATGTTCGTCTGTTTGTTTAGGGCGAGGCCCGAGGACCAGACGCACCTCTAGCCCCTGTGCCACACAGCCCTGTCCTCTCCCTGCCCCCAGCGCTGAGGAGCTAATGGCCTGGGGTCGATGGAGCCTGGGGTCGGCCCCTGGGGTTCCACGTTCAACCCTCACTCTGGAGTGAGGGCTTCTGCCAGTGGGAGGCCTGGTGTGACATTTGTCCCCTTAAGGGTCCCAATCTGTGCTGGATGAGGAGAGGCTGGCGTGCACAGACCCAACCAGCGGCAGGGAGGGATGGTGGGGACTCGGCCAGGTAAAGACCCAACCTGGAGGCTCCCTGCTCTGTGAGGGGGGGATCTTCTCAATGCTCCCCCAGGGCAAGGCCGAGGGCTCTCCTGACCCTGGGGTCTGGCCCTGGTGGCACACGGGAAGGTGACTTTGAAGGCCGTGCACGTCAAACTCAGCACCGTGCACAACCCACATTCCAGAGCCGTCGCTGCTGACCGGTGGCCTGGCGGGAGCTGAGGGAGCGTCCTCCGCGGAACCCACTTCCAGAACCTACCGGTCGGCTGTGCCCTGTAAAGCGGGAGGAAGTCTGGCCTCACGGGACAGCCCGGGAGCGTCCCCAGACCGCGGGGCCTGGAGCGTCCCAGCGCCCTCCCCCGGGGCCCAGGCAGAATGGTGTCCCAAAGTCACCAGTTATCGAAACTGCAATTTGCCTGCGATGATGTTGTTTAGAAGGGTTTCCAAACGTCTGCTTCTGCTTTTACTTAACTGTGTTTGCCTACGAATCAAGTCTAACGGTACCCTGTTTAATTCCCTCGCTCAAATAGCATGTGCTTAATGTAAACCAATTACTACAATTCCGCTTTCTAAGAAATCAGGAAATGCAATCAGGGAGAGGCAATTTGTTTGCTTTTCATGAAATATTACAGCGCGGCAGCGACAGGAGGTGGCCTTCGGAGAGATTAGAACGGGCGTGCGTGTGTGTGTGAGAGGGAGAGAGAGAGAGAGAGACGGGGGGTGTGAGTAGCTGTGAGTGCCCTGCCTGTGTCTCTGTGCTGGGTGTATGTGCGTCTGAGTGCGGGTGTGGGTATTTACCCAGAAAGCTCCATAGACGCCCACGCCGGGGACCGAAGCTCAGATTCACACACACCGAAGCTCACACACACACACACACACACACACACGGCCTGTGAAGTATTTCCTACAGGGCCTTTGCAACGGGCTCAGAGACCCACGGGGCTGGGGGAGGCTTTCACGGGCTGCCCTGCCCACAAGGGCTGATTGGGAATAAAAACTGGGAATCTGTTTTAAATCTTCTTTATTTTAAACGATAATTACCCTCTGGGGAGAGAGGCGAGGGTTCAACCCGGAGCAGTGGCCCGAGAGCAGAATGGAAGTTGAGCTGAGCCTGCAGACGGGAGGGGAGGGCTCCCTCCCATGGCCCCACAGGTCAGGGGAGCCCCCCCACTCCTCGCCCCTACTGCCAGGGCCCTGGGGGACATTCTCCAGTGCTGGGTGAAAACGCTCCTCAGCAAGTTGTCCCCTCTGTGCCCCACGCCGGCTCTGTCTGTGGCTTACCGTGGTGCCTGTCCATGTGGGCAGGAATGGGGTCCGGGGCGTTTGAGATGCGTCATGGCCTCCCGCCCCCCTTCCCCCACCCCAGGATCTCTGCCGTTAGGGTCGCGGCGTTGTGGCTAGTGAGCAGGAGGACCAGGGAGGGAGTGCTCTCTGATCTCTTTCCTCTCCTTCCCCCTCCCCAGAGCCCCCCAAGCGGGATGGTGGGGGAGGGGAGTGGGGCCGGGGGAGGGAGCTGAGAGACCGCCAGAGAAGAATCCAGTGATGGGGCTGGCCAGCCCTCACGGGTGTTCGGACTGAGCTGGTCTCTGGTGCTCTGCAAACATGAGACCCTCTCAGGAGGACAGGGAGGGGGGTCACTCATTCCCAGGGGGCTGCAGGCTTAACTTTCCTCAACCTCCTTTTGCAGAAGTGAAATCACACACCCTACAACTCACCACCGTGGAGCGTCCAGGTCTCTCCAGCTCCAAACCTTTCTTGTCACTGAGAGGACACGCCGTGCCCACCCACACTGTCACCCCTTAAGACCCGAATCCTTTTTCCTTCAGAGCCTGGGGCTGGCAGGTCCTGCCTAAAGTTCTCTGTGATTTTCGTTGTAAACGCCTTTACACATGGCCTGACCCGCCCCACCCCACGGTCCTGTCACATCGCCTTAGAAACCTCACGTCAGTTTACGGGATGTTCTGCCCAAAGTCTGGAGACGTCCCTGCGATGTGCTGTCCAGGCCACAGACCTTCTCCAGTGATGCTGGATGGCTGAGCCGTCGACATTTGGGAAAAGCCACGGGGCAAACACAGTGGGTACTCTGTGGTCTTGTCTCCCAATTTCGTTTGCTATGACTGTCTGACCTTTGAGTCATGGGTTAAACTTTACGCTCAATCAAACCCAATATTGGAATCGACAAACTAAGAGCTTAGACAACACGAAATCACGCTGACTGCATAGCATTGACGTATGGCACCCACTCTGTGGTCAAAGAACTTACATTTAAGTGATGATTATCCATGAAGCTGTGTCCTTTTCCCCCTCGCACATTGAATGACGTCTTTGGAATTTGCGGAGACAAATTGCCCGCAAGTCCCGGGAACCACGGACCGTGACACGCGTCAGCCCCAGGAGAACCGGGCAGGCGCTTTCTGGGAGCAGGTCTCTGTCCGGGGACCCCAGAAGTGCCTTGACCGCATGACTCTGTGGAAAAGGAGGTTTGGGGAACCAGAGCAGCAGTGAGAGCCTCCCAGCATGCAGCTGTGCAAGCAACCTGCACACGAGCCCCCAGTGTTGAAACGTGTCCCTGACAGTGGGTGCGATGGAGGCAGCACCTGCACGGGGACCTCCAGGGTGAGGTAGGAGGAGGGAGAACCCGCCCCCGACTCTGCCCAGGCCTCAGTGTCACTGTGGTCCCAGGTCTGTGAGGGGACGAGTGAGATGGCTTTGCTCACAGGGTGCCTTCATCACCCTGAGAGGCAGCTCGTCTCGTGGGTGCCAGCTGGGGGTGGGGGGAGCGGGCTGGGGGCTGTTAGGGTCCTTGCATGAAGCTTGACACCTGACAATGGCCTTTGGCATCAGGGTGACTGATTACAGGAGTCTCTGATTACATTGAAGGCCCTCGTACTTTTGCCCCTTTCATGCCCCCCCCTCCCCGTGCCTACCCCTGCACCCTGCCCCTCCTCGCCCACTCACCAGGACTTGTGGGGTTACCATCAGGCTGCTAGGCTCCCTGGACACAGGCTCTCTGCTGATGCCATGCAGACACCCCCATTCTTGGAGCGCTCAGGTGGCCTCCAGGATGCAGCCCTCCCGAGGGAGGCGGCCCCTCCCTGGCTCCCCGGCTCCTCTGTGGGTTCTGCCCCTTGGCTCACCCGTGCCACCCAGGCCCCTTCTCTGACCTCTCTTTCTCTCTCCCTCTCCAGGTGACGTCATCTGGTCCCGTGGTCGGCAGAACCACGTGCCCCAAAGGTGTCTGCCTCCCCGTCCCTGGAGCCTGTGGATGTGTGAGCTTCTATGGCAAAGGCACTGTGCCGATGAGATGAAATGAAGAACCCTGAGACAGCGGAGAGTCTTGGGGTATCTGGGCGGCCCAGAGTCATCACAAGGCTTCTGGGAAGGTACAAAGGGAAGCCAGGGGGTGAGCGACGTGACAACGCAAGGTGCCCGGGTGGCCTGCTTTCCCTTCACAAGGTCTCCCTTAGCAAGGTTTTTGCAGAGTGGGTTTGGGGAGCGGGGTCATTGCTCTTGACAAAGACCTTTCAAGGAGCCTCAGGGGCGTCACTGCCATGGCCCGGTGGCTGGGGGCTACTGCCAGGGACCCCGGCACGGTGGGCACCTGGAGGGGGCTGTGGGCACTAACGTGAGTGCAGGTAACTCTGCCAGAAGACAGAACAAACAGAACAGGACATTCGGTGGTGAAAGGGACCAGAGGGAAATCACACGACATACTCACACTGAGCAGCCAGAGGAAAGTGGACATTTGAACATTTCCCGTGAGAGCGTGAGTGCCGGCCCATTTCAGTTAGGGTCCTGCCCACACTGTGTTCTGTGCTTCGCTTGTTTTAAGCCAGATTTCATTCTGTGTGACAGTGCCGGGAGCCCACAGGGTGGGGTTCCCAGGAGAGGGGGTGCTTTTCCTGCGGCAGACTGTAGGGGGCACCATGGAGGGCCATGTGGCTTTCGCTGCAGCCAGGTGGGGCCAACTTAGAGATGTTTCAGGTGGGGGTTGTCCTCCTTATGGTAACGTATTCATAAAGGGGATGTTTTTTCCTCTCTGACTACTGATCTCAGTCTCCAGAGTTCAGGTGAAAAGGAAAGGCTTGGGGGGGGGGGGCTGGAACCAGGAGTGATAAGAAAATGAAATCGACAGGGGTGCCTGGGGGGCTCAGTCGGGTGAGCGTCCGACTTCGGCTCAGGTCACGATCTCACGGTTTGTGGGTTTGAGCCCCGTGTCGGACTCTGGGCTGGCTGACAGCTCAGAGCCTGGAGTCTGCTTCCAATTCTGTGTCTCCCTCTCTCTCTCTCTTTCTCTGCCCCTCCCCTGCTCACACTCTGTCTCTCTGTCTCTCAAAAATGAGTAAACATTAAAAAAAAAAAATTAAGAAGATGAAACCGACATCACGGCCCCTGTCAGCCTTCTCCAGGGAAACAGAACCAGTGGAAGATACACGTATATATACGTATATGTGTATGCACACAGTCACAGAAAGAAACAGAAAGAGAGATTCACGTTAAAGAATTGATTCACATACTTGGGGGGTGGGCAAGGGCAGGGCAGGCTGGAGACCCAGAGAAGAGTTGATGATGCCGTCTTAAGTCTGAAATCTGATGTCTGGAGGTAGAATTCCTTCCTCCAGGAAGGACCTCAGGTTTTTCCTCTGATGACCTTCAACTGATTGGGTGAGGCCCACCACGTGTGTGTGTGGGGGGGGGGGGAGGGGGGTGGGCGTTATCTCCTTTACTCAGAGCCTGTGGATTTAAATGTTAATTCCATCTAAAAAAATACCTTCACAGTAACATCTGGACTGGTATTTGACGAAAAACTGGGCACCACGGCGTAGGCAAGTGGATCATAAAATTAGCCATCACAGCCCTCTAAGGAGCGTGATTAAATCCCGCTAAGGGAGGCTGCTGCTGGCACAGGGGACCTCCGTCCTCCACTGCCCTGGGCAGTGTTGTGTCTGGATCTGGGGCGGGCTGGGACCAGAATTAAGGTCCTGGAGCTTCAGCTGCCCCTCAGTGACGGTAAACCATGGGAGCCAAGACCCATGCAGGGTTTTCCTCACCTGTCACTGGCCAGGAACTTTTGGGGAACAGGCAGAAGGGCTGGATTTCTGCCTGGAGCAGGCTGGAAGCAGGCTGGACTTTGTTTCCCCATCTGTAAAATGGAACAACACAGCTGGAGAGATGCACGTGGGAAGGAGGTGGGGGAAGGATGGTCGTGGCTCAGAGAAAGCCCCGGGTCTGGGCCGCTAGGGTCCCTGTCTGTCAGCACCAAGGGGCTCTGTCTGCCACCCCATGGGGGCACAGGTGGGGACGGTGAGCCGCAGAGGAGGAGGGAGGGTTCCCCATCCCCAGCCTTCCAGGAGGTTCTGGGACAAGTGGGCTGCAGGAGGGTCTATGATTTATCTCTGCATCTGGGTCTGTGTGTTCCTCTGGCCAAATCCACAGCCATATCACATCCAGATCTATATTTCTCCCCATTATTTTGCAAAGCGGGCCCTAAATTATATGCATATTTGTACACACTCATACACACGTATATTTCAGGCACACCCGAGATCATGCCTAATGACCATGAACTTCATTCTGGTGGCAGAGTTTGGCTCATTAACTCGGTTCCGTTTTCGTGGGTGGAGCTGCCTCCTGACCTCCTTGGGTCTGTCTAGACAGTCTTTCCAGAAGAGTCCACGCAGGGTTGCGTGGAGGGGGAGGGCATGATGGAGACGAAGGAGCCTCTACGTCAGGGTTGCCTCTTAGTTCTGGACTCCCGGCTTCTCGAGCAATCTGGGTGGGGATCAGGCACCAGCTGCCCTCATCCCTCCCCCTGTCTTTCCCTCCTCGTGCCTCGTGTCCTTGAGCCCCAGGACCTGCTATAGAATCAGGAGTCGGGTGGCCCCGGGACATGTGCCCAGCAAAGAGCAGAGGTAGAGAAGCACAGTCACCTTCTCCAAGAGCTCGGCAGGTTGGGAGAGGCACGGGCCGATGCCGTGGCTGGGAATGTTGAGACAGCCTGCAAAGCAGCCCCAAAGCTCACCGATCTGAGTTGGAATCCCGTCCGTGTGCTGGAAGGCTGAGGGCGTGGTCACCTCTGCTTGCTTCTTAAGCCTCAGCTTCCTCATCTATAAAATGGGGATGATGTCACCGAGTTGTGAGTGTTCAAGGGGAGGACACACCTCAAGCCTTCAGCTAAGTGCTGAGGACAAGCTCAGCGTGCCATCTATGGTCGTCTGTCAGCCTCAGCGTTCTCAGCTGTTAAATGGACATAACAACTACCCAGGTGGGCCATGTGAGAAGAGACTAAACACCATGCTTCATAACCAACACTGGTGACCGGTAATTTCATTCATTTCTTCAGCTTATCACAGGATGAGTTTTCTAACACTTAGAGCCGTTGAAAGTGGACAACTGTTCTGGGAAGCCTGAGGCTTGTCACTACGGTGTCCTGGTAGAGGCTGGTAGACCAGTCGTCTGGAGTGTGTGTGTGTGTGAGCCGGGCAGTAGGACCTCTTCTCCCCTCCGGCGTCGGGGGCAGAACAGCGGGCACAGATGGGGCTGAAGGAAAACCACAGAAGGGGTGAGGTTGACCACGAGGGCGGCTCTCCAGGCGCTGTCCACAGGCTCGTGGCCCCCTGGCCAGCCCAGATGCCCCCTCTGTACCCCTCCCCCGAATCCTACTCTGTCACTACTAACGGGACAAACTAAGATTTGGGCTTTGTATTTTCAGACACATTTTGGGGCACACATTATGATCATTAAGGCTCAAAGTGTCACTCCTTCCAAAGGCAGTGGGGGGTCCCTAGAGGTCCTGTGCCTTGACTCAGGGGACGAGGCTGGGGTCACAGGCAGGCTGTGGGATCACAACTTCTCGGGGGTCTCCCATATGGCTCCCCAAGACAGCCCCCATAAAAACAAAGCAAAAGGCGTCCCTTTGGAGCCAGGGGTGTGTCTGGAGGTGCCGCGGGTGGAGAAGGGGAGTGCCGGACACTGAAGGAGGCTCCTTCTGTCACTTTTCTTGAAGCCAGAGAGACACGAAACCGTGACTTGTCCTTCCGTCTCCACTGTTTCCCCTTCAGCATCTCTAGGCAGGCAGAGAGCGTGTGTGTGTGGGGGGGGGGGGGTGTAGATGCACTCCCAAGTTTCTACAGAGAACGCCAAGACATGACGGGCTGTCACCAGTTTCTGCAGGAGAATAAAAGGTTTTCGGTGCCCAGGTGGCCTCTGGCATCCTGCCCCCGCTTACTCCTCCGGGCTTCACGTCCTTCCCAGCGTTGGTAAGAAGGCTGATGTCCCTGGTGTCCCGCTTGGGAGCATGTGAGCCCTGCCTCTGCCCACCTGCTGTTTCTTAGAAACATCACGCAGTGAGGGAGTTCCTGCCACAAACGTTCCGGCCCAAACTATCTCCTCCTACCAGCCCTTCCTCTTGCCAACTTTCCTTGTTCCCTATAGCCACCTCTACTCAGGGATGCCCAGGAGCCTTGGCGGTGGCCTGTCCAAGCTGCCCTCTGTGCTTTCCCGCCCCTCTCCCCCTCCCCGCCCCCCAGGGCCTCTCCCACCACTGCCCTGGTCACATCTCTGGACTATCCATTAATTCAGCTGGGGTATCCATTAATTTCCCGAGTCTAGGAACTTGCCGAAAGTTTGTGCATGAGACGAAACCTCGACTCATTCAGTCACTACATTTCCTTGAGGAAAAAAAAACCCACCCGCCCACCAACCAACAAAACGACCTTTCAGCACAGGAACAAATGCAACACCCTTCCCTCTTCCCACTGTGACTTTCGGGTCTTCCTGGCGGTTACCTTTGGGTATGTCCCATGTTCCTGACAAATGATATGTTTGTGGAGCTACATGCATGTGGCCCTGCTTCCCCACCAGCTGTTGAGGGGACAAGATCCCTGGGAGGCTGGAAGGTACACTGCCCTGAGCAGTGGTCACGCCTGCCAGCTCCTGGGGGGCCGGGGCACCAAGAGCCCTCTAAGTTTCTGCAGGTGTCGATGTTTTATCTTTAATAAAGCTTCAAGACTGGGCAGCACCAGCTTAAGAGAGAATCAGCGAAAGCTTGTCTCTACCTGGAATTTCCAGCTGAATGATTCATAGCCAAAAACTCCTTCTGAAAGCAGGTGGCTTTGTCAACACACGGGGTCTTGGGGGGGGTGGTTCCCCATCGGAGTCCTCCCCAGGATGGCGGAGTCCTCCCAGGATGGCAGTGCCCGCTCTGTGGAGCGTGTCTGGGGTGGAAGGAGAGGCGAACCTTGTCACCCTTGGTGCCTCTCACACAGGGAAGTGCACGAAAAAACCAGGAAGTGGGAGGGACGCTCCAGCAGGGGCCTTGGGCCCCCAAGGGTAAGGAAAGGGGAGCAGTAGACACTCCTGCCCTTCGGATCCCCGAGGAATGACACACGGACGAGCCTCCTTGGTCTCTGCACCTTGACGTCTGTAGGGGCTGTAGTGAAGGGGTGATGTCCCCCTCCCCTGCAAGGAGCCTGCCCTCCTGGGACAGAGGCTAGAAGGGAATCAGCCAAGAGCTGGCAGCACAGCTGAGACTTCAAACCTTTATCTGT
This sequence comes from Panthera onca, assembly GCF_046562875.1. NCBI lineage: Eukaryota > Metazoa > Chordata > Mammalia > Carnivora > Felidae > Panthera > Panthera onca. The sequence continues at coordinate 219,010,958 of NC_138346.1, read as the reverse complement.
TGGCACACTTTACAGCCTCCTAGCTCCCCCCACCCCACCCCCGTTTCTGTGGCTCTCCTCCTCAGGGACTTTGAATCGCTTCATTCCTCTCTGGGCCATCTCTCTATGCAGCAAACCCCAGCCGGCTTTCCGAACTTTCTGAGGATTTCTTAAGCCCTGGGCCCATTCACATGCCCTCTGGGTCTAGCCCTTTAAAGACTCTGCCTGGGGCGCCTGGGTGGTGCAGTCGGTTAAGCGTCCGACTTCAGCCAGGTCACGATCTCGCGGTCCTGAGTTCGAGCCCCGCGTCAGGCTCTGGGCTGATGGCTCGGAGCCTGGAGTCTGTTTCCGATTCTGTGTCTCCCTCTCTCTCTGCCCCTCCCCTGTTCATGCTCTGTCTCTCTCTGTCCCAAAAATAAATAAAAAACGTTGAAAAAAAATTTTAAAGACTCTGCCTTTGCCTGGTGAGAGTCCCCAGCCCAGGGTGTTGCACATGTTGTGCACTGCACTGGGTTGGAAGGTTCTAGCCCTCACTTCCCTTGCTCAGCTCTGAGCTCTGGCAGAGGCTGTGTCTGGAAAAGGCCCTCTTCACCCCCTAAAATGTCCAAAGTGTCCAGTTTGGTGGTGGATGGCCCAATGTCACCTGCCCGGCAGCCCAGTTGTACTCTTTCCCCTGGTGTCTGTCCATCTTTGCTGCTGCCTTGGTGGCCATCCTGCACTGGGCCTGTCTGGGCTGGCCCTGACTGCATTTCCTGCCTCCCACTGGGGTTCCTCTTTCTTCATAAGGCTCCCTCTTCCCTCGTCCCAGCCTGGAGTTTCCTCCAGCTGCCTTCTGGGTGATCCAGCTGCCTTCTGGGTGATGCTCCTCTTGGCTCGGCAGACACAGGGCCCTCTGCCTTCTGTGTGTTCACGGGTTGTGGCAGCAATGCCCAGCCAACACAGCCCTGCCTTCCACCCTGGTGTCACAACCCTTCTCTTTGCCAGCTTCCAGCCCATGAGGGAGCCCTCATGGGTGCTGTGGGTGTCAAGGGTGTACCTGGTGGGCATGCCTGCAAGGGCAGGTGGCAGGGTGAAGACTGGAGAGGACGTTAGCTTCCCGTCTCAGTGACGGAGGTGTTCCGGGGCTGGAGGGTTGCCAGGAGACTGGGGTGGGGGCCAGGTGTTTGCTTTCCTCTCCTGGTCTAGGAAAAGCACCCCTTTACCCCCCCTCCCCCCCCCGGCCTCCCACCAGCTCTGTTGTTGCGCTCTCAGAGCTCATCTGCTCTCACATTCTTCCCACTTTTCTGCCCTCCCAGTGGATCTACTGGGGTTGTTGGCATCCAGGGGCTTTTCTTCTGGTCAGAAGTTAGGGGCCTCTGGGTCCAGCCCCACTGCTGTGACTGAACGTGGGCAAATCACTTCCCAGAACCTCAACATCTCAGGGAGGTCAAACCGTGGGCAATGCTACTTACCCTTCAGGGTTTAGAGGGTTAACTGAAGCAGTGCCTCAGAGCAGAGCCTCCAGAAGCAGGGTGGGAAGAGAGATTGTAGCCCTTGAAGGGGTCATTACTTCCTGGGGCCTTGGGCAGTGGGCTAGGTCAATCTACCTCTTCCAGGGTGCACGGTGCCTGGCCAGCTTTCTGGTGAGAGAGCCCTTTCTTTCTTCACGGTGGTGTTCAGGAGTGACAGTGACTTCTATGTCAAAGCTTCTACACAGCTATGTATTGTTTGCCTCTGGCTGGCTGGACCCTTGTGCTCATTTCCCATGTAACAAAATATCACCAAGTGGGCGGCTTAACCAACAGAAATGTATTGTCTCACAGCTCCGGAGGCTGGAAAACGTGTCGGCAAAGTTGGCTTCTCCTGAGACTTGTCTTCTTGGCTTGCAGACAGCCACCTGCCTGCCGTGTCCTCACGTGGTCTTTCCTCTGAGCACATGCATTCTTGGTCTCTCTTTGTGTGTCCAAATTTCCTCTTCTCATAGGGCCAGTCAGGTTGGATTAGGACCCTCCCATACAACCTCATTTAATGCTAATCACCCCTTTAAAGGCCCTACATCCAAATACAGATACATTCTGAAGTGTGGGGATTAGGATTCCACATATGGATTTTGTGGGAGCACAATTCAGCCCTTAGTGGCCTCCCTGAATGAGGCACCTCACCTCCCTGGACTTCAGTTTGTTCATCAGTAATATGGGGATGATGATGATAATGATGGTGGTGGTAATGGTGATGTTGTTGATGGTGGTGATGATGGTGATGATGATGAGAGTGATGGTGATGATGAAGATGGGGGTGGTGATGATGGTGATGGTGGTGATGAAAATGATGATGATGATGATGGTAATGATAATGATGACGGTGATGGTGATGATGATGGTGTTGGGGATGATGAGGATGAGGATGATGATGATGATGATGATGGTGATGGTGATGGTGATGATGGCGATGATGGAGATGATGGTGGTGATGATGGCACCTGCCCAGTAGTTGCTGTGAGGCTTAAAGGAGTTAATAGATGTAAAGTGCAGGAGTCAATGTCATATAAATCTTAACTGTTATCACTTTTCTTATTATAATGATTTTTTTAAAGCACATAATTACCAAAAAATCCCTGTGAGCTGGTTTTTGGTCTGTCATAGACCTGAGAATGAATCATCAAAGAGCCTGTTAGTGGCAGACACCGTGAGACATGATGGGCGACAGGCTGACACTGTAGAGGGAAACAAAACTGATTTAACGGCAGCCTCCACGGTGCACTGTCTGTAACCAAATCAGTGCATGTGCACGGAGAACTTTACTCATTTAAAAAAAGTCCAATTATTTTCTTGGGTTAGGGAGGCAAGGAAGCGCATCATTTATTTTAGAATAGTTTCCACCCACATAAGACAAAGTTTGGGGACCTGAGGCATGACAGACAATTCAAGGAGTGGTAGGTACATACCTATGTGTATTTCTGTCTTTGTACTGTAACCTACTAGCTCTGTGACCTTGGGCAATTAATTAAATATAAATAAGTAAATAGTAAAGCCCAAAAAAGGAAAAAAGAAAAAAAAAAGTGGACCATGAGAGTCAAAGCTTTGACAGACATCAGATTGGCTAGAAAAACTCATTTGGGGCAGTCTTTCCTCAAATTGCAGAAATAAATAAGGGCACAGATAGGGTTTTCTTAGAGTTTAGTTTGGTGTCATGTGTTTTGTCTTCAAATCATGATGATTATAAATATACGGTATGCCCCACTTGGGGTAATCAGTCAAGTTGTCCTCCGTCCATATGGACTAAGTATATTGCCGCCTCATTGCATGGAGTGCCTCACCGTCCAGAGCTACACTCACAGGCGAGAGCTGCTGCTTCCCATGCTGCGTCCATAGCCCAGCAGGTAGGGTGGCTCAGTCGGTTGGATGTCCCACTCTTGATCTTGGCTCAGGTCATGATCTCACGGTTCGTGAGTTCAAGCCCCACGTCAGGCTCTGTGCTGACAGTGTGGAGCCTGCTTGGGATTCTCTCTCTCTCCCTCTCTCTCTGCCTCTCCCCTGCTTGCATTCTCTCTCTCTCAAAATAAGTAAATAACAACCTAAGGAAAAACACAACACAACCCAACACAAAACAAAACTTGAAGTCGCCAAGGTTTGATAAAGGATCAAAAATCTTTTAATTGCACAAGCAAAAATCAGCACCTGATTGGCCAAGCCCATGGAGATGTCATTCCAGGAACCTCCTACCCATCGTCAGGGACCACCTGGATCCAGGTTTTTCCCTGAGTGCCCAGCAAAGGTGTTCAGGAGCTTATGACTGCACACTTTTGGTGCATCTTTATAAAGAGCAGAGCTACTCATGGCTCCAAGCACCTGAGGGTCAGAAGTGGCTTCTTGGAAGGAGCCATCGTGTTTTTCTGTCTTTTCAAACCCAAGTGCCAGCGAAAGGCACCCTGGGGAGGGGTGGCTTGCTGAAGATGAACATATTTGTCTACAGAGTGCTCTGTGCTCCTGGAGGGAGCAGCACAGATATCAGATAACATTATTATTCACCACCATTGCTGGAGCCAGGTTGCTTCTGTCCCCGGAGCTCCAAGGACTGGGATTTCAGCTGTCCCACACAATTAAGGGACCGCCTCAGGGGAACTGAGCTAAGCGCCCTGCCCCTCCCCATTCCAAATGAGCATGTAGGAGAGGAGGCTGGTGTTTATGGGCTGAGCTTGGGTCTCTTCAGTGACCACTGAGAGGTTATTATATATCCCCTGGTCCAGAAGCCCATCCCTCAAACTTTCCTGGCCGGCAGGTGGCAAATAGATTGGGGGCATGATTTATCTCTCCTTCAGGTTTGCCGGAGTAAGTTTCTCCAGAAACTTCTCCAGGCTTCAGAGATTGTTCCATTAAGTTAAACATCTTTAATCTGCCTCATTTTGCAGCCATTCATTTTAATCATGCAAAGGTCAGCTGTCACCTCACAAATGTTAGACTTAATTTGTTTTCTTGATGCACCTCATATCAGTGATAATTTGGCCCAATTTTTAGTCATTTGCCAACAGGGAACTGCCATGGGTAGAGTCACCAACAGTGGAGATGGGGATTGTGGATGGTGGAGGGGCTTGATTTGGGGCAGGGGTGCTGATGACAGCAAGCCCCAAGAACCTGTGCTTCTCTGTCCCCAGACTATGGCTCTGCAGTGGTGGCAATGTGGATTGGGAACCAGTAGTCAGGGTTGAGACAAGTTGCTGTTTTTTCCAAGTTGTGTAACCCTACATGTAAATGAACCCTCATCCTCTTCTCTTCTCCTCACTTAGAGCAAGAGTTTGCATTTGGGGAGCTGGTCTCTTACCTTTTCAGAATGGAAAGAAGCCAAAGAAGGCAGATGAGACCTCCTGAGCCTTCCTCGTCCTCCTCCTCCAGCCCCTCTTTCCTGTATCCTATCCCTGATCATCTACTGAGTCCTGAAATGAAGGCTCTCAGGCCCTGGCAAACTTTCCCTGAGCCAGTAGGAGATCCACGGGAAAGACTGGATGCATGGCAAGGCACCATGGGAAATGGAGTTCATCCTTTGGCAGGTGCATGACGTGGCACTGTGTGCTCCTGAGCCCCGCGCCTCCACAGAGGAGAAACTCAGAACAGCAGTGCTGTACTTGTAAGTGCTATGCATGCATCTCATAACAACCATACTCACATGCCTGAATGGGGAAGGGTTTGGTGTGGGGCTGGGTAGGCGGGGAGAGTTTCTTTTCTTTATCAAATGCCAGTGTGTCTTTGTATGCATCACCCACCGACGGTCTGCAGCTCCTTAAACTCAATGGACCCAGACCCTATCTTACCTTCTCTAAACCCATTGTCCATGCTACCCCTGGTCCTCATTGCCAAGTCATTATTCAGCCACTGCACACCTGCATTCTCTTCTCCGTGTCCCCCCTCAGTCCATATCCAGTCCCCTCCACTGTCTCCCAGTACACCTCCTCTTCCTCCACTCCACTCTTGCTGCTGTGGTGGGGGTCCTTTGTGATCCTCACCTGGACTATGGAGTCTATCCTTTACTGGTTGTTGGTGAAGGGCAGCAGAGCAGGCGACCCAAAAATATGCCACTTTGGCATAAGGATTATTCTGAGCTGAAGACAATTGAGAAGAAGCAGGTACAAGAGAAGCTCCCTGCCCTCTCTGTCTGCCCAGAACCAGGACATAAATTTGTGAAGGCGTCCCCCTCCCCTCTCTACCAGGAAGGGCAGAAGTTAATCATTGGAGACAATGCCAGACCCTGATCAGCACCAGAGACAGCTACGCAACCAACCTGACTACCACCCCTTGTCCACCATTATCCGCCATGCACTGGCCTTCCCACAATTTGCCACGCTAGAGACTGAAAGCCCTCTTGATTTTTCTTGTCACTGCTCAACAAGTCTGTTGTTCTTTGTTAACATGCTCTATAAGCCTGAGTTCTAACCACGCCTCTGTGTTACTCTCTCTGAAAGTTCCCGTGTGCGTGTGGGATGCACGTGTTATTCAACTTCTGTTTGTTTCTCTGCTTAGTCTGTCTTTGCAGGTTAATTTGTGGGTCCCCAGCAAGGAACCTGAGGTGGGTGAGGAAGATTTTGTCCCCCCCCACCGACGTTGGCGTGTGTGCTTGTGTAGTTTCTTTCTCCACACTTGGGTCATGGGCTCCATGGTGGGAGGAGTCAGGGCTGCTTGTGTTTGTCACCATTTCTCCAACACCTGTCATGGTGCCTGGCACACGGCCCACTCTCAGGACACGAACAATAGTTGTGGATAAATGGATGATGATGTGACCCATCTCTGCACCTCTACCCTCCCCCCACCCACCAATCCTTTGGTTCTTTCTAGACCGAAGCAACGACTGCTTTTGCAACTAGCACAGCAGTGACTCTTCTGAGCCCCGGCTGGACCAGGCACTCCACACACGTCCTTCCAGCCATAGCCCTTGGTGATGGGTGCCATGTTGTCCACTTTACAGAGAGGTGAAGTAACTTGTCTCAAGGCACACAGATTGTGTCTGTGCTAACCCCAAAGCCCATGCTGGCAGACACTGGGTCCTCCCCATCATATAAATCTGAAGGAGTCTCCACCTAAGGGGCCCCTCGCCATCATGGGGCCACCTCCATCTGGAAGCCCAGGTCTTTACAGCCTGGCTCAGATCTGCCTGGCTAGTCTCATCTCCTCACGGCTCCCACATCACCCCTGAGGCAGGGCAGCCTCCCCCCAGCCTCCCCCCAGGTGACTGCTTCTCTCTGCTGGGGCTGGCTCCCTCAGGCTGCTGGAAATTTCACATGATGACAGCTTCTCTTGGAGCTGCCTCTGCCCTTCACTTATCAAACTCCTACGCGTCTGTGAGGTACAGCTCACAGGGCACCTGCAAGGCTTTCCTGACTTTCCCAGGAGGAACACTGAGTTTTGCCTCTTCTCTCCTTCACATGACTCTTAGGAAGTTGCTCCATAATGGCTTCCAAGTGGGGGCCCCGAAGGCCTTGAAGACACTGCTTCCTGAAGCGGTATCTTCAGGTAAGCCCTCCTAGTGCTCTGTCTCCCTCCCTAGCCAGTTGGCATGGTTCCTGGCAGGTGCAAGGCTCTCAACGAATGCTCAGAGAATAAGCGAATGAATGTTGCAAAGCCAGTGTGCCCACATTTTAAGGTAAGGACTAAAGAACATTGGTGATGTGTGACACATGTGGTCCAAGAGCGATGACTTAGTGGCAAATGTCCCGGTAAAGCCAAAACAACGTCTGTATTGCCCTGGACAATGGAGTCACTTCTTGGTCATTGGAAATAGAACCAAGGGAAATGGGATGATGCAGGATGCCTCTCCTTGCTTCTTTTGAGTTTCTCTTCCCAATTCATAGCAACACTGAGCTCCATCCCAGATGGGGCACTTATTCCATACAAGACACTGACATCCAGAACAGCAGCAAAGGGTCAGGTTAAGACAGCCTGACACCCTGTCCTAGTGAGAGACTCGTTAGCTGTGTGGTCTGGGGCAAGGTACTTCCCCTCTCTGTGTCCCCTTCTTGGAGACCCACCATTGATTGGCATTAGTGCAGCAAAGGCTCAGGTGAAGTATGAACTCAAGAAACCTGTTTGGGACGCTCTAGGTTCCAGCATGTTCTTTATTGCAATGGCTTCCCAGAACTTTCAGTGTGCACATTTATGTTATGAATTTCCAAAAGGAGGATGCTGTGAAATTTTATCACAGATTGTTTTTATTCAGGGGCATCTCAGTTTGGTAACTTGATGATGACAATGACAAGGATAGCTAACACTGATGGGGCAGTCGCTTCCCTCAGGGTTGGGCTGCCTCCGCTTGGCCGCCATGTCTCATGCTGCTTTGGGCTGAGGAGCTTTGTACGAGGCTGGTCTCTTGGACCCAGTCCTCCGCCTGAGAGCCCAGCCTGAGCCCAGATCCTGTGGTCAGCAGCCTTCCTAGCACTTCCTGGGATGCTCTGTGCTCTTTAAAAGGACCTGGCCCAAACTCAGTCAAGGGTACATCCTCTCTCTTCCCTCCTCCCCATCCCTACGAACCAACTTTGTTTTTTCTTTTCTGATCTCAGTGAAGGGGGACCTGTATTCGTGTCCTGCGGTGCCAAAACAAAGGGCTGCAAACCAGTGGTCCCAGTTGATTCATTCCCAGTTCTGGAGGCTGAGTCCAACAAAAGGTGTCGACAGGGCCATGCTTGCCTCAAAAGCTCTACTGGAGGATCCTTCCTTGCTTCTTCCAGCTCTTTCTGGTGGCTGTCAATTCTGGCTTGTAGCTGCATCACTCCGATCTTTGCTCCGTGGCCACATGGCCTTCTCTGGGTCTATTTTCACTTCTCATAAGGACATCAGACATGGTGGATTAGTGCCCACCCTAACTGTGACCTCATCTTAATTTGGTTAAGGACTCTATCTCCACATAAGGCCGCATTCACAGGTATGAAGGGTTCATCATATCTGTTTAGGGACACAGTGCAACCCACAACAGGTGCCCTCCACACCGGCGCTCCTCCTGGGAACTGGCCAGCTGTCAATTCTGCTCTCCTTTTCCTCAGTCCCTGTTCCCAGTCTACTTCCTCCACATCTGACTCCCTCTCCCTCTCCACCTGCTCCCTGGACCTTCATGCTTCACCATGTTTGCTCAAATCTCTGCCCCCACCTCCTGCCTGGTGTTATTTTAGGCAACTGGTATTTAGAGTCTCCTTGTGTTCCAGATGTAGTTCAAAGCTGGGGATACAAAGGTGAACGAGACTGAGAAATGTCCTCCTGACTTCATCTTCCGGGGTAACAATGACAGATGCTCTGGCAAATAACACAAAATGCAGTGCTGAGTGGTGGCCCTTCTTTGGGGAAATAAGTTGGGGCAATGGGGGAGATGAAAAAGTAGTGAGAGAAATGGTGGGGGGGGGGCACTGGGGCAGCGAGGACAGCAAGGCGAAGGGCCCAGGACGGGGGGAGGTGGCTGGAGATGAGGCAGGTGGGATCCACAGCTGTGGGGTCCAGGGGAGTTTAGGGTTAGCACATGTGGTGGGAAGGCACTGTGGCATGGTAGGACTGAGGGGAGGACTGGAAAGGAGCAGCAGTATGAGCAAGGAGGCCTCAGGGGAGGCTCTTCTCAGCGTCCAGAGGTGTCCTGGGGTGACTTGGATGGGGTGTAGTGTTGTGGGTGGTGAGGAGTGGTTGGATGGGGGTAATGTACGATTTGTCTGTATTTCTAGCTGCCCATGGTTCCGCTGAGGTGCAGGGCAGTGATCTAAGAGGTACTGCCATTCCCATGTCACAGATGAGCAAACTGAGGCATGAAGAAGCTCTTCCAATGACTGAGCCTGGAGGTGTCAGGATGGAGCTGAAGGTCTCCCGCATTTGACTCCTCCTCCTCCTCCCCCAAGTATCCTGCTCTGCTGAGCCTGCTGGTCCAACTCCCTCCAGGACATGTCCCTTCCCTGGTTTGGGACAAAGTGGTCCCCTGCTTGGGGGCATGGCCAATGTCAGAGGTGTTGGTCAAGCTGCAGCTTGATTCCAGCAGCTATGAGCGTATCCCTTCAGAATCGTCGCTTTCCTGTGGCCACTAACGTGGATATGATCCCGACGCTTCAGGCCCGTCCCAGACCCCAGTGGGATTAGCACATCTCTGTGCCTGTGACACGGCTTGTGCACTCAGCAACTGCCCAGCTTCAGCTAAGCAGGAGGAGATTGGTCACGCGGGGCTCTTAAACTGTTACCCACAGCGGGGCTTGAGGTGTTGTGTTTGTAAGAAACTCCTTCCTTTTCCATCGATCGGGGTTCTCACCTCCTGGGGAGTCTGGAGACCTTCTGGAGGTTGCGGTTTCACGCTGGACGAGCTATTCGTTTTAGGTGTCCTCTGGTGGAACAGTGGGGCAGAAGAGAGCAGGATCAATGCGGAGTGTCACCATAAAATGGAGTGTGGTCTTGCTGGAGGCAGCAAACAATCCCAATCAAAGAATTTATCTTGCCAACAAGCTGAAAGCAAGATCGATGGTGCCCCACTCAGAAGGGAGTCAACTGGCCGGTATAATTCTTCCACTGGGCTCTCTGTGTGACACCTGCAGAATATGAATTGACTCGAACAGGCGGACGGGGCTGATAGAAAAGCCCCTTTCCATGCACCGAGGTGACATGGCAATGGCTTTGATCTTTCCATTCATAGTGATCGAAACCTTTGCAGGGAGGGTGCATCGGGTGACGGTCAGTTGGGCGCACCGTGTCCCTTCGCCCGGATGTTCTGGGATGTTTGGCACGGTGGATAAAATCAATATCAAGTATTTCTGTGCTGGGAAGGGCTTTCGACTCGCGGGGTAATGGACATGTAGCTTAGTGTCCAGGTGTGAAATGTCCGGGGATGGCTTGTTTCCTGGGACTGGGCTGGTGCCATCCATCTCCGTCTCCTCAGGCAGTTCGCTTGCTCCAGAGCGTGGCTCCAAGGTGTGGCCGGGATGGCAGCTGGAGCCCGGCAGGGGGATCTTGCCCCACGTGGGGCTCTGAGGTGTGATGTTGTGCTAGCTTCCCTCACACTCCTCACCAGAGATGGAGTCTTTCGAAAGTAACCCATGGTGTGGCTCTGGTTGGCAAAGTGTCATGGCCGTGCCAGCCCTTAATTAGCCGTAGCTGGGGAATTCGGGACCACCAGTCTGCAGGCTGCAGGGGATGGTTCTGAGTGACCGGAAGTGGGAGCCAAGTGTGCTCACTGGCGAGTGTAGGAGAGCCGGTAACCGCACTGGGTCACCTCATTCAAGACCATCTTTCACACGTAACTGGCCTCCCTCAGGAGGAGACAGGACTGGCCAAGGTCACGCAAGGAACGAATGGCAGAAACAGACTCCTGAACCCTTCCAGGGTCGTGTCCTGAAATGTCTGCTGCCTGTCCTCAAGAACAGAGGGGCACTCAGATGGGTCATTCCTTCCTTCCTTGAAGGCCCACAGAAGATGATGGTCCCCATCAGTATCAGGGGCAGAGACCGATGCCCCCTCTGCCTTCTGCTTGCCCCGCTACCCTTCCCTGGACTGGCCAACAGCAATGATTTGGGGATGGAGTCACCTGAACCCACAAGTCTTTCTGGGGTACCCGTGTGGGTGGGGAGTAGTATCTTCGTGGTTTCCATTTACATTTTCACCAGTCTTGTCACATGCTTATCGGCCATTTGCCTGTCTCCTTCCAAGAAAGATCTACTCCTTTGACCATTGTTAATTGGAATATTTATCTTTATTGTTGAGTTATGAGGGTTCTTTACTTATCCGGATAAAAGTCCCTTATCAGATAGAGGATTTGGGGATATTTTCTCCCTTGCTGCGGGCTGTCTTTCAACATCCCCAAGGGTGTCCTTTGAAGCACAAAACTCTAATTTTGCTGATTTTTCTCTTACGTTACTTGTGCTTCTGGTATCTATCTTTGAGCTGATGGTCTGGAGGTGAAGGTGCCCGTGGTGTCCCCAGCCCAGCCCGGCAGGGAAAGCCATGCACGTGAGTGAAGTGGCAGGTGCGAGGACCCCGGATGCTGGAGGGCGCCCCCAACAGGCCGAGGATGTGCTTTGGGCGGCAAAAGGCTGACGAGAGGCGGGGAGGTGGGCTCATTAGCAGCCGGCAGCTCCCCCACATATTCTGAGGACGACACCCCTGCTCTTTATCCATTGTTTTATACTAAACTATGAAGAGAACTTGTCCTTCCCATTTGGAAAGTCTCAGGTCTCATCCTAATGAGACTCGGTTATTCAGAGCAAGCAAACTAGCAAGCAGAAGAGAAAGAGAGAGAGCGCGGGGGGTGGGGTGAGGAGCGAGAAGGCTGCAAAATTCTCCTCTCACTTGGCTGTCAGCCATCCACTGGGAAAAGAGCTGGCAAATGATCTTGAGTTTCACATAAATAATTGCAGAAAGTAGCAATCTCTCACGGGAGTCAAGAGGCCCAAATTGCTCCTACTTGTAGCTTCTCCTTTAAACAACTTCAACATATCACTCGGTTGGAGGAGTAGCAGGTGACGTTCTCGAGGCAGGTGAGCGCTTGGCTGGGCACTGGCGGCTTGGAGGAGGAGGCTCTCCGCTCTGGAGGCTTGGGAAGGAGCTCGCGGGGGATCAGGGTTCGGCCCTCCCTGCTGTGTTCCCTCCAGGCGCTGAACACAGCACTGGCCAGCACCCCCAGGTCCAGGGTTGGAGCGAGCTCCCAGGAAGCGTGCTCCTGCAGACTTCTCTGGAAAGGGCCTCGTAGTCCCAGAGATACCGCGCAGACTCGTCCTTTTGGAGGAACACACCCGGAAGGTTTTCTGCTGGGGACGCTGTCCTCCAGCGGCCATGTGGGGTCTGGGTTGACGCTGGGGAGATTTAGATAGATTTGCTTGCCTTCACTGAGTTGTCCCACCACCCGGGGCAGGAAGGGCACACTGGACTGGGGGGCGTTGGTGCAGAATTAGTGGGGCCTCTCGAACCCCAGCCACCTGCTTTTCACCTTCCGGGTCGGCATCAGCAGAGTCTGCCTGCATCAGAAGGAGCCTCCAGAGGCGCCCTGGACGCCTGAACTTCGCTCACAGCTGTGACGGTACTGATCTCGTTCCTCCAACCTCTTCTCTCCCTGCTTGGCACTCTTCTTCTCCTGGGGAAACTTTCTTTTTTTTTTTTTTCTTTTTTTTTTATTTTTTTCAGTTTAATAATCAAGAGAACCTTGCAGAATTGGTTTATGAAGTAGATGGTTTCTCAAGCCTATACACTTTAAATCAACAATTGCAAGCAAAAGGTGTAAATGTTTTTACTAAGCATTAAATGATTGCTGAAATGTGAAACAAGTTAGAGCAGTGGAAAAGCAAACTGACCATGGAGACTCTGAGTCATTTGAGTCTCTTGATTCATTAAGATGTGATGAAAGTAAACTTGTAAACAAGAAACTTCATCAGTAACTTTTAACCTCTCTTTCTCTCTCTCTTTCACACACACACACACACACACACACACACACACCCCTTTTGGTGGCTGTTCCACTGAGAAAATAAGATCAACTACTTCAGCCTAAGATATGGTATCATTTTGGGTCTGTGAAAAAAGAAGGGTCTTATGGTTCTTCATAAAATTTTACTAATTCTTTTTTTAATGTTTATTCTTTTTTTGTTCTCTGGGTAGTATCATTTTTATCTGAATTTGCATATATATATATATATATATATATATATATATATATATATATACTTTTTTCTTTTTTTTTCAATATATGAAATTTATTGTCAAATTGGTTTCCATACAACACCCAGTGCTCATCCCAAAAGGTGCCCTCCTCAATACCCATCACCCACCCTCCCCTCCCTCCCACCCCCCATCAACCCTCAGTTTGTTCTCAGTTTTTAAGAGTCTCTTATGCTTTGTCTCTCTCCCACTCTAACCTCTTTTTTTTTTTTCCCTTCCCCTCCCCCATGGGTTTCTGTTAAGTTTCTCAGGATCCACATAAGAGTGAAACCATATGGTATCTGTCTTTCTCTGTATGGCTTATTTCACTTAGCATCACACTCTCCAGTTCCATCCACGTTGCTACAAAGGACCATATTTCATTCTTTCTCATTGCCATGTAGTACTCCATTGTGTATATAAACCACAATTTCTTTATCCATTCATCAGTTGATGGACATTTAGGCTCTTTCCATATTTTGGTTATTGTTGAGAGTGCTGCTATAAACATTGGGGTACAAGTGCCCCTATGCATCAGTACTCCTGTATCCCTTGCGTAAATTCCTAGCAGTGCTATTGCTGGGTCATAGGGTAGGTCTATTTTTAATTTTCTGAGGAACCTCCACACTGTTTTCCAGAGTGGCTGCACCAGTTTGCATTCTCACCAACAGGGCAAGAGGGTTCTCCTGGGGAAACTTTCTTACCGTTGAGTGGTAGAAGTCCTTCCTTGACGTCGTCCACGTCAGTAAATCATAACCATCGCATACTGGGTCTCCAGAATATTCTCCTAATCAGTGGATTTGCGTGGAAGTGCAGAACAGCCTTGACCTAATGTTCCAAAGAGATCTCTGGGATGGGACAGATAATCAGAAAGTTATCTGTTCTGCTGGGGAACAAGCAGCTTCTTGGAGACACTTGCCACGGGAACTGCAGCACCTCCAGGACTGTTCCTGCCTCTTCCCTCTCTTTCTTCCCTTCCACTATCTTTCATGGTCGAGGAGAAGCCACAGGAAGCAGAAGACGGTGGAGAAGAAGCAGCCCCAGCTAACAGCTTTGGCAAAAGCAGCAGAGGTCCGTGAGTCCCTCTCACTCCGCCTGGCAGATGTGTTCTGAACACCTGCTATACTCCAGCCACTGAAGATGCATCAAAGGAGACAGGAATCCTGGCCCACAAGGAGATTGATTTCTGCTGGAGAAGACAGATGATAAACCAGTTCAACAAAATAAAATGCGTGAACATTCTATGGTGATAAGTGCTAAGGACAGAAATAGGGCAGGGAAGGGCTATGGGAAGTGTGAGAGGAGAGGGTCCGGTTTTAGAAAGAGTGCTGCCTGAGAAGGTGGTAGTTGAATGAGACGTAATATTGGAGGGAGGGCGGCAGGGGGGTACATGGGAGGGGGTGTCTGGGCACTGGGAGTGTAAAGGCAGAGGCCCCACAGAGTAAAGAGAGGTCAGGAAGACTAGGAGGGGTGGTGGCCACGGGAGTTGCGGGAGCTGAGGTCAGGGAGGTCATAGGGCAGACGGCATAGGGCCATCCACGCAGGTGCCTGAGGGAGATGGGAAGACGCCACAGAGGGCGTTTGGACAGAGTGACAGCATGGGACCTGCCTTCTGTGAGGCTCTTCCTGGCTGCTCTGTTGAGTGGAAACTGCAGAGGGCAGGGGTGTATACTTGGAGGAGGCTGTCCAAGTAACTCAGGGGACAGGTGATGAGGCTTGGGTCACAGGGCAGCAGTACAGGTGCTGGGTGGTGGGTGGCTACCGGATATATTTTGAAAGTAGAGCCAAAAGAACTTGCTGGCCTTTGGCTCCAACACCGGGAGGAACGGAGATGCTGCTTCCCGGGATGATACAGACTGCACGGTGAGCCATTTGGGATGCAGCAGAGATTTGGGGTGCTTTTTAGAAATCCCCAGGGGAGGTGCCCTGTAGGCAGTGGGAGGCATGGGTCTGAGTTCAGGAACGAGGGCAAGACCCAGTGTTAGTGTGGGAGCCACCAGTGGATGGACGGGGTTTGAAGGCACGACAGTGACAAAACCAGGAATGCTAGCTAACTTTTACAGAGTGAATGTGCCAGGCACGTTCATTTGTTCTCATTTATCGACTCATTCAATCATTTCAACCCTCCTGAGAAGACCAGACAGACCAGGCATTCTCCCTGGTCTCCTGTTTTGCAGATGAGGAAACTTAGGCATAAGGAGGTCACATGACTTAACCGGGGTTCTTCAAGCCGGTTGCTGTTGGAGCAGGGCTTCCTCCAGGGAGAGGACTCCTGAGCCCCACATGGGGCTGAAGCAGGCCGGCCTCCGGGCTTTGGCCGGAGAAAACCCAGAACAACCCAGTCTGACAGCTGCAAGGAAACAGGTTCTGGCAACAGCTTGCAGAAGCTTGGGTACGGACTCCTCCCCACCGAGCTTTCAGATGAGGACACGGCCCAGACGACCATGGATGACAAGGTGTGTGAGACCCCCTCCCATGCACACCGTGCATAAAATTCACTCTATGAGCACTTGTTCCTTGGTTTCGACTACTTGTCCTGCCCCACGGTGTTTGGCCTGGGAGTGGTGTGTGAGCGTGTCTGGGCATCCTTGACACAGTGGCTGCCGAGGAGAATCTCTAGCTCCGTCTGCCAAGATGGAGTGTCCCAGCCACAGAGGGACACTCCTTCACTGCTCCTGCACTCTACGGCTGGAAGCAACTCACACGCCTGCCCACAGCACAGAGAGGGCTCACACAGAGGTGGGTGCCAGGAGATGGACATCCCTGGGGACCGTGGCTTCTATCAGCCCTCTGGGGGTTCACCGTGGGCCTCGTCTTCCTCAGGAAGCTTCACTGCTTTCTGCGCTCACCTCCGTGTTTTGTCGGAAGAAGGAGGAGCTTCACCGCTGGGACCCGGGGGAGGGGGGGTGGTTTCCATGGAGATTGTGGGGAGGGGTCAGCCACAGTCCACCCCTTCTCTCCCTCAGAGAGAGACAGGTGACACACAAGTGGGTTGATATGTAGAGGAGGTCATGTGAGCTGGGCCGGGGCCGGGAGGGGAATAAACAGTGTGACAGAGACTGTCAGGAAACTGTCCAGGAGAGATGGTTCCTGAGGGCAACTGGTGAAGGCTTTTCTGAGTAGGTAGCCACAGCCCTGGGGGCCAGTGCTCGCAGAGACCAATCTGTGCTGGGGGGGAGTTGGACCAGCTTCCATGAACACCTTGTTCCTATCCCTTTAACCTCCCCGGTCCTATCACTCAGGCTCCGAGACAGAGCAAACACCCAGCAAGCCAGTTAGCACCATGATGCGAATGTCTCACCGGCTGAAAATGTCCTTTCTGTGGCCGGTGGCTGGGATCTGGGAACCTGGGCAGAGTGTGGCCCCCGGGTCTGGTGCTGCTCACACCCTCATGTGTCTTATACATTCTCTCACCCGGGCAGGTGCCCAGAATCCCCCTCTCTCAGGGGAAAAGTTTTTGCTAGTGTTTTCTGCTTCTAAGAGATTTAAATATTTTTTTGAGAGGTCGATGGAAGAACAACCCAGATAAATGAATCTAGTGAGGAGGTGTCTGGTCCTGAGACTTGTGGGGAGGGAGATTTTAGGCCAGCGAGGTCTCTGACGGCTCACGTTGTAGCTGGAACTGTTCACTACTGACACTTTGTGCTGCCTCAGTCTGTTGTCCGAAAGGGGTGTTTGATCACCAGCTGTTCACCCTTTTGGTGACAGAGGGACCCTCTGCCCCAAATGGGAAGGGATAGTTGACTCATCATGCCCAACACTGGACGAATGAGGTAGATAACAATTTACTAGTCTTGTGCCCTCACAGCCCGGGAGGGGAGGACCCTGCCATTGTATCCAAAAAAATGTCCCTTGGGGAAGTGGGGACAAAATTGCCCCCAGTTGAGAACCTTGGGTCTGTGTTCACCACATTCCAAAGTCAGAGCCTACAGGTGTTTGAGCTTAGACGGGGTGTTTTTGGTGGCTCTCTGCTTTCTGCAAGATGAAATAAAACCTGCTTATGTTGGCTCCTAGATGTGACCTTGAACTTCACCCCGCTTGACCCTTACCTGAGTCCTGGTCTTAATCTGTTCATGGTCCTAAATATACTACAACGTTTCTGGCTTCAGACCCTTGCTCATGATGGCCCTTTTCGTCCACCCTCACCTCTGCAAGCTGCACCCTTCACCAAGGTCCTGGTGACTGTCATGGGGGCTTGGCAGACCCCCATCAACTCCATGATAACCTTGCTTGGAATTCATGGTGTCCATCTAGCCACAGAACATTCGGTCCTAGTGAAATTCCTCTTTATCTCCCATGTACCCTCGGTGATCCACTTTCATGGGATTAGTATTCATTCTGCAAATATTCATTGAGCCCTACTGGGTGTCAAGCCTTCTCCTGGGGACTGGAATCATGCGGCATTATGGCTGACTGCTTATTTGACTGTCTCCCCCAGTGGACAGGACACGAGGTGCTGGAATTCAGGGGCTGGTATATTTTAAATCCTATATTGTCGGGGCTATAGTAGTTGCTGAATAAATACTGGTTGGATGAGTAAATGGCCCATCTTTTGCAAACCTTGGCTGTACTTTCCCCTCAGTTCTTCCTGCCTGGAGAGTTGTTTGAAATTCTCACCTTCTCTGAAGTTTAAAGCCTACTGTGAAAGCCTTCTCCCCCACCATGTTTTCTGTGGCATTTCCGGACATCTTTGATTGTTGGGCTTTCCCCTGCCAAGATGAAAACTCCTATGAAGAGGGACGTGATCCTTCACATCTCTGGACCCCACCAGTGTGCAACCCACAGCCTCACATCATCAGGGGAATGGATCTGAAGTCTCTGGGCCCTTCCAGCTCTGGGATTTGGTGATTCTGTGAGGGTCCTGGCTGCGAGAAGGCCTGCTGGGAGGCTATTCAGTTATTGCGAGGCCCTTCCCATGGGTCACTGTGTCGCACTGGCCATTTTTAAGGGTAGATCTCTCTGGGGCTGGGGTGGAGGTGGACTGTTTGCATCGGGACTTGCCGTGCTGTGAAGCTGGCCTGGGTGTGTTCCCAGGCCATGTGCAGGATTTCTGCCCGAGCTTTTTGGACGGGGCGGCTTTCCACGAACACCCCACGACTTGATAACTGTCTCGGAGCAGCCCAGCTGTGTGCTCTGGTAAACATAGTTAAGTCACCATTTAGGCTGACCGCGGACAGTATGTCGAGGCTGCAAATCTCCTATTGATTCTCCTTTATGGCGATGCAAGGCTTTCCCTCTTGTTTTCCTCCATGTGATTCAAGAGAAGAGTTGCAGGAAGCCTTATTATTCTTTCCCTAAATCAGCGCTGTTGCTTTATATAAGCCAAGGGGGAAAACGGTCCTGGGAACATTTTTATTTGCTACATTAAGCTGACCCCCAGGGACACGTGCATCCCAGCGCTTAGAAGCTGGCTCTCTCTAAAACTTGTTTGCAAGGAGTTTCTGGGGAAAACTTTTTAATAAAGGGCCCACAGAGCAAGACCCATTCAATCTTCTCCAATTATACACGGAAAGTAACTTTTGTTCACCCCATAGGTTGTTTTCTTTGCCTCGGGTCTTTTTAGGGCTGGATTTAAGTCAAAGCCTGTACAAGAGAGAAGAAAAGCTTTGTGACCTCTTTGCTGAGGGTGGCTTGCAGCAAATTAGAAAGAAATGAAATAATCCCACAATATTCAAGCGCCTTTATTGGGCCTTCTGCATTAACAATGTGGCTTTCCTTTTTCTCATTTCGCAGAGATGTTTGAACAGTCCTTCAGAGCTGAATCATGGGTGTCATTTGTTTACTTGAGACGGAGATTTGAGTTTGGGTGTGATGCCGATCTTAGAAATGGAACCGGTTCCTGTTCCCAGAACTGCTGGCGTAGGGATACGGATGAGGGAAGGCAAGTGAGGCACCCGGGAGGCCTTTGAAGGATGCGCTCACTCTTGGGTCTGAGCAGGTGCCTCCTAAACAGTGAGGTGTAATCTTGGCCTTCCCTCGTCCTGCCCTGATGCCGGGCTGCCTGACAACTGGCCCGGCCTGCCATTCACACACCCAGGAATGGACTCCTCAGTTTGATGGCCTCATTAATTCAAGTCAGCAGCTGAACCGATTTTGCGTAGCCAGACTCTTGGGTTGTGTACATTACTTGCAAGGGGCAGAGAGAAGTGATTGTCTCCCTGTGGGTGGTGGAGTATCGGGTAAGATGTAGAACAGTCCCTCCACCCGGGCTGTGGGCTGAATTATGTCCCACCCAAATTCAGATGTTAAGTCCTAACCCCCAGGACCTCAAATGTGATCTTATTTGGAAGTCAGGTCGCTGCAGGTGTAATTAGTCAAGATGAGGTCACACTGGAGTAGGGTGGGCCCTGATCCAAATCCCTGCTGTCCACATGAAAAGAGGAAATTTGGACACGCACACACACACACATACACACACACACGGAATGTTATGGGAAGCCTGGAAAGGGGGTGGAATACCCTTCCCTGGAGCCTTCAGAAGGAGCCGGCTCTGGACACCTTGACCTCATATTTCCAGCCTCTAGAACTAAGAGATAATAAATTTCTGTTGTTTAAGCCACTCTGGTTGTGGTTCTTTGCTATGACTCTTTTTCATGGGCTACTCGTTTGCAATTGTATTTACTCTCTTTTGATTGTCCCTTACTTAGCATCTTTGGAGGCGTTAAATTCAAGCCTACCCTTTAAGGAGGAGCGGTTCCAGCAGTGTGGGTGTGCCGTGGGGACAGAGCAGGGCAGGGGTCCAGCTGGTGCCCCTTACAACATGGCCCCTTAGAAGCCATCCGGCCTGGGTCCACACATCACGCCTGGCCAGTTATCCCTCAGAGGCAAAGGGGTCTGAGTTTCTCCACCAACTGCTGGATATTTTTCTCTCTGTGATTGTTAGGAAATGCCAAATCAAAGACAAGGTACTGAACAGAGGGAGCCGTATCCTTGCGCTAATTATGAGCCAGCGTGTTTACAGAAAGCTTGTGTGAGGGAGAATTCTCTAAACCCATCGCTGGGTTTACAGTGCTCAGAAAGCCTAATGAGAACATTCAGCAGTGAAAATACCGTCCATTTGCATATTTCCCGGGATGCGATAATGTAATTCAAGAAATCGAGCTTCTGATGAATGCCATTTAAAGTTCAAGCCTGCTTTGGCTGCTCTGTGGTACTTTGAGTTGAAGATGGTGAGTAGGCAAAGGGGATGGCGATCAAACACGGAGCTGGGAGTCCACAGAAACTGCTCTGTGTTCTGGTTGACTGCACTTAGAGGAGCCAGGAAAGGCCAAGCAGACTACTTTTCCGTACGATCATGCCAGACCATCATGCTATTGTGAGGGCTCAGCCGCTCAAGCCCCTGTCCCGTCATGCGGGACCCATCCTGTGTCGAGACTATGGCCCTCAGGCCACCCTGGGGGAATGACCTCTGGACACCTTCCAGTGCCCCTGTTTTCTGAGGGCTGGTCTTACTCACAGTCAGGCAGATGAGCAGGTGGTCAGCGTGACTTGGGAGCGACAGCCATCAAGGCACATCAAGAACAGCCAGCGGTCTGTTTCTGGCCCCTGGGACAGCTCCACTCACCCTCGGATGTGGGCTTTGCTGAAAACACTGATACACCAGTGAAAAAGAGCCTTTTTATTTTTTAACGAGGGGAGAGGGAATCTCAAGACACAGAACATCAGCCGTCTGGAGAATCTGCCTCCAAATAATCAAGAGTCAGAAATAATAGCAGCTGGTGAATTTTCGGAGTACGGGTGCTGCACAGGGCCCGTGCCGGGCAAAGCTCGTTCGGTGAGGCGTTGCACGGTCACACCTTCCCGTCCTCGTATATGTAGGTTCTGGGACGCTCCTCGCCGCACAGACGAGCGTGGGCGCTTGGCCCCCACACCACGGTCTCCTGTGCAAGGTCACACTGCCAGAGCGTGATGGAGCGAGGGTTTGCCTCTGGGTCTGTCTGCGTCTAAACCTTAATGCAGTTTGTATTTGTTTCCTGGGTCTGTTGGAACAAATTACCACAAACTGGACTCAATACAACACAGATTGATTCTCTCACGGTCCAGGAAGCCAGAAGTGTGAGATTCAGGTGTGGGCAGGGCCACGCTCCCTCTGAAGGATCTACGGAAGAATCCCTCCCCGCCAATTCCAGCCTCGGGCTTGATTTGCCGGTAACGCTGGGGTCTGCCTTGGCATGCAGCCATAGCCCGCCCATCTCTGTTTCTGTTGCCACGTGGCCACCTTGCCCTGCTTTGTCTCTGTGTCCGAATTTCTCCCTCATTGCAAGGACACCAGTCATTGGATTTAGGGCCCATCCGAGTCCAGTATAACCTCTCCGTAACCAGATTATATCCTCAGAGACTCTTTTCAAACAAGGTCTCTTTCACAGGGACCAGGAATTGCGATTTCAATGAAAGTTTTAGGGAGTGATTCAATCCACAACACTGTTTAATGTTTCCTCCACACTTCCCCCTGGGAGGGAAGTTTATTCGCAAAGCATTGGCCGCATTGGAATAAAGGTAGAAGCCCCGGGCAGTGGCGGGCTTTTGATTTCTTCTACCGCTCATCCAGAAACTTCTCTGCTTGCACCACTGTGAACAGGATGGGCCCACATGCACCCGTGAATGTCAGGCATGAGTAGTGCAGGTGTTGGCTGTTGCCTTGTGTTTCGAAGGACACATTTTATCAACACGTGGCTGTGAGTTTTGAAGGACACGTTGTGTCAACTTGTGGACCAGTGACAAGGAGCCAAGAGAAGGTGTCCTCCTGGAAGAGATTCAGGTCCTGCCCCGCTAACGGGCTGTGGGCTCTAGATTTGCCCTGGGCTCACGCTGGCCTCAGTGCACTGACATGTGGCTCGTGGGAAGGACCCGCCTCCAAAAATATGCTCCTGAGGACCGCCTTCACTGCTTCCAGGATGCGGCTGTTGTCTCTGGCACCTGCCTTGCCACCTGCCCCCCTTCCGCCTTCCTCAGTCTCTGCCCCTTCCCTATCCACACTCCCGCCACCCCCGAAACTCCCGCATGGAGCAGTTCCTCAGGGAGGGGCAGCCACGCTTGGCGTGATGCTGTGTGGCTTGCGGTTTGGGGTGAGTGTGGAGACCGGGCTGCTCAGGTGGGGGAGGGGGGAGGGCTAGGGCAGGGTGGGTGGAGCCAGAGTTCCAGGGGGACGATTCGGGAGGCTGGGGTCCTGATTCTACATCTGCCACTTCCTAGCACGGAACTGGGGAGTCTTCAACCCCGCCTTGATTTCCTTATTTGGGGAAACAATCCCAGACACTTGGTCCCACCTCTCAGGGCTGCTGTGAAAACGAAGGGTTTTCCCAGATGACCCTACAGATGGAGAGTTCCCAGCCTGGAGGGAGGTTGGGGGGATGATCTGGCCTCACATGGGCCTGCCTGGTCCACGTCTGCCCGCAACACTGATGGAAGGAATCCCAGGCAGTTCCAATAAGTCTCCAAGGCTGAGAGAGGCTGCAAACCCCAAAGCCGCAGGCAGCCACATGGAAGTTGTTGTTCAATACCCTGTAAACACCAAAGGGGCTCGGCCTGCAAAGGGCCTGGGGTTGGTGCAGTTGGGGACAGAAGATACGCAGAAGAAGAAACCTAGCCCCAGATACCTGTAGGGGGCTGAACAGTGGCCCCCTGCAAAGATATGTTTGCCTCCCAACTCCAGTTGAGAGAGAGAGAGAGAGAGAGAGAGAGAGAGAGCACCAGTGGGGGAGGGGTAGAGAGAGAGGGGGAGAATCCCAAACAGGCTCCACGCGTAGCACAGAGCCTGACACGGGGCTTGATCCCATGACTGTGAGATCATGACATGAGCCGAAATCAAGAGTCACCCGGGCACCCCATGCCTCCAAAAACCTGTGAGTGACCTTATTCGGAAAGAAGTCTCTGAGGTACAATTAAGGTAAGGATCTTGAGAAGAGATCATCTTGGATCATTTGGGTGGGCACTAAATCCAGTGTCTGTGGTAAGGGTTGAATTGGGTCCCGGGATCCCCCAAGATATGCTGAAGTCCTAACCCCTGGGACCTCACAGCGTGACTTGGGGTGGATGTCAGGTCTCTACACAGGTCTTTAATTTAAAATGGGGTCATGAGAGTGGGTCCTAATCCAATACGACAAGTGTCCTTATAGAAAGGTGACCCAAGTCTACAGCCATACCACCCTGAACGCGCCCGATCTCGTCTGATCTTGGAAGCTAAGCAAGGCTGGGCCTGGTTAGTACTTGGATGGGAGAAAGGTGGCCCAAGGGCATGGAGACAGGGGCGCACAGAGGGAAGATGGCAGGAAGGAGAAGGGAGGAGATGGCCGTGTGACTGGAGTGAAGGGTCTACAAGTGGAGGGACACCAAGGATTGCCAGAAACCACCGAGAGGGAGAGAGACAGGAAGGATCATTTCCTAGAGCCTCCAGGGGTAGAACAGGTCTGCTGACACCTTGGCCTCAGACCTCTGACCTCCAGCCCATGAGAGAATCCACTCTGTTGTTCTCAGCCTTGCAGTTTGTGGGACTTTGCTATGGTGACCCCAGGACATTAGCACAGGGCCTTTCTCTAAATGGAGACTAATGGGGGCTAGTGGGTCAGGGGTCGGAGCTCAGTGGCTTTGGCACATGCAGAGCCATGAATTCTAGACCCCGTTTCTTATATCTTATGCCTTCTGAGCCCTGCTTCCCTTCTTAAAGGGTGGGTGCTGATGGGAGCCTGAATCAGTGTCCTGGGGTTGCCACAGCAACTTGTCACAAGCTGGGGAGCTTAGAATCACAGAAATCTATTCTCCCACAGCTCTGGAGGCCAGGGGTCCAAAATCCAGGGGTGGGCAGGGCTGAGTCCTCTGGGCTCTCAGGAGGACCTCTGCTCTGGCCCCCCCACCCCAGCTTCTGGGGGCTGCTGGCTGTTCTTGGCCTTCCTTGGCCTGTGGCCCTGTCCCCCTGATCTCTGCCCCCATCTCCACATGGCTGTCCTTGCCTTATATGTCTCTGGCTTTCCCTCTAAAGCCATCAGTCACATTGGGTCAGGGCCCACCCTAATGACCTCCTTCTAACTTGGGGACATCTGCAGAGACCCTATTTCCAAATCAGGCCATGTTCACAGGTTCCGAAGGTTGTGACGTGAATATAGTTTTCCAGGGGACAGGGTTTTTCCCGCAGCAGAACCCCTCGTGGGGTCGTTTAGAAGTCCCAGGGGGATAATGCAGGCAAAACGTGCAGCATGTTGCGACCCTGTGTCCTCCAACCATCCTGTGCCCTCAGGCGGCTCCCCGAGCACGGCTCCCTCCCTGGATGCCCCAGGCGGGGACAGCAGAGCAGAGGAGGGCTGGCCGTCCCTTCCCGGGCCCTGGACGGCTCTCCCTTCCCTTTTCCTGACATTTCCCTCCCTTCTGTCTGTATCCAGAGCTTGGGGGGCCCCCAGCTCATCTCTGGTCTGACCACTGAGCTCCAGCTTGTGCCTGGGACCCCCTGGCCTGCACTCCATGCAGACCCATCGCCCGGATGCTCCTCCCTGAAACCCCGTGTGGCAGGTGCCTTGAGTCCCGCTTGTACAGAAGGTGGGGAGTGAGCCCCGTGCTCCTGGGAAGACTGGCGAGATTGGGGTGGGAAGGCGGCTTTGCTTCCCTGGGCGTTTGGTCTCTGAGGCTGTGGTCACACTTTGGAAGGCAGAGCGCCACGGGTTAAGTCTTTGTGCAGAGCCTGTCCTGAGTCCTCTTTTTCCTTAATGCCAGCCCAGGGCGCTGGGCGACATTTGAGCCAGAAGCGCAGGATGAATACTGTTTCTTGGAGCTGCAGCCCCCTCTGGCTGCCCTCGTCCCTCCCCTGGGAGCGCTGGGGGCTGCTCCTGCTTCGTTCGTTTGGGGACAGCCGTCTGCAGAGAAAGGGCTCAGCAGAGGCGGCAGGCCAGGTGTCCCCCTGGGTGCAGCTGTGTTTTCCACACATCCTCACGGTGGCCTGTGCCCCTCACAGCGGTCGAGAACAAGCCTCAGGTTTTATCTCACGTGAAGTAATCAAGGTCCGCTGGGGTGACCCTGGGTACCCTGGACACAGACCCGTAAATAATGAGTCATTTCCTATTTTGCGTGGACCCACTCAGACCTCATCCCTGGATCTCCTGACAGTTCAGACGGCCGTGCGGAGCCCCCGCGGTGCCAGAACGGGCCGAGTGGTTCGAGTCCTGGCTCGGCCCCTTACTGGAAGGGGCACTGCGTTCGCTTCCTGGGCGGCTGTGACAGAGCCCCACAAACTGGGGCGTTTACCACAACAGGAATCTATCCTCCCATAGCCTGGGGGCCAGATGTTCCAGACCAAGGTGTCTGTAGGGCCGGGGTCCCTCCAGACCTAGTGGGGAGGGTCCCTCCTCCCTCTTCCGGCTTCCCGGTGGTTTGCCAGCTGGAGTCCCCGGCTTCCAGATGTATCTCCAGTCCTCCATGGTCCCATGGTACTCTCCCCGTGAGTCTCTGCTTTCTGTGGCCTTCGCGTAAGGACAGCCGTCCTGCTGACACAGGTCCCCGACTCCAGTGAGACCTCATCTTGACCTGTTACATCCAGGATGGCCCCATCTCCACCTGAGGTCCTGTCTGAGGCCCCGAACTCCAACTTAGTTTTTGGAGCGGGGCGGGGGGACACAGTCCTCCCTGTGACGTCACCATGGACAAGTCCCTTAACCTCTCTGGGCCCCCATTTCCTCCCGTGTGAATGGAGTTCCTGGCTCTACCCACCTCACCGGACTGTTTTAGGAATAAAAGCCTAGATCGATGCACGTGTTATGTGGTGAGTGTTGTACAGGACTCGGCTGTTACCAGCCTCTCCGAGCCGGCTGTCCAGGGACCCCCGGAGTCAAGGGCAGCAGCATGGGGAGGGAAGGGCTACACAAGTTCTGTTTCAAGCTGCTTAATGGAAAATTTCCCCCGCCGTGAACAAGGAGTAGCAGGTGCTTGGAAGCAGGATGGGAGCTGAACTTTCCCGCTGAGCAAAGGCGTTGCTAACCCATCACATACCTTTGATGAGCAAAACAAGGGGAAACGTGCTAATCTTTTAAATACATGTGATGTGTGTGTGTGTGTGTGGATTATCTTCTAGTGCCTGGAGTCAGTGGAGGGCAATGAAGGCTGCAAGCTTCTCAGTGGTTCCCAGGCTGGCAATCCTGTGCCCCCCCCCCCCCCCCCCCCCAGCCCCTGGCTGGGTACAAATGCAGAGATCCTGACAAGTACCGGCCGGGGTGTGGACACTCGTCCTCCAAGAGCCAGGCTGCCACTGTCCTTGCCACGCTCAGTGTTTGACAGTCTCAGAGATGAATTGGGTCTAGTCGGCTCTCAGACTCCACCGAGAACCCGACACATCAAGGTGCCCTTGTGAGGAAGGCCCAAGAAGTGCCTGTGGGTTTGTTTATTCTGCGGATAACAAAGGACAAAGAGACTTCTGTTTCTTGCAGGGCATCCGCGGGTGCGAGCAAAACAGATTAAAGTTCCCTTTTATCTCCATTAGGACTGGAAAAGAGCTTTGGTTTTATTTTCCAAATTCTTTGTTGTCGCCGCTCTTGCTGCAGAAGCAGCCACGTGCCTGACTCGTGCCGTAAGCCTGTTGTCCACGGCAGGCCATCAAGACCAAGCCTGCTTGGCATTTGTACCTTTCAGTGAAATCACTCCTCTCTACTTCCGTCCGACAGGGAGATTTCACTTCCTGGGCCCCAGAGTTGAGGAGCGGCTTGGCGATGTGCTCTGGCCAAGGTCACCGGGGGAGGAAGTGAAGCTTCTGCTAGAAGCACGACTGGCCGGTTCTCACAGCCCCAGCCCTCCTTCCCATGATCCGGGGGCATCTATGGGTGTGGACGTCACCCCGAGTTGCCGAGCCAGCCCGGGGGAGGGCATCTCTGGAGACGTGCAGCTGACTTGACAGGAGCAAGAAATAAACTTGTGTCACCTCGCTGACAGATTGGGGCTGGTGGTGATTGCAGATATGCGAGCCCATCTGGGTAAAGACACTGCTTTTATGTAGTTTTTCCCCCCAGAAGGCAGGTAAGCGAAGAGACCCGTCAGAGTTCAGGAAACCCAAATCCTAGTTCTGATCTCACCAGGGCACGGCCGCTGTCTCACCTGTGGTGGGCTGAATAGTGAGGCCCCAAAGATGTCCGGATCCCAGTCCTTAGACACGGATACGTGACCTTACCCCCCACGAGGGACTTTGCCGATGGGGTTAAGTCAAGGATCTTGCGATGAGGGGATTATCCTGGGTTATCTCGGTGGCCCAATCATCACAAGGGCGTTTATAAGAGGGAGGAGGGAGGGTCAGAGTCCAAGAAGCAGACGTCACCACGGAAAGCAGAGGTTGGGATGACGCGTTCTGAAGATGGAGGAGGGGCCACACGCCGAGGAGGGCAGGCGGCCTCTGGAATCCGGAAAAGGAAAGGAAACAGATTCTCTCCCCCAGATTCCAGAAGGAACGCACCCCTCAAGGTGCTTTAATTTTATCCTCGTAAGACCCATTTCCAGCTTCTGACTTCTGGAATTGTTGGAGAACACACGTGTGTTGTTTCAAGCCACTCGGCCGGTGGTGACTTGTTGTGGCGACGACAGGAAACGGGTGTCCTTCCCTGTCCACTTTTCTCAGACTGGGAAAGTGCGTGTGAACCCAGCAGGGTCTGATTTAGCGCATTCGATTGTGCAAGTGCAACCCTGGGGAAGCATGGCAGGGCACACCCAAGGCCGAAACCTCTCTGGAACCGAGGTCAGCTGACTCCACACTTGCACCTGTTAGTACAATCGACTGCTGGTGGGTGACGTCAGAGTCCCCGGCTTCCAGATGTATCCCCCAGTCCTCCGTGGTCACATGGTATTGCCCCTGTGCGTCGCTGCTTTCTGCTGGCCTTCCTGTACGGACAGCCGTCCTGCTGACACGGGTCCCCGACTCCAGTGTGACCTCATCTTTACTTGTTACATCCAGGATGGATGTAACAAAACCGTGCTAATCATATTATAACACACACACATTCTTTGGTTGGAGGGAGCTACACTCTGGCTTATTCAGGAATCGATCTGATGGCACATTGTCACCAGGGCACCTGGTGTCCGGGGGTTGCTAGAATTTGAGAAAACGCGGACCCTTGCCTCCCTTAATGAACACCGTGGAAGGCACCCAGGAGCAGAAACCCCTGTTCTCATGTCCGCCCAAACCGCGGCGTCAGAAAATGCACCGGAGAATACTTTTAATTCCATTCCTGCCGTCCGTCCTTGGAGCCGCCCCTCCCTGGCTTTCCTTGAGGTGACGTCTCTGTGTCTCTGGCCTCCACAATGAGAGACACGAAGGGCCAGCACGGAGATCGAGGGCAGATCCGGCCTGGAGGTTGGAAGTTAATGAATGAAGCTGCACAGGGGCCATGGAGGACTCAGGGCCAGCGCGGTGGAATCTCGGGTCACCCTGTCAGGGCCCCTGCCAAGTGCACGGCGGCTCCCGCGTCCTGCAGGATTATCAAGTCTGACAGGCAACGTCTGCCCTGAATTTTGGCATCCTCTCTCTTGCTCATCTCGTTTCAAGTTGCAAGCGTGTGTAGTAAAGGACAGACAGAGTTTGAGATGCACACGTTTTTCCCAGACGCCCGCGCTGGGATTATGCGAGTTTATGAAACTGAACTCGTGAGTCGGCATCTTTTAATTAAAGGCAAGAGCCCTTTCCTCCCTGAGAAGCAGGTCTGACGGTGAGATGCTGCTGGCGGGTGATCCGAGGAGTGCAGTGACAGATGCCGGGCCACCGGGAGGCCACCCAAAGTCACCATGAGGGAAGCAAGAGGGCCCAGCTGGAATTTAAATTTTTTTTTACACTTATTTATTTTTCAGAGACAGACAGAACACAAGCAGGGGAGGGGCAGAGAGAGGGGGAGACTCAGAATCCGAAGCAGGCTCCAGGCTCCAAGCTGTCAGCACAGAGCCCTACACGGGGCTCGAACTCACGAACCGTGAGATCATGACTTGAGCCGAAGTTGGACGCCCAACTTACTGAGCCACCCAGGCGCCCCCGGTCTGAGAATTTAAATAGAAACACAGATGTGCTTCGCCTACGAGCTGAATGGCTGGTGGGCAGGGTGGCCCTGCTGGTGTGCCCCCCGGGGACAGGAGGTTTGGGTCTATTGGCAATTCTAGCGGACGTGGGATGTGGTTAGACCCGGCGCTTAGGCTGTTCCATATAACTGCATCAAAACTCTGCTACAAGACTGAGGGGCAGTCACTGATGACGGACAACATAAAACGGTGTGAACAAAGCATGTGTGGCCTCAGCCGGTGGCTGGAGTGTGGCCAGGCGTGTCCGTCGCCAGAAAGGGCCCTTGCTCAGAGCAGTGAGCCAGGACAGGGGGTGTATGCGGCTGCCCTGGCAGGGGTCCCACCACAGACTGACATCCTTCTCAGCTCAGGTGCTGTAGGTGCTCCGCTGGCGGGGTTTTCTAATGCAGAGGAAAAACCCCATGACAGACATGCAGCGTTCTCGGGCACTGACTACGTCTAAACAACGTTTATTATCGTCAAACGCTTGTTTGCAACTGTGGTAAAATGCACACGCTATAACATTTGCCATCCTAAGGTCGCAAGTGTGCAGGTCGGGGGGCGGTCAAATCCTGTGTTGCCCCTACTTCCAGAACGTTCATCCCGTAAAACCCAAACCGTCCCCTGTTGTAAAACATTTGCGCACACAAATGAGTGAAAA
This sequence comes from Panthera onca, assembly GCF_046562875.1. Classification (NCBI taxonomy): domain Eukaryota; kingdom Metazoa; phylum Chordata; class Mammalia; order Carnivora; family Felidae; genus Panthera; species Panthera onca. The sequence continues at coordinate 218,981,213 of NC_138346.1, read as the reverse complement.
GAGCAGGTTTCAGTGGCCTGCGTTCTGCTTGCCAGCGGATCTCCACGCCTTCTGGTTCTGCAGCCGTTAAATATATTTTGGGGGATGTTTCAGCCTTTAACAAAGTGGTATCCTGTCACCCTACAACTCAATGTTTTACTCAACCCTAGGTTTTTACAGTCTTACTTCATTCATTCCTGCTACGCCAAAGCACGTCACTTTGTAAAATGTCACAATTTATAGTTTTTGCTAATCCATTAAGTAGGAGAAACTTCATTCTCGTTTCCATATATGATTTCTTGATTACCGAGGGGGTCAGACATCTACATCCACTGAGACGCCTGTGGGTGTTTCTTTTTTAATTGCAAACATTCATTCTATGACAGGATTTTTGGGTGTGGAAATGCTCTGATCTCCCAGGGACATCCTTCTTTGTCGTGAAACATAATCTCTTTAAAATTTTAAAAAATGTTTATTTAGTTTTGAGAGAGAGAGAGAGAGAGAGAGAGAGAGAGAGAGAGAGAGATGGGGCATGAGCGGGGAAGGGTCAGAGAGAGGGAGACATAGAATCCGAAGCAGGCTCCAGGTTCTGAGCTGTCAGCACAGAGCCCAACGTGGGGCTCGAACCCACAAACCACAAGATCATGACCTGAGCCGAAGTCGGACACTTAACCGACGGAGTCACCCAGGCGCCCCGAAACATAATCTCTTTTAAACACACTGCTGTCCTTGATCAGCTGATGTATTGAAAAGATGGTTTACATATATATTTGAACTTGAAATTGATCTATGGTTTTACTTTTTGTGAGTTTTGCCATCAGGTTTAGACCAGTTTTACCCAATGATTTGAGTAGTTTTCCCTCCTCTGACAGTCTCTGTAACAACTTTACTGTTATTTAAAAAATCTAAGCCCAATATATTCTTTTCTTTGTTAGAAATTGCCTCTAAAACATCTCTCCTCAGAGCCTTTTGAGGGAGGGAGAGAGATTTCTGATAATATAGTCATTTCTTTGCTGGACGTTGACTGATTCCGATTTTCTAACAATCTTTAGCCAACTTTCTTAAAAATTTCTTTTTTACTGAAAGTTACCCAAATTTATTGGAAAGCCAATAAAGCTTTTAGAAGGATAATAAGAGAAAATATCTTCATGACCTCAGGGTGGGGAAGAATTTCTTAAACAAGGTATAAAAATTGACAGTAGCTATAAAAGAGAATACCGATCAATTTGGGTACATTAAAATTAAGGACACCTGTTCAACAGAAAATGCCATAAAGTGAAGATTCAGACCCAAGCGGAGCCTGTGTCTGGAAGAAAATACCTGTGATGAAAAAAAACTAACAAAGAAATAGTATTAAGAACGTATAAAAAGAAGCCATGGGAAGAAAGATCTGAACCAGCGTTTTCTAGAAGGGGGCACACAGTCTGTGCTTCTGGACAGACACCCCACAGTCCACCTCACGGGGGATGGGGAAGAAGCCGTGCCCTCCACGCCGACAAGCTTCCTATACGGACAGCAGTAGCCGTAGCGAGGGTACAGAGCCATGGGTACGTGAATATGTTACTCACAAGGCAAGTAAGTCGTGACACTACCTTTAAAAATGCAACTGGCATCTTCTGGCGTGTGGGCAGAGAAGCTGTGGATATCCTGGGGCCTTGTCTCTCCAGGAACGTGCCCGAGACGGGCCGGGGATCTTCAGTGCAACACCGTGCAAACCAGAAAGACACGTGGTAATGCCCTCGCCCGCCCGAAGGAGCACACACGTGTGCAGGAATCAAAGCCCGTGCAAAAGGAGACATCTGCCACACCCCTACCACCCTCTCACCTTTCACTGCGGGAATGTGCCCTGGCAGCTGGGCAGGAGAGCTGAACTGCAGAAGAAAGCACAACTGTCTGAATTATCAGATGTTACGACAGCTTCCCCAAATACCTGGGAGGGTTGTGATAGAAGCAAGTTGGTGCAGTGAAAGAATTCAGGAAGTGTGTTACTTTCCCTGGGCTGCCATAAGCCAGTACCACAGACCAGGCGGCTTACACAGCAGGGGTTTAACCTCACACAGCTCTGGGAAATCCCACATCAAGGCGCCGGCAGGCTGGTCCTCCTGCGGCCTCGAGGCAGAGTCTTCTCCACGTGTCTTGCCCAGCCTCACGGTCTACTTCCATCTTTGGTGCCCTTGGCTTTTACACGTGGCCCAACATCTGGCTTAATGAACCCATGGCACTCTCCCTGTGCGTGTGTCTGCGTCCAAATTTCCCCTTTTTATATGGACACAGTCTACTGGATTGGCTCACCTTCCTCACCCTGTATAACCTCATCTTGACTAGCGGCATCTGCAACAAAGCTACCTGCAAAAAAGGTCACGCTCTGAGGTCCTGTGGGTTAGGACTTCCACATAAGAATTTTTAGCGGACACAACTGAACCCATAATGGGAAGGCAGCAGGACATGAAATTGAGATGGAAACCAGCAAGGATGAGCAAGGCTCTAAAACTGAACCCCAAAAGGAACAAACGGATGCAAGTCTATTTCAGCTGAACAAGATAGCCCAGTTGAAGGGGGAAAAGCTAACACCAGAGACTAGACACAGGACTCTGATGCCATACCCTCAGCCCAGGGAAAAAAGAGGAGACTGACCCGGAACTTGTCTCAGGTTTGGTTTGGGCGGTGAGAGTACAGTGATTGTAGGGCAATTTCATGGGAATCCTGGGATTGATAACAGCATCACAGGCAATGGGTTACAAGTCCATACGGGTGATAAGTAGATAACGAATAGTTGAACAAATATGTGAATCAGTGAGGGAAAGGGGGGGGGGTCTCACTCACAGGGAGAAGCTGGAGGAGAAGTGTGGAGGAAGGAGACCATCATCGCTGCCCAACAACCCAACAACAACCTTGGCGAAGACTGGTTTCAAGGACAGTCATTGGTGGATGCTGCTAAGGTGGTGGGTTGGTGGGGAGGCAGGGCATTTGTGTGGTCTCAAGGTGCTGTACAGAGTGGAGGGAAACAGTACCCATGCAGCAGAGAAGGCGGACAACCCTTTGTAGGGTGATCCAAGTTGGCGGTGCCAACGACAGAGCAGACAGACCTCGGGCACCTGTGGCATGAAGCCTGCGAGTCACGCGTCATGTGGGCGGTGTCCTGAATCTGAGCACAGAGAGACAGCAGACAGGCCCAGGTGGGGCCATCCTGTGGCATCGCTGGCTGGTCTTCAAAGGTGTCAGTGTTGTGAGAACCAGAGCAGGACCGATGAGCTGTTCCAACGACGGAGCCTGGAGAGACACAGTCACCAAAGGCAGTGTGCAGCTGGGACTGCGTCGCGCACGGAGAGGAAGACGCTGTAAAGCCCGTCTCTGGGAAAACCACCAGCAGTGCTGGATTATGGCCCGTAGACTTGGGAAAAGCATGGCACCCAGGATGAATTCTCCGGATTTAATAACTAACTAGACTGTGGTTATGGGAGGGCATATCCCTTCCTTTAGGAAATTCACACAGAAATTGTAAAGGGCAAAGGGACATAACGTGTGCACCTTACTTTGAAATAATTCTTGCAATCGTTCTGTAAGTTTGCCAAGAATTTCATAATGTTCAGCAAAAAGGAAAATTACAGCAGAATAGGACCGGAGTCCACTTACGTAAGATCTAGACACCTGCACAGGTGAACTGCGTGTTGTGTAGGGGTTCGTGCATTTATTGGAATATAAGGAGAAGGGGGATGGAGAGGCACACAGAATGCAGGGGGGCGCGGGCTTTGGGGGATGGGGAAGCTGCTGAACAGGGCACGAGCCCACGGCAACCCTGGTGAGGTGTCTCCAGGGTTTGCCTTAAGTCGTAGGGACATGTTGTATCGACTCCTGAATGTATGACATTTCATAACACATTAAAAAACAACAGGAATAAACAAATGTCAAGATACCATCCTCTCCCCTGGATTTTTTTTTTAACAGATAAGGAAACTTAAGCTCAGTGGAGTTTAGAAATGTGACAGGGCTGGATTTGAACCTGATTCTAGTGGCTACACAGCCCGCACTGTCTCTCGCACCATAGGAAAGAGCCCAAGTCAAGATGGAAGAGGAGGAACAGGAAACCCTCTTCCTCAAGACGGAAGAGGAGGGAACCAGGCTTGCGAGGGGATTCTTTCTCTCTCCCATCTCCCCTTCCAGGGACCCCGGGTGTCTACAGTCAGGCCCTTTAACGGGCTTAGGAGGACCGTGACACCCTATCCTGTGGTCTCTGGCACCTTTCTGAGGTTGACCAAAGGGGCTCCAGGATGGCTATCCCCCAAATTAATTTAAATTCAAAAGTTACATCCGATCACAAGGATGAGTTGTGCCAAGATCAGGCCCGCACTGCCCACAGATTGCAGTCTCTGTGCCTGGACTGTTGGAAGCCCCTCTTCCAGTGATACTGGAATTAGCCGGAAGGACCTTTGCATTCTCCTGGAGAGAATGATTGTGGCTTCCCTACTGGGACATCCGTCAAATGGCCAGATGGGTCCGCAGTCGTCACGTTTGCCCAGAGTCCTCTCGTCGTTGTACCCGCCTGGGCCAGCTGAAAAACACCAATCCCCCTTTACTGTTCTGGACCCGCAGTGTCTGTGATCCTTTCGCTCCTGTCAATGACCAGAGTTTGATCTGATAAATCATGACTTCCTAACTGGCATTGGCTTCCAGTGGTTGGTGTGGTGGGTGACTGTCAAACAACTCGATTCAAGTCCCCCGTAAGTCAGCTCCGTCTGATGTGTTTTCCTCTGTTCCTTTATTCCCCGGTGAAAACATACGGACACTTCAAAATAAACACAGGTGTTGGAAGAGATGTTTTGAAATGTTCTCTTGTACCTGACAGCTGTGCTCTCTGTAGAAGTCGCGACAATTGTTTTCGCCGTAATTGCACAAGTTTTCCTCGGAGCTTCCAAAGTATGAACACTTGAGTGTGTTATTATACAAACTTACAGAGCAGGGATGTATTCTCGGCTCTCCTAAGATATTACCAAGAGCTGATGAATTGTGATGGTATTCACGGAAGTCTCTCGGAATAAAAACAGATGATCTTTTTCATCAAAATGTAATCCTTGCTGGGTCGAGCAACTTTGGGAGAAATGCTTACTTTGGAGAGACACTCAGACTTCTTCACGCCGGCGTCCTATGTCTGTGGTAGAGTGAATGGAGTCCTCTGCTCCAGGGATCGCATCGAATCGTGGCATCACGGTACCCGCCTGTGTTCACTGGGGGTCTCAGATACAGGAGGGGCTCCATGTGTTTCAGAAGCTCTGTTGTTTGGAGAACAGCCACAGGAAAGGAGGGTGATGTTTTCCTGCTCAGCTGTGTTTGTCGGCAGGAAGAGGGAAAAAATAAGCCTGATGCCAGGGAGGGAGGTCTGAGAGTGGCAGGGTAGCACTGAGATGGGCACGGCCTCTGTCCCAGCAGCCCCTGGGGCTTGTCTCTATTAGAGATCTGATAAAGAATGGTGTGCTGGCCCCTGGCCCCTGACGTGGAACCAGCAGCCAAGAACCCCTGCCATGGTCCGTGACTTCCAGAGAGGTGGCTTCGCTTTGTTTTACGCACACAGTACAAACCCAGATCATACAAAGGGCACACAGGACAGGGTCCGTCTTCTGTCTGTGTCCTGCAGGCTCCCAGGTGTCTCAGGGTTGTCTTCCCAGATGTTGTCTTGGCTGAAAACATCCAAGGCAGTCGGGGGTGGAGAGGCTGGCAGGCACGCCGACCTTCACGGTCTACCCTTCCCTCTTTCACGAGCTGGCATTGGGCCACAGCCCTCTGCTTCACTGTGCTCACATGGCCTCGGGGATCCCTCTGCAGCGAAACACACACAGTCACATCACACTCCTTTATACGGATGTATCATAATCCTTCAACCGAACCTGCAGAGAGCTTCTCACTGGATCGAGCACACTCTGCCCAGCGTGCCTGCAGGGGCGGGGAGGGCTGTGTCTCTGCCCCCAGTTCCCTTGTTTTGGGCCATTGTCAACCTCATACTGAGAACGCATTTCTCTGATTAGGAGTGAGGTTAAAAATCTCGACTTCGTTTAAGAACTACTTGTGCTGCCTTTTCAATGAGATTTCATCTCCTGTTCCTGTGGGTGGTTGGTTGTTTTGTTATAGATTTTTATGCGCTTCTCATGCATTAAAGAAATTAGCTCTTATCTGTAATAGAAATGAAGCCTTTTCCCTCCTTCACTCCCTCCCCTCCTTTGCTTCCTTTATGGTATTTGCAGTCGACACTTTCACTTTGCTTCTGAAGCTTTTGTTTTGCCTTGCAGAATCATTTTATTTTTACATCACCGAATAATGTACAAACAATGACTTCCTGTTTTCGTTATTTTTATGCGTACGTCTTTGATTCATTTGAATTTACTCTAGTGGAATACATGAGGTGGGGTCTAATTTTTTGTTTTCCTCTGGGTGGCTACTCCGGGGTCCCCATCCCTGGTCCGTCTGGCCCTTGGGCGGGGCCCTGGACAGCTAACACCACCCCGTCCTCCTCTGTGCGTCGGCGGCCTCACGGCCAGTTCATATATTCCAGGTAGCGCGGCTGCAAGGTAGGGTGATGGGAAGATGTGTGAGTAGGGCTCACACAGAATATGATTTTTAGTATCCGGCTCGTTTTTCTTTCCTCCAGTACGGCATTTGCCGTCCGTCGGTGTGATTATGGTGCTGCCATTTTACTGTGGGGTGCATTCCATTGTGTGACTAATGCAGTGGGCTTGCTCATTCACTTTTTCGTGGGTCTTTGGGTTGCTTTTTGGCATTTGGCTATGATGAATGAAGGTGTTGTAAGCACTCAGGTCAAGTTCTTGCGAGGGCTTACTTCTTTTGCGTGAATCCCTGGGAGCGGGATCTGGGATGCATTGTAAGTGTATAGTCAGGGTTTGAAGAACCGGGCAAGCCGTGTCCCATCATTTCACATTCCTGTTTCTGCAGGGGAGTGTCTGGACAGCTTCAGATTCCTGCCAACACTCAAGATGGGAAGGCTTTCAGCTTAGCCATTGTAAACCTATGGCAGTGTTTCAACCATGGCTTACATTTGTGTGTCTCTGATGACAAACAAAACTGAGCTTCTTTTTATGTGCTTGTATGACACTTGCACATCCTTTTTTCTGAAGTCTCTGTTCACATTTTTTTTTTTGCCACATTAAAAAAATGGTGGTGCCTTCTCATACTGAATTGTGAGGGCTTAAATATATATATATATATATATATATATATATATATATATTTGGATATTTGGGATTCAAGGTTTTTCTTTTGTTTGAGATATTTCTATTTATTTATTTATTTATTTATTTATTTATTTATTTATTTACATCCAAGTTGGATAGCATATAGTGCTATGATGATTTCAGGAGTAGATTCCAGAGATTCACCCCCTGCATATAACACCCAGTGCTCATCCCAACAATGTCCTTCCCAATTCTCCCCACCCATTTAGCCCATCCCCCCCCCAACAACCCCTCCAGCAACCCTCAGTTTGTTCTTTGTATTTAAGAGTCTCTTATGTTTTGTCCCCCTCCTTGGATGAATGGATAAAGAAGATGTGGTATATAGATACAATGGAGTATTACTCGGCAATCAAAAAGAATGAAATCTTGCCATTTGCAACTACGTGGATGGAACTAGAGGGTGTTACACTAAGAGAAATTAGTCAGAGAAAGACAAATATCATATGAATTCACTCATATGAAGAATTTAAGTTACAAAACAGATGAACATAAGGGAAGGGAATCAAGTTTTTTATTAAAAATATGTATTGTGATCTTCCCTCCCCACCCCTAAATTCTGGTAGTCCTTTCTTTTTCTTAATAATGTTTTTTAAAGAGCAGAATTTGGATTTGGAAAACCCCAATTGGTCATTTTTATCTGCCATGCTTTGTTTTTTACATTTCATGGAAAAAATCTTTGTCTACCTCAAGGTGATGAGGATTTTCTTCTAAGTTTTCTTCTAAAGGTTTTACAGTTGTAGCTTTACACTGAGTTTTGGACCCATGTCGACTTAATGCATATCCTCATCAGTATCTGCTATTGTCAGATTGTTGGACATCAGCCATTGTAACAGGTGTGCAGTGATAACACATTGTTGTCTTGTCTGTGATTCCCTGGTGACGTATATAACATTGGGCATCTTTGCATGTGCTTATTCGTCATCTGTGTGTCTTCTTTGGGAAGATATATGTTCAAATCTTTTGTCCATTTAAAAATTGTTTTAACATTTATTTATTTTTGAGAAACAGGGAGAGACAGAGCATGAGCACGGGAGGGGCAGAGAGAGAGGGAGACACAGAATCTGAAGCAGACTCCAGGTTCTGAGCTGTCAGCACAGAGCCCGACGCGGGGCTGGAACTCACAAACCGCGAGATCATGACCTGAGCCAAAGTTGGAGGCTCAACCAACGGAGCCACCAGGTGCCCCAAATCTTTTGTCCATTTTTAAACTGGTTTGTTCATGTCCTTATTGTTGAGTTTAAAGAGTTATTTGTATATTCTGGATAACATTCCTCATCAGATAAATCTTTCGGAGGTAATTGTTTTTCACTTGTGCTTGTCTTTGTTGTCAACAATCTCTTTTGCAGAGCAGAAGATTTTAGTTTCAATGATGTCCAAATTATCAAAATTCTCTTTCACAGATCGTGTTTTTGAGGTTGTGTCTAAAAAGTCACCTCAAGCCTTATGTAAGTTTTGCTAGATTGCCTGAGTTGTTTGTAAGATTCCTTTACTATCCTTTTAATGTCCATGGCATTAGCTCTTTGTGTCTCCTCTCTCTCTCTTTCCCCCTCTCTCTTAGCCTGGCTAGACACCTTGTATATTGATCCTATATCCTCCAATCTTGCTCAGCTCACTTGGATATATTTTTGTATATTCCTTAGGATTTTCTATATACAAGAGCATAAGATTTGCAAATAGGGAGAGTTTTACTTCTCCTTTACCATTCGGATGTCTTTTAATTCTTTTTCTTGCATAAATGCCACGGGTAGCATCTCCAGTTAGTATGTTGAATGGATGGGGTAAAAATGCACCTGTTGCTTGTTTCTGAACTTAAGGAGAAAGCATTCAGTTTTCACTGTTAAGTATGTTACGTGTTTTGTTTTTTTTTAAGGTTCTCTTTCTTTGTTTGAGGCAATTTCCTTCTATTTTCTCGAGTGCTTTCAATCAGGAAAGGGTGTTCTACTTCGTCAAATACTTTTCTATGTTTATCGAAATGAATATGTGGGGTGCATAATCCTTTTAGCCGCTGCCCTGGGGATTACAACCAACATCTTAACTTAAAACAATCTCGCTCCAATGAATGCTGCCTTCACCTCAATAGTACACAAAAGCTTTTCTCAGTACAGCTCAATTTCCTCCCCCTTCCTTCGTGCCAATATTATCATACAAATTACATCTTGACATTACAAGCCAGTCAACAAGGTTTTGCAATTGTTGTGCTATGCAGTCCTTTTAAATCAGATAGGAGAAGAAAACAGTTACAACAAACACTGTCCTTATTTTTTATCACCGTCTTTAAATTCACCTTTTTGTACTCACATTTATTGGTGTTCCTTGTCTCTGGATAGATTTGTATTACTCTCCATTTTGGCCTGGAAAATTCCCTTAATATATCTTATAGAGAAGGCCTGCTAGCAATAAATTCACTCCTGTTTTGTTTATCTTGGCGTGTCTTAATTTCTCCTTTTCTGAAGGTTAGTTCGGCCTGATACAGAATTCTCATGTGACAGCTTCTTTCTTTCGGGCCTTGGAGTATGTCACCCCCTTGCCTTCTAGCTTCGTTGGTTTTGACGGAAGCCAGCTGTGAAGACGCCTCGTGTGTGACATGGGACCCTGTGCTCACTCTTTTCAAGATTCCCTGTACTTGGTTTTCATCAGTTGGGCCATGATGTGTCCACGTGTGGCTCTCTTTCATTTTGTCTACTTGGGAGTTTGCTGAGTTTCTTAGTGTGTAGATTGTTTTTCTTTGTGTTCATTTTTTTTAGATGTTTGTTTTTCAACCCTTTTGTGCCTCTGCTTTCTTTCTGAGACTTCCATTATGCACGTGTTGGTGTGCTTGGTGGCGTGCCATGGTTCTCTGAGGTTCTGCTAGCTTTTCTCCATTCCTTCCATCCATGTTCCCTGGACAGGATGATCCCAATCAAGCCATCTTCAAGTTTGTCGATTCTTTCTTCTGCTAGTTCAAATCTGATGTTGAAACCCTTTCATGAATTTTTTATGTTGGTCACTATTATTTGTAATTCCAGAATTTCTGTTCGGTTCTTTCATCAAATAATTTCTATCTCTTCATTGATGTTGTCTGTTTAGTGAGATGTTGTTCTCTTACTTTCCTTTAATTCTTTAGGCAGGGTTGCCTTTAGACCTGTGAAAATATTGATAATAACCTTTAATAATGTTTGTAATAATAATAAAGTCTGGGGCACTTGAGTGGCTCCATTGGTTGAGCATCCAACTTCAACTCAGGTCATGATCTCACTCTTCATGAGTTTTAGCCCCACGGCAGTCTCACTGCTGTCAGCCTGTCAGCACAGAGCCTGCTTCTGATCCTATGTCCCCTTCTGTCTGCCCCCCACCCACTTGTGCTCTCCCAAAAATAAATAAATATTTAAAAAAATAGGGGAGGCGCCTGGGTGGCTCAGTCAATTGAGCTTCCGACTTCGGCTCAGGTCAGGATCTCACAGTTTGTGAGTTTGAGCCCCGCCTCGGGCTCTGTGCTGACAGCTTAGAACCTGGAGCCTGCTTCAAATTCTATGTCTCCTTCTCTCTCTGCTCCTCCCCCGCTGGTGCTCTGTCTCTCTCTCCTTCAAAAATAAATAAAAACATTTAAAAAAATTAAAAAAAATAGAGGCATCTAGGTGGCTCAGTTGGTTAAGTGTCTGACTTTGGTTCAGGTCATGATCTCACAGTCCGTGAGTTCGAGCTCCCCGTGGAGCTCTGTGCTGACAGCTAGGAGCCTGGAGCCTGCTTCAGTTTCTGTCTCCCTCTCTGTCTCTTCTGCCCCTCCTCTACTTGCACTCTGTCTCTCTGTCTCCCAAAAATAAATATTAAAAAAAACAATAAAATCTTTGCTTATGAATTTCTCTCTGGCTTCCCTTAAGTAAAGGTTCTATTAGCTGATTTTGTCCTTGTGTATTGGCCATACTTTCCTCCTACTCTGCATGTCTTATAACCTTTTGTCGAATACTTGGTATTTGAAGTAATTAACATGACAACCCTGGAAATCAGACCACTCCCAGTTTTATTTCTGGTGCTGTTTGTTTACTGACTTTTTGGGGACCAAATCTGTATTCTTTGTTGTGTGTGGCCAGCAAAGTCTCTACTGGAGTAGCTGCATGGTCACCTAATGACTTGACAGAGGTTCTCTTACATCACCTGAATCACTAGCTCTCCCAGCCATTGCCGTGGGGCTTTGTGTGTGTGCAGGGCATGTCGGCAATGCCTGGGCAGGAAGTTTGCAAAACTGCCTTAGCCCTTCACCTCCTTGTGCAGACTCTGGGCACTGGCTGTCGGTGAAAGATGAAGACCTTCTCATTGCTCCCCAGGCACCACACAGCCCTGCACATGCGTGTGGCCTTTTAGATTCCTAGCACTATGTCAAAGCTTTTCAAAAACCTCCATGTTCTCATTTCCCAATTTTTTTTCTTGTAAGTTTTCTCATTGACTTCGCATCAGATCCCTTGGTAACACTGTCTCCAACAGCAACCCCTGGGTATAAGGCTGTTCTCACTGAGTGATGTCTGTATCAGGTCAGATAGAGACAGGGGGAGTCCAGCTCTCCAGGCAGCTCATAGGTCAGTTGGTGACCATCCTTTGGGTGGGGACTTTTTAGGGAGCTCTGCTTTCTGGTGGATTCCTGGCTCCTGGTTTTCCACAGCTTCTGTGATGGGGAGGCTGTAGATTTTGAAGCCTACTATGTAGCTGGGGAGAACACAGGTTAAAATGCCACAAAGCTTACTGTACTTACCAATATTTAACCATTTTTCTTGAATAAATTCTCCTCATGTTGTTACAAAACTTTGGTAATCTCCATAGTTAAAAAAAAAAAACTTGACTTTGACAATTTTTCCCCACATTCTCACTGCTTTTATGCAAGAGTGGAGTTTTGGAAGTTCTCACTCCACCACGGAGGGTCCAGGATTCTATTTTGGGCAGTCTGACCCTGAAATCTGTGCTCATACACTGTATGCCATGGTTTCTCCTCCAGTGCTGTCCTGATTATCGCCATTCCCCAAACTCATACCCAAATAATGAAAGCCTATCATCACATTTGTCTGTTAATTCTTCCAGTGTCAGAGGATCAAATCTTCCCCAGAAGGCCCATGGAGATCACAGAGGAAGCTGCTGAAGTCCCAAAGAGCCATAGACAGCCAGTTTATCCATTTAATTTTTCCAGGGTGAGATTGGCCCTGGTGATTCATTCTGTGCTCTCATTAGAGCAATTATCCAGTTAATTGCTCTGATCTGGATTTGGCCGAGGCAGTCACTGCAGCTGGGGAGCCCCAGAGAACAAGCAGATGGACGTCAAGGAGCATTCTGAAGGAGGCCTGGGTAAGCAGGCTGGTCTCTGTGCCCCAAGCATGCTGTTCAGTACCAGCCACCCTGCTTTTATTGATAGCACTGGCTCCTCTGGGTGACCTTTCTTCTCCTTTCTGCTGCAGTCAGCAAATGAGGAGGACGGGGAGGTTCTGGGAAAGGTGACCTCTGAAACTGGGAGAGAACAGATATGAGGCTGTTATCTGAGAGGACGTCTATCAAGTCCTGGATCATGGTGGGGATATGCAAAGTCACCAAGGTGATGCAATTGTCCCCAGGCCAGCAAGGCTCGACTGTCACCCAACCCTATTGTTAAGGAAGCTAAAAATAGGATGTTTCAATCAGAAATAATATAAGGTGGTTAATGTTATGCCTGTTTGCTTCAATTCTGTTCCCCCAGTCCCTTACAGAAGCACGTCTTAATGACACCCCTTCACTTGGTTCATAGACTTACTTGGAGGTCACTGCTATGATTTCCCAGCTTGAAATTGGAGTAGACATATTCGGATTGGTTAAATCCCCAATTTGCTCCGTGGTTTCAGGGTAAGAGCTATTATAGCAGGGAAGACAGAGTAGAAGTCTCTGGAATGCTGGTCAAGATAATGAATCAAAAACAGTGCCATATCCTAGGGGATGACAGTCATCCTTTAAAACCTAGCGGATACAGGGACAGCCCCCCCCCTCAGATGCACACCTCATTCAACAATCCAGCGCACAAAGCCAGATAGGGTCTGGGGGACATGTGTGGATAGCTGTAGACTTAGCAGAGCAATGGACCTGATCGTGTCACTGTGCTGAGTTTGGCGTCTTTGCTGGGGAAGGTGGGCACAGTCCCAGGCAGCTGGGTGCAGTCACTGATCTGCTGAACCTGGTCTTTTCGTTCCTTACCGGGAGATATGAGAAACCGTTTGTACCCATATGGGCGGGCCACGGTACACCCTTCGGTCTCTTCTCAGGGCCTCGTATTTCCTGCCCCGGTGTAATATAGCCCAAAGGCCTGTGGACAATCTGCACCGTCTGAAAAACATCCCACTGGCCCACCCTATCAATGGTATCATGTCACTCAGACTACATGAGTAATTAGTGACACGTATATTGGTGGTCCCAATGCGGTGTGTACACTCCAGAAGGTGAGAGAAAACCCTCCAGAGTTTCAGGGACCCGTCACATCAGTGGTGTCTTAGAGCCCGAGCCATGCCAAGATAGTCTCTGCAAGATAAAAGGCAGATCATTGCAGCTCACGTCTCCCACAAGTAAGGAGAAATCTCAATGCTTTGTAGACCTCTTGGGTTACGAAGGGGGCACAGTCCCCACTTGGAAAGGCTTCTCGTATTCCCTTTCAGTGAGTGACATGGAAAGCTGCCAGCTCTGAGTGGGGCCTGGGGTAGGAAAGGGCTGTGAGCAGGTCCAGACTGAAGTGCCAGCAGCTTGCCACATGGGCCACATAACATGGAAGAGCCTACGAAGGTGGAGGTATCTATGGTGGAAAATACCATGGGGAGTTGGCAGCGGCCCCAGTAGAGAAGTCCCTCAGATTCCAGAGCAAGGACGCACCATCCGCAGTGTGAATGTTCTGTTAATGCAGGAAGTTTTGCTTGTTTTATTCACTACAAGATTCCCAGTGGCTCCAATGGTGTCAAGCTTGGAGCAAACTGTCAATAAATGTTTGTGCAGTGAACTCGTGAACTGAGTGAATGAAGGCCCCTGCCAACGCTGAAGGTCCCCACACTCCACACCCTGCCTACCTCCTGGTCTTATCATGTTCCCTGGCTCCCGACTCCAGCTGCACCAGTCTCCGACCGGTTTCTTGACATGCAAAGCTCACAGTTGCCTCCCACCTCAGGATCCCTTTGTCTGGGACAGGTTCTCCTAGCTGTCACATGGCCTTTTTCTCACTTTACCCAGGCTCTGCTCCTCAAGAGCTGGCCCGCACACCCTGGCTGAAAGAGAAGATCCATCACTCCTTGCTCTCCTTTGTTTTTCTGAAGCAAGCCTTACCACCGACTGCATGCCTCCCTCCTAGCAAACAAGTTCCAGGAGGAAAGAATTTGCTTTGTTCACTGTGGTTGCCCCTGGTCCTGCAACAGTGGTCAGTACACAGCACCCAGGAGGTACCTGCTGGAGACAGTTTCACAAGCACTGGATGCAGCAAAGCTGAGACATTCTTCTTCCCGAAAGGTTGCACAGAGTCTGCAGTGCGCATGTATCCTGTAATGTACACAGTTACGGTACAATGTGCCATAGAGTTCCAAGAGGGAGAGGCAGTGTGAAGAATTTCCAAAACCTGTTTCACTGGAGAACCATTTTTTGACATTTCTCAGGGCAGTATCTTACAGACTGCATTTCTGGAAACTGCGCTGAGGTAGTTTTGGTCCACAAGAGGGCCACTGGTACTGTCTTCGTCCTTCTGTACTGTTGACTCTATGACTCGTCCCCATCTGCTTTTCCAAAACTGACTCCACATCAAGGGCCACCTTGGGTCCTTCTTACCTTAAGGCATCTTCCCTAGTCTTGCTTATGACCTTGATGTTCTTACCTGTCACCGTGAATGGACCTTGACACTAAAAAGGGTAGTGAGCCCACGAGCCTGCCCAAACTCCCATGTTGCTATTTTACCTGTGTATTGCCATCCACCATACATGAATCTATATACTCATGCTTAGGTGTCAGGCTTTTTGAGGGTGGGGATCAGGTGTTTCTCTCATTGCAAGTCTGATCAAAATGAATTACCTGCCAGCCCCAATGGCTAAACTTTCACCCTTGGTAGGAATCTGTTGAGCTTTCTTATGAGATTTGGGGGTTTTGGGGACAGGGGATTACATAGTTTGGATGAGTTGGCTTCAAGCCCCATGGGGTTCTGGCCAAGAAGGTGGGTGGTGGGGAGCAGCTCTAAGACTGGGGGTGTGATGGGAAAGGTTTCCCTGGGGTGGCCTAAAGCAGAAGCAATCATAGCCAGGAGTCAATGAAAGTACATATATTTGACATTACATTGAAAGGGTTCTTAGCTCAGGCATTGGAGGGAAGCAAAATGTTCCAAACATGGATTTCAGAATATTGGAACCACAGAGCAGGCGCAGGGAAACTCAGGGGTCCAAGCAGATGGGCCCATAGGAACCTTGGGTCTTGACATCTACTACTGTTGGCAGCCAGCTCTGTGGGAGGGGGCTGAGTAGGTTTTGAGAGAAAATTGTGTAAACAGACTGATTTCTTGTCGGAAACTCCAGTGCACAAAGGCTTTTGGCAGCCCTGTGGGAGGAGATGCTTGTCAGCAAAGAACTCAGACCAGGATTTTCAAGATTGTATTCGATTAGACTCATGGCCACTCTCCTCTGGTTAAGTTCTCTAGAGAGAAAATGCCTGGCCAATCATCACTGGAGTGATGCTTGTGATTCCCATTATAGATTAAGCGGGTGTGGAAGATGTTGCAGGGCAAGACTGTCTGGGAGCATTTCTTACAACTTTAAGTGGATTGGTTGGTAATAGACTTTACTGGCTAACTCCTAACGTTCCTGTCACACAGGACTAGCTTTAAGCTAGTGTCAACTTGGGCAAGGGGTTTAATTTGTTAAAACTCTGTTTACTCCTAGAACGGGCGTAGGATTAAATGGTGTGGTGATTATAAGGTACTCAGCACTATTGTTACAGTTGTTATTATCATCATCATCATCACCACCAGCACCACCCCCATCACCGTTGTTACCATCATCACCATCATCATCACCATCACCATCATCATCACCATCATCACCACCATCACCATCATCACCATCATAATCCCACCATCATCATCATCACCACCACCATCATCGCCATCGCCATCAGTGTTGTCATCATCAACATCATTCCTTAATGTCCATTGAGCTCTTAACAATGAGCTCTTAACAATTTAGTTGAGCAAATAAAATGATTTTCAATGTTATGGCAGAGAAAAAGCACAGAGGTTGGAGTTAAAGTTTCTTTTAAAAAGTCAGGGCTGCCAGAGGTTGAAAACTAGGCTTGGAAAGAATTGGGAGCTGGTTAAGTCAATTTACCCATAGCTGGTAAAACAAAAGAGCTACTGTGTCTCAAACATTCCTTCTGGGATCATTGTCTTAATCCTTGAAGTGTATTTTTTATCTATTCCTTTACTGAGGGACTTTTCATGGTAAGCCTTCTCAGACTTTGTTTGTTTAGAAGTACCTTCATGTCACTGAGTTCTTCCAGCATGGCAGTGGCTTCCTCTCTACCACTCTGTGTTGTGGCTGCTGTGCTGTCTTCCAGCGCCGGCTGGTGTGTGGTTGAGACGTTTGTTGTCCGTGTAGTTGTTCCTCTAAGTGAGTTGTCTTTTCTCTCTGACTGCTTTTAAGATCTTTGTCTTTGATGTTTTATGGTTTTGATGGGTTCCCCACCCCTCACTGGGTTGCATGTATATATTTTATGTCCCTTCATCACTTTGTTCAACAGATGGTTGTGATATTTGATGGGTCCCAGTTCTGGGATTATGGGATACATTAACGAACAAGGCAGAGATCCAAGCCCTATAGTCTTAGGTTCTAGGGGGTATAGAAACACCAATGTGATAAATGAGGGAATTATATATGTATATATAACGTGGAGAACAAATGGTATGAGGATGGGGTGATCACAGAATCCAATAAGGGACTGATGTCATTGAGAAGGTGACATTTGAGTGAAGACTGTAGCTAACTGTTCTTAAGCATCACTTTTGGGTATTGACGCTTGCCTCCAAAGGCCCAAAGTGACTCAGAATCTCTACTGGCCCCTACACAACACCAGGGTGAGCCAGCACCCTGTCTTTGACTACCCTTTCTTGCCTCCCATGCAACTGTTGTACAATATTTTGGTTCCTCCTGAACAAAGATACCCATTAGAGGAGGGGGCTCCCAATGTCTGGCCTTTCTCCTTTCCACTCAGGCTCTGAACAGTTTCTGGAATAAAACCACTATAAGGACTGAGGTCAAAATATTTTGACCTTTTTTTCTGCTAGAGGCCCACCCAGAAGAGCAGCTTAGGGGGTGAGCCAAATGGGCACAGTGTGTCAGTCAGCTCAGGCTTCCATAGCAAGATGGCACAGACAGGTGGCTTACATGGCACACATCTGTCTCTTACAGCTCTGGAGTGAGAAGTCCAAGATCAAGGTGCTGTTGGATTTGGTTGTCGGTGAGGACCCTCCATCTGGGGGCTGTCTTCTTACTGTGTTGTCATATGGCTTTTCCTTGGTGTCTGCACAAGGAGAGAGTGTGCTCTGGTCTCATCACCTTCATAGAAGGGCACTAACCCTGTTGTGGGGGTCCCACTCCCATGACCTCAACTAACCCTGGCCACCTCCCAAAGGCATCATCTGTAGATAGCATCACAATAGTGTTAGGGATTCAGCATATGGATTTGGGGGACACAGACATTTAGTCCATTGTAGCATGTAACTCAAATCCCAGAAATAGGCAGATTTACCTGGTCATAGGCAGCACTAGACATTTGTTAAGAATGTTTTATTTATTCATGAGAGAGAGAGACAGAGCACGAGCAATGGAGGGACAGAGAGAGAGAGAGAGAGAGAGAGAGAGAGAGAGCGGGACACAGAATCTGAAGGAGGCTCCAGGCTCTGAGCTGTCAGCACAGAGCCCGATGCGGGGCTTGAACCCACGAATCTCAAGATCATGACCTGAGCCGAAGTCGGATGCTCAACCGATTGAGCCCCCCGGGCACCCCAACATGGAAGGCTTTCTATGTAGACACCTGCCCAGGTAAGATTTAGTGCAGCAGGGAGCAGAGGAGAGCTCAGGTACTCTCTGAGTAGCAGGCTTGTCTCAAGAAGCATGGGGAAGGCAAAACAGAGCTGTTTTTCTTCCCAAATTGACTGATCAGACAGGTGAGGAGGAAGAAGCTTTGCGAGAAGCCTGCAGTCACACTGCTTACATTTCTTTCACAGGAAGGAAGCATCTGGCGAGGGGCGTTCCTCATTTGCAGCCACGATTATTATTTTATATAACTGGGACTTGTTTAGACCCACCCTCATTTTTGCCTCTGTCTCTGCTTGCTTTCCTTTGTGCATCTGAGACCTCCTTTTGGGTTTACTTTCCTACTTTTGCACAAACCTGTTTAATAATTCAGAGGCAGGGCCAGCTTCTGGACTCTACTGTCGCATTGAGAAGCTGGCCGTAGGTCTGGGCATCATTACATCTCCAGATGACCTGTCCTTTCTCGCTCATCGATTTCAACGGTGTCTCGTCTTTGGAATTCCACAATATCATTACCGGGCATTCAGACAGGCTGTTTATTTGTTCTTCTAGGCACGCACGCTCACCAAATCTGAGAGGGTGACAGTCCCATTTACTCCGAAAAATTCACCACCGTGACTTTCGCTAGTTCTCTCCCTCATCCTTTTTCTGCTCCTTTCCTGGAAAGCGTAGACATCCTTTTCCTGCCATCCCGTGTCTCTTAACTACTTTTAAAAAGTTTTTAGAACTCATTCATTCAATTTTCAGTGATTTGGTTGGTTCGTGTTGAAATGCCCCTGTGATTTTTGAATGGCGCCCTACCTTCCCTCCAGTTCACGTCCCCTCTTTCGTGTCTGTCGCTGTCACTGTCGCGCCCTCCTCCCCAGCATTCTCCCTCCAGATGCGGCCCTGCTCAGTGCCTTGCTTCCTTCCCTCCCCTCACTGGACAAGCATTGTCTGGCAGGTGGACTTCCTTTTCTTTCCCAGCTGCAGCCCTCCCGCGGGACTGTCTCAGCTCCTGGCCCCCCTTGCTGTTTCTTCTTTGTGTTTCATACTGCCAGCACACTGCAGACATAGACGCCCAAGACCTACAGTGTGAGCCCCTCACTGGAGGAAGAGCCCCAGGAGAGCGGCATTCCACTTCACGCCCTGTGATAGCTCTGGAGCGCCGTGCATCTCTAATGAAGCAGCTGGATGCCCGAGTGTGGAACACGCTTGCCATCCTGTCCTAGGTCCCCCAGACTCACTTGCATGGCTCCGCTCTTGCCTTACCTCTGGGCTATCGCCCGTGGTGGATCGCTTCCTCGTGTATTCCGATTGTGGCTCATGCTTCTCTTTAACAAAGCCCCTCCCCAGTGAGGCAGAGCTATGCTCTGGAGCCAGATGGCTGGGTTTAAGTTCTGGCTCTGCCACTCTCTAGCTGTGTGACCTTGGGGAAATGACTTACCCTCTCTGTGTCCCAGTTTGCTCATCTATAGAACAAGAACGATGGTGGCTGCTTCATACAGCCGTCGTGGACGTTCACTTCTGAAGGGCTCTTGGAGCAGAGCAGGCTGTCACAGCCGGTCATCTGCAGGAATGCCACATGGCCAGTGAGGCCCATGGCGCCTCTGTTTCATGTAGGGGTCTGTCTTTCGTGTTGCTGCCTCAGCCCGGATGCTCCTGGATGGCTCAGGTGTGTGTGGCTCTACCCGCAGGGTCGTTGTGGGCAACTGTGATTGTGAATGTGCAGAGATGCCACCCCCGCTGAGCCCAGGCCGGCACACAAGGTCCCTCAACACCCTGCATTGAAGACTGACAATGCAGAAGACCCAGCATTGGGGGGCTGCTGTCTCTCAGCCTGCTTTTCTCCAGAGGCCCCTCCAGGTGGGCTTACACCTCCATCCCCCTGCCTTCGGGGTCTGTGGCCTCACCCCTGTCCTGCGTTGCTTAGGGAGACCCACAAGTGTTCCTTCCCCAGCACACAGGTGCACATGTACACACACACACACACACACACACACACACGCTGGGAGCCATGGCCTCAGCCCAGGTGCTCCCAGTTCTGGTTGTCAGTGTCTCATTCTGCTTCGTCCCTGGGCTTTGCTTCACCTCTGGAGAGCTCAGCTGCATATCTGAGGTCTGGCTGCAAATTTTGCCCATCATCTCGAGGAATCCCAGCAGGAGGGTTTCTGCACGCCTGAAACACCTCACTGTTCTAGGTGCTGAGTAGTCTTGCCATGCG
This sequence comes from Panthera onca, assembly GCF_046562875.1. NCBI lineage: Eukaryota > Metazoa > Chordata > Mammalia > Carnivora > Felidae > Panthera > Panthera onca. The sequence goes on along the minus strand of NC_138346.1, from coordinate 218,960,763 downwards.
CTGGCCCACTTTGTGTTTCTGTTGATGCACTTCTGTATTTTTCCAAGTTTTCAGTACTATGAACGACGATGCAGTAAAACTCTGTACACGTCCACCTGTGCATTCTGGGAGCTTCTCTGCGCTAGAAATGGGGGTGGGTTAAGTGGTGCCTCCGTGTTTAATTTGAAAAGTACGGCCAAAGTTTTCCAGACACGTCAGCTCACACTCTCACCAATGATGGGTGAGCGAATTTGCTTCCCTCCAACTGCAAACAGACATCTTATTGTTAGTGTTGTTTGCTCTACGGCGATAATGACCACGCAGAGGAAGAAAGCAGGGTAAGAGGAGACAGAGAGAGGCAGCAGTCCTAGTTTGGAAAGTGTTTTGAGAGGTGTCTGTGGGGGTGATGGAGAGGACCATGCAGATATCTGGGGGGAGCATTTCAGAAAGGAAGCAGCAAACACAAAGGCCCTGGGGCAGGAGGGTGGCTGGAGCAAAGAGAGGAAGAGGAAGGGTGAGTTTGAGGAGTTGGTGGGAGCAGTTGGGCAGGGGCCTGGGGGTCTCTGTGCAGACACTGGATGTGATTCTGAGTGAGGCAGGAAGCCGTCAGCGACCTTGGAGCCAGGATGGGGCAACACTGGCTTTTGTCTTAGGAGGGCCCTTGTGGCTGTTGTGTTGAGCCCCCTAATCTTTTAGGGACTGGGCAGATGTGGGGAAAACCAGTTAGAAGTTTCCGGTGGAACCAGGAGGCAGGCGGTAGACCAGGAGGGAAGCAGTAGAAGTCATGAGAAGTGATTGAATTGGCATCTGTTTTGAAGGTAGAGCCAACAGGATTTGCTGAGATTGTGTGTGTGTGTGTGTGTGTGTGTGTGTGTGTGTGGCACATGGGTGGACAGATAGATGGATAGATGCGTGGAAGGAAGGATGGATAGACGGATGAATGGATAGATGAATACACAGAGAGATGATAGACAGAAGACAGACTGCTGATAGATATATGGAAAGTGAATAAGAGACAGAGATAAAGGGAGAGAGGGAAAGGCAGGGGACCAGAAAGTCTGACATGCCACTTGGTGGGTAGGGGTGTATTTGAATGACATGAAGAAGGGGATATTGACGGGTTTGGCGGGGGGGGGGGGGCGCGTCAGTCAGCTCGGCCGCCATCACAAACACCGCAGGTGTGGCTTGAACAACGGGCATGTGTTTCTCACGGTCTTGAGGCTGCACGTCCTGGATCAAGGTGCCAGGGGATCCGGGGCCCAGGGAGAGCCTGCCTCCCAGCTTGCAGATGGGCTCTTGTGCGCTCACACTGCCTTTCCTCTGCGCGTGCAAGGAGGGACAGACGCTGGGGTCCCTCACTGTTAGAAAGACACCCAGTCCTGTCGCATCAGGGCTCCACCCACAGGACCTCATTTAACCTTAATTGCCTTGTTAAAGGACCCACCTCCAAACATGGCCACACTGGTGGTTAGAGCTTCAACATAGGAATTTTGGAGGGGACACAATTCCGTCCCTAGCAGGGGGAAATCAACTTTAGTTTTGATAATGTTCCGTTCGAGATGTTCACCAGACCAGCAGGCCGAATGCTCAGTTGGGCAGCTGGATTTCAGAGTCTGGGGTTCTGGGGTGGGAGCTGATGATGCACACTGGGCAACTGATTCCATGAAGTCAGAGGTTAGAGCACGGAGAAGCCTAGCACGCAGCCCGGGGCACTGAGGCCGTTGAGGCAGGTGCTCCCATGTCGGGGGCGCTGGAAGTGGACTGGCCTGCACAACGCCCCCTTTCTCCCTGGGCCTCGGGAGATCAACGTTCTGAGACCCAGGCCGTGTGTTCTGTGTTGCGTGCATTTCACCAGGTGCTCTTTGGGGCAGAGGCGGGACCTCAGGTCAGTCACCTTCACCCTTGGCTTCAGCAGGTGCTGCCAGAACGCTCCCCCAAGTGATGGCGTCTGTTTATTATTCCAACTCAAGCTCCCCTCTAAAAATTTTTTGAAATATTTATTTTTGAGAGAGAGAGAGAGGAGAGAGAGAGAGAGAGACAGAGTGTGAGCAGACAGGGGCAGAGAGAGAAGGAGACACAGAATCCAAAACAGGCTCCTAGCTCTGAGCTGTCAGCATAGAACCCATCGCGGGGCTCGAACTCATAAACCATTAAGATCATGACCTGAGCTGAAGTCAGACGCTTAATCGACTGAGCCACTCAGGTGCCCCATTGAGCTCCCCTTTTTAAAAGAAGATAGTGTGGGAAGACAGAAATGGTAATGTTTGGAGAATGCCCCTCCTCACTCACCTGGACAGGCTCTGGACAAGGATGGGATGGGGAGGCACGGGAGGCTGGGGGCATCATGGGGTGCCAGCTGCTGGCCATGTGCCCACCTCCTTGGATGAATGGGCTGTTGCCTGGGGACCTGGGAATCTTCTCCTGGCTGCCTTGCTTCTCAGCCTCAGCTATTGGCATTGGGAATGCGGTAGCCCTTCATCTTGGGGCCATCCCGGGCATAGTAGGAAGTTCAGAAGCATCCCTGGCCTCTCCCCACGAGATGCCAATACCCTCTCCCCAGCATGACAGTCAAACCATCTCCAGACCCTGCCCCCAGGTGAAAACCACTGTGTGGTCTGGACCAGCCAGGTTCGCAGAGACAAGACCGCAGCAGATCCACAGAGGGCAGAATGTGTCCCAACAGCTTTTTCAGCAGGCGGAGCAAACTGGTATCGTCCTGAAACCAGGGACCTCTGCTTCATGCTGGGGTCTCCTTTCGTCATCAACCACACACTATGCACCCCCAGTAACACAAATCAAACATGCAATCACGGCTTAATAAACACTAAAATAGTTTACTCTCATCAAATGATTACCTTGCCATCCAGGCAAAAGGGAGCGCTCGTGGTGTATGCCCAGCCCATATTTAGCGGCTGGATGACAGTCATATTTTAATATGAATTATTTGTACACAGCTTGAAGATTTCATCCAACACAAACCGTCAAAGCGGGAAGGCTTAAGAACGGAATCTCTTTGCATAATTAGCCAGCCAAGGGGACAGGCTCTGAAACAAGACGCTGCAAACACTTGGGCAGCTGTGGGCAGAGTGGGCTGCCTGGCAGTTAGTGGGAAACTGTCCAGCCCACTGGCCCCAGCCCGGGTCACAAAATTACCCTTTTTCTTCATCATTAGCCTCAAGCCCAGCTGCCGCTGCCCGGGGCTGGAATCTTGACACGATTGGAGCAGATACACACGGACCTTCCGGGACGCTGCTCTAGAGGATGCTCGAGGGCTCTGCACACGGTGCTTTTGACCAACTCTGGGCCCCTCGTCGCGTTGCCTCTGAGGCCGTTGAGGAGGGGCAGGGGCCGGCGGAACAGCATAGGCCAACAGTCCTTGCAGACAGATGGGGCCCCAGGGCCAGAGGCAGAGGGACAATTGTACCCTGTGCTCAGCAGCTCTTTTCCTTCTCACAGAAGACATCTCTCTCACTTCCCTCATGGTTTTCAGGAAGGATGTGAAGCAAAGACACAGAAGAGAGCGTCCTGGCAAACTACTTGCTGAACATTTATTATGTGCACAGGAGGGTGCTGGTCTGACCCGCCCCTCGGAGACCAAGGTCGCCTTCACTAGTGCTCCCCATTTCACCCTGCCCTCCTGGGTCCACACCACCCTCCGTTTCCAGCAGGCAGTTAGGACGACAAGCTCACGGGAGCCTGCCCTGGGGCCACAGCCGGCTCTGCACCTGCCCCAGGCATCTCTCCTCTGGAGGATTTGGCTCCCACAAATGACTGGCTGGTTAGGGATGCTGGGTTTTTCTTCTTCAGTCTTCCAGCTCCGGGCTGGCAAATTCATCCCCTCCAGCCCGTTGGGGACCTTGGATTTAAGTTGGTGGGTCTGTTGTACGGGGCGGGGGCACCTTTGGTGACGGGATTAAAACCAGCCTCAGGGACCGGGAGCTCCTGCTCATCCATTGAACTGGACAGAACACTCAGGGAGGGAGGCCAGATCCGGCCCCGGGTTTCCACGGGAGCCCTGTCATGCTTGCAAATCCTGAAGCGCTCAGAGGCCCCCAGTGGCTGACTGGGAGGCCAGGTCTCAATCCCTCAGGGAATGCTCAGCACCGTCCCACATCGCTGGGGGTGACTGATGGACCCAAAACGTCAGCTGCTGGCACCAAAGGCTCCCGATCCCGCAGGTGACCAGGCGTGCAGGCTGGGCCAGTGCCCAGTGATCGGAGCCAGAGTCTGGGGCATGCCCAGAGTAAGCACCTGCTGTCCTGGGGACAGGCAGCCACTCCTGGAGGACCATGTAGACCCTGGGAGGACAGTAGCAACAGGGACACTGGGACATTCTCCAAAGCAGGAGGAACCTTCTAGAAACCCACCTGGGTGTGGCCCACCAGCCCAGCCCTCCGCTCCTCCCTGATGTGTGTCTCCTGCTCCTAACACAACGATGCTCTTGCCCCTGTGGCTGGCAGGACCCCTTCTCAGGTCTGTGTTTATTGCTTGTGCTTTTCTTTCCTCAAAACAGGATTCACAACCCGAATTAAAGTAGCAAGATTCTATCCCAGACGCTTGGAAGCAGTGGTTCTCACACAAGAAGATGGGAGAAGCCGGCATAGAACCCCCTCGACTCCTTTACCCGGTTGGCCTCCTGCCCGGTGACTTTCTGGATGCTCAGCAGACAGAAGCCTCCACCTGTCGCTGAAGCTTCATCCACAAATGCCATCTGACCGAGCTCAGATTTGCTTTTTCCTTTTGTTCTCCTCCCTCAGATTTTTCAAGACTGGGTTGGGGGTGAAAGACTAAAAAGAAATTGGAACCGCAAAGGGAATGAGTAAAAAAAACAGAGAGGCAGGACAGCGCCCCTGGGTCCCAGCTTCCTCACCAGTAAACGGGATTCGGTGGATGACTGGGGGGTCTCTCCTAATTCGGGGTTATATCTTCCGTCATGGCTGGACTGGGGCCCTGTTAGTCATTTTCTTCGATTAAAAGTGTTCGTTCCAGGAAGACAAGAGCCACGACTCTGTCAAATGGCCTCCGTAATGATCGCGTGGAAACTGGCTGCGTGTGCAAGCATTTGGTGGTTGATTCATATTTTCAATCAAGCAGCTTGTTGGACTTTTAGTGTAGTCAGAGTCTCCGGGGTGTAGGCATGATCCAGTCAGGTCCATTATCGAGGCACAACCCAAATTAACTGAACCATAAATGTTTTCCTTGAGTGGGCAGGTGGGGAGCAAGGGCGTGAAAATCCCACAGGAGTTTTATTTTCCATGGAAACGTATCATGGTAAATGAGGAAGCTCGTAGAGCTCTGAGAGAAGCCCATGGAACCAGGGGCCGGGGGCTGTTAGGGACCCCTGCCCAGCCTCCCAGCGTCTCGAGACTTGGGGATTTCAACGGCTGACTGGCTGACCGTGTGATTCCACAGGGAGGTGATGCTTCCGGGATCTTTGCGCTCCTCTGTGGGTTTCCCTGAACCACCCGCCTCCCTCCACCACGCCTGTCTCTCCGGACAGATGGAGACTGTGCTCTGGTCCACCCTGGACCCCTCAGCTGGGGCCCTGGGTCAGCGTGGTCAGGAAACCAGGGCCAGACCATTGCCATTCAGGGAGCTCTCCGGCCTCGTCCGAGGGGATCGGCCACCGCAGCCGGTTACCCCCAGACTGGCGGAGCGACTCTTGCCTTAGCTTTGCTTCATAAGCCGTATCAGTTCCTCTTTTATAAATTCACCTAAATGTTAAAGAAAAACACATACATCTATTTTTTTGTAAAAAATGCCAGGGATCTACATGGGACCACTTCTCTCCTCTCAATCCTTACCCCTTCCTGGGAGGCCACTGTGGATCCTTCCAGACTTTTCCAGACTTTTCTGTGCGATGGTTTTATTCTGTGTTACTTCTTGGGGCATCAAGGTTTGTGCTTTAGTGTCTGTTCTGTAAAGTGTGGTTTTCTGCCATTGGCCTTGACAGCAGCCTGGAAGCCAATTCTAGCTTCTTCGGACCCTGATGGGTAAGATGGGTCAGCCGTTCGTGATGTCCAACCTCCTCCCGGCATTATGCATGGACAGCGCGAGGAAAAGCATCCTGTTTCTGGACTTTCACTTCGGCCCTTGGACCCTGCTGAGGTTGGGCCCCTCCCCCTCGTGCTCCCGGTGACGTGGGGCAGGGGCTCGCTGTGGCTGGCAGTGTGATGTGCCTGTCTCAGTGCCGGCAATGTGCAGCAGCTGGCTGGGGAGAATGGATGTTGGCAAAACAGAGCTCAGAACCGTGGGCCTGGAGAGCAGGTGCCGGGCACTCAGGGGGAAGAGGGCAGATTCCTTCTTGGGGTCAGTGCTGTGGCCCCTCTGGCCACATTCTCAGCTGGAGGGACCTCTTCCAAGGGCCATTTCCCAGTGTGTGGTCCTTCCTTTCCTCCCTTCTTTCCTTCCTGTGTTATTTAGAGCCCCGTCCCACCCCAGAGCGCTGGCTGGGGGTGGGTGGTGAGTGACAAGCCTTTGCTGGCCATCTGTCTATCGTAATTGTGGACTCTTTGGTCATTACTCTAGCAAGGCAATAGTCCCACATCATTGCAAAGAGCAGCAGAGACTTTCAGGCAGGCCAGCAGCAAATCACGCCCCCTCCCTGTGCCCCTGCTCTCTCCGTAAGCTGGGAGGGTCACTTCTTGGACAAGGCATCCCAGAAGAAGGACAGACACCCCCTCTGGGGCACACCCCCAGGGGCACACCATTTTCTTGCTTAGTGTGGAGGGTCCTCAGGGCACAGTGGCCGCAACTTCAAGTCTGGTGACTCTCCCAGACAGGGGATGTGTTTTCACAAAGTGTGTTCACAGCCAGCCCCACACTCACGATCCAAGGTGAGCGCCCCCTTCCCCCCTCCTCCAGCTCATGGCATGCCCTAAGTTGTCATCACAGATCTTTTTTATGTTAAATTCAGTAGTGACTTTTCCAAGGCCACCTGATGAGAAGGCCTACATTACCAGCCCTTGAAGACGTCCATATTTTTCTCTGTTATCAGCACGGCTCCGTGTCTAGTTAGACCATTGGGTCCTGCATCCCCTCCCCCCACCCCTTCACTCCCGGGACAGAAGGAAGGAAAGCTCCCTCCTGCCTAGTTTTTGCTGCCTGCAACCATCCATAGCAATGCCTCCCCCTGCGTCCTCCAGCAAATTCTTGTTGCATGAAGGACTCTGGTGTAGCCCCTCCTCCCAGCCCTCACTTCTGCCCCAGTCCTTCCTCCCCTCCCACCTGGATCAGTGATAACCCAGGGAATGGGCTCCTGCCTCTGGACTCTCCTGCTTACTCAGGAATATTAAGGATAATCCATTTCTGTTCTCTATTACTTCCTGAGGCATCAAGCCATCAGGACCTGTTTGCATCTGAAGTCCTGTGGCAGCTACATCTCAACATTCCTGGAGACCTTGGAAATCTCTGAAAGGGTGTGGCTTCCTAGCATCTGGATGCTGGGAGCGAGTGAAATCTGTTGTTTTGGGAGACCGCTTTGTCCTTGTGGTGTGAGGCCGGCACTTACCCTCCTTCTTGGGGGGATGCTGGGCCAATGTAGTCAAATACAAATGGGTATCTGTTCATTCCTAGGTGTTGGGTGTTCTGGTTAGAGGTTGGCTAGGTCCATACAGAGATAAAGAAGGGCTTTTGTCCTTCAAATGTGGCCCCTAGGCAGCCTGAAAAACGTTATTCTTGTTTATTATTATGCCAGGCTGAGCTGAGGGTGTGTGCAGTGAACAGGTGAAGGTCAGAGATCACCTTGTAGAACTCTGGAGTAGGGTGGGTGATGCGGGTTAACAGTGACCATGATGCCCCCTTTGGACTTTGTGAGTCCCTGAGGCTCTTGGGGCGAGGTATGTGGTGGGGGATGGGACTTCCCACAGGCGAAGGGATGAGAAGGCAGACACTATTGTTTGGGCCTTTCTGGAAAGGCTTCCCTGAAGCTGGAGGGGTTGGGGGACAAGACCAGGTCAATCACTCCCCACCCCCAAACTGCTTTGATGATGCCCTTGTCTGCAAATCAAAGCAGGATCCTGCCTTGTCCCTCACAGACAGACAGGCTTTTTCTCTCCTTTCTCTATTTTCCATTTTATCAGTTTCTGCTTTTGTTCTCATTTTGTCCTTTATTCCACTTACTCTGTGCCTCTTCTTAAGGTGAACCACAGGTTGTTTGTTTTAGATCTTTCTTCATTACAATATAAGAATTTAAAATGACGAATTTCTGCCTTAAGCACAGGTTAGTTGGATAGTTCCAATTCTGGTATATTTTCACTGTCATTAAATTTTAAATATTTAAAAACTTTCCTTCAGTTTTCTTTGACTCACGGGTTATTTAAGACTGTCTTGCTTCATTTCTAAATATTTAGGCTGAGATTTCTTCCTGCATTTATTTCTGATGCAATTCATTTGTGGTCCGAGAATCACCTCTCTATGATTTTAGACCTTTTAAAATTTATTTAGATTTATTAAAATTTATTCTGAGGCTCAGCATAAGGTCTGTCTTGTTAAACATTTTTTAAAAAAGAGTATATATTCTGTAGTTGTCGGGAGTAGTATTCTATAAATATCAGTTAAGTGTCAATGGTCGATAGAGCTGTTCTGATTATCTTTGTCATTACCAAGGTTTTGCCCTAGTTATTCTACCAGTTGAGGAGGACGTAGATCATAATACTCTTGTTGTATATTTGATCTCTTCCATTATTTTTGTTAATTTGTGCCTTGTGAATTTTGAAGCTCTGATATTAGGCGCATATACATTTGTGAATGCTAGGTCTTCCTGATGGAATGATTCTTTTATCGTTAGGAAATGTCCTCCTCTATCCTGACAACACTCTTCAAAAAGAGTATTGTTTGAAGGCCTCTTTGTGGCATTAATATAGGCTACTTCAGCCTTTATATACATACTCATTGCAGAATTTATCTTTTTTCTATTTATTTTCAACTTTGTCCCTTTCCATGACATGCATGTATTTCAGACAGCAGACAGTTGAGCCTTGCTTGTTTTAACCATTCTGAATCCCACTGCCTTCTAAATGTTTGATTTAGTCCATTCACATTGAATGTAATTCTTGATATGCTTGCCTTTAGGTTTACCAAAGTTATTTATCCCCCCCCCCCTTTCTTTTTGTTCTGCTGTTCCAGCTTTCCTTTCTTATTTGAATATTTTTAGGATTCCGTTATATCTATTGACTTTTTAAATGCTCTTCCTTGTTTTTTTCCTCCAATTGTTGCTCTAGGAATTACAATTTACATCCCTAAATTTAGAAGTCTGCTTGAAGTTGACATTGTATGACTTCATGAGTGATGTGGAAATGGTGTGACTTTATAGATACATTTAGCACTTTCTACCACCCTTAATATAAACACACATCTATTAACATTATAAACTTCAAAAGACAATATTGATTTTTGCCTAAACAATTGTAAGTATTTTTAAAAATTCAGAGGAATAGTCTTTTATATTTATCTGGCTATTTATTACTTGTCATCCTCTCTATTCCTTCCTGAAGATCCAAATTTATGTCTGGCACAATTTGCCTTTCCTTCAGCTTGACAACTTCCTTGAATATTTTTGTAGTGCAGGTATGCTGGCAGTGAATTCTGCTTCTTTACTTTTATTTAAAAATGTTTTTATTTCCTTTTATTATTTTTTAAAGTTTATTCATTTATTATTTCTGGGAGAGAGAGACAGAAAGAGAAAGAGAGAGGGAGTTAGCAGGGGAGGGGCAGAGAGAGAGGGAGGCACAGAATCCGAAGCAGGCTCTGGGCTCTGAGTTGTCAGCACAGAGCCCGACGTGGGGCTCGAACTCATGAACTTTGAGATCATGAACAGAGTCTAAGTCAGATGCTTAACTGACTGAGCCACCTAGGTGCCCCTTCTTTTAATTTTTGAAGGATATTTTCTGTGTATAGAATTCTCTGTTGACAGGTTTTTTTTTTCCCATCCCCAGGACTTTAAAGATGTTCCACTGTCAAAGGGAAGTGGTACATTGTTTCTTCAGTTATTTAGATTATTTTCCCACGTATATAGCTTATCATTTGTCTCTGATTGCTTCTAAGATTTCCACTTCATCTTCATTGTTGGCAGTTGATTATGTGCCTAGGAATGGTGTTCTTCGTCTTTATTTGTGATTTGCTAAACTTCTTGAAAATGTACATTTATGCCTTTCACCAAATTTGGGAAGTTCTTGGACATTGTTTCCTCAAATATTTTTCTACTCTTTCATTCCCTTGTCTCCGGTTATATTTTTATTTGTTTGTTTGTTTGTTTGTTTGTTTATTTTTTGAGAGAAAGAAAGAGAGAGAGTGGGCGAGCAGGGGAGGGGCAGAGAGAGAGGGAGAGAGACTCCCAAGCAGGCTCTAAACTGTCAGCGCAGAGCCCAATGTGGGGCTTGGACTCATGAACCATGAGCTCATGACCTGAGCTGAAATCAAGACTGAGCTGAAATCTGACGCTTCACCGACTGAGCCACCCAGGAGCCCCTCCAACTATATTTTAAAGTCAGTCTCCAAGGCACTATTCATTTCCTTTCTAATATTTTTCACTTTATTCTTTAGATTGGATAATTCCTATTGATCTATTTTCAGCTTCATTGACTCTTTTATTGATCATTTCCATTCTGTTATTAAATCCATCCATTAAGTTTTTATTTCACATATTCTAATTTTCAGTTTAAAAGTTTCCATTTGATTTGTTTTTATACATTGGCTCCTCTGCTGAGAGTTCCCATCTTTTTAGTTGTTGCCAGAGCATTTCCTTTCCCCCCTGGAGCATGGTTACAAAGGCTGCTTTTCGGTCCTTGTCTGTTAATTTCAGCATCTGGGTCATCATGGAGCCGGTCTCTGTTGATTACCTTTTTGCTTGAGAATGAGTCTCACTTTCCTGGTTTTCCTATATGTTGAGTAATGTTGGATGGTATCCTGGACATTGTGACTACCATGTCGAGACTGGTTTCCGTTAGAGTTCTCTAAGGAGTAGAGTGATATGGTCTAGGTTTAGCGACCAATTAGCTTGGAGGGACTCAAACAACAAACCCTTTCACCTACAGGTAGTAGCAGCTCTGATCTCAGCTCAGCCTTTGATTTGTGGTTGTCGTTTCTTCTTTAACTGGGTTGTTTTGCAGTTTGCAGCACGCACGGACAGTTTTAAGGTGGATCAGCGACGTGGCTGGCATTTACACGTAGAATCAGAGGGTCTCCTTGTCTTGTTATTTTTCTTATGAGTTTCCTTACTCACTCACCAGCACCTGTGGCCACCAGGGCTTTTTCTCTTCCTGGGCAGAGAGACGGTGGGTTTTCTATCAGAGCTGTAGCTATACTGCACCTTGCATCATGTGCTGGCTCCTTCTTCCAAGTTCAGACTCTCTTCCAAAAATTTCCTGCTTGTGTTCACTTTCTTCAGCCTTCATGTGGATTTTTTTTGAGACTTTATACTTATTTTCTGTGGGAAGGTTGGTCTACTGGGAACTTTACTGTACAACTTAATAAATATTTATTTCTCTTGTTTGATTGTTTTTTTTCTTTACTCAGTTTTTCTATTAGGCTTGTCTCTGGACCCTTGGGGGGTGGAGAGACATGGCTCCAATTCTGCCAGGTTTGGAATGGGACTGGGAAGGGGGGTCGGGAAGGATAATGTGGGACGTCTGAGTCCCTGCTTCAAACACAGCAACTTGGATTTTTTTGCTATTTTATATATGGACCTTCCAAGTAAGATTTTATTGTGAAATTGTTATTGACTTAAAATATGTTCAAAGGGCATTTGTCTAAATATTTTCTAGATTCTGATTCTCTGAGAAACTTGACCGGTTTCAGGAGGCTGTAGCCACGCTGTGTTAGAACCCTGGTTCCTGAGCCAGACTGACTTGTATTTGAACTCCACATTGCCATGTCCTGGCTGCATGCCCTGGGGCTAGTGCTAGACTATACCCCCCCATTTCTTCATCTTGAAGATAGAAAGAACCATACCCCCTTATAGGATGGTGTGCAAATCTAGGCAGATGGGCAACATTTAGGCTTTGGCAATGACAAGACTTATGGTAAGTGTATCATGGACTGGATGTTTGTGCCCCCCAATTCATATATTGAAGCCCTAAACTTAAAATTTTTTAACATTTATTTATTATTGAGAGACAGAGAGAGACAGAGCATGAGGACAGGAGGGGCAGAGACAGGGGGAGACACAGAATCTGAAGCAGGCTCCAGGCTCTGAGCTGTCAGCATGGAGCCCAATGCAGGGCTCAAACTCACAAACCGCGAGATCATGACCTAAGCCGAAGTCAGACGCCCCACCCAGGTGCCCGTGAAGCCCTAACTTTTAATGTGATGATATTTGGAGACAGGGTCTTTGGGTAGTGCCCTCATGATGGGATTAGTGTCCTCATAAGAAGAGACACCAGGGCACTTGCTCTCTCTTTCTCTGCCATATGAGCACTACAGTAAGAAGGCAGCTGTCTGTAAGCCAGGAAGTAGTCCTCACCAGCATCTGACCATCCTGGCACCCTGATCGTTCACTTCCAGCCTTCAGAATTGTAAGAAATACATGTCTGCTGTTTAAGCCACTTAGTCCAAGCTATTTTGTTATGGCAGCCTGAGCAGACTAAGATAGTGTGCGTGCTATTGATCAGTACTAATCATCCAAGTGTTTGTGGATGCTTCTACGTAAAGGCATTGGAGAGTCTGATCAGTTTCTGGAGAGAGCAAGCGAAGGAAGGGCTCCACAGAGGCAGCTGTGTCCTTTTGATACTGATGAAGCTTTTTCCGGGATCCCAGGGGATACAAGCTCTTTGCTTATTATCAGACACATGGCAGCTGACACTTGGTCACTTTAGAATTGACAATCATGGGTCCCATTAGTGTCAGTTCCCAGTTTCCCAGGATGGACCTGCCAGGGAACTTCACTCTCCAGTAGATCACCTCCCAGGATGCAACATTTAGAAAATCTGGATTTAAAAAACCAGGGTGTGAGAGAGTAATATCCATGTATAAAAGGACTCCTCATATGTCCCAAAGAGAGGGCTTTCTTTTTGCCCTCAAAACAGATGCGTGTTAAGGATTTGAGTATTTTAGGGAACACGCTTGACCTGAGTCTGCTGCCCTGTGGATGGAGACGGGTGTATCTGGAAGTGATGATTCAGGCGCTGCACTGAATCTGCCTTCTTGAGAAAGCTCTGCTGGGAACACAGCAGGATGTGCTGCTGGGAGGCTGGGAAGAAAAGATGGCTGTGTCCAGGTCGTCATCAAACGTGATTTCCAAGTGCCACCTCATTGCTGCCGGCACAAATGAGACCCGGAGATTATTGGAAATCCATATGAAAGTCTTGTCCTATGTCAGGCTCTCTCCTTTCCCTCCTCCAAGCAAAGGAAAGCTAACTGGACAGGGAGTAAGGGAAATGTTTTGCTTTGGCTCAAACCTTTAAATCTTTCGTAGCTCAGAGGATTGTCCTCATTTGCAAAGCAGGATTTAAACTTTGTGTGGGTGGAGGTGAGCTGTGTGGGGAGGAGGGAAGTCAGCATTTAGGCTTAGCCCCAAGAGACCCTACCACCCATTGAATTTAACCTCAGGAGGTCTATACTCTAACTTACCCAGATGATTTTCATTTTTATTCACCACCCAACACTTCCTAATATGAATAGCATCCCCCCACCCCCTGCCTCCCAGATTCAAAAGGTGAAATCTGCTGAATTTCAAGTCTGAGTTAACTTCCTTTTGCCCATGGGGTTCTAGGCTCTGCAACCTCTTAGCAGAAAGGATGCAAAATCTGATTAAGGTTTTTCTACATCAACAAAGGTTTCTGATAAGTATTTTTTGTTTGTTTATTTTAATAAAATCAGCCCATGTTTCTTGATAAGACCAATTGGTGGGAGATGCTCTTTGCAAAGTTAAAGCCCTCCACTGCCCTTCCTGTGACCCCCTGCTTGCATGAGGGGCAAGCAGGGGGCTCTTACTGTCCCTTGTTGTCATTGCCAAATTTACAACCATGGAAGCAGGGCTTGGGTGTGTTCCTCTGTGGACTGTCTGGGGAAATGAGGTTCAGGGTCCATGCAGAGGCAAAATCTTGGTCTGTTCTATGCAGATTGAGAAGGTCTGGCTCCTGGGGCAAGCCAGGGACCTGAAGCAAGAAAGGAAAATGTGGCTGGTGGGTGAGAAGTGGAGTATCCCAGTCAGGACATCTCTCAGGTAAGTGTGTTCTCAGGAAGGCCTGCAGAGCTTTAGAGTGGTTGCTGCAGCTAGTACATCACAGGCTCTAAGTGGTTGATGAATGAATTAATGAGGAAGCAAATGAATGAGGTGGGATTCTGCCACATTTACCTTTCATCCCCTTCAGGTTTTAGTCCAGGGTTGAGCACATAGAAAGTGCTTGGTAAGTGTTTAGTTAATTACAGGACTGTATTAGGCACTGCAGGAATTCTGGAATTCAGAGTCTTTTCCATCCTGGAGGCTATGCACGTGCCTCAGGTTGCAGCTTTGACTCTCACCTGGAAACAGAAATGTCCACAGCCTGTCCATCTGCTTCTGGAGCCACAGAACTGGTGGAGGGACCACACCTGAGCTGATTTACCCTTGGGCAGTTTGCAGCCCCTTCTTTGCCAGCCCTGTTGCAAATGCTAACCTCAACTCTGACTCATTCTCTTGGACCCTAGTGGCTAATGGGAACCAAACTGATACACTGATTCCTAAGGAACTCATGGTGGTTGTGGATTACAGGTGTTTTTCTTCCGCAGTAGGAATAGTTGGGAAGGTTTAAAAAACTTCAGGGAGGGGTTTGGGGTGAAATTTTCACTGTGGCCACAGGCAGGGAAAGATTTCAGGGTGGGTTTGGCAGTCTTAAAGCTGTTCATAGCACATAAGGTTGTGCATTAGACGACACAGAGCCTTTCCTCCATCTGACCCAAATTCCTACCGCTCAGGGTGGATGCAGACAAGCACATCAGGTTTCTCCAGGTTTGTTTCTCAAGTTGGGCTTCAGGGCAGAGCCTGAGGAGCGATTCCACCTGAACTAATTTTCCTCCAGGCAACTCCATGGGAACAAAGTTTTATGTAGCAGATAATGAGAAAGGCAGCTGTAAAATCCTAAAAGGGATGAAAATAATTTCTGAAGAGATCCTGAAAATCTGCCAGAATGAGAAAGTCACATTGATTCCTCCAATTATGATGAGTAACATGCATCTGTAACATGCATTTTAATAGGCATTAAAGACATTTTAATGAGAAAACAATTTAAACGTTGATAAACATGTGTCTTTTGTTGATATGCAGCAGAGATGTTTTTGGGGTAGGGTGGTGGGGGTTTGGAGGATCATTAACACTGGTAGTGTGCTGTTCTGAATATTTTAGTAGCTGGAGTTCAGACCGGGTGTCTGAGGATTTGGGTGTGATTATATGTAGGGTTTAATGTTGAGGGAAGAATGAGAACATCTGTTTCAGAAGTAGGATGATGTCAAACCCTGGCACACTGGTGTCCAGAAGCCAACATCATATGACCCAAAACACTCATTTATTCCTGCTCAAAATAATGTGGGGTTGAGAAGAAGGCAAAGGAGTTTGAGAATTTAGTGTCACAAAAACTCAGGCCAGGTGGGGGAGAAAACCATAGGTTACCTGGTTCAGGAAATTAGATAGCTTTTAGGGCTCGGGCTTTGGAGAATTTTTTGGCTGGAATCTTGTCTCTTGGTGCAGCCCATGAGCCAACTCTGGCAGTGAGAAAGGAATACCAGTTGATCTAACAACCTTGAACAATGGCTGGTTCTGAGACTGGCCAACTGGATGTGGCATGTGACCATTCCTCCTAGCGGTTTCACTCACCAATTATGTGGCAGTTAACAGTAGTAGCTTATGGTTATTCAGACATACTCTGTGCCAGACACCATGTTCAGCATCCCACATGAATTTCTACATTAGCTTTCTAGGGCCGTCTAACCAATCACCAAATTGCATGGCTTAAAATTATAGCTTGTTTATTATCTCAAGTTTCTCTGGGTCAGGAGTCTAGGCAGGGCTTAGCTGGGTCCTCTGCTCAGGGTCCCACCAGGGTGGAGTCATGCTGTCAGTTGTGCTGCATTCTCATCAGAGGCTTGACTGGGATGGGATCAGGACCTACTTTTCCTTAGGTGGTTGACAGAATTCATTTGCTTGCAATTACAGAGCTCACAGAGACTTTCTTTTTCATGGATATCAAGAGAAAGCCTGCCACATAGAGCCTCTTGCCCCTCTTTTAAAGGGCACCCCTGATTGGGCAAAGCTTACCCAGAATAATATCCCTTCTGATGAACTCAAAGCCCACTGATCAGAGGCTTCATTTACATCTGCAAAGTCCCTTCACATTTGACACATTCTGCTTATCAGAAGCAGGTCACAAGTCTCACCCACATTTAAAGGGAGTGCACCACACACAGGCAAGGATATTGGGGAATAGGAATCAATGATGTCACTCCAAGGTGTGTCCAGCAAATTCCAATACCCACTGTACCCTTATGAGCTGGATGATGTTACTGTCCTCATTCCACCAGGCAAACCTCAGCAAACCAAGGCTTGCAAAGATAAAGTGGCTTGTCTAAGGTCACCTAACTAGACATTGGTTGAGTTGGTATTCAAACCTAACATGTCTGATTCCAGAGCCCCACAAGGTAATATCTTGTGTTTCCCTGGTTAGAGAATAATGAAGTAGAAAAGCCCCATTAGAAAGGTCATAAGGGCTCTGTCCTGTGTAATAAGTATCATAAAAATAATGGAGTGAGTTTGCTCATTGACATAAACAAGCACTGAATAAACGTCAACTGCCTGGTTATTCTCATGTTTTATTTTTTTAACTACAGAGGTAAAGTTTAACAGAATTTCTTTGGCTGGTAAAAATATACAGTAGCAGGAGTGAGAAAGCAGGTCAACAAAAGCTTACATAAAGGACCACTCAAACAATATTTCACTGTTGATCTTGAGAGAATCAGGGTAACATATTCACTGATCAGCCCTAGGCTTTTCCCGCACATGATCTCAGATTGTCTTCCAAGCATGCCTCTGAGAATTACTGTCATTCCCATATTCATGAGGGAGAAGTAGAAAGTCAGAGGGGTTGAGTGATTGTGTTGGGTCACACAGCTAGTAAGTTGCAGAAGTGGGGTTTGACCCCAGTGAGAGTTAGTGCTAACAGAGTTAGTACACTGTTTGGTTTTGGTGTGTGGCAGCCGTGAAAAGCTGCCTTCTGTAGCACTACTGTGACTTGTGTTTGCTCATATAAAATCCGAGTTTCTTGAGGAGTACACCTGTCCTTGTACCTTGCACCCTGCACAGAGCTTGGGATCTGGCACAGCTGGCTGACCTATTCACTGGAACCTGAGTTCCCAGCTTGTCATGGAGGTACTTACTGAGTAGTCACAGGAACCTGAGAGTCATTTAGAAACCAGCATACTCTGCATACATAGCTCTGTCCATCCCTGCCTTGATTCCAGGGCTGTGCTGCCCCAGGCTAGGCAATGGTAGGGAAGTACAATCTCAAAGGGGTGCTGGACAACAGCTGTGTATACTGATGTTAGGTCACCAGTCAGCTCAGGTTTATTTCTTGGGTTTGCATTGGGCATGTTGGGATGGGAGTGCGCATGCAGGTGGGCACAAGGATTGGAGGTGGCCTTCTTGGCCTCAGCCATCTCTTTGAGGTTTGGGTTTATTTCTCTTGTTTCTGGGCAGGTGGGTTGTGGAGCAGGGCTGTGGGTTCTGGTTTTGGCTCACCTCTTGGTGTGGACCAAGCCAGGACACCTGTCTACCTCCTAAGCTTCATAACTTTGCCTC
Organism: Panthera onca; assembly: GCF_046562875.1. Classification (NCBI taxonomy): domain Eukaryota; kingdom Metazoa; phylum Chordata; class Mammalia; order Carnivora; family Felidae; genus Panthera; species Panthera onca. Next base: position 218,943,020 of record NC_138346.1, on the reverse strand, counting down.
TGTCTGGGCTCTCCTCTGTGCTTTCTGGACCACTGCAACGGATGCTGAATGGGTCTCAGGCCCATGAGATCACAGCCCCATCACCCCGGCTTCTAAACCTCTCTCCAAGGCAAGGACCCAACATTTTCCTTCCTTTCACCTGTAGGAAATCAAGGCCGTAAATCACTTACCAAATCAGGCTGTCATTGCTCCACTCCCAGATCCCCCACCTGAGCCCTCCTGGGCCACGGAGGATAGGGTATGAAGAGCAGCAAATCAACTGCAGAAGAAAAGCAGGGACTTCACTGGAGATGCGTTTTCTGCGTGAAGGAAGGTGCAAGAGAAGGCACCTTCTGAATCTACCAACATGTGCCTGAGGTCTACCAGGAAGCCCTGTGAATCACAAACCCAGGCGATGGCTTATGATCAATCTAGTTTAAATGCGTCTCTCCACAGAGCTGCCAGACACATGAACTACTGGTAATTACACTTTCAGGAGCTAAATTCCCCAGTTTCACGTATTTTATGGGGAGCACAGCACAGTTTCCTCTGTTTTTCCTGCTTTCATTCTCTCTCTGTCTCTCCCTCTCCTGTGTCTAAATTTTTTGTGCCAGGGAGAAAGAAAGAGAGAGAGAGATGTAGACATAACAGAGAATTAACTGCATTTGGGGAAGTGACTTGTGTATCCAGCCTTACAAATGGCCCAAAGCAATCCCGCTTTCTTGATTCTTGCGTATAGATGCCTCTCTAATGACTGCTCTGCACACAGATTCTATTAACCTCAATCAGCAGCATCCCAAGTAGACGGCACATCCTGTGGTGCCAGGGATTTCTGCCTTATCCTTCTTAGGAGCAGCTACAGCTCCAGGTATAGTATCTGAGGCACAAAGCGCTGCATAAATATTTTTTGGTTCGTTTAAAATGGACTCAGATGAAATAGAATTTCAGAAACAGGAGCAATTGATGTTGGGTGAAATAGTTTAATATCTCAACTCCTTCACATGGTACAGAAATCTGCAAGATGCCCAAGCATCCTGTGAGGGAATTCTATTACCATAATGTGACTATGCACATGGTGTGGGCAGAGCAGTGCTGGGGGGATATGATGGTATTAGCAGTAGGTTAACATTCACTACTGCAATTGCCATTGTAGAGGTGAGGAGTCGTGGGATGGCCAGAGAAGCCACATGATAAGCTCAAGGCCCCACAGGAGAATAGGTCCCAGATGTCTGGTCCAGATTCTCTTCCTTTGTCATTGGACTGGTAGAAGGGATGTCTGAAACTGCTGCCTAACAGTCAAATGTGTTGACTTACTACTTAATAAACATCCCTGCCAGGTGCCCAGGATACAAAACCAGTAAGACCACACGCTTCTTCCTGGGGGCCCTAGGCTGGGGTGAGGAAGTGATGAATTTGCTGAGAAAACACATCAACTATTATATAAGAAAGTATTTCCAAGCCCTCTGCTTACAGCATGGTCAATTCTAGCAGTGCGTGCAACAACTTGTTTCCTTAAAGTCAGGAACTCAACAACTTCTCAAGACACCTGAACTTAAGATTTACTGTCTCCTATGTGTCAGACTTTACCCAGTTTGCCTCATTTAAACCTCACAATGACCTTCAGAGTACTCTCTTTGTTTAGGTGGTCCCCAGAAGCAGATCTGGAGGCAATAATTCAAGTTCAAGTTGTTTATCTGGGAGGAATATGGGCAACTGATAAAGGGAAAGGAAGGCATTACCGAGGGTCTGTTATCAATGGGTGTCTGGAGCTTAATCCTACAGGAAACCTTTGGGAAATGGTGTAAAATATGTCTCTAATTTACTGTGATGGTGATGGTGATGGTGATGGTGAAGGTGATGATGATGGCGATGATGGTGATGATGGTGATGGTGATGATGATGGTGATGATGGTGGTGATGATGGTGGTGATGATGGTGGTGATGATGATGGTGATGGCGATGATGACGGTGATGGTGGTGATGATGGTGATGCTAGTGATGATGGTGATGGTGATGCTGGTGATGCTGGTGCTGGTGATGCTGGTGCTGGTAATGATGGTGATGGTGGTGATGATGATGATGGTGGTGATGGTGGTGATGATGGTGATGATGATAGTGATGATGGTGGTGGTAATGATTTCTTTCTTAAGTGTTGAAGTATATTTTGTATTTTGATGGGCCTTCTCTCTATATAGAATAAATTAAACTATTGGATATTGAAAGCTTCAAAATAGGAGATTGAACTTTAAAATACACATGCTATATAAGTGATAAATAGATGTTTTGAAACCAAGATAAAGTCAGTCCAATCTTTTTGCCTTCCACAGCGTGTGTCATAGGATATTAATCCCAAAGAAAATAGAAGTCAGTGCTGCATCAGGGCACCTAGCATGGGGCTGATGCATCGTAGCCCTCCACAAAACTTTGCTGAGTGAATGATGAGGGTAGACAGTGTGTTCAGCAATGACACTGTAGAAGTCCACTGGGTCTTTTGTATTAGGAAGTGTTAAATTTCATTATAGTTTTTTTGCATTGTTTTGTTTGCAAATGTTTGTATTAGAGTACAACTACATATCGTGAATTGTATAAATTTTAAATGTACATCTTGTTGAGGTCTTACAAAATAAGCATACCTATGTAACCACCACCAAGATCAAGAGGTGGGACATTACCTGCACCCCAGAAGCCTCCCTCATGCCTACTTCCCATCGTTATCCCTCAGAATAATGTCTCTTGACCAACATATAATAGTTTTGTTTGTTTCTGAATGTCATTTCAATGAACCATGCAGTATTACTTCTTTGCCTGTCTTTTGTTTTGCTCAACATTATGCACATGAGATTCATTCATGTGTTTGCATATAGTAGTACCTCATTTCTTTTCATTGTTGTCCCAGAATTTCGTTGCAAGACTATAGCACAATTTCTTTATCTATTCTACTGTTGTTGGGACATGTAACTTACTTCCAGCTTTTCATTATTATGGTAAAGGTGCTATGAACATTCTGATACGTTTCTTTCGTATTCATTTTTCTTAGGTGTTTGCCAAGAAATGGAATCCCAAAGTCCCAGGGTGAGAGCATGTTTACTTGTGACGGGTTCTGAGAGACACTCTTCTGGAGTGTTCGTGGAGGTGCGCACTGCACTAGCAACGTGTGCACGTCCTGATCTGCAGTGGGTCATCTGATGTGCAGGCTCAAATTTTGTTCTTGCTACTTCTGAGCTGTGTGATAGTGTGGCTCTGAGAGGCTCAATAACTTTCCCTTTGGTAACTGTAAAAATAATTATAATTTGCCTGCCTTACACTTGCAGAATGCATGTGTTTACATGTGTGGAAAAAGAATATACTAAGTACAGCTCTGACTTCTAGAGTGTGCTCAGAAAAGGATAGGTATGATTGTTCTTACGAGTATTTACCTAGAATATTTAGTGCACCGTGCCACCTTCTTCTGAAAGAAAAGGAAAATTGATGCAGTTGGGTTATTTAATTTTGATGTTTTAAAGCATCGAGATGAAGGATGTGACCGGAAGCAGTTATCGGGGTCTGTGAACTGTCCGCCAGAGACTGCCCTCTTAGGAACTGTGCAGATTGTCTTACACTGTGTTGTTTTGCAGAACATGGATTTTCCACGAAAGCCTATCAAGGGTAGAGTAATTATTGTCTGCGACACAAAACATCAGTCAGCTAAAATTATCATTCTAGCCAAGCATGTAACTAGAATTAGCTAAATATGCAATCATGAAAGATGCTTATGAGGCTGAAGATTTTTCTTCTCTTTCACACTCTTATCAGGGCCATGAATAAATGATTGTCTTGCTGGATCCACGTCCTGCAACTTTTCCCCCTCTCCCCATTTCTAGAACATGCCGACTCTCCCACATTTGGGGGTCTCTTCCTGAAACGTCTGTCTCCTTTCTCCTTTGCCAATGACTTTGTTTTCAGCTCAGCCCAGAGGGCAGGCCCCTCAGTGACATCTTCTTTGCTGCTGGCATCTGAGCTGGTAAAGCACTCTGTCCCCATCCCTCACACATGGACCACTGCTCTGTGGTCTGCTGCTTACCTTTGCCTCCCTTGGTGTTCTGGGGGCTTCTCAAAACCAGAGTTTTCTAAAGTTCACGTTTGTGTCTCCTGTTCCCTACCCGATAAACGGTTGATGAATTAACCGACAGAACATAAAACAGGATGTCTCTGACCCCCTCTAACTCCAAACATCTATCCTGTTCCATTCCAGTGTCGAATGCAATCTTACTGGGTGCTAACTTGCTCTATCTAGGTCTTTTAGAAAGCTGGGCAGAGCAGTGGTCAAGTGCACGGGCTCCAGGTTCAGGCACGTTTGTTGGCTTTACAGCTTCTCAACTGTGTGGGCTTTGTCAGGCTGCTTGGCCTCTCTGGGCCCTGCCTGCTCATCTGCAACCCAGGGCTGTCCTGGGAATTCAGTGGCACCCAGGGCTATCCTGGGAATTCAGTGATACCCAGGGCTGTCCTGGGAATTCAGTGGCACCCAGGGGTATTCTGGGAATTCAGTAGCACCCAGGGCTGTCCTGGGAATTCAGTGGCACCCAGGGCTGTCCTGGGAATTCAGTGGCACCCAGGGGTATTCTGGGAATTCAGTAGCACCCAGGGCTGTCCTGGGAATTCAGTGCCACCCAGGGCTGTCCTGGGAATTCAGTGGCACCCAGGGCTGTCCTGGGAATTCAGTGGCACTCAAGGCTGTCCTGGGAATTCAGTGCCACCCATGGTAATGGGCACCTGGCCTCCACGACAGGGAGGCTGACAATCTGCCCCATGGTGCTGATGACAAAAGACCTTGGGAAGCAAGTTCCAGCAGAAAATGGTTCCTTAATTATCAGGAGAACTGAGGACATCACTGCCAGACCTGGGAAGAGTCTGGGTGGGACAGAGCCTGGGAACCCATGGGAGGCTATAACTGGGTCAAAGGCCAAGATCTATGTGGTCAAAGGACGAAAACATAGAAAGAAATGAAGAGTAAAATAGAAACCTTATTTTTAAAAAAAATTTTTTTTTAACATTTATTTATTTTTGAGACAGAGAGAGACAGAGCATGAACAGGGGAGGGCCAGAGAGAGAGAGGGAGACACAGAATCTGAAACAGTCTCCAGGCTCTGAGCTGTCAGCACAGAGCCCGACGCGGGGCTCGAACTCACGGACCGCGAGATCATGACCTGAGCTGAAGTCAGATGTTTAACTGACTGAGCCACCCAGGCACCCCGAAACCTTATTTTTTAGAAGACGTCCAAACTCCCTTCTCTTCCTGCTCCAGCACCTGACATGCTTGGAAATTTCTCAAAGGCCAAAATCAGACAGACAAAATGGATCGTCCGGCTTTCCTCAGTGGAGTTCACCTCCAGGTTCTTAAAGAGGCCCCATGCAGGGCTGTGTGGATAAAGTGTTTTGTTGACCTCCCTACCAGCTCATCATCTGGCCTGTTGTCTCAAAGTGCTAATGAAAACCATTCTCTAAATCAGACATTTTGCTCATTCTTTTCCCAGGTCTGGATCAGTGAGATAATAGGAAATCTTAGTGAACTTTTCTCCTCCAGTGGAAGCTGTGTAACTGCAGACAGGGACGGAGCGCGCTGAAGCAGAAACTCCAGGACCGCCCCACCTCCCATCCCCGGCTGCCTTTTCCCTGCAGCAGCAAAGGGCTGTATCCCAGGTTCCGCCCCGGCTGCCAGGGCTGAGCCATCAGCCATGGTCAGGGCCATGCTCCCAGACGCAGGAGCCCAGGTGAAACGTTTCAGGGTTTCACAAGAGATCCATAGCAGTCATTTCACAGAATATGAAGAGATGCTCCCACACATGAAAAAGAGAGCACAGACAGCAGCAGCACACAGGAAAACCGTGCAGGTGACCTTTGCCAGCCTCCTGGGACTCAGGTGACCACTGCAGGTCACAACTTGTCAGCCAGGACAGGAGTCACTCAGAGGAGCAGAGAACTCAAGCACATTTCCCTGAGGCAGGGGTCTGGGGCTGGCTTCTAGTCCAGGGATGGTTTACGATGCTTCTCTGCAAAGTCTCACCTCCTTGCCTGGGCCTTTAAGACCCAAATGCCCTTCTCCGGGTGGGGACCTGGCAGGGTGACCAACTGTCCTGGTTTGCTCAGAATTAAGGGGGTTTCTGGGACATAGACCTTTTGGTTTTGAAAGTGGGTCAGTCCCAGGCAAACCCTCAGATGTGGGACTTTAGTCTATAACCGGAAAAGTCCTGAGTAAATGGGACGGGTTGGGGGTCTGGGTCTGGGTGGGCCAGGGGATCGATTTTGTTTTGTGTCTTCTCCTCATCTCTGCTGCAAGCTTGGCGCAGGTGCAGACCCCGTCTGTCTTGGGGCCTGGCATCCTCACAGCTGCCCCCATTCTGCTCCTGCAGCCCCCGGTCCCAGAGCTCCCACTTGTGCCCGCCACGCTCTGACCAACAGGGGTGGCCCCCTTGTCATGCTCTTTGTTTCTAAAGTCCATCTGTCACCATGAGTGCCACCCCTACCCACTCCCACTGCCTCAGTGCTGCTGTTTACTGATTTCAAGACAGGTTGACTCTCAGTGGAGTCCAGGACAGACAGTGGCCTCTCCCTCTGTGGCAGGCTTCCACCTCCTTACATGGCTTGTCCAGCACCCTTCCTCATTTCACAGTGAATCTCATGAAGGTGATGCCTCTCAAGAAATCACCTGGATGGTGTCCCTGAGACAGGGGCAGGGAACAGAAGTGAAATCTGCTGAATTCCTCCATGGTCTCAATGCTTCATCAATGATCTTGTCCTGAGATCCTGGGAGCATTGCCTTACCTCTCTGAGCTCCTCAAATTGTAAAATAGGCTCATAATCGTGTCCCCTTCAGAAGGTTTTTGTGAAGATAGATGTGTGAAGCTCTGAGTCCAACCCCTGATGCAGAGTAAACACTATGAGGATTAGCTCTTATTATTGGTTCATCCATCCATCCATCCATCCGTTCATCCACCCATCTATCATCCATCCTTCCATCCTTCCATCCTTCCATCCATCCATCCTTCCATCCATCCAACCTTGGTCCTTCCATCCATCCTTTTATCCATGAATCCATCCACTTATCCATCCATCCATCCATCCATCCATCCATCCATCCTTTTATTCATCCATCCATCTATTCATCCACTTATCCATCCTTTTATTTATCCATCCATCCATCCATCTATCCATCCATTCATCCACCCATCTATCATCCATCTATCATCCATCCATCCATCCATCCAACCATCCATTCATCCACCCATCTATCATCCATCTATCATCCATCCATCATCCATCCATCCATCCATCCATCCATCCGTCCACCCATCTGTCATCCATCTATCATCCATCCATCATCCATCCATCCATCCATCCATCCATCCGTTCATCCATCCTTCCATCCATCCATCCATCCATCTATCCATCCATTCATCCACCCATCTATCATCCATCTATCATCCATCCATCCATCCATCCATCCAACCACCCATTCATCCACCCATCTATCATCCATCTATCATCCATCCATCATCCATCCATCCATCCATCCATCCACCCATCTGTCATCCATCCATCATCCATCCATCCATCCATCCATCCGTTCATCCATCCTTCCATCCATCCATCCATCCATCTATCCATCCATTCATCCACCCATCTATCATCCATCTATCATCCATCCATCCATCCATCCATCCATCCAACCATCCATCCATCCACCCATCTGTCATCCATCTATCATCCATCCATCATCCATCCATCCATCCATCCGTTCATCCATCCTTCCATCCATCCATCCATCCATCCATCCATCCTTCCATCCTTCCATCCATCCAACCTTGGTCCTTCCATCCATCCTTTTATCCATGAATCCATCCACTTATCCATCCATCCATCCTTTTATTCATCCATCCATCTATTCATCCACCCATCTATCATCCATCTATCATCCATCCATCCATCATCCATCCATCTATCCATCCATCCATCCACTCATCCATCCATCCATCCATTCATTCACCCATCTATCATCCATCCATCTATCCTTCCATCCGTCCAACCTTGGTCCATCCATCCATTCTTTTATCCATGAATCCATCCACTTATCCATCCATCCATCCATCCATCCATCCATCCATCCATCTATCATCCATCCATCATCCATCCATCCATCCATTCATCCACCCGTCTATCATCCATCCATCCATCCATCCACCATCCATCCATTCATCTATCCATTCACTAACCTATCCATCCATTTATCTACTCATCCATTATTCATCCCATCTATCCACTAGCCTGTTCATCCATCTATCCATCCACCAGGGTCAGCCAGCCTCTGGCCTTTGCATGACTGCCTTCTGAATTCACTCAAATGTTGCCTCCAATAATGACTGCCTTTGACTGTTTGATTCAGAACATCAGGGGGAGAGTCTCTGGGCATGCAGACATAGTGACCTTAAGGGTATCCCCAGGACAGTAAAAATGGCCCTACTGGGCCAGATGTTCTTGAGAAAATGAAGAAAATGAAGAAACCTCTCTTGAAGATGAAGGAAGTGAGCTCCCTCTGAAGCAGAGCTGACAGCTCCAGGCTAATCCCACTGGTGGATCCTCTAGCCTTCAGGGACCAGACCCAGGACCCATCCAGTTATACTCAGCCTCCATGGGGATGGTGTTCTGAGTTCTAAGCAACCGACTGGATTAGTTGTATTTGCTGCTGAACTTTAATCAGTGAATTAGCAAAAAGTAGGGTGGAGGGTTGGTGTTGGTTATGACTTTTGCATGACAGTGGGAGGGAGACTGTTCGTGTGTGCATTTTCCTGGGACTGGACCACTTAGTTACCACCCCCCCCCCCCAAATAAAAGGAGTAGAGAGGGAACTCCAGCTGTTTTTCACCCAGGGTCTGCCTCTACATGAAAATAGTGATGTTATTGAACAAAAATTTCCCCAAATTACAGTAACGAACTTGCCCTGCAGAGAATTTTACAGGAATCATGAGCTGAAGGCAACATTCTAAGTAGGCGTCAGGGGAAATAAATAAAACCTGCAATTAGGTGTTGAAGGCTATTCCAAAAGGCCAAATCAGACTCATTATTCCTCACGATTTTCAACATCCACTAGGATGGTTGGGCCAGTGCAGACAGTCCATCCGGCATTACACACACCCCAACCTCTTATCTCCAGAGGGTTTGTTTCCACAACAAATGCTCTTAGAGGCAATAAATACATTGATTGATTTTCAGCTCTTGTGTTTTCCAGGTGATTGTTTTTGTGGAGGTGCGGTGATCAAACATGCTTGGATAACAGCCCCACGCTGCTAAGTTCCTCCCATTGTGTGAAGCACTTTTTTAAAAGTTTATTTATTTATTTTGAGAGAGAGAGAGAGAGAGAGAGAGCACAAAAGCAGGGGAGGGGCAGAGATGGAACCAGAGAGAATCCCAAGCAGGCTTTGCACTGTCAGCACAGAACCGTACGTGGGACTCGAACTCACCAACCGTGAGATCATGACCTGAGCCAAAATCATGAGTCAGACCCTTAAGTGACTAAGCCATCCAGGCACCCCCACTGTGTGAAGCAGCCTTTAAGAAAACAGTGCCTCTCTTTCTTTGTGGTCCTGGAGGGTTAGGGAGGAGGTGGGACAGCCACAGAATGATGCTGGAGAAAGGGCCTTATTCTGGGCCACCTGTACTCCTGGAGCATTTCAGATGCTTGGTTCAGCGTCCTCACCTGGCGAAGATCGCCCGTCCCACTTGGCTGGGACTCAGCAGGGGCAGGAGTCACCCCTGACCCAGGACCTGACCCCTGGGGGCTGATCTGGTGAGGGAGTGAGGACTGTGACTTGTGTCCCAGACCCACGAGCTGGGACCCCAGAGCCAAGATTGGAACCATTTCTTCTGGCTCACGTTTCCCTGCCCTGACAGCCCTAGCTGGGTGTGAAAGAGAAAAAAGTTAACACAAACGCCAGCCAAGAGCATTTTATTCTCTGTCTTTTGTGGTAAATCCTTTCACCTGGGGCTTTATTTTTGAATTAGTATCTTCTGGAAAAAAAAAAAGAAAGCACAGGGGCCTGGCACGAACAGGGCATCGTAAACAAGTCATTACCACTTTGCTGTTACTTTGGCTGCTACTGAAGCCCATGTCTCAGTGTCAGGTGGGAGAGGAGAGACCAGTGCATGGGGAGGTGGGGGCAGCGGGGGGAGAGACTCAGTCAGGGCTTCCAAGTAGGGCTCTGCCCGGGACCCTGCTTCCAGCCCCGGGTGGCACAAGCCGGTGCCCTCCCTGCCTCCTTCTGCCTTCCAGAAAGAAGCCCACAGTTCATCGTGCCCATCCCGACCTTCCTGCAAGGTGTCTCCAGCTAGATGTGCTGGTGAGGAAGCTGGGGGGAGGCGTGTGGTGACAGTGCCCGGGCTGTGTTTTAACCACGGACGGCAGGACACACAGATGTGGAGGAGGAAGTCCTCACAGAGGACTCACAGAGCCCCAGAATCAGGAAGCGCACCACCCACCCCCGGCAGAGCTATGCAGGGAGGCACCAGGGTCGCCCAGGAGGCAGAGGCGGGGAGGGAAGGGGTGGGTGTGGGCCTTTACTGTGTTTCTGTGGAAGGAACGGGCAAGGCAGGGTGAGCGGGCTAATACAGGATGGGAGGTGGACACCGTGGGTCGAGGGGATAGAATATCACAGTCTTCCTTTTACAGAGAATTTATTATAAGCCAGGAGTTTCTGATACATCAACTCACTTCTTTTGTGCTACAACACTAAGAAATGGGTATTTATACCCCCTTCACAGATGAGGAAATTGAGGCTCAGAAAGGTTCAATGAGATGCCTGCTCCCACAGAGCTAATAAGTGGCTCCTCAGGATGTGTATGTACCGCGTCCCTGGCCGCCCCTGCCCCTCCCCGGCAGGTGACCTTCCCCAGAGTCCTGTCTGGCTTTAAAGGACCTTCTTACCCTTTGGCGAGCAGTGGATCCTGGAGGGGAAATCCCTGCCCCCCCCTCCTCCTGCTCAGGTCCCTCCCAGTCCTACCAGGGACTGAATTGCACTAAATTGATTGATTCATTCGTTCATTCCACACAGAGGCACTGAATGGCTCCCAAGTGCCGGGCACAGACTGAAGTCAGGCCAGGGAAGCAGAGCCGACTGTTTGCAGAAGAAATAGAATCTTACACGGCGCATGCCGGCAGGGACCCTGGGCTTGGAGAAATGTGAGGGAGGCCTCCCCTGAAACAAATAGGTAATTCATTATCAGATAGATGTGTACTTTTAAGTGGAGGGGAACGGGGACTCGTCGTTCATGGGAAGCCGGGCGTGCAACGTCTTTCCAGCCCGCTGGCCTTTCTGCACTTGGGCGGTGCACAGATTGATACGCCGAGTCGGGACAAAAGGCACAATGAGGGCCTCTGAGGCACAGGTGCACCGGGCACGCACCTGCTGGATGGATTTGCGGCCTCTCCTATCCATCAGCTGCTGACCGAGTGTGCTGTCTCGTGTGTTTATTTGGGCCGTCGGTGGGGCTCAGAATGCGGCTGGAGCCCGATCGGCCCATGGATGCTGGCCTCACACGTGCCAGGGATCTGAGCTGGTTTCGCCGGGAGTTGCCAGCCCAGCCTTGCTCCCTGGGCTTGAGGCAGAGCCTTGTCCTGGACAGAGTCCCCCCACCCCCACCCCCCGGACAGCGCTGTTCATGGGAAAGGAGGGCATGATCTGGAGGTGGAGGGTGACCCAGGGAGCACAGGCCTGTGGGTTCACCTCCTCCCAGGCGTCCTCAGTGACACGGTCAAAGATGGGCCTCTCTTCTTTGACCAAATAATTACTTTTAGAAGAAACATGGCTTTTCTTTTTGAGGTTTTTCAGGAACTCTGCTGCAACTGAGCAGCCTGAGATGTGATGTCATTGGATATCACACACGCACATTTGTCGACCCTTGAGTGTCTTGTCCCAGGGCCCAGAGAAAGATCCATATCCTAACTGGGAACCTGTCGACTGCCTGTCAAAATCTTGAGAACATGGTCAGCTGAGTTAGGAGGTACAGAAAGGACACTGCCCACCACCCCGGGGGTCCCCAGGGCCAGAGCGATGGCCCGTCCCTCTTCACCACCCTCGGGCATCACCTGCTGGCCCCAGTCCTTTCTCCCACGGGGGAGGGGCGATGCCAGGAAGGGGCAGGAACTCTGGAGGGCTGCCGCCGTGCTCTGGACTGTGCTGGGCTCTGAGACAGCATCGTGGCCCCAGCTGGGCACTGACTGCAGGCAGGAAGGGAGCTTCAGGGTGGGGGGCCCAGCTCTGATCAGGTGGGAGCCAGCCTTCCTCTTCCTCCTGCTTCTGGACGGTGGCTGCATGCTGAGAAGGCCTGCAAACTTCTCCCCCATCCCTGGCGTGGGCCTCCAGCCATGATGGGTGCGCGGAGAGGTAGACTGAAGGCTCCCTTTGCACCAGGATCACAGGGATACCAGCCTTCCCCTAGGAAGCCTCTGCTTTAGATGCCCCCCTTCTTCAGATGCCTCCTTGTTTCCCGACCAAGAATTCCTGTGCCCACCTTCACCTCCCAGGGCCCCTCATTTCCCCTCTCATGGAATTCTACTGTGGCATTTTCCACCAGACCTGTAAGTACCGACCAGGTTCCATTTTTGTTACCAGCTTCTGACATCCCAGGGGTCCTGGACTCTCTCTTGGGCTAACAGTCCTTCTAGGCCCTGACTCTGGGCTGGGGGCCCACCGTGAGCCCTGTAAATACTTAGAGAATGAGTGTGTGTGGGGGGTGTGAATGGATGAACGAATAAGCGGATGCTAGGACCTGGCTGTGCAGGACCCTGAATGCCAGGCTCAGGCTTGGTGGGCTGGAAACTGGCAAGCATGAGCATCCCAGGGGAAGTGTGGACCCAAGCGGGAGAAGAGTCAGCTGCTCAAGTAGTCAAGTAGTACAGTTGAGGGTCAGTGAGTCCCCAGAAGGGTGCAGGTGAAGGGAAAATGGGGGGACAGGTTGGAGCCCAGTGGGATCCAGGGTGAACGCATCTGAACCGTGCAGAACCCAGAAAACATGTTGGTCATGAACTCTGCACCTGGACCTGCTCCCCCAGGGCCTACTTGTTCATCAGTCTCAGCGGCAGTGCCTGGTGGGGGCAGGGCAGGGGCAGGGCAGGGGCACCCAGACATCTCATCCCAGGCAGGGAGGTTGCCACAGGGGCTGTCCCCTCGGGTCAGCTGGGCTCCCTGCAGCATCCTGGCCTCGCCCTTGTCACCACCTAAGTTGTGGTGGGGGAGAAGCACAGAGTCTGGGTCAGAGCGTGTCCCTGCTGAGAACCCTGGGAACCCTGTCTCCTGGTGGCAGAACCTCTCATGGGGGCAGCATGATGGGTCTTCTGTCTGCTGGCTGCGGTGAGGGCCTCATGGCCACTCATGTTGTCTGGAGGGGCTTCCCGGAGACCACCTGCCTTTACTGGGTCTGAAGTTTGCGGGTGAGAGGCCACTCTCACCCCCAGTGGCCCCTGCTCCATTCCCCAGCTATCTTGCACCCACTGCCTGAGATGTCTGAGGTGGCCGTCTCTCTCAGAGCAAGAGCCAATAGGCAGCCTGGCCGGTGGGCTGTGGAACCTCCTAGGGCTGCATAACAGACTGCGGCAAAGTTAGTGGCTCAGGAGTGCACAGGTTGATGATTTCTCAGTGCTGGGGTCAGAAGTGCTACCATCGAGGTGTGGCAGGCTTGGTTCCTTCTGGAAGCTCTAGGCGAGAGCCCAGTTTGTACAGGCACCTGCATTCCTTGGTTTGCAGCCCCTCCGCCATCTTCCAATCTCCCCGCCCACCTTCTACTTCTCCGATGCTGGCCCCCTGCCCCCCGCCTCCCTCTTACGAGGACCCTTGTTACTCCGCTGAGACCACCTGCATAATCCAGGAGATCTCCCCATCCCCAAACCCTTTAATCTAATCACATCTGCTAACCTCTTTCACCAAGTAAGGAACATAGTCACAGGAGAGGGACGTCCCTGGGGGACATCATTCAGCTGAGCACAGCCCCTTTCCCTGTGCCCTCCCTGCCTACCATGCCTTATTCCTTCCCGCTGCTCCTCATTGGCCTCTGCACTCTTACTTGAGTATGTCAGCTATACTCCTGCCTCAGGGCCTTTGCACTCACTCACCTTCCCTCTGCCTGGAGTGCTCTTTATACCGATATCTACATGGTCTGCTCTTTACTGCCTCTGGGTCCCTATTTAATCGCCCCTTCCTTGGGCCCTGCACTCCAACCACAACACTGCTTAGACCACCCACAAGCCTTGTGCCCTGCTTCACATGTACTCTCTATCTGTGCCATCCAGCATGGTGGCCACTGGTCCCATGTGCCTACTTAAATTTAAGTGAGTTACACTTGAATAGAACAAGCAATTCTAGTTCCTCTGTCCACTGGCCACATTTCAGGTGCTCTGCGGCCAAATGTGCAACACAGGTAGAGAGAGTTTCCATTGTCCCAGGAAGTCCTGCTGGACTGTGCTGCCCTATATAGTCCAAGTACGTGGAGCGCGTATCATGTATATCCTCAGCCAGAACCTGAGCTGCCCGTGAGAACAGGATTGCTGTGTCGTTCGCTTGTCCATGGCTATTATCCCAGCTTCCACCAGTGCCTGGCACTGAGCAGACCCTCAAGGGCATTTGTTGAAAGGATGGCCACATGGCCGGACCTCTGTCTGCATTCAAGGTGACATCCCTGAAAGCCAGCCACCCCCCCACCCCCATCAGCAATGCTGCCAGCCCCACCTCTAAGTACAGGGCTGGTACCTCCCACTTACACTGCCCCCTGCACTTCCTATGCCAAGTGACGATTGTGCTTCCCTGCCTCATTGGAGTATGGTGTGGCCATGTGACTTTGGCCCGTAGTGTGTGAGTGGAGGGGACATGGCTTAGCTCCAGGGGGAAACTTGAGGAGCCAGTGTGTGATTACTTGCTCTCTGCTTCCCTTGGCCACAGTGGCTAGCAGCATCCTAGAGAGTGGCTATTCTGTTGGCAGAGCAGGACCCCTACCCAGTGGACTTGCAGTGAACAAATGGTGTGAAATAAATCTTTGTAGTTGACGCCACTGAGACTTTTGGTTTGTTTGTTACACAGCTCAACCCAGCCCGCCCTGACTAATACAAATGCTTACTCTTTGCCAGGCACTGGGACCTTCAATGTGTTATGAGGTACACATTACAGTCCCATTACAGGTGGGTAAGCAGAGGCTCCTGGAGACTCAATGAGAAGCCAAGCTCAGGTCCACATGTGTGTCCTGTCCTTCACAGGGGCTGGGTTCATCCCATCCTGCAGCCCCATCATTGCTCATACACTTTAGTTGTCTTTCTCCCCTGACAGGCTGTGAGGTCTGAACATGAGGCATATAGTCCATGTTAAATTATTTCTTATGCCCTGGGGCTCAGCATAGTGCCTGGCCCAGAATCATGGAGTCACCACTGGATAGAACTGAATTTTAGGCTAGATGATGAAAACAGCTGGCAGCAAGTACCTGGGAGGAAAACATTTTTTTTCCCGTCTACCCACCTCAGGTTCATTGCTGGGGACCCGCAAATTACACTGACGAAGACAGAATAAGCAGAGAAAAAACAGAAGTTTAATAACATGTGGATCCCACACACACATGGAAAACCTCAGGGAGAATAACTCAAAGGCATGGTTAGAACTCAGGCTTATAGAGCATGTTAACAAAGAACAACAGATTTGTTGAGCAGTGACAAGAAAAATCAAGAGGGCTTTCAGTCTCTAGCATGGCAAATTGTGGGAAGGCCAGCGCATGGGGGATAATGGTGGACAAGGGATTGTAGTGAGGTTGGTTGTGTAGCTGCTTCTGGTGCTGTCTCTGGTGCTGATCAGGGTCTGGCATTGTCTCCAGTGATTACTCTGTGCCGGTGATTAACTTCTGCTCCTCCTGGTAGAGAGGGGAGGGGGACGCCTTCACAAATTTATGTCCTGCTTCTGGGCAGACAGAGAGAGGGCAGGGAGTTTATCTTGTACCTGCTTCTTCTCAATTGTCTTCAGCTCAGAATAATCCTTATGCCAAAGTGGCATATTTTGGGGTTGCCTGTTCTGCTGCCCTTCACAAGTTAGGGGGACTATAACACCTGCAGCAAGGTTCAGTTGCCGCAGCCAGTCCCTGGCCCAGGGTGGAGGGTGCCCCCCTGCTCTTTGCAGAATGCAGGGTGGCGGTCAGGGTGCAGTGGCTGCTGAGGCTACGGACTGGCTGGGGAGGCTGTGCATTACCCAGCGTGAGTGTTTATTTCTCCCCCACGTACGCTTGTGCTCCTCCCTCCTGACCTATTTCTGCTGCGTTTCCATTTAACCCAAGGGCTGCAGCCTTGACTTCTTCTTCATGCACAGGCTTTGCTGGGGCTTCTTACGGTCCATTAATTCTTAGCTGACCTTTCTCCCTCTCGAAGACCACCTTAGCATCACAATTCGAGACCAGCGAACACAGTTTCCTTCCTCAAGTGCAGTGCCTTTCTCCTACTCTTCTGTCTGGGTGGACTGATTGCACACATTATCAGCTCAGTACTTAAACATCCTCCCCCTACCTTTTGCATAACTGTCAGCACACGTGCCATGGGGAACAGTGGGTTCCCCTCCCCATCTGCACTGGGCTCAGTTCCCAAGCAATGAAGGCATGGCACAGCAGTGTGGTGCGTAGGGTGTGGGAGGTTCTCCTTTACTAAGTTCACTGAGCTGGTATATGCCCTTCCTTCTCCAGAGCTCAAAATATTCTGCTCATCCACGTGAGGTCCCCCCAGGTGGGAACTTCTGAACACAGAGATTTTCCTGACGGGAGGCCAAGGATCAGCACACCTCAACCCACTCCCAGGGTCCCAGAGGAGGAAGCATCCCCTTCAGGGGTGGTGAGCTTTTGTTTCCTTTGTGGCATAAACTCCCCAAGGCTTCCAAGCACCTCCATGCAGACAGAAGGATGCTAAGCCACCCTGTGTGTCCTCCCTTCCTGATCTGTGCCCCCTTCCCAGATTCCACGCTCTCTTCTGGGTTGTGCCTAATGCTTTTCCCCTCTCACCCCCATGGGCTCTGCTGAATAGTTGCTAATACAGGGCCTTGGGTGTCACTGGGACTGCAGGATCATTTACAAGGAGAAGCTCTTTCTCTGTAGCCTCTGTTGAGCTGGGGAGCCCACCATAGCCCCAGGGCTCTCCGTCACTGAGGCTGCTGTCCTGTCCCAAGTGCAGAGATGAGGAATATCCACCAGCACATGACCGAGGAGGTGATGTGAACCAGGAGTGTTTATTTGGGTAAAAGGAAATACCCATGCACAGATTGCCCTTAATGGAGGCTAACTTTGGGCTTGGAGCTGGAATCAGGGTGTGGCTCTGGAGGAGAAAAGGGTCTGGGGCAGAAAAAGGATGCAGAATAAAATTCACTCATCAAAATTAATGTGTCAGGGGGGGAATCTGCAGAGACATTGCTGGTGTTTCTTCTGCAGGGATGGCCATAATTTGGACATTTCAAAGCAGAGAGAGGGACAGTCAGCTGGATCTGAGCCCTCTCTACTGTCACCAAAGCTGTTGTATTCCCTCTCCAGGCTGGCAGCCACCTTGACATTTCTTTTCCCCAGTGTGACTCAGCCCAACCAGCCTGAACTTCCTCCCCAGAGAGCCAAGCTGGTGCATGACCATTTCAAAGTCTGTGTCTCTCCTGCTTCGAACTGGAGTCCCAACTCTGGGGCATGAATAATGGATCAAAGCTGCTCTTCCTCCGGGCCCTTTTAACAGAGGCAGGATGCTGAGCTGCAAAGAGCACATTGGGTAAACTTGGAGGGGACCACCCTTACCCCAACTGCTCTGTGAATACAATGCCAGGATTTTGGAGACTTTCCCGAATTTGAAAAAAATCGTCCTGTCTCCCCATTGGCAAGAGGACTGGGCTTGGGGAAAAGGCAGCAACAGAGGGGATGTTGTAGTAAATTTTCTTCTCCTGAGTCTGTGTCTGTCCAGAGGAATGTGTGATGGAGAGAACAAGGAAGCCATTTAGAGGTCATTGAAAATTTCGGTTGAAAAGGGGTCCCTAAAGACAAGGCCTGTTCTGCCGTCATAGCTGCAGGTCCTGTGGTATCTGGTGAGAGAAAAGGCAGGGTGCATCCTGCAGACTCTGAGTCCTCAAGGGATGAATCTGTAGGCAGGAAGGAGGGGCAGCTCCTTGGTGAGGCCACCTGCTCACTTTCTGGGGACGTTCACACTAGAGAGTGGGCACCCTTGCAGCGCCACTGCCATTGGTCTTTGTCACACAGCCAAAGCCTGGTGTTCATGCCCTGGATGGGTTCAGACCCATCCCAGGTTCGTAGGTTCCCCTGTGGGACTTGTTTTAGAGGCCTCTCTGCAAGGATCTCAGGTTTGGTCCAGCCCTCACTGCCACCTCTTGGCCTCAGCTGGGAGGCTGGGAAGGACTGGATCCAGCATTTTACTCCTTGCTTTTTACTACAGAAACTAGGGATGTCATCATCCCTCTGGGCCCCAGGTTTCCAGGCCTGCACAGGGCGCTCTGGATGGAGGTTGGGTGGCCTGTCTAAGGCACCACAGCCCCCTCCCCAACACAACCCTACGGTCAGCTTCTCAGAGACGTTTGGAGCTAGACCTCCGTGACCACACTAGGGGACCAGACTTGGTTTTTGTTCTTGTACATCTTCAAAACCAGCCTGTTGTTCTCCTGGGCTGAAAAGCAGAGACCATGGGCAAAGTCAAAGCCCTTAAGGGGCGCCTGGGTGGCGCAGTCGGTTAAGCGTCCGACTTCAGCCAGGTCACGATCTCGCGGTCCGTGAGTTCGAGCCCCGCGTCAGGCTCTGGGCTGATGGCTCGGAGCCTGGAGCCTGTTTCCGATTCTGTGTCTCCCTCTCTCTCTGCCCCTCCCCCGTTCATGCTCTGTCTCTCTCTGTCCCAAAAATAAATAAAAAACGTTGAAAAAAAAAATTAAAAAAAAAAAAAAGCCCTTGAGAGGAGGGGTCACTCAGCAGCATTTGTGAATATTCCAGGGTCCAGGGAATTCATCCAACATGGTGGCCAGTAGCCACATATGGCCATGCAAATCGAAAATTGGATTAATGAAATTAAACGATCAGTTAAATCCCCTGCTCACTAGCCATTGATGGAGTGCTCAAGTGCCATATCATAGAACATGTTCATCAGCTGAACACTGCTACCCCTAACCTTGCATCCTGTTCTGATTTACAGCCCCCAGCTAGGACATGGCCAGGGCTACTATCTTCTCATAGACCAAATGAGATTCAAAGGCTCCTCAAGAATTGGTATCCACACTGTTCCCTGTCCCTGAGCATCCCCATGAGTCTGCATGTCAAAGCTGTCCTGAACAAGGAATAGAAGAAGTGTCCTTTGAGACTCCACAGGCCAGGCCATTTCCTCTCAATCAACTTGTGGGTAGAGGGAGCTGTGGGTGGGGGTGTCCAAGGAGCCTTGGTCTTGGCCTTGCCCTGTGGCCCATCCCAGAGTGGGAAGGAGATATTGGTGCTGCCTGGGCAAATCTCAGATGGCCTTTGGCTGGGGCCCCAGGTGAGACGTGCAGCCAGCCCAGCTGGAGGATGCATCCTGACAAGAACACAGATGCACCATTCCATTTATCCTTCATGGCATCCCTACTGCACTTCTGTCTCAATTCACCTTTGCAGCTGGGCCAGCTCTTGTCTCCCTTGTGAAACCCACCCTTCCAGATGCCTCCCAGCCTCCCAGCTTCCCTGCAGCTCCTCTCCTGCCCCTGTGGTTCAGCTGCATGCCCAGGTGGGAAGCTACCTGCCCCCTGGGGGGGCTCAGAACTACTGGTCCCTCTGAGATGAGAGCAGATTGGACACTCTAGCCACAAGGAGCATTAATACTCATGGTCGTGCCTTCCTCCAGGGAACATTTGCTGGAGGCTGCCTAGGTCCCTGCAGCACAGATGTGCTGGAGCTCCCAGTCTGGAGAGGGAGCCCTGCAGGAGCTCAACGTCCAACACTTAGATGACCAATGGCTCCAGAGGTAAGTGCATAACCTGCAAGCTTCTGGTGCTACTTAGAAGCTGTTATGTCTGCAATGTTGTTGCACAGAAAATAACCTTTTCTATATTGGGGATCCCTGATACATTCTGCCCCCTCAAAACTTCTGAGGCTTTTCCTGTTTGCATCCAGCAGTCAAGGCTGTTCCTGGGAGTCACAGTCTTTGGGATGGCAGCCAGGAGCTGGGTAGCAAGTAGTCCTATCGTGTGTGGCTGAAGCCACACACGGTAGTGTTAGTAAAAGCCCTCCCATGGCTTGGGTTCACCCCTTCACTCTCTGAGTCTCTTGTCCTGCTTTGAGAATGGGATAATAATGGCAACCTTCCTTGGTTATGAGCTTTACACAAATAAATAGAAAGCACCAGAATATGGGAGAGAATGTAGGACCAAGGACTCTATGTGTAGGATGCCTGCCTGATATTTTGGCTCTGCCATTTTGCACCTTAGGAAAGTCGCCAAACCTCTCCAGGCCCAGGAAAAAGTTTCTGCTTCATGGGATTAGGGTGAGTGCTAAATGAGATAATGCACGAGAGACACCTAACACCATGCTACGAAAATGTTTCATTGCTCAAGGAGGGAATAGCTTCCATGCTGCCATGATTCCTTCCTGAGTTCTTTTTCTTTGCCTCTTTGTTTCTTTGTTTCTTTCTCTTTCTTTCTTTCTTTCTTTCTTTCTTTCTTTCTTTCTTTCTTTCCTTTTCTTCTTCTTCTTTTTTTTTTTTTGCATATCACCACCAAGTTTAAAGTCATTTTAGCAGTGCTTTATTGAGGCATAATCTGCCTACCATAAAATGTGCATAAAATGTTAGTTGGATTTTGACAATTGCATCTTACCCAAATCAAGATATAGAACATTTTCATCACCTCAGAAGGACTCCTCCTGCCCTTTTGCAGTCAACCTTGCCTCCCAACCCCTGCAGGCAACTATTGATCAGACTTCCATCACTACGGTTTGGTTTTGTTTGCTCTTGAACTTCATATGAATGGAACCACAGTTTGTACTCAGTTGCGGCTAGCTTTCCTTCATTCCATGTAATGGTTTTGAGATTCATCCAAGTTGCTGTATGCATCAGTAATTTGTTCTCTCTCTCTCTCTTTTTTTTTTGTCCTGAGTTGAATTCCTTGAATGGATATACTACAGTTTGCTCATCTATTATCTCACTGATGAGCATCATGTGGGTTCTTTCCAGGGTTTTGCTATTATGAATCAAGCTGCTGTGAACATAGGTTCTTTTACAAGTCTTTTGATGGACATGTACACTCATGGGTCTTGGCTATGCCTGGGAGTAGGAATGCTGGGTCTGAGTTGAGTATGTTGAGTCATATAAGAAACTGGAGGAGTTTTCCAAAGTGGTCTGAACATTTGATATGCCCACCAAAAATGGGTATGTTCTCCAGTTGAGGCACCCTCACCACCACTTGTGGCTGATAGGCATCATGACTGTGGCCATTCTGGTGAATGTGTAGGGTTCTTCATGGTGGTTGTGATTTGCAGTGCCCCAGTGGCTGTGATATCGAGCAACTTTTCCTGTGCTCATGATACATTTGGTTATTTTGTTTGTTCTGGTATCTAACACATTTGGACAGGAGTCATCTCTCTTTATTCTTGATTTGTCAGAGTCCTTTACAAATCCCAAGTCTGTATTCTTTGTCTGACATACGTGTTGGAAAGATTCTTTCTCAGTGTAGGGCTCATTTTTCCATTTTCTTAATAGTGACCTTTGATGAATGGAAGACCTAGATTTAAAAAAAAAATCAGAGTTAGTTTTTGTTGTTGTTAGTGGGTAGTGTAATTTTGTGTCCTGAAGGAATTTTGTGCACCCCAAACTATAAAGATCTTCTCCCATGTTTTCTCCTAGAAGTTTCACAATTTGAGCTTTTACATTTAAGTTTATGGTCCATCTCAAGTTAATTTCTGTGTATGATATCAGATGGGAGTCAATTATTCTCATTTCTATGTGGATATCTGCTTATGTTGGTAAAATTTATTGAGAACGTGTTCCTTTGCCAATGAATTGTGTGGTACTTTTTAAAAAATTAGTACACACACATATGCACACACATACATTTACATATACACATACATACACATATACATCTATCTACACACACACAGGCTACACATTTCTTGATTCACTGCTCTGTTCTGTTGATCTATTTTCTTCTTATTTTGTTGCCAATACCACACTGTCTTAGTTACTGTAACTTTACAGTATGTCTTTGAATAAATCCTCCAACTTTATTCTCTTTTCAAGAACACATTGGTGATTTGACCTTGGCATTTAAAATTTTCCATACAAAATTTAGAACCAGATTGTCAATTTCTACCAAAAAGCCTGCTGCGAATTTGATTAGAATCACATTAAATCCACAGATAAATGGATGCTTAGCAATATAATTTGTGACCTTCTAATCTGTGACATCTCTCCATTTATTTAGACCTTCTTTAATTTCTGTCACCAATGGTTTCAAATGTACAAGTCCCACCCATCTTCTGTTAAGTTTAATGCTATTGTAGAGGGTATTTTTACCTAATTTTCAATTGTTTGTTGCTAAGTTCATAGAAATAGCATTTACTTTGTATATTAATCTTATATCCTGCAACTTTGCTAAATTCACTTATTAATTTTAGTAATTTATGTATGACTTTGGATTCTCCACATACAGTTATATTTTCTGGACATCAAGACAGTTTACCAATCATTATGTCTTTGCTTTCTGGATTATTGCTTGGGAAATATTTGCTTCTCTTGCCTTCACTGTGAATAGAGGGTATCCAATTAGGCTTGGCCATGAGGCTTATTTGACTGAAGGAAAGTGGTTGACACAACACAAGCTGAGGGCTTAAATGTGCTGGTGTGGATTGGCCTCTTGTGTTCTAGGGATACCCATGAGAAGAGCTTCCCTCACAGCCGAGGACTTGGGATGAACACATGTGGTTGAACTTCACTTACCCCAAAGCCTGGGGTCCATCCAGCTGCATGAAGTAGAGAAGCAGAGAGACCACCTAATTCCAGTCAAACAACTCAACCTAGGAATCTGGGAGCATGAGAATGCACACAGATGGCTGTGAACCTCAGAGTCTGAAGGCAGTTTGCTACATATACAGCATTACTGTGGGCACTGTTGGCTAATGAAGGTTTAGGACTTCTGTCTGACATTCAAATGCATGCATCCTGGGGAAAAGGAGGAAGCCGTGTGACTCTATAGCTGAGGGTAGGTCAGGCTGGCTTATAGAAATGTCATCCTATGAATGGATGAGACTATCAAAGCAGACAGTGCATAGAGAGACAAGGGCTGCATTCAGAGTATTGAAATGCGGAGGAGCTGAGGAGAATTCAGCAAAGGGGACTTCTCCTGGGCAGCAGGTGAGTTATGGAAAGTCAAGCATGTGGGACTTTGCATACTCAAAGAAGGAATTATCTCATAAATGAAAGGCTCTCCACTGAGTGGAAACAAAGACCACCCAGTGAGAACACATAGAAGGTATTTACTCAGACGTTGCTTTCTGAAGGTTCAGGCAGAGGAGTGGCAGAGCTCACAGAGACAAAGGCTCCAGGTGAGCCCTTATGGAGGCTGTTGGCCTGGAGCAGGGCATCCTGTGTTATTAGTTTGGGGAACACATTTGGCTTTCTCTGTTTGGCGCTGGGTTGGAAGATGGGGTACAAAGTGGGGAAGCTGCAGTCATTTACCAACTGGGCTGATGGCAGTAGGGTTTATGGTTCAGCTTCTAGGCTGGCCACTGCTGAGCTGGTGGGTCAGGGCTCTGCTATCATATGTGCTCTGGCCGTTGTCTGTTTGTGTATTTGGTCTCTCAACTGTGTCAAATGGTGTCAAGAGGTTGAGTAAAATGAGCAGACAGAGTTGACGGTGTGTACGTGGTTGATGAACCTGCTGAGAGCCTTTTCAAGGTGCTGTGTTGATGTGCGCTGACTGGGGTGGCCAGGGAGGGAGAAGGTGGGGGCTGTGGACAAGGTGGTGGGGAACACAGGAAATGGGGAGCTTTACTAAAAAGAGAGGGAGAGCAAGACTATAGTGAGACAGATAGACAGTCAAGGGTTTTGTAGTTTTGTGATCACTATTTTAGGACAAAGCTTTTAAGGCAGGTTTGTAGGCAGATGGGAATGATCCCCTAGGGAGAGAGAGGTTGATGAGGCACCAGAGATAAGGGGTCCAGAGTGTTGGGGGCCCCTAAAATGGGTGGAATTTTGTCTCCTCAAAATCCATGCTTAATGGGAACCTCTGAATGTGACTTTATTTGGAAATAGGGTCTTTGAAGATAAAATTAGTTAAGGATCTCAAGATGAAATCATACTGGTTTAGGGTGGGCTCTAATCCAGTGAACAATGTCCTGAGAAGTAAGGGAGAAACACAGAGCAGGTTATGTGACCTGGGGCCAGAGATGGGGGTGTGGTGTCTGTAGCTGAGAAATGTCAAGGATGGCCAGCAAACCCCCAGATGCGGTGAGAGGCCTGGAGCAGACTCTCCCTCGGAGCCCCCAGGCGGGGCCAACCCTGCCCACACCAGGATCTCAGACTCCTGGTCTGAACTGGGAGAGAATGAAGTTCTGTTGTTTTGAGCCACCTGGTTTGTGGTGGGTATTTTTGGCCACCTTATTCTCTCCTTACCCAATCCACATGTGGTGCAGGTGGGAAGTGCAGAGAGGGGCTGCACTTTCACCCTAACTCAGGGCTCAGCCTGATGTCCTGGGAAGTAAGGGGGGAGCTGAGGCCCCGTCCGGACTCCTTCTCTTTCAGGAGGTCCTTCTGCTGCTTGACCACACAGAGAATGTGCTGGGCAAACCCTGGGCCGTGGATCCTGGGCCAGAGTGGGTGGATGGAATTGCAGGAGGGTCCACGTGGCGCCATGTCTAATCTTCTTTCCAACCAGCTGGAGTCGCTCAGTCCCACCGTCCCACTTGGCACCTGCTCCACACCATGCTCCTCATTGGTCCCCCAAACTCCAGCCCCAAAGGAGGGTCTGCCACTTGGGGCAGGAAGGAAGACCCGGTGAGTGCCACCCAGGCTGTACTGTGGGGGCAACAGGCCTGAGCCTGGGGGTGGGATGGTGAGGCCGGGCTTGGGAGGGACTGGACCCCCTCCCATCCCCATCCTTCCACTCTGTCCTTTGTTCTGTCCAGCTGCTGTTCCTTCCCCAAGCCTCCACCTGCCACTGTGCTGCACTCTCTGGGCTTCTGTTGCAGCAGCTTCTCCCACCTGGAAACTCCTCTTTCACTTGGCACTTTTCCTTTCTTTAAAGCCTAGCTGCACCCACATCATCCTGAGCACCCTTTCCATGTGACCGCCCCCGAAGGCCACTGGGGTGCACATGGCATGTGTCCTGTTGTCTGCTGGAAGCACACTTGGTAAAAATTCTCAAGCCACTTCTTTGCTGTGTGATCGGTAAGATCCCCTGAGGACTTATGAAATCTGGGACTGTGGCCAAGACTTCCTTAGGATCCTCAAGGAACCCTGCCTCTCCTTAGCCTCTACCAGGTCTGATATGCCGTGGGCACCCATAAGTGCCCACCGGTGCCCACGAATACCCATGAATGTCTGCAGAAACCTAGTTTCTGCACGGAGAAACCGTGGAAACCACGGAGTTTCATGTGTCAGCACTCTGAAGATGGGCAGAGCTTCTCATTCAGGCAAATCAACTTTTGAAACTGAATTAGAAATAATTCTGCATGTCCGGGCTGGTCCACTAGTCCACATTACATGGAAGACTTTGACTCTAATAAAACCCACAACGTTGGTTCTTCCCACATCATTTTTCTCCATGATTGCTCTCTCATCTGCTGAGGATAGAGAATGGATGGTGTTAATTGCCCAGAAATTTTCTGCAACCTCAGGGCTTTGGTCTGCAGGCCCCAGGCCCCTCCCCAAAACAACAGAGCCAGATTGGGGGGCCTACCATCAAGTGGAAAGAGGATCCTCAGCACAACTGTGTATGACGATTCAAGGCTCCGCTGTGGGAAGTTAAGTGGACTGGGACTCACCCCCTCACAGGTGCTGCTGTCACTGAGTTTCCTGTTCATGTTTCCTTGTCAACATCTCTAGAGCAGGGGCACAGTCCCCTAAGCATGAATTCAACCAGACAGCAAGTATTCATTGATGACCTATTGGAGATTGATCTTCCTGGTGGGTTCAGAGCCGAGGGGTTTTCTGGGACATGAGATGTTCAGAGCTAAGGTGGGAGGGTTCCAGGTGAGCTGGGCAAGTTGCCCACCGTGGGAGACCTGCCACTGTGCAGGGTTCTGGGGTTGCTGTGGGTGGACAGCAGGAAGCCCCCCTCCCATGGAGCTCTCATTCTACAGGGAGCAGTAACAGTAAAATGGCTATTGATTTACAGGTGCCATCTGAGCCACCCAGAAGAAGTCAATTTTCAGTGGGACCATGTAACAGGGACCTGTCCCGTTTGGCCTCAGGGAAGGTTTCCCATTGGCCCACAAAGTTCGGGGCTCCTACAGTGCCCAGGCTTCTTATGTGTACGTGTCCCTGCGCATGTGTGTGTCTGAGCGTGGAGCATGTCTGCGGAAGCTTCTTGATTCTGCAGAGACGAGTCATTCCATTGTTCTGCCCTGAAAGGGGGCGAAGATGGTGGGAGGAGGGGCAGCAGAAGGGTGTGTGCAGCTTCACCTTACCTTCACCTTCACCTTCACCTTCACCTTCACCTTCCCTTCCCTTCACCTTCACCTTCACCTCCACCTCCACCTCCACCTCCACCTTCCCTTCCCTTCCCTTCCCTTCCCTTCCCCTTCATCTTCCCTTCCCTTCCCTTCCCTTCCCTTCCCTTCACCTTCCCTTCCTTTCCCTCCCCTCCCTTCCCTTCCCTTCACCTTCCCTTCCCTTCCCTTCCCTTCCCTTCCCTTCCCCTTCACCTTCACTTTCCCTTCCCTTCCCTTCCCTCCCCTCCCCTCCCCTTCACATTCACCTTCCCTTCCCTTCCCTTCACTTTCCCTTCCCTTCCCTTCCCTTCCCTTCCCTTTCCCTTCCCTTCCCTTCCCTTCCCTTCCCTTCCCTTCCCTTCCCTCCCCTCCCCTCCCCTTCACATTCACCTTCCCTCCCCTTCCCTTCCCTTCCCTTCCCTTCCTTCCCCTCCCCTCCCCTCCCCTTCACATTCACCTCCCCTCCACTCCCCTCCCCTCCCCTCCCCTCCCCTCCCCTCCCTTTTCCTTCCTTTCCCTCCCCTTCCCCTCTGCCTGGGAGGCCTGCTGGGTGTGCCCTGGTCTTCCCTCTCACTCTACTGGGGGACTCCGTATGGGTGGGGCTGCAGTTACCTCGCAGAATAAGTGCTTCCTCACTGTGGCCTTGGAGCAAGCTTGGTTTTCCAGCTTTCAGCAGCGATATCTGCCTGATTGCTGTCTCTCTCAGTAGACTTCATCCAAGCTCTGGCTCAGGGAATGAGGTTTTGTTTGTTGGCCCTTTAAAGCCCTTGCATGGAAAAGAGTAAAAACCCAACATGCAGACCATATTTTGCTTCCTAACCACACACAGCCTGCATCTGAGCTCATAGGCCCTGGTGGAGGTGGGGCTGATGCAGGGGGGTAGATGGAGGTGGTACAGGGGGTGGGGGCTGGGGCAGGGGAAGAGGGTGGTGCAGTGAGGCGGCCTCACTAATGTAACTTCACCCTCACCGTCTGACTCCTTGGGAGCTCCTGGAAGCCCAGCGCCATGTTGGAACACTTTTGCCTCCCCTGGGCCAACCATTTCGGACACATCTCAGGTATGGGATGTGCTTTTGAATTATTCTCCTAGTGTTTGTCCCTTGTCTCTTTGAAGGGATACAGTGGTCTCTCATCATTTCTCCTGTTATTTAGAAGGACGGAGAGGCTGACCCCTCAGTCATAGGAACAGGAGGGTCCCACGCCTCCATCCAAACCTCTGATTTAGGGCTCCTGTAGTATTTTGGAATGATTTGGCCTTGCCCATCAGGATATTAGCTTTTGCAGGAAAGGACCAAATGCGTTCATGTTTACGTCCCCAACACTCGTCCCAAATCTTGCATTAGGTAGGTTCTCAGTACATGATTATGGAGCTGTATCCAAATACTCACCAACATTTGAAACATCCTCATTAAAGAGGGGAGTGTGAAATGCTGTAGGGAAATGCACATCTTGGGAAATCGAGCTGAAAGGGTATCAGAGATGAACCCACGAGTGAGCTGGGGTAGGGGTGAGGTTGGCGAAAGGAGGGGCATGTGGGGTTGTCCAAGGGGAACAGGGCTTGTGAGCCATGGCCGCCTCTCCATGCATTTATCTTGATGTGAATATTAGTTACCTGAGAAAGGCAAAAGAGCTTTTTAAAATCTATTCATTTTCCCCTTTATTTTTAGTAAGGTAGAATTGTTGTAGATTTAACGGGGGAATAAATACCGCCCTTTGCTGCCAAGGTACTAGTTCTGTTAATAATTTTTCAAGCAAAGAATAACGACAAGGCATGTAAAAATAGTTACATCCCAATTTGGCCTGATTTCAAATGATCTAATTAGAAAAGGGTGAGTTTCTTGTTTTTAAAAGCGTTTACTCAGGCTGTTTCCGGCTGGGTGGTAGGAATGAACGGAGTAACAGAAGTGTCTTGCAAAGGTGGGGGATGGGGATGGCGAGAGCCGAAGAGCGAGTCCAGCCAAGGCCAAACCAGGGGGATCGCCCGGAAGACGGACGAGGACCCGTTAAGGGAGATCAATCACTCCTCAAGCGAACAGATGGTTAACTGCAACCGAAATGCCATGTTAATTTGTTCCATCTAAGATGAACATTTATGACACCGGCGCCTTCTACAACCTTTTCTTCATTATTCTACTTCACACAGACCATTTTATCCCCAACTTTGCCCTTCTTGGAGGAAGGGTGATAAATACATTTGAAGTATGATTATCTTTATTGTTCCCAAGGTGAAAGTCTTTCCCTCGTGTTAGGGCTAAGAGGGCCACCACTGAACATCCATCACCTTCCCCGTGGCCATGCTGCCCATCTTCCAGGCCGCCTGAGTATCTTCCTTCGCATCTGTGCGGCAGAGCCACACTGCAAGCCACTGACACCCGGCCCTTTGGAAGGAGGTGACAGTGATGTGGCAAGATGTGGTCAGATGATTACTCTACAGAGTGTTTCTCTCTCCTCCCTGGAGGCGCATGCATTTCTCCGGATGAAGGGATGGCCCCCAGAGAAGGCTGCGTGGCAATTATGCTGTAACCGCAGTGTCCTCAGGCAGTAATCCACTGGCTTCACGAGATTCATTCTTGTAGTCATTCGACAGATATTCACTGAACGCTCTGCGCCCGCCTCCCGCTCCATGATCTGTTGATGAGTGAACCAGAGAAATGAGTTTCTGCCTGTGCACAGCTTACAGCCTCCTGGTGGACGGGAGCAGAAACCAAGTTGATAAGAAAATGTCAGCGTGATAGCTCCAAAGGGAGACTGATGGGATGATGTGACAGAGCTGGACCAGAGGACAGCTGTAGGGGGACCAGGGAAGAACTTGGTGACGGGCGGCGTTCACGCTGGGACTCAGGTGGGCAGGGAGGTGGCTGGAGAGCCTGGGGTCGGAGGGTGAGGACTCCCTCTGATGCTGCATCGTACATACTCGCCTCACGTTGGAGGCGCGGTTCGGATGTGAGTGGCAAGCATGATCCTGCCCCTGTCACCTGTGGGGCTTCGGGAAGACCCCACGTTTCTCTCGGTTTTGTCATCTGCGGAATTAGGTAAGTGACCTCTCTGTGCCCATTTCACAGGTCTAGTTTGAGAATCAAATGCAAGGAAGCTGTAAAAGTGCTCGGCAGATGACAAATCCTCGGGAAAGGATCACGTGCTGTCTGGGGTCGCTCTCCCAAAGCAGAGCCTGAGACAAGCACTTGGATCTTTCGGGACAACTAGTGAGGGAGGTGGGCAAAGTCCCAGCCTCAGCCTGGCCCTGCAGGGAGCCCTGGGGCCCATGCTCTGCCCCTGATTGTGTCCAGCTGGAAGCAGGAGA
Source organism: Panthera onca (assembly GCF_046562875.1). Taxonomy (NCBI): domain Eukaryota; kingdom Metazoa; phylum Chordata; class Mammalia; order Carnivora; family Felidae; genus Panthera; species Panthera onca. Next base: position 218,913,058 of record NC_138346.1, on the reverse strand, counting down.
GCTGGGCTCTGTGTTCCTGCACCAGCCAGCCCTTGACAGGGGCCCATGTGGACTTGGGGGGCTTGGAGAGGGAGAGCATAAGCTCCCTGATATTCCTCTCTCTGACCTTGCAGGTGAGGCTGCCCCAACAGTCTGTGTACGGCCACTCTGACCTCGGAGACCGGAAGGGCCTTGAACGGTCTGATACAAACTCCTCTCGCCCACTCCACTCCCAGGGAGGAGATTCCCCAGCCAGACGAGCTCCCTTGTCAGGGGACAGGCCCAGCACCTGCGTGCCTCCAAGTGCTGGGCTTCAGTTTCCTGCCAACCCTCAGAATTATTCAAACAAGCCCATCACATGCTTCTGTGTGAGGCTGGGACCACCCTGCCCTCAGCTTCCCACGGCTCCCACTGGTTCACTCTGTACCTGAGTGCAGCCCCCCTCTGGCTCCTCGTGGGGCAGAAACCCCCTCCCCTGGGCTTTGAGTAGGTGACTAATAAGCTGTCCACCTCACCTGTCCAATGTTAGGGTCCCGTGTCTGGCCATCTCAGGATCCTAGGGTGGGGATTGTTCCCTCCCCAGCAGGGTGGAGAGGAGCCAGTCCCCCGGAGAGAGTCTCAGGCCTGGGGCTGTGGAAGCAAAGCTTGCCGGTGCTGGGGTATACACAAGGGGATGTGACGAGGGTCTGAGCAGATCTGAGCAGCCCATGGAGGTGACCACCACAGCCAGGCAGACACAAAGCAAGGCAGGGCGTTGGCAGACCGCAGGGTTTCGTCAGTCGCTCTGCAGGACCTGAGCTCCTGGGTGTGAGCATGTGTCCTGTGAGGACCCCTGGGGCCATGGCTTTATTGGGGGGGGGGGGTTGTGTAGTTTCCCATGTTTCCAAGGGAGGGGCAAGTCTTGTCTGGTCAGGCTCCTCGGGGACAGATCCTTGTATCCTCCATGGGACCAGTGAGACAGTGAGCCTGGGTCCTCCCAGCAGGTCTGGGAACTAAGAGGAGCACAGGTTGTGGGCATGAGCTTGGGATTGGCAAGGACAGGCCAGCCAGCCGGAGGCCCTGTAGCTGCAGGGACCACCGTGAGCTAATTGTTGTCCAACCTTTTAGTGTCAGACGTTGCGTCCAGTGCTCCACCTGTATTATCTTGTCATCCTCAGCACTCAGGGCGGCAGATGCCAGCGTGGCTTCTGGAGTAGAGACAGGTTGGTTCTCTGGTCTGCGGTCCATCAGTTCTGTGTTCTGCCCGCAGCACCCTCTCCCCTTGCAACAGGCCCCCCAGTCTCGGGTGGAAAGACTGAGACCCTCCTCAGTCTGGCTGCATATAAGAGGCATTTAACGAGCAGCTGTTGTGTCCCAGACACTCTGCTGGGCACTGGGGACACAGGGTGAACATACCTCAGAATAGATACCATACCAAGGGCAGGTGCCAAGACAGGTATGCCTGGACACCCCTGGGACACGAAGGCAAGGGCAGAACGCACCCGGCCTGGAGGACAGTTCGCCTGACCTGGGATGGGAACAGGTTCAGTGCTTCAGGGGCGGGGTTCGGGGTAGGATCGAGAGCTTAGGCAAAGGCACGGGGACAGAAGCAGCCCTGGGCGAGTGGGGGGCACCTGGTGTGACGTCATCAGAGCAGAGGGACAACACTGCGGTGGGGGGGGTGGCTGTCAGCGGACTCAACGAGGAGCCGAGCTCTAGCAGGTGGGGAGGAGTCCTGGGCTGTTCTCACAGGCAGCGCCCACACTGGATGTGACGGGCTGTGACAGGCGGCCGGGTATGGCGGTCTGCGTCCCGGCTCGTGTATTCATTGCGCTTCATGTGTCTTCTGCGTGTGCCCTGCCTGTCCCACCTGTGCCTAGAACCCAAGCACATGCCTGAGCATGTCTTGCTGGCAATGCCACCTGTCACATGCTCCCTAGAGGGGGGAAAGGCTGGGGAATGCTGGGGGGGGGGGTTGGGTAACTCAGGGTTGAAGGGGGAGTGGTTAGAAGAAGGGTTAAGACTCACATCCAGGAGGCTTTGCCAGCCTCCAGGGGAGGGGAGGCGGAAGGCTGGATGGAGGCACGGCCAGAGGACACTGAAGGGGTGACACCGGTCACAGTGGACAGCAGGTTGGGATTCGGCGTTAAGGACAAACGACCAATTGGAAAAGGTCCATCTCAGAGTTGGGTCTGGAGACACGGCACCTGAGTAGCCCACAGAAGCTCAGGAAAGGAGCCCGAGAAGCTGGGGGAGGCTCTAGAGGGAAGGCTCCTTCTTGGATGTAGACACCTGGGGGGGCTCATGGCCTATAGTCCCCACCCATGAGAGGGCTACTGATGGGGGCTCGGGGATCCTGCTCCTGAGGGACTACATGCCGGTGCCTTTCGCCTCCGAACTTAACGGAGACCCTTTCCCAAAGGGCTGGTCCACTTCCGGTCTGGGCATGTGGACTGCACGGACCGAAGCTGGATTGTGCCCAGGCAGGACACCCTGAGCCAGCTGCCCTCCACGTCCACAGGTCCGTTGTCCTGGGCCGTCGGGGGGTTCTGCTTGGTTGAGCATCGTGGTTACTTGGGACCTGAATATATTCTGCTTGGCTGCACACACATTTCCGTTTCCTTTAGAGCATATGCGTTTTGCTAATGGGGAGATTTTAAATGAAGACCTTATTACTCCAAGTAAAAATAGTAGCTGTGCTAGGGCAGTGGGATTACGGGCGCGTCTAATATCTTCTTTCTGAGCGATTGTTTTTGAAACGTGTAACAGTAAGAGGCTGTCTTCTGGCCACGCAGCTTCCTGCCAAGCAAAACAGAACTCAGGGCCGGAGGAAGACAGCGCTTCATGAAGGTCGTGTTGGTGACCTAGGGCAGGACCTCCCCCACTCCTGCCATCTTGGGATGGGACAGAGGGGACTCCCGTCCCGGGCAGTCTAGTCGCGTTTAGAGGGAAGCCACATCTATATGTCACCAGCAGACAGGACCTCCGTCCCTCGGGAAGGAAGGGGCTTTGAGTTGTGGGAAGCAGGGAAGACAAGGGCGGAGACCGGGGGCTTCCCAGTGAAAGGCGGTGGGCTCTCTGTGGCCATGTTATGCCCCTGACGAGCCCCAGATCTCAGGGAGGAAATGGAGCTGAGGAACAGGGCAGAATGGCCACAAGGGAGAAGAAAGTAAGACAGACAGGGGGGAATCTGATCACCTCGCCACGAGGCCAGTTGGCAGTAGGAAAGGAGACTTATTCCACATAGTCGATGCCCAGGAGCAAGCCAGGGGTTGAGACGAGAGGCAGGCAAAAGAGGCAAGATGATTAATTTTATGTGTTTGCTCGGCTGGCCACAGGCTAAGCATTTGGTCCAGCATGATTCTGGAGCATCTGGGGGGCGTCTCTGATGAGAGTAACATTGGAATCTGTCGATCCAACGTGGGTGGGCCATCTGTAATCAGTTGAAGGCCTAAATAGAACAAAAAGGCTGACACTCCCTCAAGTAAGGGGAAACTCCCCCTGCCCGACTGCCTTTGTATTGGGACATTGGTTTTTTCTTGCCTTCAGCCTCGAACTAATATTAGACCATCGGTTCTCCTGGGTCCTCAGCTTGCTGACTGCAGATCTTGGGATTTGCTGCCTCCGTCATTGCGTGGGCCCATTGTTGGTAATAAATCATGCATGGATACGCTATTGTTCTGTTTCTGTGGAGAACCCCAATGAATACAGGAGGGTAGGAAAAGCAGGGTGACCCAGAGGTCATGGCATCTCTGACCTCGCAGGTTCCAGGGAAAAGCTATGGAACAGAAACCAGGAATTTTGTTCTCCTTAAGGAAAATAATACGCGCTTTTAACATTTATGAAGTAGGAAAATAAAACAAAAGATGACTCAGAACATCAAGCCCATAGATGAGAAAATTAAAGTACATAAAATATTTATCCATTTAACTTCGCGGGGGCCAGCCATGCGTGCAGGGTGGAAATGTGCAGTTTCTGGGCATAGTTAAACCCCGTCTCCCTTCCCCGCAATGAACTGAAGCAATTTGGTAAATGGGAGCTGAATGCAGAGTTCATTTTTTCACATTCCATTAATGTTTCATTTCTAATACTCTTTTCAGTATGAATTTAAAAACAAAATGAGAACTGGGTCTCAATAATTATTCTCCGTTAAGAGGAAAGGAAAGTGCTCCTGGTTGGTTGGCAGTCAGGACCCTACGGAGGGGCTCAGGCTTGGGGGGGCCGTGTCCTGCTTTGCGGCCTCTCTCCTCCCCCGCTCACCCTTCTCTAGAAGGACCCCTGCCCTGCACAGCACAGCTGAGCCCTGCAGACACCGTGTTCGGCGCCTTGCTGAGAAATTCCCGGCCGGGGGCACCTCTGGGACGTCAGTGCCTGAGATTCGGCATCGGTGCACAGCTGTGCAACACACACAGCCATTGCGGCTGCAGCCCACGCGCGAAGCACTGAAACAGCGCAAAGTCCCAAGAACCCGTCAGTAAGGAGGCACACCCGCCTGTCCGTGGAGACGGGAAGGCTATCGGAGCAGGTCGGAGGAGAGCTCTCTGTTGAGAGACTAAATATACAAACGGACAACGGCCAGACTCGACCTAAAACAGAACCCCAACCCACAACCTGCCAGCAAGCCAGTCCCTGGTAAGCGGTAACCCGCCCAGGACGCCGGCCTGCGGTGGGTCAGACCCGTGGGAAGCCAGACTGCTGTCTCCAGTAACAACACAGGGAGCAAAATAATAACCCCTGGAACGATGAGCCCAAAGAGGCCAGGACTCGATACATCACCGGCGGCCTCCCTAAGTTTTGTCTCCACCTCTGAGTCTGGAGCAGCCAGAGGAAGCCGCATGCACCCCCAACCAATCACGTGGGGTGCCTGCTTCTGGCCAGTGCCTCGACTCCCTGGTGCCATCTGGGCTTATCTGGAACTTTCCCTTTTTCCACCGGGAGGCTCCCCAGGCCCCTGCCTGCCTGCGAGTCTCGGCCAAGTCCGGTGCTGGGGGCGGACCCCCTGCTGCACGGAGCTCTGAGTAACGTCCTCAGCCTGCTCTCACGGGCGGGCGGCCTTCCATCACGCCCATGCTTTGTCGGTCTTGCTGCAGCCCAGGGGTGCCCGCAGATCTCTTCTAGAAAAGCAGCAAGCAAGCACGAGGGGTTCACGAATCCCTTGAGCAGACTTTTTTGGGTGCCATCCCCCCACCGGACTTGGCTGCAGGGCAGGGAACTCGGGGGCGGGGGGTGGGGGGAAGTAGCAAATGCAGGCCGGCCCCCCTGGGGCTCACAGGCCAGAAGGAGGGGGGAGGGTGATGAGGGTGAGTGCTGTCCAGGAGGCACAGGTTCTCAAGCGGAAGCCCGTGCTTGGGGGAGGGGCTGCTGGTTCCTAACGGCTAATGTTTTCGAAGGTTTCCTCTGTCCTGGTCTGTGTTTGCGAGTTCACTCGTGTAATCACCATTAAATTTAATCGTCCCTGTCAGGAAGACACTATTATTATTCTCGGTGACCGGTAATGGCAACGGAGGCCCCGCGCGCTTGCCTAGACGGCGCGGCTGGCACGAGGCCGAGCCTGGCTCAGCACTTGCGCTGCTGCCCTCCTGCTGACCCGTGGGGATGGCGGAGGGGACCTGTGGCTGAGCCAGGAACCGGGCCGGGGTGGGGGTGGGAGGCTCCTGTCGAGCCACTGTGGGAAGGTGCAGGGCACAGGGCAGCCCGAGGAATTGGAGGCACAAACGGAGGGGAGAGACGCTGCAGGCAGGTGCCTCCGGGTGGGGTGGGGGGTTTTAAGGAGATGCGTGTGGGGGGCCTGGTTCAGAGGAGGCAGGAGGGCTGTGAGCAGCCCCGGAAGCCGGAGGTGGAGGCTGGGGTGTGCAGGGAGGCAGACAGTCTCAAGATGTGCGAGGAGGTGAGCCCAGCGGGGCTCGGGTATCTGAGAGGAGGAGTTGAGTTGCACCCCACCCCCCGCCCCAGGTTCCTGGCAGGAAGGACTGCAGGGACGGTGGTACCTCCTACCTAACATGAGGTCTGCGGGAAGGTCGGGAGTCCCGTCTGAGATGGGAGTTGTGTGTGTGTGAGATGCGGTGAGCCCTCCATCACACCGATGGGCCAGGGCCCCAGGCGAGGGGCCAGGGCGACCAGTGGGGATTTGGGGGCCACAGACCTACAGTTTACACAAGCCCTGCATTGGGATTGTGGGGGAGAGCGTGTGGCACTGTTCTGTCCGGGACCACAGCGCCAGCCGCACGTGCGCCCTGGCACCGAAAACGTTTGCAATTACATGAGACGCTCAGTGCCTCGCTCACACCGGCCACTTTTCTAGCGGTCAGGAGCCACATGGACGAGAATGTTTCTGTCATTGCAGGGGGTTCCACTGGGCACTGCATGGTGGAGGGAGGGCCAGTGCCTGAGGGGTGCCCGCCCATTAGAGGTGTGGTGCCATGGACTGAATGTTTATGTCCCCCAGAATTCATACACCAAAACCCCGTCCCCCAGAGTGGCTGCATCTGGAAATGGGGCCTCCCAGAAAGTCATCAAAGTTAAATAAGGTCACAGGGTGGGGCCCTGCTCTGAGAGGATTAGTGCCCTTCTAGAAGAGACACCAGAGCCTTTCCTGTCCCCGTGTGCACGCACTGAGGAAAGGCCATGTGGGGACGCAGAGAGAAGGTGGCCGGCTGTCTATAAACCAGGATCTGAATCAGCAGGAACCTTGACCTTGGACCTCCAGCTTCCGGAGCCTTGAGAAACAGGCTGTTTAGGACGCCCAGCCTCTGGTATTTTGTTGCAGCGCCCGCCCGAGCCGACAGACACAGCAAAGGTGTGGCCAACACACAGCTTTGGAAACGAGAGCCCAGAGGAGCGAGAGGGAAGGAAGGAGAACATGGGGCTCTGGGACCCGAGTGAACGGGAGCTCTGGGAGGGCGGGAGCGGAAGGGGTGCTGAATGGCACCCGCGAGTTAACAGCAGGGAGGATCACAGAACTCAGCCTCGGTGACCTTGACCGGCTCAGGGCTGGCAGATTGCTGAGGAAGGAGTGCAGGCCTCCGAGGCTGGAGGGGGGTGACAGGCGGAAAGCGAGGGCAGCAGCCCCATCAGGAAATGAGTTACTGCCGTATTCACAAGTCAGGAGACTGAGGCTTCACGAGGTGAAAGCAGTACGGTGAGGACTGAACCCGTTCAGCCTGCCAGCCAGCTGCACGCTCCAGCCACAGACCCGGAGAGCAGGCCATCGACGAGGCTCCCTGACGTGCCAGCCGTGGAGCCCGGCTGCCGTGCTCGTGGACACTCAAGGCTGCCTGGGACTAGGCGCTGAGCACCAGCGTTAACTCTGTCCACAGAAATGGGCTGGAAGGAGACGCCTTCCAGAGACATCAGGGCTTCTGAGCTAAACCCTGCTCGGACTCCAGAGGCGAAGCTGGTGTCGGAGGCAGAGGGGAGCTGGGGGCCGAGCGAGGCAGGGGTCTGCTTAGAAGGGGATCGGGCCCCAGGAATGGCTGTGCTGGTGGGGGAGGGGGGAGGAGGCAGCGAGGGGAGCCCTTCTGCCCTGGGCCAGCCCCAGGGGGCAGCCACGACCTCCCTGTGGCCCGAGTGAGCCAGGCTTCTTGTGTGGCTGCAGCAGGGCTGACCGCCCGGGAAGTGGGGACCTGCCCCTGCTCCTGGGGGCACAACTGCCGGCTCAGCTGGGTCTGGCTCCAGCCACCGGCCTGTTGTGAGCCTCTCGACACGTGCTAATTTCAGTCTGCTTAATGGGATGTGCAATCTGCTTCATGTCACATCCTTCTGAGCCCACAGTGGTGCATATTTTCTCCATTCAAGTTTTGTAAGTCACCGGCAGCAGTTTCTTGCCTCTGGGGAGCACTGGCAAAGTGTGATCCCTCCCTGCGCCCGCCTCCCCCTGCTAACCGCCCCCCTTCCAGTACAACATTCATTACATCCTCTAGTGCGTTTTATCCTGAACACGCGGGGCACTTGTCCCAGCAAGACAGAGGAGGGCAGCAGGGGCCTCGGCTGTGGCCAGCCCTTCTTCTCCACTTTACAGATCAGGAAGCTGAGGCTCAGAGAGTTCCCGGAGACCCTGAGGTCTGCCGCTGTTTCCCAGCGAGCAGGTCCCTCTGTCCACAGGGGAACTGAAGTCAAGTCGTTCCCTGCACAGAAGACGGCGAATGGTCTGAGTTTTGCTCCTATGGACATGTAACCTCAGGCTTGTCATCAACCCCCCTGGACTCCTGGTTTCCCACCTGGGAAAGGAAAGGCTGGCCATGTGGAAAGATCGCAGGGCTGCAAGCGGGGCTTGCCATAGGAGGTTCTGGTATGTTGGTTAGGTCAGGAGCCCCTGAACCTTTCGCTCGTCTGTGCAGTAGCGGTGGCAAAGTGGTCCAGTGGATTTCTGAGTGTTAGAAAGACCAAAGGGAGACATATGGGAAAGCACTTGAAAAGCACAAGGGGCCAAGGATCATTACTGCCATCCCATGAGGGTCAAAGGCATCTATCTCCACCTCTGGGATCCCCGACCTGCCTCTGGACATGGCTCACCTTAAATGTGGGAGGGGTCGTCAAGGGGTGCTTTGTGCTTACCACCCCACGTGGGGGGCCCAGGGCCCATCTCCCCACTGTGTGGCCTGTGGCTGCCTTCCTGGTCTTTCAGACTCAGGTGTAAGCCTGTCTCTGAGCCCTGCCACACAGTTTGGTTCCCCCTAGCCCTACCTAGCACAGGGCCCACCGAGTCTATATCTTGGACAGGCATCTGTTTCCTGGGAGCAAAATCATTTAACGGCTCTAATCTCCGGTCTGCTGGTTTCATTATTTAAACCAAAATGAAATGTGACCCAGAGTGAGGCAAAAGACCAAATGTGCAGCTGAGAGCCGTAATGAGGCATTTACAGCCTAGCTGGGAGATGCCGCGTCCCTTCAGGAGAAAGGATCGGGAGGCCCCCCCCCCCAGGTGGGAAGAATACATAAATGCCATTGCCAAAGCTAGCCAGTGGGAAATCTAACAATAATGGAACATTTTGGAGAGAACAAATCAACTCCCACATTATTCTGATTACAGTGGTCCAGAGCTGGAGGCCTGGCGACTGTGGCCTGCCAGCTAATTATGCCATTCTCATTCCCAGCCCAGGAGGACTTTTCAATCAACCTCTAAGAAGAAACCCAGGATGCCTCTCTGGTAAGCCAAGAGCAAGACAGAAAGTTGCTGGGGAGGGGGACATGATTCTGCAAAGGAAAGGTGTATTTGGGTGGCCCTAGGAGACTGAGCCCGGGCAGCATGCGCGGGCCTCTGCTGTTGTGTCCACACACATCACTAGGGTGAGGCGCTATACTCCAGAGTTGGAGTGGGGGTTACAGCCCAAGCAGAGGTGCAGCATTTGGATCTGAGGGAAAGAAGGGCAAAGCTAGGAGTCAGGGAAGAGCAGGAGGTAGGGAGACTCTAGGCTCCCATGAGGCTGCTGCCAGTGGACCCCAAACTACCTTGGCCACCAGGCTCTGCTGCTGGCCCTCCAAGGACACTGGCCTCAGAAATCCTTCCTCTTGCTAGTCCCTGCTCCTTTCTTGTCTCATTCCACCTGGATGAACTGCTTCCCTCCCCCGCTCTCCCATCCCAGGATGACGCATCGTTTCAAGGCCAGCATAATTTCTACCTTCTAGGGTAGAATAGTTACGATAATGTTTTGATGATGGTGGTGGTGGTGGTGGTGGTGATGAGATGATGCTGGTGGTGATGACGGTGATGATGATGGCGATGGAGATAATGATGCTGGTAATGATGCTGCAGCTGCTGCTGGGGATGACGATGATAATAGATGATAATAAAAATGGTGATGGTGTTGGTGATGGTGATCATGGAAATGATAACGCCTGGTGTATACCTAACACTATTCTTCCAAGGCATTATGTGTTTTCACTCATATGATCGCCGGAACAACCTTGTGATGGAGGGGCTATTATCACTCCCATTTTGCAGACAAGGACACTGAGGCCCCGTAAAGGTGAGCACCTGTGTTCACCCAACTCCCTACTCTGATGACCTGTCGTCTATCGGGCACTCTCTCATGGAGGCCCTATTTTCCTCTATCATACCTAGAGGTATTACTTACATACTCTGTGACCATTAACTTCTCATTTATTTCCGCCTGTCCCCCTACCTAGGCTCTCTGTGTCCTGTCCACTCCTGCACCTGCCACTATGCTGTGCAGACGCTTTCCTGCACAGAATGTTCAACAGAAATTAGGGACAGAAACCAGGGCTTTGGGAACTGAGGGTGACAACCGTTTGGATATGCAACTCCAGCAGCCCTTCCAGAATTCAGACGATGGGTGATTTGGGACTGACAAGGAGAGGGAGGGGCGAGCACAGGGTAAAGGGAGTTTAAGTGCTTCTGGAGGGTGGGTGGCATGGTGACAGCAGCTCTGAAGCCTAACCCCGAGAAGGAAGACCTTCTTCTCTCCTTCGGAAGTGGAGTCCCCTCTCCCCTCCCCCCAGCCTTCCTGGGTGCTTTTGGACACATGAGTAGTGTTTGTTTTTATCTTTCTGAGTCATGTGAAATGCTTCAGCAAAATACTATTGTGAAATACTTCAGTGTCTCATCCCCTGGGGACACCAGGACTTCAGAGAGAGACAGAAAAGAACCATTTATTTTCCCTTCCTAAATGCCACGAGCAGCTTTTTATGCCTGAGCTGACAGGATGTGTCTAGTTAAGCATCATAATGCTGAGGGAATGAGGAATGCCGGGCCTGGAGAGGACGAGGACGGGGCGGTGGGGGAGTGTTCCCCAGGGATGCTAGTCTCAGCCTCACCATGACTGTAGGTAAAAATCACTTGTAACCAGAGGGACAAACACTCATCTTTTATTTATTCACACACACTTAGAAGGCACTTATTACGCGTTGGACACCATTCCCAGTGCTTGGTGACATTAACTCACTCACTATCCTACAATCCTATGCGGTAGATGTGAATACCACCTCCATCTTTCAGAACAAGAAACTAGGCCCACAAAGGCCATGTCACTCCCTGGGCCCTTGATAGGGGCACAGCTGGGTTTGCCTTCAGCATCTGGGCAGTTGGCTCCAGAATCTGGCTCCTACCCGCCAGTCCGGGTTGCCTAGCACACATTTCCATTATTTCCAATATGCTTTGAACTTATTCTTTTAAATCCAGGCACATAGGAGGGACAAAACATCAAAATACAATGAAATGCCCAGAGAAACGTGCACTCCGATGAGGGTTGATGTCAGGGAGCCCTATTAGCCTGGCTTCTCTTGCCCCAAAGATGGCAGAGCCCATTGGCTTGTTCTGTGGGAGCCACGGCCACACCATGAGGCCAGTGGAGTGGTGGGGTTTCCTCTTGGAAATGAAGATATGGGTTCAGGGAGTTTGCTTAGGTAGGACAGGTGGGGAAGGGCAGGTGAGCTCTACTCCCCAACCAGTGTCGGGGGACCTCTGTTCTTTCTCCAGCATCACATCCGGCAGACCAAGCTTTGCATGCAACAGTGGTGTTGGACACAGAGAGATGGGTTGACATCACAGTTTTCTTCCAGCTTTACATCTACTGAACTTAATTCCTTGGCCGGGTCCATGTAGAGAGGGAGAGCTATGCTTCTCTTGAGCCATGCAGCACACCCTGTCTTCTCTCCTGTCCTCGATCCTTCATTCTGCACATATTTCCTGTGCCTCTACCCTTGCATGAAGAAGCTCTCCCAGATGGGAAGTGAATGAAAACACATTGACTCAATTTCCTTCCACACCGGCCTCTGGAACCGATGTGAGGTGCTTGGGCAGGGCAGGTGGGTAATGATGGGGTACTCAGATTAAGGTGCCAGGGGCATGATGGGCAGCGGGATAGGTGAAGGCCCAGTCTGGGAGGGCCCCTCACATAGCAGTCAGGGCTGGAAGGAGACTCTTGGGTGGCACAAAAGGGGTGAGATTGTCCAGGGAGATGGTGTCTGTCATGAGAAGTGGGTGGAGGACAGAACTCAGAGGGCAGACAGCAGACGAGGCAGCCATGGTGATGGAGAACTGATGGGAAATCCAGGGGGTAGGGAGAGAACTCACACAGGAGCCACAGAGAGGGGGAGCCAGAAGGGGGTGCCACCAAGACCTGGGAGCCCAGGGCCTTTGCCATTAGTGCGCATGATGGGTAATTCTGTATGTCAACTTGACTGGGCAAGGGGTGACTGCACATGACTCTGGATGTGTCTGTAGGGAGTTTCCAGAAGAGATCAGTGTTTGAATCAGTGAACTCAGTATAGCAGGTGGATCCTCCCTAATGTGTGGGGGGGCATCACCCAGTCCACCGTGGGTCCAAATGGAACCAAGAAATGGGGGAAGGGTAAAGTCACCCCTTCTTCCTGACGGCTTGAGCTGGAACATTGATCTTCTCCGGCCCTTGGAGCTCCTGGATCTCAGGCTTAAGATGACGGCTGCGATCTACACCACCAGCTCCCCTGTTCTCAGGCCTCTGGACTCGGACTGCTCTACACCACCGGCCGTGATGGGTCTTCAGGTTGCAGACTGCAGATGCTGGGACTTCTCAGCCTTGCTGGTCACGTGAGCCAATCCCTATGATAAATCTCATCCGCCCTCTCTCTTTGCATACGCATATATCCCATCTCTGTCTATTTCATTGCTCTGGGGGACCATAATACTGTGGGTGGACAGGGCACCCCCCCCAAATTTATGTCCACCTGTAACCTCAGACCTTATTTGAAAGTAGGGTCTTTACAGATGTGATGAGAGCAAGGATTGAGACGAGGTCACACTGGGTTCAGGTGGTTTCCCTAAATCCAGTGAGTGCCCTTATAAGACACAGAGGAGGAGAAAGAGGAGAATGACACATGAGCTCTGTCTGCCTGATGTGTTTGCAAGCCAAGGAACACCAAGCTTCCCCAGCAGCCAACAAGAGCTGAGGGACTCCTGGGACAGAGTCTCCCTCTGAGCCCTCAGAAGGACCCAACCCCGCCCACACCTTAGTCCCAGACTTCTGGACTCCTAGATTGTGAGAGAATACATTGCTATTATCTTCAGCCATCTGATTTATGGTAATTTGTCATGGCAGCCCCAGGAACTAACACCGGGGGTCACTGGTCACCTCTAGAAGGGGGGAGTTAGAGGTAGGGGTATTCAGTGAGAACATGGAGAATACCTAGGGACCTGGGGGGAGTGGAGGCAGCAGGTGCGGATGAATATTTCAAGGACTTTTCCGGGGCAGCAAGGAGCCAGCCGAGCAGGAAGGGAGGTATCAGGGGACTGCCTTTGAAGAGCAGCCTCAGGGAGAAAGAGGGGGCCAGCTTCCCGCTGGGCTTCACTGGCATGGGCGGCATGTCTGCTGGGCTCCCGTGGCCCTGATGCTGGTGCTGGGCCCCCACAGGGCAGAGGTGGCCAGTGTGTCAGGCACTGGGCTGGGCGTCAGCACTGGAAATGCGTCCCACCTGGGGTCCACCACTTGCTGGTTGTCTGTCCGGAGGTGAGAGAAAGCCTAACTAAGTCTTCTTTGTCTCAGGTCCTATCTTTACAATGGAGCAGACAGCAGCAGCCATCCCAGTGGGTCATCTCGAGGGATGAACAGAGTCGTCATGTAACGTTCGGCGTGGTGCACGCACTTTGCAAGAGCTCTTTGTCGCCTGTGACGTAGGTGGTATCTTTCCTGCTTGACTTCCATCTGAGGCTCAGGTAGGGGACCTGGAAAGACCCAGGAGGTCCCTCCCCAGCGCTGGCTGCTTCTCCTTAGAGTGGGGGAGGCACGTCTGGGTTGGCTCTGACTGGAGTCCCATCAGCCAACTTTGGGTCTAAGGACCACCTATACACCACTAACACATGGCTGGGTGGGCAGTGGAAAGGTGTGGCAAGTGGGATATGTATCCAGAAAATGGTTCGGTGCCTTTACTGAGCAGGTGACTTCGGGTCAATGGGCAGAGAACACCCCCACTTCTTGCCGTCCCAGGTTGGGACTGAATTGAAGATTTAGATACAAGAGGAGTGCCTGGGTGGCTCAGTCGGTTAAACATCCAACTTTGGCTCAGGCGGCCCATGAGTTCGAGCCCCGTGTCGGGCTCTGTGCTGACAGCTCAGAGCCTGGAGCCTACTTCAGATTGTGTCTCCCTGCCTCTCTGTCCCTCCCCTGCTCACGCTCTGTCTCTTTCCCTCTCAGAAATAAATTAACATTAAAAAAAATTAAGAAAAGATACAAGAGACCCACTCCCGGGGTGACTACAGTTAGAGATAAAACACCAGTGCTCATCTGAGAGCCCGATGGGAACGCACGGCTTTTAGGGTTTTAGGGTCGCAGGGTCTGCAGCTCCTTCCTCCCAAGCTTAGAGGTAGGAGTGGCCCGCCTGGAGAGACTTGGGGACAGAAGAGCGGGCTGTTCCCCGCGTGCAGGGGGCAGGACAGATGCAGAGAAGAGAGCGCCCAGGGCCAGAACATTTTACTAGATTAGCTGCAAGTACGTGAGCTTTTGGGGCCATGGCTGTCTCCACCAGCTGTCCCCTGGGGCTGGGGTGAGTGAGCAAGGGGTTTACAGGCCATCTGGTATTCCTCTGGTGGACCCCATCCTCAGGGAAGTCTGAGGGTCCCCGGGGGAGGTGGAGAGTTCAGGGCTGGGGGCATTGGGATGAGTTCCAGGGGCCAGATGAACCGGGTCTACCTGTGAGGGTCCCGGGAGACCCACAGCTGCCTGCTTGTGAGGAGGGCCACGGGGCTGGGGGGCACCCTTCTGAAACTGAAGAGACAGCGGTGGGGAGCCTGCAGGACGATTCCTTCTTCCCCACAGCAGCCCCCCCTCCCCGCCCCACAGGCCCCACGTTTCCAATTCTGTTCTATGTGTCTGTCAGCTCCGTGCAGTGTCCATGAAACCAGTCACCCCCCCATGATGTGGTGTCTTAGCCCCGGGACCCCAGAACGTGACTGTATTTGGAGACTGTGCCCGTACAGAGGCGACTAAGCAACATGATTCAGCCCTCATGCAATCTTCCCAGTGTCCTTACAAGAGGAGGGGATCAGGACACAGACACGCACAGAGGGTGAGGACACAGGGTGAGGCCGGCCACCCACACGCCGAGGAGAGAGGTCTCAGAGAAGGAACCAGCCCTGCCCACCGCTGGATCTCGGACCTCCAGCCTCCATGATGTGCTTTTCTGTTAGGTCCCCGCCTCGGGTGCTCTGTCAGGACAGCCCCGGAGAACTAGCACACTTCCTGTGGGGGCAGCTGGATGTGTGATGGGGTTCAGGGGTGACAGGGGCACAGGGGGGTCTGGAGGACCCCGGAGCCAAGTCGGGACCCAGCACCTGGGCTGAGGGAGAGCCAGGAAGTAGGGCAGTGCTGATGACCATCCCTCCTCCCTACCCCTGCCACCTGTCTACACTGGTCCGCCAGTGGTTCTCAGACTCTGGGCTACACCAGGATCACTTTGAGGGCTTGTTTAAGTTGCAGACTCCTGGGTCCTGCCCGCAGAGATCCTGACACCGGGACCTCGGACGGGAGATGCCCCCAGAGGACGGCACAGACACATTCGGTTGCTCTCACTGCCGTGTGACTATAAAGTCTGCTGACACAGGTTTTCTTCTCTGAAATGGCCCCTGACTGACTCTCAGATCTGTGAGCCCCTGTGACTTTAAAATCTCCTCCCGCACGTTTATCTGGATGGCACCATGCGAGAGCGGAGGGTGACTGCATGGGGGGCTCTGACCATCAGGCCACCTGTGGGAGGGGAAGCAGGTCAGGGAATGACTTTCTCTGCTTCTCAAAACACTGTAAAACTGGAAACGGGAAGGGGGCTGGGGCGGCAGTGTGGGGGCACACAATTGCGGAGGGTCAGTCAGCAGGGAAGGCCGGCTGTCGTCTAAGACCTCTGACAAAGGCATTTTTCTCTCCGAGAGCCCTCCAGTGCAGGGACCTGTGTTTAATAACATAACCCTCCAGTGGAAGAAAGGCAGGATTTGGACAGTCCGTCTGCTGGGGAGCTGTCTAATCCTGATAAATGGAACAGCATCCTGCCCACTGTGAAAAGTCCCCGTGTTAGATTAAACATATCAATCCTGTTTCTTACCTTCTCTTATCCACCAGCTGGCACCTGGTCGGCCTCTGGGGGTCTGTCTTCGAAGGCCTTTCGTGGGAAGTGACGCAGTTCAGCACCAGGCCCCGGGATAATTGCTGTGTGGTGCTCCTGGCCCGGGAGAGCAACCACAGAGAGCCGGATGTTGTCCTCAGACAAGGCTGGGCAGGCCCCGTGATTGGTTTGTAATCACGGTTCCCTGGGAATCCTGTAAGATGCTGGTAGGAAAATGCTTGTCTCTGTAGTAGATGCTGTTCATGTCCCACCAGGCTGTCCCCTGCTGTCATCCAGGGCTGTGCCCTGCTCGGGAGAATTGTTCTTGGTGGATGGAGCCACCTTGCCCTGTGGCAGGTCACGCCCCCTGTGCCAGAGTTTATGCCCCAGCCTGGGGGGCAGACTTCAGCCAAGGCAGGCATGGGGGTGGCACACAGCTTGGCCCCTCATCTGGAGGCAAAATCAAACGCAGGTGCACCCCTGCTTCAGTGCTCCTGTGGGGTCACGTTGACGCTGATTCAGCCCAGGGAACTTCTTGCTTCTTTCCCCTTCCTCTCTCCTCTCCTCCCTCCCCTCCCTGAGAGCTGGCCCTCGGTCATAGACCCTGAGCCCCACCTCAGGCTCTGCTTCCGGGTCCCCCAGGCTCGGGACCCAACCTCAGGGGGAGAACTTGCACAGGGACTACATTATGAATGAAGCAGTTGCAGAAGCAGATTGACCCCCAGATGTGGGTGGGAGGTCTGGGGAGATGCACAAACCCCAGTTTGAGCCCTCGTGGCTTGTGGCAGTGGCATGTCCTTCCTCGGGAGGTGAAGCTCCTTTTCCTGCCTGGAGACCATGGGTGATGGAGACAGTGGGGCAGGGCTGGGTCGAGGTCAGGGGGGTGATGGAGACAGTGGGGCAGGGATGGGTCGAGGCCAGGGGGGTGATGGAGACAGTGGGGCAGGGCTGGGTCGAGGTCAGGGGGGTGATGGAGACAGTGGGGCAGGGCTGGGTCGAGGTCAGGGGGGTGATGGAGACAGTGGGGCAGGGCTGGGTCGAGGTCAGGGGGGTGATGGAGACAGTGGGGCAGGGCTGGGTTGTGGTACAGGGGGATGGAGTCCAGAACAGCAGTCAAATTGCGGCACTCATCTGTCAGAAGCAAGTTACCCAGTGGGTCCAGGGGGCAGCAAGCTCAGAATGGTGGCAGAGGCCTGATCTGCTGAAATGTAGATCAATGACCACCGGATGTGGTGTCCCAGCACATGATGGTGGACGGCCAGCAGAGAATGCTAAAAATATTTGGTCAAATACGGTTCAGGATCAGAGGAGTTTGAGGCCAGATGCACATGACCCCTGCCGATTTCCTACCCCAAGCTCATTCATGGGGTGCAGGAGAGGCCTGGTCCCCTGAGGAAGGGCACTGGGGTCGTGCTGCAGGTGCCTGTCGACAGTCTTCCCCAAGGAAAGTCAGGGTCATTTGTTTGGATGACTGTCCCTCGTGCCAAGGAAGCTGGTGGGGACAGAGTTGCTCCCGATGCTGGGGATCTCTGTGCTCCCCAGGGAGAGGCAGAGTTGATGCTGGGATCTCTGTGCTCCCCACATTCATGTGGGATGGGCAGCAGTTTACATGCTCCGTCGTGCCCAGGGCTGCGTTTTCCTTTGCTCTCCACTGCTGTGTGGTTCAAAGGACTGATGGGAAATCCCGTAGAGCATGGGCCATCACGTCGTCAGTAGCACATGAATGGACTCTCTGAGGAAGAAATGGCAGGTGTGTTGGAGGCCTTGGTGACAAAATGCAATGGGTCACCCCCAGAGCCCTCCCCTCAGGTAGCTTGTTCATTGCAGAAACTCTGAATCCTGACCAAACACACTCAGAGGAATGTTTTCCCTTTTTGAACTGGGCCTTTCTGTTTGGGCTCCTGGTGAAGGCTCATTTACGGGAATTTCATTCTTGAGCCCCCAGCATGCCTGTTCCCACCAGATGAGTTCCCTGCCATCTCTCAATCCGCTGACTTCAGGCAGAGAATCCAGGCTGGGTGGGTTTGATCGTGGATCTTGAGAAGGTTTACTGCCCTGTCTTCCAGCCCCACGGGACGCATCCCTGCAGGTGGACCCTCCAACGACCCAGGGAAGCTGAGCGACGTTTGCCCAAACCCGAGGGATGGGGGTGCTGCAGAGGCTTCCTCGCCTGGGACCGAGTTGCCTGGTGTCTGTTGCCCCTAAAAGCTGCATCCAGACTCCCGCACCCCAACATCTTCCCGGATGGATGTCCTGGACCTGACAGCCAAAAAGGACCTGCTATCTGATGGCGGTCAAGGAAACTTCTGGTTTGGGGATGGCCATGTTGAGCCTCCCGTTTATGTGGACAAGTCTTTGAAGGTGTCAGGGAGATGAGATGTGGTTCATTTTCCTTCCCCTCATCCTCTGAGGCACCAGATGGCCTCCTTCCTTCCAGGAAGCCCCCTGGCCACTCAGCCCAGCCTGGGAATGCTCTCCCATGTGCCTCTGACAGAAAACACCGGAGTGCAAATAAGGGAAAGTGAACTAACTCGTCCTCAGGTCCTGGGCCTGCCGTCTTGTCTTTGAGGGCAGACACAGAGATGGGTGTCTTCGTGTCACAGCCCCCACCATGGTGCCTGGCCTGGTGCTGTCCGAGTTTGTAACGAGTATGAATCTGTGACTTAACCTTCTCTGGTGTCCCTAGTGAAACGTGTTAGCCAACATGGGTCGACATTTTCAAGGGTTTTGGGGGCCTCATTTGAAGAGGGCTCAGAATATGGGGCTCAGACCCCTGTCCATCTTTTCCTAATCAAATCCCCATCCCTACCCCTGCCCATGTGTGGCTTTCCTCCCAGAATCTTCACTCTGAGCAGGCCCATGCCAGTCAGAGGGGAGCTCTCTTATTTTTTATTATTATCATTTTCTACAGATGGACTGGACACTCCGTAAATGTTAACAATGACAAATCACCAGCCCCAGCAACACCACAATCACATAATGATAGTCATTATGCTATGGCTGTTTGATGGGCTGAGCGACAGGAGCCGGGGACCCAGCTCGGCCAGAGATAGACGCCTGGGCAGCAGCTGTGACATGGAAGAGGGCCTGGGGTCCCTTGGCACTGCCCTTGCCTGGACTATGGCCACACCTGAGGATGTCCTCCCTCTGATGTCACGACCAGGTGAGCAGGTGGCAAAAAAGCTGCTCACGGTCATGAGCTAACATCGTGGGGCTTCCCTACCCACTACTGAAGGCCACCGCACCAATGTCCTGAGGCTTCCCTACCCAATCGCCACAAACTAGGGGGCTTCAAGACAGAAATCTCTTGTCTCACGATTCTGGAGACCAGAAGTCTAAAATCGAGGTGTGGGAGGAGTTGGTTCCCTGTGAGGGCTCTGAGGGGGGATCCATTCCTCTGTCCCAGCCCGGGGGCCCCTGGCAATCCCCAGTGCTCTGTGCACTGTAGACCCGTCACCCAAACCTCTGCCTCTGTTGTCACATGGCCACCTTCTCTGTATCTCTGTGTGGTCCCCTCTTTATATGGACACCAGTCATGGGGCCTCGGGCCCACCCCCATCTGGTATGACCCCATCTTAACTTAATCGCACCTGCAAAGACCCCATTCCCAGATAAGGTCCCATTTAGAGGTTCTGAGCAGACGTGAATTTGGGGGTCACTATTCAACCCAGGGCAGTTGTTGAGTCGAGACTGAACTGTGGTCTGTGGACTTCAGGCCTCCCTGTCACTCTGTCCCCACAGCGCCTGCATGGGCCCATGAGCACAGAGCTTTCCTCCCATCCCCCAAGATGGGGTGGACCTGGCTGGGGAAGTGCTCTGTGGGGGTCCTGCTCTCTTGTTCTTCTGTGGAATCTTCTGGATTTGGAGGAAGGAAGGGAAGAAGGAAGGAAGGAAGGCAGGCAGGAGCAATCTATTTCCTACTGAGAGTGACTGGGGAGCCTCCTCCTTGGAAAACTGCTGGCAAGACACAGAGCTGAGCCCAAGAAGCAGGGCCTGATGGTGCGGAGGAGAAATACACAGGCAGGTAAACCAGAAAAAGACGGCTAGTCACTGTAGGAAGTACCAGAGTCATTTCAATACGAACCTAAATCAGAAAGTCCGTCTAACGGGTGAGGGGACTCACCCTGCTGATCATAAAACATTTCGCGACACATCAAGTCAGACACAGCCACCCTGGGGCCCCGTCTGAGCACAAACTGTCCGAACCACAAAATGACCAACCACCCCTATCCTGAGTGACCTTGCCTGCTTACCCATGACTTTGTCTGCCTCACTCTGTTGTTAGATACCCCACTGCAGAATTATCCGCACTTTCTGACGGCATCCGATTGGAGCAAAGCCCCAAGTGCCTCCCCCAAATCACCTGATGCAAGCCCGAATCGAGAACACGTTCTTTCTAACACTCTCTCCCCGAGACTGTCTGTGGCTCCCCACTGTGTGTGAGCTCCCTTATCGCGGTGAGACAGCAGGTGTGTGAGAGTGTGCATTCCTGGTGGCCTTTGGTGGCAGTGCACTGACCCGAGGAAGCAATCACTGTTAGCGGCATGAGCATTATTTTGTGCCAGGCACTGAGCTGAGTAGCTTTGTATATAGTATCTGTTACACTCATGTCAAACCTTGGGGTAGTTTCTGTAAGGGGGGAGACAGAGGCATAGGGGACGTTTCTGGTTGTGCATATCTATACCCGTGTGTGTGTTTGCATCTGTATACGGTTGTGTGTTTTTGTGTGTGTCTGTATCTGCACCTACACCCACATCTGTATCTATCTACGTCATCTGTATCTTTCTATGTGTCCCCTCTACCATGTCTCTGGTGTATATTTGTATCTATGTATGTATCTTCAACTTTATCAGCTATTACAGATGAGGAAACTGAGGCCCAGAGATGTTCCGTGACTCACCCAAGGCCACCTGGTTAGTGAGCTGCATGTCTAGACAGTCTGGCCCCAGAGCCTGTGCCCCAGGAGGGCCACTACATAGCTCTGATGGCCTGCTCGTGGCTGTGCCTGCACATAGCAGGTGTTCAATGTATCTGTTCGGTGAACCAGTACATGAGTGCATGAAAGGATTTGCCACTCTTGGGAGTGTAAATTGTTACAAGTCTTAGAACAGTGACTTGATAATATAAAGTAAAATTCAAAACACTTCTATTCTACAGCCCATAAGGTGCCTCCTGGGGATGTAATGAGGGAACATTCACACACGTGCACAGAGACACATAAAAGAATTTTCAAAATATGTTTCGGATAGTGCTGTGAAGGGGAGCGGACATCCACATCCATGAGTAGGGAGGAGTCTGGACAGATGCATGTGGCACGTCCCATGGTAGGATATCATGCCACAGTTACAGTGTATACATTATGTCGCTATTTATCAACACGGATGGATCTCAAAGTTGTATTATTAAAAAAAGCAAGTTGCATAAGGCTTTGTATGATATTATATTATTTATGAGAACTTATAAATTAAGGGCGCCTGGATGGCTCAGTTGGTTAAGTGTCCAACTCTTGATTCTGGCTCAGGTCATGATCTCACGGTTTGTGGGTTTGGACCCCGCATTGGGCTCTGCACTGACAGCACAGAGCTGATTCTCTCTCGCCCTCTCTCTCTGCCCCTCCCCTGCTCTCTCTCTCTCTCCCTCCCTCCCTCCCTCTCAAAATTAAATAAGTAAACTTAAAGAAATATAAAAACTTGTAGAGGATTCCTAACAGTACCATATACACACATATATGTGTGCATGTATGTATTTATATTCAGATGTAATATTTATTTTTATATCCGGACAGGGAAAGGGATGAAATAAGAGAGGGGTTGAGAAAAAGAAAGGGAAGGAGAGAGAAAATGCAAACAAGGACACAAGGAAACCCCCAGCTCTGTGGGGCGGAGGGCCAGGTGCAAGGACCTTGAGGCCCCTCTGACTCCCTCTGCAACACAGTAATTTTTGAATAGACCCAAACTGCACAGGGTAAACTTTGGGCATGGCCGACGTGTTGGGCACAGGTGCACCAGTGTCTGTCATACGGATTGTTCTGCCATGTTTGAGACTTTCCCCAGCCGAGAATGTGCAAGAGAGGGGATGTCCTTGCAGGTGAAGAGCCTGCTCCTGTTTGGGTGGCCACGGGGGGTGGGGGAGGGCCAAAGGAGGGGGCAGGTGGCTTGGGGGCCAGGCGGGCATCTGGAGGCGGCCGGTGTTGAGAATTTGTACTTTTATATTCAGCAAAATGGGAAGCCCCTGAAGGTTTTGGGGCAGATGGGTGAAGGGAAAGACTTGCCTTTTTAAAGTTTATTCTCCCACCAAGGGGCAGTCAGGTGATAGATTGTGTCCATCCCCTGGGGCTGCAGGGACAAGTTTGCCCAAACTGGGCAGCAGGAAACAGCCGCATCGTACTCTCGCACGGTCTCAGAAGTCCAGAATCCCGGTGTCAGGACCACGCTCCTTCTGGAGCCTCTAGGGGAGAACTTCCTGCCTCTTCCAGCTTCTGGGGGCCCCTGGCGTCCCTTGGCTTGAAGACGCATCACTCCAACCTCTGCTTCTGGGGCCACGTGGCCAGCTTCCCTGTGTGTCTTCATGAGGCCTGATAAGGACACCAGTCCCGGGATTTGACTCACTACTCTATTCACCTTAACCTATTACATCTGGAGTGACCCTATTTCCAAAGTAGATCCCATTGTGAGGTCTCGGTGGACATAAATTTGGGGGGGCACTGTGCACCCCAGGACACAGGACCCAGAGTGGTGGCAGAAGTGGGGGGTGAAGGTTCCAGGAGTCTTGGGTGGTTGTGAGGTCGGGAAGGGGGGCATTCAGGACGACTCGGAATCACTGAGATCGTATGGGCTGGGGCCCAGGCAGCATCTGCTCTTCTAGAACGGACTCCTGGGTCTGCAGAACCTCTGGCAAGACCCACCCAGAAGGCCAGCTGAGCTGGAGGTCTCTGGATGCCTCCCTCTGACCGGCATCTCCCAGTGCGGCCCACTCTCTGCTCAGTCCTGCCTGAGATCTGAGGGGGACCAGCTGCCTTTTTCTCCAGAACACTGTTTTTGTGGCAAATGTCCCAGGGTGAGGTGACGCTGATTTCCCTTAGCTGGATTGGAAAGTCGAGGTCTCTGCCAGCTGGCAGGGCTGGGAGTCACAATTAGGGCCCGCACACCCACCCAGGATAGTTGGGGAAGTGGTGGGTGGGGCCCGGAGGAAGCGGTGGGAGCCTGGAAGCCGATGCACAAAGTGACACAAATGAGCAGCTAAACCCAGGATGCGCGGGAGCAGCTGAAGCCACAGCGGAAACGGCAAGTCGTCCCTGGAGGAAAGGGGGACGTGGAGGCTGGGCCGTGTCACCGTTCAGCCCAGAAAGACAGCGAAACACCACTTACTGTCAACGCAGGTGGGGGGCGGCCAGGCCGGGACCCTCTCCTGAAGGCTCCCTCGGCTCTCTGCCTCCCGCCTCCCACGGCAGCCCACCCGCTTCAGCCTCACCGGCCTCCTGAATCTTTAGCAGCCCCGCCAGCCACAGGGCTCTCTCCCCAGAGCTCCAGCAGCATCTGGGGTGCAGGGTCCACTGAGCTAGGGGCAGTGGGGGGGGGCGGGTCAGGAGGGGTGCGGTCAGGTGGGGTCAGGTGGGGAAGGCTCAGATGCGGCTGGGTGGAGACTGGAGGATGGCCGGATGAGGACCGGTCAGTGTGAGGCTGACTGGAGGGTCCCCTTCGTCCCAAGCCTGGGCATCTCCCACGTGCAGGGTTTCCAGGAGCAGTGGGGCAGCTGGGTGTGAGCTGCAGGCGTCCAGCTGCAAGGGCAGGGCAGGAGGGGGCGGGGCAGGATGGGGCACAGAGACCCTGCTCTGTCACAGCTGCCTTCCGCTGCTCGATACGGAGGAGGAAATCCAAGCTCAGACACAGATCTACGTCTCCAGGGTGTCTGCTGGCTTCCGTGTGCAATGGTGGCAAGAATGCCTATGTTCACTGGCTAGAACATTCCACCCGGCAAATCCAGCTCAGAGCTGGGAAGGGGCGGTCCGCAAAGCAGTCGTGTGCTCAGGACATCAGCAGAGCTGGGGTCAGGCCACAGACACCTGGGCAGTGGAGGCCCAGGCCTGGCTTTGCCTCTGACCCTCCTGCTTCCCCCGTTTCTGGGGTCTCACTTCCACGCACAAGGAGGGGCGCCCTGGGAGCTGGTGCTGGGTATCGTGCAGATTGACCCTGCTTCTCTGTGGCTGCCCGTGTCACTCCTTCTGGCAGAAGGAGTGTCCTGCCGGTCCCTCCCCACTTCCTGGGGTGCAAGGTGATGTTGCCGGCTGCTGCCGACAACCCCAGAATTCTCAGGGGCTCAACCTGATCGGGATTTGTTTCTTGCTTCCGTGGTCCCCGTGGGAAGGACCCAAGCGGGGGCCTCTGCCCCGCACAGTCGTGCAGGGACCCAGGCTGGAGGAGCCTCTGCCATTTCCGGCACGTGGCTTCCAGGGCACCCCATTCCTGGGGCGGCCGTGACAAAGGACCCCAACTGCGTGGCTCAGAGCTTTAGGAGTTTACTGTCTCAGTTCTGGAGTCGGGGACAGAGGTGTGGAAAGAGTTGGTTCTTTTGACGGCTGTGAGGGAGAATCTGCTCCAGGCCCCTGTTTCCTAGCTTCTGCATGGGGTGTGTGTGTGTGTGTGTGTGTGTGTGTGTGTGTGCATGGACACACGGCCGTGTGTCTGCACATGTGAATGTGCACCATTGGTGTGCATGTGCGTAGGCGTGCCTGTAGAGGCACAGACGCCAGTCCGAAGCCGGCACGGAGGAAAGAGGGGCTCCGCTCCCATTCCTTTACTCACTCTGGTGGAGAGGATGTTACGTGACCAAGGTTTGCCACTGGAGCTCCAGCAGGGCCACGAGGACTTGCAGCGGTGTCACGGGGCTGGTGGGCACCTTAGAGGCCAGCTGGGGCCCCCTGCTCTCCCTGAACTGCCTCGGCGTCTGCAGCAGGCACAAAGGGAAGGCCAGAAAGGCAATGCCTTTGTCCGCAGACTCGCGAGCGCTTCACACACGTGACGTACGCCCCGTGCTGGGCTGCGGTCCTCAGACGTGCTCCGCGCAAACCTGCCTCTCGTGTGGATTATACAAATGTTTTATCCTTGTATCTGATGTGACATAGGGCACGTGTCATTTCGTTGGGACTTGTTCTAGGCACTGGCAGAGCAGGGAGAGCTCACTGAAACCACCCCCCGCCCCCCTCTTACCAGTGCGTGGGGATTGAAAACCCGCGAGCCAGGTGAAGGCTCATCCCCGGAAGTTTGCGTGGACCGAGCTCACAGAGCAAGCGTGTGGTGTGCACCCAGCCTCAGGGAGGCGAACACAGCCAGCGGCCCACAAGGCCCACTCAGGAGCCAGATCCCTGAGCTGTGTGGCTCTGGGCAAGGACGTCACGTCTCTGTGCTCAGTCTGTTCCCTTTGGAACCCGATGCCTAGCTCCCGGATGCCTACCTCTGGATTCAAGGAGTTAACAGATATAGCACGTTCAGAGCAGTGTCTGTCTGGCACATGAAGTACTCTGTAAATGTTGGCCATTATTCCTAAGAGTTGGTATTTATCAAGACTGGATTGTAAACCAGGCGCTTCGTGAAGCGAAGCATTGTATCACGTAATCCTCAGAGTGAATCAGTAAGGTCCATGCCGTTGCGGGTCTGGCCCGGGGGCACACGTTGAGCGAGTGGCCACACCGGGGCCTTGATGTCATCCTGTGAGTTGCAACCCTAGGGCTTACCCACATCCCCCCACATCACATTGTTTGATAACAGAGATAAGGGGGCTGCAGCCGCTCTGTGAATGGGCACGATGACGACGGCACGTGGAAGGCATTGGGACAGGAGCCTCCCAGACGTGATCCCATGTAATACTCTCAACCGGCAACATCTGGACGGAGAGGCCCAGGTTCCGCAAACTGCGGTAACATCCTCAGTCCCAAAGCCAGAAAGCGGCAGAACTGGGGTTTGAACAGTCCTTGGTCTTAGCTACACACGGCATTTTCAACCTGCCCCCACTGCCCCGTGTCCCGGGGCATGGCCACACGTCAGGAGGCTGGGTTCCAAGATGTAAAGTCAGATCAGGATGTGTCACGAGGGCCCTGCCAGTTCCGACAGATGAAGGGGACACTGCTTTCTTCAACATCATGGCCGTTTGAAGGTCTTGGCAAGGGGCACAGACATGCTGTGCTGAGTTACATTTAGAAATAAAATCTGACCAGAAGGTGCAGAATCCTTCTAAGACGTCCTGAGTGGAATCGCTCTGTGAAGCAGCTTGCTCAGTAGAGAGTTGTGTCTGGGGTTTCATAAGGACAGGAATCTGTGCTCAGGCAGAACGTGTCCACAGGCAATGCACAGAGCAAGGGTCACATTAAAGGTCACATCCCTCCCCACTGCAGACTAGGAAGGGACCAAGGCAGGGACTGGACCTTTAGGAAAAGATGGAGAAAACAACCACATGGCCAGAGGCTGATATGAGAGGGTGGGGGGCCTACACAGGGCAGGTGCCCCCCGGGTGTGAACTAGGAGCCAGACATGGGCAGGTGCCCCCCGGGTGTGAAGTAGGAGCCCAACATGGGCAAGTGTCCCCCAGGTATGTACTAAAGTTATGGACAAGGTCTGGGGACCTTCTCTCATGTGGCAGAAGTTCCCACCTCTGAGATCTGGGAGGCCCCCTCTAGGCATCCCCTCATGGGGTGCAGAGGGACCCTCACCACTATTCTCTCTGGGGGGAATGGGGCCTGGCAGGCACTTTGGGGTGCTGAACCACCTCAGAACCACTGTGCACCCATGATGGCTGGTTCTCGCTCTCCTCTGAGCAGAGTCTGGGCCTCTTGGGTTGTGGCTCAGCTTTTCCATGTGAGTTAACATATGCTCCTGACCCAAATTAAATGTAATTTACCTTCTTTCAGAGCCAAAAGGAGCAGCGTGGGATATACCTGAAATGTAGCAAAGGCAATTATCTGGCTGAGAAATTACACGGGGATTAAATCTGCCTGGGAACAGGAGGACTTTGGCGTCTCGACCCCCTGGGATCTGTTAGCTTTGCCTGTTCCTTGAAATATTGCATTTTCTTTGGACAGGGAGCCAGGACCATTCTTTTTTCAGCTTTCCCCTTGGCAGCTTAGCTCCCTCAGCTTCCGATGCCCAGAAAGGATGCCCTGCTGCCCCCATGTGCCCAGGAAGGATGCCCGGATGCCTGTGTGTGTCCAGGAAGGCGCCCTGTGTGCCCAGAAGGATGCCTTGCTGTCCCTTCTCCACTGACACTTTTCTGTAATGGTTCATCTGCTCCTGGACAGGACACAGGTGTGTGACAGGACACAGAATGGGTTACATTCTGCACAGGGAACTCGGGTCACATTCCAAGTGGGTTTAGCCCTTTCTCTGATTCCTCCTCCTGATGACCCAGCTCTTGAGAAGGATGGGGGACAGGAAGAGACAGAGGAGAGAGGAGCGGATACGACAAGAAACCTGGTGTTTTGTGAGGATAGTGGCAGCCAATCTGTAAAGGAGGCCAGGACTGGAAAGTTGCCTCCCTGAAGAGGCAGAGTCTGCTCAACACCTGTGTGGCTCTGGCTCCACGCTGGCCCCTGCCCTGACTGTTGGTGCTGCTCTCTTCTGCCCAGACAGTGGGCCCCCAAAGTCCCCTGAGAGTCAGTGTGACTGTCGTCTGGCCTATAAACATTTCTTTGCCAGGGGCTCCATTTCCCTGGGGCTCACTTGAGCTTGGTGACAATGGGCCCATTAGTGAGGCAGTTGTTCACTCACAGCTCGTTGTCAGCCGCCCACTAGGTTTGGGGTCTAATATAAGCAGTTGGGGAGGGAGGCAAAGACGAGGTCCAAGGACCTCCCTGCCCAGCCCAGGGTCCAGGACAGGAGACACACGGTGGATGTGGCAGGTGGTTGGCACCTGCCGCAGCAGAGAAGACGGGTGTCCGTGGGGCTCTGAGCACAGCCGGCCTCGGCCAAGAGGGGCCTCCAGACTGAAGCCTCACGGGGACTGAGGGTCTCAGTTCTCAAGAATTCCACGAGGTCAAGACTCGTGTTCATTCATTCGCTGCTCTATGCTCCGCACCCAAGACAGCGCTCCAGGGCATAGCTGGTGCTGGAGAAATAGTGGTTGAACCAGCGAATGGGTCGATAGGGAAGGGGACAGAAGGTGTGCCGGCACGCGGGAGGAGCCGACAAGAGGCTCAGAAGGTGTGTTCGGTAGCTGTGTCCAAGGGAGCAAAGACAGCTGGTGCCTGGGGCCAGTCAGAATCTGCAGGGAGCTACGGCAGGTTACAGAGCGGGAGAGGGGGAAAGGTCAGAGCTGTTTTGAGGGTGATGCAAGAGCTGTCCCTGGGGTGTCGGTTACTAGGGTGACGGCAGCAGCCGTGATGGAAAATCAGACCCTCTGTTATCACACAACATGGTGGCCACGGTGTCACCTACCTGGTATCTCTGGGCCCACGTCAGCGAATATTTATTGAACTCTCATGACCGGTGGGTCGCTGGCACCCAAAGGGGTTCACCTGTGTGTCCCCTCAGCCGCTGGGGGTGCAGGGGCAGGTACCGCCCAGGTACACCTCCCACCTCAGAACAAAGGACTGGGGCGTTCTCTACTTCTGGAGGAGGGTCAGCTCTGAGACCAGAAGGCTGTATTTTCCTGAGTGCTCACAGCGTTTTAAAATGGGACTTACTCGTTTAAGTGTTTGTTGGGAACACACTTAATAGAGTTTAATAGAGTACACACAGCACTCTATTTAGATTTTGCTGATGAGAGGTGGGGGAAAAAATAAGAACTCTCGTCTCTTCCAGAAAGACCCCAAGGGCACCCATTTGTGTGGCTTTCGGCGCTAGTCAGGGGCGTCCTGACCCCTGGCACCAGTGGTAAACTGTCCCCCGAGAATCCCGCCAGGATGAATGGCCGACATTTACACTTGCATTTACAATATTACTGCGGCCGGCGAGCGAGGCTCCTAAGTTGTCGGAAGGGCCCCGTGGACTGTCCCCTTCCTTGTGCTCCCCGGTAGCGGAGGCTCCCTGTTCCGCTCCTTTGGAATTTTACTCATTTGGAAAAACTTGGTGGCTCTCGAAATTATAGGGTAGAATCCTGTTATAGCACCGCGTGCTCAAAGCACCCGCCACTCACATCACATGCCTGGGTTATTTTGGGCTCCCGAACTGCACATGCAGCCGCGGTGGCATTTTCGTCAGCGTGTGCCAAGTGTAATTAGGCGTAATTAGGTGGGGCTCTGGTTACCGCTTTTATGGGTAAATCATATTGAATCACCACATGAGAGGCAGCGAGGAGCCTGGGGCGTGTGCGTCTGCTGTTGCCGAGATATGGAAATAACGGTCATGGCAATGAGTCTAATATACGTAAAATCCCTAAGCACACACACGACAGCTATTACCTCATTAATCTGTGAAAGCAACCGGGAGCTCTGGAGGGGGCCGATGGGGAAACTGAGGCTGGCATCACGGAAAGCCCCCTTCTCTTTGTCTTTTCTCTTAAGTGAGTTTGGATCTCGATGCAGCATCTGCCAGAATGGTTAGCCAGCCACAGCACCATGGTCACCGGAACGGCTCGTCCCGCTCAGAAGAAGGACTTGGAGCCATTGGCCAGTACCTTTTGGGACAAGGGAGCCGTTCCTAAGTCCGAGGCCGCTGTTTGTGTTGTCCGTAGCGCGATGGATCGATTGCGACAGATTGCAGTGGAGTCCCAGTAAGGGAATGGTCAGCGTTTTGTAGGAGTAAGAAAAGAACTCACAAAACCCACTTGCATTTATTTAAAAATAATAACAGTCCACGACTACAAAGCTCATACTAAGTGCCAGGCAGGTTCCAAAATACTTTACAGAAAATGACTGCAGTCAGAGGAACGGTGTCCCACGTCCATCAGGGACCTCAGAATGTGGCCTATGTGGGGATCCGGCCTTTTCAGACATGATGCGCTAGGAAGAGAACAGAAGATACAGTGAGGGGGCCACGTGAAGACAGGCAGAAGCCGGTTGAGGCAGCTACAAGCCACAGCTTGCTGGGACCCCCAGCGACTGCAGGAGGCAGGAAGGGCCCCACCCGGACCCTTGGAGGGAACGTGGCTCCGTGATGCCTTGATTTTCGACTTCCAGCTTCCCGACTTGGGGAGGGCACGTGTCCGTGGCCTGAGCCCCCGTGTGTGGCACTGTGTCATGCCCTGTGGCACTGGGCTTCACCCTCTAGGTTGCCCTAGAAGGAGGTGTTCTTACTTCCCTCCAACATGCTTTCCTTTCTTTATCCACTTGGACATTTGCTGGTTCTGTGAGCGACTTCACTACCTCATCTGGACCTGATGCGGCTCGGAGAGGCCGAGTGCCCAGCTCCGGGTACACAGCTCGGCCCGGCCAAGAGGTTGCTGTGAAGGAGTGTCCCACGTATGCCCCGTCGGGGTAGACTAGCCGTGGCTGGCGAGGGTCCGTCCATGTCAGAGGGCACAGCCACAGCAGGACCCTGCAGAATACTCTGTGCTTGGGCTTGGCTTTAGATAGTCACTCACCTAGACCCCGATCGCACGATAGCAAAGTTCATGTTGTGTGGAGCCTGGCACAATTTACCCCAAGGCAGGTGGGCGGGAACAGGGCAGCGGGCCCCGCCTCCCCCTCCCCAGAGCGTTTAAACAGCACCTACCTCTGCGGGAGTGTGAGCTTTGCTGGGTGCCCCCGCCCCCGCCCCAAAACCACCACCAAAGCCTGTAATTATCATTAAAATAGTATTGTGTATTCTGTAATGAGACCAGACCCTTGTTCTGATGGGAGCACTGCAAAGAAAACAATGCAGTTTGCATGAATTAAGTGCGCAGAGCGGGGGTGGGGGGGGGGGTGGGGGGGGTGGGGGGGGGTGGGAGCAGCGTTGGCTTGAACAGTCTATAAGGCTTCTTCTCCATTTCTGGCCTTTGACGTCTGCCCAAAGATGAACTGACACAGGAAGGCTAGTGGGAGAGTAAAAAACTTTTAATTCTCAGGGTCAGACTGTTCTCACAGGAAACCTAAGGACACGTGGTCACATAGGGCAGAAGGTGCCCAGAGACAAAGGCAGACCTAGGGGTCCAGCCGAACGTCCTGGGTGTAAGGGATGCATTCAGAGGAGGGTTGGGGGACTGGACGGGCTGGCAGATCCCTCTCCGTCGGCACACCCAAAATGAAGGATTTTCCAGAGCCGTCTTGCTGAGCTAGTCTGGGCAGAGACCAACGGAAAGTGACAAGGGGCTCTGGAAACTATCTCCCCTGGCCCTGCCCACACCCTTGTGCCCCACATTTTGGGGCCACTGGCTTTCCACAGTTTCCCACTTTGTCAGATCCTTCCAGGCGACCCCCTCCCCATCCACCTGTAACCCTCTCCTGTCTTCTCTACCTGTAACACCTGCCTTTCCTCTTCTCGCAGCTTTTACAACAAACCCAAACTCCTCACCACCGACTGCAAGCTCCTGGACCGTGGTGGCCAGGACGAGCCACATCAGCTCCCCCAGCACTTGCGAGAAATACGGATTCTCAAGCCCCACCCAGCCTGCTGAGCCACAACCTGTGCTTTCTCACGGCCCCACGTGATCCTGGTTGATGTTTGAGGAGACTGCGTGTTCCTGACCTGTCCCTCCAGCCCTGTCCACCCATGCTCGCCTCCGTCCAGCCACTCTGGACCCCCGACCCTCCCGGTAGCACATCAGGCTTTCTCCTGCTTCTGGCCTTTTCATTTACAGCTCACCTCTCGGTCCGGAACACCCCTGCCCCCTCTCCCCATGCTGATTCCTTCGAGACCCTCATTCACTCAACAATGCAGGTGGAATGTGTGCTCTCGGTGAAGACCAGGTCCACGCACTGGGACACAGCAGGATAGATGGACGCAGGGGATTGTGTCTTACTTCCCCCTTAGCCCCCGCCAAGTTTCTAGTATAAGAAATGCTTGATAAATGTTGAAAAGGTGATATGCTAGTGGGATTCTCCACACCTGTTCTTAGACACACTCTGAAAACAAAACACACAGAGGCCTTATCACGACACCACCAGGAGGTTGCCAGCGCTGGACGGGACTTCCGAGACCAGGGAACGAAGCCGCCAGGGCCGTGGGCTTGTCCTTGAGTGATGCTGTGGGCCGGTTAACTGCCCCTGCTGGAGCACTTTCGTCTGCAGGCCGAAGCTGGGCTTCCTCTCTGTCAGGTCCCAGTTTGGGTTCATTTGATCGTTTGGCTTAATTGGATTAATCATGTGGCTTAGCCTCATCTATTCAGACTTGTCCTTGTCAGAGTGCCGTGTCAATGCTAAGGAATTGTACTTTCCCAACTTCATTTCACGTCAATGCTAAGTAATTATACTCTCCCAACTTCATTTCGGTAGGGCTTCCACAGCAAGTGCTGGCCTGGGGGGGGGGGATTGGGGTGAGGGAGGCATGTCCCCATCTTATACGGTGGCCGGGCTGGGGCCCTGCTCTGCTCTGCCAGGGCCTGGGGTCTCTTCAAGAAGCTCCGAGTCAGGCCCCTCATTCCAGAGTGGCTGGGCCTCTGTCACCCAGGGCCTGCTTTCTCCATCCCTAAGCGGGGGTCCTGGTTCCTGCCTGCTTTCTCTCTCTCTCTCCTTCTGGGAGATAGACCGTGCTCTGTGCCCTCACCCCTTTCCTGGGGCGGGGGCCTCCAGCCTGCCCTGCACCCCTCAGGCCCTGCTCATAGCTTTGCTCGCAGGCCTGCCCTGGTGACGTGCTGGTCCTTGCTAAGGACTGACATGTGCCCCCCAAACTCATATGTTAAAGCCCGAACCCCCAATATGACTATCTAAGGAGACAGGTCTATAGGAAGGCAATTAGGTAAAGTCATGAGGATAGGCCCTGATCCTATAGGATCATATCTTTATAAGAGAGAGCTCTTTCTTTTCACCATGTGAGGACACAGTGGGGCGGTGGTCATCCGCGAGCCCTGAATACAGGCCTCACCAGAAACCGCATCGGCAGGCACCTTGCTGTGGGACGTCCAGCCTCCAGAACCAACCAGCGTCTGCCGGTTAGCCCCCTGGTGCACAGCGCTTTGTCACAGCTGCCCCAGGAACATAGTACAGGTGTCTCGACAGACTCTGCCCTGCAGCCAGCATGGGAACCCCAGAGAAAGGATCTGTGTGACATTGGCCTTTCTCCTCCGTCGTTGGTCTACTGGCATCCTGAAGGGAATCCCACGGTCCAGGTGAAGGATGTGACACAATCCATCTGAAGCTGCCGTTGGTTCAGAAGCGGGGCTTGATAACCCTGGCTGTCCTGTCCCCCACTCTGGGGCCTCCTGTGGTCCCCTGTGGAGCATCCGTGCTGTTGGCCAGCAAGGCAGACCTTGTCTGGGACACTCTGGCTAGGTTACTGCTCTTTATTTGTGCACATAAGACGTCACCTTGAACGCCCACTGGACAGAAAGCACATCTTTCTTCCCTTCCGGCATATGGTATTTTGTAAGGCGACAGGTCTGCCAAGACATCCCAGATCCCTCCACAGGCGAGAGGCGGCTTTCCCCCAGAATGGGGAGGCCGCTTGTCACTGAGGCCTGTTAACAGATGGCCCGGGGAGAGGCCGGCGCTGTGAACCGGGCTTTGGTGCTTGAAGCGTAGCTGAAGCCTCATGCTCCTTTTCAAGTTGATGCTGATTTGCACAGAGTGGGGAGAGCTGCTCAGGCTGTGGTTGCTGCAATCTGAGTTCCGGAACAATCCTCCATCCGTGGAGAACGGGCTGTGCAGAGGACCACATGGGTGCTGGAGGGGAGGTGTGAGTGGTCTTGGGGCCCAGCATGCTCTGAAGGCAAGGTTTGACTTTGTAAACATCTCCAGAGCAGGGTTTCAGCTGCTGCTCCCCAGTTAGAAGCTGAGCTCTTGGCCACAAGGCACCACCGAAACTCAGAGGCCAACTGGGCTGTTCACGCCAGGCCGTGGAATGCTCTGGTCTGTGGCAGCACATGGCAGAGAGGTTCCTGCCCGGGGAGAGCAGGAGTGCAGTATCCAGGCTTGGGTGGCTCTGGTTTTACCATGTTGAGACGTAACTTAAGAAGATGAATCCTGGGGCGCCTGGATGGCTCAGTCGATTACGCGCCCAACTCTTAGTTTCAGCTCAGGCTGTGATCTCACGGTTCATGGGTTCGAGCCCCAACGTCTGGCTCTGTGCTGAGCATGCAGAGCCTGCTTGGGATTCTCTCTCTCTCTCCCTCTCTCTCTGCCCCTCCCCTGCTCATGCACATTCTCTCTCTCTCTCTCAAAATAAATTAATTAATTAAAAAAAAGAAGCACATGGAGCCAGAGACCCACTGGACGGCAGTGAAAGTCCGGGCGGGAGTTGATGCAGACGAGGGAATGGGAATATTATTTATGAGGCTAAACCGGCAGGTGGTGGGGATGGACATGGGGTGGTGAGCAGGGGGACAGAAAGAGTGGCTCTGGTTTCTGACTGAGGTCCCCAACAGGCAGGACATGGACAGGGGTATTGACAGACAGGACAGAGACAGGACATGGGAAGCTGGCAGGATTGGGCCTGTCTGCCTCTTGAACTCAGGCCAGATTGTCCAGTATTAATATCCTCCTTTCATCAGGGCTCAGCCAAGAAGGGCTGTCTCCTTCATGTGGCTTGCCAGGGAGGGTCAGGAGGGCTGTGGTCATTAGGAGAGGCCAAGGTGCCAAAGAATTTACCTGTCCTTCTGGGGGTTATTCAGGAATGTTCCAAGGAGCAAAGAAATGTTATCGGGTGGAAAGAGGTGTGCCTTGTGGAACACAGGGCAAGCCCCATGAAGGAATGGGAGTGGATAAAAAGATATACATGGAAGGGGTTCAGGGAAGGCTTCCTGGAGGAAGTGACCCCCCAAGCTCAACATTGTTGGGTATGTAAGGGTTGGAAGGGAGGGAAGAGATTTTTTTACAGATGGAACAATGCGTGCAAACAGTATGGCATGTTTATAGGGGTGGGAAGGCAACAGGGGCCACGCCTGTTCTGTGCTGTATGCAACTCTCTGGGCCTTTTTAAAATTTTTTTTATTTTTATTTTTTAATGTTTATTTATTTTTGAGAGAGAGAGAGACAGAGGCAGACTGAGAACAGGGGAGGGGTAGAGAGAGAAAGAGACACAGGATCTGAAGCAGGCTTCAGGCTCCGAGATGACAGCACAGAGCCTGACGTGGGGCTCGAACTCACAAACTGCGAGAGCATGACCTGAGCCGAAGTCAGTCCCTTAACTGACTGAGCCACCCAGGTGCCCCATGGGCCTTTTAAAGGAAAGAGCTTCTGAGCATGCCTCAGAGGCCAGGCCCTAGTGAGTCATGTTTCCCTACCCCAGGTCAAGTATATATCACTAGGCCCTTCCTCTTGGGCCTGAGACACACCCCCAATGCTCAAGGTTAATGGTATTTTCTCTTAATCGTCTGCCAAAGGCCACTAACAATATCTGCTTCCATCCCCATAATCAGAAATGAACTTTAGGCAACTTTCAGAGTAATTTCTCCAGCCTTGCAGACAAGCTAATTTATGGTGGAGCAAATGTCATGGATATACCATGGCCTTTCAGTCTCTGCACTTGGAAGGCTGGGCTCAGAGACCTGGGGCTTAAGAGCAGGTGCATGGAGGACAGCAAGGTAACGGGAGGAATGATAGGATGGTGTCTTGGGGGACAAAGAGGACAGAAGAAGACCCCTGTCTCGCTTTTCCTCTAAAATGGTGACAGCAGGCTCAGAGAGGAGGGCAGACGGATTTCTGAAAAGTCAAATTTGTAAAAAAAAAATAGAACCTAATTCAGGGATTTTGCTGCTTTTAGAACATTTATAGAAACCAAGAAAGCAAGTCTCCTGCCACTCTGGAGTCCTTTGGAACAAAGAAGCTGGTAGTCACTTTTGGTGCCCACTTGTTCCTTCATTTTCCAAGCAAGAGGCAGCCTTGGGTGACAGTGTGTTACAGGCTGGCCACTTACCTTATGGCTTCAAGAAAGGTACTTAACTCCATAAAGACCCTGTTTCCTTAGTTATTTTAAGTGAGCTGATGAGCTGGTCAACATTTTTTGAGACCTTACCGCTCACCAAGAATCAAGCTAATTGCTTCCCATGGATCATTTCCTTGAATCCTTATAGTAACTATGAAGTGAACACTATTGTTTACTTTGTTTTACAGGGGAGGAGACTGAGGAACAGTGAGGTTAACTAACTTACCCCTAATGACACAAAAGCGTAATTTGACAGAGAGAGGCACCCTGGCTAATTTAAGCAGCTAATCTCTCAGCTAAAGAGACATTGTTTGTAGGATTAGGGCAATAATCAGAAAGATGTGGATGGATCACAAGAAATTATGTTTGTCAAGTATCCAGAACAGGGCCTCAAATAGAATTAACACTCAGTGAACGGTGGTCGTGGTGATGATGATGATGATGATGATGGTGATGATGGTGATGGTGATGATGATAATGGTGATGATGGTGATGGTGATGATGGTGATGATGGTGATGGTGATGATGATAATGGTGATGATGGTGATGGTGATGGTGGTGGTGATTATGGGAAGGACAGTGATGATGATGTGATGGTGGTGGTAAGGATGGTGATGAAGACGGTGATAATGTTGGTAGTGATAATGGTGATGACTATGATAGGACACATGAATAGGTGTCAAATCCTCTGATAGTTGCCCGGGACACAAAAAAGGAAAATATAACCCCTGATGACAGGAGGTAAGGCCTCGTGAAAAAGAAAGAAGATTCAGTGTCCAAATGGTCTAATACAATAACCATATGAGACAGTGTAGCAGTCCGTACCTGGTTCGTGGGCATAGATATGGAGAGCAGCTGTGAGATCAGGGTCTATGCCAGAAGCAAAAAAAAAAAAAAAAAAAAAAAAAAGGATGTTTGTTGATGGACGGGGTCTCTCAAACATGGCACTATATTCTGACCTGGTCATTCTTTGTTGTGTGTGAGGGCTTTCTTGTGTACTATGGGGTTTTAGCAGCATCTCTGACCTCTACATACCAGATCGGAAGCAGCCCTTTCCAGGGTGAGTCCAAATCTGTCTCTAGACCTTGCCTAATGTCCCTTGTGGTGGGAGGGAATCACACAGGTAAAAATCACTGCTGTAAAGAGAAAAAGTGAGGATGGCTCCTAGGCCTTTGGCTGGAGGAACTGGGTACATGCATGGCACTGCCATTTTCTAGAAGGAATTATTGTCTTTAATTGAGTGTAGGGTCCTAAGCACCTAGAACAGTGCCTGCTCATAGTAGGTGCTTAGCAGGTATTTGCTGAATGAATAAAAGATTGAATGGGGAAGGCTTGAGAGACAATAGTTTTTGTTTTGTTTTTGGTTTTCTTTGTGTGTGTTCGGGGTGGGACTGGAACTGAATAGTTTTGGTTTAGACAAAGAAGTTAGAGATCTATCAGACATTCCAATGCAGTATGAGTTGTCAGTTAAATGTGTAAGTCTTGAGCTGCTAGGGCAAGTCAGGAGATAAACGCTGGGGGTTGTTAGCACATCTGTGGTATTTAAAGCCATGGGACTGTCTGAGGTCTTCCAGGGCAAGAGGAAAAACAGAAAAAAGAGATTGCATTAGCTCTCGGGAGTCAAATGCTTAGAATTCAAGGGGACAGTGAGCATGATGCTTGAGAGACTCAGGTGGAGTGGCCAAGGAGATAGACACAGATAGGCAGATGTCTCAAGTGTTGAGGCAATGTAATGTTGAAAGGCATGAGTGGAACACCGTGTTCAGTGCTGCTGAGTGGAGTGTCCCATGGACACAGTCCATGGTGACTCAGGGAAAAGCCAGCTCAGCAGGACGGTGAAGACAGAAGCACAGTTGCAATGAGTCTCAGAGATGCTAGGCAGAGGGGCTAGAGAGGGTCTGTGCATTTTGCTACGAAGTTTGCCAAGAGATAAGGTGGTAAATTGGGGGAAATGGGAGTATGAAAAAATACTCTGACCCTTGTGAAAATGGGAAGGAATACTTTATTTGAGACTGCTGCACCAGGGGAGAGAGATTGGGTTCAACTCTGAATATGGCAGGGGCAAGTGGGGTCTTCAGTCAAGGAACAGCGTGAGGGGCTGTGGATGGAAAACTGTGAAGAGGGGCTGTCAGGAGTGGTTTCTTGCTAAGCTGGTCCACGTGGATTCTTGCTAACAGCAGGCCATGGACTCAGGAGTCTAGGGTCAGGACGAGGGGGTTTCTTGCTAAACTGACTTAGTAGGATTCTTGCTAAAGGCAGGCCAAGGTCAAGGCCTAGTTGAGAAAAGGGTTCAGAGAAAACTAATTGAAGTTCAGTCAAGGAGGGAATCTCTGCCCGGTGTCACCACCAGGTTTCTAAAGAAGGGAGACACTGGAGGATGTTGACATGCTGTTCAGCTCTGGAGAGAGAGCTCTGCCACTGGGTGCTAGTCCTGGTGGGGATGGCAGTGGCATCCAAGCAGCCCATAATGTGAATCCAGCCTTTGGGCTCTTGCTCTGGCCTGTCTTCAAGGTCACAGAGCTCTTGGCTCTGCTACAAGGAAGGCCACAGATGGGCTCTGCTCCCTGCTAATCCCCTAATCATAAATTTGGCTTTTAGGACAAACTGCACTAAAACCCACATTGCTCTGCCTTGGCTCCCCATGAGCCCAAGGCAAGGATGTTGAAGGGTTTGCTAATCAGGCACAATAAGTTGACCACAGACACCATGGCGCAGGCACAAATAAGAAGACAGGAGTTCCTGTCCCTTGTTAAGAATGTCCCTGCACCCTCCTCCTTCCAGCATGGTGAGTTGTATCTGGTTTCTTCTCTAGGGTGGTGAGGGGCCCCCAGCTGAGAGACATCTCATGATTCACCTTTGGGTAAGGAGAGAAGGGCCTTAGATGACCTTCCTCACAGTCAGGCCCTGACACTCATAGGATCAATAGTCACAAGATTGAATTGACCTAAA
Source organism: Panthera onca (assembly GCF_046562875.1). Lineage (NCBI taxonomy): Eukaryota > Metazoa > Chordata > Mammalia > Carnivora > Felidae > Panthera > Panthera onca. Next base: position 218,874,203 of record NC_138346.1, on the reverse strand, counting down.
GGTTGAGTCATCCCCTTGCCAAAAGTTTCTAATAAAAACATGCAGTTTGGAGGCTGCTCCCCACTGGTGTCTGGGATGAGTGTAAAGCCCTTAGCGAGGTGTCTGGCATATGACCAGTGCTCAATACACATCTGCTGCTGTTTCCAGTTTTGTTTTTGTTGTTTCTGTGACTCCATCAGCTGACTCCGATGGCATGAGTTGGGTCTCCTGTCAGCATGGTTTCCTAATATTCTGCAGCCAATAGTTTCTGTCTTAATGCATCTTTTCCTGGGATTCTAGAAGTCACGGTGAAAGCAGTGGTGAGTGAAGTGGGGAGAGGGGTTGTTGGAAAGGGGCCAAATGAGAAGAGGTGTTTAGGGGAGGCTAGTCTGATGGTGGAGGTCAGGATGGGTTCACACGCGAAGGGGATGAAGCAGAGTGATCATCATCTTTTGTTCCTGTCTGACCATTTCAAACGATTTGGCTGAGACCTCTGCATATTTGAGGAATCCCATTCAAGAGAGACCACATCAAGTTGGATGTACAAGGAGGATGTTACCATGTCCTCTGTGGCACATGCACTTAGAGATCTAGTTCAGTCAGACCACTCCCATCTGTTCATCCCTCTACCCCCCCATCCATTTATCCACCCTCTACCCACCCTTTTATCCATCCATCCATCCATGCATCCATCCATGCATCCATCCATCCATCCATCCATCTTTTTATTCATCCATCCATCCATGCATCCATCCACTTACCCTCTTATCCATCCATCTATCCGTCCACCCACTTACACATCCATGTACCACCCATCCATCTATATATCCACCCCATACCTATCCACCTGCCCCTCCATCTATCCACTCCCCCATCCATTTATCTACCCATCCACCCACCCTCCTATCCATCCATCCATCCTCCAACCCATCCATTTACCCATTCATTTTGCTATCTATCTGTCTACCCTTCCCACCCATCTACTTACCCACCCACTATTCCATCCATCTCAACAACCCCTCCATCTACCCATCCACCCCTTATCTGTCCACCCACCTATCCATCCATCCATCCACTCACTCACCCATCCATCCACTCATTCAGCAACAATTACTGAACCTATTCCGTGTGCTTGGTAGAAATGGAAATGGTAAGACTCTTTCCTGCTCAGGAAAGGCTGTTTCAACTCAAAAGATCTCAGCAATGTACAAAGTGCCAAACAAGAAGTATGAACAATGCATCATACAATATTTAATGCAGCCCAGAGGGGCAAGCAACTCAATGTGAGAAAGTCAGGAAAGGCATCTGGGGGAGGACTTAACCTTGAAAGGAGAATAGTAATCAGCCAGGCAGACACAGGGAAGGAGCACGTGAGCAGAGGGAGGGACATTTACACATGCACTGGGCGGGGGAGAGAGCCCATGGCTCCATGACTAGACCGCAGGACTCGTGTGAATTTGCTTCTGTGTGTAGTGAGCCAGAAGAGTGCATGCATCAGATCACAGAGGGTCATGCCATTGTGTCCGGACTTCATCCTGAAGATTGTGGGGGCCATGGTTGGATTTTATGAAGGGGATGCTACGATCAGTCTTGTGTCATAAAAACACCACCTGGGTGAAGCCTCTGCCATCATCGGGACCAGGGCTGGGGTGGAGAGACTGGACACTGGCCGTAATCCAGGCAGAAAGTACAAGTGATGTTGTCACTGTCATCTTCACTTTAGTCCCTGCCTCATGAGCGACATCTTTCTCCTGTGAGCCAGGTGCTATTCTACTCATTGGGCATTTGCTCTTTCTCTCTCTGAATTGTCCTAACATCTCTTGAGAGGGGTACTTTTATCATCCTTAATTCACAGTCAGGGAAACAAAGGCAAAAATAGCTCAAGTAACTTGCCCAAGGTCACCCAGGCAGTACGTGGTGGGGTCAGTTCGGGCCAGTCAGTGGGACCCTGGCCCATCCTCCGGGCTGGGCTGGGCTGCAGTGAGGTGGGTGGGGAGGATTGGGGAGGGGTGAGACCTATCTGAGATCTCAACCCCTGAGCACTGGGGTCATTCCTGACACCTCAGAGGGAGACGGGTCCGTGGCCATGAGCTTTAATTAGTCTTGACTGGAAGATGGACTGAATCCTGAATGGAAGCTGACAGAAGGGAGCCCCATGTCCTTGGCTCACCGTATAGTAAGAATCTGAAAGCACACTGATATGCTTGTGGTTTGTTAGTTTCTTCCCTACTCCCATGGGTCGTTAAGACAACAGGACCCTGATGGGGCATGTCAGCCCTTACCAAACCCACACGTTTCCCGGTGTCCCCATCATTGGGGTTTGTTGGTGCCACATAGGGAGTATGGAAACCCTCAGATGCTGCTGGGGGCAGGGTGGAATGCACCACCATTCAGAAATCCACTGGGCGGGTTTTATGAAGTCCACATGCATCTTGTCTACGATTCCGCAGCCCCACAACTAGGCATTTACCCAGGACAATGAAAGCATGCGTCTATCCAAAGGTGCACGTGAATGTTCATGGCAACGGTATTCACAGTTGCCTCAGATGGGGACAACCCAAATGCCCACCAAGCAGGCGAGGGGACAAGCAGATGGCGCACACGATGGTGATACATGCATGCATAGGGTATTCCTCAGCCATAAAAGAACAGCCAGCAACTCACATGACAGGAACGAATCACAAAAGCATGGTGAGCTGAAGAAGCCAGCCCAGAAGATTGTGTCACATGTGATCCCATTCACAGGAAATTCTAGCAGAGAAAAAACTGATTTGTGGTGGCAGAAAGCAGAGCAGTGGCTGCCTGGAGAGGTGGTCCTGGGTGAAAGGATAATGTGGGAATTTTCTGGGGTGCTGGGAATGTTCAGGATCTTGATGGGGGTGGTGTTTTCATGGTATGTGCATTTGTAAAGATTCAGAACCTTTGCATTTCAACTTCACTCTATATGAACTATACTTGGAGGGACAAAAGATGAGGGACAAAGGGAAGAGAGAGAGGAAAGAAAAAGGGAGGAGGGAGGCTTGGAGTGTTCTCCATGCACCCATAGGTGGTCACCTTTCCTTCTTGCCCTGTCTTGGAGCAATGGCTGGCCTGGAAAGCACACCTGAGGTCCCGACACGCAGAGCCTCATGTGTCCGCAGAGTCTTTAGGATCTGACAGCAGCTCCCTGCTTCCTGAGTGGGGTCAGGGCTGTTGGCTCAGAAGTACAAACACCAAGTGTTGCCATCTGTGGCAATGGGTGTGCCCACTGAGCACATAGCCAAAGGAACAAAGACAAAAGAAGAAAACAAGACACCCGCAACTAGTCACTGCAGCTAGAGTCAGGTACCAACAGAGCCTGGAAACACCTGCGTTCTTCCGACTTTACTCAGAAGCCAGTACATTTACATTCAGAGAATAAAAATAAATCTGTCTTCCAATAAAGGAAGAAATTAACAAGTGCAAAGAGAAAACGTTTTCTCTTATCTTGGATCATGCTTGGAGAGACTCTGAAGAGAGGGGCGGAGGGGGTCCCACATGCCGAGGTGGGAGCTGATGGGCCCCCAAGATGGAGGGTGTGGTGGGGACTCCGCAGACAGATCCCTTCACATGACCACGGGATGTCACATTGCCCGTGTTGGAGGCATCGTGATGACATTCTAAGTCTGGCTCTTTATACATTTGCAGATAGAAATGATTATTTCAGAAGCTATTGTGATATTTCCCCAGCAAAATCGGTTTCACTCTGCTCTAATTTCAGAAACGAGGGCCCCGTGTTTCAGTGGGTCGGATCTGCCTTACGGTGTTCACAGCAAATTCACATGCTGTTCCTGCTAAATGATAAGCGCTCTCACCGTGTGAGTGAGGCGCCCGAAAGCGTCCGCCGCTTAGCGACTCCCGCTCTGGGAACAGCCCTGCCAGACAGATCAGAGGTGCTCGTGAAGTTCCAACCACAAATACGCTAACAGCATTCTTACCTAGATGAAGGAGGAACCTCGTTCCTGTAAACAGACGAAGCATTTACTGTGGCTCCATCACGGACGGGCTGTTGCAAAGATGCGGAACCCACGTTCGGAGGAATTATTTTCATCACCAGGCAGAGACGTCCTCACAACGTGATTCTCGGTGACGGGAACGTGCACGGGTTATCCAGACCGCGGATCGCACCCAAACACGCCGCTGTCTTTGGTGGGTTCGTGAGAAATCTTACCTCCATCCCTGATCTTCACCGTCCTTTCCAAGTTCTCTGAAGGAATTGTCTGCTACCTTATAGTCAGAAACACGATGCGTGAAAACAGACTGGTTCCGTCACATGAATTCTCTTCTTTACTTTCCCCTCCTCCCCCAGTTCCCCCCGAACCCCTCCTCTTTGATGGGGTTGAAAACATGTCACAAATGGTATTTTGTGTCACAAATGGTATTTTGGAATCGGCATTGTAAGCCCCCCACCCCCAGCTCTCCAAACGATTGATGGGCGATTTCCTTTCCGTTTCCCCCTTGCCCCGTCCTCTGGAAGGTCATTCGATTTGGGACATGGTGATTCATTCCATCGCGGACCTCCCTCCGGGACCTGGCTTGGCTCAGGTGGGCTGCAAACACCAGGGCTGGTTTAGGGGCCCTGACTCGTGGCTCCAAATTTCCTAGACCGGCAGGAAGCAAAGCTGGACCACATTAGACAGGGCTGGGGGCACATGGGTGCAGGTGGGGACTCGGCGTTGGATTCTTCTGTGGTCTCTGTTGGAACCCTGAGCTCATGGCCTCTGACTCTGTGGGGTATGTTCACTTTGGGTGCGGTCCCCCTTTGGAGACCTTTCAGTGCTTCTCTATACCCCCCGCATCGGCGTGTGAGGTCTGCCGCACCAAGTACCGCCAGCTGGGAGCTTGAACAGCAGACATTTGTTTCCCCACCCACAGTCCTGGAGGCTGGAGGTCCCAGATCAAGGCGTCAGCAGGTCAGTTTGTTCTCAGATCCCTCTCTTTGGCTTGAAAAGAAGCATTTAATTACCTTATCAGACTCACCCCCATTTCAGACACATTAATCTGTATGTCTATTTAACAAACATTTTTCAGGACCTGCTTAAGTCAGGGACACCAGTAGGCAGGCATCCATGCCAACCGGGATGAGGTATGGCCCAACCCTTGAAATTTCAGACTTTTGGAATATTTATCTATTTCTGTCACCCAGTCTAGACTCCCGAACGGTATATTAATATATGTATTATAGTGTATTTTATTTTGCATTTATTTTGAATCATGTAACTATATCCATAGAACCTACCCTAGTCCAAAGTGGGAGGGAATTCTCTGATGGGTAAATCTGGAAGCAGGCTCAGCCTCTTGTTTTTGCTTCTGCATTTGCCTACCCACAAAGGGGGTTTGTTGAGTTACACTCCACCGAGTGTTGAGTACCCCTGGAGCATTTGAGAAGGACATACTCAATCTGGGGAGCTCAGTGTGGTTGTTGGTCGAGATTACACATTCTTAGTCCATTTTACTAGCCACTCAAGCCTGCTGTTTTGGTCTTTATCTTTCTGACACATATATTTTCTGCTCAAACCATCCATTCTGAACTAAGGAGGTGTTACCGATTGATTAGTGTCCCTTAAAAAATATGTCAGGACCTCATCCACCTCAATGCCCCTGAAGGTGACCTTACTTGGAAACAGGGTCTGTAGATGTAGTTAAGTTGTGATGGGATCATTAGAAATGGGTCCCAATCCAACATGATTGATGTCCTTATCAAAAGGGGAAACATGGACACAGACATGCACACAGGGAGAGTGCCATGTGAAGATGGAGAAGAGATTGGGATGATGCACTTACAAGCCAAGGAATGCCCACTATTGACGCCAAATCATCAGAAGACTGGGGACAAATATGCCATGGATTCTATCTCAGAGCACCAGCTTGATCTGGGGCTTCTGGCCTCCAGAAGTACAAGTGAATACATTTCTACTGTCATATGCCCTCTAAGTTTGTGGTACTTTGTTAAAACAGCCCTGGGAAACTAGGAAGAAAAAAGAATAGTGTATGTGTTGGCATCCAAAACCTTACAACCAGTCTCTTTAGATAAATTTGGATCTCATTTGGATAAAGAGTTCTGGTTTCCAAGTTTCCACTGCTTCTTCCTCCTGCCCAAGATGGCATCCGTGGTGGGAGTGTGGCTGCAGCTCACCTGTCCTCTTCTTCCCTCCCAAGTCTCCCTGGGTAGAAGTGTCATTCGATGCGCCACACAGTTTGCGTCTAACAGACAGCAAAGATATCCCCACAGCTCTGAAGAAGCTCACTGTGACTTTCAGGCTTGTAAGCTAGGTCCCGGTGTATTTAAAAAAAGAGAGAACACAAAGTGTAAGTCCCTTTTCTTTGGCAACGTGTCAGTTTCCCTTCTGTCCTTTTGCTAAAGGAGTCTCGTAAATACAGCTCCCAGATGCAATGCTGAGTAATGGGCTATTTATTTGAGAGTACTGGCTCCCTGGGGCAAGACACTTCCTGGCTTGATCATGGAGGCTCTCAGGGCAGATCCCAATGCATCAGTTTGGTATTTACAGTGTCTTGTCCCCTCGCATCATCTTTCCTTATGTACATGCATTCTGAGTGCCCTCTCTGAACCCATGCAAGACCAGGACCACGGACAGCAGCCCACCCATGAGCACTACTGCCCTGGATGAGCAATCATTTTTGTGTACCTTTACTTCAGAAGGTATGAAACTCAGGATGCTTTTGACTGCAAGTAACAGAAGATCTGACCAAGAAAGCGTAAACAATAAGACATTCGTTACGCCACAAAACAACAAGTCAAGGGGTGGGGTGGGTCCAGGTTCTGCCACGTCAGGGTCATGGTGACAAAGCCCAGAAGCGTCTCATCTCCCATTCTGCCATCTGATGTACTTCAGGCATGCTGCCTTCCAGGGGAAGAGAATGGACGCAGTGATTTTGGATCTCACAGGCAAACATGGGTCCCCCAGGCCATGGTTCTGTCCTTTACTGAGAGAGGGAGAGAGAGAGAGAAGGGGAGAGGGGCAGGGGGAGAAAGAGAATTCCAAGCAGCCTCTGCACTGTCAGCATGGAGCTGACATGGGGCTCGATCTCACTCACCGTGAGATCATGACCTGACCCCAAATCAAGAGTCACATGTTCAACCAACTGAGCCACCCAGGCACCCCTTGATTCTGTCTTTTCTTAAACCAGCAGGAAAGTGATGATTCTCTCAATCCTACCAGCTACACCTCAGTGCCTAAGCCAATCCTTGACAAGGGAAAGGACCGGCTCAGACCAACCACTTTTCAGTTCCAAAGGAGAGAAAGCTTCCCTACCTTCTGTGCATGTGGCTGTGGAGCACTTTGCTGCAGGAAGAAGTGAGTGAAAGTGACCATTGGGAAGGAAGTCACCAGTGACGGCCAACGAGAAAGCCTGGTGTCATGCTCTGGCCTGGAAACAAGGTGGAAACAGGTGAACAGGTGCAGTGAAGACCTTCAGAGTTGAGTTTTCCTTTAGGACTTGGGTCTGGGATCATGACTTCGGCTTTTAAAGGTCTGACACTGGCCAAAGTCTCACTTGTTCCAGAAAGCACATGCCATAATCAGGTTTCTGTCATCTACAACCCAAAGAATCCTGCTGACAGCAATGCAATCAGAAAGGGCACCTGCATGGAGGCCATGGAGTCCAAGGAGGAGTTTTCAGCTTGTCCCTGGAGTTGTGGGGACTAGAAACAGTGTTCTGTTGCCATCCAGATAATCTTTTGTTTCCTGCTAGCATTCTCCTGACCTTATTCTTACCTGTGTGAGATGAGTTTCATTGTGGTCCCAGGAGCAGAAGAGCCTGTGGCCCGTGAGGACATTCTTTTGGTTCCTTCCCCAGATGTAGGAGGTCCCCACTACTGCTCTGCATGAGTGTCCTGGGTCTGCTGTGACAAGGCACGACAGACAGGGTGGCTCAGACCAACACCATCTATTATTCTCTGCCAGTTCTGGAGGCTGAAGTGAGAGATCAACGTGTTGCCAGATTTTGTTCCTTCTGAGATCTGTGAGGGAGAATCTGTCCCTCTTTCTCAGCCTGTGCTGGTTCACCAAAAGTCTTTGGAATTCCCTGGCTTGTGAACATGTCTCCTGAATCTTACTTCATTCACATGGCACTGTCCCTGTGTATCTCCGTGCCCCATATTTCCCCTTTTGTGAGGACACCCAGTGGGTTGAATTAAGGGTTCACCCTACTCCAGCATGTTTAACTTATTACACCTGCAATGACCCCATTTCCACATAAGGCCACATTCTGAGGTGCTGGAGCTTAGGACTCCAACATAGGGTTTGGGGGGGGACACAGTTCAACCCTTAACATACTCCAACAGGAAAATTCCCAGAGAGAACTCTTACTGGCATGGTATGCCCACTCTGGTAATTAGGGGGCCAAGGTCTTTAATTGGGGGTTGAGGGGAGCGTCTGGGGAAAAATAAAACACTGGATATTGGTGGGAACCTGGAGGCTATGCTCCCACAGAAAGAAACCTGTAAACACCTCGGTGAGAGTGGCCAGAATTTCGTGCAGACCATCACCCTGGATCTTTTTGTGGCTGATGTACAGAGGGCTGCCTCTATGCCACTCTTGGCAACACCAGGGCTCTGGGCTGGGGTCTCAGCTGGGGTTGGAGATGGAAATGATAGCCCCCCCCCCCCCCACCATTTACTGGTGACTTCTTAGTATGAGATGGAAACCCAGGGCTAGACCCCTTATCAGGCAAGGTGATGGTGCTATCATTCAGCCTCAGGGGAGAGCGGTGGGTCTCACCAGCAGGTGATGAGCCAGGAGTGGTCCAGAGTTTCCTCTAAGCTGGTCTGGGAGACTGCTTCCCCTGAATTGTTCTTTAAAAATACAGACTTTCGGGGCGCCTGGGTGGCTCAGTCGGTTGGGCGGCCGACTTCGCCTCAGGTCATGATCTCACGGTCCGTGAGTTCGAGCCCTGTGAGTTCGAGCCCCGCGTCGGGCTCTGTGCTGACAGCTCGGAGCCTGGAGCCAGCTTCAGATTCTGTGTCTCCCTCTCTCTCTGACCCTCCCCCATTCATGCTCTGTCTCTCTCTGTCTCAAAAATAAATAAACATTTAAAAATAAATAAATAAATAAATAAATAAATAAATAAATAAATAAAAAGATGTTCGTACCTATCTGCAAATGTTCTCACTCACTACCCAAGGCCCAGGCACTGGTAGTTTTTGAAATCCCCCCAGGTGATTCAGAGCTTGGCCAGGTTTGGGATGTGCTGATATCTCAGAACAAGCTTGGGCTTTGGGGTCAGGAGGCCTGGGAGGACAGGTACCCTGCCTCTTCCTGGCTTTCAGACTTTGGGCAAGCTGTATCAGCAGGCCAGCAGCTCGCCATCCGTGGCATCTACCATTTGCTGATTTGCTTGTATACCTCAAGCACTTTACCTGCTCCCAACATTGCTGCAGAGAAGGTACTGTTGACAGGATGAACGGCTCAGTGATAGAAAATGTGGCCTGGGCTTGCACGCTGGCTTAGCGTGTAACCTTGGGCAAGTTCTCTTAACCACTGTGCTTGGGTCTTCTCATCTATAAGATGGAAATCATAGCTACTGCATTTGAAGCGTGGAGTTGTTTTGGAGATCACATGCGTATGTATTTCACTTGGGATTGAGCCTCGGTTAATTTCTGCTCTTGCACATTTGCTTATTCCATGTTTTGTGTGTGCGAACGTGTGTAACCTTCCACCTGCCAACTCTCTTCCTGGTGCAAGAGATACGGTCATGAGCAAGACATAAAATTTCCTATCTTTTATCAGGTTTACTTTATTTATTTACTTATTTTTACATTTATTTATTTTTGAGAGACAGAGAACAAGTGGGGAAGGGGCAGAAAGAGAGGGAGACACGGGATCTGAAGCAGGCTCCAGGCTCTGAGCTGTCAGCACAGAGCCCGACGCGGGGCTCGAACTCACGGACCGTGAGATCATGACCTGAGCCAAAGTCGGATGCTTAACCGACTGAGCCACCCAGGCATCCCCAGGTTTACATTCTTTTAAGGGCAGACAGAAGGTAAACAATGTAAAGGAAAAATAAACTGTGTCGTACATGCTATGAGTGTCACAGGAGAATCATCCCTGGTGAGGGCAGGTGCTCCAGTGCAGGGGGGAGGCTGCGTGCACAGCTGCAAATGCATGGTGTGGTCAAGGGTCGGGGTGTATCTATCAGTCAGGCAGTGTACATTACGCTAAACAACAACACCCAGCACCACAAGGATTTAATTTCCTATTTGCTCTGTGTATCCACCCATGTTGGTTCTGCTCTGTGTCATTGTCCCTCAAGAGCCAGAATCATGACGTTGTCTTTCTCTGGGACATTTCTGGAAAGGGCACATGGCGTCCTGGCTGTTAAAGCTCCTTCTGAGACAGGAAACAAGTTGTTAAAGCTCATGCCTCTTTGGGCAGACAGACATGTAGCTAACCTGGCCTTAGAGAGGGCAGGGAAGCCCCTTCTTTCCCTGGGGAGGGACAGCTAATCCTGTGAACCATGACAAAGTCCACCAGAACATTTGTAGAGAGTCCTAAAGGAGGTGAAGCCATGAGCTAGTCTACAATTGTAGAAACTGAGGCACGCTGAGATTGAGTGACTTACCCAGGGTCACTTGGCTACGAGTGTTAGTGATGGAGCCTCAGGTAGAAACTCGAGAGTTGAACTGCTAGCCTTCATGGCGTCCTGAACCTTTTGAGCCTCAGTGCCTGTATGCATAGGTGAGCTAGACACGATGACTGTGTGGGGCCATGGTGAGGGTGGAGGGCACACTCACACGGGTTCTGCTTGGAAATCTCTTAGTTTTCTACACTGTCCCATTAAAAGTGGATCTTGTCTCTGAGAATGCCAGGGTTTGGTTTGCTTGGCTCTGTTGTCACCACCTCCTTCCCAGCCACCACACAGACCACATGGCTGGTCCTTCCTCTGCACCCAGGCTGAGCCGAGTTCTCAGCACAGCACGCACGCAGCAATGGCTGACAAGGAGAGCTAGTGGACTGGCTTCAGGGAAGGAGCCACACGGTGCCGACTGCCGGCATGCCTGCAGGAATCCAGTGGCTCCAGGTGTGGGGCAAGCCAAATGGGTCTGTTCTCCCCTCCACTCACATTCCCAACACAGCTGCAGGTGTCCAGCGTTTGGGCAGCTATCCCAGAGCCCAGCTCACTGATGGGTGTCCTGTTCTCACTCCTACTCCCTTTCCCACCCTCCACAATTAAAACTTGCTTGGGAAACTGACCATTCTAACTCTGCTTTCTCAACTCCCTGGTCAGCTAGAACCAATGACTCCTGGGGTTAATTAAGGGTCATTCTGTTACCTGTCTTCTCCTTCCATCCCAAAGCTCCTGCTCAAGAGAAGTGGTACAAGGTGGGGTGCTCAGCTATTTTACAAAGCATCTCATTGAACGTCTCCTTTCAGAGAGGAGGAAACAATCTTGGAGAGTATTGTCACTTGCCAAGGGGTGGGACTGAAGTGTCCCAGATTTGACCCCAGGCCGCATGACTGCTGACTGTGTCCCTAGACACTCGCTCTGATTATCAAAGAAAGCCTTTCTGGGGTGCCTCAGGCCATGTTGGCCTTTCTATGAAACCCTATGGTTTTCTCCCGTCTCCATAAAAATCTCATTTTGCTGTCCCTGATTCGTTTTCTGGCATACCATCTCCCACCCCCCACATTTGGGAATACCTCCACCCTGGGTATAAGTCCAGGGATTGCAGAGCTGGCAATGAGTGCACACAGTGGTCTGTCCTAGTAACTCGGTCCACGTGTCTATCTTATTAGCACTGCTCAGCCAGAAGTTCTGCACCCCGGCTGCCCCTCTAGCCAGGACTGATGGTGCTGGTGAATAGAAACAGACCGTACTGCCTCCTGCTTTTTGCCTGGTGGATGTGCTAAGCCTGGGCATCCCCGTCCTTCCTCTGAGCACGCTTTCCTGCATCCACCTCAGAGGTACCAGAAGTCCTTCTGGGGCTGAGCTGCCAGGTCCATACCAGGAGCCTCCTGCTGCATTCAGCCTTTTGACAGCCTGTCAGTTTTGTTCCCTCTTCTGCCTTGCTTAGCACTTCCAAGAACTTAGCACTTAGAGCAAGAACTAAGAGTCTCTTTCCCCTAAAATCACAGGTCCAACTTCTTATACTTGCTAATTTCCCAAAGCAAGTCAGATGGCTGATCTGTCATGTCCCCCCGCACACCCTCTGTGCAGGCTGGTGCCTGGTAAGTCACACTGTGCAGCCAACATGCCTGGAGGGCCATACGTGCCAGTCCTCCGCCTCCGCTCCGTCGGTGCCTCATGTGTCGGGGATCTGTAGACAGTCCTGATTCTAGAATTGTCTTGAGATCAGGAACAAGGCAGGAACGTCCCCTCCTATCACTTCTTTCAACCTTGTACTAGAAGTTCTAGCTAATGTGATAAGACAAGAAAAGGATATAAAAGGTATATACATTGGGAAGGAAGAAATAAAACTATCTTGTTGGCTGATGTCGTAATTGTCTATGTAGAAAATCTGAAAGAATCAACAAAATAACCTCCTGGACCTATTACAGGGATTATAGTGAGACTGCAGAACACAAGGTTAATACACAACTGCCAATCATTTTCATATGTACCAGCAGTGAAATTAAATGGCTGGATGGGTCCATTGATTAAAGCGTATGACTTCAGCTCAGATCATGATCTCATGGTTTCTGAGTTCAAGCCCCACATTGGGCTCTCTGCTGTCAGCACAGAGCCCACATTGGATCCTCTGTCCCCTTCTTTCTCTGTCCCTCCCCAGCTTGCACTCTGTTTCTCTCAAAATAAATAAACTTAAAAAAGATATTTTTAAGAATAAATAAATATAAAAACACATTACCATTTCCATTAGCATTCTGAAAATAAGATACCTACATATTAATCTATCAAATTTTTATAAGATCCATGTTAAGAAAGCTACAAAACTCTGTTGAATTAAATCAAAGAATTATGTAAATAAATGGAGAGAGATGTTTCATGTTGACAGATTGGGTGACTTAATATTGTCAAGACGTCAGTTCTTCTCAACTTGATCTATAGATCCACTGTAATCCCCACCTAAATCCCAGCAAGTTATTTTGTGGATAGTAACGAAATGATTCTAAAGTTTACACAGAGAGGCAAAAGACCCAGAATAGCCAAGTCAATACTGAATGACAAGAAAAAAGTCAGAGGAATGACACCACCCAACTTCAAGACTTACTATAAAGCTGCAGTAATCAAGGCAGTGTGATATTGTCAAAATAGACAAATAAATCAATGGAACAGAATAGAGAACCCAGAAATAGACCCACATAAATATAGTCAACTCTTCTTTGACAAAAGAGCTATGGCAGTACAACAGAGCAAAGACAATGGAGCAAAGATAGTCTTTTCAATGAGTAGTATGGGAACAAGTGGACATCCATGGGCGAAAAAAAAAAAAAAAAAGAGAATCTAGATCTTACATCCTTCACAAAAATCAAGTAAAACGGATCTAGACCCAAAGGTAAAATGCAAAGCTATAAAACCCCTGGAAAATAACACAGGAGAAAACCTAGATGGCTTTGGGCATAGTGTTACTACACCAAAGGCATGATCTACCAGGACCCATGAAAGAAATAACTGTTAAACTGGACTTAATAAAAATTAGAAATCTCTGTCCTGTGAAAGGCAAAGTCAAGAGAATGACTGGGAGAAAATATCTGCAAAAGCACATCTCATAAAGGATAACTCTCCAAAATATACAGAGAATTCGTAACACTCAACAGTAAGAAAGCAAACAACCTGATTAAAAAAATGGGCCAAAGACTTTAACAGACACCTCACCAAAGAAGAGATATGGATGGTGAATGAGCATGAGAAGATGCTCCATATATCAGTCATCAGGGAAATGTGAAGTGGAACAAGGAGGCATTACTATTCGCCTATCAGAACAGCCACAAAACAGAACATCAACACCACCAAATGCCAGGATGATGCGGCGTGGCAGGAATGTAACATGGTGTGTCCACTTTGGAAGAAGACACGTTGATGGTATCTTACAAAACTAAACATGCTCTTACCATATGATCCCACAGTCATGTTTCTTGGTATTTGACTTTGTCCACAGAAAAACCAGCACATTGTTGTTTATAGCAGCTTTATTCATAATTGCTAAGATGTGGAAGCAACTGAAATGCCCTTTGGTAGGTGAGTGGATGAACTGGCACATCAGAACATGGGAGTATTATTTAGCACCAAAATGATAACATCCATCAAGTCATGAAAAGATATGGAGGAATCTTAAATGCATATCATCAAGTCAAAGAAAGCAATCCAAAAAGGCAACGTACTATATGATTCCATGTATATGACATTCGGGAAAAGGCACAACTATGGAGGCAGTAAAAAGATCAGTGGTTGCCGCAGTTGTGGGAAGAGGGTGGGATGAATCAGAGGAGCACAGAGGATTTTTAAGGCAGTGAAACCATTCTGTATGGTAGTGCTCTGGCGGAGATATGTCGTCGTACATTTGTCTGTACCAATAGAATACACAACACCAAGAATGAATCCTAATGTAAACCGTGGACTTGGGTAATAATGATGTGTCAGTGTAGGTTAGTCAATTGGAATACGTTTACCAGTAGCGGATGTCAATGGTGGGGGAGGGGGGGCTGCACATGTGTGGGGGGTGGGGGCATATGGGAGAGCTTTGTACTTGCTGCCGAATTATGTTGTGAACTTAAACAGCTCTTTAGAAAAGTTTTTTTTTGTTGTTGTTAATTAAAAAATGTAGTTAGGACTTTTCAAAGCAATGGAAATATTCTGTCTTGATTGTGATAGCGTAGGCACTTGTCAAAGCTCGTTGAAATGATGGACTTTATTTAATTTAAGTTATATCTCAATCAGGTTGAGTTTAAAAAATAGAATTGTCCCTCAAGTCTGCTTCCCTGCCAGGAGCCAGTATTTTATGAGCCACATGTCTTACGGCTTTGGCCATAGCCGACTTGTTTTGGGAGAAGATTGGGTTGACACCATTTATGTCACAGCTCCGAACTTAAAGTCTGCTTCTATTTCAGCACATAACCAGTCAAAATCGGAAGGCTCCAAGGTGCCAACTGGAGTTCATCACATGGCGGTGTGTGTGTGTGTGTGTGTCTGTGTGTGTGTGTGTGTATCCAGACAGCAGGGAGAGGGGAAGGTGGGTACCAATCCCAAGGCCAAGGAGCAGGGGCTGGGTGGAGGTCACTCCAATGTAGCTCAGTTTGGCCAGGCTTTCTGAGTCCAGCTATGCAGCCCCTGAGCCCAGAGCCTGCGAGGGAAGCGGGGGGGTGAGGGGTGAGCATAGCTTCTTGAAGGCACAGACAAATCCCAGGAACAACAGTCTGTACTTGGGGCGTAGAGCATGGGATCTAGAAATCTCTGACTAGGGGTATTTGGGATGGCTTTATGGCAATGCTAGGAGCTTGGCGTGGGGTCGGTTTTAGCAGGTGGCAGTGCAGGAAGGGCACCCTGGGAGGTGGGAGATGGCAGTGTGTATGGGGAGGCAGCAACAGCTTTGTATGCGTGCAGCTGCCCCTCCAGCTGTAAGCCGCAGGTGAGGCCAGGGCTCATTGAGCACCTGCTAAGGGCAGCCAGCAGGGGCTTACGTTTGCCAGTTTACCCCAGTGAGCTGACACATGAGCCCACTCACATGTCTGAGTCCCAGGACTGAGCTTTGCCTTAGGAAGATTACCAGCTGGGGTCCACAGAAGGTGGCGGGGGTGGGGGCGCTCCTGTACCTGCACAGGCTGCAGGTTGAGAACAGATGAAAGGGACAGACCCACAGGCCACTTGAGAGGCAGACTATAGTTCTTGAGCATGGGTTGGACATGAGCTTGAAGCAGAGGGCAGAAGGAACTTTCTAGAACTGTCAGCCTGGGAAGCTTGGTACAGTAATTAACAATGATACCTATATAGGTATATTACTGAGTACCTATCATGCCAGAGATGCTGTAGACTGAAGAGCGGCTTGGACAAAGAATTCTAATTTTAGTCTCATGAATCCCCCTGGAGGGTGTAATGAAGAAACAAAGTCTCACTGAGGACACGTGGCCTGCCCATGGTGTCCAGGCAGGACTGGAGCCCAGAGCCGCCCCCCGTGGTGGTGGGGGCTCTGGATTCTGTGTGTACGACACGGGCCGGTGTGTGGCAAGGCTGGTGCACCTGAGTGCAGTGAGCTGCCCAACAATCCGGGGAGGCTCCAGCCTGGAGCCTGGGGTCGGGGTGTGGGGCTCGGGGTGGTAGGTGCTGGAACAAGAGGAAGAGGGTCGTCTGTGTGCAGGCAGGTGGGTCCTGGGTGGATGTGCCTGGGGTGGCGGAGTGGCAAGGAGGCACAAACGGGAGACTTACGGGGGGATTTTAAGGAGCTGTACAAACAGACTGGGAGCCAGGACCCCTCAGTTACCTTCCTGTCCCCCTGTCTCACCACACTGTCCTCGCTTTTTCTCTCCATCTCTCATGTTGACCACCTTAATTTCCTTAGATTAAGGTATAGTTTAGATCAAAACTTTATGAAGGCCGAGCAGGAAAACCACACCTGGCTTGTTACTGTTTTAAAAACAACCCGAACCCAAGCAAAGTTGGAGCTCGGATTTATAAGCTCACCGTCCCCAGCACACTGGAAAGCTACGATTTGGGGTGAATGTACTGGGCGAATGTGGACGATGCTCCTTAGAGCTTGTGTGGCCACGACTCGCTGCTTGTGTGCAGTGAGAAGACAGAGGGACAAACGGGAGGTCTGAAGCCTTCATTTCCTCCCTCCACTGGGGGCTGGAGCTGGTGAGTTCCGGGGGGCGGGGGGGGGGGGAGGGGAAGGGTGGCAGGTGGCAGGATCAGGCCAGGGGGCCAGGAGGCCAGGAGGGAACTGGGATTTGGGGGAGTAGTTAATCTCAGTTTTGTTATTCGTTTGCTACTCCCCTCCCCCCCAGCAGGACCCTCTCAGCGTGCTTTGGAGTCTTCAACTTTCTTGGCTAGTTCACACAAGAAATCTATGCATGCTGCGATTTGGATGGGGTGGGCACTTAAAGACATAAGCAGACGTCACGTGAGGTTCACAAGGTAAGAAGCACAAGGGGAGACACAGCTTAACGGTAGTCACACAAACTCATCTCCACGGGCTCTGGTCTCTCCAGAGCCTGCCCAAGGGGACTCAGAAGGAGTTATGGGGAAACTGTCTCCATGAGCTGACGGCACTTCTTGCTTAGGGTCTGGAGGAGCTCCCTGCTCCCCCCTTTCACTCCCCTTTGTTCCAATGCCAGCAAAAACTCAGGCTGTATCCTCGGAAAACTTGGAGCCGGGCTGGGGCAGGAGGAAGCTGGCGGCCAGCTCAGCGCTTTTGGGCTTTCCAGTCCTTGATTCGATTTCTGTGCAAAGACTGATTACACTTGACTGGTTGCCAAACATCCTATTTTGGTTACTGTGCTCATATGACTGAGCTGTGATAACAAGGATGCCTTCTTTTCACACCAACTGAGTCATGAATACGGATCTGATACAGATATTTTTGGTGTGAGGTCAGAATTTTGCTCTGTGTCTAAATGTTCTCTTTTCTTCCTTAAAAAACCAGAATGCGACATGAATGGCAGGCATCGAAAACACCCCCAAAGGTCCCCAAAGAGGGCCGTGGACAGCTTTGATTTCGGGGTCTGTGGTTCCCCCTCCCGCTGGGGGGTGGTGGTGGAAAAGCCTGCTCTCCCCTCCTCTCCCCTCCTCCCTTAAACCCAAACTTCCCACAGAACTCATTTCATGTGCCAAACGTTCCCCGATGATGCAAATCCCGGTTCTGTAAGTGACATTGATTGAAAAGCGTGAAATCGATCACAACATTTATTAAGTATGTAAAATGTTGTACAACACGAGGGTTTCAGCTTACACACTGAGCCATAAGCAGCATTAAATTAATAACTTCTGAGGCTTGGGACCCCCAAATAGCCAGCAGATAGGCCCTGGGGAGGAGCAAATGAGTCAATGGGATCTGTTATCTGTCATTTACCATTTAAACAAACCTGTGTGATAATGTGAACATCTCAGCTAAGATAGGATGAGCCTCTCGCTTATAGCTGGAGCAACTCATTTGGACCAGGCCTGACCTCTGCATTCATCGGCAACGAGAGGGGACACTTGGCTCTGAGAGAAGGAGGCGTAGTAAGTGAGCGTGCTGACACAGGCCATCCGGAAGGCGCTCTGCTGGCTGTGTGCCTGCTCGAGCCGGGGCTGGGGCAAGGGCCCGGTGGCGGTGAAGCCCTCAGACGTCTGCCTTGGCGGAGGTGAGCACTCCACACATCCTCGGGGGGCTGGGGGTGCTGAGCGGCTCGGACTGTTCTGGGCAAGCGTTTTGGAAAGTCGGATGTGCCTTTTTTTAGTCTGATTTTTACAGAAGCAGGTTGTTACTGGCAACCATTGAAAAGATGACTAAATAAATCGATGAGGCAGGCGTTGCACTGCCCGGGCTGGAACGAGGACCCGGTGTGTTTCCATTTCTGCGGCTGGCAGGCGCCCTTCATGCACTCGGTGTGCGCAAATGCTGGGGACCGTCCCCCACCCTACCAGCCTCTGGGATTGAGAAACAGGGACTGTCCCCACAGACAGTTACTTGGAGGGCTCCAGCACTGAAATGTTAGCCAAATGTGTCTTTTCTCATCCGCACACCTTGAGGACATCAAATCTCAACTCCTTTTCCATGACCTTAAGTTCAGCTCAGCAGCAGTATTTGTTCTGGGCAGAATCGCAGGCGGAGGGCCCTTTAAGAGCTTAGTAAGGGGAGAATAGGCAGCACCCGCCCTTCAGAACCAGGCTGGTGCTCAGATTCCTGAGCTGTCTTCCTCCAGGAGGGGCTGTGGAACCTAAGACACTCTGTCCCCTCTGCTCTGTATTTGGCAGGAAAGAGCCTCATTCACACAGGAACCCCGGAGCAGCCCTTCCGGGTCCTCTGGACCTTTGTCAGTCATCTGACAGTGATGTCTTCATCAGGAGACACGACTTTTCCAAAGCCAGCACAAGGGAACTACAGCACAGAAAGCCAGAATTTAGATTAGCAACTGGGGACTAACAGCTATGTGTCTCCAGGTGAAGGAGGAAGCCTCTTCCCTCCTGCCGGCAATCACACAGTATGATCGCCTCATCTAGAGTTTCCTTGGTCTTTGGATGATGAATGCCTCTGAGGAGCTGGTGAAAGCCGTAGCCTGCCTCTGGAGTGCTGCCCCCGGACAGACTTCTGAGATTCCACCGCCAAGCCCACAGCGCCTTCCGCACACACCCTTGGGCTGTTCCGGGGCAGCACCGTGTGATGGAACTCTTCATGTCTGTGCTGTCCAACATGGTGGCCACCAGCCACAGATGGCTACCAGCACTGGGAATGCGGCCACTGGGGCCGAGAACCTCACTTTCTAATCCTATTTCATTTTAATGAATTTACATTCCTTAATCAGTGACAGGTGCCCTGTGGCTACTGGAGAACAGCCCACTGGAGGACTCTGAGGTTCCATTCCGGGATCTGGGGCAAGTCAGAGATTCCTGTGGACCTCTTTGGCTTGCATTTATTTGCATACCAACCTACTTCCCACTTCGGGTCTAGGAGCGGGTGGGTCCAGGAAAGGTGTCTGGGAGGTGCAGGGATGGTGCACCCATGTTTGTGCCTGTGTAACAGCCAGTCCTCGGGTGGAGGGCCATCATGCCTAGGCCCTTACCACCTGTTAATGGACTTGTACAACCGACTCTGTACATTTGTACCCCCTTGAAGGTGGGCACTGACAAAAGTCAGACATCCTAGGGAGCCTCAAGTTTCCCCTGACAACAGTGACACTTAATCAAATAGGGCAAGATCTTTCTAGAATGATGCTGACTTCTTTATTCTCCCAGGAGATACCTACTTTAGGGGCTTCATGGAGGAAGGGAGGGGCTTCTCATGTGAGTTTGCTTGGTAAATATGAGTATCTTTGAAGGAAAAAAAACGTTCAAAGGACACACCTCCTGTCAATGTCCTGCCCTAACGGCTCGCTGAATAGCCACCATGAGATGAAAAGACAGTGGATGGAACACAGGCACACTTGGTGGGTCAACCGTTGCTGGTACCTCCCAGACAGTGCACCTGTGCCTGGGCAGACGGGGCTCTCAGCCACATACCCCCCAGCAGACATTTCAGGACACTGTTTTCCCCAACCCAGCTCTTTCTCTGGTCCAGGGAGCTCAATGCCTCCGCTCTTGAGCCTGATAAAAAAGGACACCAGGCTGTGACCTTCCCCAGGCCACTCCTGCTGCCCGAGCTCCACCGGCCCTCCTACCCCCACCCCCATGCTAATTCTAATATCTAGACCTTGGGTCCCTCCATGGGCCAGCTGGACCCAAAAGTGACACCACCAGGGGGTCCAGAGCCCTGCACTACGGTCAGAATATTCCTACCTTTCAACATGAAAGAGTCTATCTTGGGAGAGAGCAGATGCCACCCTCAGAGCACCCTGCCAGCCCCAGGCAGTCCCTTTTGCTGTGCTCTGGGCTTATTCTAGTCCTTCTGTACAAGTGATGCCTTGATTGTGCCTTCTCTATGTGAAGAAGGGTGGGGCCCTGGCAGACATGGTGAGAAGATGGGCCTTTCATGGGAGAGGAGGTTTAGGCGGAGGGGCTTGGAGGGGCCTCGGCCCAGTAGGATCCCCTCCCTTGTGGTTGTGGAAGTGTTAAGTAACTGACCCGTGAAAGCGTTCCGCCCGGCTGTGCATGGAGAAGACACCCATTGGACCTGAGCTGCCATGTGTATCCCTTCCCTCACCCTTCAAGTCTGCTCTGGAGCATCCTTTACAGATTCTTCACAAACAGACACCTGCCCAACGCAGGTAGTGAGCTTTGCTCTCGTGCTTGTTAGTAACCTTCCCTTGGCAAGGATTCTTGGGTCCTCTTGCCTCTTGCTGCAGGGGAAATAGGGAACCCTGTTGGCCTCCTCTTTGGGGGAAGGGAGCCTTGCTCGAGGAGAAGATGAACTAGAAGATGGTGGAAATTGGTGTGACTTAAACTCAAAATGTAATCACCTAATTTTCCGTTATAACAAGCTAGATCTTCCTGAGTTCAGGTGACCAACCATTGGCCAAGTACCTGTGGACTCCTTCATCCGTTGCTGACACTCTACTGGGGTGTTTGAGAGTTGCAAGGTAGCCAGAGGGTACTGTTGACATAGGTAGGATGATTTCTCGGTCCCTTTCCTTTCCCTCGAGACATGTATTTCTTGGCCAAGGAGCTAAGATCTTAATGCAAGAGATAAATACAAAGCAAGTTGCCGATGGTATGGTAGGGGTGGAATCCTCCCTCCCAGCCCATGGTGGGCACCCTGTCCTTGAAGCATCCATGCTTGGCTGGAGCATGGCATCAGGGATGACCCCCTCACAGGGATGCTGCACCCAGCAACTGAAGTTAGCTCTAGTCCCAGCACTAAGGACCCATCCAATGATTCTGGTTCTTGGGTGTGCTGTATACTTTCAAAGATTCTGGATCTTATATTGACCTTTCTTTTGCTTTCAAATTTTGTCCAGAGTTTGGTGTTTGCATGGCGCGAATGAGATGTGAAAATCTCCTGCAATTCAAGGGTATAATAAAGACAAATAGGACATTAAAAAAAAGCCTCCTCATAAAAGGGGAACATAGCTCTCCCACACGGGAATGTAGCGGCACATAGTGACTTCCTTCCAAAGGGGGTGGTGTAGAGACAGACAAAAGAGGAACTTTACAGTGGAGAAGGCTGAGGAACACTCCTCAGTCAGGTGTTGAAGTAAACAGGGTAAGTCGTGCTGGTTGTAGAGTCCCTCAATGTGATGAGAAGGACACTTCGCCTCGGAGGTCTTCCTTCCAAAACCCATAACCCCAAGCTAATCACGAGAAAAGCATCAGACAAATCCCAGAAGAGGAAGGCTCCACAAAATATGTGAACAGGACTCCCCAAAACTGTCAAGATCATCAAAAACAAGGTCAATCTAAGCAACTGTCACGGTCAAAAGGACCCTGAGGAGACGTGACACCTAAATGTCATGTGGCATTCTGGATGGGGTCCTGGGACAGAGAAGGGACTTTTGGCAGGGAAATTCGAATAAAGTATAAACTTTACTTAACAAGAACATATCAGCGTGCATTCCTTAATTGTTACAAATGCACACTAAGGTAAGATATTAATAATAGGAGAAACCAGGTTGGGGTACATGGGAGCTCTCTGAACCATTTTTGTAATTTTTCTGTAAATCTAAAACTGTTCTAAAGTAACAAGTTTATGAAAAACATTTCCCGTCTTCTATCTAGAGCAGTCAAAATCACAGAGACCAAAGTAGATGGTGAGCACCAAGGGCCAGTGTGGGTGGGGAGTTAGTGTTTCATGGAGACAGAGGTTCAGTTTGGGAAGGTAGAAAACTTCCGGAGATGGACGGTGGTGATGACTGACCAACAGTGTGAACATACTTAATGCCCATGAACTGCACACTTAAAAATAGTTAAGATATTGGGGCGCCTGGGTGGCTTAGTGGGTTAAGTGTCTGACTCTTGATTTCGGCTCAGGTCATGATCTCACGGTTCATGGGTTTGAGGTCCTGCATTGGGCTCTGTGCTGACAGTGCAGCCCCAGCTTGGGGTTCTCTCTCTGCCCCTCTCTTCTCGTCCCCTGCTCTCTCTCTCTCAAAAAAAAAAACTAAACTAAAAGAAGAGCTAAGATGCCATATTGTAGGTTAGATGTATTTTACCACAATTAGAAAAAAAAAATTTTTAATTCCCTCTTCATCTCATCTCCGGTGCACCACAGTGTGTGTTGTGGAGTGGCCTGGAAACTTGCTTACACCTGCCATCCAGACTCTGGAGTCCTCGGGGATGGTCCAACTCGAGAAGAAGTCTCAACACACACCAGCTCATGCAGTGAACGCCCACACCCACCATACGTCTCTGCTCCACCTTCTCTGTGCTCTCAACACCCCTGTGGGCTTGGCATGAGCTGAGCTGCTATCTGGCCAGTTTCACAGACCCCCCCGGTCTCCTGAGGTATGTCAGGTGCGGGGAGTGTGGGGGTCTGCAGTTGGTCGGGAGCTCCCCTTTGAACACAGTCGGGAAGGACTGATCGAGGAGGCTTTGTGAACATCTAAGATTCCTCCATGAGTGTTGGTTAACTGGAGGGAGGGACTTGTGATGGTCGATTAGTCCTGTGGGCTGGGCTTTGCTGGCCTGGACTGGGGAACGCCCAGCTGTTCTCACACGCTTGTCCTTCATGACCTTCTCCTGGCAACTTATTTACCCCTGTTAGTGTCCCCCTGGCTGCCTTCCCCTGCGGGTGACAGCTATCCACCATGTTCTGTGGTCGATTTCCCTTGTGTATGATAAATAGTCCTCATTTTCTTTTCAAGAGTCCCACAGCCAATAAAAAGCAATAAAAAGCAAAATGACACACAAATTGTATCCCCAAAGAGCCATAAAGGTCTAAGATATTGCTGTATGTGATGATCAGATGAGATTCTCTGCCTTTAAACAAATAACCCTCATTAACAAAGAAGGCTGTTCAAATGAGGAAGGGGTGGGGCCTTTTGGAAAGGTGGGGAGGGTGGGTGGTTCTGGCTCACCCCAGACCCTGGGGTCTCTGAACGCTTTTAGAGCGAGCCAGGAAGCTTCCTTTAGCATGATGGCAAATGACACGGCGATTTGCTGTAGCAAATCGTGGTGTCACTGCTCTGAATCTCTCAGGTTACTTGGGATGATGTTTCTGGCTTTTGGAAGCCTGGAGAAGCACTCATCCCGGGTTTGTGAATCCCCCTGATTACGGGAAGTGGCTGGCCCCCCAAATCTCCCACAGAATATTAACAAGAACCGATGCCCAGACCCCAGGCCGTTGGTTTGGGGGATCCCAGGACCCATGCTTTTGGAAGCAGGTGCCTCCAATGTGCAACCAGGGCTGTGAGCCCCAGAAACACCAGAGTCTGTACCCCACACAGAAGTGGAACTTGGTGATGTTGAAAATCCCCGTTCTGTGAGACTCACTCTCCATCCTGGAAGAAGAGAAGAGTCTCTTCTCATCATTGATGAGCAAGGGAGCACACGGCCTTTTCTGCCTAACCAGAGAGGAGGAGAGGGGGAGGAGAAAGCATTGAATGCCGCTCAATGCGAGCTACCTGTGCCAATTTAGTTTCTTCCCACTTACGTGTGTCCGGCACCTTCTTGACCCTCAGCCCTCACAACTGCCCTGTGTGCTATTACTGTCCCCTGGGGGTGAGGGGAATCAGGTCGCAGCATGAGCCCAGGTCGCTCCCCGCCTTGCAGACCATGCCTGGATTGGAGTTGGGGGTCCACAATTGAGCCCTGAGTAGGTGCCGGAAGGAAGGGTGGGAACAGTCTGTGGAGCTGGGTACTCTTGGGGCGAGCCATGGAGGAAACTCCAAATGAGAAGCCAGCTTGGGAGGGGTATCTGGAAGGTGTCTGTGCATCCAGAGAAGGGCTGGACGGCAGAACAGCAAGGGACAGGGTGTAGTGCCCGGGAGAGCATGGAGGTACGGGAGTTGGGACATACTGAGTGGGGTCACCAAGATTCATTTCAAATGTGAGCAGTCTGTTGCGTTTTGACTCTTCCCAAAATGCTTTTCTAGAATGATGCCGTGCGTTGACGCTGGATGAGTCACCTCTAATCTTTCGATGGGAAAGCAGGCAGCGACCTCTGGGATGCAGCCTCAGCCCCAAGTGGTCCCCTGAAGCACAGATGCCATTGCTGCCCCTGGTGCGCAGGCCCCTCCGCGCAATCTCATTGTCCGTGCACCACAGGCAGCGTCCATCATCCCCGAGCATGGCGACCGTCACATTTGTGCCATCGGGGTGACCTTGTCCCCAGCCCATTGCTCACGCCTGCGCTGGCATTTACGGCTGGCTGCGTCTCATCCATCAGGGCTGCGGTCTGGACTGACAAGCCCGCCTTCCCAGGGAGCCACCAGACGCACCGGGCACTGGAAAAGCCGGGCTGCAGGTGGGAATCCAGCGGGCGTCGTCGGGGAGAAAAGGCAAGTCCTAACCCCAACCCAAAAGAGAAACGCCAGAGGCTGCTCATGTGGGAACCGTGGCCACAGCTCTGGACCTTGTGTATCGCTGCCTCCCTTCCGGTCCAGGCACGGAGTCAGCTGTGGAGTGAGCCCCGCGTCTGGAGGCTCCTTCCGTCCAGGCACACCCTCATAGCCTCTCAAGTCAGGAAGGGGACCTGGGCCATTTTAAATCCCAACGGGGTTTGAAGCAAAAGGACATTCTGGTATTTCGGCTGCTAGGAACCCGCTTCCCCAGAGCCCCACCCCCACCCTCAAACCTAGGCACTCTCGCTGAGCGAGGTTTTACCCCACCCTGCCCCAGGGAGGAGCCAGGGAAACACTGAGATGTCCCAGGCACGTTGGAAACTTGGTGATCTCTAAGATTTCTGCCTTAGTCGCGAAAGCCAGAATCTTAGACACGTGTCAGGCCACCCAGAACATTCTGGCCCAGAATGTCGGGCAGACGTGAGAAGTGTGAGCACAGAGTGAGGTCAGGACAGCGGGAAGGGTAGAAAGCGGCGGGTGCTATCATCACGCACCCACGTGATCCCTCAGCGCGGCTGTGGGGTGGCCCATTGTTGGTGGTAGGATGACAGGCCAGCTGGTTCTCCCGGACTCCATTTCTTACATTCATTCATTCACTCACTCATTCATTCAACAAATGTGTGCATTTCTTGGTCATGTTCTCTGATTTGACATGAATTACTAGGTGCTGGTGTATCACTGGTGGGCATGTGGGGAGATCAAACAGAGGCCGTGTCCCTTTAGAGCGGCAGGAAAAAAGAGAGGGGGCCCTCAGTCCACACAGGGGGGCAGAAGTCGACCGTTTATCGAGGGGTCATTGTGTGTCCTCTACTCTCATGGGTACGTGAAACCGGTTCAGGGGGTTAGCCTCCACTCTGTGAGGGGGGCTGTTATCTCTTCCCATCCACAGGTGAGGGACCAGCAGGTGTGAGAGGTTCCCACTGCCAGGACTCGAACCCTGGGCTGTCTGAGCGGGCCCTCGCTCTCCCGTGACCGACAGGCTGCCTCTGTGCCGCACACACAGTGGGCGGGGTCAAAAGAGCTCACCCGCGTGGGAAACAGGCTTCATGGAACCTCCCCGACTCACGTAGGGCCCGAGCCAGAGCCGAGAAGATGGGTAGGATTTGAACAGGAGGAGACCACGTGGGAAGGGAATTGTTGGTGAATGGAAGAGTGAACCAAAGAGCAGAGTGGGGGGAGGTGCTGGCCATCTTCCTGGGACAGCAAGTGGCCTGGAGTCCACGCCCACGCGGGGGAAGAACAGAGAAGAAGTCGGGAGGGCCGGCAGGGACTTGGACCCCCTCGGTGGGGCTGGTGGTGGCTCAGCAGACAGCAGTCGCACCCATGCGTCCGTGCTGTGAATGTTTACAGGATCCGAGCGTGGCTCAGGGCTGCAGAGTCGGGGAGGCCATGCCGGAGCCCCTGGACGTGGCGGAGGCCTCGGGTCTCGCTTCCCGCTGCTCTGTTCTCTGCACACACAGAGCTTCCCACGAGCCCAGAGTCTTTCCTGACCCAGGGCTGTGCACTGGCTGCCTCCCTGCTGGGTATTCCTCCCCGACTCTTACACGGTCGGCTCCTTCTCCCCTTTCAGGTCCCAACTAAGGACTTCCCTGCCACCCCATCCTAAGGTCCCACCTGCCCATTCTCCACCCCAGCAGGCTTTTCATTTCACCTGTGCTGCATCTGATGGGTGCTCGTTACTGTTTTCACTCCTGTTCCCCGATGCCTGATGATGCTGACGTTCTGGGCATGTGTTCATCAGCCACCTGGGCACCCTGTCCGCGGGGGCTTGTCTGTTGACAGCCTTTGTCCATTTTACTGTCTGGTGACTTTTTCTTCAGTTTGTAGTTCCTCGCGTGTGATGAAAACCATCACTTTGACTCATTATTACCAGCATCATCTTCCAAAAGCCGTTCTTTCACTTACGATGTCTTTTGCATGCAGACGCCTGTTGCACAGAAGCTGCAACTTGGCAGAGCCAAATGTATTGACTTTTCCCTGAGCGATTTCTGCTTTGGTTTTGTTAAGGCCTCCTCTCCCGTGCTGCTGTGCTCAGGGGCGTCTATAATTTCTTCAACTTGCCTTCAAGTTTTATTTTCCACGTTGGATTTCAACTCCATCTGGACTTCATTTCTGCACATGATGGGGCCATCTAACTGCATTTCCCTTTCCTACGGACAGACAGCTGTCCCTGCACAATTGATCGAGTGCCCCACCGATTGTGAATGCCTTCTCCCTCGGTTAAGGTGACCTGCCATGAGAAACACAACTCCCCAAGAGAAGTGGCGGAAACAAATGCGAGTGTGTTTCTTGTGCATAGCAGTCCGGAAGCCAGCCGTCCCCAGGCTGGTCTAGTGGCCCTGCTCCAGCACCTCAGCTTCTCATTCCCAGGGTGTGATCCTCACCCTCATGGTCCGAGATGAAGCCTCCACCATTCAGCTAGATTCCAAGCAGCATGATGGAGGAAAAGTGGGGGAAGAGGGTAAGGTGCATGCGTCCTGTACTCTAAGCCACCATCCGGAGTTTCGACTTCATCCAATGGCCAGACTTCAGGAGATGGAAATTCCAAGTAGCCCTGTTCCCAGAAAAAACCTGGATCTTCTGGAAGGGGGTAACCAGATAGCAGAGCGGGCAACTTTTGTATCTTATGCCAGCGTTGCATATATGCACACATACTTCTGGGCTTTTTATTCTGTTCTTTAGCTCATTGCCCGTCCAAATATGGCAGCCTCTTTTCTTAAAGTTTTTTGTTTGTTTGTTTGTTTGTTTGTTATAGCTGGGACAATGAGAGAGAGCATCCCAAGCAGGCTCCGCATTGTCAGCACAGAGCACGGCGTGGGGCTCAGTCCCACAACTCTGGGATCATGACCTGAGCCAAAATCAGGAGTCGGACATTTAACTGACTGAGCCACCCAGGCGCCCCAAACTATGACAGCCTCTTAATGACCGTGGGTCAGTCTTGATATCGGGTAGAACCAGGCAGGCACCAACTTACTTATTTTCCTGCAACACTGTCATGGTTACTCTTGTACTTTCAACTCTTCCACACAAATGATTGTAAGAATCTGTGTATCGTGCACAACAGAACTCCCAATCGTGAATTTTATTGGGTTTCATTAAAATTATAGATTAATTTGAGGAAGTGCTGACTACTTTACGATTATGGATTCTCTACCTGTGACCGTATATTCAGATCTTCCAGATCCTTCAGTAACATTTCATACACAACTTCTCTAGCTCACCTTTTCTTAGATTTATTCCTAGGTAACTTGTAGTTTCTGTGGTTTTGATTTTTTCTATTACATTTTCTGATGGGCTTTTTCTAAGACGCGTTTGGTTTTTGCATATTGATCTTGAAACCAGACGACACCTTGAATTCCCTTATTGGTTCTAATAGGTTGGCAGTAGTCTCTTGGAATTTCTCTGTGGACAGTCTATCCATCTGCGGGCAATGACAATTTGGCATCTCCTTTCCAATCATGGTACATCTGTTCTGTTTTCCAAACGCACCCCCGGAAAAGCATCCGGACTGAGCTGGGGGGGGGGGGGGCTTCCTCAGGAGTGCCTGATATCATTAGGGGTGCTCTGAGGTTTCACCAGAAAGCTCAAGCCTCCCATTTTCTCCTCCCCTCCCCCTCTGTCTTCCCTTCTCCCTCTCCCTTCTCTCCCTCCCCCCTTTTCTCCTCCTCCTTTTTTTGAAAATCAAGTAGAGGATGTTTCTTTTGTTCTGGATTTGCCAAGAGATTTCTGGTTTGTTGTTGTTTTGTTTTCCTTCTTCTTTTTTTTTTTTAAATACCTGCACTGGATGCTGAAGGCTGCCCATGGGTAGAGGTGGGAGGCACCCCCTGACCTTGGCCACCTGTCTTCCTGCTGAGTCAGACCCACCAGTGACAGTCCCAGACTCTTACCTGAGTTCCCTTTTGTTTCCCCACATGAATCAGCCCGCTTGACTGCAAGGTACCATTTGTTACTACATCGTGAGACTCAATTTTCAAATATTTTCTCTGAAATTTTTGCATCTATGTTCTTTGTGAAGCTGGCCCGCAATTTTCTTTTCTCATAATTCCCTTGCTTGGCTTTGATATCAAATTATCTAGTGTCAAAAAATGAGTCAGATGTTTTATTCGCTTCATGTATTCACTAGAGCAATTCATGTAATAAATGCATTCTCTGTTCCGGGAAGTTTTTATAAAACTCTCCCTTAAAACCCACCAGATTTTGTGTCTGAATGGGTTTTTGCAATTTTTATACAGTAAACTACCCATCTCTTCTAAATGTTCAGATGTATTGGCAAAACGTCACTCACAATAGTCAGGATTTTAAGGCTCCTGTTTGTAAGTTATTAACTCTTTGAAGTTCTTAATTCTATTTATTTATGCCTCCTGTTTTCACTTTGGCCTTCCGCTCAGTTGACTTTAAATAGATTCTTTCAAAGGAACTGATTTTGGTTTTACAGATCACCCATATTTTGTCTGTCTTCTGTGTTTTTTCATTCTCCCAATATCTATCATTTCTTTTCTTCTCCTTTCTTGACTCTCCTTTTATTTTAGTGGATTCTTGAATGCTTAAATAATTTATTTTATAACTTAAAAAATTTTGGCAGCACCTGGATGGCTCAGTCGGTTAAGTTCCCAACTTCGGCTCAGGTCATGATCTCATGGTTCTTGGGTTCAAGCCCCACGTTGGGCTCTGTGCTGACAGCTCGGAGCCTGGAGCCTGCTTCGGATTCTGTGTCTCCCTCTCTCTCTGCCCCTCCCTCACTTGCACTTCGTCTCTCTCTCTCTCTAAAAAAAAAAAGAAAAAGAAAAAGGCAAGAAAAGAAAAAAAGAGAAATTGGATGGCACCAAAGACAAAAACAAGAAGGCATGGAAGTTAGGGCACCTGGGTGGCTCAGACGGTTAAGCATCTGACTTCTGCTCAGGTCATGATCTCGCGGTCTGTGAGTTTGAGCCCCGTGTCGGACTCTGTGCTGACAGCTCAGAGCCTGGAGCCTGCTTCGGATTCTGTGTCTCCTTCTCTCTCTGACCCTCCCCTGCTCATGCTCTGTCTCAAAAATAAATAAAATATTTTAAAAAAAATTTTTAAAAAATGGGTGATGGGCATTGAAGAGGGCACTTGTTGGGATGAACACTGGGAGTTGTATGTAAGTGATGAACCATGGGAATCTATCTCCCAAACCAAGAGCACACTGTATGTTAGCTAATTTGACAATAAAGTATATTAGTAATAAATAAATAATAAATAAATCAACATTAAAATTTTTTTAAGAATTTAGTAAAAGCTATACATTTACTTTTAAGGACTGCTATAGCTCTGTCCCATGAGTTCTGATATAAAGTGGCATTTCTGTCAATGAGTTCTAAACATTTTGTTATTTCTATTGTGATTTGTTCCCTAAACTATGAATTAAGGTTTATTTTTCCACTTGTCAATTTTAACTATTTCTTTGCTGTTTGGCTTCGGGCCTATTTCTTTTAAATAGCATGTAACTGGATTTTGTATTATTCGGTTAGATAGTCTCTGACTTTTGCAGGTAATTTTGACTGTCACATTTATTGTGAGTATTGATACATTTATATTTATCTCTGTTGATTTATTTTGTTTCACATTTACACTTGTTTCCATTTTCTCTCCCTCCTTGAGTTTGGTTGTATCCATGAAGCTTTTCTAATATTCTTTTCTACCTCTAATTTGGGAGGCATTCTTTCTCTCTACATCTATTTTAGCTAATACATTTGTTAACTATTTATCTTCCAACAAAGTCTAAAGTCATTTGGTGTTTTTCTCCTTCTCTAGTTGCCCTTGCCCTACATCGTTGTCTGGAAGCTTCCTTCAATATTCTGAAATAAAAACTTCTAATTAGAATTAAACAGATCCATTGAATTTTTTTTTGTCAGTTTCTTTGCTCAGTATTGTCTCCGACAGGACACTCTCTTCTGGTTCACTTTTCTTCTTGCTGAAGTATCTCCTGCAGCAGTTTTCTCTGCAGTGAGCTGGGGGTGAAACACATTTCTCATTTTGTATCTGATAGTATCTTGGCCTCCTTTGCCCTCAGTCTGGAGCAGCAGCCTCAGAGGGCTGTTGCATGTATGTGCACTGAATCCTCTTAGGCTAGTCCTTATCTTCTGGTGTCTGTTGTTGCTGGGGAGACGTTTGCCGTCAGTCGAACTATCATTCCTTTGAGGTCTCATATGTTTTCTTTTTGGTAGCTTCCAACATTTCCTTTCCTCTTTATACTCCATAGCAGTCTCATCATGATTTACTTACGTTTACTCTGCGTAGCACCCAGCGTAGCGCATTAGCTCAAAGCTCCTGTTTGTTCATCACATCGTGAACTTTTCTAGCCACGCACTCTTCAAATACTGCTTCTTTGCCACCCAGCTTTCTCTCCTCCACGCAAGCTGTGATCTCCATTTCTCTACTATATCGCTTACCTTGTGTTCCACCTGTCCTAATCTTTCTCCTCTTTGTGCTGCCTTCAGAATGAGCTTCACCATGCATATGCTTTCTCTGACCAGGTTCACATCCAAACATGATTTTAAAAATTCCAATGACTGTATTTTTTTACCTCTAGGAACTTTCATTGAGACTTTTTAAAAAATGCCTGTTATTAATTCATATCTGATTCATAATAGTGTGTTACCTTTTTTGTATATTATTCCTTTCTTTACTGCTTTGAGGCTCTTAAAGGTGTCCTAGAGTCATGTTTTGAGATTTTCCTAATGTTTTCCTTTCAACCAGGGGTGAATGCCTTAGCTGATTTTGCAGTGTCTTGGCTGGCGCAGTAGTGTGATGTCAAATGCTCTCCGGAACCTTGTCCTCAGAGGACGGGAGTCTCACTCTCTCCCACCTCCCACCTGACACCGTTTCATGGTTTTGTGGTTATGGGTTATGGGTTTCTCTGCTCCTGAAAGTCCTGGTCTGGACCAGTGCTATGTTGCAGGCTCCCAGCTCCCAGCCCTTGGAGATGCTTGGGAGGGCACAGGTAAAGTGATGGCTCAATGGCATGTCAGCCATGTGGTGGCTCTGCTTTCTACCTCTCCCTAGCATCCCTTCACTTGCTCCTGGTTCATCCACAAACCTGGCTGGGGTCTCTCACCCCATGCGGCTGCCTGGGTCCCTGTCGGCCTCAAGAGTCAAACTGCTACCACTTCTGATGGACTGTTGGCCCCAGAGTCCAGCATGCCACCAACTTCGGTTCCTTCTCTCCACCATTTCCGTTTCAGGTCCAGGGAGAGATTTATTTTCTGTTCAGGCATTGGTAAATACCTAAACATATACTTAATTCTCTTTTGTTGGAGCAGAGTATAGTTGAAGTTTGACCTGAGATGCAAAATTGCCTGGCAGTCCAGCCCTCCATCCCCCACGGACCCAGTTCAGGGGAGGAGCTCAGCTGGCGAATGAATGACACAGTCCATTTTTCCAATCTCAGGCATTTAAGAGGCCATGAGTCTCCTCCTTTGAGGGCAGAGAAAGGGAGCCTTCCAGTGCTGGAAGGGACCAGGCTGCATTCCATTTCTTCACCAAAGGCCATCGGGGGTGCACAGGTAGGCTCCGAATCTGGGAGTTTGGAGAGGAGGCTGTAGGAAAATGAGGGCACGGAGCCAGCAGAGCAACTTAATGCAAACCAGGTCCCCAGCACTTCCAGTGTATGAGGTACATTCTGTAGAGGGAGAGAGTGAGGCTGCCCCTGGATGGGCTGGTGATGCCATCTTTCCTAATGGGATGTTAAATGAGGTTATGGCAGACACAGGTTCACTTAAGTCACAGACATATTCCCATCTCCAGATCCACTTAACAGCTGTTACCTGACATGACAAACAACGGAAAATGTTGGAGCTGATGTTAGTGGTGCTGGTCTTATCAAGACCTGGCTTTGTCTAAGTGCATCCTTTTGTGCACATGTGCAGGTGTGTGCACACGAGTGTGTGTGTGCCTGTGCACGATAAGGCAAGACAGACAGAGTGAGTGTGTGCATTCCCTAGGCTGATTCACATCAGAATGCATCCTGTTTGGCATTTCTGGCTCCTGCCTTGAGTCTGCATTTCCTTCATGAGGTCCTGGAGCTTTGTAAGGCCAGGGGCCCGGCACGTGGAATTGTACTGACTTTGCTCAGCTAACAGCCATCATGTTGCCAAGAAGGGATTTGATTGTTGAAGGTATCACATCTTGCAGGGAAAGAGTGATGGAATCTTGAAAACCCAGGATATTGCAAGTCATTATCAAAGCAAGTAGTTTATAGATCAATTGCCCCATCTACTCCAGTGCGAATCGTCTGGGCATGGAAATCTCTGAAAATATTTGTGTTAAAGCCCCTTGGTAAATACTCCCTGTGGTGCTTTTGGTGCACAAGGCAATAAAAGATGTTTTGTTTCAGTGCACTCTTCCCATGATTTAAAAAGGAGACAGCCCCACTGCCATCAGGTTTCAGAAGCTGCTCAGCTACGACAGAACATCTATCTATTCTGTGTGCTGGGGGGGACTACAAGGACTGTAACACACAACGCAATTTGGGTTGAAGCAGTGAGTGTTAAACTTCCCTCCTTCTACAAATTCCGTTGGTTAATTTCATTTTTAACGTAACATAAACCCTGCCCCATAAAAGCGGCGTGAAACACGGAATGGTACTAGACCACACAGAGGTGATGGTACTGATTGAACCAGAAAGACAGGTGGATGCCGCCAGCAGCCAAAGTTGGACCAAACAGCCCCAGCAAGCGATGGCCACCGATGTCTGCATGCCTTTAAAATTTCTCATTCCTGTTTGCGTAGGTCTCTATCGGATTGAAAAGACCTATCATTTCTCCTGCGTCTCATAATTCCCATTGGGGTTCATTCAACAGATGACGGTGAGTGTGGATCATGTACTTGGACTTTGTTGGTAGTAGGGATACAGTAGAGGACATGGGGGAAGAGCCACCCGATCTCAGCAAAGGTACATTCTAGTGAGGGCGTGTGACATTCAAGAAACATCTCAAGAAAGGAGATGATGAACGTGACTTCCAGAAAAGGAAGACACAAGGTCAATGACGCGACAGGGCACGCGTGGGGTCCCAGCTGCCATCACCTATGGTTTTCTCTCTTTTCATTCATGACACTGGGGACACTTTTGTGTTTCCCTGTGCTCTCTGCAGGCAGAAATCTCTTCCAACTTATTCAGGTGGTCAATCCTCAGGCTCAACAACAAGCCTGGCCTGTAGCAGTTAATGCTTTTGAACCAAGCAATCAATCAATCAGTACATCAGTGGAAACCTTTGTTGACTGGCCTCAGATGCCTTGGGAGTTTTGTTAATCTCCTTGTTTTTCTTAATTCCCACCGCGCCGCTGTGTGCAGCATGTGTTACAATTACACACTGGCGGATAAATCGTTAATTGTCTCTACTCATTTCATGGGTCACTAGGAACCTTTTTCCCCAACTAAGTTACTTCTCAAGGGTAGAGATATGTCTTCACTTTCTTTATTACTCCTCGCAATCAATGCATCTGGACACCTAATGTCTGGGTGGAGCCCCGCCCTGGGTCCATCCCTGCCCGGTTGTTAGAGATTTGCATCCTACCTGTTTGTGTCCACCCCCAGTGACGACAGTGTGGGATCTGTGGCCAGAAGGGACAGGAAGCATGTGCAA
This sequence comes from Panthera onca, assembly GCF_046562875.1. Classification (NCBI taxonomy): domain Eukaryota; kingdom Metazoa; phylum Chordata; class Mammalia; order Carnivora; family Felidae; genus Panthera; species Panthera onca. The sequence goes on along the minus strand of NC_138346.1, from coordinate 218,839,558 downwards.
CTGGAAGCTCCCCATCTCAGACATCACTAAGGTTAGGTGAAGGCAAGTTGGTTCCGACTTTCATTTCTTGGGCTCTTATCCCCTGCCGTTCCTTATGAATATTCTTTCAGAAAGTCTGAAAAAAAGAAAATTCTGGGCCACAGAGAAAGCAGGGAGGTGAAGAAAGATTCTCAAAGGCTTTTCTTTACAAGTTGACTGGTCGTTCTAATCAGTCACAGGAAAAGCCAACAGCAGAACCCGCAGACCGTTAAGAATCTTTTCTGTCCTCAATCCCTTTTCTTCCCTGCTCTCCCTCCCTGCTCCCTCCTTCCCTCACTCTCCTCTTGGACATCGTCAGCATTTTGTGGAATAAGCCAGGAAAACGATGTTCGGGTTGATTCCGCAAACACTGATGTGACTCTATCACATGCCTGTCACCCTGTGATGCTGGAAACTCAGGACAAATGGCCTGGAGGAGTGTATCCTGGACTTGGGGGCAGAAGCACCTGGAAGGACTGCCAGGAAGTCACCCAGAAATGGAGGCTGGGGTCAAAGTGTAGGGTGCCCGAGTTGTAGAGCACAGACATCCCTCTGCTTGTATTGTCCCCTCCGGTAGCTGCCCCGTCTGGACCTTTCTCTAACTCCTGGACACAACTGGTCTTACCTCCAGCATTTTTAGTCTGTATCACATGACCAAAGATCGGCTATCTCCCCCCTCCCCCCGTATTTGTTCAGGGTGAGACAACGTCACCAAACAGGATGTGCTTGCTGTGCGGAGATCAAGAAGCCATGGCCCTGTGGTATTTATTGGCCATTCAATCTTGACTGAGTTAATCCATTTCTTTCAACTTGCATTTCTCCTCCTGCAAGATGGAACCTGTAATTACCACCTGCGGGGTGGGGTTGAAGGACCCGGGGGATGTGGCTATGCAAGAAGATGTTGCAGATTTGAAAGTGCTCTCTGCATGTTAGCTAGAGATGATTACTATGTGCTGGTTACTATCACCAAGGAGTCTAAATTTAATTTTAGACGTGCAGTTCCAGTCCGTGCTTCCTTTCTGTCCCAGTGACTCTATGCTGTTGGCAGAGCGGAACAGGTGGCCGGCCGTTTCTTGGTAGATGCGTGTGGGGTATGAATCTATTCCACAAACCTTTATTGATCAAACACCTACTATATATTCCCTCTGCTTGGCCCTGTGGATGGCAAAGGAAAAAAAGTGAACAAAGCACCATCTCACTAAAGTCTCCTTTTTTCTTCTAAAAAGTTCTATTTCGTCTGATGACATCTGCGGTAGGTAGGAGAGAGCCCCTGCCCAAGATGCCTATGCTTTAATCCTAGTACTTGTGAATTTGAGACCTTCCAGGGATGGGAGAATGAAGGTTGCAGATCAGGGGGCCTTGAGAAGGGGGGGGTCATCTTGGATGGTCTACGGGAGCCCGATGTCATTGCAAGCATCCTTGAAAGCGGACGAGGGAATCAGAAAGACATTGGACAGCATGAGACAGACTTGCCTCGCTGTTGCTGGCCTTGAAGATGGAGGGAGGCGCCATGAGCCTAGAAGCATGAGTGGCCTGTGGAGGGTGGAACAGGGAAGGAGACAGATTGTCCCCTAGAGCTTCCAGAGAGGAGCACAGCCCTGCCCACACCTTGATTTTAGTCCAGCGAGACTTCTGACCTCCAGAACTGTCTGAGGATAACTCTGTGTTGCTTCACACAACTGCTTTTGTGGTAATTTATCTCAGTAGCAACAGAAAACTAACCACATGTTAGTTATTACTCCCTTCTCCTTAAACATCAACTTATTCAACAAATATTGACTGTGTTCTTACTATGTGCCAGCCTCTGAACAGGGGCCAAATCTAGAATAATGAGGGGAGAACCAGATGTGTGTGGTCCCTGCCCTCACGGAACTTAGTCTAATCAGAGGGATAAAGCCAAGGATGTATTTGTGGAATCACAGCTGTGATGAGGGCCCAGCAGGACAGGTATGTGCCACACGCCTCCCGTGGTCCTGGCAATTTAGCAATCTGTCAGAAAATCACCCTGAGACTGCCCTGTTGGCCCCCACCAAGGTGCTTCCTCCTCCGAGGAGCAAAGGAAGGCCGGGCCAGAGCTGAAGGTGCAGGCTGCCGAGTCCCAGGGTGCTGGGCAGCTGAGTCCGGGAGCTGCCCCTTCAGAGCAACACACTTAACCAACTAACCTTGGTGTTCGTTCCTCTTCGGGCTGCTCCTGGGCAGCCCAGGTCAGCTAGGATGCCCCCGCCTGTCTTTCTTCTGCACCATCCATCAGTAGAAAAGACACCAGAGACATTTACAGAGCACAGCTAATCAGTTAAGCATTCAATTAATTAGGCAATCATTTTTTTGCACTTGATTTTCATTACAGTGAGTTTATTTTAGTTTCTTGTGTAGGAAAAACAGGTGCTCACATTTAAGCTTCATCAGCTTCCTGTTGCTGTCTGATTCACATATTATTTTTAAAATGGGTTTATTTTCGGGGGAAATGTGACCTGAAAAAACCCACTTGTATTTACTCACCCGTGTTGCTATTTTTGTGGCAGCGGTGGTGGTTTCTCCCCCAACACGGGAACGGTTTAGGAACGTAAATGAAGCTACGTGACATCACACACTGGTCCTTCTTGCGCAGGAAGGGAACCCGAATGTAAACAGGCTAGGAGTCGGTACAACAGGCCAGGCCCCCGTGTAGACTGAGGCTAACATCTCCTCCTAAAAGGAGACTCTTTGCCCACGTTTGGATGGCTTCCAGGCTTCTCCAGGTGTGCTCAGGTCCCAGACCCTGGGACCTCGGGCCAGCGAGGAGCCAGAGTGAACACCCAGAATAATCACACACTTGCTCACAGGCCTCACTGCTTCCCGGGTCAGATTCCCTGGTCCGGCGCCCCGAAGATGCCAGGCTGGATCACCGCTCCGTGGACAGGCACACACAGTCATGGTACGAATGTGAGGGACAGAATGAGCAATATTCACGTTCATTACTTTTTCCCAGTCTCTGCTTCTGGAGCGAGGACATGCACGGTTTGCTTTCTGCCTTCAGGGAAATGTCAGCTTCTTCTCCTCCAAGCACACCGCTCTTCCACGGTCCCAAAACGAGACGCGGGGATCGTCCAGCTGCCCCCTCTCTCCTCCACCCTCCCTTCCAAGGTTCCTTTGTGCGTGATATAAAGGGTTAATGTAAAAATAGAAGTTCTCAAGGCATTATAGAGTTCTTCTTGGGTTCCCATGGAAACCGAGCAGTGCAAATATGTGAAGAATTTTTTTTTTTTTTTAAGTTGGCCAAAAATTTCATCCTCCGAAGATTCGGGGTCATTCTGCCTTATGGTCTGGGGAAGGTTTTTTTTTTTTTTAAAGATGTGTAAGAAATTAATAAAACTCTCTTCACCTATCCCTACCCTCCCACACGCATTCAAGCCACGAAATCTTTTTTTTTCCTTAAGTGTCCAACAGAAAGGGTCTTTTGGTGCCATTTCCCATACAACCCTTTGAGGGGTTAAAAAAAAATCCTTTTGAGACAAAGTTTCTTTCCTCCAATCTCAGCAAGGGGAAAGAAGATTAGTTCTCTCCTTCAGCTTCAAGCAATTTGGAACCAGGCTGGTCACCGGACCCTAAGCTGACGGCGGAGACAACATCCCTCGGGGGCATCCAGAACAAACATTCTGAGAGACCAGAGCCCCGAGTCAGGGCTGCATTTTGCTGCTCTGTCTCCCGGTCAGACAGATGGCACTTGGTCAACGGAAACCTCTTCAGGACATCGCTGTTGCAGCTGGAGAGTAGAAAAGACATAAAATGAGGGCTTTTGTCCTCGTTGCCTGATTTCTTTAGAGGGTGTTAGTTCTCCGCAGTTTGTATGGCCCAGCTCATGCAGGTTGCTGAGCAGCCCCCGCAGCTCCCTGGCAGGGACGCTGGTGCAGGCCTGAACCCCAGAACGTCATTTCCCCTGCTGTATCCCCGCCTCACAGTGCCTGGCGGACCCCCCTCCCAGGCCAAAGACAGGCTCCTGGGCTGTGTTATGGCTCCAGGCATCCCACGGCCGCCTACCCCCCCAGGAGAACTGCCCTCTGCCGTCGGAAGCCATATGATAAGGAGGTGATACCTACTCCAGGACTGATAGGTACGGGGACAGGGGCGGACCCTGAGTCAGGCCAAGGCCATACTCCATCTTCCTGTTCAGATCAACCTACACTGTGTCACTCCCTTCTCTCTCTTTCAGGTTTCTCCTGACTACTCCGGCCTGAGTTACCAATCCTTGCCTCAGGCTCTGTTTCTAGGGAATCCGAACTGCTGATAACCCTCTTAACATGGATTATTTTATTTATTTTTTATTTTTTTTTAACGTTTATTTATTTTTGAGACAGAGACAGAGCATGAATGGGGGAGGGTCAGAGAGAGGGAGACCCAGAATCTGAAACAGGCTCCAGGCTCTGAGCTGTCAGCACAGAGCCTGATGCGGGGCTCGAACTCGCGGACCGTGAGATCATGACCTGAGCCGAAGTCAGACACTTAACCAACTGAGCCACCCAGGCGCCCCAATGTGGATTATTTAAAAGGTAAGGAATGAGGAGCGCCTTCTATCTGGGTTAATTGTGTGTCCCCAAAAGACACCAAAGTCTTACTTGCAGGTACCTGTCAGTGTGACCTTATTTGGAAGCAGGGTCTTTGAAGATACCATCCAGTCGGGATGAGGTCACTGAAATGAACCCTAGCCTGGTGTCCTTTGGGCAGAGTCTCCTTCCTTGACTGCATTTCAGCTAGGTTCCTCTGACCCCCCTTTGAATAAGGCCTTGACCTTGAACCTCCATCCTGTCCTTGGCCCGCCCAACCCAGCTGAAGCAAGGATTCTGCTAGGTCAACTTAGCAAGAATCCCCTACCCTTGGTGTCCCTCTTAGTGATTTTCCATCCACCGACCCCTCCACCTGCTTTGTGCCTATAAATCCCCAGCTGTCTTTGCTGTACTTGGAGTTGAGGTCAGTCTCCGCCCCCTGTTGCAACGGTCTTCAACGAATCCTTCCTTACTATTTCAACAAGTGTCAGAATAATTTTTTTCTTGAATGAAACAACTTCTTTCAAGGGGACATTTGGATACACACGAAAACACAGGGAGAACACGGTGTGAACATGGAGCTGGAGAGCCGGGCAATATTACCCACAAGCCCAGCAACGTTGGAGATGCCAGAAAGCCACCAGGTGCGGGAGAGAAGCAGGGGGTAAATTCTCCCTCAGAGTCGCCAGAAAGAACCAGCCAACCTTGAGCTCAGACTCCCAGCCTCCACAACTGGGGCAGAACAACTTTCTCCTGAAGCTGCCTTGCCTGTGGGACTTTGTCTGTTTGTTACAGGGGATCCGGGAAACTAACACACCCCCACCCTTGCATCCTTGGCATTGCACGCAGCACCTGCCCCACTCATGCTCCCGGGAAGCTGGGACTCAGGGAGTCTGCTCAAGGACCAAGTTCACTCTCAGGATATGGGTATGGAGCACAGATGCTCGGGGAGGGCTGAGGTTGCATGGAGCAAAAGTCCTGGGCGGGAGAAGGAGTTGCTGACTAATCCACAACAGAGCCAGGCGGAGGTCCTCTCTGCGGCAGGATTCTCAGACCTTCCACACTGGGCGGCCACACCTGTGGGACTCTCACGTGCCCGGGCCGTCACGGGGAGTGCCTCCCCTGCCAGACTTTCACATTCACGTACTTTGCTGCTGGAAGAGGCAGCTTTCTGCAGGATAAGTCATCACTGGGCCTTTTTAATGCACTTTTCCCCATGAACAACAATGCTTCACTGGATGTCAGTCATCAGGCAAACGTAATTGGATTGGGAAAACGCTTTATTGTGAGTTAAGTTGACTGATGGGGAAATGTCAGTTTTATTAACAATCTTCCTTCAGATGATAATTTTGTACCCATAAAGATGAATGAGGAAAGAGCTACAGAAGGCGTCACCTTGGAAGATGGCGCCGTTTTAATCAAGTCTGCGTCTCCTTCCTTTCTTCTTCTGTCTTTAAATATTTTCCCTCTCTACGGGGAATTATTTGCGTGTGGTTTGGCTGTGGCTGGGAATACCAGAGAAGGCTGTCTGGCCTCAAGCCAGTCCACTGTACATTCTCCGGGGGCTGTGTGGGCTTGACGGGCACAGGCTCACGCCGAGAGTCTGAAGATGGCGGAGGGAATGGCACTCGGTGTTAGCAGCTTGGCTCACGGGACCCCAATCTGCCCCTCACGAATGTTATCTTCTGGGGAGCGTGCTGTCTGTAGGTACATGGTTTTCACACTGGCTTCCAGCTCCCTCTTCCTATTTTTGTTGCCTCATGGAAACTGCTGGAGGCTCTGGGCATCTCCTCTCACCTGGCCTCTTGCAAGGCCTCCTGCCTCTCCAGGTACACCTTCCTCTCAAAGTGGTTTGGCCCTGCTATTAAAGGTGACACTGTATGACACTTCTCAACGTCTAGAGGTTCCTAACTCCCCCCAGAATCACATCCAAACCTCCCCCTGGCCTTCAAGACCCTCGTGCTTCACTGCTGCCTTCTTCTGTGCTCCAAAGCCTCTGAGCCTTTGCCTTTCTGTTCCCTGCCCTACACCCCCCCCCCCCCCCACCGCGGAGCTGTGTCCCCTACAGGGTTCTTGGCTCACTCCCTTGGTTTGTAGATGCGTTTTGAAATATCACTTATGGACACGCCTTCCCTACCTCCTGCTTTCTCTCTTCCCTCCTCTGCAACAGCCTTCTCTCTTCTTACCTTGTGCTATTTTCTTACCTGTACCTAATCACCACTGAGCGTTCTTGTATTGATTTCTTATTCATTTAAATGTCTTGTGTGTTCTCGAACATTCCATGAGGGGAGAGACTTTGCCTCTGTGCCCAGGGCTTGGGCAGTTCACTGCAGGTTTCTGTGATGAATTAGTTTATGTACCCGAGCAGCCATTATAGACCTTATGTTGCTCTAGAGGTGTTTCTTAGAGTGATGAGAAACATACTTCTTCAGGGGGACTTGCTTCTTGGAAAACACCTGTCCATTTCCACAGGAGACTGTGCAGGTGTTTGTGATATTGGGAAATGCAGCCCCTCTGCATGTTGGTTCTAGGTCTGTCCCTTCTCCAGCCCTGAGGGTGAGGGCAAGGGACTCCATTCTCTGGGCCTCATGGGCTGTTGGCCTCAAGAACTGCCAACCCCATGTTGTTGTCCTTGCTGATCAGAGGGTTTTGGTGGCTTGCTGAGACTGACACATCTTACATTTGGTGGGGTTCAGGCTTAAACACGGAACAATCTGTCATTCTGGTGTTCAATTATGCAATCATCCTTGAGTGTGTTGGACAGAATATGTGTGCGCATGTGTGCATGGGCACATGTGCCTGACCCCGCGAGTCAGGGAGGCAGGAAGCAAGCGGGATTCTGTCCCTGCATAGAATCAAGTCATAGGAGAACCCCATGTAGGCAGACACCACTTGATGAGCCCAGAGTAGAACCCACAGAGCATTTGAGACAGGGTGTGGGTTTCCAGGGGGGCACACAGCACATTTCACCTAGATTGGTGATATTCCTTGTTTTAAGATAACCGCCAGGTTCGTTACCATATGCATTTGCATGTATGAAGTTTGCCTGTAGAAAGGGTAACTGGGCTACAGTCAGCGACGTGAACCGGCCACAATGGTCACAGTCCTAACCACCTTGAGAAGCGATTCAGCCCTTTGGTTGCAGGCACCCAGGCACCCAGGCACCCCTGGGCCCTTCAGCTTTTACCCGTGCAAGCACCCCCAGCAGGAGGGTCTGAAGTGATTACGTTGAAGTCCAGACGTCACTCACGGCGTTGGATGCTGAAATCAATACCCTTGCCAGGCACACTTTCTGGCCAGATGGCTCGAGCCTCTGGCCTGCAAGCAGAGAGCCCGAGGGCGAAAGCGGACTGGCTTCATCTTCCTTTTTATTTTCAGGGCATGCGCTGGGTTTGCTGGCTCCTCAGGCGTGATGGCAAACTGCTTGCTCTCTTCCTTTCTGTAGGATCACACACCCTTGCCATGGCTAGTGACCCCCGTGCCCTCCCAGGAGAGGCGTGCTCTACACCGTGCTGGTGTGGGATGTGGCCGTGTTGCACATGTGGTCAAGGGCATCTGAGCAGATTCAGGGGTTATTGTGTCAAGCTTTCAGGGGCACATGAGTTTCCAGCGCTGCTCTAGCTCTGCCCCGGTGCCAGGAGACCCATCAGGGAAGGAAAAGACACAGGAAAGGAAGGCATGCTGGCCCCAAAAGGGAAAGAAGCCAGTCTGGCTTTCTGAGCCCCTGAGAGCTGGGTTGTTTGTTATTGCAGACTTTCCTAGTGAGAACTGGCTAATGTGGCCGTCTTGTGCCCATGTCCTCATTTGGAACATGAAGTCTGAAAAACCCTCCTGTGAAGGTGCTCTGGCCCCATGAAGATCCAGGCTACGGGGTCTTTACAGAGACGCAATGACCGGAATCCACAACTAAGACCGAGCACCCCTGCTATTTGCTGAGATGCGGACAGCTTCAATAATTAGGTGCCCAGTGCACATTTCTCAGCCTGAATGTTTATGGAGTGTCACATACCCTATAAAGAGACTGTCACAATCTGTGGCATATGTGTTGGAATGTTGGCAGGACAGAATGATCAGAAACCAAGCATAGAAACAACCCCATTTGCTGGCTTTCTTCCTGGCGAGATCTTGGGACCTGTCCAACCCGGCCCGTCTTAGTTCAGACGTTGGTGTGGCGCACAATGACAGACGTGCCAAAGTCACTGTCACCTGTCACCTCACCCTGTCCTCCTCACACCCCTGGCAGGTGGGTAGGGCAGATCGCATTCCCAGTTTAGACTCGAGGGACTGGGGATGAGGAAGAATGAGTGGCTTTATGCAATCCAGGAGACCGTGGAGCTCTGGCAGAACTCTGTTTGTGGGTTATAAATTCCACATTATTTATATTATGTCCGTGCTTCTCAACGTGTGTTCTGCAGAGAGCTTCTTACACAGATTATAAAAGTTGTTCCCTGAGTACAGGACATATGTTTAAAAGTATGGGGAAAGCTAGGCTGCTTGAAACAGGGTTTTGTCACCGTGGGGCTTCTCAGAGCCTTCCCGGGCTTTGGTGTGTGTGGATCTCAGAGGAAGGGGCTGCCACACTCTGGCTGCTTGAATGTGGGTCTCAACTCTTACTCCCCCGCAGTACTGTCCTATGTCAGTGTGGCAGGTGTCATGCATGTCCCTTCTGTGGCCATGTGACTCGCTTTGTTTGTCCCACGAGATATTCCAGGACATGAACAAGTAGAGTCTGAAATGTGTTGGGACATGCGGGTTAGACCGGGACCCAGCCAGCTTAGAGTCCAGCCCAGCTGAGGCCAGGCTGGACTGGCCAAACTCGGCCTGACCTGTGGACACGTGGGCAGCAGATGCCGCTGAGCTTGAGTTCTGGGTGGCAGTCCATGCAGATTGCTACAGCAGTAGGTGGGGAGAGTGCAGTGTTTCTCTCTTCTTTGACCATGGAACCCTTGGTTCACTGAGTGGTTACAGAACAGGCTTGCAAGAAATCCTGCAATCCACCCTGGGGCTCTGCCAGGAAAAGTGTTCAAACCTGCTGGCCTCAATGCAGAACATTTTGAGGGCTTCTCAGCTTGCTGGCATCCCAGTGGCATGAGTACGGGGGCATGAGGTATCCTGGTAACACTGTGAAATGTTGGGGCACGATGTTATCTCCTGCCACCTCTCCTAAGGGCTTTTCACATCTTCCTGCTGTAAGCCTGCCATGGGGCGGGTCTCCATGACATCAGGACAGCCAGCAGAGAGGTGGCCACCCGCCTGCCACCGTGGTGCCCCCCAGTCCTGATGAGATCTGACCAGACAGTTGGCATCTTCCAAATTTATGGGGAAGTCTTTATTCCAGCAAAAGGCAAGTGTTTTCTTTCTTTAGCCAGGGTAAGAAATCATGGAAGAAACCCCAATAATTCAGAACAGATGAAGTCTGACCTATCTAAAATTTGTAATCCATCAACACTGCCCCTCCCCTGGTGACTTTTTCCCTTCTGGCTCAGAGGGAGGTCATTCTTCAAACACTCAAAGCACCTTCAGACTGGCTGTGTCCCCAGCTTTGGAGAAGGGCAGGTTGGGTTGGAAGACTGAGCAGGAAGAACAATGATGTCACTGCCGTTGTGTCCCCGTCCTTAACGAGGCAGGGAGCATTGACCCCCTGCACCCACAGTATCAATCCTGCATTCTGTTGTGAAGAATCTGTGGGATGTTGGAAAGAGGGCGGGGAGACCTGGATGCTTTATCCTGAGAACAACGTTGTGACGTAAGCACAGCCAGCTGGCTTCTCCTTGTGCTTATCCCCCGTTAAGACCCAGAGAGAGGGGCGCCTGGGTGGCTCACTCCATTATGCGTCTGACTTCGGGTCAGGTCATGATCTCGAGGTCTGTGGGTTCAAGCCCTGTGTTAAGATCTGTGCAGACAGGTTGGGGCTTGGAGCCTGCTTTGGATTCTGTGTCTCCCTCTCTCTGTCCTACCCCACACATCCTCTCTCTCTCTTTCAAAAATGAATAAACATTAAAGAATTTTTAAAAAAAGACCCAGAGAGAATAAGAACATGGACATGAGGGGCCGTGATGGGCACAGAGCATCCACAGAAGCTGGTGAAGAGTCTCATGTACAAATCCTTCAAAATGGATTTGTCCTGTCTTAAGAAAAGGCACTGTAAGATAAGTCTAGTGTTTCTGGGTAGGCTCTGAAATAAACAAACATGAGTGGGTTATTCTCCAAATCGCGGATAGCATTGCTTAAAGTCTGAGAAATCTAAAATGAGGGAAATGCAAGGTGCAGAACAGATAAATGTTTGGCACTTGCCAACTTGCAAGGGAGTATGTGATAAATACATAAACCAGAGCAAATCCAGCCCCCTCCCTGCTTGTGTAAATAAAGTTTTATTTAAACACAGCCATGTTCATTCATTTCTGGACCATCTGTGGCTGCATTCATGTTACAATGGTGAGCTAATTGCCACAGAGACCACTTGGCCTACAAAGTCTAAAATGTTTACCATCTTGTCCTTTGCAGAAAAAGTTGCTGACCCTTGATATAAACCAGTTCCTAAATAGAACTCCTGTACCTGAAGTGGGCTTCTAAGAGACATGGGATCTCTGAGGTCCATGTCAAGAAAGTCAGCTCACCAAACTTCTCACCATCTGCTCTCCCAAACTGGGTATGAAGCTGAGCCATGAATGAGGGAGCTGATTGAATCATAGCAGGTGCTATGGTGACCCCACCCTGTGGCCTCAGTCTAGCCAGGGACAGTTTCCAGAGAGCAGGAGCAAAGGGTCATTATGCCCCCAGGAGTAACCCTCAGCTCATGGCAGTGGTGGATGGTCCTCAGACAAGGTCCCTGTGGTTTCCCAGAGGCCCCTCTGCAGGACTGAGCCCCACAGTAGAAGCCACGCATTATCATACACTTTCTTTGGCTCTTGTCCTCCCCGTCTCTCCATTTCCCCACCTGTGCTTCTTGGTTTGCCTGGCAGGTCAACTATCAGTTCCTAAGACCTGTCTTGGGGTAACCAACCTAAGACACTAGTATTTCCTAGGCATTTACTCTGAGCCAGGTTGTGGGGAAATTGCTCTCATGGGAATATTGTGTGTTTTATTTTTGCTCTGCAAACCTTCACCCTGAAAACATCTCGGGGGTGGGGGAGCCAGTTGAAGGCAGAGTAACAGACAGCAGTGGGGGCAGATAGGGGTTTGCCAAAGCCTGAAACTTGTTCAATTTTCAATACCCTCTCTATTTAGAATAAGAAAATTGATCATGAAAAATTATAACATTTGAAAAGCTGATAAATGCAACAAACATCACAAAACTGGATCAATAATGTAGTTGTGTTACATAACCCCCTGACCCAGCTCTGGCTTGGTGTCCCCATGTGACAACTCCCTGTGGGATGCCTTGGCCCAGTGGGCTGTTGGAGGAGTCTGGGAGCCATTGCTCCATAGGGACACTTTTATGGGATGAGTCATGCCCCCCCAATTCATATGTTGAAGTCATTTAATATAGAGCTGATTAAGGTAAAATGAGATCAGTTAGGGTGGGTTTTAATCCAGTAAGACTGGTGTCCTTCTAAGATGAGGAGATCAAGACACAGACAAGCACAGAGGGATGACTGCATGAGGACATGGAGAGGACAGCCATCCACACGCCAAGGAGAGAGGCTCAGGAGGACCCAGCCCTGTGGACACCTGGACATTGGGCCTCCAGCCTCTAGAACTATGAGAAAATCGCTTTGTGCATTTTAAGCCACTCCGTTTGTGGTTACAGCAGTCGTGGCAAACTAATATTCCAGCAACAAGTACACAATATGGGGAAGTGAGTGCTCTGTGAGATCTGGTCACCAGAACAAAGTACAGGTCTCCCCAACACAGCATCCCCTTGATGGATTCCCAGCCATGGTCCCCCCATCGAGACCTGAGGCAGGGTCAAGGGTGTGACGAGGAACTTGGATGGAAAGAGGCAGCCGAGAGGGACCCAAAGCTTTACCTTCATTGGCTCGCTGGCAAATCCATCAGCCATCCCAGCTCAGAGGCCACCTCAGCCATTGCATTTTCACGAGACCTTGGTCCTTGAAGGACTAGTCCCAAGCAGACACCACAGTGGGATGCTCTGCTTCCTTCCCAAGGCGTCACCCAGGCAGATGCCAAACACAGTGTAGCGTGTCCCCCAGTTCTGGACAGCGTCTCAGACCCAGTCAGCTCTAACCACACACCTGCTTACGATCCTCAGGGGTCCCCCGAGAACACTTCAATTCTGTCCAAGACTCAGACTATTTACGGGATCCTTCAAAGATGACAGATGCTAGACAACCTACAGAATTATAGAAATATAGGTACTGTCACCTGTACGAAATGAAGGGGAAGAATAATTTTTAAAAATGAGTGGAAAGAAAGGTCAGAAATCCAAAAGCACAGGAATAAAAAAATAACAATAGCCCACCTATTAGCATTCCACAAAGCACTTTCCCAGGCTAAGGGCATAAACAGATTTCAGAAGGCTTTGCTTAAATTCACTGGGCTTGGGAGACTATTATAATAACCTTATTCTGTAATCTCCCTTCCACAGGCTTAGAGAGATCAGATAACTGCTCATCATTGGACATAGCTCATTGAGAGACAGAGCTTTTTACTTTAAATGTCCTCCCCACATTCCTGTAGCAGGCTCTGTGGTGCGATCCATGGGACAGGGGAGCAGAGGGAAAAGTCAGTGGGCAGAGGGCTGACTCCAAGGAGGATGTGCCCAGAACATGGGAGTTGAGGGACGTGAATTGAACAGGAGCCCCAGGGCTTGACCCATATAGGTTCTCATCAGTAAGCTGGTTGTCAAATATCTTTTGGGATGTGAGCATTGTCCCATGGGTGCTCTGTGCCAACTTCTGACGAGAGACTCATTCCTCCCTGGATGATCCCATGTACTTAGTAGCCTATCACCCCCACAGCCAGATGGCTTACTCCAGACCCCTCTGCCCATTTGAATTTCCATGTGGATGACTCCCAGGCAGCAGACTTCTCAATGCCTCACCATGTCCTTCCCACTCATCCCCATAGGGCATCTACCACCTTCTCCTTCTCCAGTGGGCTCCATGCTGGGAAATGACAACCCACCCAGGGGCTCGTTCAGAAACCTGGGAAGTACCCTTGATTCCTTTATCTCCCATATCCCATACACCTGACCGGCCTTCAGATCTTGCTGATTCTACCTCCAATTATGTCTCTGTGATGACTTAACTTCTTTCCGTCTTCACAGCCAGCCGCCGGAGTAAGTTTGATATTTGTCGTTAAATATGCATGAATCTTTGCCAAGAGCACATCGTTGTTTGATCATGCGCTATAAATTTCCTTTTGTTTCTTCCTGTCCCTCCCTCCTGGAATGTCAGTGTTTAAGACCTCTGACTACATTGCCTGCAACTGAGGACTCCCACCATCATTTACTTATCTGTTCCTCTCATGATGGACATCTAGTTTTCTTCCAAATCCCACTACCACAGACAACTTCTCAGTGACAGACTTCTGAGACCTTACTCCTGGTGTGGGATGGCTGGGTCATAGGTGACCCCTTTTCCATTGGGTGGTTTATCTCCTTGATTTGTAGAAGTTTATACTGGTCTGATATGAGCTGTTTGGTGGCTGCAGTGTGGTAGACTGAGTCCACTCCGGCTGATGTAACAGAACACCATAGACGAGGACACTGATAAACAACAGACATGTTTTCCTCACCGTCATGGAGGCTGGAAATCTAAGATCAAGGTGCCAGCAGATTTGGGGTCTTTTTGACGACTGTCTTCTGTGTCCTCACTTGGTGAAAAGAGCAAGGGAGTTCTCTAGGGTCTCTTCTATTGAGGGCACTAATCCCATCCATGAGGGCTCTTCCCTCTTGACTGAATCACCCCAAAGCTGCCAACTCCAAACACCATCACTTCCAGAGTTAGGTTTGAACATACGAATCTTGGGGAGAAAACAATCATTTGGTCTATACAGCGGACTAAATGTGTTCCTCCCAAATTCATATGTTGAAACCCTAACATTCAGTGTGGCTATATTTGGAGATGGGGCCATTAAGGAAGTAATTAAAGTTAAGTGAGGTCTAAGGGATGGGGCCTGATGGTAGGTTAGTGTCCTAATAAAAAGAAACTCTCACATTGACACCGAGCTCTCTCCCTTCTTTCCTCTCTCTCTCTCTCTCTCCCTCCCTCCTTCCCTTCCTCCCTGCCTCCCTCCCTCCATGCATGCACACACACCAAGGAAAGGCCATGTGAGGACTTAAGTAAGAAAGCAGCCATCTACAAGCCAGGAAGGGGGCTTTCACCAGAAAGTGACCACGCAGGCCCCTTGATCTTAGACTTCCAGCACCCAGAACCATAAGAAAATAAATTGTTGTTATTTAAGTTCTCCAATCCCTGCTATTTTGCTATGGTAGCACGAGCAGACTAAAGTAAGTGGGTTACAAATATCTTATATTCCCACTTTTATGATGGCATCGATTATAAGATTATTTTATAAGGCAGTATTCTAAGAAATTTCTTACTTGAATGCATCCAAATATATCGATCTCTTCCTTTATGGTTTGTCATTTGCATCTTGTTTAAAAAAATCCTTACTGATTGATGTCATATAGATATTCTCTCATGTTTGTTTATTTGTTTTTAGAAATTGCATTATTGGGTTTTCATACTCAGGTGTTTAATCCACTTCAAATTCATTTTTGTGTACATGTCACAAAGGAACTCTTCTTCCCCCCAGACCGACGAGTTCTTCCCACTGGAGAAAACTCCACTTGGGGACCCTCCACGTTCTTCCACCCTTGATGTCCTCCGCCACAGGGAGAGGTGGGTAGGCTGTGCCTGATAGGCAAGTCTGGGGAGCAGCCCGGTTCAGCAACTTCCTTCTGGATCTACTGAGTTATTTCCTGCACACTCTGTGCTCTTCCCTGCATATCCATCTGTAACCAGAGGGAGGCCTGTCCTGTCCAGAGGTCTCTGCAACTGGATGGGAGGCCTGTCCACGCCTGGCTGCAGGGGCAGAACTGTTTGTTCTGCACATGCTGCATGATAGCCCTTAGCAATAACAAAGGTGCTATTCTAGCCTTTAAAAAGCTAGGCTCCCTAGTTTGCTTTCTATCTTGTTGTGTTCAGAAGCCAGGAGAGAAAAGAGGGGCTGCTATTGTGTCCTCTCAAAGATCCCCACGGTTGAAGGGAAGCAGTCGTGTGTTGCTGGAATTACATCATCTTCTCTCTTGGCATCGTGACAAGACCCTTCCTACCCGGTGGAAGGTGGGGGTGCTTCTGCCCTGTGCCAGCTTCCCAGCAGCTGGCAGGCTTGTTCCTGGGTTCTGTCCTCTGCACCATGTCTCACAGTGACGGGAACGTTGATCTGTGCATCCAGAGAGAGCCATTCCCAACCTTGTCCTCTTTCCCTTCTGAGAATGTTCTTGACTTTTCCCACTCTTGACTCCTCCTTAGAAATTACACTCTAGGTTCATTAGGTTCTCTGAAAAACCCTGTGTTTTTGTTGAAATTGCCTTGACTTTATAGATTAATTTGGGGAGGATTGACAATTTTTATGACAGTCTATCTTTCTTCTCTATTTATTTAGGGTTGCTGTCATGTCCTTGACCAACAAAAGTTAGTTATCTTTGTGAACATCTTGCACATCCTTTGCGGGATGTATTCTCAATACCTTCTAATTTTTTTCCCCATTGTCGATGATTTTTCTTTAAAAGCATTATGTCTGGTTATTGTTTGTTACTGGACTAAAGGCACACTGCCAATTTTGAGGGATGAACCTCAGAACAAGAAGCTGTACAGAGGTCTCTCACTTATACTCTGAGTTGATCTCTGTTCTCCGGAGCTTTCTGTGTGCCGGTCACCACTATGAATAATGATGGGTTTTGTTTCTTCCTTTCCAATCCTTGTCACATTTGTTTCTTTTTCTTGTGTTACTGTGCTGGTCAGGACTTCCAGCCCAGTGTTGAATACTGATATTCTGAGTTCTGATAAATATACTCAATCACGGTGCCTTTTGTGACTCACTGTGTATGCACATGTGTGTACATTCACACACAACTCAATTCTGTGACCAGTACCCAGATGCATGTGTAAACACACATACACTTGCTCTCAACCTTGCTTCCCCTGGCTACATGTGATTCATTCTGATATTTTCTATTCTCTTCTATTCTGCTCTGCCCTATCCTACCCTACCTTACCCTTCCCTACCCTACTGTACCCTAACCTACTCTATCCTACTTTATCCTACCCTACCCTACCTTGTCCCACCTTACCATACCCTGCCTGACTCCATCTTACTCTACCCTACCTTGTCCCACCCTACCATACCCTGCCCAACCCCATCCTACTCCACCCTACCTTGTCCCACCCTACCATACCCTGCCCGACCCCATCCTACTCTACCCTACCTTGTCCCACCCTACCATACCCTGCCCGACCCCGTCCTACTCTACCCTACCTTGTCCCACCCTACCATACCCTGCCCGACCCCGTCCTACTCTACCCTACCTTGTCCCACCCTACCATACCCTGCCCGACCCCGTCCTACTCTACCCTACCTTGTCCCACCCTACCATACCCTGCCTGACCCCGTCCTACTCTACCCTACCTTGTCCCACCCTACCACACCCTGCCCGACCCCGTCCTACTCTACCCTACCTTGTCCCACCCTACCATACCCTGCCCGACCCCGTCCTACTCTACCCTACCTTGTCCCACCCTACCATACCCTGCCCGACCCCGTCCTACTCTACCCTACCTTGTCCCACCCTACCACACCCTGCCCGACCCCATCCTACTCTACCCTACCTTGTCCCACCCTACCACACCCTGCCCGACCCCGTCCTACTCTACCCTACCTTGTCCCACCCTACCATACCCTGCCCGACCCCGTCCTACTCTACCCTACCTTGTCCCACCCTACCACACCCTGCCCGACCCCGTCCTACTCTACCCTATCCTATCCAATTCTCTTTCATTAGTATTTTCACCAAAATGACCTCACAATACTAAAATGCATGACAGTCCACAGTTTAAAAGCAAGACATTATTTTAGAAGGTTTGCAGGACCAAGTAGGAAACATTTTATTTTATTGCTTAATGATGAATGAGGTCAGGTGTGAAGTATGAGAAAGAGGGGGTTAGGGATGACCACAGACATCTGGACAAGTGGCCTTGTTACCTCCTGAAATGGGCACTGGAAGAGGCATGTGCTGGGGAGGCAGGAGGTCAGCAGTGTGAAGGACCCATCAGACCCCCAAGTGGAGGGCTGAGGCAGCTGGATACAGCAGCCCAGGAGATGAGGGGCACAGGCCCTGGTTCCTCCCAGGGTGTCTGTCCCTTCATCCATCTCTGTCATGTTAATGAAGGTTAATGAGCCTCCAAGGGTCCTGGGTTACTGATCAGACACTTGTCTTTACCACGGTTTTCTATTTCCTTTGAGCTTGCTCTGGACGGGCGAGGAGGGAGTGTCCCTCCAGGGCGGGTTTGGGTTTGCTGGTCTCAAACGTTGTAAAGACATCATAAGGCCATGTTGATAAGTCCTGACACCTGAACACAGCTCCAAGTGAGTTTTTGCTCATACGGATTTTTTTTTCATTCTGAATCCAGGCAGAGGCATCTGAACTTCCTCACCTCTCCTCATACACATGGGAGTTCCTTCCATCTCCGAGGTTGCAACAATTAACAGATTTTTATTTAGGGTCTTCCTTCCAGTTCCCCCAATTTGCATGGGTTTTCAGCCTCATCTGCTGCTGACTTCTTGGTGTTAAAGCTGAAGCTTGTATTTCCAAGTCCACCTGTCCCCCTCACCTGCCCCCTCACCTGTCCACCTCACCTGTCCACCTCACCTGTCCCCCTCACCTGTCCCCCTCACCTGCCCCCCTCACCTGCCTGCTTCACCCAGAAACATCAGCCTTAGCTAGGGGCTTGTCACTCTGGCTTGCAAATCTCTTGTGATGCCTGAAACCAAGGGTGTTTCTTTTCTTAGAATCTTAGAGATGCACTTAAAATACATTTTGTTATATTTTATCCAGTATATCTGGGATTAATTCTTGGGTTTTTTTTTTTACTAAGGTCTGGATGTTTGTGTCCCTCTGCTTGGAGGTGTGGCCTCCGAGAAGTGATTAGGTCATGGAGGTGGAACGCTCATGAATGGGATTCGTGTCCTTATACATAGAGACCCCAAAGAGCTCCCTCACCCCTTCTGCCGTGTGAGGACACCGTGAGACGATGGCCTTCAGGAGACACCAAAGCGTAGACTTCCAGCCTCCAGAACCGCAAGAAACAAATGTCTGTGCTTTATGAGCCAGCTGGTTGTGGTGCTCTGTCACACAGATGAACTAAGGCATATCTCGTCTGCCATCTTGACAGCATCCCAAGTCCTCCAGAGTGATCTTGCCACACACACACACACACACACACACACACACACACATGACTACGTACAAAGGTTTTCCCTTTTTTTCCCTTTGCCCTTAGGATAAGGTCCCAGGTCTTCAAGTGAGACCCTCCCTCTTGCCTCCCACCCCCCGTCAACCTTCTCATTCTTTCTGCTTCTGCCTCCCAGGACCTCCAAACCTCTAGATGTCTGTGGACCCTTCTCATCTCCAGCTTCTCATCCTTGCTCTTCCCTCCACCTCTAGCTCTAGCCTCACCTCCCGTATCTGGTCCTTCACCCGGTTAAGCTTGTTCATTCCTTACATCCCGTCTGGGTATCCTTTCCTCGGGAGAACCCTACATGTTCCCCAAGACTGACATGGTTCCAGTTTCTCCTGTTATATATAGACTTGCACCACACTCGGCACCTTTCCCAGAGCGCCTAACACAAATTATTTAATAGTAATTTGTATATGTAGTAGTTAGTGTTATAGCATGTATCTGTGATAAGGGTGTGATAGTCAGTGATTTAAAGTCTGTCTCGCCCACCAGACTCCAAACTCCAGAAAGGCAGGGCCATCTCATTCTTTGCTGGATCACCATGCCTGGCACTGTGGCAGGTACTCTGAAGGCTGGTGACACGTTGAATATGTGTGTGCATGAGGGACTGAACGAAATGCAAAGCTGAGTGAGTTTTTCTTGCCTAAAACCTTTCCTCTGCATCACCATCCACAGGATCCAGTCGGAGACACTTAACATGGCATGTAGATCAAAGCTTCATTGAGATACAATTCACATATTGTCAAGTGAACAAGCATATCCAGTGTCTTTTAGTGAAGTTAGGGAGTTGTGCCACCATAACCACTATTTAATTTTGGAATATTCTCATCACCCCCAAAGGAGCTGTGTACCCATTAGCAAGCATTCCCCAGTCCCCTAGAACCCACCAGCTTACTTTGTTTTCTTATGGATTTTCCAGTTCTGGACATTTCATGTAAATGGAACCATAAAATATATGCTTTGTTGTCTGTCTGAGTTTTTTTTTTTTTTTTTTTTCACTTAGCATAATGTTTTCAAACATGTTTCCTCCATGTTGTACCTGGGATCATTGCATTCCTTTTTATGGCTGAATAATAGTTTACTGTGTGAATGTAAGACACTTCGTTTGTGCATTCATTGGTGATGGACATTTGGGCTCTTCCCACCTTGGGGATCTTGTGAACAGTATTGCTGTAGATAGTAGAAAGCTTTGGATTCAAATCTGCCTCACCTCTTACCCTTCTGATGTGTAAGACGGTGACACCCCCAAACTCTCTTCAAGTAACACAAAACAGCAGATCACCACCGAAGGTGATGGAGTGTGTTAGGTTCCTCCTGTTTCATTTTGTGAGATTGTTGGTAGAGGTCATGTTAGTAAATTAATGGTTACTGTCTGTCTGCTCAGTTATAGCCTTATTCGCTACCAGATGAAGAGTTAAGAGGTTTGTAATTAGATATTAAACTACTAACAAATTAAATGGAAATGATGAGATCTATTATTAATAAAGAAGAATCCAGGATAGTGTACAAGAAGCGTTAGAGCTAGAGAAGTGGATGTGTGTGTATTTGTGTGTGCGTGCAGGCACACACACACATATTTTCTTATTATATATTTATTTATTTATTTTACTGAAAATCTATGCTTTCCAGCAGCACCAGACTATAGGCAGTGCTTTCCTCACTCTGGAACTTTCTCAGCTCTGGAACTTTAACATTGCCGTCCCTGCTGCTAGAAGGTTGCACTCTGGATTCTTCTCTTCTTGACTAACTCCTCTTCCTCCAGGAAGCCTTCTTTGCTTACTTCCATGGCACTGGAATTTCCCCTGCCACGGTGCTTGTGTTTTCTCCTGCCTCCCCACCAGGCCACCAGGGCTACATGATGTAAGGGTCGTGCATATATATATATATATATATATATATATATGGAATATACATTATGTGTGTATATACACAATACTGCATATACATTGTGTACATAGATCTGTATATATTTATAGACAATATTGTAGATACATTGCATATATGTGTATATATATAATATTGTATACACACAGTACACAGACACATACAGACAGGGTATATACAGTACACATTTATCTTACTGATCTTTGTCCCCCCCAGAGCCTGATAGTATGCTGACACATAGGAGGCCTTCACTGAACCTGTGCTCAGTGTATGAATGACTGGCCCTTCACTGCACGGTTACAGGGTGGGAATGTAATTCATCACCCCAATCAGGTCTGTTGAAAGTGAATAGAGGGCTAGTAGTCCCCTTGCCAAGAACCACGGGCCTGTTCTGAGCCTGTCCTGGACAATTTGAGATGCGTGGCACCTTACATGTAACGATGGGAGGCCCAGAAGGAAAGAGAGGTAAGACAGTGTGAGGGCTGGCCTGCGGGAGTCAGATACGGGATGAAGGTGAGCCAGTCCCTCTGAAGCCATCTCATTTGCAGATGACAATTAATCCATGTAGAATATAAGCTTAGCATCTTTGGGAAGGGCGTACCTTAGGGAAAACTTGTAAGTAATTTGTTATCCACAGGGATGAAACACTTAGTTTTATCATATTGTTCTCTCAAAATTTGCTATGATCCACTGAACGCTCACATCTCTGAGCACTGTGTCAGCCTACAGGTGAGAGGCTGGCAAACTATCGCCCATGGGCCACGCCCGTCATTTGGCCCACTACTTGCTTTTTGAATAAAGTTTTATTGAAACACAGCCGTACTCGTTTGTTCACATATTTTCTGTAGCAGCTTTCAAACCATAATGGCAGAGTTGAACCGCGGTGACAGGGACCTGGATGGCCTTCAAACCAAAAATATTTATTATCTGCCCTTTTATAGAGAAAGATTGATGATGGTACAAACCTCTAGAAACACAGAATGCACTCTTCATATAATACCGGCCCAGAGAAGCTGATCCCAACGCATTTGGGTGCTGGCTGATAGTGCCAGGGTCTGGTGCTTGTAGGCAACAAAACCCTTTTCCTCCACCCTGTGAGGTTGGCTTAGGCCTGGGACCCATGAATCAAACTGATAAGACAGATTAACAGGGGGAAAGGTTTATTACGTATGCGCACAAGAGCCTCCTAGAAAAGCAGCTAGGACCCAATGAGGCGGTTAGACCCGGAGGCTTACATACCATTTTAACTGAGGGTGACAAATTGTGGAGAAGAAGGGACGGGGCAAAGGCAAGGGTTCAGTGCATTGTGGGTTGGCACGCAGGAGTAATGGAGGACAAAGTCCTATTAGCAAGCTCTGTTCACACCCCTCTTGGTGTCATCTCATCTCTGCTGATGAAGGTTGTCCTTCCCTTCCAGGTACAGGAGAGGAGGACACCTTCCAAGGGAAATTTATGTCCTGCTTTGAGGCAGGTGAGGGAGGGCAGAGCGTTTCTGCTGCATCTGTGGTTTCTTCATTGCATTCAGCTCAAAACACTTTTTTTTTTTTTTTCCAAAGTGGCATATTTTCAGGTGGCTTATTCTGGTCCCCTTCATCCTAGGACTTCCTGCCTCCAATAGGTACTGATGGTCCGCTGTGGCCGAGGCAAACTATCTGCCTCTTCCTGCCTCAGTTTCCTCATGTGCCAACACAGCTTACACTGCTTTCCCGGTCTACCAGGAAGCCTGCTGGGGCTATCACAGGGGATGAGGCCATAAACCGCTTTGTAAAAGCTGGCGCCACAGAAATGCAGTGGAATGCTGGCCCTCGGTGGGCCCCAGGGAGGGGCGGGGGCAGGCCTCCCACAGCTCCATCCAAATGGGTAACTGCTCACTGCACTTAAGTGCCCCCTTGTTCCAACTGAAGATAAAAGGAAAGTTTCCAGGGACCCTTTGTTCACGCAGTGAGTCTGCATTTGCCAATGGCTGAATTTCCCCATGGGACACAGGACTAATTGTGAAATGGCTTTGGAGTTAAATGTTCAGTTACTCTTGAAGATTGTGACGGGATTTGCATTTGAAATGCATTGCCTGGCTGTGAATGTGAAAGCTTGGAGGGCTCGGTTTCAGCAGTTCTGGGCTCTGAGTAGAGTCTGCAGTAATTTTCCATTTCTGCAATGCCCCTCACCCCCTGGGGTTGGGGAGAACTTTCTCCAGCAGCCTGGACTCACTGGTGGGTCTACAGAGAATTCTTGATTTGGAAACAGGAGAAAGAAAGCCAGACTAAAAATAAAGCCGCGTTGTTAAGTGCACACGGACTATTTGTGAAGAAGTCCGAGTCTTTTGAGGTAAAAATCAATTTATGAAGAAAAATAAAGTTCATCCTCCAGAAAGTTGCTCCCTCCGTTCACTCCAGGATTATGTCTGCACGGAAAGCAAGCTCCCCAATAGCGTTTCATGAAGAGTGGAGATTACCATTGGATTTGCATGCTTTTTGTACATTCAATTTCCAGAGACATTTAAATGAATTGCCTGATTAAGCCTTAGTCAATTTATTTTTTTTAATTCATTTGATTTCACTATTTTTAAGGTGGAAAACATCTAGCTTTGGCGTGGAATCGTGACTGCTATGGCACTTCATCTATCGTCTTTAACCGTGGATGTCAATTTTCCCTATGAAAGGAAAATTAAAATGGATTGTATAGATATTTTAAAACTATGTATGAGAAATTATTTGCAAATCATACATTTGATAAGGATTTAATATCCAATATATATAAAGAACTCAAACAGCTCAACAGCAAAAAATAATCCAATTAAAATGACCGGAACCACTGAATACACAGGGGCGCCTGTGTGGCTTGGTCGGTTGACTGTCCAACTTGTGATTTTGTCTCAGGTCAGGATCTCAAGGTTCGTGAGCTCCAGCCCCACATCAAGCTCTGTGCTGATAGTGTCGAGTCTGCTCAGGATTCTCTCCCTCTCTCTCTCTCTGCCCCTTCCCTGCTGGCTCATGTGCACACGCACTCTCACTCTCTCAAAATAAATAAGTAAACTTGAAAGCAAAAACTGAATAGACATTTTCCCCAAAGAACACACACAAACGGCCAACAAATACATGAAAAGGTGCTCAACATCCTTAATCATCAGGGAAATGCAAATCAAAACCATGGTGAAATATCGCCTCACATCTGTTGAACCACAAGAAGACAGGAGATAACAAGTGTCGGGGAGGACGCAGAGAGAAGGGAACGCTCACACACTGTCTGTTGCAGCCACTGTGGAAAACAGCCCGGACGTGCCTGAAAAACTTGAAAATAGAATCCAGCAATCTCTCTTCTGGGGTATTTATCTGGAGGAAATGAAAACAGGATCTTAAAGACACAGTTGCACCCCCATGTTTATTGTGTCATTATTCACAATAGCCAAGACATGGAAACCACCTGTGTCCATGAGTGAATGAATGGATAAGTAAGGCGTCACACACACACACACACACACACACACACACACACACTGGAATATTATTCAGCCACAAGAAAGATGGTAATCCTGCCATTTGTAACAATGAGGATGGACCATAAGGGCATTATGCTAAGTGAGATAAGCCAGACAGAGAAAGACACATGCTGTATAATATTACCTACACGTGGAATCTAGAAAAGCCAAACTCAAAGGGACAGAGAGTAGAGCTCTGGTTAGCAGGGGCTGAGGGTGGGGGTGGGAAAATGGGGGTGATGTTGGTCAAAGGGTACAAGCTTCCAATTATAAAATTAATAAGATCTGGGGATATAATGTAAAACATAGTGATTATAGTTAACAATACTGTACCATGTACTTGAAAGTTGCCAGAAGAGTGGGTCTTAAATGTTCTCATCACAGAAAAGAAATGGTAATTGTGTGACGTATTGTTGGCATTAGCTAAAACCATGGTGATTCTCACCTTGCAATATGTAAGTGTATCAAACACATTGTATGCCTTAAACTTACACAATGGTGTATGTCAACTATATCACAAGAAAGCTGAAAATTTTTTTAAAAATGCATTATTACTTTATCTCCAGAAGGCTAGCCCCACTGAGAGGTCAACTGGCCCCAGACTATAGTGGAATCTAGAGGTTGTGGGCCAACTATGGGATGTAGTGCCTGGACTTAAATCCACTTCCTGGAAGCTAGACTGCTGTAGACTAAATGTGTCCTTCTGAATTCACATGTTGAAATCCTGACCCCCCCAATTTGGCACCTGTGGGAGGTGATTAGGTCATGAGTGTGTGCCCTTGTCCCAGGGACCCCAGAGGGCTTCCTTCCTCTCCTACCACTTGAGGATGCAGTGACAAGACAGTTGTTCATGAACCCAGACAGGGGCTCTCACCAGACACCAGATCTGCTGAAGACTTGATCTAGGGCTTCTAGTCTCCAGAGAAAGAAATGTTTGTTGGTTTAAGCCATTCAGTCTGCAGTATTTTTGTTACAGCAGTCGGAATGGACTGAGAGCATGACCTATGCCAGCTACTCAACCTCTCTGTCTCAGTTTCCTGTTTTGTACATTGTGACAGAATGCACCCACATCATAAGTTGTTATAAGGATGGAGTAGGAATATCTACATAAAAGTGCTAAGCAAGAGACCTACTGTGCACCAGGTGCTATGCCAAGCTCATCCTGATTCCATCACCCCTGCCCCCCAATCCTATGACAGAGGAGACTGGAGGAAGAGCTGTGCTGTGTTGATCCCTGTAGCCCCGAGGACTGGCACACAGTAGGCCTTCATAAACTCTGAGAAGTTGAAGTGCATGGGCCACTTTGTGAGTGGTCTCCCTCCACAGTCTCTTAGGATCTTTGCATCCAGATAACAGTTAACCCAAGTCTCACTGGGACCAAAGTTCATTTAGGGAGCCATTAGTTGGTCCTTGCAAAGCTAGGTGGCATTAGTTCTCAACACCTGACTGCCTGGAATGGGCTTAAAAATCATAAACCGGGCTTTCCTTTGGTCTGTTTTCTTGATTCAGCACTGTCCATGGTGCTGTCCATGATCAGGACTGAGCCTTTGCCAGTGATGAGGCTGTGAGCACCTCAAAGGAAAGACTTGGCCTTCTTGTCTTCTGTTTGCATGCCTTTTGGTACCCTCAGAACTTGTCTAAAAGGGGGTCTGTGCACAGAGCACATGCTGGCAACATGATTACTAATTGAATTCAGGCCCATCAATGAGTAGAAGAAAAAGGTGTGAGGATTTGGGAATGGGCATAGGCAGGGACTGGGGACTTCCCCCAGGTCAGTGAAGGGCTGGAGGCCATGCTAATCTCTGCAGCCTGCCAAGGTGTCATGATGAGGCCAACGAGGTGTCTGGAGCCCTCGGGCTGGGCTGGGGCAGCAGGCTGCCTTTGCAGCTTCTGCCCTCCCAGGCTGGGTAAGCCTGAGTTCTCTGCACACATGTGAGTGCACACTCACAGGGCTCCCTCTGGACCTCTTACCAGTCCTCCTTCTGTTGTTACCCACTTGGTAAATGCCAGGGTTCCTTACGATTTGGGCCTCTGGGCTTTGCTCTTCTCACAGGACACATGCCCCCAGTAACCTGTCCACTTCTAGCCTTCAGTTACACAACTGACCACTGTTGTTTGCTGTGGATGCTGTACTCTTGAGGAGATGAGAACAAGTGAGAAGTCTTTACTCAGGGTCTGCTATAACAAAAGGGTCAGCCACTGTCACCTGTATTTGTCAGAGACTCAAAGCCAGGCAGGGGAGGAGGAGAGCTTCATGGGGGAGCAGGGAGGTTGTGGGCCTGGAAAAGCTGGAGGTGGCCAACTACAGAGGATGAGTGTCCCATGTGATTAGTTAGGTGAGTGCATGTGGCTTTCTGTGGTTGGCCCTGAGTTGGGAGAGGGAGCAATTGTTAGGGAAGCTGGCAGTTACTGACCACATCCTGGCTATTTGGGGCTGATTGCTGAGGTTTCAGTGGACTTTTTCTTGGACTTGTTGCTGAGGGCTGTGGGCCAGAGTTCTGTGTTCATCCATGGTCTGGTTGTTGTCTGGTTTCAGTCTCACTGCCCACACATTTGGATGCCTGTACTGTCTGGTATCCCAAGCTTCAGATAGGGACTCTATTGACCTGCAGAAAGTTCCACCTGGGTGCCCTCAAGTACCATCTGCCATCCTTCCAGATCTTTCTATGTCCTGATCTCAGTAAAGGTCCCTTCCATCACTGCCCAGTCCTGATATTCTGTCCCTGCCTCCTTCCCTGCCCTCCCCAACCAAGCCTTCAACACCAGCCCCTGCTGAACCCTCCCTTCCTCATATCCCTCTTGACCCCATCCCTCTTTCTCCTAGCTCTCTGTCTTCATCATCACCCAGGAGCCTGATGGCAACTTTCACCTGAACACCTAAGCCAGGTCTCCTTGACCCAATGGGTCTCCCCTCCCCTCCCCTCCCCCCCAAAATCTAGTCTCCCAAGTAAGGGGGCACATATCCCAAACTGCAAACCCAATGTGTTATTGTCCTGCCCCACGCCCCACTTAGTACATTAACCCTCACATGGCAGGGTGGCAGGGGACACTCTCGCTGCTCAGGAACTTCACCTGCACAGAGGTTGGGGCTGGGGGTGGGTTTCCTGAACCTTCTCTTCCCCACCTGTTTGGGTGTGGATGATGTGGATGAAAACTCCTGCTCCTTTAAGAAGTTTGGAGGGTCACCCTCTGAGACCCCTCCCACTGATCTTGTGGAGCCCCACAGTGTGCACTGTTCCAGATGTTACATTATAATGGCCTCATTAGGAAGCCTGCCTCTGGTATTAGGCTGTGAGCTCTCTGCTCTGGGGTGCCAGATAAGACCCATTCACCACTGAGGTCCCAGCATCCAGCATGGGGTCTGGACAGGAATCCGTAATGGGCATTCAGTAGTTACCTGTTGAAAGAATGGGGTCAGTTTCCAACCCTCCACACCATTGTGGCACCACCCACCAGCCTGGGTTATAGCCAAATGGGTGAAGTGCATTTAGAGCTCTGGGCACCTTGTTATCAATTGGTGAGAGCCTGGTGCTGTGCATTTGGCCCCTGACACCATAAGCAGCCTACCTGGGCCACGACCAGATGCCACTGTCCCTCCACAAAGCCAGGAGCAACCGCTGGCATCAGCAAGGATCATGCTCCAGAGTGAGAGGATGGACAGCTGTCTGGTGGAAGGCAGATAGGAGCCTACCAACCCGGATCCTACTCCTGGTAGATCAACTCCAGAAAGAGGGCAACGTTTGCCCTACAGATGGGGGGAGAGGGGACTGAAACAAGTATTTTAAAATATGAAATGCTCTGTGATTCCTATGTGTGGGTTAGGTGAACATTATTCCCCTTCTGCGTGTAAATGTTTTGGGCTTTTTTGGTGAGCTAAAATTCACATAGCATAAAATTAATCATTTTAAAGTGAACAATTCCACATTTAAATAAAACCATGACATTCAGTGAATTCACAATGCTGTCCACCCACTATCTACTTTCCAAAACATTCTTATCACCCCAAAAGGAAACTCATACCCATTAGCGATCACCCCCAGCCTTCCTCTCCCCCCAGTCTCTGGCAATCACCAATCTTGTCTCTGTCTCGAAGGACTGACCTGACCTATTCTGGATGTGTTATATACACACATGGCCCTTTGTGACCGGCTGCTTTCATTTAGCATAATGTTTTCAGGCTTGTCACATTGTAGTGTATGTCAGTGTTGAATTTCTTTTGTGACTGAGCAATATTCCACGGTACGGACACCCATGTTTCAACCTGTTGGTCCACTTGCCCATCAATGGGGTTTGGGTTCTTCCCACCTGTGGCTGTTGTGCAGAGTGCTACAGGTGTTAATTTTATGTTTGCATAAATATGAAGACAAAGTTGCAGCTGGGTCCCACAGAGACACTACCGTCTCTGGGCACGCATAAGGAGGAGGAGCAGGGATGTCCTGGATCCCCTTACTCCCTTATCTTGCTGATAGCATCTTTCCTCATTTATTTGACACAATGGCCTGCTGCACTGTATGACATTTCAACAAAGGGGTACCCTCCCTTAAAAGGATGCCTGAAACCCCTACTTCTCTCCATCTCTCTTTGTCAGTCAAAGAAGCTGAAACTTTAAGAACAGTGACGTGCCCAAGGTCAACTGATTCTTTAGTGGCAGAGGTGAGACTGATTTTCTGAGTATTTCTTGATCTCTGACTTGATATCAGAGATGTCTCCATAAGTTATACCGTTTGCACCCTGCTTTAGTGGCTCTGTTCAGCTCCCTTTCCCTAACCAAGACTACTGGGCTAGTCTACAGATGGCCCCAAGACAATTCACATGGATTTTCTGGGAATCCAGATAAGAAACCTAAGCCTCACAACAACTGCATGTATGCATCAAATGCCCACTGCCCTTTTATTAGTCATAACAATGAAGTCATAACAATGAAAACACAAGTCCCAGCCTGGACAATGTAAGTTTCAAGGTGGGTTCCATCCATTCAATGAGTAGTTTGTGGTTAGAGTTCTTCCACTTATGGCCAGTATGGGAGGTGTTGAGGGACCCATTCATCAGAGGTATCCAAATAGAGATTGAAGAACCATCTGCCAGGTATGCTGAGTTGAAGGAAGGGGAGGGGATTTTGCCTGGGCCCCCTCTAAGGAGAGTATTATTATAATTCACATTTTGCAAAAGAGGGAAGTGAGGCACAAAAGTTAAGTGTCTTGCCCAAGGAACATGGAAGAACCAGGATTCAAATCTTTCCACTTCCACAGTCTGCATTCTTCCCTGATAGTTGTTTTTCCTCCACAAACCAAGATTATAATTTTTCCCACACTGTTTTCAAATTTGCTTTTTTATTTAACAAATATATATCATGAACATTTTTCCATATATTTGAATATTCTTCAACAGTATAATTTTTAAAGCTGTATAGCATTTTATTATATAGATATAGTATAATTTATTTTACCAAGCCTTTATTCTTCAACATTCAGGTTGTTTCCAATTTTTCAACTGTTATAAATATTGCTGCGAGAAACATCCCAGTAGATAAATCTTTTTGCTTCTCTGTGGTTATTTCCTTCATGTAAAATCTCAAAAGCAAAGTTGCTGGGTCAGAGACATACCATTTTAAAGCTGCGCACATATTTACAAGGCTTACTGTGAATTCTTATGATCAAAACCATTTGTAAAACCTGTGTGAATTACTGTATCAAACTAGCATTTACTGAACCTGATGTAGTGATAAATTAGGCTTCTGTTTGCATTTGAATTCTGGAAGTGAATGGAGGCAGAAATGATTAGAAAAATATACCTGTGACTAGAAAACAAGAATGTTAATATAAGCCCAATTATTGTTCTTGCTGGCTGGAGCTGATGAATAAGATAAATGATGATGGCAATGACGATGATGGTGATGATGGTGATGGTGATGATGATGGTGGTGAGGGTGATAATGGTGATGATGGTGATGATGATGGTGGTGAGGGTGATGATGGTGGAGGTGATGGTGATGATGGTGGTGATGATGATGGTGGTGAGGGTGATGATGGTGATAATGATGATGATGATGGTGACAATAGTGGTGATATTAATAAAACCATTTCAGGAGGTTTTAGCAAATGCCACCTATTTATACTCAAAGCTTTATATATGTGTGTCTCATTTAATCTCAGAAAACCTTTGGGGTCCAGGACCATCACCTTTGGCAGATTGCTAATTATATCCCAGCATCTATTTCCTCCTTTTTCTTTTAGCAGTAGAACTCTGCTGTGGTATTGTGATTTATAATAAGAAACAGATACTTGGTCTTCATCCCAGTTCCTGGCACAGAGCACTTAAAACCCCAGGAATTTCCTAAGTGATGAATGATAAAGGTGTCTTTTGTTATGTTAATGAGGTGGCTTTTGGAAAAGTTCCTAGGTTACCAAAAGATGCTAAGGGAACCAACCATGAGTGGGAAGTTGAAACTTTCCTTCCTACCCCTGCCCTCCTGGGAGGAGAGAGGGGCTACAGGTTGAACTGAACATCAGTGGCCAACAATTCAATCAATCATGCCTATGTCATGAGGCCTCCATAAAAAACCCAAAGTGTTGAGGTTTGGAGAGCTTCCAGGCTGATAAACACATCTGCGTGCCAGGAGGGTGGCACATCTTAGTTCCCCGAGGACAGAAGCTCCTGCTTTGGGGACCCTTTTGGGCCTCTGCCCCAAATAGTTTGCCATTTGGCTGTTCATCTGTATCCTTTATAATATTCTCTGTAATAAACTAATAAATGTATGTAAATGTTTCTCTGAGTTATTTGAGGCACTGTAGCATATTAACCCTTGAGGAAGGGGTCATGGGATCTCTGATTTATAGCCAGTTGGTCAGAAGCACGGGTGACACTCTGGACATGCAATTGGCCTGTGAAGTGGGGGACAGTCTCGTGGGACTGAGGCCGTCACCCATGGGGTCTGGTGCTATCTCCAGGGAGTGCAGAACAGAACCAGACTGTAGGACATTCAGCGTGTGTTGCATCACCTGTGCTTCTGACTAACTGGGGATTATTGAGAAGTGTGAAGAAGAACCCCAGTCTCCAAATGAGCCCTTAGAACAGAGCTACCTACCTGCGAATGGTTGTATGAGAAAAAAGGGAATGTTTGTCTTGTTGAGATCATTGTGGGTTTGGATCTTCTTGTTAGAGCGGCTGACCTTATTGTATATTTTTAAATTTTTTAAAAATGTTATTTATTTTGGGAGAGAGCGCCAGACAGAGAGGCAGAGAGAATCTCAAGCAGGCTCTGTGCTGTCGGTGCAGAGCCTGATGCAGGGCTCAATCTCACGAACTACGAGATCATGACTTGAGCAGAAATCAAGAGTTGGACGCTTAACCGACTGAGCTGTTGAGTCGCCCCTAGCTGAACCTATCTTAAAGATGAAATAACCAGGACCTGGCAAAGAACCCATAGCTAATAAGATGCGGGACAGGAATTAAATCCAAATAGCCAGACTCCAGAATTTGCCCTCTCGGGATTTCCTCAAACTAGTGCCCTAAACCTACTGATGACAATGAGTCACCCTTGAAAGACAAATCCATAAAAGGGCTGGCCAAACTGTAATGCTTCTGGAACAGTTACCCTGGAAATATCAATGAGGCCTCCTTGGAGAAGAAAACCAGGGACAGATGGTTTGACAGAAAAAGAAAAAAAAAAAAAGGATAAGGCTTGAAGTTCTGGTGCCACAACCTCCTGGGGACATTACCGGGCTCCTCAGAACATCATCAGTTTTCTCTTCTTTAAACTGGTGACAGGAATGCCTACGTTTCAAAACTCGGAGAAGATTAAGATATGATAGGTAAGGATTTAAAGCAAAACCTGACCTGGAGAAATACGTCTTAAATGACGCTCTTCTTTTCATGAGTGTTACTTTTCCATCAAACCACATGGCTCCCCCTGAAAACTCCCCCTGAGAGAAGCACAGCCCCTGGCACCTGCCGAGGGCGGGTCTCCGAGGCTGGAGCCTGGGGGGTCACCCCAGCTTGCACAGGCGGGGAACCTCATGTCTGGGCCCGCCGCACTCACCAAGTGCGGGGTCTGAGCTGGCCTGAAAAGACTGCGGGCTCCCAGCAGCTGGGGTCCCAGAGCTGCCGCCTCATGACCATCCTCTGGCCGCTGACAGCCAGAGACGGGCAGATCTCAGGAGCCAGGGATGTGGGAGTCTGCCTGCAGCTTTCACTCTCCAAGACAAGCTCGGCTGCCTTTGAGATCCCACCTCCTTCTGCCAGCCCAGGACCGAGCCCGGGAATAATGCAGGTGCGCAGTCAAGGCCCTGCCAGCCTCATCAAGGGGTCCGAGGCCCTCAAGACACTCAGAAGCACTCAGGGAATGAGATGTAGAGAAACGAGAGGTGAGGGGGAGGAGAGAAGGCCAAGGGAAGAGGCCATCCTGTTCCCCGATCACTATTTATTATCCGGTGTGAAACAGGAAAATTAAAATGTGCGGCCGCTAGCAGCTTAATTTAATTGAAAGCCGAGGAAAAACGAAACTCGGGACAGGGACAGTTAAGGAACAATTTTAAGGATGACTGAGCGGCAGGAGTTATCTTGAACTCCCATGGGAAGGAGCTGTTCATCTGTGTGAAATCGATGCTCGCGGGCGACCTGGGTGCAGGGAAGGCGCTGAGGCCCGGGGAGTGAGGGGGCAGGTGAAGCCGGTCCATTGTCTCTTGCAAGCAGCTCTCAGGATGCGTAGGAGGGAAACCAGACTTCGGCAAGCTCAAAGGCATGTTCCCAGGAAGGGCAGAATGTTCCCGAGGGCAGGGACAGACGCCAGGAAGTTCTGCTGTGCAGAGCCAACCCGGAGTCAGCTGGCCTGCAGGAGCGACGATAAGGCTGTGGGCGCGGGGGGCAGCGGGTGTGGGTGCAGCCTGGCCAGCCGGCTCATCACAGGTCTGCAGAATTGTTTGAGACCCGGAAAAGAGAAAACAAATGGCTCCAAATGGACAAAGAAAAGTGTAAAGTCGGTATTAATAGTACTTCCAAAGCCAGATTAGGATTCTTCCCCCAGGAAATGTGCAAAGCGAAATGTGGTACTGATGGACGGGAGCTGGGGCGGGGGCAGCGTGGGCCCCGGTGGGGAGATGCAGCTCCTGGACGTGGTGGCCGTAAGCGCACATGTGGTGAATCAGGTCAGCCTCTCTGGTGCCCCGTTGTCCTCACCTGCAGGATGGGAATGACGAAAACCGCAGGCTATGCTGGGGCTGAGCTGGCCGAGGTTCTGCTTCCGCGTGCGTGCCCGGCGTGGTTGTTGTCAGATGGAAACCCTGGTTTTGGCCCTGGGGATTCCAGAGCCCTTCAGAACTGGCCCCCTGCACCCCCCCCCCCACCCCAGGGGACCGCCCGGCTCCCCTCTGATCTCCTCTGAGGAGTCTCCTGGAAATGATGGCCTTCGATGGTGGGGCACCACATCCCCGAAGACCTACTTGCAGAACCGATGACGAGCCAGCGTGAGGCTTAGTGAGACTCCCCTGTCCTTCGGCGGCCAGGGCATAAGAGGGGCCGCGCCCCCGACACGGGCTGCTTCAGGCGTTACTTCGTTCCACGAGGAGACAGAGCCCAGGAAACAGCTGCAAAAGGGCCACCAGAAGGCAGAAAAGGCAGTCTCCCCGCCCCCGGCAAACCGTGCAGGGCTAGCTGGTCAGGGTGGAGCTGGGGTTGCAGGGCCTGGACCCCGGGCAGCTCCTGACGGATGGCACACTTCCGCCCGGGACATCGGCAGCAGGTGGAACGTTCAGAAGTTTGAATCTGCTCCTGTGTTTCCTCCATTGGCCCCTCGGGGGGTTTCCATTTCACCTGGAATGAAAACCGAAGGCTTCTGATGCCGCCCTGCTGTGGGAAGGGGGCCTGGTCCCCACCCTCTGTCCTCTGCTCACCAAGAAGGCTTCCCTGCTGGCCCTTTGGCCCTGCCTCAGGACCTTTGCACATACACTCCCTTCCACTTGGAACTGTCTTCCCACAGGACTGTCCCCTTACCCTCTTCAGGTTTTGCTCAGAAGCCCCCTTTACTGGGAAGACTTCCCTGATAGACATATTTTGAATCTCAACTTCCCCGACCTCAGCTCCTCACCCCTGATTTGTACTTTCCTTTATAGAAGCAGTTTTAAAACAGATGGTATATTTTAGTTATTTATTCTATTATTGTCTGCCTCCCTGACAGAATGTAAGCTCCGTGAGGGCAAAGGTTTTTCTCTTTCTCTCTCTTTTTATTTGTTTGTTTGTTTGTTTATTGTTTAATGTTTATTCATTTTTGAGAGACAGAGACAGAGCACGAGTTGGGGAGGGGCAGAGAGAGCAGGGGACACAGAATCCGAAGCAGCTCCAGGCTCCGAGCTGTCAGCGCAGAGCCTGACGCAGGGCTCGAACCCAGGAACTGTGAGATCATGGCCTGAGCTGAAGTCGGATGCTTAACCGACTGAGCCTCCCAGGCGTCTCTCTCTCTCTCTCTCTCTCTCTCTCTCTCTTTCTCTCTTTTTAAACTTTTATTTTCCTAGAATTTAGGACAGTGCATGGCATATGGTGGTTAATACATACCAGTCGAATGAATAAACACCCTTGAACTTTTGTCCCCAAGACAAATCCTGTTCTTCTAAACACATTGGCAACGAGCGTTCCCCACCTCTGTGGAGAAGGGCCCGTGTTTGGTCATCAAGACCATCTCTATGGGTCAGGAATTCCCGCCCAGGAAGGCATCCTTGGAATGTTAGAGAGAGTAGAGCCAGCCGGGGTTGGGGGAGGGGGGGTGGCAGGGCCCCATGGAAAAGGCCCTCGAGCTCCAGCCTGGGGTAGACAGGGCACACAGTGGTGCGGGCTTGTGCAGGAAGGAATCTTACTGTCACTGAAGACAAATGTGCCCAAGCAGGATGGGTCCTCAGGTCCCTGTTCCCATATGGTCCAGAGCTCCTTGGCCACACCGGGCAGGGAACAAACTCAGGACAGGCTGTGCGGGTGGGGAGCCCAGGGACCCCAGCTGAGGGGGGTGAGCAGGGGCTCCACTGGACAGCTGCCTGCAAGCCCAGGCAGGGGTGGGGGCAAGAAGGCAGCACCAGCCCTGGGGTGGGAAAGATGGGGGCTGCCTGAGTTGGGACCCAGGGAGCTGATTTGACACAGGGTGGACGGCGGCCAGTAGGGGACAGAGGGATTCTAGAGAAATGCATGCGGCCACCCAGTCCAGAGGGTTAAACACAGGGCAATGCCAGAAAACCAAAGGTCCCATCAGGGGGGGATCCTAAACGTTGGAGCAAAACAGTGTCCTGGGCAGGCCCAGGGTGGCCTCTGGAGGTGTCTGGGAGGGAAAACGTTCCTCCCGGCCCTCCTGCGTTGGGATCATCACCCATGACTCCTTCCCGACCGGGCTGGGGGGCGAGGCTGTCACCGCAGCTCCAGGGCAGCTGACCCTCCAGGGATTAGCCGAAAAGCCATGATGACAGAAGACCTAAAGACTCCTGTGCTGTCTTGTCATCTCTGGGCCTCAGCGGCCCAGCTCTGGGCTTCCCTGCTCTTGGCACACGTGTGTGCCCACCGCCCGGCAGGGAGGCCTCCACATGCTAGCCCCCTGGCTGGACAGCTGCCCCCGCCCAGCCCTCAGCCTCACAGGCTTCACCCCGTGCTGGCTGGCTGCTCCCATGGGCCGCCCCAGGAGCCCCGCGTGGCCAGGTCTTCCTGCTGGCCTGTGATGCGTGTGGCCGCTGGAAGCTGCTGTCCGTCTCCTCTGTCTGCTGTCAGTGCCGTGCGTCTGCTTTGGGTCGGGATCCCTCCTTCACTGGCAGGGTGACCAGGAGGCCTTCAGAGAGCCTGCAGAGCGAGGTAACAGCAGACTGACAGGGAGGCTGCTCCCCTGACCTGCTTTCTCCAAGGAGAGGGGACCAGAGTGACCGGCCTCCCCCACGTGACTCCAGGGCCACACGCTGCTCCTGCGTCAGCAAGGTCCGGCCACGGCCTCTCCTGCCTGCTCGAGTTTGCAGTTTTGAGGGCAGGACTGGGTTCTCCGCCTACAATCCTGGCACGGGGTTGGGCACGAGACTATCGTCTTAATTAGCAAACAAACAATGAATGTGGAAGCAATTGTCGGACCCCCTGTCAAGTGCCCTCTGGAACCCCCACCACTGCGATCTCTGGGGGAGGTTTGAAGTCACTGAAAACAAAATAGCAATAGAAAATGCCAGAAGGGGCTTGTATCACCTTTGTTCTCCCAACTCACCATTATAGTTTACAAACACGCACACACACAAGGGTAAAAATAATTGGATACACTGTACTCCCCTGGGGGGGCACAGCCTGGTTAAGGAGGGGCAGGCAGGAGGTCAGGTTACCATTGAAACCTCAGGGTGGCCCCTTAGGTGCTGTCAGCTGCCAGAGACAGGAGGTGAGGCTGTAAGCGGGGGCGGGCGCATGAAGCCACAGCTACTGGGGAGAGAGAGGTGAATCGCGGCGCAGGCTAAGGTTTTCTGCTGATGGGAGTTTCCATTTTCCCTTGTAGGAGCAGAGAGCATATGCGAGAAAACTGGGAGGGAAAATACCTGAGCGTTCATTTTTCTCCTGCGTGGGCCACAGGAAAGATGCGGCGTAATTCCCGACAAAACGTGGCTGGCAATCACAGAAGATCTCTTGCCTCGCTGGTCGATGAGGATGGGAACCTAATTGGGGGACATCCTTAGGGCATTCAGAAGACGCACAGTGGCTGAGCCCCTAGGCACCTGCCCCGGGGAAATGCAGATACTGTGCACACACAAGCTGGCGTTCAGGAGAGCCTGAAGGAGAAAACAACCAATTCAATCATCAGTTGGCGAATGAATACACACAAAGGAGGGATATTCAGCCATAAAGAGGAATTTGGATACAAAAACAAGGAAGGACCTTGAGAATATGCTGAGTGTGAGAAGCCAAGCACAGAAAAGCCTCAGGACACAGGATTTTCCCTGTATGTCAGATCTTTGTGGGTGGGACAGAGGTTAGCGGCTGCCTGTGGCTGGGGGCAGCGGTAGCTGACAGGCACAGAGTTTCTTTTTGGGGGTGATGCACATGTTTTAAGATGGGTGGGGTGACGGTGGCACAATTCTGTGACTGTGCCAACAGCCACTGGCCTGTGAGCAGGAAAGCCCAGAATTATATGGCGTGTGGATTCTATGCCAATAAAGATATTTAGAATTAAAAAAAGGGGGGGCGCCTGGGTGGCTCAGTCGGTTGAGCGTCAGACTTCGGCTCAGGTCACGATCTCACCGTTTGTGAGTTCGAGCCCCACATCGGCTGTGTTCTGACAACTCAGAGCCCGGAGCCTGCTTCGGGTTCTGTGTCTCCCTCTCTCTGCCCCTTCTCCACTTGTGCTTTGTCTCTCTCAAATAAATAAACATTTAAAATAAAAATAAAATGGAAAGGAAAGGAAAGGGAAAGGAAAGGAAAAGGGAAAGGAAAAGGAAAGGAAGAGGAAAAGGAAAGGAAAAGGAAGAGGAAAAGGAAAAGGAAAAGGAAAAGGAAAAGGAAAAGGAAAGGGGATCAAGGTCTCCTAAAGTCTCCGTGGTAGCTGTGTGCGTGCTGGCGAAGGAAGGGGTCTGGCTTCCCAGAGGTGGTCATTGTCCCAAATGTGGCCCCCCTGCTGGCTGCCTGCCTGATGTCCACCTCTGCCTTTCTGCTGACTAACAGCCACTGCTTTGGCCCAGGGATGGCAGGTGCCCGGGAACAAATACTCCCGTGCCACGGGTTCTCTGGCAACCCCCTCGGTGGTCAGGTGACACATTCTGGCCGATGGGTTTTGGAAGGAAGTCACTGGCATACAGGGGTCCCTTCCCAAGTGAGAGAATAACCAGAATAAGGAAGGCTCTGGTCTTGTGCTTTTTTTTTTCTGCACAAAACGTGGACACAACACCGACTATCTTTCCATTGCTCATAACCTGTCCGCTCCGTGCTCTTGGAGGTGGGGGAGCCCTGGGGAAGGGAGAGGACGGGGTCTCCACTGCAGACCTCAGCACCCCTCCCTACAGCTCCTGTGGGAGTAGCAATACCTCAAGGACCATGCTCTCATTTCCCACTCCCCAAAGCTGGGCCTGGCCCTACGGAGCCCCCCTCCCCTTCCTCTGCCAGCACGCCCTAAGCTGCTGTATTTGTGGCACCAAACAGAGGAAGCAGCAGCAGAGGTGGCTGGAGGAGGGGCACAGGGCCCTGGGGTCCCTTCCCGACTCCTTCTCGACAGGCCATGCTGGGCAGGATGGCATGCCGGAGCAGTGGGACAGGAACTCGTGGATCACAGCTGTGAGCCTGCTGCATCCAGGAAGCTGGGGTCCTGGGCAGCACCAGGGACAAGTGTGAATAACTCCAACTGAAGTGACAAATGCTGTCCTGGTGACCGAGCGCTAACATTGGAACACCTAGGGCTCGCTCGCCGGACCACAGCCGTCCTGGACGGGCTGGGACTAGACTAAGAGGAGAGAACGTGTCTCTGGGAGCTGGTGCCTCACTTGAGTGTCCAACCATGTTCTGACCTTGGGAGAAAGAGTCCTTTCCTCAGTACACTGGAGTCCTTGCCCCCGGGACCTCAGAATGTGACTGTATTTGCGGTTCTGGTCTTTAAAGAGGTGATGAAGGTAACAGGAGATCATAGGGTGTCAGGTGAAGGAGAGGAGGGGATGGGGACACAGACACATCCAGAGGGACGCCGTGTGAGGACACGGGGACAGGATGGCGGTCCACACGCCAGGGAGAGAGGCTCAGGAGGAACCGAACTGCTGACGCCTTGATCTGGGCCCTCCAGCCTCCAGGACTGTGGGTGGGGAAACAAATGTCTGCTGTTCAAGCTCCCAGCTGGTGGTACTTGGTGCGGCAGACCTCACACGCCGATGTGGGGGGTATAGAGAAGCACTGAAAGGTCTCCAAAGGGGGACCGCACCCAAAGCAAACATACCCCACAGAGTCAGAGGCCGTGAGCTCAGGGTTCCAACAGAGACCACAGAAGAATCCAACGCCGAGTCCCCACCTGCACCCATGTGCCCCCAGCCCTGTCCAATGTGGTCCGGCTTTGCTTCCTGTCGGTCTAGGAAATTTGGAGCCACGAGTCAGGGCCCCTAAACCAGCCCTGGTGTTTGCAGCCCACCTGAGCCAAGCCAGGTCCCGGAGGGAGGTCCACGATGGAATGAATCACCATGTCCCAAATTGAATGACCTTCCAGAGGACGGGGCAAGGGGAAAACGGAAAGGAAATCGCCCATCAATCGTTTGGAGAGCTGGGGGTGGGGGGCTTACAATGCCGATTCCAAAATACCATTTGTGACACAAAATACCATTTGTGACATGTTTTCAACCCCATCAAAGAGGAGGGGTTCGGGGGCAACTGAAAGGAACAGCTTTGAATCCAAATGACAGCCCCGCCTTAGTTTAAAGCTAGGTTCTCTTTTCTGCTTATTATGGATCTTTGATAAGAAATACAATTGCTGAGAAGTTTGTTTTGCTTGCTGTTTGCTACGAGCATTGTGAGACCTTTCCTGATTGTAACCCACTGTAGAATGGGCTGTAAAACTTCCTAAATGTAGTCTGATATGTAATGGAATAAGTGA
Source organism: Panthera onca (assembly GCF_046562875.1). Taxonomy (NCBI): domain Eukaryota; kingdom Metazoa; phylum Chordata; class Mammalia; order Carnivora; family Felidae; genus Panthera; species Panthera onca. Next base: position 218,799,682 of record NC_138346.1, on the reverse strand, counting down.
TTGTATACAAACTAACCGGCATTTCTCGCTTCTGTAAACCTGCTTGCTTAGCACATTCCTCACCTACCCCCTTCCCCCTTTCTTCCTCCCGCCACAAGTAAAAAAAACCTCCCCTGTGCTATTTGTCTCTGTCTATAAAAACGCTATACCAACCCTAATCGTGGCCTCTTGTGTCACCGGCGACGAGTGCGCAGAGGACCAGGTTCGAACCTGCAATAAACGACCCTTGCCGCTTGGCTTTGACTTACGACTCTGGTGGTCTTTTGTGGGAGGTTTTGGAACTTCAGGCATTACACAACCAGGAGGAGGGGAAAGTAAAGAAGAGAATTCATGTGACGGAACCAGTCTGTTTTCACGCATCGTGTTTCTGACTATAAGGTAGCAGACAATTCCTTCAGAGAACTTGGAAAGGACGGTGAAGATCAGGGATGGAGGTAAGATTTCTCACGAACCCACCGAAGACGGCGGCGTGTTTGGGTGCGATCCGCGGTCTGGATAACCCGTGCACGTTCCCGTCACCGAGAATCACGTTGTGAGGACGTCTCTGCCTGGTGATGAAAATAATTCCTCCGAACGTGGGTTCCGCATCTTTGCAACAGCCCGTCCGTGATGGAGCCACAGTAAATGCTTCGTCTGCTTATAGGAACGAGGTTCCTCCTCCGTCTAGGTAAGAATGCCGTTAGTGTATTTGTGGTTGGAACTTCACGAGCACCTCTGATCTGTCTGGCAGGGCTGTTCCCAGAGCGGGAGTCGCTGAGCGGCGGACGCTGTGGGGCGCCTCACTCACACGGTCAGAGCACTGATTTGCCCAAGCAAACTCACGGTGTGTGACCCCACTGTGCACACTGTGTCTGCGGCCCCTCAGCGGACAGCACATTGACATCATGAGCGTGCCATGCACCCCTGCTGGCTGTCCTGCTCGCGACCATTCGGTCACGTGAGAAGGGAACAGGATATCTGATTTTTGGTAAACTGTCTCCTTGGGCTGCCGTGGCAAAGTACCAACACCCGTGTGGCTTAAAAGACAAGACTTTATCTCTCCTGGTTCTCGAGGCTGGCAGTCTGTCTATTCTCCCCTGGTTCTGGGGGCCGGAAGTCCAAGATCTGGGTGCTGACAGGGGCACGCTCTCTCCACAGGCTCCAGGGTACCATGCTTCTCGCGTCTTCCAGCTTCCGGTGGCTCCTGGCATTCCCTGGCTTGCGCATGTGTCGCTCTAGTCCCTGCCCCGGTCTTCACTGGCTGTCTTCCCTCCGTGTGGTCTCTTCTTAGAGGGACACCAGTAACGGAATTAGAGCCCGCCCTAATCCATCATGACCTCATCTTAGCTTGATCACGTCAGCAAAGATCCTGTTTCCAAATCAGGTCCCGTTCACAGGCACCAAGTGTTAAGGCTTCAGCGTATTTTTCAGGGGGGGACACACGTCAACCCCGCAAAAGCTGTCTGGTGATCTCGCCAGCGCTCTAAAGGAAGAACTCACTTTGCTGTGTAACCCAGACCTTAGCACAGCTGGGAAGTGCCAGCCAGAAAATCCCACCGCTGGCATCTGGACTGCAGGAGGCCAGCAGGAACTGGGGAAATCTGTCTTATTACCTTGCTAGTCCCCAGAAGGCATGCCTGTATTTAAATCCACTTAAAACCAAGCTACCACAAGCTTTCCAGATGATATCCAGAAGGAAGGGTCTGCTCTAAGGAGTAGTTAAGAATGATGTGCACTGAACACATGAATTATGAGTATGTAAATGATGCTCCAGAAGGAGAGAAGGAGAAGGAGAGAGAGGAGGTGAGGGATTCCTTCCCCTTCCTGGGGCACTATGGGAATCCTGATCAGTGCATTCCCTGCTTTGGGGGACATTCGTCACAGACTATACAGGGGGAGCTGGTGCCTGTGCAAATAAAGAGGTGCTCTCAGGGAGGTCAAATGTGTGCATTTCAACAATGCCGGCCTCCAGGCTTCTCTCTGAACCAGCCCAGGAATCTGATCTTCCCACCAAACCCATCCGCAGATCTAAGAGAAGGCTAGACATCAGACGCTGACCTTGGTGCAGAGCCTGTTACCAGCAGCCTCCAAGCACATTTGGGACCCAAGCCATTTGCCACACGTTTAATTTGCAGCTGGAGCAGCCAATTCATAATTCAAATGTTACTGCCCTAAATTGCACACACATTTGAGCAGAGTGGAGATGGAGAGATTTGGGTGCTTTTAAAGAAAACCCATAAAGCCCCCATTTCTCTCCTATTCTAGTGAGTTCTGCTCTCCTGAGCAACTTTTCAGCTCCCTGAGAATAGCATGTTTTGAGCAAAAGGAGACTGCACAAATGAAAGAAGAAAATTAAATATGAAAATTTAATTAAATCCCTCTTTGATCATTCTTCCTAGAACTGACGGAGGGGCTGTTGCCACTTAGCCACAAATAAGATAACCTCGAAGGCTAATTAGAATAAGGGACCGGCCTCTGAGGTGGGAGGGAGCCGCTTATCACCCGCTCAAATGGGCCATTCTGATGAAAGCGATACTCCGGTCTTCAATTACTTGCCATTTGTCCTTTGTCAAGTCTCATAGATATATAAAGTGTTCTTTGTGCCTCCTATAAGAACTTCCAGCTTTTGTAGGACTCCCCAGAAAGGGCTGGGCGCCGTCTACGGGGTGAAGGGCCTCAGCAGCTACATGGGAAGTTCTACTCCTTATTTTCCAGGGCTGCGGGGGAACTTAGCCTTTAAAACTAGCCCTGCCCCTCCCATGCCTGGGAGCTGCATTCTTGAAGGGAGACAATGACATAGGTAAATGAAGGACCAACAAGTCAGGGGGGAACCGGAAGCCACCCCATGTGGGTCGGGACACTAATGTGGCCCCTGCACTCTGACATCCCATATGACGGTAGTCACCTTCCCAGTTAGATGGAGCTTAGGCCAGTGTAAAAAGTGGTGTGCATCAGGGCGCTTGGGGGGCTCAGACGGTTCAGCACCTGGCTCTTGATTTTGGCTCAGGTCATGGTCTCATGGTTTGTGAGTTCGAGCCCCATGTTGGGCTCTGTGTTGATGGTGCACAGCCTGCTTGGGAATTCTCTCTCTCTGCCCCTCCCCTCCTTGTGCTTTGTCTCTGTCTTTCCCTCTCAAAATAAATAAACATGAAAAAAGTCTTCGCAGAAAGTGAATATGCCTCTGTATACACACATGAACACAGGCACAAACACAGAGACACATACATGTACACACATATGCACACACGGTAGAAATCTGTGTCTGGAGAATATCTTTAGGAAGATACCAAAAATGGTTTGTGTGCTGTCCCAAAGTTAGAAGTCTGATGTGAGCCCTACATTTTGGGAAATATGCTAACTTAACAAACTTTGTTCTGGGATGAAAACACCACCCCTCCCCCCCCCCCCCCCGCCCCCCGCCGCCCCCGGGGGCAGATAAAGGAAAAGAGAGGAAGAGGAAGCTGAGTTCAGGGTCAAACACAGGAAAACATCCCTGATTCAGGCTGTGGTGGTGTGGAATTCCCGATGGCATAATTTATGGGGTGATCAAAGCCTTCCCTGGAACGATTTATGAGGAAGTATTTTGCTAAGCAAATCATGTTGCAAAGGATTTCAGGGGCATTGTTTAAATTATTAACAGAATCCATCGTTTCGCAGCGTTTGGGGAAGAACATTTTCATACAACTAATATGATATTACAAACTATTTTAAACAATTGCTTAAGGACCCTGTCTCCCCTCGCAATTTATTGAACCACATCTTTGTTTAACTTGCTTGAAAAATTACATAATAATTTTTATTATATTTATATTATTATAAATAGATCTGTCTTTAATTCTTTGAAGTTAATTTTTCATTAACTTCGGACTGGTCTTCTCTCTTTGTAGCCCAAGAGGCAGAGAAGTGCTCCGGTGATCCCTCCATGTGCCAAACCACCCCAAAATTTGCGGCTTAAAACAAAGATTTAATGCTGGTTGTGATTCTCTGAGCTGACCAAGCAACGTGGTGGCTAGGCTTGCTTGGGCTCGCTTGTAAGGGTGGGCTCAGTTCTGGGGTCTTTTGGGGCCAGGATCAGCTGGGACATCTCCATGTGGTCTTCTGTTCAGGCTTCTTCCTGGCATGGTGGTCTCAGGAAGCATTTCAAGAGGGTGGAGGTAGAAGTTCCAAGGCATCTGAAGGCCAAGGATTCTATAATGGTTAATTTCATGTATGAACTTGACTGGGTCATGGAGTGTCCAGACAGCTGGTAAAACATTATTCCTGAGTGTGTCTCTGAGGATATTTCTGGGTGAAACTAGCGTTTGAATGGGAAGAATGAGTCAAGCAGGTGGCACTCCTCACTGTGGGAGGGCATCACCCAATCTGCTGAAGACTCAAATAGAACAAAATGGTGGAGGGACATTGGACTCTCTCTCTGCCTGACTCCTCGAGCTGGACATCAGTCTTCTGCCCTTGAAATGGAGCTAGAGCTTCTCAGGCCCTCAGACATCATCTCTCTGTTTTCTCACTGCTTGTCCTGGGTTTCCAGTTTACAGATGACAGATCATGGGACTTCTCAGCCATAATCACATGAGCCAGTTTCTCATAATAAATCCCTTTTTTCTTTCTTTCTTTCTTTCTTTCTTTCTTTCTTTCTCTCTCTTTTTTTCTTTCTTTCTTTCTATCACCTACCTACCTACCTACCTGCCTGTCTCCTACTGGTTCTGTTTCTAATACAGCTCCTAAACACACACGTCATTTCCACCAAACTCTATTGATTAAAGCAAGTCATGAGATCCCTCCCACCCCCAAACCCAGATTCAAAGAGAGTGGAAATAGACACCAACTCTTGATTGGAGGAGTGGTCTTATTAATCTACTATAAAATATTACTAAAGATTGTTGATTCCTGTGGTGGAATAAAAGAACTGTGGGGGCATTTCCCTTTTCTGGAAGGCAGAAAATATATCAAAGGAAGTCATGCAGACACCTCTTCAAGAGCAATAGGAAAAGAGATTTCAGATGAATTCTAATAAGCCAGAATGTGGACATTTGACAGAAGGATTCAAATACAATAATTTAAAGAAAAAAATGTAGGTCTTTTTGCAAGAAATGATCTTACATGTCAATTCTTATCTCAAATTCCCTCTGTGAATATTGTCAAATGACTACAGAAGACAGACACGTTGAGCACTTTCTGACATCTTCCTTAACCACAAAGAACTCCATCCCTAATGCTCCCTCTTGGATCCACTGGTAACAAAGAAATTTGGCTGAGGTCAGGGGTGGGCTAAGATACTATATTAGTTTGCTGAGGCTGCTGTAACAAAGTACCACCGACAGGGTAGCTTAAACAACAGAAATGCATTCTTTCCCAGTCCTGGAGGCCGGAAGTCCAAGATCAAGATGTTGGTAGAGTTGGTTTCTCCTGAGGCCCCTCCTAGGTGTGCAGATGGCTGTCCTCTCCCCACAGGGACCTCACAAGGTCATCCTTCTGTGAGTGTCTGTGTCCTGATCTCTTCTTGTAAGGACCCACCCATACGACCTCATTTTAATTTGATGACCTCTGTAAAGACTCTGTCTCCTAACATGGTCACATTGTGAGGTACTGGTGGTTAGAGATTTAACATATGAACACACTCAACATCTAAATTCGGAGGGACACAGTTCAGCCCTCAACAGACACTATCTTCTCTGCTGGAAAAAGTAAATTAGTCAACCTTACCTTCTTCTTTCCTTAGAATTGAAAGGATGTTCACAGTCCGGGGGAGGACCCACAAGTGAGCAGATTGATTCACGACCTTCCTAGTGATGACAGGGTAGGGGCTACAGCAGCAGTTAGGGTTCTGGTTGACAAGAAACAGACTTCTACCTCCATCTTCGGTTTGTACAAAAGTGTTTTGAATTTTTATTTTTATTTGGATGGCTTCATCAAAGCAATAGGATTGACATGCATCCATTTAACTTGGAATAACTTAAAAGGAGTTTGTTAAGTGTCAGAACAGCATGGATGAGCCCTAAAACGAACAGAGAATTGTTCTCTCTTTTTCCCTCCTGAACCAGGTCCTCATCACCACCACTCACATGCTTTCATCCTCTGATATCAAAGACATTACAGGATGGAAAACCCTTTACAAACATTAATTAATTCTCACAATCCTCCTGTGAAGCATGGGGGATGATTTTTTTCTCTCTTTTAAAGAGGAGACCTGAAACCAACAGGCTAAACGACTAACCTGGATGGAAGTTGCCGGAAAGCTAGAAAATGGAATTTGGTTGAAAATTGGGTATAGAAAATTAATTTTTTGTTCCAAGAAGATGGGAAGAAGTACAAGTCTTAGTCCAAAGTGGACAGTTCATGGAAGCAATCAGGTGGAGCAAACAGAGCTCTCAAGATTTGGGGATCAAAGGGATTTGGGATCTGAGTTATCACAGGGAATCTGAAAGATAATCTAGTCGAAAGCTTTCTCATTATCAGCTTCCCAATCCTGCCCTGGGCCATCTGGCCAGAAAGGCACATCCTGATTCTACTCATGATTTAGACCCTCAAATCCAGGTGGTGATATATTGGTCAGTGATGTTAAAAATCATAGAGATAAGGGCAGGGAGCTTTTTGAGGGTTCGTTTTGGGGCATTTCAGACCCTAGTTCTCTGTGGGGTGAACGGTAAGCTCACAAGAAGCACGCTTGCTTTCCCCATGCTGATAAAATTCTGTGGCAACTGTGGATCGCAGTTCAGGCACCCTCCACCTCCATCTGAGGACCAGTGGATACGGCAGCCACTGTCACATCCTCCTCCAGACCAGACCCCTTCTGAGAGAGACTTAGATGCTCATAAGGTAGAGAAAGCCTAACTCAAAGTGGCTTAAACAAAAAAGTCAGTACATTGACTCATGCATCTTAAAAACCCATGGTGCCAGCTTCAAGTCTCAGTGATGTCACAAGAACACCTGACCCAGCTTCAAGTCTCAGTGATGTCACAAGAACATCTGACCTGCTCATCTCCACTTCCCTCTGTCCTGAATTTTTTCTCAGACAACTTTGTTTCCCCTGTGCAGGAGCAATGTTTGATGGCTCTCCAGAAATTTCTAGCCTGGAGGCATTTTAGTACAAGGATGAAGAGCAGAGATACTGGCCCCAAACCACTACTTGGAAACTGTCTGATTATGGACAAGTAGCTTCACTTCTCTGTGTCTCATTTTCTTCATCAGTGTAAGGGGATGATGAGAGCTATCTCCCTCATAGCATTCATAGCTGATTAAATCAGCTCATGTGCATTAAATACTCAGCATGGTGGCTTACCCTACATGAGAAAGTGCTCAGCGATGGTCAGCTATTATTATTACTGTTGATGCTGTTGGCTGATTCTTCAGAACTAGAAGCCCATTGCCCCATAAAACATAATGGGGATCAATGGTGAAACTCACATATTGTTCTGGCAAGGAATGAACACTGTCATCTTGAAAGGGCTAAGAATGTGGGTGCCAAGGCAGGCTGTGTTCCATCAGAGTGGCCCAAGCCTACAATTTCCTGCTCTGTGGCTATAGCTCCATCTGTTAAATGAGAATAATTGTACCTACTTTGTAAGGAGACTGATATTTAGAGAGTGACCAAATGTGAAAAGTTTAGAACAGCCCCTTGTCTATGACAAAACTCCAATAGTGTTACTAAGAGCAGTTTACAAGCTTTTCCATGTGTGTCATTGGAGAAAACTAGTCATTCTGCTCTTGCTGGTGCTGTGTTCATTTGCACATTCCTGGCTGTGGACCTCCCATGAGTCCAGTCCCGTGCTGAATGTCGAGCCCACTAGGGACAAGGTAAAAAAGACACATTCCCTGCCCTCCAGAATAACAAAACTCACAAATGCTGAGCACTTAATGCATTACGGGCATCATTCAAGTTCTTTACATCAATGACATTTCATCTCTTTGATCATGATTTTCATTTCCAGCATTTCCATTTGGACCTTACTTATACTTTACTTCTCTCTGCTGAAATTCCCCATCCATTTATGCATGTTGTCTACCTTTTCATTAGATCTCCTAATATATTAACTATAGTTATTTTAAAGGCCCTGTCTGATAGCTGCAAAACATAGGTCACTTCTGGGTCTCGTTCTATTACTCTTCTGTCTCTTGACAATGGGGTGTTTTATTCTTGCTTTTTTGTGTGTCTCATAATTTTTTAAATTAAATTACAGAAACTGTGTGTAGAGAAACAGTGGACATTGAAGTAAATAGTATTTTACTCTCAGAAGTGAGATTTACTTTTTTCCTGTAAGGCCATTGGTGTAAGAGATTGAGGCAACCTGGTCAAGAGTTGAGTTGGGTTGGGTTTTATTGTTGCTATGGTTACCTTTAGTGAGCCTGAGAGCCCAAACTCCTCCTTTTGTGGGCTACTATTACCTTGTGCCCCATCTCAGCCTCCAGTGATTTCTCCCTGCCTGTATCATGGAGGAGGCACCCTTCCCACACTCTGTCTTCTCTCTGTGGTACACTGCCATTTCTTATTGCCTGTTCAAGATGATGGTGTGGGTATGGACTGGCTGTTCCTTCTTCTCCAGTCTTAGGCAGGCACTGTGAGGCTGGGCCTGGGGGCAAGGGAGGGGGTTCCTAACCCCTTGATCCTCCTCCCTCCATAGCATACACTCTGCCTTGTACCTGTGTGTGGGGGTCTAGGGTAGGAGAACATCTCCCATCTATCCCCCAGGGATGGCAGAACTCTGTTTTATACCAGTTTAGGATCTTGGGTCCTATCTAAAGTCTTTTCTGCCCTTCCCTCATGGATGCATAGCTTTTTTTCTACCCTCTGCATTGATCTACCTTGACTGGGACTGGAGCTGAGGGTTCCTGCCCCCACAGCTCCAGAAGATGAGGGCTTTGTCTCATAAGAGTGAAGGGGATGCCTGGGTACCACCAAGGTGGGCATCTCTCCTGGTCTCTTCTTGTCTCCATGACCTTCACAGTGGAAGACCAAGGCAAAGGTCTTGAGAGTTAATATGGATGCTCCTTGTCTCTGGGCTCCCAGATTTTATACTAATCATGCTAGCTCACACTCACTTTTAAGGATTTATTAAAATTTTAGCTATCTTCTTCCCAATCAATTTTATGGTGGCCAACCTTTCTTCCTGCATGTTGCCAAGATTAAAAAGTTCATGGGCCCCATCTCTTCTCTGTCACCTTTTGGAATTTAGTTCACCTGGTTGCCTTGCCACCTCAGCTCTCTCATAGTTTCAAGAAAGATAGATTATTATTTGGTTAGATTACCTGGCTCTTCATGCTTTTCAGTGGGGGAATCAATGCTCTCACACAGCTTTATCTTTCCTAATCAAAGGCAGTGCTTTTCACAGCTAAATACAAATCTATAAGGTCAACAAATCTTTGAGGTCACTATTCTCATGACTCCCATTATACAGATGGAGAATTGGAGTCACTGAGATGTTCAATTAGTTGCCCAAGGTAGCCAGGATCTGATGGGGGACCCCGGACAGGCTGGCTCTGGAGGGCACACATCACTGACCACTACACTGTGCTGCTTCTTTGGGGGCATGAAAACAGCCAGAGAGACTTAACAAGCTTCACTAGTTTAAGGGTCAAGTGCCAAGTATGGTTAAAGACAAAGAATTAAATGCAACTCTAGGGAAGAGGCAATGAATCCACCAAAACACAAGTATTCACGTGTATATGGGTCTGAGCTGAGCAGGGAGTTAAAATACTCTCAGCCATGTGTTTGAGTCACATGACCATCCCTGAGTAGCTGAGTGACACTGGAAAAGTTAATTAACCCTTTAAAGCTCTTGTCATGTCATTTCTGAAGTGGACAGAGCATCATTACTTCTATCCTAGAGTTGATTAACTTCTCAGGAAGGCTGGGGAACATCAAGGACCCAGCAGGTGAGTGTGGCTGTGCTTGTTGAATGCAGGTGCATGATGAGAATATTACCCTTCAGGCGAAAGATAAACACAAAGATGCTGAACTATCTCCAGATGTAACAGACTCACTCCAATGATGCCTGTGTGCTTGCTGCGCTGATAGCTCATGATGAATATGGCGAATATTCATGCAACAATTATTACTTGAGCATCTGCTATATGCCCATGGCTGAAAGGCTTGGGGATATAACAGTGAAAAAGGCAGAAATGGCCTCTCCCTATGAAGCATACATTCCAGCAGGGGAAACAGATGATAAACAGATCAACACATAAATTAGAAAATACCAAGAGTTACTCAGAAAACAGAAGAAGATTCCATAGACTGGATGCTTGTGTTTCTCCCCAAATTCATATGTTGAAATCCTAATGCTGGATATGATGATGTTAGGTGGTGGGGCCTTTGGAAGGTGATTGGGTCGTGAGAGTGGAGCCCTATGGATGGGATTAGTGCCCTCATTGGAGACCCCAGAGAGCTCCCTTTGCCATCCCACCATGTGAGAACACAGCAAGAAGACAGCTGTCTACGAGCCAGGAAGCGGGTTTCTATCAGACACCAGATCTGCTGGCACCCTGATCTTGGACTTCCAGCCTCTGGACCTGTGAGCAATAAATGTCTACATGAGCCCCTGGTCTGTGGCAGGGTGTGACAGCAGCCTGAATGGACTGAGATGAGGTGAGGAGGTGGGGAGTGGAGTTGGGGCAGTGGTGAAGGTACATCTCCATAGGAGTTGCAGGAAAGCCCATGTAAGGAGGTGGTTGAGCTGAGCCTTGGGTGAAGAAGGACGCATCTCTGCCCCCCTGGTGCCAACTCACCTGTCATAGTGACTGGCTTGCTGTCTACCATGCCCCACATCCATTTTCTCCTCCTGATCTCTGCACTTGCTGTTTTCTCCATCTGGGTTTCTGGTTCCTACAGCTGCCTGCCTGCCTCCTTCTTGTCTCTTAGGACTTGGTGTCATCTCCCGCACGAACCCTCCGTGACCTCCCGACCCAACCGCCTTTCCTCACAGCCCAGATAGCCTCTGTCACCTCTTCTGCTTTATTATTTCGCAGCACTTCTCACTCTCTGCATCTACCCTGGCCGCAGATTGATTTACTTGTTCATTGTCCATCTGCCCCCTAGCTCTGAGGTCACATGGGAGATGGACTTTGGTCATGTACCACTGAACCCAGAGCTGAGCTTGGAGCATCCCCCGTTGGGAGATCTTGACCAGACACATGACCTGGCACACACTGCACGTGTGGAGTTGCCAGCAGGCATGGCTCGCAGAGGCTGAACTCAAGCAGATCTGCTTCTAATGGCCTGGGAGGGGGCAGCGATTGGACCAGTCTAGAACATCAGACCACCAGTCATGTTCTCTGTCTGCCAGCAGGCAGTGAGCTCAGTGTGAGCGGGGAGGGGGAATGCTCTGAGGAGCCTGCCATTAAGAGTGACAACAGAGGACCAGCAGAGCCAGACCTCAGCGGGTGCCAGCTCCCTGCCCCCACCCCAGCCAGGCAGGAGCAAAGTGCCCCGATTCCCCCCAAGGTACCAAGTCCCACGGGCAGGAGCTGACTGCTGTTGAATATGACGATGTGAGACTATCTTTGCACAGACTGGAAAATGACAGTCAAGACCACAGCACTTGGTGGCCCATTACACAAAGCTGATCCAGATTAAAGCCTGCCAACAGTTCCCGAGGTGTCATGTGATTGAGAAGGCAGTTCCCATTGGTTCTGGAGGTGTCATGCGACTGAGAAGTCAGTTCCCATTGGTTCTGGAGGTGTCATGTGACCGAGAAGGCACTTCCCACTGGTTCCCAGAGCTGTCATGTGACTGAGAAGATGGCGCCTCTTGGGTCCTAGGGACTGTGAGGATGGTGCCCCCACTTGCTGAGCCTCAGAGGTGGGGCTGTACTGACTGACCCCTGGCGGTGGTTGGGGGTGTGTTTCTGATTGGGCTCAGTCCTGGGGTTCACTGCGAGCTTTGATAACAAGCCACTCACCCGGGACTCGGACCGTTGCCCGTCTGTGTACCACGTGGCTGGTGTTTGAGCCCCTGATGCTGACGCAACCGCAGGGAACAGCTTTGGCACACCCGCCACTCGAGGGCCTCATACACCCACCAGAGCCTTCGTCGTCTTCCAGTCTCGTGTCCACGATAAAATGTCAAAAGAAAAAAAGGAAGCCGATGTCTGATATTACTACTTTGAACTTTCTTAGCTACAGTCTCTGGAAGCATGACATTTACGGGGGAAAAAGGATCAGAAGGAGGGGGTAACCCTGAGCGTATTGTTCATCATCTTTATCTCTGGGATTTTTGCTTTAATCTTCTGAGCGCCCTTGCACACCAGGAGTCTGGGCCCCGCCTGTGGTTGTCGGTCGCTGCATAACAATCCACTCTGCAACCAGAGAGGCTCAGAATTTTGTTCCTCAGACTGTTCTGGAAGACTTCAGTTGGGGGTCTGTCTCCGGTCCATGGGAGTGGCCAGAGCCCTGGTGGGGCCAAAGCCCTGAGGTTTGATCTCGCTCCACCGTGACTGCATCCAACAGGCGGCTTGGGCTTCCTGCAATACAACAGCTTGGTTGGCGGTCAGCTTGATTGCAAGGCGACTGGCTTCCCTCCCAGCCGGAGTCCCAGAGCGACTCTTGTGCACAGCCAGGCAGCTGCTTAGAAGGCAGAATACCCCTTGTGCTGCCTTGGACTGGTCAGGATCAAAGGGCAGGAGCTAGATCCAGCCCTCCGTGAGACTGTGGCCAAGACAGGCAGCCACCTTTAATCTGCCACAGTGGGAGGACTCCTTTCCATTGCAGGGGACTGTGCCCTGGGAAGGCAGCTTCCGGTGGCCCCCTCGGGACCACGGGGAATGTGGCCCACTCTTGTTGAGGGCAGAGATGCCACTGCCCTCTTGTGCAGCCTCTTAGTCATATGCCACATCCAAGAAGAATTGGGTGCTGTCTTCTCTGTTACATGCCCCTCCCACCTGTAACAGGTATTCTCCAGGATGAGCATGGAGAATCGGTGGCATCTCTGAGACCCAGTGCACCTACAGCCTCCTCTGTGGTCAGCACACGCCTGTGACAATGTGACAGACCTTTTGCCGCCTTGGGATATACTGAGAGCTCATCCGTTAGCTGGTCTGCTGCTACTTCTCCCCGGGAATTCACCGTAGGAAACTGTCTCCATCTGGACGCCCTGTGGTCCCCTCTGCTCACACCCTGCACTCAGCAGGTGTGGGTTTGGCCCAGTCTGAGCAGCTGACCTGCAGACACAGCACGGATGCCCAACAGCAGCGTGGGAGGTGAGACACAGCCACCATCGCCCCCGAGATGCATGCCACCAGTGCAGTGGGAGGCAGAGGGGACATCCAGGGACTCAGGTGGGACAACTCAGGAGCTCATTCTGCCCCAGTGCTTTTCTCTGACCTTCGGTGAACTCCTAACTGTGCTCCCTCTGGGCCCCCGCTCTATACCTGATGAGGTTTTGGAGTGGTGGGGGTTCAGAGCTGACGGCCAAGAAGGAATTCTGGAGATGTCTTTGGTGCAAAGAAGGTGATGTTATTAGAGCACGGGGACAGGACCCGTGGGCAGGAAGAGGGGCCCTGGGGTTCTGAACACTGACTGGTTATATACTAAGGAGTCGGGGGAGGTAAAGACCACAGGGAAGCCTCCAGAAGGACTGTGATGTGCTAACCAGGACTCCTAAGATACCCGAGGCCTTGCTGTCCTCAGGCTGAGGCTGTTTTCCCTCTGGTGAGACACTGACATTAGGACGGTGGGGGGTCCTGGAGAAACGTTCTGCTCTGGATTTGCCTCAAGGATCTGCCAATGGGCTGCAGGTCATAAGGAAATTTAATGTCACCTGCCACTTCCTTCTCGCCTCTGTTCCCACGTCACCATGGAGGGGAGGGTGATGTTGGGGCTCCAGGGAACTGAGCCTACAGGTTTCTGGAGATCAGGCTATTGGCAAGATTGCCTTTTTCTTGGAATTTGCTGAGATATTTGTAAACTGATGGAAACTCATGTCCTGCAGGCCTGTGATCTCTATCAGCTACCATTGGATTTCTGTCCTCTCCTTTGTCCTCGGGTGGCCGGGAGAGCCTGAGGAATGTCACACATATCCCACCCAAGGCAAGAGGGGGCTTGAGGGGGTCTCAGCTGGCCTTAATCATCCCTCGTCATAACTTTAGGAGGTAAGTGTTCCTTCAGAACATCTCGAGAGGTCGAATTTGAGGTTGTTTTCCATCTACCAGTAAGACCAGGCCAGCCCCTCCACACCCCTCCCCCTCCCCCAAGGAGACCCTGGAACCTGCATCCCGCCCCTCAGCCTGCCCGGCAGCTGTGCTGTTGGGAGGATAGGATGAGACCTTGTTGCCCAGTTCAGGGGCTGGGCCCACTCCTCACGTCATGGCAGCTCATCACACTCCTTCCCAGCCACCTGGCGTGTGTGCTCAGAGTGTCAGGGACCACACCGGCCTTTCACACTGCCTTTGTATTTCTCAATCCATGCAGGAAATAAGCCCACCGACCCAATCCAGGAGGGACGCGGAGACCCGGAGCAGTGAGGCGAGGTTGTTTAATCAACGTTCTTGCGAGGGTCGGGGGGGGGGGGGGTGTTGGATGGACGTACACACCCCGGGCAGTTACAGCAGACAGTTTATGTCCTAGCACGTAAGTCCCGCCCCCGGTTCCTCATTGGCTGATCCTGCAGAGGCTGCAGCCTGACCCGGATGTCACCTGTGTCCCTGGAAGCACAAGGTAATATGACTGGAACAAGTGTGCATCCTTTAGCTGATGCGGACACTTTCGGTCCCCCCTCCCTCTGTTCTTTGGCACATGCTCCTTGCAAAGCCTGTGCAAGTAAACCCGTGAAACAGAGAGGGGAAGGAGAACCAGGAAGTGGGGTGTCTAAAGGTTTGGGACTCCACAGTAGGGTGGGGGGCGGGCTCATATATATTCCCAATAGGTTGTAAACCTGTTAACTGGACAACACAGCTTTCATTTGGTATTTCTGAAAATGAATCATCTCCCTTACCTCTCAGTCTACATTCCTTTTCCTTCTTCAAATCCGTACCCCACAGAAGAAACCCATCCCTCCCCGGCTCTGGGTAGGGCCGTTTCCCTGTCCGTTGGGGTGCAGCCATTTGATCTATATAAGTGAATCCAATTTAGCTGATTCATCTCTCGTGTTTAATTTTTATGTTAACATAACAAGGTTATACAGCTGAACAGGAGAGAGGCCGGGGACGGAATTCATAAGTGCCAGCTTCAGTTTAAAATAAAAAAAGAAAAAAAGTTCCTGGAGGAAACAGGTTGAGAAGGCGAGTCCTCAGACAAAGGTTTTCTCTTAGGAGCTCCGAAAGCTTTCAGCTTGATTTAAATATAAAATCAAAGCTATTGGCATTTAACAACCTGTGTGTAAAAGTCAGGATTGACTTGTAAATAAGGCCCCGGCTGGAGCAGAAAGATTTCCGAAATAAATACATCATTGGGCTTTATGGATGGGTAGAAAGGAAGGCGTGCGTGTAGTCAAACCTGGGAGGACAGAGCGATTTTTGTGTTGAGTGGATTTTCTAGAATTCACTGTGCTGTTCGTGTGAGTCTCCAGGAGGGAATGCTCATTTGCTGCTCTAAGAGGTCATTTGTGGGTCTTCTCAGGCCAGACTCACCTGCTATTTTGCATCCCTCTTCCCACTCGCAGGGATGGTGGCCGCCCAGTCCTTGGGTTCTTGAGTTCTTGGGTTCTTGGGGGTCGCCTGCTAATTTGGAAGCAGGCCAGGTCTTGATGTGGGGAATGAAGGCAGAAGGAAATGGCGGGTAAAATTAAATTTCCTTCTAACCTGCAGCCCATTGGCAAAGACTTGAGGCCAGCAGAGTAAAACCTTCCCCCAGGAACTCCCTGCCGTCTTCATGTTTATGCTCTGCCAGAGGGAAAAACAACCTGAGCTTGACCATGGTCAGGCCTCCAGGATCCAGGGAGAGTCTTCAACCCTCAAGTATATGGTCAGTCACTCCTCACCATCCGGTCCAGTGCAGTTCTTCCTGACCACGAGTCTTGTCCCTGTGCTTTCATAAAATCTAACCGTTTTGCACCAAAGACGTCTTCAAGAATTCTTTCTTGGCCGTCAGCTCCGGACGCCCTGTCACTGCAAGACCGCACCGCTGAGACCTGCAGAGGTGGCATCGTGGGCTGGCCCTGTGTCGTCACCAGATTGGGCAGCGCAGTCTTGTGAGTCAGAGGCAGTGCCTCCCTCGAGGCCAGTTTTCCCAGTGGGAAAAGAACCATGCGCTGCTCCCACGACTCGTGACTTCTTTAGTCTCCTTACGACTGAGCGGCGCTGAGCTCAAGGTGGAGGGACACGGACCTCTGGGGCTCTGGAGGAGACCCAGCCGCGGGATCCCTGAGAGCCGCCCCGCTCAGACCCGGTGGGAGGGTGTCCTCAGCCCTTACCTGGGGACCTTAGCTGCTTGGCATCTTGAGAACAAGAGGACGCGGGCCTGCCACCCCTTGTCCCTCGCTGAAGCCACTTTGCAGGGTCCCCTGAGAAGAAGCAGCTGAGGAAGCTGGTGTTTAAACGTTGTGGAGTGGGAGAGACGGTTGTCATGGCAACAGATTGCTCTGACTGAAGAGGCTGGGTCCTGGCGGCACAGGAGGGGGTGCCGGGGAGGCAAGACGATATTTCAGAGGGGCTCTAGCCAGACAGGAATCGCACATTTGCATTTTGGCTCTGATGTCTGGTGGGACCGGGGAGGGAGGTGAGTCTGGCCAACACCTTCCAGAGGGTCGGGGAGTCCGGCCCCCAGACCCACACGTGAACCTCCCAGAGAACGCTGCACCCCAAGTTGCTGGAGGCGAGGCAGGCAGTGCGGGCAGTGGTTGGAGCCGGGCCCCGCCGTCCACCTGGTCGGCCTGATGCCGTGTGTCTGGCTGTCGGCCGCCTAAGGAGACCAGCACCAGATGGATTGGCCCTCCCTGCCTCCCTCCCTGTGTTAGCACTGGATGAGCAAAAAGCTTTGTATGTCTAATGGGTCTGGGGTCTCCTTGGGGGGATGCAAATACCGTGGAACGTGCTGGAGACGGTGTTTGCACAGCACCGTGAACGTGCTGAGTGCGAGCTTGCGCATTGCAAAATGGTTCATCGTACGTCGTGAGTTGCACCTCGAAATAAAAATGGCAACGGAAGCCCTGGCAATCCCTGCCATGCCGGGTGTGGTGGCACGTGGACCCCTGGCGGCCCCCAGAGCCTTCCTTCCCCTGAGCCCTGCCCCGGGGGGGGCGGTGGGGGCCCAGAGCCGGTCATGTTCCAGGGACTCTGAGCGTCAGTCTCTAATCT
Source organism: Panthera onca (assembly GCF_046562875.1). Lineage (NCBI taxonomy): Eukaryota > Metazoa > Chordata > Mammalia > Carnivora > Felidae > Panthera > Panthera onca. The sequence goes on along the minus strand of NC_138346.1, from coordinate 218,782,481 downwards.
TAAAGATCTTAAAGAGCACTCACTCCTGGAGTGCCAGCCCCCCTGTGCTAAACCCGTCAACGGACCGACTGACTCAGCAACCCCCAGCATCTCCCCATCCTCCCAGGCCCCGCAAGTTAAGTGACAGCTGAGAGCTCACATCTGGGGAGGAGATGGCATTAAGTCGGGGCCGGGGGTGGGGGGGGGATCTCCAGAGTCCTCCCAGTGTGTCCCAGGCACAAGACCCATGAGGACATCGGACCCAAAGCAAATTGCAGCTGGCTCGCTGTGACCCCACCAGTGAGGGGTGGCCTGCCCACCACCCCGCCTTCCCAGCAGGACACCACATGCTTTAGGTAGACGGGCTTCCTGGGCTAGTCTGGCCTTGACTCTGGCCATGCCTGGGCTGAGGCTGAGGGAGGCAGAGCCAGGCCGGCCACTAGGGAGGCCACGGGCCGCTGGGCATCTGGACCATTGGGCAGCAAAGGTCTGAGGGTGCTTCCCCAGCGGGGAGGGGACAGAGGAGCGATGGGAGGGGAGGGAAGGGGAAGCAGAAACCAAGGGAGAGACATGGTGTGTCACAAGGTTGGTGGTGGTGGCTTCCTGTGGCCCGGGAACTGGGGTCACCGGTGGCGGCCTGTTGCCCTTCCTGTGGCACAGTCCCTGAGAAGTCACGGCTACCACACTCCCCACATCACCTGAGGGGGGCTTCCCTCTCGTCCCAGGCGTCTCCCCAGCTCCTGCTCTCCTACTTGGCTTGTAAGCCTGTCACCCCAGTCTCTGCCCCCGTCGTCACATAGTGGCTTCCTGGTCCCTGGGTCTGTGTCATCACGTGACATTCGACTGTCTGTGTGTTCTCTCCTCTTTTTATCAGGTCACCTGTCATTGGTTCGGGTCCACCCTAATGACCTCGGTGTAGCTTGTGCAAAGGTCACATCCACAGATTCTGGGCATTCAGACTTGAGTGTATCTTTTTGGAGGACACAGTTAGATCCACAACGTAGGCTTTAAATAATCAAAAAAGTGAATAAATGCCCCTGGCACCTGGGAGAAGTGAGGTGGGCCCAGGAGTACCGGAGGATGGGCTTCTGACAGGTGGCCTGTCCGCAGCGGAGTCTGAGAGGCCCCCCAGAGGAGGAGGCATTTGGGATGAGACCCCAAGGAGCTATGGGGATGGAGCAGGGCAGGCTTTCCGGGCAAAGAGAAGGGCATGTGCAAAGGCCCTGTGTAGGAGGCAGAGCTGAGGGGGAGGGAGAGGAAGAGGACGGGAGAAACCAGTGAGGCTGGGGCTTGCTGCCGGTGGCGGGGGCGGGGGGGGGGCGGCCAGGCAGGGCGCAGATTTGGGCACTGACCTTGAGAAAAAAGAGCGGTGTATGCAGTTGGCTTGGCTGCCTCGATAGAGACCAAACAGCAGTGGTTTAAGCCTAGAAGAGGGTCTATTTGTCTTTTCTGTAAGCTCCGGCAGGCAGGTGCCCAGGGGTGTGAGACAGCTGTGCTCTGAGGACCACCTGGAGGCCCAGGTTTCTTCCAGCTTGTGGCTCAGCCACCCCGGAAGTGCCGGGTTGTCCCGGGCGACCCCACCCAGCAGCTCCTGCCAGCTGCAGGGGGGAGAGAGGAAGGAGAGAGGAAGCGACGGGGAGGCACTGCCGAAGCAGGGCTCTGTGGCCTGAAGTCAACTCTGGTGCTTGCCGGATGTGCCCGCCTGGCTCTGGTCTGTTCTCCAAGTAGCTTGGCCTGCATAGGTTCCCCCAGGGTCAGGGACCTTGGCTCCCTCTGTCGCCTCCCCAGGCCCAGCTCCAGGGAGTGCTGCCTGCCGAGGCTTCTGGGTTGTGTTCCTGGCCACCTTGCAGCTGGTGACTGGGGTAACCAGCATTGCCCCCCAGCAGCGGGCAGGCATGAAAGGCAGGGGGAGGGCCGCTGGGCCGGGGGAGGCCAGCGAGCAGGTGTCTTGCCAACTTTCCTTCAGGTACCTGGGATCACCGTGGCCCTTGGAGATGCCGGAGCAGGACTCTGTATGTATCACGGCCAGTGACATCTGTGTTGGGTAGAAGATGGTGAGACGGATGTGTGCCTTTGCTCTGAGTCGGGTGCGCAAGGTGACTCCAGCCCCACAGCTTGATTCCCAGGCCCTGGAGACGGTTTAAAGCTAAAGGGGGTTCTTTCAGATGTGCCGTGGCAATCTGCTCCTGCCCCACACGCCCTCAGTCTGTGAATCCATCACACGTGTGGGCCTCCCCCTCCCGGTACCTTCACTTCTTCTTTATTCGTGTATGTCCCCCCGCTTTATTGGGATCTCGTTGGCAAATAAAAATTGTGTGTATTTAAGGTGCACAACGTGATATCCTGACATACACTGTGAAATGGCCACGACAGTCAAGATAATCGACATCTCCCTCACCTCCCATAGTTTCTGCTTTGTGTGCGTGACATCCTGTGAGATTTACCGCGTTGCAAATGTCAAGTGCGCGAGGGTGTGCTGTGATCTGTGGTTCTCCTGCCGTGCACCAGACTTGCTCATCTGAACACCAAGGCCTTGTCCACTTTGACCAGTGTCTCCCCGTTTCTTCCACCGCAGCCCCTGGTAACTCCCTTCCTGGCCTCTGTGTCTAGGAGTTCGGCTCTCTCCGATTCCGTACGTAAATGACACCATGTGGTCTCTGTCGTCCTGTGTTTGGCTTCTCTCACTTAGCACAACGTCTTCCAGATTCGTCTGTGTCGCACAGGCCATGATTTCCTTCTCTTAAGGGAAATTCTCAGCAACACTTCACCGTATATTTACGCTGTCTGTACCGATCCATTGATGGACGGGTGTTTCCGTGCCTTGACTACAGTGAACGACGTTGCCGTGAACACGGCCGGCATCTCTTCGGGATCTCGTTCCATTTTCTTTGCATCTGCTTCAGTTTTCTGAATTTGTTTATGTGTTCATTACGTCTGATGCTAGAAAGTAAATACCGTACAGACGGGGGCTTTGCTGTTTCTCTAGGTCAGGGCCTAGCACATAGTAGGTGAAAGGGCGGGCCTACACCGGCCGACTCCATCTTGTTCTGTGTCCTTCACCTTGACTACGCCTCCTCCCCTTGAGTAACTTCCTGCTCACCTGCCTTGTTAGGCAGGTGACTCCGACCCTTCCCCAGCCAATCGGCTGAGGCCACAGCCATTACCTCACCAACTGCCCCTAGGCCCCAATAAAACCTTTGTCCTTTTGAAACTCACCGCTGTGTCGGTGCTGGTAGGGGATTGAGCTCGGGCTAGCTCGAATAAAGGCTCTTTTGCTTTTACATCGGACTCGGCTCCGTGGCGGTATTTGGGGATCGCGACTTCTGGGCATAACAGCAGGTGCGCACTGAGTACCAGTCACAGGAGGAGATGAGTGTCTGATGGAAGAGGCATAGTGCCCCCTACACAGGCAGACTCTGAATGCCGTATGGTTGCTGGACAAAACACAGAACCCCCGGCTGAATTTGGGTTTTAGATAAACAGTGAATAATATTTTAAAGTAAGTATATGCCAGATATCGCGTGGAGACACAGTTACACTAAAAAAGAAATTGGTTCTTGGTCTAAAATTCAAATTTACCTGGGCGTCCTGTGCTTTTATCTGCTGGAGCCCACAGTCCTGGCCCCGGATCACTTCTGCCCGCGAGCGGTGGGTCTGCCCTCCCGCTGCCTTGTTCTTCTCTAAAGTACCAGCACCCAGCCATGTCCTGGGGCTGCTCATCTTCCCTTCCCTTCCCTCACACTCCCTTCCAGGCCTCTCCCTTCTCTCTGCTCCCCCTCGCAGCCAGGCTTCCCTCCGGAGTGATACTCACATGTTACCTCTGGCTGCTTCCCTCCCACTTGCTCTGACACCTTCCGTTTCCAAGTCACCTCCCCAGTGGTTGGGGGACAGCGTGATCCCACGAGGCCCGAGCCAACAGCCTCGCTTTTGACCTCTCTGCCCCAGACAGCACAGCTGTTATCAATGCTGCTGGCTACCCTCTCCCCGTGCCCCGTGGCCGCCCAGTCCCTGCCCGTGGCCCTCGGGCCAGCTCCCCTCTCTGTTGCCAGCTGCTCTTTCCTCCAAATTCTAAATGCAGAAGGACATTCGAGGTCCCGGGGCCCACTCTGTGTGCACATCCTCACCCTGGGGAATGCAGCCCATGGCCCTGAATTAAACACCATCCCAGATTTACACCAAACGTCCGCATCAGTGCCTCCAACCACCTCCAGGACACCTTCCTTGAGAGTCTCACCCTCACGCTCACCGGATTCAGAGGTAAGCCTTCCACATTCAAACATTTAAACTGTCCCCATCTAAGGTAGCGACATCCAGGCCCCCAAATGCTCCTATAAAAAGCTTAGCCGGGCTTCTTCACCCGCACATCAATCTTTACTGCCTCTGTGTAGGCTGGGTCATCCAAACCTGCACGTGGCCGTGACACTCCCCTCAGGCCTGGGGTCTGGAGTCTCAGAGGCTAGAGTCCTGCGTCCCTTCTCTTTTTGCCCCAACATTGCACATCTTTGCCCAAAGTCGGGGAAACGTTTCCCTGGACTTCTGGGTGGAAGTCTGCACCAGGAGCTGGGCAGGGGCCCCAGGGCTCCCGGAAGGCGCCTCTGTGCCCGTCCTGGGTACTGCTTCCCATTGGCCTCCGGGCTTGGGGAGCGGCAGATACGACAGCACGATTAACGATCCGCTGTTTCTTCTCCCCCCGAGGCCCCCAGCATCTGGGACTATTTCAGTTCCAAGGCTGGGGCGGGGGCGGGGGCAGTGGAACAGACATCTTCCTTTCTGCTCTTCCGTCTAGAATGTCCATCTCACTTCCCCCAGTATGGGCAGCCTTATCTTCGTTTATCTTGATCCTTCTCCACCTCCGGGCAAGGCAACAATGAGTCTTTCCTGCTTCCCTCAGTTAGAATGAACTGCTGCTTTCTCTACGTTTCTGCGCATTTTCAAGAATGAACAACTTTGTACGAAGCTCAGACAGACATCCTTGTGGTCCCCCCACCAGACCTCAGGTTTCTTGAGGTGGTGCTGGTCCAGATTCTTCCTCCCCCTCACCTGTTAGCCCAGTGCTTTATACCAGGTAGGGGGACGTCATGATGGGTAGAGACTGGAGGGGAAAAAAAAGAAAACGTCATAATGGGTAGAGACTGGAGGGGAAAAAAAAGAAAACAAAAAACAAGCGATGCATTTCAAAAGTAGAAACAGACAGAAGAAGCGATGCCCTGACTGAAAGACACGCACGGAATGAACTGGCACAGGCTCGTTATATTCACGAGTGTGTGTCTACAGTTATAAAGTAGGCAATACATACGGCATCTATTATAAGACAGGGGCTATAATAACGGGATAGTATACATCATAATAAGTGCATAAAATTATCGTGTGTATGTGCTTGAGAATCACTAAGTGCCTTTGAATGGGATAAGCGAGGGAAGATGATATTGATGCTGGGACCAGATGCTGGGAAGTTGATAAAACACACACCGTGGGTAAACTCAAGGTTGCCGTGGCCCTGTTGATTTCCTCTGTTGCTGATGGATCGCTCGGCGCGGGGGGGGGGGGTCGCAGAACTCATGACAAATTGCTGGGACTTGTCACTCACCGGGTCCAGCAGTGGCCCCAGCTCGGGGAGTAAGGACAACGTGAAATGCTTGAAAAGTCATCTTGACACATGAGCAGATGAGGTTCTCCTTCAGTGAGGCTCCCCCCTACACAACCCCAAGGGAGGCGGGGGCTGCTGCCTCGCGGCCCCTTCGCTGACAATACGGAGAAGTGGAGGGCAAGGTCTTGTTGGATGTGGGAGAATTTCCCCGCCATCCCATTGCAGGTGTGAACACATAACGCAGGATCGCTTGTTGCCTTCAGAATTTTGGAACTGATGTGCCAGGAGGTACCACGGGAGCGCGGACCCCCCGTGCGGTCCCGGGTTACATTAGAGCATGCCGCACGCTGGCCCGGAGGGAAGGCAGGGCTGTGCCGGTGTGAGGAAGCCGACACATACGTGTGTGCACACGTGTGCGTGCACGCTCTCTCTCACACACGCGTACACACTCCCACTGGCAATGCGGCGACACGTGGAGTGTGCTACGTGCTCACAAGACGGGGCTTGGCAAGCAAAGGGACGCCAGGGAAGGGCAGCTGATTGGCTGGTCTCCTCGCCAGGGTGACTTCCTGTGTTCCAAGGCGAGGGGCAGAAATCCGGGTCGCGGGGACGCGTGGACTCATCCTCAGTGAAGCTTTCTAAACCCAAGTGATTTGGGGGGCTCCCTCCCCCCACCCGGGATTGCGTTCCCCTCCACGGACAGTAAAGGTGGCCAGACGTGTTCCGTTTTTGTCCTGGAAAGCTGTCAGCTTGCTGTTTGAGCGCTCTCTTCTACCCTGGCCTTTGTGATCACACGATGAATTGATTCCGACTTGCAGCCAATCGTTCCAGGTCTGTGCACACAGCTCCGGATCGTGTCTCCAGCCCGGGTTCTGGAGTCCGTGCAGACATTGTGACTAAGTTAGCGCACTGACTCACGACCAGCACCCGGTGGGGACACGCACGAATGTCCAAGACACCTCAGCTCTGTTCCCACCCCGGCTGCTATGCTGCAGTGCAGGCTGCCACTGACCCCCCCAGAGCTGGTGCGGATCCCACAGGTCAGGGCTCGTTCTTGCATAAACTGCTGTCTGCACGATTATAGTTTTAGCATAAAGGAAACAACTCAGGAGGCAAATGAGCCACAGAGGGTGAGGTCCGGGAAGACCCCAAACGAGCAGCTGTCCCCATGGGATCAGGGAGTGTCACTCCCCTGCGACGTCAATGGGTTGAGCAAGCGTGAAGCTACACTCAGCCTTGGTGTCCTGAGTCTTTGCCGGGATTTCATGACACAGGTGCAGTGGCTGACCACATGGCTGAACCCGGTCCGCAGCCCCCTCCCTCCCCAGAGGCCAGGCTGGTGTCACCGGACTCAGAGCCCCATCCTCTAATCACTGGCCTGGTCTTCCTGTGTCCAGCCCCCACCCTATACCATCTCATCTCTTAGCCTAAATTTAGGTGTGATTCCCAGAGGCTCCTAGATAGCAGAGACTTCAGCTACAGGGGAAATTTGAAGGATTTAGTCTTCTTCCCAGAAACTAGAAACAAAGGTGAGCCAAACTCCTTATTATACAATACTCTTCTTAGGAATACTTCTTTTTTTAAAAAAAAAAGTTTTATTTTTGAGAGAGGAAGAGAGAGAGAGAGAGAAAGGGCAAGCAGGGGAGGGGCAGAGAGAGAGGGAGACACAGAATCCGAAGCAGGCTCTGGGCTCCGAGCTGTCAGCACAGAGCCCAACACGGGGCTCGAACTCACAGACCATGAGATCTTGACTTGAGCCAAAGTCGGATGCTTAACTGACTGAGCCACCCAGGCACCCCACACATTTTATTTTTGAGAGGGAGAGAGAGACAGAGCATGAGCGGGGGAGGGGCAGAGAGAGGGAGACACAGAACCCAAAGCAGGCTCCAGGCTCCGAGTTGTCAGCACAGAGCCTGACGCGGGGCTCGAACTCACGGACCACGAGATCATGACCTGAGCCGAAGTCAGATGCTCAACCGACTGAGCCCCCCAGGCGCCCCAGGAATACTTGTAAAGAACAGAATTGTCGATGTGACAATTGGGAACAGCATGTGGAGCATAGATCCCAGAGACAGTGAATGGGATCGATTTTGCAGGACGACCTGATGTCCTGTCTCTGACTGTGGAACTAAACGTACCTCCCAGGGGCCTCTGCTGGTCTCCCTACATCCACGCCGAGCAGCAGGGCAGGACTCCAAGCTCCCTCGAACAGCCTGCTAGGACTCTGGGGCCCCTTCATTGATCAAAACTCCTTCTCTGGCCCGTTTACTTTTAGTACCATTGCTTCTGTCAGTTAATGGTCTGAGGTTGAGTGGGAGCTACTTTTTCCAAGATAGCCTCTTAAGGTCTGGTGGACACCTGCAAGAAAATAGTCCGTAGTTAGCACAATCCGGGCAGAGACGCAGAGAGGGAGTGTTACAGGAAGCGTCTGTCCTCCGTGGCCTAGCCCGTAAATATTTCTATCTTCCCGCGGAAGCCCACTCAGCCCCTTTCCCGTTTGTCGTTCACGCTCTTGGACCTCTCCCCACATCTACGATGGTTTTTCTCAGAGTTAACAAGAACCACTACAAAGCGCAGACGTCAGAAAAAGCCGTGACCTCCAGGGATTTAGAAACAGGTTAAAATCACCCACGACACCCAGATGAGCACAGTGGACGTGTTCGGCAATCAGAATTAATGTAAAGTAAGGCTTTCGCTGCCTCCCAGAATAGCCCCTTCTGCCCCTGGAGGCTTGCTAACTCTGAGGTCTGTGCGTTCTCGCTCAGACGGCACTTTATTGGCTCTCTCCTCTGAACTGCTGGGGTACACGCGGCCTCGTGCTGTACCCTGCCACCTCACTCCGCCTCATCCTGCTCCCAGCCACCCACCGCCACTCAGTATCCACCCTCTTCTCTTGGCTTTTACGTGTTGTCAGCCTCCCCTGTGAAGGCACAACTGCATGTGAGCCTGATTTTATTTATCCCCGGGTCTCTGGCAGCTAGTGTAGACATGCGCTGCTCAGAAAGCACTTGCCAATTCACACGGGACAAATACACCCTGAGCATCCACTCCAGGTCAGGCAGCGTGCAGAGGCAGGCAGATGAGTTTCTTTGATGTCCTGGAGGAAATTCTGAAGTCAGGTCCTGCTTAGAAAACATGGTGTGTGACCCCCCCCCCCCTTTTTGAGGTGCTGAGCTCCCCGGGAGGAGCCTTGCACTCCTGGAAGTCTCGATGAGGTGGGCTAGGACTGCAAAGTGCTGGTTCAATTACCTTATTGGACTTCTATGGAAGGGTCCATCAGAGATGGAAAATCAAAGGATGCTACCCACCGAGACAAGGGGAAGCAGCTGGGTAAGTTTCCAAATCTGGGGTTTCTACTCAAGATGGAAAGCACCCAGACCCCAGTGCCAAGATACGCTTTAGTCCCCATACTTATGACCGCTCTAGAGGAGGAAGTGCATGCTTGCATTTCTAAGGTTATGAAGGCCCTCGAGCTCTACCAGGCAGTGGGACACAGAGTCAAGGAAAGTGACAATGGGGGGATCTCGTAGGTGAATGGATGCGCATCTCCGTGGACTTAGGGATGATTCATCCCAGCATGGCAACTGGGTTCTCGGAGAAGTGACGTAGTGTCGTGGGGAGAGCTAGACTCTGCAGGCAGAGTTTGAGCCCGGGTTCAAATTCAAGTTCTACTGTTCAGTAAATGGGTTCTTGGGAAAGTTCTGCCCTCTTTGAGCCTCTGGAAATCAGAATAATTTATATATGTATGCAAACACATATAATATACATATATACCATATTATAGTATACACTGGATACCTACTTTATACATACATATATATTGTATGTATGTAATATATTATATATATTTAATCTTTATGAAATCTTTACTTTTCCCTAAAACAACTGCTGAGATTGTGCACTTATTTATTTGTTTATTGTCTCTCTCACTGTTTATTTTTGTTTTCAATGCCTTTGCTTTTGGAGTCAGATCTAAAATGCCATCGCCAAGGAGCTCACATCTATGTTTCTTCTAGGAACTTTACAGTTTTGGGCCTTACATTTCGCATTCAAGTCCTTCATGCATTTGAGTTCGTTTTTGTGTGTGTGGTGTAAAATAGTCTGGCTTCACTCTTTTGCACGGGGCAGTCCAGTGCCTCCAACACCTCTCGTTGAAGAGACTGTCCTTTCCCCATGGTGTAGCCTTGGCTCCTTTCTCATAAATTAACTGACCGTGTCTGCACAGGTTTATTTCCAGTCTCTTTATTCTGTTCCACTGGTCTGTGTGTCTGCTTTTATGCCAATAACATAGTGTTTTCATTACTATAGACTTGTAATATCGTTTGAAATTAGGAAGTGTGATCATCCAACTTGGTTCTTTCTCAAGATTACTTTGGCTCTTCAGAGCTATCTGTGGCTCCATACAAATTTTAGGATTGTTTGTTCTGTGAAGAAAATGTGATTGAAATTTTGAATGGCGTTGCATTGAATCTGTAGATTGCTGTGGGTAGTATGGACATTTTAACAATATTAATTCTCTCCGTCCATGAGCATGATGTATCTTCTCATTTATTGTGTCTTCTTCAATTTCTTTTATCCCTATCTTACAGTTTTCAGTAAACAAGGATTTTATTTCCCTGGTTACAATGATCCCTAGATATTTTACTCTTTTGGATGCACCTGTAATAGAGTTATTTCCTCCAGTTTTCTTTCTGACAGTTTGCTATTAGTGTATAAAAAGCAACAGATTTTTGTATATTGATTTTGTACCATGAAAATTTACTGAATTTGTTATTAGTATTTATAGTTTTTTTGTGTGTGTGTGTCTAGAGTCTCTAGGGTTTCCATATATAATATCATGTAGTCTGAAGGTAATGACAGTTTTATTTCTTCCTTTCTGATCTGGGGGACTTTCATTTCTTTTTCTTGCCTAATTGCTCTGGCTAGGACTTCTTATACTATGTGGAGTAGAAGTGGTGAGTGTGGCCACCCTTGTCTTGTTTCCGATCTTATGGGGGGAAGCTTTTAGCTTCTCACCATTGAACATGAAGTTAGCTGTGGGTCTGTCATATACGGTCTTTATTACCTTGAGGTATGTTCCTTCTATACTGACTACGTTGGAAGTTTTTAACATAACTTGATGTTGCGTTTTGTCATGGTTTTCCGGCATCTCTTGGATAGCCATGGTATTTGTCCCGCATGTGTTAATGTGACACATCACACCGACCGATCTTCAGACTTTGAGCTGTCTTTTCATCCCTGGAATAAATCCGACTCCATCTTGGTGTCTGATCCTTTTAAAACATTGCTGAATTTGGTTCGCTAATAAAATACTGTCCATTTTTTCTTTTGCCTTTAACATAATTCCCTATGTACAACAAAAAGTTGCTTCTAGGACGCTTTAATTCTTTTGTAACAGCCTTTAACAAGCCTTGGTTATGAGAACTCTGAACAATCCAGATGCTGTCCAATGACTCCCCCAGAAGTACATGGTCCTGAAAGATCTTGGAAACCTAAAAGAGCCAAGTGCCCAGATCTTGGTTTCTAAATACTGTCCCCTGATCAAAGGAGTCAGGGCCCCTTGGGGAGATGTCTGATTCCAAGTCTGTGGCAGGTGGAGAACAGGGGCCCCTGATTACCTTGCTGTGCAAGGAAATGCATTGTGTCGAAAGGACACCAGTTAGGGTTAGGGTCGAAAGGACACCAGTGGGGAGGGAATCTTACCAGCCAGATGTAGGACAATCTGAGCATCAGAAAGAATAATGGTGGTGACAGATTATAAGACACTGAGATGAAAAAAAAATCTATGCATCCATAGTGATTCTCAAAAAAGCTGTGGGGGAGAAGTGACAGAAAAACATATTCTTGCAGAAAAAGATATCTAATCGGTGTTAGAAGAATAATCGGATCAAAACATAACCCTCTTGCAATCATTGATGAGAGCAAAGGCCAACTATCGATGCTAAAACTGGGCGAAAGTTGCTGGTGAATGGCACGTCTGCTCTCTCAAGAAGCATCCTGTACAGATTGACTGTAATCACCAACCAGGAGGTGCCTTTATGATGGAGAGATCCAGGGGCACCATTTTAACCAAGAATGAGACAAACTAATATTATGTGCACTAAGAGGTACTCAGGATTTGGACCAAAAACAAACAAGAATGCTTAACCTGACTTTAGCCGCGAGGAAACAGCCCAGAAAAATCCCAGTTGTGGGATATTCCACGAATAACTTCCTGGATACTTCAGAAGTATCAATCCTAAAAAGTGTTACTCAGCCTTTAAAAGGGAAATTCTGACATGTGGAACAGCGTAGATGAAACTTGAAGACATTATTAAAACATTTTTTATGTTTATTTATTTTCGAGAGAGAGAGACAGAGAAAGAACATGAGTGGGGGAGGGGCAGAGAGAGAGAGGGAGACACAGAACGCGAAGCAGGCTCCAGGCTCTGAGCTGTCAGCACAGAGCCCGACGTGGGGCTCGAACTCAACGACCGCGAGATCATGACCTGAGCTGAAGTCAGACGTTTATCAGACTGAGCCACCCAGAAGCCCCAGGAACTTGAAGACATTATTATTGAGGACATCACTGAAGTGAAATAAGCCAGACACAAAAAAGACACATACTGTATGATTCCAGTTATGTGTGGTATTCAAAGGAGTCAGATTCATAGCGACAGAAAGTAGACAGTGGTGCCAGGGGCTGGGGACGGAGATTCAGGACCTTGTGCTTAACAGGGACAGAATTCCAGTTTGGGAAGACAGAAAGGTTCTAGAGATGGATGGTACTGATTCTTGTAACACTATGAATGTACCAATGCCCATGCTAAATTTTTTAAATTATGGATCTGGTACTACAATAAAAATAGAGATAATAAAGCAAAGGAATGTTCTAGACTAACTTAGTAAAAAAGAGATGTGTCAGTGAAATGCGATGTATAATATTTAGTCAGATTCTGATTTAAAAATAAGCTATAAAGGGTATTGGGGAGCCACTGAGAAAATTTAAATTGGAACTATCTGTAATTAATACTTTTATATTCGTGCCAAAAGTAAAAATGACAGATGAAAACCAGTGCAGCTTTGGAGCAGACCCAGCTATCCTTTGTCATCATATTCTGAGCAGGTGACATTTGCATATGTGTTAATGACTTTACTGCTCGTTTTAGGGTCTATCCACCTGCGGGAGCAGAGGTGAGAGCTGTTTTTTCTCAGTCTCCTTGGGAGTGAGACCCCGGGAGGGCCAGGCCATGGCGTGATGACAGGACCCTCGGATCTTCTTGTTCAGCGGTTTCTCTATTCCACCCTCCCCTCCCCCCCCCCCTCCAGGGGCTGGTGAAGCGACGGGAGGACCCTGCTGATGTCCATTTCCACACCTGCCCCTGCCAGAGTGGGCCTGTTTCCTTCAGAAGCGCTGGAGGGTTTTCCTTCCACATTCCATTGGAGCAGCCTGGGCCCTCTGACCAGGACCAGCTCCTTACTGGGGGGGGGGGGGGGGTCTTTTGTTCACCACTTTTGCAGACTTTCAAGCCAGTGTCAGCAGAACACCACACTGGGGCTTAACCCCCCCCCCCCCCCAAACAGGGTGGCCACAGGTCCCTCGTCCATCCGAGAAGCCATCTGGCCTCTGAAGATAACGCCTCCCAAATTCCCTGGCTCAGGTCTCCAGTCACTTCTCCGCGTCTCTGTGAAGTGAGTAGCAAATAGAGCAGTGAAGAAGGACAGGCACCAGCTCTCATGTCTCTCTGCCGTCCTGGCTTTCAAGATTTGAAGTGTGATAAAGACACTAAGTGACAAATGGCGAGAGATAGAGAGAAACCTCTTATCCCCTAACAGCTGCTGCTCAGGGATCCTCAGAACCTCACGGAAGAAATATCAGCTAACCTTCTCCCCCTGAACTCAGTGTCAGCCACAGGGTCCCCCCGGGGGAATAAGGAGCGCCTTGAAGACGGCTCTCCTTGAATGCCTTGTCACATCTAGAGCGCCACCACCATGAACACCCTCAGCTTTGTCCGCAGGGAGAGGGAAATGAGGCAGGCACAGGTGAACAGCTGAGGATTTCATTTCCTGAGATTTTCGGGTCATGAATATTCAGACCCTCCTCCCCACCTCCCCAGCCTGAACTTGCTCTAGACCGTGTGTGTGCTGTGATGCCCCCACACACAGGTGCTCTGGCTGGGAGGCGTGTCCCCTGACTATAGCTGGGACATTACCTTCCCTGATGGGTGGCCATTTATTTCAGTCAGTAAAGGAACATTTTCTTAAAAAAATTTTAATGTTTATTTATTTTTGGGAGAGAGAGACAGAGAGTGAGCAGGAGAGGTACAGAGAGAGAGGAAGACACAGAATCCGAAGCAGACTCCAGGCTCCGAGCTGTCACCGGGCTTGAACCCATGAACCGAGAGATCATGACCTAAGCCAAAGTCAGACACTCAACTGACTGAGCCACCCCGGTCCCCCTAGTAAAGGAACATTTTCTTAAGTGACCTGGTGAAGAGTGCACATCAGGGGCTCAGATATTAACTAAGCGGACAGGGACCCCCATGGGTAAGGTGTTTCCTTCCTAACACATTGGCTCCTGCGGGAGTGAGTGTCTCAGCCGGTGAGTCAAAGAAACCAGGCAAAGTGATTCAGACTTTGTATCAAAGAGGAGATGATTGTGAGAGTCTGATCTTTCAGTGGCGGTTGGAAGTTAACCCACAGGCTCAAGGCTCCGGGCTCAAGGCGGTGACTCTTATGTGGAGAAGGAAGCTGGTGCCCAGGGGTTTCCTGCTGGGGACTGGAGGAGCCTGGAAATCTTTTTACTTTGATTTTTATCGTGTTAGGAACACTTAACCATGAGAGCTGCCCTCTTAGCAGACTGTTGAGTGCACACAGCACCTCGCTGACCGCGGTCAGCGAGCCGGACAGCGGGCCCCGGGGCTCATTCATTCTGCGTGACCCCTGTGCCCCCTCCCCCAGGCCCTGAAAACCCGCCATTCCTTTCTTTGCTTTGGTGAGTTTGACTATTTCAGATCCCTCGTATCGCAAGAGCCAGTTTGCAGAAACAATCCAAATGTCCACCGACAGGTGAAGGAATGGAAAGGAAAAGCGGTCTGTCCGCACAAGGGGATACTATTCATCGCGAGGACACGATGGCAAATGAAAGAAGTCAGACACAGAAGGACAGATGTCGCATGATTCCACTTGGGTGGAGGAATCTGCATCTATGGTCTCCGACTGAGAAACGATAGAAAATCTGTGTTTTGGGCTCTACGGCTCATTTCTGGCAGCTCCCCCAGTGATGAGAGAGCTGGGAACCCCTCCTTTCTCATATTTGTACCAGACCCAAAGTGCCTCGGTCCCTTGGGGTTTCCTGGGTGACAAGAGCATCTTTTGTTCTAATGAGGTGACTTCGGGTGGGCTCCTGGATGGGGGTGGCCACCAGAAAGCCAGGCCTTGATTCTCAGAAGCTTGGAAGTGTCATCCCAGCCCCCAGCCTCCGGAGAGTCACTTGTGGCTCATGCCCACCGATGAGGCCTCCGGAAAAATCCCTGAAGTGTAGGGTGCGGGAAGTTCCTGGTGGGCAGACATGTCCACGTGGCAGGAGGCTGACGCTTTCCACCTCCACGGGGACAGACCCTCCCAGACCTCGTCCTGTGTATCTCTTTGTCCGGCTGTTCATCTATATCCTTTAAACCCTTTTGTAACAAACTGGTAAAAACAAGGGTTCCCCTGAGTTCTGAGAGCTGTTCTAGCAAATTGTCAAACCTGAGGATAGGGTCGGGGGAACCCCAGGTCTTTAACTGGCCAGCCAGGGGTGCAGCACAGGTGACTACCAGGGCCTTGCAGCTGGCGTGTGGGGAGGGGACTGTGTCTCGTGGGCCTGAGTCCCTAGCTCGTGCCGTCCAGCACCACCTCCAGGTAGAACCAGAACTGAGCTGAATCGCAGGACGGCTCAGCCGGTGTTGCAAAATCGCTTGGTGTGGAAAACCCCCGGGTCTGGGGTCGGAAGTTGCCAGTGAGCAGGGAGCAGAGGCAAAACAGGGAGCGCCCGCTGGCACTGCCCACGGCCGTGTCCTCCCGTGTGGGCCTCATCGCCCTGCTGGTGAGGGAAGGAAGTCAGCGTAGAGAGAAGGGAGGGGTCGCAGGAGGTCAAACCGTCCGGGACGCCTTTGGACACTCCTGTGAGTTTTCCCCCTGCTCGTCTCCCATCCCCGTCGGAACTGAGCGGTGTCCTTCCTGCCCGCCTGCTGGGGTGAGTGGGGACCGGGGCCTCCCCGCCAGGGCACCGCAAGAGGCTGTTTTGCCTCTTGCTTCATTCCTGTGACACCTTTCGGGGCTGATGACAACCGTCTTGGGGGGGGGCACGGGGTGATAGGCGGGCGGCAGCATTATCACCCCTCGCAGGAGGTGCCACAGAGAATTCACCTTCCAGGTGGGGAGCAGCCTGGAAGCTGACACCAGGGCCGTGCCCTCTTGTCTGCAACGTGGCTGGTGTGAAAGGCGCAGGTAAACAGCCGCGTCAGGACATTTTCCCCCAGACAAAAAAGAAAAGAAGAGAAAAGAGGAAGAAAACCAACGTTCAGCAAACTCTCTGCTTCCAGGTCTTAATGCTGATCCCGACGCAGCCAGCTAGGGGTGTCGAATTGATTTGGGGAGAATTATCAATGGGGCCGCAGAGTCTGGACTCCCAGTGATAAGAACGCCCTTTCTTCTAGGAAACCGGTGGCGGTTCGCACGCATCAGCTTGTCAGAGCCTCCGCAGGCAGGAAGTCAGACTATGAGTTTTCACCCCACGTTACAAGGGAGCAGCCCAGGGGACCTCGGCTTGCTCCTCTAAGTCCACCACTGGGACCATCCCTCTGGGGCCAAAGGTCGGGGCTCTGACACCTGCTGTGTGCAGAGAATATTCTTGTGAGCGGCAGAAACCCCCTCCCGTCAGCTCAGGCCAATTGGGAGGTTCGCTGGGGCAGCTCTTCAGGGAAGCAAGTGCGAGAACCCCCGCCCCCCTCTCCTGCCTCGCTGCCCTCTCCCCTGCCGCACTCCCGACTTTCTCCAGCCACCCCAGAGCTGCCTCCTCCTGTGGGTACCCCCGTCAGTGTATGAATAATTTCCTTCTCCCCTGACTTCCTCGCTGGAACGAGGGTGTGAAATTGCGTGGCAACCCTCCCTGTGCATCAGACACGCTGCTCGGTACCCAGCGCCTGCTATCTCACTTCTCTCTCTGGAGAAGGCATTATGGAGGATGGCTCCAGGGCCCAGAGAGGTGCAGGACTGCCCGGCGTCACACAGCACACGGGAGGCAGCTTGGCACGACTCTGCCTTCCTTCCAGGCTGGCTGCACCTCCTGGGGCCCAGGACGTGTTTAATTACCGAGAAGGAAGCCTGGGAAGCTGCCCACCTGCCTGTGCTCTGGGCCTGGTGAGTCAGCTCTGGACAGGACACCAGTCTGGACTGAGTTCAGAGTTGCAAGGTAAATAAATGCCCTGGAACTGGCTCCCGTGGGAAGGATCAGGTCGGGGTTTGGAGGTCGTCGGCACGGCCCAGCCGCGGGAGCCCTGGAGCTGGGGAATGGGCATCGTCTGGCAGTCTGCTCGCCTGAGGTCCCCCTGGCTGGCTTCCACCTCTGCGTCTCTCAGCTGGGACTTTTGAGAGAGAATCAGCTGGTCTCTGGCTGGTCAGTGGGGAAGCTTGCACGATGCTGTAGCCTGAATGTTTGTGCCCCCCAGAGCTCACAGTGAGTTCCAGCTCTCAAGGTGGTAGTAGGGAATATACCCATTAGGAGGTGGGGACTTCAGGAGGGCTGCACCTCCATGGAGGGGTCAGTACCCCCCTGGGAGACTCCAGAGAGCTCCCCGGGCCCTTCCACCATGAGGACACAGCCGGAAGATGCCGTCTATGAACCAGGAAGCATTTCGTCACCAGACACCGGATCAGCCAACACCCTGATGGGGACTTACAGGACTGTGAGCACGAAGCAAGTGTCTGCTGTTTATGAGCCCGCGGACTGTGGAGGTTTGTGACGGCAGCCTGAACTAAGGCACGTGGGCTCAGGTGATGTCGCAGGCCCGGGGGATGGGGGCGTGTGGCACTGTGTAGCCACCTCCGCCGAGCAGTGGGGGGTGGGAGATGGTGTGGGGGGCTGGGCAGAGACCTTGAAACAGGTCCCCAACACCCCACGGTGTTCATTCCAGGTAGAAGGCTTCTCCCATCCTTCCTCAGGCCAGAGGAGCCCCGGGCCTTCTTCCTCGCCCAGAACGTTTTACTGGGAAGACTCCAGGACCTGGGGACAGAGGGAGAGCCCAGGCAGCGTCCCCAGGTCAAGCGCACCTGCCTTTCCAGTCCAGAGACCAAGGTCTGAACTTCTCACTTCCGTGAGACAACGTCAACCAAACAGATAGAAAATATCAGCGACGAAGCTGTGGCTTATGAACTTTTAACAGAATGGGAAGAGAAACGAGGCTTCTGGGAGAAACGTATCTGTCTTTGTCCATTTGGGCTGTTTTAACAGAATGCCACCGATGTGGCAGAATATCTGTCTTGTGGTCTGAGGCTGGATGTCCAAGGTCAGGTCTCTGGCGAATTCGGTGTCCAGGGAGGGCCATCTTCCAACTGTGTCCTCACGCAGTGAGAAGGGCGAGGAAACTCTGGGGTCCCTTTTGTCAGAGCACTGATCCCACTGTGGGGCTCAGCCCGTATGACTGGTTACCCCACCTCCTAACACCCTCTTGTGGGGGTGAGGATTTCAACGTGTGAATCGAACATTCGGCCTATAGAAATATCCACACTTTGATATTGATTTCAAAGAGGACGGTCTTGAGTTCTCAAACACACCCTGTGTGGCTTTGGAAGGAGAGCAAGGAGTGTGGACAGGGTCGTCCAGATGCTCTGGGGGCTCTGAGCCAAGAGAAGGGTGGGAAACTGTCAGTAACCTGCTTCACCTGAGCGCCTCCTGGAGGACCTTCCCTGTGCCTTGTGGGCATGTTTCCCCCAAGGACTTGGGGACGCCTGGCTCCAGGGACCTGCAAGGACCTGGTGGCAGGGAGATGAGCCCTGCTCCCGGCTCCAGGCTGAAGGTCTCCAGCCCCCGACGGTCCAGCTCCAGGCTGTGTCTGGAAAAGCACCACGGACACACATCTGATCAAGACGTGAGGTGACCAGCCGGGGAGGGACACCTGGTAACCTCAGGGGTCTCCAGAGAAGCAGACCCAGCAGGACACGTGTCAATAGATATAAGAAGGCTTTTGTTGGGGCGCCTGGGTGGCGCAGTCGGTTAAGCGTCCGACTTCAGCCAGGTCATGATCTCGCGGTCCGTGAGTTCGAGCCCCGCGTCAGGCTCTGGGCTGATGGCTCGGAGCCTGGAGCCTGTTTCCGATTCTGTGTTTCCCTCTCTCTCTGCCCCTCCCCCGTTCATGCTCTGTCTCTCTCTGTCCCAAAAATAAATAAAAAACGTTGAAAAAAAAAATTTAAAAAAAAAAAAAAGAAGGCTTTTGTTATGGGAACTGGCTCATGCAGGCTAGGAACTCCCACCTCCACAAGCTGCCGTCCACAAGCTGGAGACCCAGGGGAGCCGACGGCTTGGGCCAGTCTGAGTCTGAAGGCCCAAGAGCCGGGACCACTGATGCCTGAAAGCAGGAGAGGATGTGCGTCCCAGCCCAGGAGGAGGAGGGGACCACTTTGTTCCCTCTGACCCCACCGACAGGATGCACCCCACCCACACTGGTGAGGGCCGGTCTCTTTACTGGGTCCTCCCATTCAAATCCTCACCTTTTCCAGACACACCCTTGCAGACACAGCCAGAATCACGTGCGACCGACCATCTAGGCACCCGTAGCCTAGCCACGCTGACGTAAGATTTCTCCCCCAGCACCTCACCACCATGTTGCCCTTAAAGGGGTGCCCCTCTCCTATAGCCCCGCCCTCACCCACTCAGCCTTGGGGCGTCACAAGCAGCTGCTCCCCCAGACCAGTGCTTTCTGCCCCCCTGGGATCTAGGTAGGAGGACCCAGGAACCCAAGGACGGCCCCACTCGACTCCAGTTTTGTTTGGTGGTGTTAACGGAACTGACGTCTATTCATGCCTGACAACGAGAGGGAAGCAGGACTGACTATGGAAATGTAATTTGCACAGAAAGCTGCAAAGAAGAAGCGGGCAAGGTTTCTGTTACCCAGTCAGTACATGAGCTCTGTCTGTCCCGGCAAAACGGCTTTCCGAAGCGAAGGTAAGAAACAGCCCGCGTGGGGGAGGAGAGCAGGCACAGAACCAGCAAGGCTGATGGAAGGAACTCTCCGCGGGGGGCACTGTGAGGGGCTGGCCTCGCAAAGGGGGGAGGGGGCCTGTTCTGGAAGGGGCAGCGAGGCAGGGTCCCCTCCCTACTTCCTGGGGTGGAAGGCCGCAGGACACAAGCATGCGTTGCCTTTGGGAATGAATGGGTCCGAGGCCAGGGCCCCAAGATGGCCCAGATCAAACCTTCTCTCCAGACAAAGGTTGAGGGGGTTCCCAAGGTCCCTGGGGGCAGTGCCAGGGTCTGGGAGGCAGCTCAGGCCCTCAGAACCTCCCCAGCTTTCTCCAACACACACCCGGATCCTTCTGTCCTTCCAATGCTTGCAGCGGCTGTGTCTGCTGGGGATGGACCCTGGCCTTGAGCCAGCTGCCCCGTAGGGCTGGCAGGTGTCCCTTTCACACA
This sequence comes from Panthera onca, assembly GCF_046562875.1. Lineage (NCBI taxonomy): Eukaryota > Metazoa > Chordata > Mammalia > Carnivora > Felidae > Panthera > Panthera onca. Next base: position 218,762,268 of record NC_138346.1, on the reverse strand, counting down.
TGTCTCAGTTATTGCCCATGTTCTCAGTACTGCCACTTCCTCCTGAGGCCCAGGGACCCCTGCCAGCCTGCCTGTCCCTAATCCTGATCCCCACGGATGTCTGTGGATGTCTTCCTTCCACCCCCTTAATCCCTGTCTTAGTCTGTTCCGGCGCCTGTGACAACGTGCCAGACCGGGGAGCTTATGAGCCACAGCTGCATATCCCTCACAGTTCCCCAGGATGCAAGTCTGAGGTCAGGGTGTTGGCTCTGTCCACTCCTGGGCTCCTTCCTGGCTGCAGACAGCTGCCCGCCCTCTCCTTGTGTGCCCACGTGGAACAAGGGGAAGGGGAGCCCTCCTGGGGTCCCTCTGGGGTCCCTTGTAACCCCATCACAGGACTTCCCCCTTGTAACCACCTCCCAGAGGCCCCACCTCCTAACACCATCACCTTGGGGCATGGGTCTCAACAGATGAATTTTGGGGGGAACGCAGACATGAAGTCCGTACCGGTCCTCCACCCATACTGCGACCCAGCTTCAGCAGAAGTATGTTGAACGCCCTCACCAGCCCCTGTCCTTCCACTGTCACTGTTGGTCTATAGCAGGATGGACACGCTTCCTCAGTGGAGGGCCAGATAGTAAATATTTGGGCTGCGTGGCCTCTGCTCCAGATGCGTGACTCGACATTGCGGGGACAGTGGCCTGAGACAGCACGTAAGTGAGTGGGGTTCGTGTGTGCCCATAAAACTTTATTTGTGGATGCCGAAATCTGACTCCTATCATTTCTTTTTTTTTAAATATAATTTATTGTCAAATCGGTTTCCATACAACACCCAGTGCTCATCCCAACAGGTGCCCTCCTCAGTGCCCATCACCCACTTTCCCCTCTCCCCCACCCCCCATCGAAGATGTGGTTTGTATATACAATGGAATACTACTCGGCAATGAGAAAGAATGAAATCTGGCCATTTGCAGCAACGTGGATGGAACTGGAGGGTATTATGCTAAGTGACTCCTATCATTTCTATGTCACAAAATATTATCCTTCTTTCAATTTTTTTCCCCCCACCAGTTGATAATGTGAAAGCCATTCTCAGCTCACAGGCTGTGCAGAAACAGGTGGCGGGCTGGATTTGGTGGCAGACCCCCGCTCCAGAAGAATCACAAGAGGAGAGTGAGTGCAGAGGGCGGGGTGGCGATGTGACCTTGGGCAGGGCTCAGGTGCGACGACGCCTCCTGTCACCCATCTTGGGCTGGGAGCAGCGCCGGGCACCCGGTGACTGAAGCCAGCTGCCCCTCCCTCAACAACACGGCTGTTCCAGGTTGGTGACCCTCATTGTCCCCCCCACCCCTGCCCGTGTTTGCACACGCCTCAACTTTAAACACGGAACATTTTTAATGTTAAAGAGCTTAATAAGAAACAGCTAGAGACAGATCTGAAATAGCTTTGGATGGAAAAATTGGGCATATTAATAGCTACCTCTGGTGAGCTGCCTTTTTTTTTCCTCCATTCACAGTTAAAACTCTTGCTGTTTTGAAATGTTGAGTGTTTTTCCCAAGGAAGGCTGCCGATACCTTCCTGGCTCCCTGCTCTGATGGCTGGGAGTAAGGTGCAGTTGGCTGCTCTGTGAGGCCCCGGGGCTCCTGCACTGCCTGCCCCAAGCGTGTTTCCGCTGCAGGGCTCGGGCCTGGGGGGACCTGAGGGCAGAGTTTGCCGGGCAAGTGGCGCTGCTGCGAGCTCTCTCCTGTTCCTGGCCCGGGTGAAGGCAGAGGGCAGGAAGCCAGGGCCAGGGGTGCACTGTGGCATGCAAGGCACTGGCAGGGTGCTGGGTGGGTGATGAGAGGAGGACCTTACATAGAGCAGCAAACATATTGGCTAACAATACTGTTTCTCCGGCAAAGCACGAGATCATCAGAAGCAGGGGCCAGCGGGTGTCCCTGACGACTATTGCTTTTTATTTGCAAAAAGCTGGTTACAAAATTGAAAGCAGATTGCAGAATGTGAGGCCCTTACAAGGCACTCGAAGCTCTCTGCAGACATGCACTCCCCTGGGTGCTGACATTCACCTGCTCCAGAGGAGATAGGTTATAAACCTGCCAGGCAAGTGCTGTTAAACACAGTCTGACGGGATCAGGGGGAGTCTAAGAAGCAAGAAAGACAAGGGTGAATATTCTAAACCCTTAACCAATAAGGCATTAATCATTCATCCTGAGAAAAACAGTAATTCTGTCAATGCCAAGCTCACGTCTGCCCAAAATGCATTAATGAATCAGATCCCTGACCCCTACCAAGGGCGGGAGGCAGGCAGCCTTGTTGCGGACAGTTGGAGACATTCGAGTCAATTCCTAAACACAGAACGGAAGGTCGATCAAGCATGCGTGAAGCGTAGCGTTAATTCATGCGGGCTGCCTGCTTGCGGTTCTCTTAAATCATCGTCCACTTTGCCGTGCTTAACCCAGACGCTGACCCCTGCTGCCGTAGCTGTCTGCCCGAGCCAGGGCTGGACAGGGTGACTGCTCCACCAGGGCCCCTGGGAAACACAAAGCCTGGCCTGCCAGCCACCGACAGGTCTCTGCAGCTCTGAAAACGCTCAGGTCACAGGTGACGCCTCTGGGGAGCGAAGTGCCTGGCAAGGGCTCCCTGACATCCAAGGACACAGGCCACCACGATAAATCATCCTCGGGAGGGATGCCTTCATCTGATAGCTCAGTCGTATCAGATGAGCCAAGTTCACCCAGACCCTAGAGCTGGAAGCTGTCAATGAATCTTCCCTGGAAAGATTCCCTGGAAAGTGGTGAGAACAGGAAGGGCAGCGTGTGACAAATTCCACCGATGTCACATCTGCAAGGAACACGGGCTCCTCGGACCTGGGCCTGCCTCACATGTGGTCCCAAGTCCCAGCTGACCAATTCTGACACTCTTTCTCAGCCCAGCTGTCCTGGAGCCTCGGTAATGACCTCAACCTGCCTGTCCAGCCTGTCCTGCCCTCTCCTGGTTCCCCTCCCCGCCACCTCGAGGAATCGTTCTCCATGTTGCTGTCTTTACCCCCAGAATTTCTGGTAGGGGGTGGGGCATGGACCACAACTCCCCATGGTTTGAATCCTCAGCTGTAAGAGCTGGCTGATGTCTCTTCTTCTGGATCATCATTTTGTGATTCCAACAGTCCAGTCCAGTTTGGGAGGAAAGAAGTTAAAGTCATCAGGCAATAAAAGATCCAGGGAAAAGGTCGTTCACGCCTTCTTTTTGGAAAAAACAGAGTCTACGAGGAAGAACATGAACTTAACTTAGGGGGACACTTCAAATCAGGGGCACGCTAATGAGGTGGCCTCTGCGGAGGCATATGGAGGCCACGTGCCGGGCTGCTGCTGGGGGTCGGTCGGCCTCGACCTCCCACCAACCTCATTTGCCTCGGCTGGGGTGCCCACCGAGGCTTCTCCCACAAGACCCTTGAGACTGGGCAGCTGTGACTTGTCAGGATGGCAACGATGTTACAGGTGCTACAGAGAGGAGTTGTGCAGGTGGCCGGTCACAGCATCACACAATGTGTGCACGCACAGACCATCCACCGGAAGCTCTGTCTCCCAGGTCAGTCTGCGCAAGAATTCAGGGCTGCAGGTCTGAATCAGACTGAAGGTCTGATCCACTGTCCTGTTACTGATGCTGGTACCCCTGGGTGTCACATGACACTTCCCACCCCCCCACCCCCCCCCCGTTCCAACTAGCTGCTACTCTTGATCCTGTGAGGTTGTACGTTCAAAGGAATTAATCACCAGACTCTGTCGAAGCGGGTAGGCGCCAGGGTCCCAAGGGGTAAACAGCCCCAAATCAGAGACTGACTCTCTTTAGCGCACAATGAAAAATAAAATCGCCAACAAGTATTACATTTAAATCTGGCACATTTCACTCCCCACCCACTGCCTCCTTTCCACCTGTATGCTTTCTTGTGACGCGATCTCAGCCAGAGGACCACCCACAAGCCATTTTTAAGAAGGTCATTGTTTCCTATTGATGCGACTTTCATCAGCTGGTTTCAGTGGGTGTTTTCCTGCTGCTGGTGCAGTGCAATTCACAGCAGACTTGTCCCCTGCAGGGAGAGGGCAGTGCGTGTGCAGCCCTGGGCCAAGGGACCCAGTAGTGGGGAGCCCCGCGTGGCCCGGGACTGTCCTGTCAGTCTCCCCTTAGAGCCCTCCGTCCCAGTCACCTTCAGAACTGAGCAGAGGGGGACGGTTTGCCCCCAGCAGAGGGTCCCCTCCCTGCCACGTGCTGCCCTCCACCTGGCGCTAACCCCCCTCCCATGCGTGTGAACCCATCACCCTCAAAGTTTGGTAACTTAGCCCTGAAGCCACCTCCCGCCAACCCCCGCCAGCGAATTCTGCCGCGAGGGAACTCGGATTCTCTGCAAACACAGCACGAGAGTTGGGAAACCCATTTGTCACAAGAACTTTAAACTCATCCGCGGATCTTCCTATCAAAGCTGAACACCGTGTGGCTTTGAACTGGCGTGCTCCAGGAAGCCCAGACCAAAAGCCTCTTGCTCCAGAGCATCCATGTTCAGCTAGGCCTGTCTTTTGTTAGCAACTGATTTGCGTTGACGAATTGGCAGGTTTGGGGAAGGACACGCTTCAGAAGTAGCTCAGTGTCACCTGTGGAGAGAAAAGAGCTCTAGGCTTGGACTTGCCAGTCAGCTGATCTCGGGGGAGCTCCTCTGCGACCTGGGTCGAACACGGGAGCCGGCTTTGGGTTTGACGATGGCCAAGTCCTGGTGACACCACAGTCCAGTGTGGTGTGATTTGTCTGTGCATATGCTTATCAGGCTTTTTTTGTCTATACAGGACAGACGCCCGACAGGCTTAAGCACAAAAGGGGCATCTGGGTCTATTCATTCATTATGTCAGCTTACAATCCCTGAACTACTGTGTGCCCGGAGAGTTTTAGGCACTGTGGTTGGAGGAGTGCACCAACCTAATGCTGGCCTCCTGGGGCTCACGTGTAACCATACGGTCTCATGACGGAAAAACCCAGACGCTCCAGGTCTTGGGTGTGAGCGGTATCAGGTCACTTCAGAGTGTTCCTTTTCTCCTGAATGTTCACACAAAATCACCGACTGCACGTGGTGTCACGAGAGCTACCTGGGTCACGTCCCACCCCTCTATCCACCACAGTGGTTGAGTGCAGGGAGAGGGGGCAAAATGCCCTGATTGGCCAACAGGGGTCATGTTTCTATCCCCAGAACGAATCCCCATGGCTTGCCTGTGGCGAGTGGGGATGCCAAAGGAGTAAGCTGTTGGGTCAGGGCTGGTTCAGTTGGTAGACCTAGAACCTACGGCTAAGTCCGTGCACCCAAATGGGCCCAAGGATTATCAAGGAGAGTAGGTTCCCCAAGGAAAATGTGGGTCTGGTTACTGGCAAAAGGGGGAAAGGTTGCCAGTGGACAAAATCACCAACTGCTCCTTTGTAACGCTTAATTTTATGCGTCAACTTGGCTGCGACATGGTGCCCAGATGCTTGATCAAACACCGGTCTGGATGTATGCAGATAGTTTTTAGGTGACATTAATGTGCAAATCAGTAGCCATTGAGTAAAGTAGATGATCACCATAATGTGGGTGGGTCTCATCTAATCAGCTGAAGGTCATAAGAGAAAAATATCGAGGTCGCCAAAGAGGAAGGGATTCTGCCTCAGACTGCCTTTGACTCAAGATGCAACCTCAGCTCTTCCCTGGGTCTCTACCCTGCCAGACTTGCCAACTCCCAGGAGCCAATTCCTTAAAAGAGCTCTTACCCTCTGACATAGATTACATCTACATCTGTATCTGCACACACATCATCTTGGCTTGATTCTTCTGGAGAACTCTGACGCTCCTACGAGGGACCTGCGGGTATGAAGAAGCATGCCACATCACGTACATTCTGGCCATTAGTGCGGCACAACACTCGACGAGTCTTAAATGCCTGGTGGCAAGGCCACCGTATGAGGCCACTGGGCACAGACTGCCCAACCACACACTTAACAGTATAGCAAGTCTCCCGGAAGTTGTGTGGTGTGGATGTTCTGTCTGGTTCTGACCTCAAAGATACCCCTCTGTGGGTCCGTTAGAGCCCATCTTCCCTTCCAGGGTGACCTTGCCCCAATCCCTCAGCTTGTGCTGTACCCTATTAAATTTCCCTGCTATTACCAGTTAGAGTGGGAACAACTTACTGCTTAAATAATTTATCCAGATCCTACACAGAAAGTCTTTTGCAGAGATACATCAGCTAATAAAGAAAATTGATTTTAGAAGCCAAAGTCAATATGAGGTTAGGGAAACGTTCGCCTATTTGCATGTTGCCATCTCCTGAGACTTTCTGTCACTTTGTCTGATGAGAACATCAGCCCGGGCCCACTCGATTGTGAGTGTTTTCTTCATTTGTTATTTTTCAGGTGTGGCTGCACTTTATACGCCTGGAGCTGGCTGGGGCAACAGCGTGGGGATTTCTTTCTCTGGGTGCTCGTTCTGGGTTATTTGCTAGTGTGAGGGTGAAATGTCCGGGTGGGGAGGGGTCCAGGTCAGAGGGTATTTTGTGGGATCACATTCAGGCCTAAATAATGAGGCGACTTGAGTATTCAAAGCGTGTTTCCATGTATCTGCTTTCATCATGGAGGCTCATTTTGTAATTAGAAGAAATGATTTGCATGGAGACAATTAATGTAATAAGGTATCCAAAAACAACTTTTTCCTCTGAATAGCTCTGTGTAATTTTGTTCATCTACTTCATTTGCTTATTAAGCCCTTTGTTTGCAGATAATGAAAAGGTGAATTTCAGCCCAACCAGGAGGAATTCACAACGTTTTGGTTTATTGAGGCTTCCCGCGGCGGCCTGTTCACTTGTCAGCTTGTCACGCATACAGGCGTGTGGAAGCATTGGCGGGGGAAAGGGGCCCGTCCATTTGGTCAAGGACAGAGGTTCCCACACTCTGCCGCACATCAGGATCCCCTGGAGGTTTGTTAAAGCAGAATGCCCTGGCCTCACCCCAGACTATCAGAGTCAGTAGGTCAGGGTGGGAGGGCCCACAAGACCCTGAGGCTGCTGGCCCCAGACCCCAGGCTAAGAATGGTGGGTCTAGAACTCACAGATCCTTGCAAGTCGTCACCTAAGAATGGGTGCATGTTAATCAATTGTTGTGATTGGCTAAAGCATCTGTAAGTACTTTACCTGGTGAGACATCACTCAAAACCACACCAAGCTTTAAAATGTGACATTTAGGCTCTTTTCTTACCCTTGCATCCCCCACGGTGGTCAGAAAACCTGCTCAGTGAATCCCTTTGCTCTCATCCTTCATTTGGATAGAAACACAGAATTGGTGAAATGAATACCCTATTTAACCTTCTGAACCACTTGCTGGCCCTCCTCCACTCTCAGCCCCTGTCCCGCACTGCCAGCATCTAGAAAAGGATGCAGTCCTCATAATGAGCAACCACCAGGGCCACAGGGGGTCTTGGGGACCTTAAAGGGAGGAGTAGGGGGCATTTTCACAGTGGGTAGAAGACGGAGATTTAAGTTGAAAACAAGGAGAATGATGACGACAATCGTGAAGATGATGGTGATGTTGATGGTGATGATGGTGGTGGCACAAATTAAATAGACTGGCACAGGCATCCAGGGGTGCTCAGGGTTGGGCCAAGATATCCATTCTCACTGGTCCTACGCTCAAGGGGCAGAGATTTGCCAAATGTTCTCCCAGAGAAAGTGATGAATTTCGAAATGAGCGCCAGTCTTCACCTGTCTTTTGGTCACACGAGGAGTGGCCAGATGTGCTGTGAAAGCAAAGGAGACTCTTTCACTGTCTGAGGCAGCATTTGGACCTGTGCTATAAGGAGTTCCTGATGGTTTCAGCTGGAGCCACCTAAGCCAGAAGGAAGGTGTGCCCCATGTGTGCCATGGAAGGGGCTGCCCAGGACTCCCTGGGGGGCTCTGCTCAACGTGGAGATAGCAAAGCCATGGTGAGAATATTCTCAATGTTTAAGCATGGCCTCTCTGCCTGTGCTCACTTACTGCATGGCCTTGGCCATCCTGTTTCACCTTTCTGGGCCACAGTGGCATCTTCCCCAAAGTGGGGATAGTCTTTTACGTTCTCACCCCCTCCCATGCCCTTCCCTCGAGATAATGGTGAGAAATGAAGGTCACTGGGGTCAGGCAGGGAAGTGCTATGGGCCTTAGAGGGTCATGCTGAGCCTTGGCCGTGAGACATGCTCTGTCCCCTTGTTCCTCAGTGCGGCCACGAGACAGCAGTATTGCATCCCCTGGAAGCTCGTCAGAAATGCAGTCTCCTGGGCCCACCCCAGACCTTGGGAACAAGAATCGACCTTTGAACAGTGTCTCTAGTGATGCTGGTGCTTTGAAGTTTGAGAATCTCTGGGTTCACAGCAGGAGCTGAAACTTTACCTGCACCAAGCCCGAGTCAGGTGGACTAAGGGTTGCCTGGTTGGAGGCCACCAGTCAGTCTTTAGGTCACTGTGACTTGGTGTTAAATGCCATTCCAGTGCTGGGATGCGTCCCAGACTGAGATGAGCATCATGTAGCCTGCATTCTTGGGCTTGCTAGGCAGCAAATTTCAGGGCCTAATAGGTACAAGGAAGTGAGAAGAGTGAGAGTTGACATGGAGAGGGGCCAGGGGAAGGTCCTCGGGATAATGTGGTCCCTGGAAATGTCATGGATAGACACTTCCTGCTCTTGGGTCTCTCTACCCACCAGCACTCAGTGCCCCAGCCACTTGCAGCCCCCAGTAGGACCTCTGGCTACTCCATCTCCTTGCGTTTTATGCACAGCTGGGAACGGCTTTCATCCCCACCCTCGCTGACAAAATGCTATATATCCTTTAAGAACTGGCTCGGATATCACCGCCTTCAGGAACTCTCTCCAAAACTGGTTGCTCCATGAATTCTCACATTGATTCTGATTGGTTTCCTAGACAAGTGTGTTGGCAAACTATGACCCGGAGGCCGGCTGTCTTTGTAAACAAAGTTTTATTGGAACACAACCACTCCCAGTCCCTTACAAATGGTCTCTGCTGCTTGCACATGACAACAGAGTTAAGTAATGGGGGTCAAAGAGATTCTGGCCAATGAAGATGAAAATATTCACCACGTGGCCCTTTACAGAAAAGGTATGCCTCCCATGTCTTAGAAAACCCTACCCTAGCACACATGACATGCTGTTCTGATTACTGGCTCGGCTGTCTGTCTCATCCAGGGTTCTATGATCCTTGGAACAGGAAGCATGGCTTGGTTGTCTTTTTGTTTCCAGTGCCCCATGGGGTGCTGGGCATCCAAAAGACTGCTAAATGTATGCTGAACCAAAGCTTGGGGCACAGATGAGAACCCCTTGCCCAACATCTCACTGCACAAGAAGTTACATGGTGTCTACAGAGGACTCTGCAGAGAAAGCTCTACTGTGTGGTTCCAAGGCACACGTCTGCTACCAGAAGCACCCAATCCTTTTCGATATTGGCATCTGAGCAAGGCCATCGCCCTGAAGCTAGGGCGATCATTATGATAGGGGCGAACGGAGAACTTTGATCAGGTCCTCCAGCAAGAATCTGGTGCTGGGAGTGCCATATATATGCCTTGAGTATTGGCAAGGAAACCAACGAGGAGGAAAATACTCATTTTGCAGTCAGTTCTTGTTATTCACAGTAGTAACGGTCTATAAAGTCACCATGAACACTGAATTAGTGAACACAGAGCCCCTGATTCTAGGAGAAATACAGGGTTAGGTTCCCGTGGGCCTCTGGTCATGGTGTTTTTTTTTTTTTTTTTTATCAAGCGATCGATACATGGCCCTGTTTTATGCGTGCTTCTGTTTAAAGACACATTCATATATATTGTTGATTCATGAACATTGAACTAATGGACAATGGCAGCGTAACTCGTGCCTGAACAAAGCTTCCCTAACACACATATTTTCTCTATAAGGCACTTCGGAGCCTTCGTATGCTTAGAACACCAGACAGCCCCTCAGCTCTATGCTTGGGGACCACTTTAAACAGGAAAACCACCAATAGAAGGTACAGAAATGCAAATGATGTGGGGTGCCTGGGTGGCTCAGTTAGTTAAGCATCCAACTTTGGCTCAGGTCGTGATCTCTCACTTCATGGGTTTGAGCCCCACCTTGGACTTTGTGCTGACAGCTCAGAGCTTGGAGCCTGCTTGGGATTCTGTGTCTCCCTCTCTCTCTCTCTGCCCTACCCCACTCATGCTCTCTCTCAAAAATAAATAAACATTAAAAAAATTAAAAACTGAGGTGCCTGGGGGGCTCAGTCGGTTGAGCATCCGACTTTGGCTCAGGTCATGATCTCGCAGTTCATCGGTTCAAGTCCCACATCAGGCTCCGTGCTGATAGCCTGGAGCCTGGAGCCTGCTTCGGATTCCATGTCTCCCTCTCTGTGTCTCTCAAAAATGAATAATCATTAAATAAAATAAAATAGTCTTCTGAAAATAAAAAAGAAACGGCAAATGATGTGGCACTAAATAGGCCACAAAAGGGACGCTCGTTTACAGTCTGAGACCTGAAACAGGCAGGCAGAGCATGGCTTTGTCCAGCCTCAGCCGGGAACGTTCGCATTAGGTGACTCAGAATTGTCCCTGCTCTGCACCTGTCTGAGAGTGACCGCAAACGTACTGCTTATTGCTCTGGGGGTTATAAGCAAATTTCAGAGAGGGGATTTTGCAAATCTGGACTCCATGAATAATGGGCATCAACCGTGTATGTTTTTAAGCATCAAAGAGGCAAAGAGGAGTGAAAACCCCTTTGGACTTCCTTGCACTTACTTGATGGTTTAGCGTTGTTCTTATTTTTAATTGCCTGCAGTGAGACAGCATCATTATTAAAGGTCAAAAGCAAGGGGGAAACAGTTCTTCTGTGTCAACGATAAATCTGCCTCCTGCCTTTGGGGGAGACTTCTGGACTCCCCGGTTAGTGTTGGTATGTCTCATCCTATAAAATGGGGGGTGAAGCAGGGTTACTGAGCACCGCGGCTTACTTTACCAGTGACAGTTTTTAGAAACAATGAATTAACAAACAGTTATTGCAAAGTAAAGGTCACAGACCGTCATATCGTGGTTAGCGCTGCCTCCCCTGGAGAGCTTGGAAGATCGCCAAATCCCCGCATTTCAAGAAAGCAGTCAGTAATCTCCTCTTCTTGCTTTGATTTTTTTCATACAATTCCCTTGTTAATGTTCTACAGATTCTAGTCCTGGATCTGCCATGGGGGACCAGCTCCAGGAGAAAAATAAAGCAGAGCCCCATGTGGTGTGTCCCATTTGTGTGGGAATTTGGTGATACCCAATAAAACCACCTGTAGAGATGCTCTTTGAACCAGAATCCCTCTGCTAGAAACCGACCCTGAAGAGGTACCCAACAATATAAAATCAATACTCACAATATTTCTTATGATAGTGCTCTGTTGTTGAAGAGTATTGAAAACAACCTAGGTGCTCCCACATAGGGCGTGCTGAATAAACCATCGTACGTCCACAGGGTGGAGAGTCGGGCAGCTGTGGGAACAGTGAAGAAGGTGCCTGGGAACTAATAGGGAGCCATTCCAGGGGCAAAGTCTACTGAACACGACCTATCATGTTAATGGAAGAGTGTGGTCTCCCTGGGGCTTTGGGGGGCTGCCCCCACTGGCCCCTCCTCACCTTGCGAGTGGACACCGAGGGGCATGGCCAGGTCACTGGGACTGTGAACTGGAAAACAGGAGTCCAGGCAGGTGTCTTCTCTCCCTTGAGATGCCCTGTCACCCCCAAGGCATCCTGCTTACGTGTGAACTCAAGATGAGTACAGAAGGCAGGCATTGCAGACCTGGGACACAGCCCTTTCTGCCTTATGCTCTGAAATAGGCTGACAGCAAGGACTGGAAAGTTAAAAAGTTAATTAAAACTCCTGTGCCCTTTCCGCCCGCCGCCTCTGAGAGAGCGGGGGCTCGTTTCTCTTGTTTAATAAGCAAGCCGGCTGGTTACCGCTGTTAGCCAGCCCTCTGCAAACATTGCTGCTTATAATTTCCAAAACCCGGAGCCAGCTCTCCCCCTGATTGATATGTCAGCGCAGAAGAGCGGCTGGCAACGCCTCTCCCCTTTGAGCGTGTACACCTGGAATGGGCCAGGGGGGTGTGCAGGGAAGGTGAGGGGGCCCCTCCTTCCACTGAGCGGTTCTTTAAGGTTTGGGGCCAGGCCCTGAGCACCCAGGGGAGGGGTTCACACTTCCTCTGCCTCTGTTGGTGTCACATACTCAGAACCTCGCTGGGTTCCCCGCAAACCTAGTTTTCTCAGTTAGTAAACACAGTGCCCCCAGTAGCCCTGAAGGCTGGGGCTAGCTCTGCCTGGTGCTTGGAACAGAAATGACCGGAAGGCACAGAAGGGACAGCAGCTGGAAGGCCCCTGCCTTTTTCTTTCTTGTGCTAAAGTTATCTCAAATTGGAAGAAATGTTTCCTAAGCGCTTTGGGGGTGGACAGGGGGTGGTGAGGAATCCAGAGTCAATGCAAGCTCCCTCTTCCTTAATCAGGAGGCAGCAAGGTTGTAAGAGAGGCTGTGAAATATGATTAAATTGTTGCCGACCAAGGTCACCTTGGTTCAAAAGGCCCCACCAAGGCCAGCCTTCAGGCAAGCAGTGTCCTGGGCCAAGTTCGGGGGGTCTCAGGGACACGGGGACACTGCCGGAGGGCATGACAGATAGAACAATTGTCAGTTTTCTCAAAGAAGCAGAAGGTCCTGGGGATCTAACGCTCCAGGGTGATGGGCACCATTTCCTGGCCTCAGGAAGTTCTCAAAGGAATAATCCTGATATCCAAGTCTCAGGGAGGACTTGGGATAATGAAACGTCCCAGAGTCTTTTGGCAGGGAACACTGGAAAAAGAAAAGGCACAGGATAAAAAGAGTCTCAGAAAAAAAATAGGAAGCTGTAGGAAGACATGTGTCTCCCCAGTTCAAACGCGCTCAGTAAAAGTAGAAGAGAGAAATTCCCCCGGAAGCTTGTTGGCGGGCCTCGTCGGAGGTCGAGCTGAGGAGACAGACACTGATATGGCCCTCCCAGGCTCTGTCATTCCTGGAGCGTGTTCTTGATTTGTTCAAAGACACAGCAATTATATACGCAAGTTCATCAAGGTTATGGGGGCGCTGGTGCTTATAGAATCCAGTCAAAGCCACTGCTGTGTGATTTCCATAGTGGAGGAGGCAGAGGCCACAGGTCAGTCTTTTCCTCCCCGGCCAGGACTGCACCCCCCGTCACATCTCTGTGGCCCTGCTCCGTCAGACCGCGAAGCTCTGGGCTCCCGAGCTCCTCAGAAGCTCAGTGGAAGATAAGGAAAACGTCTGCCCAACTTCTAAGCCACGGTTCCATCTTGTTAGGCTTTGCTTTTGTTAGGTTTTTAAGGGAGACGCAAATAATTCTTCCGTCGTGAGAAAATACAGCTCTGAAAGAGGCATGGGAAATCATTTGAGATGTGCAGTCGTGTTGAAACCGATGTTAGTGTCTGAGCTGCTGGTGGTTTGGAAACCAGCAGGCAATTGCTTCTGCTATTGATTTCTCCCTGCAAGGGCTGCTTTGGAGAGCCGTGTGCATGCTGCAAAAGGTATAAAAGGTGGGTGAAAAGGTTGAGGATTTAAATCCCGAGTAGAAAACCAAAGGCGGCTCGCGGGCACTTGCTACGAAATTTGTAAGCAATAGTCGAAAACAGGCATCTGTCAAGCGTTTTCCAGATGAGGGCCGTGGGGTAACCCTGAATATAAATGGCCCAAATCCACCAGACTTGTCGGTGCTTTACTAGCACGTTGCCTGTCTGGAAGCTATTTTTGAAAACAACCTCAGCGCTCACAAGTTAGTTGGCCAGCAGAAGCCAGTCTTTGATGCAGAGGTTCTGGCAAATCCCACGTTCAGTAGGAAGCTGGTGAAATACCCTTCTTGTGGCATGAATATTTCATGCGACCGGCGAAGCTGAGGGCAAGGTTATGCTAACTAAGCGGAAGGAGCGCTGTGTATCTTGCGGATGCGTTTGCTGAGAACAGGACACCATTTACAAGGCACCCGCAGCAATCCTGTGAGCCTCTCTCCATCTGGATGGCATCTCAACATTTGCTCAGTTCCCTTAGGATGAGACTGGCCATCACCATTCCTGGAGTCTCTACCCGTGCTAAAATCCCAGCAGAAGATGAACATTTGGAAGCATAAACGGGCTACAGGTCTGAGATCAAAATCGCAAAAGGTCTGATGTGACCTCTCTGTCCCCCATATTGTGACAGGGCAATTCTAAGCAGGTAATACGTGATTGATCTGAGATGGGCCAATCTGAGACCAATCATCAGTTGTATTGGACATAGGGCAGCCGTGTTCTGTATGAACTTGCTCAAGGATGCTGCCCGGGTCTTCCCCTGCACGGCCCTGGGAATCATGTGTCTGGACAGGCTGAGGATAATGACTGCGGTGGAGAAAGCCCCTGTGTTGGTTAATTCCATGTGTCAATGAGGCTAGTCTACGGTACCCAGATATTTAGTCAAACGCTATTCTAAGGGCCGCTGGGTGGCTCAGTCAGCTAAGCATCCGACTCTTGATTTAGGCTCAGGCCATCAAGTAACGTCAAGTTCCCGCATCGGGCTCTTCCTGCATCGGGCTCTGAGCTGTCATCACAGAACCTGCTTGGGATTCTCGATCCCTCTCTCTCTGCCACCTTGCACCGCCCCCCTCAAAACAAATAAATAAACACTTAAAGAAACACTATTCTAGATGTTTTGTGAAGGTATGTTTTGGACGGCATTAACATTAAATCCACAGACTGAGAAAAGCAGATTACTTTCCATAAGGTAGGTGGGCCTCATTCCATCAGTTGAAAGCCTTAAGAAAAAAATTAATGCCCCCTAAGGGAGAGAGAATTCTGCCTCCAGGAAGCCCATGTTCTCTTGAGTGGTTTGTTTCTACAGCTCAAACCCCTGAAAGTCTTAGGGAAAATATTAATCAGGGCTCTGCAGAGAAACAGAGCCAGAAGGGTATGTCTATCTATGTGTCTATTGAGAGAAACCTACTTCACGGAGTTGGCTCACACGGTGGTAGAGGCTGCCAAGCTCAAAGCCTGCAGAGCTGGATGCCGTGCTAAAGACCCGGGGAGGAGCCATCGATCAAGTCTGAGGACCACCTGAGAACCCGTGGGAAGGGACACACTTCTTTCTCACTTAAGAGCTGCCGTCAGGACTTCTCCCTGGAGTTTCACGGAGGGTGTGAAGAGCCAGGCTGTTGGCGTGGTTCATCGCTGGGCAAGGGCTCAGGTGCAGCATCAGGACGTGCCTCCAGCCAGGTGTGACAGTGACAAGCAGCTTCACCTCCCTCAGCCTCAGCCCCTTGTCTATAGGGCAGAGACGGGGAAGCTCCCTTCGTGGCACCTCCGTGCTGTGCACCCAAGGTAGGGAGCACAGTGAGTGTTCAGTGACCCATGACGGCAGTAGCACTGTTGTCCCTGTTGGGTGCCATTAAATTACTGCACTGATGTCGAATCAAGTTGATTGTAATGTACCATTTCGGAGTTTTCTTATTTAAAATAAAGGAAGAGAGGTCCCCGAAGAATAGTGCATCTGCAGTCTGTGCCTGGTGGGCTTCAGGGCTCTGGAGGAGCCAAGGGTCTGGGTGTCTACGCCACAGCATCGTCTTTGAAGAAGGCATCATTTAAGAGCATCCTCTTCGTAGGCTTCCTGGCTCCTGCCTGAGCCTCAGATGTGCCAAAGGCATCAGGGGCAGAAAGCAGACTGAGGAAGGAAAAGGAGCAAGGGAAAGCACAGTGGGGAAGCTCAGAGAGGGTTGTGAGCTGTGCACTTTTGAGTGTGAGATCTAGCCCTCAACTTCCAACCCTGAGGTGCCCAGAGTCGCAGCAGCTGTGAGGGGCTGGGAGGGAAACCCGCATGGGCTGTCGAGGACTGTGTTCATTCCTTCCTTTGCCAGAGGAGTCTCCACTGCGAGCCTTGGCTCATTAGTGGTGATGAGTGGCACTTGAAATGCAGAGTGGGTTCGAGCTCGCTTTACCTCCTTGTCTTGGGCGGGAGCAGTGAGACACATGGTCAAATGCAGCATCTCTTCCCTTCTGGTCAACTGACTGGGTAGGAGCCAGAGAGACTAGAAAACACACTGGGGGTGGCGTGTGAGAGAGCATTAGTGTGCGTGTCAGCCAGAGGCCCACCCGGGATCAGGGACCGGGCACGTGGCAGCATTAAAAGGACGTTTAAGCAAATCTGGGGTCCAAAAGACAACATCTCAAACAAGGGTTTGTGGGCTGAATGTTTGTGTCCCCACCCCTCCCCCCCCAGATTCATATGCTGAAGTCCTAACCTCCAAGGTGATGGTGAGAGCAGGTGGGGGCCTTTGGGAGGAGATGAGTTACTGAGGACAGAGCCCCAGGGATGGGATTCATGTTCCTGTAAAAGACCCCGGAGAGCTCCCTCACCTCTTCCACCATGTGAGAACACAGTCAGAGGGGCACCATCTATGGACCGTGTCTGATCCGACACCAAACCTTCTGGAAGCCTTGATCTTGGGCTGCCAGCCTTCAGAACTGAGAGCAAACCATGTCTGTTGTTTATAAGTCCCCCGATCTGTGGTATTTTTGTCACAACAGCCCAAGTGACTAAGACACCAAGGTAGATTATTCTATTTGGCTTTGCATATTTGATATTTTTCTTTTTCTATTCCCTCCAGCTTTGTCTTTCAGGTCAAGAACAATGTTCCTAAAAGTTAGGAAACCTTGAGATCAAGTCTCAGTGGATCCAGACCCCTGCTGTGTGCACAGAGCATATCTCTCAGCCTCTCTGAGCCTCAATTTCTCCTGGAAAGAACAGCAGATGATTATTTACTCCATCTGGCACAGCTTCCCTGCCAGACGTGTGCTTTTCCTTTCTATGTATAGAAGACCATTGCATATTAATGCCAACCATGTCAGTAAGTGAATTATCTAATTTGGTGGTTGTGGGCCCTGCTCCATGCTGCCTGAAGGTTTTTCAGGGATTTCCGGGAGTGGGGAGGTGTTGAGGGAGGTGTTGAATTAGACCCCAAGAAGCTCCCTATTTATGTTACCTTTTGTGTAAGTCTTTGTGTCAGGGCACATCTTGTGTCCCATTTGACAGCCTCCCAGCTCATGCAGATGTTACCAGCCTTGCACAGGTGTGTGTGCTGTCTCCTAGCCTCAGCAATAAAACACTAGCAACACACTGTTCAAAATAGTACTTCCCTGACGAGGGGCAATATGGCACAATCTGGCAAAATCTTACACGCACATACCCTTTGTCCAAGGAATCTACTTCTAGGATCTATCCCCAAATGCACCAGGAAAAATGTGAAGACACGGGCTTATTCATTAGAGCACTTGCTCAAGGATGGGTCACAACCTAATGTCCACCACCAGGAAATTACTGAATGGACCGTGACCTAGCCATACAATGGATTATTTTGCTTCTATGGAAAGGAATCAGGAATATTTCTTTGGGTGATTTAAGCAAATTTGTTTCTAATATTTAGTTTTGAGAGACAGAGTGCAAGCAGGGGAGGGGAAGAGACAGAGGAAGACAGAATCCGAAGCAGGCTCCAGGCTCTGAGCTGTCAGCACAGACCCCGACGTGGGGCTCGAACCCATGAACTGTGACATTATGACCTGACCTGAAGTCGGACATTCAACTGACTGAGCCACCCAGGCACCCCACAAATATTTCTTTTGAAGCAATCTCTTGTATGCAGGGATAAGTGAAAACAGCAAGGTAGTAGATGAAAACAAAAAAAAAAGGTGTATATTTTTCTTGTGTTAAAAAACTTACATGGTCAAAGCTGGAATAGTTTGAGCAACAAAATAATGGTAACATTAGATTATAACCTAGAGAACAAAATAAGTATCCATGAGCCTATGCCAGTATGCAAAAATGATTGAATAGATTCATAAAGGAGAGGGAAGGAAGGGGCAGATCTTCCTTACAAAGGAATTCCAATTAATAAATATAGATTACCACCACCACCACCCTCCCCCCCCACCGCAGGATTTGGGGCTTCATTGCCCTCTCCTTGAAGGGGGTCTGGGCTTAGAGACCCCCTTCTAAGGTATCAAGGATGGGTAGGATTAACTGGTAACTTCCCAGGGAACTCCAGTAGACATCATCTTAGCCAAGTGGTGGAGGTTAATGTCACCATGTAGGTCATGTTGGCATCATTCATGCACCTTTGGTACCATGTAATGAGCAGGGCATTGGACCGGTGTTCTTCTTCCCCCGAAGCCATCACCTCAGTCTAATGATGGGAGAAAAGGGAGACAAATGGAGCACCATGCTCTAAAATTCCTGGCCAGTGCACTCCCAAAGTGCAAGGTCATGAACAACAAGGAAACACTGAGGACCTGCCACGAATTGTGGGAGACAAAGGACACATACCACCTAAATGCAGCATGGTATCCCGGACTGGATCCTAAAATGGAAAAGTGGTTATCAGTGGAAAACTTTGCAAATCTAAGCAAAGTCTGTAACGTAGTTAGTAGTATTGTACCAGTGTTAATTTCTTAGTTTTGACTTGTGTGCCCTGATTATATAACATGTTAATATTAGGGAAAACTGGAATGAATAATATATGGGGACTCTTTGTACCAGTTTTGCAGCTTTTCTATACATCTAAAATGATTCCAAAACAACATCATTCAAAAACAAGAGGAAGGATAAAATATAAAATATAAAAGAGAAAGGTGACTTGTGGGGTGAGAATAGGGCAAAAGGAAGAGGAACAGAACCAGAAGTCTGAATACAAATTATTTTGTAGGTCTGGCTTTGGAACCACGTAAATATTTTATGCATTTTAAAATAAAATTAAAGAAGAGTGCAACTTCAACGGAATATCCATATGCCAAGAATGAAGGCGGACTGCTCATTCACATCATATGCGAAAACCTACTCAGAATGAATCAAAGACCCAAAACAATCCATGGAAATCTATTGCCAAATGAAATAAATGAATTTAACTATGTATTGACTTGGGTTGTGTAACCATGGAGAACAACTACTTTAGCCGAAGTTGGATGCTTAACCGACTGAGCCACCCAGGCGCCCCCTAGAACAACTACTTTAAATAACTTGAAATTAATTGCAGGACACATCCCTAGCAGGATATATCATGTGTAAGATAAATGTAGAGATACTGTTTTCACAATCGTGTTTTTGGTGGTGGAATGGTTGTTATTTTTCTGAGATGATTATGTGCACCTTCTGGGATAGAGAGAATAATCAGTTATGTCGGTGTCACGAAAACTAGGATTTTCATTGTGAGAGACATAAGATACAGATGTCCATTTGTTTGGTAAATACTGCATAGTTCTGGCTTTAAAATATCCATAGAAACTGATGATGCAGTTTCTCATTAAAAATATTTCTTAGCTTGAACTTGAAATGATGACTGCAGCAATAAGCACTCATGGTGCTCAGACTGTGGTCTCTAAATACCATCGGGATAACTAGGGCTCCATCGATAAAGGGCTTATTTCAACAATGAGGCAGAAAACAAACAAGATGCGCCCAAAGCACCTTGTCATAACAGGAAAGGAGGCAAGGAAGCTTTCAAAGACCACCAGGGTCATGTAATCATCATAATCATTATAAAAACAACAAACATCAGGAGCCACCCTGAAGAGATTTCCACTGGCCAAAGAGGGAACTATTTGATTGTCATTAAGAATAACAACAGTAACAGGAGTGCCTGCGTGGCTCAGTTAAGTGTCCAACTCTTTGTTTCAGCTCAGGTCATGATCTCATGGGTTGTGGGTTCAAGCCTCACATTGGGCTCTGTGCTAACAGTGTGGAGCCTGCTTGGGGTTCTCTCTCTGCCCCTCTCTCTCAGCCCCTCCTCTGCTTGTGGTCTGTCTGTCTCTCTCTAAATGAATAAATAAACTTAAAAAAATAACAACAGTCATCAACTGAAACACATAAAAATGCTTACATTCACAATTTTGTAATGATACAAAGAGCACATAAACGTTAAAATAAAATGGTAAAACAAAAAACATATCTAAAGTTCATGATCATCTTTGGAAAGTATTAAACTTTTGAAAACTTAATACAGGGAAATAACCAGGCACTCTTTAACTCTCCTTTTGATGAAAGGAAGTTTCTTTTCTATAGGAATATTCCAGCTAATAAATAAAGAAGGGAGGAGAAGCATAGAATATCACCATTTTGTATTCCCTGTGAAAAATGGATCTAGGCAGTAATCATCAATGGCCTCCAACACTACAGAGAAAGGATGAGCAAACAGTGTCCTGGTGGAATCCCACTCTGCTGATGAAGTGTTCCAGTCACCTAAATCTGACAAGACTCCTAGATTTCACTACCATTTTACAGGATATACAGGGAACAGAATAACCTGTCATACAACACCATGTGGATGCAATCCACAAAAATCCAGATGGAGGGAAACTATAGCACAACTCAGATTCTAAGGGGAATAAGAGAGAGAGAGGGAAACCCTGAACTGAAAGAGATTGGGGGTTACACCAGCCAACCAGAATGTTTGGATCCCATTTGGAGTCTGATTCGAACAACAACAACAACAAAACTGCAAAAAAGGAGGAAAAAATTTGCACTAAGACTGAATATTTGGTACTATTGTCAAACTTTAGGTATGGTGATGATACTGTGGTATTTTCAAATGAGCCCTTATCTTTTAGAGACGTAAGTAAAACTTAGAAGAATTAGAAACAATACGATGCCTGACATTTACCTCAAAATGATCTGGGAGAAGCAGGGACATTGGTGGTTGGGTGATGAAAACATGAAGCTCATTATACTATTCTTTCTAATTTTGTATATGCTTGAAACTTTTCATAATGAAGGTATTTTATCTACCAATCTACCTCACTGATTAGATCCAGTTAAGGCACGTGTGAGGCATGGGGACTTGTTCTAGACATCACGAACTGTTAGCTTCTAAAGCAAACTTATGGGGCCCTTCACTTGTGTTGTCAAGAAAAACTGTTATGTGGATTCTTTTGCAGGTCATTTGCCTTCCGCCACCACATGGTTATGCAGCAGCAATGAGCAAAAATGTGGCCACGGTGGATGTGTGAGCGTGGGGTGCAGTGCATTTAGTGGGGACAAGAAGGGAGAGCTTTGTGCTTGGCTGTGGGTGGGTTCATCTTTGAATGTAGTCAATATACATGGGAAGTTTCATGGTCTAACCAAGCAGTGGTACAGAGGCTGAGCACGATATGTTGCATGGGGTGTGGGCTCCGTGGGAGTACAGGGACAGCGCACACACGGATGCATAAGAGCGCTCCAGTTGGTGATGTTTGGGGCCCAGATCACAGAACACAGTGGTGGAGGTGACAGTGGTCCTGGAAGTCCTCTCTGAGGAAGGGCTTCTTGAACTCCAAGCAAACATGAGAAGGGGTCAGCACTGACTACTACTGGGACCCATCCCCTTCTACACACCTCTTGGCTCCCTGGGCTCCATGCATGCGGTCTGCCTCCCAGGTGGTCTTGAGCACAGTTGGCATGTGCAGGGCTCTGCTGGGCACCTGCTGTTCTCTGCAGCAGTTCCCTTTGCCATGTACCTGGGGGACGCTGTCCCTTTTTGCTGAAGGCTCCACTCAAGGGCCATATCATCAGAGTGGCCTTTCTGCTGAAACTCTTTGAGGGTGCACTGCCTAGTCCTCTTGCCTGGCTTTCCTTTCATCAAGCATTTCCCACCATCTGACATATCATAGATTTACTTGTTTATTGCCCCTTGTTGACAGAAGGATGTCAGCTCCAGAAGGGCTGGGATTGAGTCTGTTTGGATATGTATGAAGTCCCAGCCCCCGAAACGTACTAACATACAGTGTGTACTCAAAACGTAGTTCTTGGACCAATAAACAAGAATACTATAGAAAAAAAAAGTTTGATAGCATATATTAGCAATGAAAATAAAATACAACATATACCTTTGTTGCTTTGGTAAATAGAAACTAAAAAAACAAAAAACAAAAAACCAAACAAAAAAAAAAAACCCAGAAAATAACCCAGGAATACATCTAATAGGAGACATACAGGGATTTTATGAAAAAAATTGTAAAATATTTTATAGAAAACCTAATTTGATGTCATAATTTGTCAAAATAAAAAGTTTTCTTCAAATTAATCTATTAACCAAAATTCTCATCGCTTATAAGCAGGACATTGATGAGGCAATTCTACAACTTAAATGTAAGAGTAAAAGGATATAAAGGACCAAGACAGCCTTGAGCAAACTAAAGAAGGTATTGGGGTATTTTGAAGCCTGATGGGGACACTGCCATACCAGATATCGTAACGTATCATCAAGCTATGGCAGATAAGCAATGTGATGGTACAAGACCAACTGAATGAAACACAGTCCCCAGAAGCAGATCCATGCATGAATGGGAAATTAAAATATGAGAAAAATGTTCTTGGAGACCAGTGGTAAAATAGGCTGTTCAATAAACAGTGCTGGGACAACTGATTATCCACATGGGGAATAAAATGAAATTAGCTCCCGTCTCATTATCTCATGCCACATCCAATATTAAATTCTAGCCACTTAAAAATCTAAATGAGAAAAGCCAAATACTTTCAGTTCAGAAAAAAAAAAAACTAGAATATCTTCAAAATTTCAGAATTAAGGATGTATTTCTTAAGTAAGGTTAAAAAGGCAACAACAGAGAAAATCACTGTTAAATTCAACTACATTAAAAAAATACTTTCAGTCATCAGGAGACGCCATATTAGAAACGCAAGCATAAGCTACGGGTCAGGGCGATCAGGTTACAAAAGGAATAAAAGTCATCCAAATTAGAACAGAAGAAGGGAAACGATGTTTACACCTATTCAAACTGATAAATGAGTCTGGAACACAAGCTCATGAAACAACATCCGCTGTGTTTATGTGTATTAGCGGTGAACAATCCAAAAATAATATCGGTTATAAAACAACCACATTTACAAAGCACGAACAAAGAGTAATACATTCAGGAATAAATGTATCATCACTGAAGGAAAATAAAGAAAATCTGAATGAAGAGAAAGATGTCCCAAGGCCACGGATTGCACCACCCACTCTAGGTAGGACAGAAAAGTCTCTCAAATGACTGACAGATTCAATGCAATATCCACCAAAATACCAGGGGCCTTTTTTGCAGAGATTGACAAGCTAATCCTATGAGATTCATATGGAAACGTCAGGAACCTGAACAGCCAGAACAATCCAGAAAAGTTTCAAAACTTACCTATTTCAAAGCTACAGTAATTAAACTATGTGGTACTGGCTTAAGAACAGACAGACTAATGGAATAGTACTGAGAGTCCAGAAATAAACCCATGCATTTGTGGTAATTTGATATTTGGTAAGAGTGCCAAGACGATTCAATGGGAATAAAATAAATAGCCTTTTTAACAAATGGTGCTGGTACGATTGCACATCTATATACAAAAGAATGAAGTTGGACCCCTAGCTCACATCATATACAATAACGAACTCAAAATGGATCAAAGACCTAAATATGAGAGCCAAAACTATAAAACACTTGGAGGTGTAATGCTTAAGAGGCTCTCATTGTTGCAAATCTTTATGACCTTGGATTAGGCAATAGTTTCCTGGCTATGACGCCTAAAGCAACTAAATGAAAAATAAATGAATTGGACTGCATGAAAAATAATTGCCAAATTCAACTACATTAAAGTAAAAAAAAAAAAAAATCAAATCCTGTGGGTGCTGTTTATCCCCCCCAGTAAAACGAGGGGCTTGGACCAAGCTGATCTCCAAGGGCCCCCCAAGCTCTAGTCTTCTGTTGGCATTGGGACACTTCAAATGGCAAGTGGCTGGTCCACAGACCAGAGCCTTATAATCATTTTTTTTTCTGAGCTCCTTATGACATTTGTCTTTCTCTCTCTGACGTATTTCACTTAATACTCACCAGCTCCGTCCATGTCGTCATAAATGGCAGGATTTCATTCTCTTTCTATAGCTGAGTATATACCATTGCATGTATTGAAGACAGTAATTAATTCATCTGCAATTTACTTTGCGTATGTGGTGAGGTACAAAGTCAATTTTCCTACCACCAATTTAATGTCATCTCTGTCGAAACCAGAATATACATGGGTGTGTCTGTTTTTGCATCCTTACATCTGATTTTTGTTCCATTGCTTTAATTTCTCATCCCTATATCAGTGACATAGTCTTTATTACTGTAATTTTACAATGACTTTGGCAATGTGACAGGGACAATCACCCATTTTTGTTCAGCTTAAAAAAATGTTTTGGGGGCGCCTGGGTGGCTCAGTCGGTTAAGCGGCCGACTTCAGCTCAGGTCATGATCTCGTGGTCCGTGAGTTTGAGCCCCGCGTCGGGCTCTGTGCTGACAGCTCGGAGCCTGGAGCCTGTTTCGGATTCTGTGTCCCCCTCTCTCTGACTCTCCCCTGTTCATGCTCTGTCTCTCCCTGTCTCAAAAATAAATAAAATGTTAAAAAAAAATGTTTTGGCCTTTCTTGAACACTTAGTCCTCCACGTCATTTCAATGGGTTTTAAACTTTCACAAAACACCCTGTTGGTCTTTTGGAATGCCATTAAATTTACTGATTGGTGCTTGAACCTATTTTATATCTGTGCTTAGGTTTCTCATAATTTGATATTCCGAATGAGAAATTTTCTAAATTATATTTCTAATAAATTTTTTTTAATGTTTACTTATTTCTGAGACAGAGAGAGACAGAGCATGAGTGGGGGGAGGGGCAGAGAGAGAAGGAGAGGCAGAATACGAAGCAGGCTCCAAGCTGTCAGCTGTCAGCACAGAGCCTGACGTGGGTCTCGAACCCGTGAGATCATTACCTGAGCCGACGTTGGATGCTTAACCGACTGAGCCACCCGGGTGCCCCTATATTTTCTAATTTTTTAAAGAAATTCTTATATGACCTTCAAGATATGCAATAAGATGTAAAGAATAATAAATATATGCTCCTGTACCTATTGGCCAGGATGGGGAATAAAGGCTATCACTGTAATTAAATGCTACCAGTTACCCCTTCCTCGTCACCTCTTTCTCTACCCGAGATGTAACCATAATTCTGAATTTGGGTTTTGCCATAACATGCACCTCTTTTCCTTATACTCCATACATGCACATCCAAATGTATTGCTATGCATGCTTTGACCTTTAGATAAGCAACATCACATTGGGCACACTCTTCTGCAAGTTGTGCTTTTAATTTTAAATTGTTTTCCAAAATGTTTTCCCAGCATAATTGTACGATTCCCCAAGGCCACGGATTGCCTTGAAATTTGTAGCTCTAGGGGTGCCTGGGTGGCTCAGTCGGTTGAGCGCCTGACTTCGGCTCAGGTCACGATCTCGTGGTCCGTGAGTTCGAGCCCCGCGTCGGGCTCCGGGCTGATGGCTCAGAGCCTGGAGCCTGCTTCTGATTCTGTATCTCCCTCTCTCTCTGCCCCTCCCTCGTTCATGCTGTGTCTCTCTCTGTCTCAAAAATAAATAAACGTTAAAAAAATTAAAAAAAAAAGAAATTTGTAGCTCTAGTTTATATGCTCACAGATATGTAGACAGTATCCTCTGGCAATAAATATGCCTGCATTTCTGTGGTTGGACATTTTAACTATCTCTCTGATTTGTTTTTCTGTTGCCAACAACACTGTTTGAGCTCTTTTGCGTATCTTCTTTTGAATACACAGGAAAGTTTCCCCGGGCTGCACAGAACCACTGGGCCTTAGGGCGTGCATATCTCTGGTCAGACCGCATATCCATATCCGCAAACCGTTCTGGTGGCTAGAAGACTCACAACAACAGTAAGAAGCACTTACACCCAACAATTCCATCCCCTGGTACTGAGGATTGAAAAGTCATTCACACAAAAACGGGAACGTGAACGTTCAGAGCACCGTTATTCCTAACGGCCAAAAAGTGGACACAGCCCCAAAGTCCATTAACTGCTAAATGGATACGGAAAATGTGTTGCGTCCAGACAGTGGAACGGTGCTCAGCCATAAAAGGGAACGGAGCACTGATCCGTGCGGCAACATCCATGAGTCCTGCACAGGTCATGCCAAGGGAAAGGAGCCCGTCAGAAAAAGCTTCATGTAGGATGCCATCTACGTGATGTTCCTAACAAGCAAATCCTTAAAGTCAGAAGGTACATTAGCGGTTGCCAGGGGCTGGGGGATGGTAAGTGGGAGTGAGTGCTTGACTTCACAGGGCATCATCTCGGGGTGAGAGAATGTTCTGGAATTGGAGAGGGGTGGCAGTTGAACAACGTTGTGAATGTATTGAAACCCACTGAATCGTTCACGTTGAAAGAGCAAATTACGTGGCATGTGGATGTGGCTGCCACATGGAGAAAGGCATCTGTGACTCAGGTAACAGACAACTAGCATTTTAGATATTTATGCAACTTGGATGCACCCACAGAATCAGAAAATGGACTGAACATATGAATGGGCACTTTAATAAAAGGAAAACACAAACAGGCAATAAATATGTGATATAAAACCACAGGAGGGGCGCCTGGGTGGCGCAGTCGGTTAAGCGTCCGACTTCAGCCAGGTCACGATCTCGCGGTCTGTGAGTTCGAGCCCCGCGTCAGGCTCTGGGCTGATGGCTCGGAGCCTGGAGCATGTTTCCGATTCTGTGTCTCCCTCTCTCTCTGCCCCTCCCCCGTTCATGCTCTGTCTCTCTCTGTCCCAAAAATAAAAATAAAAAACGTTGAAAAAAAAAAAAAATTTAAAAAAAAAAAAAAAAAAAAAAACCACAGGAATAGAGGACAACACAGAGCCTCTTTATTTTTAAAAAATTTTTTAACACGTATTTATTTTTGAGAGACAGAGGGACAGAGCGGGAGAGGGGCAGCCAGAGAGGGAAACACAGAATCCGAAGCAGGTTCCAGGCTCTGAGCTGTCAGCACAGAGCCCGATGCAGGGCTTGAACCCATGAGCCATGAGATCATGACCGGAGCTGAAGTCAAAGTTGGAGGTTTAACCGACTGAGCCACCCAGGCGCTCCTTGCACAGCCTCTTTATTTTGGGCAGTGGACTGGCCGAATCTGGCCCTGCTTTCTCTACTATCTTCTCAGGTCCCTCCTCCACCCCTAGAAAAAAACCCTTCTACAGAAGGACAAGCAGGAACGACACAGGACCATGTGGACGGAAGTGGGGGGACATGGAGAGAGAGACAGAGACAGAGAAGGAGACACAGGAGAGAGAAAAACAGAGAGATAGAGGGAGAGATAGAGAGACAGAGGAAGAGATAGAGACCGAAGGAGAGTCAGAGGGAGATAGAGAGAGACCAAGAGACGGAGGAAGAGACAGAGAGAGACAGAGGGAGGCAGAGAGAGAGAAGGTCAATAAGAAAGTATGAAAACCCAGACGCTGACCACCGGGCGGGGCCCTTGAAGCCAGTGCTACTCTCGCAATTTTCAACTACAGGGGCCGATAAACCTCATTTTCTCTTAAACTATTTTGAGTTGGGTTTGCTGCCACTTTTATCTGAAAACACTCAGATGTAGCTGTTGTTGGACTACAGTCAATGCTTGAAAATATTTGTAAAATCAAAGCGCATTTGCTCTTTCCAAAGACAGTAAAAATGAAGAACCAAATGCTTACATATTAAGCTATTTTTCTCAGCACCGTCGGCCACCCCATGCTGTACCGTGAGTGTCTTGCCTTATCATTGTCTCCAGAGCATATAGAAAGATACCTTCTGCTGACTTCCTGGCCATTTTGAATTTCTTACATATAGGACGGGGATGCTAGGATTCTTTATGATTTCATAAATCTCCCCAAACCTAAGCGATTTGGATGCGTTTGGGCATAACGAGCTTCTGATTCATATCTTCCCTCATGTTGCCAAAGGCGTTTGTAACTCAGCAAAATTCAAAACACATGACCAGACACAGGGCACTGACGGTGGGTGGGGTCTGAGGACAAGGTTACAATATGGGAAAGAGTGAGCATGGGTGGCCAGAGCCTAAGCCCAGGCTGATTGTCCTGGCATCGTCTCTTCTGCCCAGCGGATGAGTGGTCTCCTCTCTCCAGTCCTGGCTACAGGGGTGTTCCCACTGCTGATTCTCCTGTGCCTCCTGCATTGTTGCCATTGTGGCCACGTTAAGGAGCCGGCCCCAGATCCTCCTGCTATCTTCAGCCCCGTTAATCAAGTTTCCCCACCTTCTTGCAAGCTGGTGATTTTGTCTCTTCCCAATTTAGTCTGTGGATCGTAGCAGCCCCTGGTTTTGCAGGAACCACAACACAGCCATTGAAAGGCATGTTCCTGGTTGTGATCGAGGCTGTGAAGAAGGTCCACAGATTCCCCCAAACAGAAGAGACTGATGCTCTGGCCACTTGGAGAACAGATGCGCACAGCACCAGAGGCCGGAGGGAGAAAGCAGCAACTGCTGTGACCATTCAGACTCAGCCTCTAGGCTTATTCCATCAGCAAAGCTCTCAAGTGCTGGTGACAAAGAATGGAGATCGTTTCTTGCTGTCCACAACTCTGAGAAAGGGGATGGTCGATGTCTGTGGTCCAAGCGTTCTGGGAGGGATATGGTGGATCTTTTTTTGTCTCGAACACCAGGGACCAGACAGGCTACAAAGAGGCCAGCTCTGGAGCAGGGGAGGAGAGGCATGTGAAGGGAAAACATTTCGCACCTTGGCTCAGATGTGGCAGGGGAGGGGCGAGGAAGAAGGGCAGAACTGGTGTCAGACTCTTAGGTGGGGTTGAGGTGGGTTACAGCTGAACCATGCGCTCCCATCTTCTAAATGAGGAGGTGGGGGCGGTTGTTAAATGTTCTGAGAAGTCAAGATGAATAACATAAAAATCATCTGGATAACAACTTCATTATATTAAGGCAAGTAATTGGAGGGCCCGTGTGTGCTGCATCCAAATAGTCTACACGCACATCTCAACTCTCATCTGCATATCCATAAATGCCTTATGGATAATGGCTATTATAAAAATGATGAATTACTTAGGTGGGTTCTTTTTAATAAAATGAAGGAAAGATTGTCTCTAGACGTTATTTCCTTGAGGGACACGCAGCAGCAAATGACGTGGTCTCCTCCAACTTTGCCAGATGCTTTTTGTTGTTGTTTTTTTCCTGTTTGGTTTTGCTGTGTTTCTGAGAGAAAATGTTCACAAGCACCAACATCTCTAGATTTGCAGAAAATTAATTCTGTAGATGATGTGGAAACGATAGCCTATAAAGTTAATGAGATATTACTGAAGGCTGGATAAACAATTAGCAGTATTAGCTGCCGAGATAAACTAGGACCTGTTGCTATCTAACAGAACTGCAACTAATTAAATTGAAAATTACAGCACAAGCGTGTGAAAACAAAAGCAAATGGAATGGGGTGAGAATTAACGGAGATAATATTGCAAAGGCAACACTGTTATTAAAAATGAGAGGGAGGGTGGTGTATCAAAACCATCAATTTCCCCCCTCCCCCATCCTTTGCTGGATTTTGTGTTAATCATTGCATTTCCCCATGGTGCCCATGATCCCAGCGTGTTTCTGGCCACTCTGCGTGTCTCCAGAGATTCTAAATCTGCGGCTTCTCGGGCTCATCACCTGCAGAGTGGCTGTGCCCACCCAAGTGAAGGAGTCCCTTCCTGACCCCACAGACCATCCACCGATTCCCTGAAGCATGAAATTGGCTTCCTTGTTTCTGAGCATGAAGAGCTATAGACCTTCCTAGAAAGAATGAGCTGCATTTCAAATGTCAGCATTTTGTGTTAGATTTGGGAACCCTACAGCCCAGCTCCCAGGCTGAACAGGCTGGTTGCTGGTCTGGCCCCACCCCTGGCCAAGGGAAAGATGTGGGAGAACCAGATGTCTGTTTGGGAGTCCCAAGGTTGGTTGTAGCCAAGACATGAGAAGAAAAACAAAACAAAACAAACAACAAGAAAGAAAAAAAACCTTCACCCGTCTTGTTGAGCACATCCAGGTGTTCTGAGGGCACTGGCATCATCTGTAGATGTAACTGTTTCACATGTAACTGAGGGGCCACAAAGTCATGTCCCTTTCATGAGAGCCAGGGAATCAGCTGCATGACTCCAACCTCATGGGCTTCTCTCTAAGGCTGCATAGGCTGCTCTACTGACAGATAAGAAGCCTGCGTTGGCAGGGAGTCACTGTCTGGTTCCATCCCAGCTCCTAGAGAAGGGGTAGGACTAGAGAAATCTTCTGAGAAGAACTTGAAAGGTTAGAACTTGGGGGAGCATATGCTCTCAGAATTTCTTTAGCCAGTGACATTATCCAGAGAGACCTGAAGGGCATTTTGTCCCACCAAAGAATAAACCTGCAAAAGTCACATAGCTAAGTGGTCTGAGAATGGCCCTTCCATGGATAAGAGCATCTCTGATTTCCACAGGATTTATTGGAACTGGAACCTTAGACTTTAAACTCCAAATAGAAGGGTTTCTTCCCCCCACCCCAATATTCAAGGCTTTCTCTAGGCTCCCCCCTCTCTTCCAATGTCTCTAACTGGACAGATTCCTTCCCTCTGGGCCACCAGAACCCTTTCTCTGTTACTGCAAAAGGGGAACATGGGTTGTGGAAGACTTTCTCTGGATCCCAAGGTCCTGACTATGCACCACTTGGTTTTACCCTTATTATATTCTGTTTTATATTCTTCTCTAGTTGACGGTGCATGCCTATTTTGTTTCCCCAAGTAGTGAGCTCCAAGACTCAGGAACTACACTCTATGCACCCTCACACACACGCATATACACATACACCGCCCCCTCCCACCATGGCTAGTTCTGGCTGGCCATACCACAGGGTCTCAAGGGTGGTCATCATGAAATCAGCACCTGTTTGAATCTGTGGTGCTTAGCTCTCTTTAGACCAGCCCAGCTCTGTCCCCTATAAGCTACTCCATCCAAGAAAAGAAGAGACCCAGCACCTTGCTGAAGTGTCTCCTTGGAGCCTCTGCGTCTCCCTGTGTTGTCCCTACTGTTCATGGCAGTCTTCTGACTTTCTCTGTCATTAAATAAAGGTCAGTTATTGACAACCTGGTTGGAGAAGAAGCATTATCAAAGAGGGGGCTGCCATGTTTGATGCATACAGTCTCTTTGATAGATCACAACATGAAGGCCTTTGCTCCAGGCAAACTGCTCTGAAACCTGGCTGGATTACCTGTAGGAAAGAGAACTTGTTTGGGAGAAAGTTGGAGGAGAATTCACTGCTCAGCAGGAACCCACAAGAATGGCGGTTATCTCAGTCCACACCAGGGCTGAATAATTGAGTGCAACTCCAGCACAGGCCACTCAATGGGATGATGTTGTGCTCTCTGGCAAGAACCCAATGGGTAGTCAGGCCCTCTGTTGTGGAGGTTCAGCTGCCCTTACTGGTTCCATGAAAAACTGGGACTTGGTACTCATTGAGCCACACCCAAGTAACCCTCTGCAGAAAAGGAGCCAGGGGCTAACTAAGCTTTCAGGACTTACTCTGATCCACCAGAACCTCACAGCACACAGGGATGATGATCGATTAATCCTCAAGAGTGACTTCTCTATCAACACAGACATATGTTTCAAAGACGCCCACCCAAACGAGCACCAGTGACTCCATTTGCTCGACAGATGTCATTCTTTCAGGTGAAGATAATTATCCAAATGAAATCTCAGGAGAGGCTAAACTTGAAAACCCTTCAGAGTCATATCACATGAGATTAGAGCTGCAGAAAAATACTTTAGTGTAAATACTGTAACTCTACCAGTAATTAAATAACCTTAAACTGACTCATTATCTTCAGAGTTACATGTTAATAATTTTACTGGCAAACATTTTGTAAGTTAATTTTGAAAAGACTAAATAAAGCACAGATAGATTTAATTAATTCCGTATTTACACTAGATTTGCACTTTTCACTTCAAATAATTTTTTTGAAAAGTCAAGATGTGTATAGGTATATTGCATAAATGTCAAAATGACAATGTCACCCTGAAATTGTTTGGGAGGGGAGCTCCATCTTAGGGGATAAGGCTCAAGGAAGACAAAGCTTTCTATACTGCTCTGTCAATGGAGGGTCACAGTCAGGCAAGACGGGGGCCTTCTGATGGGAAAATTAGACATCAATGGTTTCCTACCCCTTTAGTTCATTTAAGATGTTGGGAAATTCATCATCATCCTACAAGATGTCTCATGATGGTTTTCTCCCCCCCATGTGATCCTATGTTAGATATGCCATTTACTGGAGGGTCGAGCCGGTGGCCAAACAATGGTTAAAAGCTAGAGTGAACCCTTAGTCCTTTTGTCAGAAAGGCATTCAATATATTGTTTCAAATATGGCCCAGTCTGGAACCTGGGGAGATAAATGCCATATGTATTGGTATTTCAAGACATACATGCTTTCAGTACTGAACCCTTTGGACAGCTCCATGCAGCAGGGCTATTCCTCTCTAGGAGCAGGTAACACCCTTCCCCAAAAGTTGATTCCATCATCTTCTCCCTCTGAACCTCTGCAGGAACCCGATTGTAGGGTGTGTGTCTTCTCTCAGTTTTATTAGAGAAAAATCCAACCTGGAAGAGGGTCACTCGCCATCTACCCACCCATCTGCCCCCACATGGTGAAGCATGCCTGTGACCATCAACTCATTGATCTCATCTCTTGTCTTCAATGGCTTAAAGAAAAGGTAGATATTGCTTCCTAATTAACCCATGTAACCCTGAAGTTTCAGATATCTTTGCGTTAGTGAAATTCTGGGTTAAGGTTAATGAGTCAACTCTGCTTCTAAGCATGTTCTTTCAGAAGGAAATTCATGCATGCTAGAGGAGGCGTGCAAGGACATAACATGCCTGTGCTACAGGGTCAGGGCGATGTGAAGCAACTTTTAATAAGGCAACAGGCAGAGGTTGGAGGTTGAGTCAGATTCTTAGCTAACTACAGACACATTATTCTGGGACTGATTAACATTCAGAGTCAGGATCAAAGCTGGAGGGGACAAAGGACATTTTTTGAGCTAAACCCAAGGATGTCTATTGTGTAGAAGGAAGTCTTATGCCTAGGGAGGAATCCAGCCATGACTCTGCATTTCCTCTGTGAGCTTTAGGAATTAGCTTTCTCATTTAGAGTCCAATTGTAAGCCAAGTTGAAGGGGAAGAATATCACTGAGCGGCATGTGGAAGCAAAGATGGCCTCAGGTATGTAATTTAGCTGCTTGCTCTGAGAGGCTGAGGATATGGTGGGCTGTAGGCCTAAGATCCCCACTCAGAAACTCCCCACCGCTTTCAACAATGCTGAACTCCATCATACATATGGGCATCATTTCTTGGCTGCATTAATTTTTAATAAGCTGGTTGCATCAGATCTAATCGTACCACAGAGGGCAGTTTTTATATTTTATAAGCACAAATAAATCCCTTCCCAATCTGCAAGCTCCTTGGTGGCAGTTTGCAAAGGCTTTTGGGTAGCATGCTTTAAACCTTCATCTCTTATAGTCACCCCGGACTTGTAAGTACCTCTACAAGATTCATTGTTGCTTGAATAATTGAATCTATTTAAAGAGATGAAGCCAATTAAGTTTTCAGTTTATGACCAAGAAATAATTTCACCATGTGTGGTCAGATTCTGCTAAGTATCTGGGGATTCAATTATTGTTCAGAGCTCAGAAAAGTCCAAACAGGATCCTAAATTATGTGGACAGACTTTTCCCTGGCATTTAGCAAGTTAACCTCTGAGTCCAGACTTGATGGTAAAGACATCAAACCCCCAAACTCTATGTATCTAACATCTGCAAATTCTCTAAACAGATTTTTCTACCAAGTTCCAGGCCAGATTTGTAAGCTGGGGTTTGTGGCTCTGTGCTCTGGTTTTAGTGTTATTAGTTTTGTTTTTCTTTTCTTTTTTTTTCCTTCCCAAGTGCTCCTTACTTCTTTCCATAAGAAGCCCAGTGCCCTCCTAGGTCTCCCTCTGATTATTTTTTAAACATAGGGCTCTATAGGCACATGAAGGTGCTAAGTGATGGATGAAAGGTTAAAAAGAAGTGAACTTTTTTGTGGGAATTTGCATTTTGAATAGGAACTGTCATCTGAGAATAGCCAGAATAAAATGCAAGCAGTTGGAATAGTAGGCAGAGAAGGAGCCTGGTGATGTCTTAGTTCTCTGGGGGTGCTTGCTCTGTTTTATGTGGGATAAATTCATCACTCTTCCTCATCCCTGTTCACAGCAAGGGACCACAGCCCCCAGCAAGTTCCGGAAAGGGAGGGAGATTGAGATCTCAATACTTTTTCCAGTCCTTGAAGTGGAGTTTGTCCTTCAGTGTCAACAACATGCATAGTTCCCTTTGATGATTTGGTGACATGGGAAATGCCAGACAGAGGTGGGTTTGACATGCACCCACGAGGACCTGCCTTGATCCAAGGCACTTCTGATTGGTTCACATTTTATAAGGTTTCTAACCACCATGACCCCACACTTCTTGCTCTTCTGTGGCTCAACCATAAACATGTGTTGGCTAACTAACCATGGCTGTGCCAGGTTAACCTGGCTGTTCCAGGACATGGAGAGCTAGGCAAACCAGTTGTGCTCCTTAACCTCTCGGAAGAAAAGTCTGATGAAGAAGAGACATGTTGATTGATCACTATACTGGTGTCTATCTCTCTGGCTGTCCTTTGTCTGTCTTTGTAGAATGTATCTCTCCCTCTGACCACACCTTCACTTTTATGTACCTGGATCTTCTTCTCCTCCTTTTACTCCCACTTAGGTGATTAGTTTCTTTCTTTCATTTCATTATCAATTCTATGCCCGTGACTCCTAACTCGATGCCTGGTCCAGCCACTCTCCCAAGCTCCAGACAGGTTTCCAAAACTTCTTAATAGACATCTCCACTTGGATGCCCCACTTCCTTCACAAACTAATCACGTCCCAACTCAACTTGGAAACTTAATGATTACACTGTCACCTTTTATACAGTGTTCCAACTGGAAACCTGGATGTCATGCATGTCCATTCCCTGTTGCTCAGCATGCACGCCCAAGCAGTCATGAAGGGTGCCAGTTTTATGCCCTGGATCTATCTTACATTTGGTTCCTTCCATTCTTCCAATCTCTACCTCCCAGATTATTGCAAACTACTATGTTTGCCCCTATTTCTGTCACGTTGCTATCCCACTTTAAGTCTTCCAACGCCCTCCACAAATGGCATTTCCTCCATGAAACCTTCCCTGAATCTCTCCCTTCAAGTAATCTTTCTTCCACTGAGCCTTTCATCTCCTCCTGTCTTGCAGCACATATCCAGAAGTGTATCTTATATCAAGGTTATTTGGGCACTTGTATTGACCCACCTACTGTTTTCTTGAGAAGGACCATGTCTTTTTTGTGTCTATACTCCCCTCTCCTGTAAGGATCCCTGGGCCATGCCTATTATGTGAACAAAAAGCAACATTAGGCTAAGAGAAGAATTTAAAAACATTTTAGAGTAAGGCACCTGGCCCATGTGCTTCATTGTTTGTAAGAGAAATGAGGAGGTAGCTGGGCATTTCTGTGAAGTTCCACCTTACTGGGCTACACCCAGTCGTACAAACTGACACTGGAAGAGTGTGAAGCTAGGGACTCAGGTCCCAAACCTCTCCAGCCTATCTGGATGCCATAAGATTCCACCACTGGGGAGAGTGGACCCGGGAGCATGGTTGGATTTGATGTCACCAGGGAGCATCTGACAACCTGCCAAAACCCCCTGGGGGAATGCATTTAGCTGTGGCTGGGGAGCAACCAGGAAAAAAGCAAGATTCTTGGGAATGAGCCTTCAGGCAGATGGCTCTGGGGGTTGGGCTAGTACTGAAGGGAGATGGCTCTGGGGGTTGGGTAGTACTGAAGAGAGATGGCTCTGGGGGTTGGGCTAGTACTGAAGGGAGGAAAGGTTGCAGCCAGAGGGGTTAAAGCCTTGAAGGCAGTACATGGGCCATGTTGGGGCTGCCATTCAGGCTTCTGTGGGTCAGATTGTCCACACAGGATATAACCATAGGCTCCCTTTGTCATCCTGGGAGGGCTAGAGGCCAAATGGGCATATCTAATGGCTTCTCTTCTACAAGATGAACTTGGGGAACCGTCCTACACCAGAAATGCTTTCTGGAACCATATGTATATGATGGATGCTTTGGGGAGGCTGGGGTTGCCAAGCACCCCCAGACCGGTTTATGTTTAGTGCTATTGAAGAGGTACCATGAAGAATTCCCAGCAAGAACCCACACACGTTAACCAGGGTAACGTTTCCTCGTTCCTGGGATCCAAGCAGTGTGAGTCTCCTCCTGCAGCACAGTCTGACCACATGGTGAAATTATTTCTTGGTCATAAACTGGAAGTTAATTGGCCCCATTTCATTAAGTGGATCTAATTATTTAAGCCCCAGCAAAGGTTCTGGTGATAGTTCCTAATGAGGGTGCTCTTAGCTGTCCCCTGCCTCAGGGACACAGCTGGCACCCTAGTGGCCCAAATGAGTTAGTGTAGCAATGACTAACCAGTCCAGGGGAGGAAAAAAGGTTCCAGGGGGTTTCCAGGGAGGAAAAAAGGTTCCCCAGAACTATGGCCTTGGGAGCCAATTGCCTAGATTAAGATGTTCAAATACCTCCACAACTGAATTAGAAATGAGTTTGGAACTTTATCCAACTGTACAAACCAATGTAAAATGTTCCTAGAGACGAGGAGGGGGGCAAAGGGCCATGGCTGTAGAAATGAGGTCCATAAAACACTGGCAGTCAGTGTCCACTTAGCAATCCTGGGACTCTAGTCCAAAACGAAGCTTCCTGGGTATTTGTGGGGTTGGCTGTGCTCCAGGGCGGGGTACTGAGCCATGCCAGAATGATTGTATTCTTTTCAGCTATGGTATCAGAGAGCCTCCCACAAGCCTTGAGATAAATGCAGTGACCACACAAAATGAATAAAGGAATTATGAAAACTTAAGCAACTGTCCTCAAATTTCTCCCACACACAAGAGAATTCATTTCCTTCCAGGTATGGCTGTCAGTGCTGTTTGGTAAAATAATTAACCGACATTTTTTCATTGTAATGGGTTACTGAAATCCCAAATTTCAATGTATACTTATTCCCTTAATCCTGAGTTCAGTTAATGATGTCTAGATTATAAAAGGATTTTAAAGTATTTTATATTTGTGCAATTTGAAGCAGACTTACAAGCCTGTTATACACATATTGGGGGGTGGTGTGTGTATGTACTTGATTCCAAATGGCCACAGTGAAATGGCTCTCATGTCATGAACAAGGACGAAGATAGCAATGATGGTGTTGATGATGGTAGCCGTTGGGATCTTCAGGTGCCCCATATGACACCATTCATCATTCTCTGGCCACAATCAGCTCCTGACCAAATTGGGAAATAAAATACAGAAGAAGGATCCAATGGAGTCTAACACATGAACTATCTTACAGGTGGAGGTCAGGTTGGATGACACAACTTCAGTTCTGCAAGCCTTGTGAGCTGGAGGCGTTGGGAAGACCTTCCCACTTTTCCCAGGACTCCCCATGGTGGACCCCAGAGGAGGAGAAGGGCACTTTCAGGAGTGCCCCGAATTTACCAATCAGATAGATCCTTGCATATGGAAGGATGCATTCTGGAAAAGAAGAGTTTTAGGGAAGCCAGTTGGGAGCCAAGGGCTGTGTTACCACATCAACTACGTCCCGTCTCAGCCTCATAACAACCTAGGGTGGGCGTTACCAGTCCCGTTGTGGAGACAAAGACTTGATGTGGCCCGAAAGTTAAATGGCTTATCCGAGGTCGCACAGATAGTGAGTGATAGCACAGGAATTTTGAACTCTGGATTTTAAAGCCTGGAGCCTTGGTACTTGACATGTAGCATCATCACTGGCTGAATGGAGAAGCAGATGTGAGGGTTCGACTGTCTCTACAAAGACAGAGATGAAGGGATTTGCAAAAATTGTGAAACAATGCCACTCTCCTCACTAATATTTTTGTTTTAGAAAATATATTTCTCTTTATAAAAATGTTTATATTACTATGTAGTAGGCTTATTAGCTTAATGAAATGATAAATGTTTTATTCTTCTGAATTTTAATTTCTAATATGATAGATCTGAACAGATATCAATATCAATGAATATGATACATCTGAATAGATATCAATATCTGAATAGGTATCAAATATCTGAATCTGAGAATCTGTGGGATTCTCAATATTTTTTTAAGAACATAAAAGGGTCCAGAAACTGAGAAGTTCGAGACCCTTATTTAATAGAATAAAAGTGGCCCTTTTGGGTTTTCATTTCTGTTCAGCCTTCCAAAGGACTAGTTTAGCTACTAGCAAACTTTGAAGCCTGGGTTTCCGGGGAAAGCCGAGGGGACAGAGCTGACATTTCATTCAGCGTGGGTACCTCATGAGAACTCAGGAAAACCATAATAAATATTAACCTCATCCTTTTTCTTTTAAAAAATGTGTATGAGCTCTTATGAAGAAATGTTCCAAACCAGGAAAACCCCAGCACGGGATGGAAACACACACTTGGAAAATATGCTTTTTGTTTTCTCCACCTTTGATCTGCTAAATAGAAATTCAGGACTCAGATTTGCTCTGTTCTTTCTGGCCTATAAGAAGCAAACCACCACTTGTGAGCTTCTGGAAAGAACCAGCCCCTTTGTGGCAAAGGCCCCATGTCCCACAGAGCGGTGGAGAGCCTGAATTGTGGTTTGATCTTCATGAAGACACAGACATGTAACCCCTCCCCCCAACTTTAAATGACCAGCCCCTCCCCTGCTTCTAGGGCGGCTGTGAGGAGTAATGTGATTGCTTCAGTGATGAGAGTCTCTGTAGCTCAGAAGAAAAACAGAGTATTGCCCGTGGACAAGCCAGTTGCCATCTGAAGTGTCTCAATGCCAACAGAAGACTAGAGCCTGAGGGGCCCTTGGAGATCAGCTTGGCCCAAGCCCCTTGTTTTACTTGGGAGTAAATAGGGCTCACAGGGCTAGAGCAGCCACCCCAGGGTCTCCACCCACCACTGCTTAGGGTGAGTGCCTGGGAACCCAATGGAGTTGGTGGGGTCTGTGAGCCTGGGTAGGCAAGCATCCTAAGGCTGGCAAGTGAATGTCACCTGAAGGGAGGGTCAGGATGTGGTCCCAACAAGGCCAAGTCTCAGTGCTCACCTGTTGTGTCCTCTGTCTAGTCAACCTTCCATCCCCACACACTGATTGTGCATCAGACTTACTTGCCCCTGTCTTCTCTGATTGGCCAGGGAGTTCCTTAAACTGTGTCTCTAATAATTTTTGTTTTCTAATATCTGACATGGCTTTCTTGGCACATGGCTAATCTTAGTACATGTTTAATTAATTAACTAATTAATGAATGAATAAATACATAACTTGATAATGGGTTAGGAGCTGTTCTTTATTTAGACAGGGCAGGATGGCATGATTAAAATATCCGACCCTCTTAATGAACACCAAGATGACTTCTGAGCCTGTTTTCCATCTATGGTAGATGACACACACCCTAGTTTCACCAAGTTTTGTTAAAACTTACAGAACAGATTAGACTGACTGTCCTCAGGGATTTAGATGTTTGCTGACTGAAGGCATAGGGAAGTGGGACCAACCAAAGGCTCCTGTAGGTTGTAAGTTCCAGGATTTTGTGTCTCAATCCACTTCATTCAACAATATTATTAGGCATCTATGGTAGATCAGACCCTCTGTCAGATGTGGGGACACCACAACAAACCAGGTGAGGTCCCCAAGCTCAGAGTCTCGTTGGGACAAACGAACAGGCAATGGCGATTTAATGGGATGAGTGCCGTGAGGCTTAATGGAACCACAAATGGGCAACAGCTGCCCCAGCCTTGGGGAGATATTCACAGGTGGACGCATCCACCTGTGAAAATAGCTCACCTATTTTCAGAGAGCTGAAGGGAGGAGACTGGGGAGGGAGGAGAGTGTTTGGGGAGGTGGTCCTGTTTGTGTGTAAGGCTGGAGGTAAGCAATGTTCACATTCAAGGATGCCGCTTGGCTGGAGTGTCAGGCTTTCCTTCCAGTCTGGTGAGGACCGTCTGAGCAGCGCTGCTGGCATTTGTCTGATCTAGGAAACAAGGCAACATGACAGGGAATGGTGGGGAGACACAATTGAAAATCCTCCTTCTTCCACGGATTTTTCTGACCAACCTCCCAGAGCAAAAACATTTCCTGACTTCCCCAAATGAGAAAAAAAAAAGAGAGAGACTGAGAAAGATATAATGTGGTCACAGGCATGACCAGAATGGAGGGGTGACCTTGTGGCTCCCTGCCCTTAAGGAAGGAGGTTTCCAGTCTGAAAAATTGGCATCTCCATTCTGTGCTGCACCAGCAGTTGCCCTGAAAGTTGAAGTTTCATGTGAGAGACACATTTATCAAGGACAGGACAGTTTTGATGGTTATGAGAATATTTGAAAGTGCTATTTGGCTGATATTAAGTGGAGCAAAGTAGGTCAATATTGTCTGGAATAATGAACTTGAGTTTAATCAACATATCATAAGCAAAATTATGTGAAAAAGCATAGCAAGTTATTGTTGCTGTATTTGGTTATTTGACTACTTAATCTTCTAATATATGCACATAATAATAACATAATTTTACATGTGGATAGAACTCATTTTTCTAAAATCATGCAACTGTATTTAACAATATGTTAATAATGCATCATGCTATATTTGTGGGGAAACCTTTTTAACAACGTACTTGTTGGGTGACATTGGATTGCCCTGTGTCTCCACACACACGGGCAGCAGGGTGGGCTCAACACATAGTAGGTACTTAATATAAGTGGGTAGAATTAAGGTGAGAAGTGTTTCCCAGCTCATCAGCTGTACCCGGACGAAAGACAGGCATTTTGCCAGTATTGTGCGGTTGTCCCATAATACATAACAGCCTGCAAAATTCCTAAGACCTTCCTTCTAACCTTGAGAAAAACAGAAATGCGAATCCTGTGCTTTAAAGAGACCAGTTTTTACCACGCTGGATTCTTATCTAGATCCCTCATAACTCTTGTACACCTTGGAAGATGAATCTGAGTGAGGCAAGGAGGAACAGAGAGAAAGATTCAGGGGCTTCCACTGATTAAGTGTTCGTGTTTAGGAATAAACTGGTGCCAGAATCCCAGGGCCATCCCTCCTGGCTGCAATGGCTGCGGGGAGGTCACTTTGGTCCCTCTTACTTTGAGAAGGGCTAAATGGAGTAATTCCTGGTAAGTAAGTATCTGGTGCAGGTAAGTGCCTTCAACAAACATTGATCCTTCTGATTATTACTGTGTCATCGTCACCACCACCGTCACCATCATC
This sequence comes from Panthera onca, assembly GCF_046562875.1. Lineage (NCBI taxonomy): Eukaryota > Metazoa > Chordata > Mammalia > Carnivora > Felidae > Panthera > Panthera onca. The sequence continues at coordinate 218,720,995 of NC_138346.1, read as the reverse complement.
ACCATCAACACCACCATCACCACCACTATCATCATCATTACCATCAATGTCATCATCACCACCACCATCATCATCATCATTACCATCAATGTCATCATCATCTCATTGCATCATTAGGGTCAGAGAGGAGGCACACCCACAAGGAAGGTGCATTTGGTTCACTTAACTTGATGCATTTTCTTTGGCCGAAACAGAACTAATTGACCAAATCCATCTCCATCCTGCCCCTACCAGCACCATTTTGCAGGGTGGGCTCCTGCTTGTCTTAAGTGATACTGTTTCCTAGCTGGTGGCATGTCAGACGCCCTTGGGCCTGTGACTCCTCAAGCATAGCAGGTAACCGACTGACCAGTTTTGGGGCTCAGGGCATTTGTTATGGCCCCAGGGGTGGGCAGTTCAGGCAAACGCCTTGTGCCTCTACATGGCCGGACTCCTGACTGTGGCCAGCATGGCCCATCAACCCCAGGTCGGAATGAGGAAGGGGCTGGACCCAAGGGTCACCCAGCTCTGGTCGCTCTATGCTTCTTGTGAAAGTGACCTTCACAGTTTAATCAGCCGGTACCACAGAGCCAGATTGCCTCCTAGTAAAACATAGTTTAAGATCAGTTTCAGGAATTTTCTTTTATCTTTGCAGTGAAGCCATAACGGCCCTTTGCAGCAGCTGGGCAGGCTGAAAAGTTGATGCTTCCGAGTGGCTCATTAGGGTGTAATGGCATTTTTGAAAGCAGACGCTCGTGCAAGCAGCAGGCAGAAGGCTCACGCAGCAGCAGCTTGATGTATATTCCTCATCACTGGCGTTCTGGCTGATGTACGGGCGGCCAGGGACGGTTCTGTGGGCAGCTCTGGATTCTGATGGGATGCTGAGAGCGCTGTCCTCCAGGGTGGGGGTGGGGACTATTTCTGGGTATGCAGGTGCAATTGGACAAGGAAAAAGAGCCCAGTGGGCCCAGCTGGAGTCAGGCCATGGTGGTGGCAGGATGGGTTAGAGGCGGCTTGAAGCCTTCTCCCCAGTCTAGATAGGGCAGTGAAGTCTGACTCTAATGTGACCATTGTTTCTGTCAGGATTAAGTCTAAGAGGAAAAGTGGTCTTTGAAGTCAGGCACATTCCCATCTCAATCTCAACCTAATCCTTTAATAGTCTTTGGCCTCATAAATTACTTATTCTTTTGGGACTTCACTGTATCGGTACACATGGCACAACGGAGTGTTCTCGTATCCTTCGCTGCACCGCAAAGCACTGTAAAACAACTTAATAATATCCCTTGCAGTTCTGTGGGTTGACTGGGCTCAGTGTGGTGGTTTTCACTTGGCATCTTCCGTGGGTATATTCAGACTGTGGCTGCATCTAGAGACACCCAAAGCCTCGGCTGGGCTCCTCTCTGATGCCTTGGGCATCTACACCGAGATGGCTGGCAGGTTTCAGGATGTCCATGCGAACAGGCAACTGCATTACCAGGAGAGGCGACAGGTTGACTTGCCCTGAAAGCTGTCTGGGTTGGATGTTTAGGTCCTCCCTAGAGAGCCAAAATCAAAGGGCTCCGAGAGGTGGGACCCTGAAACGGCTGATGAGTGGTGGACATCCGTTCTCGTGAGGGCTGGACAGGGAAGTAGGAGACAGGTGAGGGAAAGAGCAGAACCCTTGTGGGGCACCGTGACGGGGGCCCCACAGAGAATTTGAGTTACACACAAATCACAGCCCAGCTGGGTCGCTGTTTGCCGTCTCGGGGTGACACTGCCACCCGGGCTGTCAGGTGTCCAAGAGCAGCTGAAGGGCCTTGACAAAGTCACGCCAAGGTGGGCATCTCGCTGCACTCTGTCCCCTTCAGTGAGCACAGAACGAACTTTTCTTCTCTCCGGATCTAACAGCCATGTTCGTAAAAATAAAATGTTGCCTGAGACCCCTGCTGATGGGAGGGACTACATTTGGTTCCCATCAAGTCCAGGATAGAGGTGATGGATATAAATAGCCGGCTTTTGCGAGGAAACTGCTGAGCAGGTACAAATAGTACCCACACCTTGAAGGTATCTGCTGAGTCTTATTATTCTTGGGTAATTGGGGTTATGGGCAGCTGCTTTATCTTATTGGTCAGTTTTGGTTCTGAAGCACGTGCCTCCGGGGTGAATCGGTGCCCCCTGCCCCCTTTGTAAGCAGCTCTCAGCCAATTAACCCTGCGTCTCTACCAGGGCAAGGAGAGCGTCCCCTCACTTCCCCAGCTGCCCCCTCCCCACGACTGCCACATCCCTGCCCCTGCAGCCCAGGAAGGGTGAGGGAGCCAGCCAGGAACGCGGGGCAGACAAGGATTGATTAGGCTGCAGGCCACCAAGGGACGCTGGAGGGCCGAAATCGGTTTCTGATGTGCAGATAGCCAGCCCGAGCACTCTGCCTCACCGCTCACTCTTCAGGGGGAGCAGGGCCTTGGGAGCCAGTTCCCCTAAACAAACTGCACGCATCGCGACCCGCAAACATTTGACCGTGCTCGCCAAAGGAGCAAAAGAACTAGTCGGAGTTGTGCCTCGTGTTTTCGTTTATCCCTGCGAATTTCCGGTCTGCTTCACCGTCCTGGGAACTACACGGCTCTGGGAGGGCCCCATGCCGACAGCCTGCGGAGGCGGGGTCAGCAGGGAGGGTGACGGGGACCCTGGGGCAGAAGATGGGACACACGTGCCTGCCAGGCTGCACAGCAGGAGGCAGAGAGGAGAACCCAACGTTTTTTGAAAGTCGACGTGGCCGTTTCTATGAAAAACTGACTTACACAAAGTCTCATAAAGTATTTTATTCCTTTCTTAATAGTTTTTGAAAATAAGAAGTTTTATTAATTTTGACGGCCCATGTTGTGAGTAGCTAATTTGTCACCAGCTGTGTGACCTTTGGCTGGCCTCGGGCATGGGATGTGGGCTTATGCTTATGCCTAAATCGTCTGTATGACTTCCTGGGGTCACCAGCACAGAGCACACAGATGGGGAAGGGGGAGCTTAGACTACAGAAACGTACTCTTTCACAGCTCTGCAGACCAGAGGGCCACGATACAGGCGTGCACAGGGCTCGCTCCTCAGAGGCCCCTCATCCCGGCACGCAGACGGCCGTCCTCTCCCTGCGTCCTCATGTGGTCATCCCTCTGTGCCTGCCTGGGCCCCCCCATGTGGTCTTGGATCAGGGCCCACCCCAGCGACCTCATTTTAACTTGATTATTTACCTCTGTGAAGACCTTATCTCCCAGCACAGTCACATTTTGAGCTACCAGGGGTTAGAATTTCAATATATGAATTTGGGGCGGGGTGTCACAATTCAGCCCGTAACACCACCAAAGGCCCCCGCACGGCCAGACACTTGGCACAGCCCCAGCGTGTCAGGGCCCCTCCACTCTGCACCGGCCGCCTTCCCTGCCCCGCTGCAGCTCTGTCAGCCGCCGCCCACTGGGTTCTGGAAGGTTATGCACCTTATGGTAATGACCTTCGCCTGCTCGCCGCGGGGTTATTTAATATGGCAGCTTTTCTTTCCACCACCCACAGCCATAAACGAAGACAGATTGCTCCTCTCACGTTTAAAGGCCTTTGAATATAGAACAGAATCGATTTTATATATGGGAGAGGTGGTGTTCCTTCCATGCGCCAGCATGAGGCTGCATTTGATGACAAAGCCCCTCGCTCAGCGGATTCCTCCTCCCAGGGAGATCGTATATGAACTTGCTTCCATTCGGAGGTGAGAGCAGAGCAGATATAATGCTTAACTACCGCCTGGTGGGTCAGAGCTAAACCTGCATTCCCCGAATCACTTACCCGGGCTCTGCTGTCTCCCGAGGAAACACCGTTCTGCGGGTCACGGACGTGGTGCCCGTCAGCAGTTTGCTTCACTGCTTTTCTGATACTGTGAGCCTCGGTCGTCCTTGCCCAGCCTCTCTTTTGTTCTGGAACCTTCTGCGGCTCCCCATTGCCTCTTTGGACAGGTCCAAACTCCCGCTCCTTTCCTGTACCTGGTTTCTGTCTCCTCCAAGCACATTGGAACTTTGTTCTCTGAGCAGACCAGCTCCCCATCACCCACACCTCCTGCCCCAATTTCTTTCGTTGCTCTTTCAGCCTGGCCCGGGGGGTTTGAGCCTCACAGACGTTATCTGGAGGGCACTGCTTCTGTGTGGGTGAATCTCGTTTCTCTGAATTGTGGAAGGCGGGGAGTGAGGACACAGCTCTAATGTTTCTGAGCAGTTGCTGGGGCGTGGCTTGGGCAGGACAGAGTGGATTTTCAGGCCACGGTGTTGCTGTCGCACCAGTCATGGTGCTGAAGCGGAAACACTGTGTATGTGAAAGCCCCAGGACTTGACCCTGAAGCCTTTACCTTGGTGGGACTCAGTCCATCGCCCTGAAACAGAAGTGCTCAGAGACAGTTATCGCCCTTTCTCTCCCGCCGCCCCGGGGCAGGGGCGTCTTGCGCAGGAGCAGGAAGGAGAGATACCCTGTCCCCTGTCACCTGACTTGCTGAGTGACGTGGTTCCTAATTAAGCCGTGGGCTTTGTGGAGAGCTCAGCAGATTTCCCAGGCTTCTGCTTCTCCCGCATACTTTTTGGACTTGTATTTGCAAATGGCAGAATAATGTGGGAATCAAGAATGTGGGCTGTGGAGCCAGGCAGCTCAAGTTCAAAGCCTGCCTCTGCCGGTTCCCAGCCGCGTGGCTTCGGACAAGTGACTTAACGTCTCCGTGCCTTACTTTCTTCAGTGGTAAAATGAGGCATGATAACAGCACCCACCAAAGGAGGTGGTCGAAATGACTGAGAACCGAGAGACACTTACAGCTCCACAGCTTAATTATCGGCATAACTTGCTACTTGTTCCAAGAAATTCTTGCCCAGGAGGACATGTGTGTCAACGAGTAAATTTTGGAAGCACTAGCTTCAGCGACTTCCTCAAAATCGACTTAGCGGGACAACGGCTTGTTCACGTGGGGAGACAGCCTGGTTCTCGGGACGATAGTGCGCGAACCCACCCATCCCTCAAACGACTGCTTATTCATCACACTTCGGGGCCAGCCCCTGGCCTGGCTGTGTCCGCCCGTCCCAAGCGGCTCCACCGTGGCGTCCCAGTCACGTCGACGCGCTGAAAAACCCGCCTTCCGCGACCCAAGCCCAGACCCCGAACCTTAGGAACATTCACCTCTCACCTCCCGGCGACTTCTGCCGAGGTGGCCTTCTCCCCCACAGCACAAGGAACAGAGCCGCGTGGGGAGAGTGGCGCTGAACGTCGACCCCTCTGCCATGCGTTATCATTTCTCAGAAGCACTTAGCACAGGGCTTGGTGCTTTGCAGACAACTTCGGTGCATGAAAACAATTATACTTTGTATGCCCCACTGATGTCGAAGAGGCTGTCTACGTGAACAAGGGAGCTGCACAGAGACGGTCCGTGTCTGGGGCAGAGAGCATCACTGTCGGTCAGAGCCGCAGGCGGCCTCGCAGGTCCAGGGCTGAGGACGCCACGGCGGCTCCCGCTCGCCTTCCGGGCCGCAAGCACCCTTCTCGTGGGGCCCTGACAATTGTCCTGTGTTCTGCAGCGACCCCCGAGCGGGTGACGGGGAAGCAGGCCTCCCTGCGAGGCTGCCTGAGGAGTGGGGAAGGGGACCCACCGCGGTTCCTCACCCCGCCGCCCTCACCACCTCTGGGAGATGTTGGCGCGCTCCGCCCCACCCCCGTAACCTGCGGGTGGAGAGAGTGCTTTCCTCGGTTCCTGTTGTCTACGCGGCCTCGGTCTTGCGAACTTCAGTTTTGCTGCCCCGCGTACTTTCTGGGAGCACAACGTCCACACCAGCGGGAGAGGACAGCAGTCCATGGCGCCTCCCCGTGGGACAAGCTCACAGAAGGGACCCGCTTAACTAGGCAGGTGTCCAAGAAGTCCAGAACGTTCTCTCCTTCTGCAGCCTTCTCTCATCTTCTATGTTCGGATGCCGATTCCTCTGGGCGAAGGGCATCGCAAGGGCATTTCACTGGTGGCGAGGTTCGCAAGAACACCGTGTGTGCACACGCACCGAGCTTTCTGATCCGCTGACGCCTTCCAGGTTTTGATCAACGTTGCTCTTTGTCTGTGCTGCTGTCTGATGCTGGAGAAAGTTCGGTCGGGGACCAGGAGGTGGGTGCCGAGGTGGTCACGGCGGAAAGCACATGGAGAGGTGAGTGAGTGGTGGTGGGGAAGCTCAGAGACTGCGTGGAGGGCTGACGTGTCTGAGCCCAAACTCAGTGCTCAGAGGGGTGAGTGCCAAGCCTCTCGTCCAACGGTGACTCCGTTTCCCTGGGAGATGGCATCTGGGGCTACTTTTCAGATTCGTCGGGCTTCTTGTCTTTCTACACTGTTAAACGCACACCACGAAATGACTGCTTTTTTTCTTCCAGAACAGTTCTTATTGGAAAGGCACAACCGCCTCTGTTCCCTTTCATGCCCTGCACTGATGTGCGAGCTGTTGAACTTGTTTTGAAGTATGTTTTCACAAGTAGGACCCGCCGCCTGGTTAGAAAACCACGGGGAGGGCGGAAATGTTGACACTGACTGGAAATGCCAAGCCTTCCGACCACATTACTTTTATTTTTTTTTAATTTTTTTAACGTTTATTTATTTTTGAGACAGAGAGAGACAGAGCATGAATGGGGGAGGGTCAGAGAGAGAGGGAGACACAGAATCCAAAGCAGGCTCCAGGCTCTGAGCTGTCAGCACAGAGCCTGATGCGGGGCTCGAACTCACAGACTGTGAGATCACGACCTGAGCTAAAATTGGATGCTTAACTGACTGAGCCACCCAGGCGCCCCCGACCGCATTACTTTTAAATGTCGGAGGACTCAGTTGTTGCTCCTGCCCTAACCCACCCCCCGGCCCGGGTCTCCCGGAGGCGACTCTGACGAGGCCACACAGGGTGGGAGATGAGCCCCAGCTACTCGGAGGCCACTCCCAGTTTGTTCTGCCAGGGACCTGGAACCGAAGGAAGGGCTCGTGTGTATGCCACTGATGTGAAATGTGTGACAACTGACATCAACAGAAGCCGTGACGAACGTGGACAAGGTTGCCGAGAGGGGCTCAGCCCCCTCGAGCTGGCCGCCCCTTCTCAGGCACTCAGGGACACACGGGCTTATTTTCTCTATAATTGATTTGCCAGCTACCGATTTATCTTGGCTGGTTTTCTCCTAGACTGTAAGGCAGGGAGCTGACCAGGGCCAGGAATGACATGGTGTTTCACGCTCTACGTTATTTGCTGATTAAAGAAATTAATATTTTGGGGGGACACCTGGGTGGCTCAGGTGGTTAAGCGTCCGACTTTGGCTCAGGTCACGATCTCACAGTTCGTGAGTTCAAGCCGCACGCCGGGCTCCGTGCTGACAGCTCTGAGCCTGGAGCCTGCTTCAGATTCTGTGTCTTCCTCTCTCTCTGCCCCTCCTCCACTCATTCTCTTTCTCTCTCAAAAAATAAATAAACATTAAAAAAAGGGAAATTAATATTTTTATCAATATAAGCGCCCAAAGGAAACACTTCATTTTGGTGGTTCTGTACCATTATTTGACTAATTCATCTCCATTTCCTTTAAAACATCCCATATTTCAGAACGTGCACTAAGCTACATCAGCGATTCTCAGCTGGGAGCAGTCCTATCCCCCAGAAGACGTTTGGAACTATCTGGAGCTGTGTCTGGTTGTTATAAATTGGGGGGGGGGGCAGGTGCTAGTGGCATCTAGTGAGGAGAAGCCAGCCCCCCCAGCAAGGTATTACCTGCTCCCAGGGCCAACGATGCTGGTGAGTCGGACTTTAAGGGGACTGCCCAGTTCACTGGGGGGAGGGAGCCTCCGTGTTAGGGTGTCTGTAGAGTTCTCCATGACTCTGGAAGGACTTTGACACTTTGGCTCGCCATCCATTATCTCAGGCTCAAGGAGACCCCCGAGATAGTAAAATCTGAAGAGAGCTGATTCGTCACTGTTATTTTACAGATGAACACGTTGGAAAAGGGAGGAAAGAGACAGTTGTCACAGTCAATGAATTCATGTGTCAGTGAGAAATCTCCTTTGTTGCCACCAGGGGTTCTCCCTAGGGAATGGAGCCTGTGCAGTGGGGGGTCATTGTTCCCAGCCAGTCTCCCACCTCCCGACAGACACTGCCATGGGGTAGACACCGCATGAGAACTGGTCCTGTGCAAGGATTAAAGCCCAAGTGAGAGAGATGGTTCTGGAATGTCCCCAGATTACTGGCACGAAACAGACTCCTGTAAGTAAGCTGCTGGTCTAATAAATGATCCCCTTGGGTAGATTGGGAATTTGTTAAGTCCTTTCCTGTTTGTTTGGCCAAGAGTTTCATAAAATGCAGTTTTGTGACTTTAAAAATGCACTGGGAAATCTGTCCCAAGGCCATGACCTGGGGAGCAAGGATGTATCACAAGGATGCAGAGGTCTCACGGTCCAGGAAGCCCAAACTTCAGCTGTCCGTCAACGCCCTCTACTACCAGGCTCTGCATTCGGTTGGGATTTTTCACTGGGTTCACACAACGGAGGGGCCAAGAGCAAGGCAGCCATGAGAGCCATCCAGCCTCACCATGTGCCTCCCACATGCATCCCAGGGGGCTGCCTCAACCTGCCACCCCCAGCCTCTTCATGTTTGAAACTGGGGCAGGGCTGCCCAGCCCCTGGGGTTGTCATGGAGACGGAGGTAATGAGCGTATGAAGCCCAGCCCAGGTCTGGCACGATGAGGTTGTCGACAACGGAAGCTTCAAACGCTCGGAGGTGGCGTTTCTGAAAGTGGGTATGCAGAAACGGTGTCTTGTGTTCAGAACAGGATAGGGAATAGTGAGTGCAGGTTCCATAGGTTTCTCTTCTGCTGTGGGACTTCTCTGACACATTAATGTGCTCATGCAAATGAGGGCTCTCTAAGAGAGAGGAATGGTGAGCTTCATTTTCCAAACTTATTTTACTCATTTCACACTTAATTATTATGTTCGTGTATATGCAAAACACCATTTGAGGTGTTCGGGATCACCCAGGAAGAAGACAAAGCTCGCTGCTCTGTGGGTCTCCTGGTAGTGAGCAGGTGTGAAGAAGGAAGGGGAGGAGAGCAAGAGGCCGAAAGGAAGGAGGAAAATAGATGTGAGTGAAAGACGTAGAGAATGAAGTGACTGAGAGTGACAGGTGGCTTACTTTGGATCAGAGCATCCAGGCAGGATGCCAGGGAGATTTACGCTGAGGGCTCAGTGACAAAGATATGATCAAGGGACAGTCAGGGCAAAAGACATTCCAGGTAGAGGGGAGCAGCTAGTGCAAATGTCCTGCGGCGAGAATGCGTATGATATATTTAAGGAACAGAAACTCTGAACAGCAAGGGTGGAGCACGTGATGGACAGAGCCATCTCAAATGGGGTCAGAATGGAAGGACCCAGCCATGTAGCACAAGATTTAGGGGTTGAAAGGACCACTCTGGCTGCCTGCTTGTGAGTAACAGCGCAGGAGGCAAGGGGAGAGTAGAGAAGCTGTCAGGAGGTCATTGCAGAAATCCAGGTGGTGGGGGTGGGGGTGGGGGGACAGGGGCTTGGGACAGAGGGACAATAAGGAAGCTGACGAAGAGAGGGTATTCCAGTGTTCCTTTGAATCAACATTTTATGCTTAAATGTCTACTCATAGGGGATCGTGTGCTCACCGTAAGCTCACACAGCTCGATCAGTTACTGCAAACCGAAATGTTCGTGTGGAAGGTGTCCCTAGCACCCCCTCCCACCACCGACTCCCCAAGGGCAACCAGTACCTGAGTTCTAAAACCGTCGGTCGAGTAGGTCTGCTTGCTTTTGAAGTCACACGCGGGGGGGGGGGGGGGGGGGGGGGTCACACCCTACGCATCTCCTCCGAGCACCGGCTTTTTGTTCAGCGTTGTGGAAGCTTCGTCTGGTGATTTCAACGAGAGTTCACCCGTGTGGTTGCCGTATGGAATGGCATTGTTCGAACATACCACACACTCACGCGCTCTGCAATTGGCGGTCCCTTGGGCTGATTCCTGTTTTGACCACTGTAACGCCGTGGAAACCTTTTGTTCATGCGGCTCTGTTGCATATTTGTACCCGGAAGTGAGACGGCTGCGGCACCGACCGTGCACGAACTCAACTTCGGTACGTACGGCCAGACACTTCCGCAAAGCAGTTTTACAGTTTTCCCACCAACAAGGCGAGAGGGTTTCTCCCCACTCGCTGGCGTCAGGATTTTTAACGTTAGCCCATAGTGGTGCCCGCTTGTGACCTTAATTTTCATCCCCTTGCTGATTAATGAGGTTGAGCATGTTTCCATGTTTAATGGACCAATTTGGACACCCTCGTTTGCAAAGTGCCTGCTTAAACCTCCTGCCCATTTTCCATTGCATTTGTCTGTCTAGGAGCTGCATTCGTGGACGTCTATTTTTAAGTCCTAGAATTGCCTTTTGATTTATTTTCATAGCTTCCAGGGTGCTGCCCAAATCCCCTGTCTTGTTCTTAAATTTCCCAAGCGTGTGAACCATGGGTACTTGAAGGGCTGTGTCTGAAATCTCGACATCTGTGGATCGCTGTGGGTTTGTTTCTATTGTCTGTTTTTCTCTTGGTTTTCATGGGATCCTTGCATGTTTTTCAAGCAAGGGGACGCTGACAGCCAGACGGGTTTCGCAGGGCGTCTCCTGCTTGGAGGGTTCTGAGCTTTCGTTTTGCCTCCCTGCGAATCTGTCTCACTGTGAACCTACGAGATCTGTGCTCAGCTTCCCAGCCACCACCTCCTCCCTGGGTTTTCAGCCTCGGGACTCGTGCTAATAAATCAGCAAATGGCTTCGTAGAAAAAGCAGTGCTGACCTAAGTCCTGTTCTCTCTGGAATGCAGGTTTGCAGTTTGCTTTACGGTTTTCTCGTTTCCCTTGCTTTCCTGCTCCCTCTTTTCCTCCCCTCTTCTTTTGGGGAGCGGGTAGGTGATTAGCGTATGTCTGTTCTGCTCATTCCCAGGACACAACTCTCCCTGCACCCTAGTTTGATGCCCATGTGTTTCTGGAACACAGGCTTCCTGGCAGTGGTGAGCATCCCCCAGCCGCCCGACCCGGGGAGAAAGCTCTGCTCTGCTTCTCAGCCTTCAGCCCCTCTAATCGAGTCAGCGGGTGCTTCCAGCAGAAAAGCCCTGCCAGATTCTTGGCTCTCCTCCCTGAGCTGGGCCGCTCCCTGGGGTCATGCTCCCACACCTCCCTGCTACCTTGATTGCGCTCGAATGCCTCCAAACAGATGTTTCATTTGAGGACATTTTCTTCCCCTTAAACTTTCTATACAAAAGACATTTTCTGTACCAAATCCTTGGCACACAAGTTGTGCTATACAGAGAGACCACCCATAACGAGCTTGTCTGTCCTTTCCAGGTGTGGAGCATGTGGACGTATTTTGAAGGGAGGGCCCGAGAGATCGTACGTGGGGTGGGAGAGAAAGAGAGTCTTCTTCAAGGGTGACCCCAGGGTTTGCGGCTTCAGAAGCTGGAAGGGCGGAGTTGAAATGCTTTGAGGGAATTTGAGAAGTTAGAAGTTAAGTCTTGACGTGTCGAATGTGAGGTATTGCATTTTCACAAGGAGATGTTGATTGAGCCTGTGGGTACAGAAATCTGGGGTTTGGGGAGAGTCTGGCTGAATGTGCAGATGTGTGGCTTTCCAGCGGGCGGCTGGAGATGGGGGTTTGGACTCTGGAGGAAGTCTTTACTGCAGATGCAAATGCGGAGTCTCTGGCATAAACCAGGACACTGACACCCGGGGGGTGAATAGACAGGAGAAGAGAACCAGGGTCTGAGTTCTTTGGAGCTCCAATGTCAAGGAGCTGTGGGGAAGAGGGAAAGTCCATAGGAAGCGAGAGGGAACAGCCACTAACGTAGGATGAAAACCAGGAGCGTGGACTGTGTCAGAAGCCACAAGGAGAAAACCAGCAACGAAACAAGAGTAATTATCCATCTTTGCAAAGGATGGTGTCAAATTGGAAGAGTGTGTAGTTAATTCCTGGGAACCTCCGACATTTCAGGGCCAGTCAAAGAGTGGAAAACTGAGGAGAGAAGGCTCTAAGGAGCTTCCCATGAGACGGGAGAAAACCTGGAAGTGCATGGGGCCACGAACATCAAGAAGACATGAATTTCGAGGGGAGGTAGTGAGTCAAACGCTTCTGACAGTTCAAATAAGATAAAGGATCGAAACCACCGTTGTTTTGGGCAACAGGGAGGCCTTTGGTGATCTTAGCAAGAGAAGGCTCCGTAGAATGACAGGGACGGACACCCAAGACTGGGGCTTGAGGAAAGAGTGGTAGAGATTGCATTAACTAGGGCTCTCCAGAGACACAGAACCAATAGAGTGTGTGTGTGTGTGTGTGTGTGTGTGTGTGTGTGTGTAGAGAGAGAGAGATTTATTTTAAGGGATTGACTCACATGATTATGGGGGCTGTCGAGTCCCAAATTTGCAGGGCGCCAGTGAGCTGGAGACCCAGGAAAGAGCTGATGCTGCCATTCAAGTCCAAAAATGGTCTGGAGGCAGAACTTTCTGTTCCTTGAGGGAACCTCAGTCTTTCACTACACACCCTCAACTGATTAGATGAGGCCCACCCACATTGTGGAGGGGAATCGGCTTTGCTCAGTGTCTAATGATTTAAATATTAATTCCTACCAAAGAAGTAACCTCATTGAAACATCTGGAGTAGTGTTTGACCAAACACCTGAGTACTGCGGCCTAGCCAACCTGACACACAAAATTATCACAGAGATGAGAGGGAAAACGGAGTGTCCCTATGAACAGGAAATCTAGGGATAGAGAGGCAGATCGAATGTGAGCATGGCTTTGTTTCCACAGAGGAGATACTTGAACACGTTTGGTTACAGTGCCTTTATTTTGGGAATAATCGTTAACATTCCCCTGATGAAGTGTTCTGGGAAAACCAGCGTGGAAAATTCTGGCTTAAGGACTCAAAACTCAGTGTGTACCTTTTATTATTTTTTTCATTTTTATCTAATCGGCAGTGAATCAAACACACAACCACCCCCCCCCCCCAACACACACACACACACTGCTCTCCAACTTTCTCTGTGGATACGAAGTGATGAATGTATCACGAATCCCACTAACGGTGACTGCTCATCTCTTCAGGCTTTCTGGTTACAGCTTAACAGTGCTTCCTGGAGGGGGGCAGCGCCTCCCGGTCCATGAGGCTGCTCGCGGGTTGAATGTCGTACTCCAAGACAACACCTGGCTGGATTCTGGGGGAGGATCAGCCCCATTACTGGTGTAAATGGCTCTGGATCAGTCTACACCACGTGGAAAGAGGCAGTGGCTCTGGATCAGTCTACACCACGCGGAAAGGGGCAGTGGCTCTGGATCAGTCTACACCACGCGGAAAGGGGCAGTGGCTCTGGATCAGTCTACACCACGCGGAAAGGGGCAGTGGCTCTGGATCAGTCTACACCACACGGAAAGAGGCAGCCCTGACAATTCCCCAAACACACACTTTCCGTATCGCCATCTAACTGAATATATTGGCGGATATTTATTGCAAAGAAAGTTTGGGCGAAAAAATCAAAGTGTGGATGTTAATGCCCTAGTCAGTGCCTGGCTCCTGGAAAGAAATATTAGCTTTTGACGAGACAAAAATAAAATAGCGACTAACTGACTTCAAGCCTCAAGGTCCCCATTGCCGATTTCATCATTAATGACATGAATGTCCCTGGTCTGCAGCTGTGTCGCTAGGGAACGTTAAGTGTCCATTTGCAGGCAGGGAGGTCACCTGGTGCTCACGTCTGGTGGCAGCCACGCTTCTGAGCCACAAGCCACAGAAACTGATACTGTGACTGTTTAAATTTTTTTTTAACGTTTATTTATTTTTGAGACAGAGAGAGACAGAGCATGAACGGGGGAGGGAAAGAGAGAGAGGGAGACACAGAATCGGAAGCAGGTTCCAGGCTCTGAGCCATCAGCCCAGAGCCCGACGCGGGGCTCGAACTCACGGACCGCGAGATCATGACCTGAGCTGAAGTTGGACGCTTAACCGACTGAGCCACCCAGGCGCCCCTATACTGTGATTGTTTAAGCAGAAAAGAGGTGACGAGAAAAGGAGACGGGGCGGCTCGTGGGGTTACCAGAAGTGGGCCCTTCAGCGCCAAGGACGACACACGAGTTTGGGCCGCAGAACAGCCTGGGGAGGTGCCGGGCGCTGGCCCTTAGCTGTTCAGGTTTGCACGGCCATGTCCACGAGGGTGAGAAATCAGAGCCGGAGCAAGCACCGTGCTGCTGGTGCCCCTGGAAAGTTCTGGCATCCCCCTCTTCCCACAGACACGCCCCGGTCTGTACCTTCTTTCCTGCGTCCCCAGCTCCCGACTCAACGTCTGCATAAGTCCACGTGGTTGGTAGACCCGAGGTCATGTGATCATGCCAGGGGGAAGGTTAAATTGTGAATATCTGCCTTGTCCTGCTTCTGTATGAGAAGCGTCTCTGCCTGCGTGTTGGAAAGCCTGGAGCTGTGTGTTAAATTAAGAATATGCACATTATCACCTGCTGAGTAAGAGGCACAGGCAGCCCACGTGGGGCTGGCAGGTGGTACCCTTGGCAGCCGAGCTCCCCCTTTGGAAAAGTGAAAACCTGGGGCCATTTTGATTGAAGGCAGAGTTTCAATACACCCACACAAAGGAAGCCAAGTCACAAGGGTTGTTTCTTACAAGCCCCAAATCAGAGGCCGGTGAGCCTGGGGAAGGGCAGTCCTCTGTCCCAGGTTGTGAGCGAGCAGGAGACAGTGAGCAGGCAAGCAAGAACGGAGTGTTCATTTCAAAAGGTGCCCTGGGAAAAGCCCTTGTGTTGGAACTTGTGTCAGGAATCCGGGCCCGCAAGGCCCAGACCGTGGGTGTGAGCTGGGCGGTCACACCGTAAAACACCCAGGTGGCCACCCAGAAAGGCGGCTGTCTCCTAGCAGCCCCCCACTGAGACCCATAATGGGACATTCTCACCCCTAGAAAGGAGGTTCAGAAGCTTTGCGCAGCGGGGAATTCACAACACGTCACTCAGTTCCTCAACCTCAGCCCTTACACCCCACCCCTGCGGCTCCAAAACAATGCTCCAAAAGATTGCATCTTTCTCTGATATAACAGAAAACTCACCCCCTTTCAAAAAGAAAAAAAAAAAGCATGATTCTATGTTCTCTTGATCATTGTATCCATTTCCAAGTTCAATCATGCTCTAACCTGGATGCTCCATAACTCGGGGTCTAAACCACAAGAACAATCACCCTCAACAACTCTGTAGATAATACTGGCATTAATGGAAAGGAAAGAAGAGGAAAATTAGTACCAAAAAACCCCTGCAAAACACATATTTGAGTTGGGAAGTGAGAGACCCTGGGTGCGTATCACAGTCCTCGGACCTGTGGTTTGTGAAGACAGGGCAGCTTCTGTTTCTGCCACCACATGTGTGCTGCCTCCAGCCAGAATTGTGGCCGGTCAGGCTCTTTCCTCGATGGCACATTCCAGTCCTTTGTTCCCAAGGGGTCCGAGCCCTCGGTCGAGCTCCCCAAGAACAATAGCTTCAGTGGTTCACTGACTGTTACCGCGGGGCTCGGTGGTCCCGGGAGGCACAGGGGGCCCCCCTGAAATCCACACCCCTCCATCCCTCCACCCGCTTATTTCTCCTTCGTCCTCAACATCTGTCCCTTGAGCCAACATCATAGTACGTTTTTAGATTTTCCACCTTGCAGATCACAAAACATCCTCATGAGTGCTTACTTGGCTTCCGCTCGGTCCTTCCTAGAGCTATGGCTCTTACTGCACAGATCAAGAAGACAGTGTGGGAGTGCTGTCCCGGATGTGTTTCCTCCAGTCACACCCTTGGAGACTGGATTCATTCAAGGGTCCCCTGGGCATCCAGGAGGGCGTAGCTGTCCATGTGTCACCTGATCCCCATATTGCTGTCCCCATGATGAGTGCGAGTTTGGTCCGTTTCTGATCATCCCTGAAGGGCTGAGCACTGCCTGTCTTGAATGCACAGTTGACCTGTTAAAAGGCTGCTGGCCATCTGGGGAGAGCACCTGGGGGAGCATGGATAGTTCTTACTTGTGAGATTGTTCCCAGGGGCATTCTCAAGTGTGTGTGTCTTCATCCCAGAGGTCCTGGGCCTTGACTGTGGCCGGGGGATGATGTGAGGGGCCGAGACCACATCATGACAGCTCCGTCGGGTTCTGTTCGTCAGGTTTATACAAATAAACGGGGGTGCTTGGTGCTGTCTCAGCGGGCTACCGCCAATGGCTTATGCACGGCAGACTGTTCCCGCGACTACTTGCGTGCCTGGCATGTGACCACATCCTCTTTGCCCGAACGGTAAGGTGCTGCGGTGCACCCAGCACTCAGGACCTGGAATGCCTACTCCAATCAGACAGCGTGGATGAGCGGTGGCATCTCCACGGATGGACTATAGGCTCGGGTGAAGGGAGCGCTCCGGGCCCCTCCTGCAAACCGTAATTAAGGAGTCGGAGACGGGGTGATAAATCCACTCCAGCATTTCAATCTTTCTTTCCTTGGATTCCTTCCTCTGCAGTAATCAAAAGAAGGTTAGCGCCCCAACTTCATTAGAGTGAGCCTCTGGTGAAATGTCGGGTCCAGGCTTTATTCAACCAACTCAGCAAATAATCAGAACAATTTTCAGAGGTCTGACCCAGCACACTGCAATCAAAATCTCTGATATGTGCACCTGTATTGGGGGGAAGAAATCAGCCCGTTCAATATTAGGTTCTTTCCTGCTGGGAGGGGCATCTTGGTATCTAGAGTCACCCCTCCCTCACCCCCAGACAC
The DNA here is from genome assembly GCF_046562875.1 of Panthera onca. Classification (NCBI taxonomy): domain Eukaryota; kingdom Metazoa; phylum Chordata; class Mammalia; order Carnivora; family Felidae; genus Panthera; species Panthera onca. Next base: position 218,704,208 of record NC_138346.1, on the reverse strand, counting down.
AATCCCTATCCTTAATTTTGTGGCTATGAATTGCTTACTATTCTTTAGATAGTTACCATGTTTTAAAGTCACTGGACAATATATTTAAAATCACTGAAAACATGCTGACTATTCCTATGCCTTGAACCTGACACAGGATTGGTCCTATGCTTTATGTCTTTGTGTGGGCCTTGGTATCACTAGTCAAGATTAGAGGGAAAACATATTCTTTTTCTGATACAAAGGAACAAAATCTTGCAATTCTTTTGGCATTTTAGTTTGTAATTGGTCCCATCATGGGCGTACCGGTGTGAAAGACTCGGGGAGAAGGGGAGTGAGTGCACACAGGTGTGGCTTTTCACAGCGGTCCTCAGGCAAGGCCATGGGGGCGTCTTCAAGCAAAGTACGAACCAGTCTACAGAGAGGGGAGGCTCCCCTGGCTAGGAGTCCAGTGGGGGTCAGTGGCCCAGGGCCCTACGATTCATCAGATTTCTCTCCTGCGTCTTTATTCCAATCCCGTACGTTTCCATTCTGGTTCTTGCCTCCCCAGTAAAGACACCGCAGCCGCCTGTCACCTGCTCCAGCCCGCGTTGCCAAAGTCACCAGCACTGGATGCCCCCGGGAGCATCACCACCGTCACTGCTCCGGAAACAGAAGTTTGCTACGTGTGCCGCTGCCATGGGGTGTCCTGACACCATCCTTCCCATACATCCCGGGCTCCTAGTTCCAGCTCAGGAGGGGACATCGGATTGGGGGAGACTTGGTGACCTGGACATCTGGCATTTTCAACTTTGCCAATGGGAAGTGACTCCATAAAAGTGGAGAATTCCCCACACAGGAACACAGTTCAGTTCGAGGCAGTCAAAAAAAAAAAAAAAAAAAAAAAAAAGACAAATACCTACCACTTCCTGGCAAAATCGAGTGTGTTCCTTCTCTTCCCAGTAAACATGAGTTTCAACATTCTAATGAAAACAAAGAAAAATTAATATTCTGGCTTAAAATCCTGATTTGTTTGGTTGTGATGTGATGAGGCCCTCAGAGAGCTAGAGACTCATGATTTGCAGCTCAAGCACTTATTTACTGAACGTGAACTACACGGCAGGCAACCTGCTGGGCCTGGGGACAAGTGACAATACAGCCAGACGTTGTCGCAAGTCCACTAGGTTACTCTTTAGTGGGTAACGAATAGATAACATTGGAAACAAAGCGAAAAGAGAAAATACCATAAGAACAACAAAGAAAGTACACAGTGATAGATGACGAGGTAACAGAAATGGGAACTTGTCTGGGGTCAGCACCTGTCTTTGCCCGCTGTCTGGGGAAACAGTCCCAGCATCCTGGAGGGCTGTGGGGGAAGGTAGGGGTCAGAGGGTAATGGCCCACCGAGAGGAAACTGTGTCTATATCCCTAGGGTGAGACGTTCCATAAGCTCTTGGAAAAGTTGGACTTGAGTATTGAAAGCACAGTGAGGAGGAGGGAGATGTGGTGGGGCTGGGGCTGGGGCTGGGGCTCTGGATCTCGGACAGGACACAAGGGAGGTAATGAGAACATTCTTCATGTGGTTTCTTGGAAGGTCTGGAGCATAAGCCTGAACAGAATCTGAATCGCCATCTTCCCATGATCCAGCTGGACTTGGTGATCTGGCTGGCGAGCTCGGGCATGATTAGATTCAAACTTCAGCGGGGAAGAAGTGTCTCGTGGCTGTCCAAGGAGGAGAAATCGCAGAACCAACTGCGAAGACCCCAGGACACACTGTGACTGTCACAGCAAGAGATGGGTGGTGGCGCCCACACTCGGGTGGCCGAGCAAACATGGCGGAAGGACCTTCCAAAGGTAGAACAGAGGTCGTGATGCATTCTCAAATATCAGAAGAGGAGGAAAATGCTGAAGCTGAAACATAAAAAGATAAATCATCTTTCAAACCAAAGGATTACTTTCCAGGACACGTAAAACACTCTGGTTTGGTTTTGTTTTGTTTTGACCCAGCCTCCCCTTACTTTTTTTCAGACCCATTTCTTGGGACTCGTATTAGTCAGGGTTCTCCAGAGGAGCAGAAATGGTAGGATGTGTACACATAGAGGTAAAGATTCATTTTAAGGAACTGGCCCATGTGATGGTAGAGGCTGGAAAGTCCAAAATCCAAGTGTGGCCGGAGGTGGGGGGCGGGGAGGCTCGCAGGCTGGAGACTCAGGAAAAAGGAGTAGTTCGTGTCCAAAGGCAGCCTGCTGGACAACCAGGAGGAGCCCGTGCTGCAGATGGTTTGCTGCAGAATTCCCTCTTGCTCAGCAAAGCCCAGCCTTTTGGTCTGTTCAGGTCTTCAACTGATCAGATGAGGCCCACCTACATTACGGAAGGCGATCTGTTTTACTCAAGTCTACCAACTTAAATGTCAACTTCATCCCCAAATACCCCCACAGAAGCATCCAGAATCATGCTTCACCCAAGGATGGGCACTGGCCCAGGCAAGTTGACACATTGAGTTAACCATCACAGGACCACTCCTGAAACCTGGCCGTGAGCACCTCTTGGGGGCATCTATAGGCCCCCTGGCTCACTTACACAAGGTCCCTTGTACGGATGCCTTGCTGTGGTTCATGAGCCGTTTCCAGGAACTGAGAAGGGACTATCTCCCTTTCCATCCAGACAATGTTCCCTAAAAGATGTTGCTCCCAGGAGCAGGAGCTCAGCTCAGACAAACGCTTCTATAAATGGCCAGCCAGCGACAGGTGCCTGGGAAGTCGTGGCATCTGTCCCCAGGGATCTTCAGAGAGAAAATGCAAACCATCTGTCCTGCTGGTGTAGCCTGGGCACCCGCCGGCTTTGTAGGAGACGGGGGCAGACACTCTTCCGAGCTTTCCTCCCGATCAAGGATTTGATGACACCGACCCCTCACTTCTTCTGAATCAACAGCTGCTGATTTTATTCAAATAATCTAATTTGAAATTCTGTTTCTGGCACACAGACAGCTTCTTCCGCCCAGGCAGAACAAAGAGAGTGGAACAGGGGGCCTTGATGGGAGATATTTTGGGTGTTTTCAGGCATAGAAGTCAACAATCTGTTCACTCATGGGGGCTCTGACCTCTTATTTTGAAGGAAAACAGGAAAAACAAGCCGGAGACAAAGAATATAAATATTTTACTTTCACCAGTTCTACAATCTGGGCTGAAACAAATGTTTCCCCCGGACCCTCCTAATCTCCCCCCTCCCTGAACACATCTTCGGAAAGCAAAGTGAAGATTGGATGATGGAAAGAGATTTAAAACGTAATTTTCCAGTTTTGAAGAAATATACATTGGCGATGCATCCATTCATTTTGGGGAGAAGAAGGGAGCCCCCAGAAGAAAGGACATTGTCTTTTCATGTGGGTGCCTGGAGTCACCAAGAAGGGAAGGAGTCATAGCCATGGGGCAGGAGAGCAGCCAGGCTGCGTCCACTCCGCACCCGGGCCTGAAGGGTGAGTACAGGGAAGGTAGCAGGAATCTGGAGACTCAGGCACAGATAGCCCCAGGAAGCTTGAAATCCGTGTGTGTGACGCACCTGGTCTCCTGCCCCCGGTGGCACATCTTGGAACTGCGTCTGCGTGTCCTCCCCTCCAGCTTTACCACAAAGGGCCCAGGCTTCCTCTCCACTTTTCTCTGCAGTCTGGGATTCCTCCCAGGGAATTTCCAAAGGAAGGTCTGGGCAGATCCAGGACAGCAACAGGGACAGGCAAGATTGGTCCTGATTGAGACACGGGTCCAAAGCAAGGATTGGTTGTGTGAGCTGCTTCAGGACGTTGCAAGGTTATTAGGACTCTTTTTTGGGGGTGGGGGTAGGGGACTGTGACAGATTTTCCCGTTATCACAAAAACATAAGATTGGATTTTTATAATTAAATGTACAGATGATGAAATTGAGGGGATCGCTGCCCCTTGGGACCTATGTCACCTACAGCAAAGCGGTTCTGGAGGAAAAGTCAGCTGCGGCATAAACGGCCGCCCACACCCCTGCTCCTCTGCTCTCTGGGGTCGGGAGGAGGACTTCCCTCCACTCCACGTGGTCTTGGGGGTGTTCTTACCCAAGAAGCCTAACTATTCAGCGACATCAACAGGAGCTGAGCACCTGCCGTGAGTCAGGCATGATGTAGGCACCAGCCCCGTGAGGATAAATTGCGTCCCTCTTTTCAAGGAGAACATGGTTTTGCAAAGAAAACAAATACACGTTGTGCTGTCATTTGTAAAGTGAGAAGGAAATGAAAAATACGCTGTGGGGAAACGGAGCCGGGGGCGGGGGCAGGGCTAAAGCCGGTGCTGAGGAAGGCTGTTGGAGGAGTGGGATTAGGACTGGGTGTCAGAAGGGTATAAGGTGTGGGGGCAGGCGGGGGTGGGGAAGACAGGCTGGTAAGGGTTCTGGGGAGGGGGTAGTGAACAGGGCCAGCAGGAGACGCAGGTGGAAACATCATTCGGAGGCAGAAGGGGAACCGTGCACTGAACGTGGCACAAAGCCGGGTGGGCACCCCGAACACTGGCCCCAAACACCGGGCTGGGGTCGCTCGGCCGAGGAGGAGAAGGCAGCTGGGCCGTGAGACCCGTCCTGGGTAGGGCCCCCGTGTTCCCAGCACCAGACTGTGAGAAGCCCGGAGCCAAGGCTGCCCGGAGGACAGGGCAGGCTCAGAAGGGGGCACGTGACATGGTGCATTCATTCACCCCTTCATTAATTCATCAGCAATGTGGTGGGGCCCGTGACACCTACACTGATTTACCGTAGAGGAATTTAACTACTGGTGCTCAGGAAGGGAGTGAGAAGCTAGGGAGCATGCCTGTCTTGGCAATGTACATGGGAAGGTGGACCCTGCCCCCCACCCCATGAAAAGGCACAGTCTCCACCATCTCAAGGGTCGGGAGAGACTCTCGGGCTCGCAGATTCACGTGTTTCTTACATCGTGCTCCCTAAATGCATGCCAACTATTTTGTGTCAGTGCAAAACCACATACATGGGGCTTTATGTATGTCTTAGATTTTCCAGGGCGATCTTGACATTAGAGGCTCTCCTCTTGCGGGCAGGCCAGCTTGAGGCGTCCGTACTCAGCGGAGAAGTGCCCACCTTGTCCTGAGTGTGGCCCGCACGGTCTGGGACACCAGCCCCCACACCCACGAGGACGAAGCCATCCGGGGGGCCGATCATGATCCTACGGTACCTACCAGCCAGCAGCCACCCCCTATGCCCTTTCCCTTCCATGTCTTGTCCTGCATCACCCTGTGAAGGCAGGGGGACAAGTGGCCTTGGGCCATCTGGACAAGTTAGATGCAAATTGTGTCGCTAGGGACTTAGGGTCCAGATTTTCAGGGTTCCCTCTATCCATCCGCCTCAGCACCTTGGCTTAGCCCAGAAGAGCAGGGCTCATCCGATCCCCAACCCACGACTACTACTGGGATGCCAAGAAGAGCTTTCACGTCAGGAACAGACTCACGTCCCTTTAACTCTGGGGCTCTTCCCAGCGTCACCCCAGCAGGGAAGTCCCGGCCCCTCCACTCGTGGATGCACGTAAGGCCAGCAAGCACGAAGCAGGTGCCTGAGGTGCCTGTGTTGCAGGTGCAAAACAGCATCGCTGTGCTGCCGAAGTACGTGTCTCAGAGGAACAGCAGGTGCTCCCCAAACCAAGGGGCTTCCCTCCCTTCCCTCCCAGGCCTGGCTCCTCTCACTTCTCTGGGCACAGGATCCTCGAGATGCACCATTTGAAACACTTGCTCTGTCCTGGTTGCACAAGATCCATGGTTCTGCCATCCACACGCCCCAAGCGGGCTTTGAGTAAATCCTCTTAAGAAAAGGGAGCAGCAGGAGATGGGGGAGGGGAGCGAATCCTCAGCAAATGCCTTGACATTGGCTCACACCCTCGGAAAGCTCTCTTTTAAGGTGAGGATGGTGTGCGCCACTCATCCCATCCTCGAGCCGCACCGGAAAGCTGCCCGCTCGTGTGCAGACGACTGTGCTCTTGCGCAGACTGCCGGGGCCTGAGGGCTGGACTATCCCTGCTCCCTCAGGCCTACCCGGACCCGCTCCCCAGTCACCTCCCCGTGTCTCGAAAGCTCAGGATCCCAGTCCTGGGGCGGGACCACTGCAGAGCTCCAAGCCCGACGGGGTGGAAGGAGAGTTTTCCCCTCACTCAGCTCCTGGGTGCTCTGGGAACGCGGGTCTTTCTCCAGGCCCAGAGCCTTCTTGGCGGCTACCCCTGGGCCCCCAGACCGCTCTGTGGCTCACACTCTCAGCTGCTCCCTTGGTCTTTCCTCAGAGGGGGCCTCCCCATCACCCTAAACTTGGGAATTCTCCCAGGCCCGCCCACCACCCACGCCCCTCGAGCACCTTCCCCAGATCTGTCCCCCACTTACACCGACTATTGCTGGGGGGACACGTGCAATGCTCACTTGGGTTCTTTGCTTGTTTCCTGTCTGGCTTCCCCCCTGGAGTGTGAGCTCCGGAAGGGCAGCCTGACCGTCCTTTGTCCTTGCCACTTCTCCCCCGCCCACACACGGCCCGGTACACATCTGTCGGTGCGACAAACAGATTTCTGGTCTCTCTGGCCAGCACACCTCTGCTGGCCCTCCAGTTTCCTGCCGCCCTCGGCCCCAAGGCCACAGACTCTATGCTCACAGGTGGAGGGGGTGGCCAGCTTGGACCCAGCACATCCAGTCTCCACAGGGGCCTGCTGGTTCCTCTGTCCGGAGCTGACGGGAGAGACTTCACAGGGACTTTGCAGAGCCTCGCCATTCCTTCGCTCCTCAGTCATCTGGAAGAACCGCCCAGACTCAATGCGCCACAGGGAGGCCAGGACAGGACAGAGAAAACCCCTCCCACTGCCCCGCAGGATGTCTACACTTAGTCGCTGGTGCAGCTGTCAGCTTTTAAAGCCAGAGCCTTCGGAGGTTGCATGGGGCAGAGGATGGTTTCATTTTTCCCTCGTGCCAGTACAATTACTGAGCACTAGGCATCTCCCCGGAGCTCACGGCCGAGCAGAGAGGCGGACAGGGACACAGCGGGTTGGGGAGCACGGGGCACCGAGAGTGCAGACTGCCAAGGGAGGAGAGCCAGTAGACAGGTGGGCAGGGAGGGCTCCCTGGAGGAGGTGAGGTCTGAGCTGAGCGGGAAGGAGCAAGAGGGAGTTGGCCCTTGTCAGGTTCCCATGGCAAACACGATGGCTGAGAGCTGCACACTGACTCTGTCCCTGCCGGGAGGTCAGCAGTCCGAACTTGGGTGTGCACAAGGATGTCCTCCCCCCGGAGGCACCAGGGGAGAATCTGTTCCTGCATCATCCACCTGCTAGGGCCACATCCCCCTCGTTTCTTGGCTTGTGGGCTCCCTCCCCCTCCAGCCAGCAGGGCGGCATCTTCCGGTGCGAAGTGGGTCTCTTGCCTCCTGTTTGTAAGGACGCCCCTGGTGTGTTTGGGCCCACGTGACAGGTCAGGATAGTCTCCCCACATCAGGATCTTTAATTTAATCACAGCTGCGGAGGCCCGTTTTCCATACAGAGTAACATATCCACAGGTTCCGGGGATTAGGACGTGGTACCCCTGGGGGACACCATCCAATCTGCTGAAGACTCCACCCTCGCTCTCCGGTCCCAGGAGCTGCTATTGTTATTTCCAGAACATAGACGGATTATCCGCTGATCCCTCCCCTGGAGGCGCTTGTGAGCATCGCAGGAGATGGAATTCCTCAGGGGGCCCCCGGTGCTGATGTGTCATGGGGTGGGGGTCCTGGTCTGGGGTACAGTTGCCGGGGGGGGACCCAGCCTCCAGCTCCTCCCCTGCACACCCTTCCCTATCATGTTCCCCCAGCCCAGTGAGACAACAGCAGGTGATAAGCAAACTTAAGCATTTGAAGAAAGGAAAAGACACAGGATAAAGACGTGTTAAAAGAATCCTAAGATGATGCGTTTGGGGTACATCCACTGAACACAGAAGTTCGGGCCGCCTGGGTGCCCCAAGTGTCTTTGGAGACAGGCTCAGGGCATTGAGGGCAGCCAGGACCCTCGCTCAGCTCCCAGGGGAGCACAGCGGTGCTGGCCCAGAGACCTGGCCTCCCACGGGAGCTGGGGCGGGCTGTGTGCGAGCCTGAGCCCTCTAGTGGCAATGCCGGCCATCCAGGCGGCAATGTGCCTCCCCCTCCAACTGCTGTGTGCTCACCTGCTCCTGGTCACTTCTTCAAGGAACCCCAGGCTGGGGTGGTAGGGAAAGGAGCCAGGAGTCCAGGGCAGACGCAGCTCTGGCACCTTTTGGGTGAGACAGGGGCTCAGCCCATCCCCCAATCCCAGGAACCACATCTGGGCACTGGCACAGGAATGGATCCCAGCCCAGGGCCGCCACAGCTCCACGCTCCAGGCAGGGGCCCGGGCACGTGCAGAAATGGTGTGGCCTGAGCCCCACGGCTCTCTCCTGGTTCTGTCCCAGCTGGCAGGGGGCCTGAAGACACGTGGGGGCACACGGTCTCACTATGTGGCAAGATGTTCATTTAAGAATAAAACCAAGCAAAGCAAAATAAAACAGAAAAACTCACCAGTGGGTGCACATACGGCCCCCAGTGTATTTTGGAATTTGGAGAATCATGGGCCAAGGTCTCTGGAATTACACTTTAAGAAACTTGTCCCTCTAACCCCAAATGTAGCCGTAATCCGCCACTAAAAGAAAAGGCAGCCTCGCTGGAGCGTGAGCCCTCCATGTGCTCGATCACTGCCCTGTCCCCGGCCCCCAGAAGAGGTGCACGCTGGGCCCTCAATGCAAATAGTTACGTCATGCGCTCCAGAGAAGACCACGGCTCTGCCAGGGCTCCAGAACATCCTGGAACCTGATGGTGGGAATCTCCGGGATCCGTGGGCCGTGTAACCTCTTTGCACCGAGAGCTTCTCTGGGCCCCGGATTTCCCCTCTGCAAAATGGAACTTGCGCTCACGAACACTTGCATTTGCAACAAGACGTCCCAACTAGTTAAGAAATTACAGGTGCTAAGGGACGGAACGTCAGCCGACGTTGCCGAGTGAGCACCGTGACAGGTTGTTGCCGGGCAGACATTTTTCAGGCGTTTATGGTGCCGGCTTCGTGGTGGGAGCAAGGCGGGCCTCACCTGGAGGGGCCGCCAAGGACCTTCCCCACGAGGACCGAGTGGGTTCCTTAAGGAGTGTGGAGGTGGCTGTCACCCACCCCTCCTCCCGTGTCACCTGCCGGAACACCAAATCCCAGGAACGTTGGAGTCTGTGCTGCAAGCAGCAAGCACCGCCGTCCCGGTCTTGGGACTGTCACAGGTGGGGTCCATGCTGCATGCATTTCTATGGCCCCCTGCACCTGGAGAGGGGTCTGGGGCTGCTCCCACCTCAACACATGTGATCAGTGAGGGTTGCCAGCCCGTCCCCCCACAACTGGACGCGCCAGCTGTCTGCCATAGGCTGAACTAGGCTGGGTCGGCCGTGGGGCATGTGTTCAGAGGACGTGGGGGACGGGCAGTCCGCGAGACAGACGCTGCGACAGGTCACAGGAAAGCCTTGAATCGGCCCAGATACACAGTAAGGAGAAAGTCTCCCCTGGAGGTGCTAACTGACCTTATTGTGGTGATCGTGGTGCCCTGAACCATTCATCATAGCGTCTCCACATCACGGGGCTTGGTTTCCTGACCTTTGGAACCTGCGCCTCAGGCCGCATTGAGCAAGCTGCCCTGCTCTGCAGCGCTGTGGCCAGTCCTGGCCTCCTCCCACCCCAGTGTGGTGCTGGGTCCCAGGACAGGGAGCCACTGTGTGCCCCGAGGGCTCCACTCTTCTCTCGGGGGCATCAGAGCCCAGCAAACCCGCCAAGACAAGCCGGCTGGGCACAGAACTGGCCCCAGAGGCATCGGAGGACAGACGAGCCCTCCACGGGCTCCAGAAGACCGAACCACAATCCACCGATACGCCTGGGCTCTCCCCGAGCCTCACATAGGGTGTTCCCACCGGTTGCTCCTGGAGGAAACCTCCACAGGGGTGCTGAAATCCGCCAGTGAGGGTACGTGTGTGAGCTTGCCCCTCCCAAGGGCACCGACAGCAAGGGGTGAGTCCCACACACCCCTTTGCCTTTCCCTGCACGTGGGTATGGAGTCCCCCACGTGAGGAGCAGGCTGAGCTCCAGAGCGGTTTGGACCCCGGGAACACTGGCTGCAACACACAGGAGGGCCTCACATTAGCGAACAGGGTCCTTGGACCGCTGGCTACAATCACACGGTTCATAAATAAAATCATGTTCTAGGTGCCCCAGGAGACGGATTACGTGAGGAAAGTTTGGAGCAAGTCTTGACCGATTCGGTAACAACGTAAATGCCCCCCTGCTCCGGTCCAGGCAACGGGACCCGGACAGCGACAGGGGCCCCTGAGAAGAGCTCCCAGACCCACAGGAGGCAGGACACAGGTCCGCTCGCAGCCGGCGTCCAGGGGCTGGTGTTCGGGAGACACATACTCCTCACGAATTCAGTGCCCGGACGCCAGCAACTGCTTTCCTTCCAGACTCTCCAAAGGAGCGAAGTTTTGATTGTGTCATCAGATTTCCTAAGTGATACCTAGTAAATTATGACGTATTTACTTCCCTGTTAAATACCGGCTACTCAAATACTAGGTACACCTAGAGTAGGTGAGCCTAATACTTAAATGGCAGGCATTCAAATACCTAGCATTGAAATTGTGCCTCCCAGCTACTTACCTATCTAGTACCTAGGAAACTGCACATTACTGAGCAAACGTAGTTCTAGGTAATACTCGAAAAGCAATAAATGTGGGTGCTTGATGCTCGGCTAGGCTCGCTTCTTAGCTGAGTGATTCACTTTCCCACGCCCACCTCAAGGTCCCTAACTTCCAAATGCTAACAAGAAGCCCAGTAAACCTTGGGTCACCCGCTTTTTGTTTTCTTTTTACCCGTGTCTGCTGTGGGTCTGCTGTGCCGTGTGCAGAGACTGCAGAGACAGTTAGCTGAAGGCAGGGCTGTCCTGGGGGCTTTGGGACAAGAGGTGTGGTTGGGTATCCCCGGACGGGCAGCTGAGCCAGAGGAGTTTGTCTGAGGAGAGCAGGGGTTGGACACACAGGGATTCTGCCCTGGGCATCATTACGGCCGGCTGTGTGCCCTGAGCTAATGGCCTAATGTCTCTGAGCCTCGGTCTCCCCATCTGTAAAGTGGGAACCGTGGACAGAGCAGGGTTGCAGCCAGGGGCCCCATAGCCTATTAGGAAGACGCATTGATGGTGGCATCTTGAGTTGAGTGGAGAGGCGGGTGTGTGCCTGTGGAGTCCACTGCCCCCCATTTACCTCATAAGCCCCGGGAGGTCAGTGTGCGGGCATCTCCAGTCCCCGGGGGGACATGCGCGAGTTGGGTGCACGTTGTGATCTAACTTTTCCACACACCAAGCATCAAGGTGGAGACGTACCCTCGAAGCATCAGACCCAGAGCCTGCAAACGCGCCTTTCTTTCCACGGTCCCCCTGGCCACACGCCTGCTGTGTCCACCCTTCCTCCCTCTCCAGGCAGACCTCCGAGGTTCCCAGCCCGACCTTGGAGCCTGTGCTGCCCGGGCTTGTGCTGTGCCGGGTGGGGGGGTGCTGTGCCAGGTGGGGGGGGGGGGCTCCCTGGCCCCCTGGAACCTAGGACTGTGACATTCATGACCTTTCTTAGCAAATGCGGGACCCAGCAGGAGGTGGGGGCCCGCCTGTCTGCAGAGGGACCACAGTGAGGGGGAAGGGCTGAGCATCACCCCTGCATCTCTGCCCCTGCTCCACTCCCTTCTTCCGTGCACAACAAGGCAGCTGTGAGGCTCCCAAGTCACTCTTGAACTCTGCAAGGTGGGGGCCCAGTGACCCCTTCAGCTCCGTCCTCCCTCCTGTCCCAGGGAACCGGCTCGCCTGGGCCTGCCTCCTTCTGTCCTGAAACAAATAGGTGAAGCTGTCCCCCCTCCTGCCATGCTTCTGATCGGCCAGGTCCCCCGACATGAATGGGGTGATTCCTATGTGTCCCCATTCCTCCCTGTCAGGTGAGGTGGCTGCTGGTGGCAACAGGCCATGGGGTGGATGTCCCCGTCAACACCGAGGACGCCAAACAGAATCAGGTGTCAGTGAGGCCTTGTCTGTCCCCAGGGGCAAAAGCGGGGCCGGCAGTGTGTCTGTGGGACGGGCTCGCTCCTCCTCCCTGACCCCATCCAGCCTGGCATTTGGGGGGTACAGCTCAGGGTGGGTGTGCAGGCTGTGGGGGCCCCTCCCTGGCTCCTCCGCCGTCAGCCACGGTCCCCATGGGGCTGCTTTCTCCTGGCAGACCTGGTGACACGGCTCTGCCTGAATGAGAGCGGTGGGCACACCCCCCTGTACTCCCCCAGAGAGTTCTAGAATGCCCAGAATCGTCTCACACTCTGAAAACAAGGGCTCCCAGACAGCCACAATGATAATCCTTGAGACAGCCGCATTTTCTACCTTACTTCCGCCAGAGAGTAGAATCCTCCTGGGACTCTGAGGCCATAAAGATGCCACAAAAGAGCTCTTGTCCCGCACAGCAGGCGGCTCCCCGCCCTCGGCCTCCTGCCATTCCCCCTAAGGCCCTGGGCTTGGGGAAGGAGCTCCCCGGAGATCGAGATCAGTTCCCCTTCCCCAGGACCCCGGGCGCCTTGCACAAAAGGCCCAGCCAGGCGCGTCACCCACCTTTCGGAGCCTCCCGACCCACCCGGTCCCTGTGGACACTTTCTCCTTCCGCCGCACAGCCTGCCCTTGTTTGTTTTCACACTTGTCAGCCGGCCAGGTTTCCAATTGTTCTCAGCAATCTTCTGTTTGAAGGAAAAGGCACTGCACCCCACGGTGTCATAAAAACCGGCGTATCAGCTGGCAAAACGCAATTCCTTTTAAAGCCTGAGAATTAAGATTTTCTAGATGGCTCCTGGCAGAGCCTTCGCAGATAAAGGCACACAGACGCGGGCAGCACGGGAGCTTGCGCGGTGAAACAGACTGACTGTGGGCCGGGGACAATGAAGGTGGGCTGGAGCTGGCCTTCGGGGGGCCTTTGCCCAGAAGCTGAGGCCTAATCCCCTGTGAAAGGAGGGCCCGCCCCCTCGAAAACCTTGGACAGAGCGTGTCCCTTTTATTATTTTATTTTTTGGGACAGAGAGAGACAGAGCATGAACGGGGGAGGGGCAGAGAGAGAGGGAGACACAGAATCGGAAACAGGCTCCAGGCTCCGAGCCATCAGCCCAGAGCCCGACGCGGGGCTCGAACTCACGGACCGCGAGACCGTGACCTGGCTGACGTCGGACGCTTAACCGACTGCGCCACCCAGGCGCCCCAGCAAATTTTATTTTAAATAATTGCGTCATCTAATGATGATTACACAGGGCGCCTTGCTTGTGAGTTTCTACCAGCACTAGGGAGCCAAGGCGAGGTGGGGAGCCCTGCCCGCAGGGAGCACAGCCGAGGCGCGGCCACGAGCACGCTGCCAGGAGAGGCCCCGTCGTCATCCCTCGCCCAGAGAAAGGGGGAAATGGCCAACACAACCCCATCCAGCAGCCACACTTGTCTCCAGAGGGAGGTTTGGCAAGCCACCTCAGCCCACGTCTTGCCTTAGTCTCGGGGTCTGCAGCGCTCCAACAGGGCCAGGTGTCTGCGGGGGCAGAGGGCGGGAAGGGCCGTGCTATGCCAAGGCAAGACCCTGACTTCAGATTTATCTGTTCTCCACGCCAGCAAGTTCAGGGACACCAAGAGCTTTGTGTCCTGTTGGCAGGATGATATGAATCGCTTTTCTGAGCAGAGGTCGGAAGTGTGGACCTCAAGTCTTGCAGGAATAGAGAGGGTTATGGTTTTGGGAACAATCCCAGTCCTACTTGGTGTCAGATGCGCCCATGAGACCTTGGGCCACCGCCTGGTGAGTGGAATTTGGCTGCGGGGAGGAGACACCGGGCTTTCTCCAAGGATGGCTCCCATATGCCAAGGACCCACCGGGGGCCACGTCGGCACCGTCCTCTGGAGGGGTTTGTCTTCACGTTTTTGAAAGTTCCATCATCTGCCATAGACAGAAAAGCATCAGAATTAATTGTTCAATTGCAGCTGTATTTGGGGGGCATCCCCTTGGAATTTTTAGGTTTAAAGCAGTCATGTAAGAGAACATGAGGCATCTTTGTTTTTTTTTTTTTTTTCAAATATGAAATTTATTGTCAAATTGGTTTCCATACAACACCCAGTGCTCATCCCAAAAGGTGCCCTCCTCAATACCCATCACCCACCCTCCCCTCCCTCCCAGCCCCCATCTGGCAGCTTTGGTTTTGAAGTTCGTTACTACACGTGGGAAAGTCCAAGAATCGGCAAAATAACAGGTGTGTACTTACATGGACAGAACACATGTGTGTGTTGTGTTCGGTGCTTACATCAAAGCAGGGGTGAGGAAATGATTGGGCCAGTTGGACTCCCCTCTAACCTCAATTTAATGACTCTCAGGACTGTCTTGGAAAGAACCTAGGAATTTGGGGTTCCTGCTTCCAGGCTGAAGTTTGTACCCCTTATCTGGAGCTCTAATGCAGCTAGTCGGGGTGCGGGGGGCAGCTCCAGCCATCCTGCCACATTTAGGGTATCTTGTTTTTACACGCAGACTTTCTTTTTCAGAGAAGTTCTAGGTTCACAGAGAAATTGAGAAGAAGGCACAGGGGGTTCCCGTACACCCCCTGCCCCCTCCTCATGCACCCCCAGCAGAGTGGCACCTCTGTTACAATCCACGCATCCGCACTGGCACGTGCCATCACCCAGAGGTCCCAGGTTACATCATGGCGCACTCCCCGTGTGGCATTTTCTGGAGGTCTGGACAAATGTGTGATGATATGTATCCACTATGACCGTGTCCTACAGAGCAGTTTCACTGCCCTAAAAATCCTCTGTGTTCTTCCCATCATCCCTCCGCTCCCCCCACCCCCTACAACCACTGATCTTTTTACCATCCCCATAGTTTTTGCCTTTTCCAGAACGTCCTGCAGTTGGAATCTGTAGGTAGCCTTCAGATTGGCTCCTTTCAATTACCGATACGTATTTAACATCCCCCCGCATCTTTTCACGGCTTCATAGCTCATCCCATTTTCCCTGCAGTATAATATTCCTCTGTCTGGATGGACCATGGTTTAGTTACGCATTCACCTCCTGGTGACCTCCTTCTCAGTTGCTTCCGACTTTTGACAATTATGAATAGAGCTTCCATCAACATTCACATGCAGGTTTTTGTGTGGACATGTTTTCTACTCATTGGGTAAGTAACCAAGGGGAGTAATTACTAGATTATATGGTAAGAGGATGTTTAGTTTAAAAAAAACAACAACGCACCAACCCGTCTTCCAAAGTGGCATTTCCAAATTTGCATTTCCCTGAGGGCATCTGTAATCCGATCTTGTAATCTGATGCTTTGTTTTCTTATTGTAGGCTTCGAATGGCGCTTTGTATATTTTGGATCACAGTCCTTTATGATGAGACCCCGAGATGGGGACCCAGTGACCTTGGTTACCAATGTTTTAAAAGAGCCTTCTGCCTGGACGCGAGTGCTGGCCAGGCCACTGGAAAGGAAGAAGTAGGGTGACAAGCCAGTGGCTCTTGGAGGACCCCACGGATTTACTGAGCGAGTGTCCAGCAGCCTCTCACTCGCGCCGAGGACCTATGCCCCTGGGGGAGGCCCCTGAGCACCTGCCAGCACCTCCCCCAACCTCGAGGCTGGGGAAACTCAAGCGTGACTGCACAATAACTTACTCTGGGGAAGGACGGCGGCTGTGACTGATGCTTTGCGGCGGGTTAAGTGGATTCCAGGAAAGATTTCAGCTTCTCATCAACGGCAACCTGTCTGGCACGTGGTCAATTCCACCGTCACCACTGAGAACTAACCTTCTCAAGGTTGCTAAGGGATTCTGTCCTGCCGCATGCGAGGTACCCGTCTGTCTTCAATGGATTAGAGCTTTCGGCACATCTTCTGGGCCCCCTCCCCCCTGGAACTGCCCCCCCCAACTTCCGTGCTCCCCTGGGCGCTGCCCAAACACTGCCCACTCTTCCCCAACCTGATCTTCAGCCCAATCTGCAAGGTCTCCACGGTGCCCCGCCTCCTCTCCACCTACACGCCATCCTGTGTGCACATCCGGCCGTACGGCTGTGAATAACCCTTAGCAGCCAATGGTCCCCGAGACTCTACCTCGTCCCCGTGGCTCCAGACGGCACGTCCAACTGCTTGCTTGACTTGTCCGCTTGAAAACATACCCGGCGTCTCGAGCTCAACAAGCCCAGACAGGGGCCGGCTTTCTCCCGCACCCTAGAGCCCTCCTCTGCCCATCTTTCCCGGGCTGGTCCCTTCTCCATAAGCCGCCTCCATGGTGGGTTTTGTTAACTTGTCTTTAATGTGAGTCGGGTCCATCACTCTCCTCGTTAAAACACTCTGAGTGTTTGGAAAAAAACCTAAACCCTGAGGTGTGGCCGACCTGACCCCTGTGGACTGCTCTCTGCCCCTTCCCCAGGGCACTGGCCTCCGGGCGTTTCGGGCTCCGTGGGGAGAGGGGCTTCAACACCGGCCTCTTAGGGAAACCCTCTCGGAAGCAGCATTTTGCTCTGACGCCCGTGTGTTAGTTTGTTCAGCCACGTCAGCAAAGCACCACAGATGCCATGGCTTAAATATCAGAATTATCCTCTGTCACAGCCTGGAGGCCAGAAGTCCAAAATCTAGGTGTTGGGGGCACTGCTCTCCTTGGAACTCCGAGGGAGGATCTTCCCTGCCTTTCTCAGCCTCTGGGGGCTCTCGGAGCCTCTGCAGCTCGCGGGGCTTCTCCACGCTACGTGTCTGTCGTGGAACTTCCCCTGCCTCTCTCCCAGAAAGACGCACACGATCGTGTTTCGGGTCCACCTGAACGATTGGGGGTGACCCCTCCTCTCAGGGTCCTTGTGCCAGAGGTGGTCACATGGCACTGGGGACTGGGATGAGGTCACATCTTTGGGGCCACCTTGGGAGCCCTACTCTCCTTTACGGGCACGAACATAAAGGAATCCCTTCCCGTGGGGATAAAGGGGAGGGTCCGTGCATATCTTACAGCCGTTTTTAGCGGGGTGACATTTGAGGCAGGTTTTCTGCCTGTTGCAGGGACACCTTCCATATGAAAAGGTGAGAGCCTGGTGTTTGTTGAGCGGATAACACTTCCGTCCTCCAGGGCAGAGGGGAGCCAGCGCACAAGCAGAAGGGAGGCGGCAGGTGCAGCCACCTGAAGAGGGGATCCTTCCCCAGACGGGACGAGCTGGACTGGAAGACCTGGGGGGCAGGGGTGGTGCAAGCAAGCAGCCTCTGGATGGAAACCACGAGAAGCTTCCGTGGTGAGGAAATGCAGCTGTGGGTCCTCTTTTTCATCTGGATCAGGACCCCTCCCCACCTCCAAGGACAATTGCCTCCAGGTGCCCCCCTTGAGTGGGGCAGCTGGGGAAAGAGGAAGGGGGTGCCCTTGCCAGAGACCTTCCTGCATGGGATCCCCGGCCGCCCTGCTGCTCCCTTCCCGGCGTGCTTGTCGATGTGCCACTCAGGGGTCCGCTCTCTTGGGACTCGGGTCCCCTCAGTGCCCCTCCAGGTCCAGCTGCACTTTGCCCAGATTGTTCTTAGGGGAAAAGCCTACATTAGAAACAGTAAAAATAAAGGTCAGTGTATCCTGCCCCCGGGGTAAGAGGGAGCAGACCCTCAACAGCCCAGAGGCAGAGGCATTCTGCCCCGCAAAGCAGGGAGGAGGTGAACGCTCCCTTCCCTTTTTCTTGCTGGAAAAGCAAAATGCAGATTAAGTCCTCTGGGAAGCACTTCCTGGTATTAAGACTTTTGGGTCACGTTCTAGAGCACGCAGGGAAGGTGGAAGGTTGTACGGACGGCGAACTGGGGATTAACCAGGGGAGTGCTCATTCTGCTTCAGACCTTCTGTGGAACCACAGCTCAGGCTGTGGCCACACTGGGCCTCTTTTCCTTTAAAACTCAAGAAAAAAAAGCATGAGTTTTAGAAACAGACAGACGCGCATTCCAACACTACCCAGTGGTGTGATTATGGAAAGTTATTTAACTACCGTGTTTCCTGAGCTGAAAGAAATGGGGGTTCCTTATCAGGTCATTATGAACACGGACTTTGAAAGCACAGGGTCCGAACTCCTGGCCACAAGCCCTGAAACAGGGTGGTCTTTCCTCCTCTCCCCAGTGAAAGAGAAAAAGGGAAGGTGAGCCGTCAGTGAGGGGTGGTGCCCTGCTCTCTGCACCCAGGAGCTAAACGTCTTCTTCCCTGTCAATAGGAACACAACTTTTATGAATGAACTTTAGTGATTGAACTTGGAGGGAACATGTAGCCCATGAAAATGTTGCTCAGAAAGAACGTATTTCCCCCGATCATTTAAGGTGAGGTGTTGGAAGGTCTTATTTTAAAGGTGACCCTCTAAATACAGCTTTTGATAATCAGACCAGACGGAAAGGCTGGAGCCATCGGCGGATTCTCACTGTGGCTCTTCTAGAAGTATCGTTTCTTTCCCCGGCCGCGCTGAGCATTTTGAACGCAGGGCCTTATTCGGTCACTGTTGGGGATTCTGCGGGTGCCTGGGGTCGGTGGCACCTGGCTGTGTGCCGGTAACACAGCTGGAGCACATGTCCTTTGGGGAAGTCACGCACACATCCTTTCTCCTGCCCAGTGATGCCCTTTCTTTCCTTCCAGAGCCTGTCAGTTAGAAACCCTCTGTGACACAGACCCCGCTTTGCACTGGCCACGGTGAGCTCCTGACCCGATGGTCCAGAGCTGGAAAAGCCTCAACGCCCTGCGGCTCAGTGGCACTTTGCCGCCGGCTCCCCGTGGCTGCTCTAATGGAGCACCACCCCCTGGGTGACTTCAGTGACAGGTGTTTATTGTCCCAGGGTGCCAGCTGCTGTAAGTCTGAAATGAGAGTGTTGGCAGGGCTATGCTATCTCTGGAAACTCTGGGGGAGGGTCCGTCCCTGCTTCCCTCCGGCTTCTAGGGGCTTCTAGTAATCCTTGGTTTTCCTCGGCTTGCAGGTACATCTTCCCAAGCTCTGTCTGTTTGTCCAGTGCCCCCCCCCCCCCGTGTCCATGTGCCTTCTCTTCTTAGGAGGACACCAGTCGTGTCGGATCCAGTGTGACCTCACTGAGCTAATGGGGTCGGGTCTGCAAAACCCTCACGTTCACAGGTTCCAGGTGGGTGTGGATTTGGGGGCACACGATTCAGCCCCAACACCCTCCCGTGCCTGAGTTCTCTGAGTGTCCCCTGGTCATCACAGAATGACTGCCCCACCAGCGGCCACAAGGCTTGGCCCTTTCTTAGCTCAGCTCAGGGGAGACGCTGGAGTCTGGTCTCTGTCCCACCTTTCCCGGGAGGTCACTGGGACCAGGCCAGCTTCACTCTTGTGTGTTCCCGTGAAAAGATCCCACAGGACCCCTGAAAGAGCATGGGGTGGGACCTTCCAAAGGAAACGAGGGTCCCTTCCCTAAGAGGGAAGTGGATGGTGGGAGCAAAAATCAGGTGCCTGCTGGAGGGAGGGAGGCACCTTGGAAATACCCAGGGCGGCCGAGAAAGGGGGTCTCAGGGGCTGCTAGGGTGAAGAGGAGGCCCCCACTGCCGCTGGGCCTGATAGCACCCGCCGAAAGGTGCTCATCACCTTATTTGTTTGTTTCTTTGTTTGTTTATTTGTTTGTTTATTATAATTTATTGTCAAGTTAGCTAACAGGCAGTGGATATAGTGTGCTCTCGGGTTTGGGGGTAGATTCCCATGATTCATCACTTACGTACAACGCCCGGGGCTCATCCCAACAGGTGCCCTCCTCCATGCCCATGCCCCATTTCCCCTCTCCGCTCCCCCCCACCAACCCTCAGTTTGTTCTCTGTATTCAAGAGTCTCTTACGGTTTGCCGCCCTCCCTGTTTGTAACAATTTTTTTCCCCTTCTCTCCCCCCACGGTCTTCTGCTAAGTTTCTCGAGTTCCACACATGAGTGAAATGATTTAAATGGCGATTAGGAGGTTTCTGCCAGCGAGACAACAAAGGGTCCTGGAGACCCCGGGCCCCTCCTGCCTCATCCCCAGGGGCGATCAGGGGCCCCTGCTCTGTCTTCCCAAAGGCCTCTTTTTCACTAACTGGCTTTGTTCCTTTCACCATCTGGGGTGCTTTTCCTTGTTTTCAGGTAAATAAAAATCCTCAGCGATCAAGTCTCGTTTCACCGCTTTCAGTTAGCAGAGGAAGCCGCGAGGGAGGGAAGGTGGGTAAAGGTGGGTAGTTGCCCGCACGGAACCGGGGTGGGGACGCCTCTCTGTTCCTGCCCCTGGCTCCCTGTGGCCCGACCAGGTGGGTCAGACCCCAGAAAGGTCCCCAGGCCAGCGGTGGAGCCTGCATGCAGCCCCCCCCCCCACCCCCGCCCAGGAACTGGTGGGCTGCCTGCCCCTCCCCTCGCCCCTGCCTCTGCTCCCCTCTGCCCTACGATCCCTCAGCTCTGGGGATCAGCTCACAATGACAGCCCTGCTCTGACACTAAGGTCGAAATCCTGTCTGGGCTGTGCCCAGCAGGGTCCCTGGGTGCTCCCAGACTCCCGGAGGGTGTGCTTTGCGGAAGGACAGGCTAGGGGTATCAGACTCCCTTCCAGACCCCGGTTGCTCACCAGGAAGGACACCCCTGAGAACGAGGGAAGCTCATGAGCAGAGCAAGTAAGGCTGCGTCGAGGTCGATCCCATTCCCGTTTGGGGAGCCCATCCCCCAGGTGCCCTATAAGGGGGGGTGGTGCTGCGAGGTCCAGGTGACGGGGACTCAGTAGGGGTCAGGGCTGGAACCTCTCCGCCGAGGGTCTCTCCCGCTGGCCCCCGTTCCCCACCCCAGGGCCTCCGCCACTCCCTGTGGTGGTTCCGAGGTGTCTGCACAGGTCCCGCACGATGGAACACGGCCTGCGTCACCTGGCAGCAACACTCGTCCCTGCTCGGTGACGACCTCATCGTCTGCAAGGGTTGTCCTGTAAATAAACAGGCAGAGTGCTGAACCCAGGCGGGGAGGAGGGGGAGGGCCGCTAAGTGGAAACAAGAATTGTCAGGTGCCCAAGTGGGGGCAGTAAATGAACAGTCTCGCTGTAAATCAGGTTTATGCTTTGCACTTTACATGTAATTGTTAGATTGCTCCAAACATAAGTAACCGATAAAGTGAATAATGATCCAATTTGCCTCATCCCTGACTCGGTTGGAACCAGGAGCTGACACAGACACTGTCGCTTTCATATTCGGCATTTGGCAGCGACAGAGAAAAGGCTTTTATTGCACTTGGTCTGGGATCCGCTGCGATGACGGGGAGTTGGTCGTGAGTCAGCCCGAAGCTCTGAGTGCACCCTCCTCGGGGCCCCGAGCCTGCGGCCTGAGAACGGCCCCTTTGCCCCGTGTTCCTCGTCCTGCATCAGGCCGGCCCTCCACGCCGACCCCCTACCTTGCCCTGATTTCTGCTGAACCCTTGCCCGCTCGCCTCCTGCACGCTAGCTGGATCTGACCCTGATCTGACCTGCACCCACCAGAAGAGCCCCAGACCTAGAGTCTCACTGATAGGTGCACACACAGCCACCGGCCTCCTCGAGGGCTTGGCCTCCGGCCACGGTGGCCTTCCTCCCCTTCCTGGGCCGTCCTACATGCGGGGCTCGCATGGGTGTTTTGGGAGTGCTGTGGAGCTCGTGGGGGGTCCAAGAGCCCATGAGACCTGGTTGGTTTCTTTAAAAAATTTTTTTTAATGTTTATTTATTTACTTTTTGAGAGAGAGAGACAGAGTGCAAACGGGGGGTAGGGGCAGGGGGCAGAGAGAGGGGGAGACACAGAATCAGAAACAGGCTCCAGACCCCGAGCTGTCAGCACAGAGCCCGACGCGGGGCTCGAACTCACGGACCCTCAGATCATGACCTGAGCCGAAGTCGGACGCCCAACCGACGGAGCCACCCAGGCGCCCCGCCAGCGGGACCTGGCTGTCTGGAGCCCCCACACCACACACGTCACGTCCCCCACCCGCAGTAGAGGATCGACAACCAGCCCCCAGAGCCATGGCGGGGATGAGGTTGGGCAAAGTGTGTGCAGAGCCTGGGGGGCCACGTTTATTTGAGTGGGTCTGAATAAAATCTTACCCCCCTCACTGTGGCTTTTCCAAGCGGGCTTCCTACTTCCACGTGAGCTCAGAGCCGGCCCGAGGGACACGCACGCACTTGCCACTGAATGTGATGTGCAGGTGACTCTCCCGCCAGGGTTTCAAGGGTGAGGAGCACGGTTACCGGCCTCACTTCTCCAGGAAGAGAGGACCGCGCGGCAGGTGTTCCAGATTTCAGAATGCACCTGCTGCGGGAGGCTGGGGGGAGGGGAGGGGGATCCTTAGGCCTTGGCCCCAGAGCTGGCTCTTCAAGAGAATCTGGGCAGGACAGAAAGCGCTGGAGCGTGGATGGGGAGGGTGGGCTTTGGGAGCAAAGAGGACAATGTGTGCAAAGACCCCCAGGTAAGAAACCGCAGGCTGTGGGGCAACATGGCAGGGAGGAGCTGAGCAGGCGGGGAGGGTGGACAGCACTGTGGAGGGCTCTGCTCTGTGTGCTGCAGAGGTACTGGGCCTCCACATCCGGGCACTGGGGAGCCACAGTGAGGCTAGAGAGAGAACGGACACACGTTCAGACTGGGCTCCGAAGAGGGGAGCTTTGCAGGGGCAGTGGGAGGCGGGGAGGCTGCAGGAGTGAGTCAGGGGAGAGCTGATGAGCCCTGAACCCAGGGCAAAGGTAGGAGTGAGGACCAGGGAGAGATCTAGACTGAAAAACCTGCAAACGTAGTCACTGAAAGTCAGCAGTGGTGACGAGAAATGGGTGACACACACAGATACCTTTTCCTTAATGTGATGGGGTGATGAGTCCTGCATATACAGCTGGCAATTACGCAGACACACGCAGGCGAACGTACAGCCATTCATCCGCTCCTCCAGTGCTCAGGTTCGGGGCATATTCGCGACCTTACTCAATCCCAGGAACTTGGGAGGTGAAGGCATAGCCCGTGGACCCCAGAACTTCCTGTTCTAGCTGAGGAAGCATAAGCAGACAGGTGTCCCTAGGCCCCGCAGTGAGCTCTGGTCACACCCCTGGCTGGATCTATTGGGGTGCAGAAGGGGGTCCTGCTCCCTGTGGGGCAGGGATCTGGGAGGAAGCCACCAGCCAGGCCAGGGAGCTGCAGGCATTTCCCCTGGAGAGAGGGAGTGACAGGGGGCGCAGGAGAAGTGGGCAGCGTGGCGCTGGCTTGTACTGCACCGGGTGAAGGGAGCCTGGGCACCCTGGGGGGAGGCATTCTCCCGGGGGGCTGGCCGCAGGTCCTGGGGGCTCCAGTGGCTAGCGTGGATATGGACCTGAGTCACCCCCCCAGGCAGTGGAATAAAATCTCCCCAAGACCCTTCCGGCCACGCTGCTCCTGGCTCTACCAGTGCTGTGCCGAGGGACAGAGCTGCTACACGTCACCAAGACCCAGAGCAGTCCCCACCCCCTGCTCCCCCAGACCCTGTGTCAGAAAGGGGCCCATATTCTGTCCCCAGGGCTCTGCATCCCCCCACACCTGTCTGTGCAGGAAGCCACCAGAAGGCTCTTTGGATTGGCTCGTTTCGGTGGGGCTCGTTATTTTTACAGGGAACAATTTCTAACAATTTTCCTTGTCACTCAGCGTGGTTGTTACTAGCTGAGTTCCTTGGGCCGTTATAAATACATTATCAGACACTTTCAACAAGCCCTTGCGAGGTAAAAATAATTCCTTGGTATTTGCATCGCGGGGTACACATGTGAGAGTGAGTTCTGGGGAAACGTTCACTGTTCCACACGGCCTCTTCCCAAGGGGTAGGGGGTGGGGGCCTGAGCCCCGAGAGGCTGGGTCCAGGGGACAGGGGCTCAGAAAGCCAGAAGTGTGAGCGCCATGCCCCCCCCCCCCATTCCTTGTCCCCTTTGTGGTCACAGATCCTTGCAGGAATTGAGCAAAGTGACATGGAGCCCCTGAGATGGGAGAGGGCTCCCATGTTGTCAAGAGTTTGAGACACAAGGGCGGTGGCCCCTGTATCCCTTAGAATCTCCTCAGGACTTCCAAGCAGGCAGACTGTCACAGGCAGACCTGCTGTCTTTGGGCCTCTGGGAACCAGGCCAGGGAACACTCCCCCCCCGGTGATTGTGAAGCTCCGTGAAGGATGAGACGCACTCAGGATGTGCACCCCCACATCTCCATCAGACGCAGCCAGGAGGCAGAGGCAGAGAAGCGAGCCTCCAAGTCCCCTTCCGGCACCCTCTAGCTGGGTGGTGTGAGTGAGACTGTTCTGTTCTCCGTAACGTGGGTGTGGCAAGGGTCCCCACTTCCCATGTGGGATTGCTGTGACATTCAGTTTGTAAAACCGCCCTTCCCAGGCCCTCATAATCATGGCGTTCTGATTAATCACAGTAGAAGAGAATGTGGATGCACACTGCTCTCCGCTGTGATGCGAGCAGCCAGGTCCTTCGCGCTGAGGCTCACTTGTCTTGTGTGTTTTGGTTTGTGTCAGGTGCCTGGAGTACCGAGGGCAGCACCCCACAGGGACATCGGGCTTATCATCAAAAAAATTTTTTTTAATGTTTTATTTAATCTCGAGAGAGAGAGAGAGAGAGTGAGTGGGGAAATGGCAGAGCGAGAGAGGGACACAGAATCTGAAGCAGGCCCCAGGCTCTGAGCTGTCAGCACGGAGCCCGACCCGAGGCTCAAACCCATGAGCCGTGAGATCATGACCTGAGCTGAAGTCGGACGCTCAACCAATGCTCAGCCACCCAGGTGAACATGGGGCTTATCTTCATGGACTAGTGCCACATGGGCTAAGGGCCGTGGGAAGGGGCTGGAGGAGGGGGACATGTATGTATAGTGGGGACCTGGCTCTCTCTTGGAGTGTCCAGGGAGAAGGGCTTTCAGGGAGAGGACAGAAGCCCATCTCCATTGGAGCTGGTCACAAGCCTGTCTCAAGAAGGGAGGCTACACAACGGAATACTACTTGGCAACGAGAAAGAATGAAATCCTGCCATTTGCAATGACATGGATGGAACTGGAGGGTATTATGCTGAGTGAAATAAGTCAGAGAAAGACAGATATCCTCTGTTCTCAGACATAGGTGGAGTTTGAGAAACTTAACCGAAGACCTTGGGGAAAGGGAAGGAAAAAAATCGTTACAAACTGAGAGGGAGTCAAACATAAGAGACTCTTAAATACAGAGAACAAACTGAGGGTTGATGGGGGGGCGGGGGGAGAGCAGAAAATGGGTGATGGGCACCGAGGAAGGCACCTGTTGGAATGAGCACTAGGTGTTGTGTGTGAGCAATGAATCATGGGAATTTACTCCCAAAGCCAAGAGCACACTGCATACGCTGTGGATTAGCCAACTTGACAATAAATTATATTAAAAAAAACGACAACAGGAGGCTACAGGGAGTTTGGGCAGGGAGGGGTAGACAGGTAGGACACCTGGCAGACAGGTAAGGCAGAGCAGGACACCTTGACAGAATTGTCTGTGGAATTTGGACCCCCCCATGGTGATGGAATCCTACACTGATGGAAGCTGATCTCCATCCTCAATCACCACCGACCGTGCTTTCATTTATTCAGTGCCTGCTCTATGCCCAACGCTCTGCCAACACCTTACCTCATGGCACCTCTCAACAACCCTTCAGCTCCATTCCATGGATGGTGGGTGACGTTTGGAGAGTTTGAGCACTTACCCAAGTTATGGTGCACAGCTGGCCCGTGACTAAGCCAGGGCCCAGACCCAGATCCTTGTGAGTTCAGACAACAAGAAGACTGGTTACCTAGGAGTGGGGGATTAACTGCAAAGGGGCACAGAGAAGGTTCCAGAATGATGGAAATGTTTCATCTTTTGCTTGGGTGTTGGCCATACAGGTGTACACATATGTCAAAGCTTAGTGAACTATATGCCTCAGATCTTTTTTTTTTTAATGTTTATTTATTTTTGAAGGAGAGAGAGACAGAATGTGATTGGGGGAGGGGCAGAGAGAGAAAGAAAGACACAGAATCTGAAGAAGCTCCTGGCTCTGAGCTGTCAGCACAGAGCCCGACGCAGGGCTCGAACTCACAAGCCATGAGATCATGACCTGAGCCGAAGTCGGACGCTTAAGTGACTGAGCCACCTAGGCGCCCCTATGCCTCAGATCTTTGGGTGTCACAGTGTTGTGTTGTACATCATCCCTTGATTGAAAACCAGCAACAGACCAGGTCTCAGATTGCCTGCATCACAATGAAATAAGCTTCCGGAAGATTCTGAAGTCTGAAAACCTGTGTGGCAGACATACAGGCTGATCGTTCAGTCTCCATCCAAACTGGGGCACTAGAGGCAGGGCAGAAGAGGTGGGCACTAGAAATAATTACAGGTGTGTATTTTTGAAGTATTTCCTTTGGCTAAGTGGGTTTTATTATATTAGTAGACCCATTGGAATTTTTTTTAAAGAGTAACATTTTTCATTAGAATGTTAGCATTAAAAATTTTTCCATAAAACTGCTTGTGTCCTTCCTCAAAACTATAATTTTTTTGGTTAGTACATTTGAAATTGTTGACACTTTAAGATGTCTCCTCTCTGTCAGACCATAACATTTTTAATTGAGATGATTTTCTCTCTGCAGGTGCAGGGGTATCTGGTAAGCTCAGAGCAAATTCAGCTCTACAGAGAACATGTTCACGACTAGTTTTTCTCCACATTGAAACATGTAAATATTTCACCCAAATGCATTTATGGAGACTGGCTTCTTGTTTCTGTCCTGAGAAGCTTTCTTTGGCAAATACTCCGACGAGGTAAGAACTCATCAAATAAGTCACCTGTTTTGACGTTGTTCTCATACGTGATTCTCTCGAACGTTTCTTTATGTTTAGATGCAGCGAACTTGAAGATATTTTTATTTTGTTCTGTTCCAGTACAAAATACTAATTTGCTTAATGAAAATTAGGGCTTCATTAAAAGATGCTGTCTACTCGTTGAGCTATTATTCCAAAGCACAATCATATCATTTCTTTCTTTTTTTTTTAATTTTGAGGGGGGAGGGGCAGAGGACGTGGGGGACAGAGAGAGAATCTCAAGCAGGCTCCGTGCTCAGCATGGGGCTCCAACCCACGCCCCTGGGATCATGACCTGAGCCCAAATCAAGAGTCGGACGCTCAACTGACCAAGCCACCCAGGCGCCCCAGTCATATAATTTCTAAACCAAATCCTATATGCTGTCAGGACTTGTTTCATTTGTCACCCCCTCAACCTTGTATCGGATAAATATAGTGTCTTCCTGTTTGCAAGCTTGCTTTCAATAACTATAATTTCCTCAAAGGCTCCAAAGCTGGAGTTTCTGTTGGCTATTGTCATTGTCGTTAAATTGTCTGATGCAACCAAAACATTCAGAGGGTTTATTTACAAAAGTTTCAGGCCATCACAGGACACTCAGATGCATTTACAAAGCTCTCCAAAAGCTCAAGTGTTCCCACAACCTTCCTCATGGCGGGCAGCAAGGTACAAACTACCACATGGAAGGTTTTATTTTTTTTTTTAATTCATTTTAATTCAGTATCTTCTTGCTATAACAGGTCGCTCTTTAGTTACTTTAACTGAGTGCACATAAATATTTGTAAATTTGTCCGCGACACTGACATGATTTGATCTGTGACAACTTACGTGATCTGATGGTTAGATCGGCTCACCTCGTTGGGCACAATTTTGAATCGTGTGTTCTCCACAACCTGCTCTTCCTTCAGATATCTGCTCCACACGTCTTTTTACTGTAAGAACATGGCTTTTGTGAGGAAGCTTCCATCGCATACATATGCGTATTATCACCACCATAAAACAAGTAGCTTTATCTGCAGGGGGGGATCTTCCTCAGTGAATTTGCTAGTGCTTGTAAGAATCTCAGGTGCTTTGCCTCCAACAGGATGAAATTGTGAAAGTGGTATTTCTAGGTCATAAATTGGACTGAAAACATTGAACCTTTCTTGGAGTTCACCGATTTCCCGTCTGAAGTATCTGAGGACATGGGTTAAGATTGGCTCCCTTTACCAGTTTGCCAAATCCTTCTTCTGCTGGTGGAACTGACGTATTAACAGCTGATGGCTGGCCTTTCAAACGTGCACAAGAAAAATTAGAATCTGAAATGAGCCGGCTGAGCTTGGAAGGACGGAGGGTAACCTAAAAGAAAAGTCATGCTTCCAGGTGAGATGTGCAAGAGACCTTCTGCAGCCACATGTGGTAAAATCCTGTCTTTGGGCAAAGCCCTCCTCAAGGGACCACTGATGTTGGAGGCAGAAGCTTCTGTGTGATCCGTGTCCTTGCGAGGGCCTGCGGACAACATGAATGAGCATTTTGTGCCAACTATAGCTTCCGCGTAATTGTAATGACCTCGAGAAATTCAGCGCTTGGTTTTCGATAAACGTGTACTTTCATTATTTTAGCTCATGGCTGCCAAAGGGCTTTATTGCAAAATTTTAAAAGCATTAGCAAACAATAAAATAAGCACTTGGTTGTGTCTTTATCCCTGCAATAAAGGACCGTTTGTAGCGAGAGTGTGCCTGCTGCTCGCGGTCTGTATGCCCTACGGCCGGATGGCTGACCTCGGCCTTCATCAGGTTTCACAGACGTTCGGCTTATAATGTCCCACCGATCCCACTGACTGCCGGTTGGGGGCTTTGGGGTTTTGTGGGTGGTGGCATGGGCCACAGCACACCCGGCTGTCCACCAAGTGTGGCCCTTGCTGGGAGGCAGGAGAGGCAGACACAGGGTCTGGAAAGCGTCTCCAGAACAGTCTATCATCACGGGCGGTCTTTCAGCTTCGACCATGTGTTAACTTAAAACTGCTCACTGCAGGGGCGCCTGGGGGCTCTGTCGGCTCAGCATCCGACTTCGGCTCAGGTCACGATCTCACGGTTTGTGAGTTCAAGCCCCGCGTCGGGCTCTGTGCTGACAGCTCGGAGCCTGGAGCCTGCTTCAGATTCTGTGTCTCCCTCTCTCTCTGCCCCTCCCCTGCTCATGCTCTGTCTCAAAAATTAGTAAGCATTAAAAAAATTTTAAATAAATAAAACTGCTCACTGCACACATGGAGAACACTAGCAGACAAGACCGTCCCAAAAGCCAGGGACCAAAAGGTGGCACTTCCCAGACCGCACCTGCTCATTTTAACATTCACCACAATACTTGGTTAGAATGTGAAAACCCCGGCAGAAATGCCAAACCGACAAGGGCAGGGGCGGCAGGTGTAGACAGGGCCTAAGGTCACTGTTGTGGCTGGTGTTTGTACGACCCCCCAAATCCATATATTGAAATTCTAAACCCCAACGTTTCGGTATTTGGAGGTGGGACCTTTGGGAGGTAATTAGGTCATAAGGGTGGGTCCCTCACGAGTGAGCGGTGTCGCTGCCCCGAAACAAGAGCCCAGAGCTCTCCTTTCCCGCTTCCACCAGGAAGCCGGCCGTCGCCAGATGCCGCGTGCCTCAGTCTTAGCCTCCCGGGCTCCAGAGCAGTAAATGCCGGCTGTGTTTGAGCTTCCAGCCTCTGGTGCTCTGTGGTAGCGGCCTGAGCGGGGGCGCAGTCACCCTCCTGGGGGATAATCAGCCGCTCCTGCCAGGGTGTCCATGAGCCCAGGAGTCAAGAGACTTGATTTTTCTCTTCTCCTGTCCTCACCCAACGCCTCCAGACCAGGGGGTTGGCCCCGTGTCTCCTGGCGGCCACCCCACCATGGCTGAGACAGAATCTTCAGACTTTGCCTTCTCTCACGTTCACCCACCACCCGCGTGGGCACTGTGGCAGGGGCCCCGAGTCAGCATTTCAGCAAGACTTCTGTGGTTCCCGTGCCCGTGGGCGCCTTCCCCCCCAGCTGGCTCTCAGGCCAGTCCTGGCCCAGAGACCCCTCCCGCGGCAACTTTGTCAGGGAGTTGGGGCTGGAGGCCGTGAGCAGGCATCCCTCCGCCCCACTCACATGCACCGACACTTGCTTTCTCGACCGTGAACCAGGCCCCAGAGATGAGGCCAGTGGGACGAGACGGGGAGAGGGCTGGAACTTCCCTGAGAACCGCTTCCCGGTGTTGCCGTGTGCTTTACATCCACGATCAGACAGTTCCCACTTCGGCTCCAGAAGGCAAGCGGTCCAAACTCCCTGAGGCGACAGAGGGAGTCCTCGGCCCCGCATGGGGGTGGCCCGGGGAGCAGCCGGCCCCCGACAGGCCGGGTCCCTGAACCCAAGCCTTGTGTCCGGGGCCCCTCCCGACCGCCGGCCTCCCGCTGTGGCACCTTCGTCCCCTGGGCTCTCTGCACCGGCAGACCGGGCTGGCTCTCTCTGCCATCTGCCCCCTCTGTGGCCCACCAGATGTTGGAGCCCGGTGTCCTGGCTTGATCCGGGAGCCGTTCTTCCCGAGTTGTTCATCTTCTCCCCCTCCAACGCATCATCCTCGAGGCCCCCAGGGCACCTTCTCCATCCCGGCTGCCAGAAGGGGGAAGCCCGTGGAGGGAGGGGCTCCTCTGGGAAGATTTCAACAGAGTCGGTCTCTCTGCTCACCGTCCGCCGGCCTGCAGACACATGGCCTCCTCTACAGAAAGGGAGGCTGGAGATCTGGCAGCTCCATGTGCAGGAGGAGAGGGAGGCAGTCCCTGGGCACCAGCAGGGTGTCCTGGAGCCATGTCTCCAACCGGCGGCCTGTGTTCAGAGCCAAGTAGGCTCCGTCCCTGCTCTGGGGACGGCCCCGCCTCCTTCTTGTGGGGGGAGGGGCTTGAGGACGCTGTCATCAGGACCCACGGCTCTTTTGGGGAGCCTGGTTCCCCGGGGGGGATGCCGTACAAACACCCCCACTCCCCCAGGTTTTTGCAGGTGAGCAAACTGAAGCCCAGAGGCTTTCTCTGTCTGTGCCCAGGCCACACGGCTGCTTCTCTCAGGGCGGAGCTTTGAACTCAGGTGGATCTGACTCTAGAACCCACGTCCTGTCCAGGGGACCATTCTATGCCACCTGCTCACCTCCCCTGGCTCGTTCGGAGGTTACCCCTGGCCTGGGGCACCCTTAGCCCTGTGCGTGGAGCCCTTGGTGCCTCCCTGCCCCCACGACCAGCATCTCTGCTTATTTGTCTCCCTTCCCCCTGGGATCCTGCTCCGTCACTGCTGAGGCACGACCAGGGGACCTGAAGAAGTGAGGCTCCCTCCGGGCTCCCCTGCTCCCACGGACGAGCATGGGAGTCCCGTCTGGAGGAGGAGTGCACTCGGGGTGCTTCTGCTGCCCCGGGAGGGCCACATCCTTGCACCTGCGTGGGGCAGCCACTCACAAGGTGCTATTCTCACAACAGAAATAAATCAATACCTCCCCGAGGCACATTGCACGCAGACACGCGTTGAGAGAGGATACAGAGCGATTTGTCCAAATTATAAACGGAGGACTTTCCAGACAGATCCGTGGCAATTACTGGCAATGCTTTGATTCCCATGCGTTCTGCGCTGTGACGGGGGCAAGCCTGAAGCTCCCTCCCGTCCGTGGTCATTGGGTCTGTAAATGACCCAATAAACTGAATCACCTTATGGAAGCCTGCCCTTAATGTTTATTTGTTTATTTTGAGAAAGAGAGAGAGAGAGAAAGCAAGGGAGGGGCAGAGAGAGAGGAGAGAATCCCAAGCAGCCTCTACACTTTTAGCGTGGAGCCCGATGCGGGGCTCGAACTCACAAACCGTGAGACCATGACCTGAGCCGAAATCAAGAGTCTGACGTATAACGACTCAGCCACCCAGGCGCCCCCAGGCTGCCTTTCATTCCGAGTGTGCTTTGATTGGGCACCTATTATGTGCCCGACAGAGCTAAACACACAGTCAGAGCCTGTGATTTTGGAGCCTGCCCAAGGGGGTCTGGGGAGAGAATGGAAGCAGCAGAATTATAGGAAGGAGGTGATCAAGTGTCTTCGGGGGACCCTCTGTCATGGGCTCCTACCACCCCTAATGTCATGTGTGTGGCCTGGGCAGTGGCCTGGGCAGACACCATCCTTCATTTGGCAAAGGTTTGCTGAACAGGTGTGCTCCCGGACACCTGCTTCCAGGTGTGTGTGTAGAGATACAGGACGGCCGCCCAGACCACTCGTGTAGGGGACATGTGACAGGTAAGCACAGAGCCAAGTGCCGGCTACGTGCTGGCCCCTGCTCAGGGTTGGGCAGAGGACCCTTGACCTGGCCAAGAGGGGGCGGCCAGTGGGGCTTCCTGAACAAAGCCCCCCACCAACGTGCTGAGGCTGCAGGGGGCCCGGTGGAGAACCAGCCCCAGAAGGTGTGGGGGCGACAGGCGGAGGCTAAGGTGGGTGTGCCAGGTGGGGTCTGGGGACACATCACCCAGGGGGCTGAGAGGTCCGGGATGGGGGAGAAGACGTGGGCCACACCTCCAGGGGCAGAGGCAGAACAAACCTGAATGTGGTGATTCGGAGGCACCTGTGCAGGGGACCTGCCGTGAGGCAACCTGGTTGGGAGGGGGCTCGGGCCTGGTCGGGGATCCGCTTCTATGAACAGGTTACTTCAGGCTTAGTGACTGGAATCTGTACGGGTAGGGGCATTGTCATCAGGGGTCAAAGCGGGGCTTCTCTTTGTCTTTGGGAGTGGGGACACCAGGTCCAGCAGGGGCAGGACGAGAGTGGGGACAGCAGCCCAGCACCTTCTCTCGGGGAGTCTGGGGGTGGACGGGGAGGAGCGGCCGGCCAGCGGGAGGGACGACAGCTTCAGCCCCCCTTCCTGCAGTCCCGGGTGCGACCCGTGTGGTCCCTGCAGGTTTGCCCGGGCTGGGCGTGCTGTCGGGGTGTGGCCAGGAGCAGCAGCAGCCGGGCCTTCCCCTGGGGCCACGGGGGGTGAGAGGCTCCGCCTGCACCAGACTCTGAGCGCTCAGTGTCCTCAGGGCTGTACTGGGCACAGGTCAGCTTGGAAACGCGGACCCGCTGCCCGTGAGGAGGCTGGGCCGGCCCACCACCTCCAGGGACATTGAGAACGGACATTGCACCCCAAAAGCTCTGCATCTCCAAACACCGTGCATTTGGCGATGTTCCAGGGTGAGAAGTCGCTGGCTGTGGGGCGCAGGGAGACCGGCCGATGCTCACGGTGCGGGGCCCCCGCTCCAGAAGCGGGGTCAGTGGGTCGGGCGGGCCTGTCCCTACACGCGGGGGCGGTGGCCTCTCCACCTGCCGGGCCGCCAGCTCCCGGGGCTGTGTCTCAAGCCTCCTCGCTGAGTTCTGAAGTATTTGTGAATACTAAATCTGAAGGGAAGGATTTTTATTGTGCCACTTCAAATTAAAATCTCTCCATTTTGTGGAATTGTCGGCTGCCGGAGGAAATAAAACTGTTTGTCGGTTTAATCATTTAAATACGACATCTGGAGATGGGTGGCGGTGAGTGGGGGAGAGAAAGGTGCTCTGGAAATGATGGTGCCCCATAACTTCCCGTCCAAGGGCCTAACGGAACAGGCCTGCTTGGCATCGGTAAACACTTCAGGCAGAGAACAGGCCCGCGGGCTTCTGGAGGGCCTGCCTGTGCGGGAGCAGGTGCGGGAGGGCAAGGGTCTCAGGCCGCTCGGCCACTGTAGCAAATGCCGTGGACCCAGGGCTTGAGCCATACGTTCACTGCCTACAGGGGAGGCCGTGAAGCTCCAAGATCAGGGGGCTGGCACGTTTGGGGCTCGGCGCAGGACCATCCCGCTGTGTCCTTACGTGGTGGAATGAGACCCTGTCTTCTGTCTCATCTTATAAGGGCACGAATTCCATTCACGAGGGCTCCACCCCCAGGACGTCCCAAAGTTTCCACCTTTTAACACCACCGTATTGAGGACCGGGGCTTTGATATACACGTTCAGGGGGACACGAGTCTGTAGCAGGTCACAAGGACGACATTCATAAGAATGTCATCCTATAGGGGCGCCTGGGTGGCCCAGTCAGTTGAGCGTCTGACTTTAGTTCAGGTCATGATCTCGCAGTCTGTGGGTTCGAGCTCCGTGTCGGGCTCCGTGCTGACAGCTCAGAGCCTGGAGCATGCTTCCGATTCTGAGGCTCCCTCTCTCTCTGCCCTCGCCCGCTGATGCTCTGTCTCTCCTTCTCTCTCTTAAAGATAAATAAACATTTAAAAAGAAAAAAAAGAGAACATCATCCAACAACCCCCAAGAGCTGAAACCCTCTAACTCATCTGACACATCCACACGCATTTGCCTCTTGCCTCCAGGTGGCCCAGGGCTCAGGCTGTAGACCCCACTTGCAGGCAGAGGAAAGCAGGGTGACAGATGTCAACATGTCTGTGTCCTCAAGAGGATTGCAAAGCAGAGGGAAGAGCCTGGCCTCTAGAGATGGATCCGGACTTCGGTTCCTGTTCTCTGTTTGTCACCAGCTGTGCGACACAGGGCGCCCGGTTAAATTTGAATTGCAGATAAACCGCCAGTACTTTCTGGGTAGGTGGAGCCCGTGGAATATTTGGGATATATTTATACAGAAATATTTGTTGTCTATCTGAACTTTACATTTAACCGAGCGTCCCGTGTGTCAGCTGGCACAGGCAGGCCTCAGTTTCTCTCAACGTTTCGGGTTCCTCATCCCAGAGCAACATCCACCTGGCAGGACAGGATGATTCAAGGCCCCACGGGTGCCGAGCCCAGTGCAGGCCCCCTCAGCCAGGGGGTAAGTCTTGGGTGCTCCCCTCTCAGTGCCCCAGACGCATGGGAAATAACCAGACAGCCACGGGAGGGGACCGGCAGGCACGGGGGTGGGAGGCGGCCATTTCTGCCACTGTCAGGCCAGGCCGAGCAGAGCCCTGCTTTGGGGAGGGGAAGGGGGGCTGGCCAGGAGCAAATGGGGGCCCTGAGGATGGCTCAGGAAGCGGAGGAGACTGCCTGCAGTGTCTGGGGTGGTGACAGAGAGGCGACCTCCCTGTGGGGACGCCTTTGCTTTGGTTTTCGGAGTGGATAGGAAATGAGGGAAGCAAGGCCTTGGGGGTGCCTTGGGTGGGGCAGAACTGAGCGGAGTGAAGACAACCGCGTCTGGGGAGGGTCCTGGGTCAGGGAGCGAAGGGGCACAGGAGGGGTCAGCCCAGAACCTCCAAGGTCACCAATGGTGATGTGGGGTCCCAACCTGGGACCGGAAACTCCGGTGTCATGGCCCCAGGAGTAGGCTGTCTTGGGACATGGCCCCATGATGAGGATACACCCTGAGTACGGTCGGAAGCGGTGGCTTGCTTCTCGCCCACAGACTACAGGATTCTGTGGGGGCCGTGGAGGTCCCTAATCTTTTGAGCTCAAGCTCATCGAAAGGGAGGTTATCCTGCCTGGGCCTGGCTTAATCAGGTGAAGGTTCTTCCACTAAGGACCAGGACCTTCCGGAGGTGGGAACCCTCTCTCCCACTGGCTTTCAGGAAAGACACCGCCGTGAGTTCTACAGCCGCAAGGAAGTGGATTCTTCTGACAGCTGTGGGAGTTCAGAAGAGGACCCTGCCCTCAGATGAGACCCCCAGACCCCACTGATACCTTGAGTACAGCCTTGTGAGACTCGCCCAGAGGACCAGCCTGGACTCCTGACGCACAGCAAGTATGAGATAACGAGCAGGTGTTATTCAGCCTGCTGGATTTGTGGTGCCTTGTTACACGGCAGAGGCAGCTAACGCACACGCCGAGTGTCCCGCCCCCTTGGGCCCGTGGTGCAGGGAAGGAACCCGAGGGGTGGCCCCGTGAAATTAAGCGTCACGGGTCTGGCGTGTTGACCCCGAGTGGAGGACGGAGGCAAACCTTCCCTCAGGGTGACCAGGGGTGCGGGCTGGGCTGGAATCGGGGCCCCCCACCCCCAAGCAGGCACGGCCCCTCTCACTCCTGCGCCCACAGGGAGCAAGACGCCCTCCAAGCACCAAGCCCTCATCTGAGGCTTGAGCAGGAGGAGCGGGAGGAGGGAGAGGGAAGTGGAAAACGGCGGAGAATGAGAAGGCAGAGGAGGGCGCAGGGAGGTGCGCACTCTTCCCTCTGGGACCAGGGTGCCGGGGGCCTGCCGAGGACGCCCGTCGGCATAACAGTGCCAGCCCAGCCGGTGCAGCAAGACGCCGCCGACGTCCCCGGCCCTGGCTGCGGCCACACCTTCTTCCTCTGTCCCAATCAAGGATGGAATTTACACTGGGATCCGGAAGGGTCCCCCTGCCACGGCGTTTTCTCTCTAAACAAGGCGCTGCTCTTTCTTGCTCTCTGCACAGCAGGGAATTCGCATTTTTAATGCTCTGTGCTACATGTATTGATTGAAATTATACTGATTTGCATTTTTGAGGTGGTCAGCCCCTGGAGCTCTCCTAAGCCACATTCCTTAGAGAGAAAACCGAGTCAGAGCGGAGGACCGGGGACTTGGAAGCGGCCGTCGGAGCCCTTTTTTGGGACGGGCCATGCCGAGGGCTCTGGGGACAGTCTGCCCTGCATGGGGAGGCTGGTGCTTGGGGCCTGAGGTTCATGTTGGCTCTCCCTCCAGGAAGGGTGTGGCTTTTACACTGGGGAGGGGTACCTGAAGTTAGCCAGACTGCTGAGGTCAGAGGACCCTGGTCCTGGGTAAGGCAAGACTGACCTCACTTCCGACACCGGCATCGGTAGTGGGAGGGATCCCAAACCACCTTTTGTGGGATAACTTGCTAGAAAGACTCGGAGCCCGCTACAGTGGTGCACTCGCAGCTCTGGTCTATAGGGCAGGGGTGCAGGTGCGAACCAGCCCAGGGCAGAGGCACGTGGGGCACAGTCTGGGCAGTCTTCACACATGAGGTTCACATTGTCCTCTCCCCATGGGGACAGGACACACACACACACACACACGCACACACACACACTGCTCACAGCACCACGCTGTGACAACATACACCGAATGTCACCGACCAGGCAGGCTCACCTGAGCCTGGGGCTTTATCAGGGCTCCATGGCATGGGCACAACTGATGGATGACCGACTGGTGCCCACAGACTTCTCAGTCCCCAGGTTGGGTGACACTGTATGACCCAAGCACCCCTCCCCCATCCAGTCCCGTGCTGGTCTTGCTGACGTGGTCGTCTCCACCTTAAACAAAGACCTTCTTATCGGGATGACACAGGTCCCCTCTCAGAAGCCAAGAGCAAGGGCCAGACCACTCGTAGGTGGTAAATTCTTCACTACATGGGCCTTTCTGGAGCCCCTGCCAAGGCCAGCCCACACCCTCCGGCTCTCTCTGAAGGACCCCAGGGCCAGCAGACAATATCTCAGGACAATCTGAGAACTAACCCTGCAGCCTGGTGAGCTGGCTCTGGGCAGAACTGTGGGAGTCTGGTGGTGGACAGGAAGCTGAACTGGGGCAGGGGCAGTGGGGGGGAGGGGGTGGACACCGGCTGTGACTTCTGGCCTGCACTGCCATACCTCCGCCCACCCCCACCAGCGCTGGGCTGGCCCCGTCTCACCCCTCTCGTCTCCCGGCTGGGGTTGCGCCTCGGTGGGCCCTCCCTGTTGCAGCAGTCTTGAGCCCACCCCTCCAACCCTGGTCCCTCGTTCATGGACGCCTTGAGTGGAGATGTTAGTTTCCCATGGCTGCTCTAGCAAAAGCCCACAGACTGATGCATCAGCAGCACAGATTTCTTATCTTGCCGTTCCTTGCCGTTCGAGAAGCCGGAGGTCCCGAAATGAATATGCAACAGCACTGCGTGCCCTCTGGAGGCTCCAGGAGAGAAACTTTCTTGCCTTTCCAGTTTCCAGACGCTGCTGGCCTCCTCGGCCGGTGGCCCCGTCTGTGCTCCTCAAAGCCAGTTGGGCAACGTCTTCCAATCTGTCTCTGGCTCTGACCCCCACCTTCCCTCTTATGAGGACTTCTGTGATGACAGGGTCCCAACTGATGACCCAGGACCATGCCCTCCACCTCTGCAAAGTCCCTTAGCCACGTGAGGTCATATATTCCTAGGTCTTTGGGGTGGGGACGTGGGCATATTTGAGGCCATCGCTCAGCCTCCCACAGGGGGAGATAATCTTTACATTATCTACACCTAAAAGATACCGACGCATTATGTTGCCCCTCTGACCGTCTGCTCCCCACCCCCCACCAGACGAGGTGTCTCCTGCAGGCAGGGACTTCTATCCTGCTGCAACTCCAGGTTCTACTAAGTGTGGGCACATAGTCGGGGGTCCGTCCAGAGACAGGAAGGGAGGCAATGGATCCAGGGGCACTTCCTGTATGCCTGACGTGGAGCTTCTCGAGAAAGGTCAGAAGGAAGGTAGAGAGTGGCCCCCAGGGAGGGCTGAGACTTTGTTCCGTGCGGCTGGGTATATATCGGCACACCCAGTCAGGATACCCGCCATGGGGGCTGGCGGGTCACACCCTGCTTCCGAGGAATGTGGACAGGTGGTCCTGGGGAGGGGCGGGCTGCCATCCATCATGTAGGTGGGTTCTCCTACTGGTGTCCCCAGGACACAGACCACAGAGCCAAGTGCTCTCTCTGGCGGTCCCACTGTCTCCCCAGGATGCTAGTCTAGCCGGGAATCTGTGAACCACAAATAAAAACATGAAGACCAGGTTCCCGGAATTCTAGGGAGGGCTCTGACTTCAGGGGTGCCCGGCCCCCTCTTATGGCCTTGTAGCAGGAAGAGACCCAAGCTATACTCGGGTTTCCCAGCACTCCATCTGCACTGGAAGCTGTCCATATGCCTGTCTCAGTTTCCAGAAGGTACGATATCATTGCTCATTGGTCACCTGCGTGAGCCCAAGGTGGGAGGGAAGCCGGGATGGCAGTGGAGAAGATGCTGTTCGTTCAGAACAAATAGCCATCTCCACTACTTCTCTGAGCCAGAGCCCCCACGGCCTGTCCTCCCATGGAGACCCCCGTTCCTCTGCACCCTGAGTCTCCCCTCTCCTGGAAGGTGGGCCTGCTCTCCTTCTGAGTGAGTCAGACATCCTGAGCTGTTGTTTTTAAAAGTCTCCAGAGCCCAAAATAGCATCGTCTTCTTGGGCACATAAAGGTGATTGATGAGAATTTGCCTGTTTTACAACACCGATGTCAGAACGGCAGAGTCGCGTGGAGATCCTGTCCGCGAGCAACCCTTACCCAGCTTCCCCTCTTGGTTAAACCAACTTCTTGCTCTCAGCCAGTTATTCCCAAAGTGCGGTCAAGAGCCTGGCATTTAGCAAAATCCCCGTGTGTCATATGTTTCCAGGACACATTCTTCATTTGTGATATTTAACAACAATGAAAGGAGATGTCTACTCATTGGGGGCCTCCCTAGAAATTACTTCCATTAATTTGTCACAGGGTTTTATGATGACATAGGACAGTGAGTCTGCCAAGCGACCCAGGGGGCCTTTTCACAGAGAGGGGTGTAAACAGCCCTTCCCCAGCCTTCGCAGGAATGACCGGCCCTCCCACCTGAACACTTATCCACCGGTTTATCTCCCCGAGTAACCATCCAGACACCCAGGGCACTGGCACTCAGCACCCTCAGTGAGCCAGGCCATGAGTGGCACTGCCATGTTGTCTCCCCGTGACCCCCGAGACACCCAGTAAAGGGGAAGAACTTCCCCAGGGCGCCTGAGGGCTCAGTCGGTTGAGCGTCCAACTTCGGCTCAGGTCATGATCTCATGGTCCGTGGGTTCGAGCCCCGCGTCGGGCTCTGTGCTGACAACTCAGAGCCTGGAGCTGCTTCGGATTCTGTGTCTCCCTCTCTCTCTGCCCCTCCCCCACTCATGCTCTGTTTCTCTCTCTCTCAAAAATAAATAAACGTAAACTTTTTTTTAAAAACAAAGGGGAAGAACTTCCCCAAGAGGTGTGGACACCCCCTTTGTTCACAAACACCAGACTCCATGCTGAGGCGTGCGTGTTCCTGGCAGAGCCGGGAAGGACATTTGCAGGGAGCAGCTACTACAATTTCCACTTCAAGTCCTGCCCCAGAGGTAACGAGGGGACAGTGGAAGGAGCAGATCATGATGATGATGATAGTGATGATGATGATGATGGGGTTTGGGAGAAGGTGAAAGAGAGGGGTGGGTTGTGGCTAGAAAAAGGACACGTGTGCTGAGGGCACACAGAGGGGAGACATGTGGTCCCACAGGGAGGCTGGGGAAACGTTGCAGGGGACGTGATATTGAACCGAGGCCTACGGGACCAGGGCGAGCTGGCCAGAGAGTACGAGCTCCAGGAGGAGGAACTCTCCAACAGGAACCACCGGCCACTGCAGAGGCCTATGGACAAGTAAGACGGGGCAGGACTCTGGCGGGGCTGTGTGGGTGGCGGCGGGAGGGGGGTGGTGGGGAGCACCCTAGAACCAAGGAGGCTCCTGCGTCGTGACAAGGCTCTGCATTGTATCAGAGCAAGAAGGAGCCGCTGTTGGGTTTGCAGCCAGGAAGTAACATCACCATGGCCATCATTCATGTCCCCATAACCTCGCAAGTACCTACTTTGTGCCAAACACCTTCTAACGGCCTCTGATGACTCATTTGCTGCTTAGAACTCCCAAGAGGTAGAGACTATGTTAACCTCATTTTACAGAAGCACAGAAAGGTTAAGCAACTTGCCCAAGGACACACAACTGAAATTTCCCGGTGCAAAGCCAGAGTCCGAGCCCAAGAAGTCTGGCCAGAGCCCGCCCCTTGGCCGTGCCTGTCTCCTGCTGCAGGGATCTGGCTTGCCCTTGCCCTTTGACGGAGGCCTTGGCTCCTGGGAAAGGGTGAAGGTGCAGGGGACAGAGTTGGATGCAGAGAATTTCAGAAGCTTGGACCCCCAAGTTCTGTAGCGTGTGGGGACCTTATGCCTCTGACATCAGAGCCTGGACCCCACTTAACAGACACATCCATTCTCAGGGACTCTGTCATCCTACTAATCGTGCTGGTAGAAATCAGAGTCTTTTCCATCAAGAGTCTGAAAGCCCCACTTTCAAAAGATGCTTCTCATTGTACAAATGAATGGCCGTCTCCTTATAAAGCTTTCTGCTTTGAAATTCTGGGATGAAAGGGCTAGAGCACCAGTGACTGGAGTGGTGGTAATAACAGCAACAATAATCATGATCACCTACTGCACGAATATTTTAGTTTTGAAGTCAGGGAGGGCTAATTAGTGCTCTCTGAGTTCATGCTCCAACCCCGTGCCACCCTCTTCCTAAAAGCTGGAATACTATCAGGCCGAGGAAAGCGACTCATGCAGAAATAGGGCTTTGGAAAATTAGTGCTCTCACCCTGAGCTTTCGCTTCCCATCCCTGGGCCTTTTGAAGATCTGGCAAAAATGCATTAATGCGACACTAGAATCCAGGACAAATTCTGTAGCAGCTCAGGGTCACATGTCTACCTTGCATTGCTGGCCTCGGGACGCCGAGATTTCCGTCCCTCAACCAAATCCAGGGAAATCTCTCACCTTGGGCAGGTCAGTAAGGGCTTCAGACGGTGGTGTGAGCATGAAAACTCAAGGCCACCCGGACCTGGGCGGGGACAAAGGGGAAACGTGGACCCCCATCCCCGGGGAACAGTCAAGCCAATCATACAGGATGTCCTCCTCTGCACCGCCCTCCTCTCCCTGATGGCTGCCTCCACTGCCCGATGGGCACATGGGAGGCTGCCGGCCGGGCAGGCTGGGCAGTGAGAGACAGCACAAAATGCTGACATCAGTGGGCCATCTTTCTGGAGCTGCAGAAAAACAAGGGAAATCTTGGCCCAAAGAGAAGGAATGGAGTCTTCCAAAGTGGGATATGATCTGCAGCCAGGAGACTCACATGGGCACGCCCTGGACAGAGCAGGCGGCATGGCCCTTCACTCTATGCATTTCAGAGTTAAGTACCCCCCTGCTCAGCCGGGTTCTGAATCTGTGTAGGGCGGCTGGAGGAGCAGGAAGCACCTGGGGAGGGCTGGGTAGACTCCACCTGGTCCTGTCCCCGTCTACTCAGACCGCTGCAGCAAACACCACGGCCCGGGGGCTCAGACAATGGACCTGTAGCTCTCACAGCTCTGGAGCTGGAGGTCCAGGATTCTGTTCCTGGCAAGAGCCCTCTTCCGGGCTTCTCGCTGGGTCCTCACATGGCAGAGGGAGCGAGCGCTGGGATCTCTTCCTTCCTTGTAGGGCGTCCATCCCGTCGGGGGCCCTATCCTCATGACCTAAACCAACACTAATCACCCCTCCAAGGCCCCACCTCCCAATGCCATCGAACTGGGGGTTAGTCCATAATCCCTCCTAATGATCATGAGGCAGATGCAACCATTTTGCAGGTGACGAGGAGGGGTGATGTCGCTGGTCTGAGGCCCTTGCTGCTGTTAAGTGGCTCAGCCAAGATCCGGGTCTGGCAGCTGGCTCTTAACCCCTGAGTTTCTATTTCCTTTTTCCTTAAAAGAATTTTTTTTGTTGATGATGTAAACAGCATTTCCAAATTAAAAATAAATTGCATAGGACATCTGGATTCTCCTATCTGTGTCTTTTTTCAGCTTTATAGTTGCTTTGGTGAAATCATATGAAGAAAACTGCATATATGGCCTCGGACATATATGTAGTTGAGAAACAGCCTTTTCAGACAATCGTGGGCATCTTATTTCATACTACACTAAAATTTGACAAGTGGTAGTTTCTTAAAAGTTAGTTGCAATGAGAAATTCCATAGCCATGCCTTTTGCACTCTCTTAAGTTAAAATGTATTGGTTTATCTTACTTGGGATGACTCTTTCACCCAGGCGTGATTTTTTTTATTAAGTTTTTAATTTTAATTCCAGAATAGTTAACACATAACAGCTTTATCGAGATATAATTCACATACCACACAATTCAGCCATTTGCTGTGCACGATTCAATGGTTTTTGATGTAGCCACAGACATGTGCAACCATCGCCACGGTGAACATCGGAACATTTTCATCACCCCCAAAATAAATTGTAGGCTTTAGCTATCCCTCTCTTATCTTCCCTCCCTTCGCCGAGCTCCCACAGCCCTAAGCAGCCAGCAAGGTGCTCTCCGGCCCTATATATTTCCCTATTCTGCACAGTTTACGTCAACAAGCCTTTGTCCGGCTTCTTTCTCTAGCACAATGTTCGCAAAGTGCATCCATGTTGTAGGGTGCCCTGTGTTTCATTTTATGGCTGAGAGCTACTCCGTTGCATGGGTGAATCACACATTTGCGTATCCGCCCACTTGTTGGTGGACATTTGGGTTGTGGCCACCTTTTGGCTACTGGGATTCCTGCTGCCATGAATATGCATGTGCAAATTCCTGTGTGGACTTTCACTACTCATTCTTTTTTTTTTTTTTTTTTTTTTAATTTTTTTTTTCAACGTTTTTTATTTATTTTTTGGGACAGAGAGAGACAGAGCATGAACGGGGGAGGGTCAGAGAGAGAGGGAGACACAGAATCGGAAACAGGCTCCAGGCTCCGAGCCATCAGCCCAGAGCCTGACGCGGGGCTCGAACTCACGGACCACGAGATCGTGACCTGGCTGAAGTCGGACGCTTAACCGACTGCGCCACCCAGGCGCCCCTCACTACTCATTCTTAAGACCCCTGGGGGTTTGTATCCCGCGGGGGGC
Organism: Panthera onca; assembly: GCF_046562875.1. Lineage (NCBI taxonomy): Eukaryota > Metazoa > Chordata > Mammalia > Carnivora > Felidae > Panthera > Panthera onca. The sequence goes on along the minus strand of NC_138346.1, from coordinate 218,660,735 downwards.
TCTCTTTGATGCCTGGAGCTTTTGATGTGGGACACGCTTGATTGATTGGGTCAGCACAAAATATACAGTGCAAATTAGGACACTTTGAGGGGGAAATGGGGCCCGGTGAACAGTTACCCCAGATGGCAGCCCCAGGCAGACTGGAACGTATGGTCACCCTGCTTGCAGAGAGCCCCCCTCTGCACAGTCACCTCCCCCAGATTGGCACTCAACCTTCTTAAATCTTGCGCACATGAGGCTTGCTGCCCCCTTCCCATTTTCAAGCAGGCTTTAATAGTGGATGCCCCAATTGGAGAGTTTGACAACTTGTCCCCTCTGAGTGTTTGGGGCTTGAGATTTGACCCGGGGAATCTGGGCAGGGTGAGTGTCCGATCTCCCCAGCCCCTAGTCCCAAGTCCAGGTTCCAAGGGGATGTTTGTCCGGTCTATGCTTTCTGGAACTCACTAGAATGGAAGAGAGAGTGTCCTGAGCAGCGACCTCACTTGTCTGATTCAGCAGCCACAGCATACATTTTGGCTAAGTGAGCGGACGGATTTAAGAATGACTGACCCTAAACTGCTGGGCACTCTGCCTGAAGGGAGGCTGACCCAACTGTGCGTGCGTCATCCTCTTCTCACCCGGCTCTCAGGGCACAGCTGGAGGGACACCCCCCACGGCACTTAGCAGATTCGTGTCTGCAGTAGGCGGGCACTCGATTCCCGTTGAGTGAGGTATCACGCTCACGGACACGCGTGGAGGTATAGCATCTGCTCTCCACCAGTATTATTCTGCTGACTCTCTTCTGCGACCTGGACGCCACCCCTCCCCAGCAACTCACAGGGTCACGTGCTCCTTCAGGACACAAGTCTAGGAACGTGCTTACGGGCTCGAACCCCTGAGAGCAGACAGAGCTTAGGAGGGGGTGGTGCTCAGTGTTAGACAGTAGCCAGCCGGTGACCTTCAGGAAGTTGTCAATGGACAGTCAAGCATTCGGGTCTTGTGTATGTGTTTATCGTCTGAATTCCTCCCTGAGCTGTAAGTCCTGTAAGGGCAGAGATCAGGTGTGTTTATCCTACCACAGTGCAGCTGGCACCTGGGACCCAGCACCGTAAATGCTCATTGCATGAAGAAAAGGTGAATAAATAGTCGATGTCTGTCTTCAGATGGGCATCAATGTCACTGACCGCGGGCTGCTTCCTAATAATGGTAACCGTGAGCACATCTAACACACAGGAGCCTTCCACCGTTCGTCTAATTTAGTCTTCCGAGGCACACCCCTTTACGTCCTACTTTCAGGATGTGAGGACCAGTCAGGGCAGCTGGGACGTGGTGGAGGCAGGACTTGGATTTACTTGTTTCTTAAAAAGCAAGCAAGCAAACAAACAAACAGACACCCCATGTTCTTCTGTCTCCCGCACGCTCCCTCTTGTTGGATACAAATGTCCACCCTGATTTTGTGGATCTCTGCGGTGGGTGAGTGGGACGGGGGTGCCGGGGGTGTTGTGGGGAGGAATTCTAGTACAGTTGCTCCGAGAAAAGATATCCTGGATTGCTACCGTCGCTTTATATAGCTGGGAGAAATGAAACTTCTCAAGCTCATTTGGGAAGCCGTGGGCCTGATTCAGCTTTTAAACACCTGCTCCAGGCCAGGCAGATCTGTGCTGCCTTCTCCAGAGCCTTTTGTTGGCTCCCGTAACAAAGGAAAACTCCAGGGCACCAGACATCAAGCCCAGAGCCAGGAGTCACTGTCTCCCGGGAGATTCGGTGTTTGCCTGCCCACTCGGTGAAGACCTCAGAAACCCGAGAACGAAAAGCCGAGGAACCCTCAGCCCCACCCCAACCCCCACCCCGGGTCAGAACTCAGCCAAAGATGCACGTTGGCACTGGTGAAATAAGCATGGGTCAGGACGTGCCATGGGCGATGTGAAACCCACGCGGCATGCCTGTGTAGCCTGCTGGTTCCAGGTCTCTGTCCCCCTCTTTGACTGTACCATTGAGTGGGGGTCGTAAAATCCCTCCCTGACCAAGAAGAAGCTTAGCCTGTGCCCAGGATTTCCCAGCCTTGTGGAGAAACACTGACCTGCTCCATTACATTTGCCCGAAAGCTACAGAAAACCGGAATAAACTATAGCTTGACCTGAGCCTGGTTTCTATTTCTTACCTACGAGAAAGTCTGTGGGGAGGCTCATATGGAAACCCACGATGCCTCGGGGGCCCAGACTACTGCTACCCATTCATTCTGGCATTCTCGGCTAATAGCTTCCACGCACACACCTGTCGCCTCGGCTTTATAATGTGGCTACTGCATCACCGGCATCCCATCTGTGTGCCAGGCGGGAATGAGGAGAAGACGGAAAGCAAAAGGTACATGCTCAAGGATGAGCCCTCCCCTGAAGAGCTTTGCGGGAAGTCCCACGAAGCCACGTCTGCCCACGCATCGCTGGCCAGAAGTGCGTCACAGGCCGCCCTAGTACAAGAGAGGCTGGGACGTATAAACTTGTGGCCTGGCACATTTGTCAACACCCCACCCCCAACCGCCACCATAAGTTCCACTAACAAGGATGAAGAGGAGAGTGGATAGTGGCGAGTCAGCTAACAGCGTGTTATCCTACATTCTCTAGAGGGCTGAACGGTGAATATTTCATAAAAGCGCATTTTAAAGGTGAGCTTCCGGGGCCGGCTATACTGTATAGAAGAAAACAATGACCCAGGGTTTTGGGGCCTTGAATCCTTGTTGCTTATCAGGGGTTCTGCTTTTTGACACATTCAGAAAGTGGGGAATAAAATGAAGAAGTGGTTTTGCCCGGAGCGGCCCCCATGTGACACACTAAATAGAGCCTTGGCTTTGAACAGGCCCAGGCTGGGTCATGGAGTCATCCCTTCCCTGCTGGGTGAACTTGGACAATCCTCTTTGAACTACTTATATGTACATATGATGGTGAGTAGGTCTGATGTTTAGGCAGCGTGCTCAAATATTACAATATTATAATACCGAAATGGCTTTGTGCCAGTTGGAAACGGCCTCTGCACTCTCCCTGCAACACCCCACGTTCCTTCGGCACCTCACCCCCAGGACTGCTGCTTGGCTCCGTGGCCATAGCCAGCCTCTGGTCCAGTGCTCAAGCTGCATGGTGCTTAATATTTTAAATGTTAGTCTCAGCTAGAATGATATTATCAACCTCTCCGCGTTGTTGTGGAGGTTAAATGAGATTAGAAATGTAGAATTCATCATGGTGGCTGATGCTTATAGACTGGGGTGAATCTCAGGCCACACTGGAGCAAGCCAGCTGGGTATTTGCTCTGCATCAGGGCACTCAATAAGTGACGTGTCTTCCTCCCTCCTTGGCATGTTCCGGAAGCCTCTTCAAGCCTGAGGATAACAGCTTAGACAAGGCATCATTAGAGGAAGTGGCTTTTCTGCTCGATTACTCTCTGGATTGGCTGTGAGCAGCTCCAACGTCACCTGAGCTGCTACTTGAGGAAGATGGGGTCCAATGAACATTGGTTAGAAAAGGAGGCCATAGAAGGGTCAGATGCTTTTTGGTGCTAAGAAGGGGTCTGTCCGTAGATCCAGAGCACCAATAAAATTCTTAAAGATGCTGCTACTGCTGCTGTTGATGATGATGATGATAATGGTGAGTGACTATGGTGGGGGCGATGATGATGACGGTGATGATGGTGGTGACGATGGTGATGATGATGGTGACAATGATGGTGGTGATGGTGATGATGGTGGTGATGATGATGACAATGGTGACAATGGTGACGATGGTGATGATGGTGGTCACTATGATGTTGATGATAATGGTGGTGATAGTGGTGGTTGTGGTGATTATGGTGATGATGATGGTGACGATGGTGATTTTTCTTGACAATTCACAGCTCCTCCCTCTAGATAGAAGTATAGCCTCAGAAGAGGCATTATCTGGTTATCCCTACAGCTAGGGGTAAGCAAATCACCCCCATCACCAGTTGTAGTTGACAAGTGTGTCTCTGTGTTTCTAGCATTAGTCAGGTGCCCGACCCTTGGACAGGTAGTGTAATCTAGTCCCCAGTCTTCTCAGCCTTGAAAGGCAAAAGCTATCTAGAGTTTGAAGATAGAAAAGGTGTGCAGACTCAGCATGCCTTCCAGAAAACACCCTCCTTCCTTTGAACAGATTCTGGCATTGTTGAGTTTAGGGGCTCAGTGAAATTGAAATGCAAGCTATCTTCTTGAATCATTGACATCTACTGGTAAACTTAGTAGATTGCAGGAGTGTCCCAAGTGGTGCCTGTCCCTCCCTGTGTGAGGGTAATGTTTCCTCAGCCTACCCATGCCAGCCCAGCCGTGTTACTTGCCTCGACCAGTGAAATGTGCACAGAAGTGACATGTGTTCCTTCCCAGCAGCAGTTTTAAAGGGCCACTATGAAGTTCCACCATGACTCCGTGCCTTGTGTTATGGGACTAGGGATGTCCAGGTAAGGGCAGCTCCTTCAGGTTGGGTCCCAGAATGAAGACAATGTGCGGCAAAGCTGGTGGCGACTGTTGGTGGTCGTGAGCAAGAGTGAGAGATTGATCTTTGTTGGGTTCAGCCATGGAGCTCTGGGGGTTGTCTGTTGATACAACCTAATCGAGTCACAGCTGACTGATGCGGTTTATGAATCAATCTGGAAAGGACATCAATATTTGAGACCTACCGGCATCCAGGTTTGCCTTCTCTGCCTGGAGCCCAGGGTCTCTGGCAGTAACAGCAACCGCTCTCAGGTCAGACCTTCTTTCCTGAGCAGTTGTCCCCATTTAAGGAGCTCTCCAGCCAGGCATGCTTGTTTCCAGGCTGCTGCATCCACTGGTCCCTTCTGTACATGCTTAGTGCTCATTCAACGAGGTGAATGAATTCTCTCATCCTCCTCACAGGGGTCAGACTTTTGGGGACCAGCGAGAGACTCACCCCCCTGCAAAACCAAAGTTCTTTTCTCCCATGTCCCTGATCTCCCCCCCTTCTTTTTTAATATCCAAATGAGCCCCATCCTGAGTACTTTGTGAGGTCTAGTCCCTCTTCCCTCCCCCTCCCAAAGCCCAGTGTCTCCTGGAGTATGAGAGAGAAAGGGGACTTTCCTCACATCTTCTGGCTTCTGCAGACACTGTTGCCTCTTCCCCACCCTGACCTGCCCTACAACAGAGACCACCCCTTCCATCACTACCTCCCCCCCGCCCCCCACAACTGCCTTAGAGCAGAACCACAACACAAGACAAAACCCTCAGACTTTGGTCTCAGCCACAGTTAAGAGAAAGTAAGGACTCCGCTGGGCACTGGGGCCCCTCCCCTGGGGCACCCCAGCCCTTGACTGGCCTCTCAGCATGCATCTGCCCACCTCTGGACCTTCTCTTTCCTCCAACTTCAGGCTCCAGACCCCCAGACTCCACAATGCCAAGGGGCTGTGCTCAAATTGTCACTTTATTTTGCAATGCAAACTAATCCTCTTCCTTGCCCATGTGATAGATGTAGCAGAGCTCTCATCACAGAGAATCCCTAAAAGCCTTGAAACTGGGGCTTCCCCACCCCCCCACCAGCCAGATCAAATTCTTAGGCAGTCCTTTTCTCACCTGCCTTCAGAGCCCATCACTTGCTCAGAACAAGCAGAGGAAGCAACTTTTCCTCTTTCTGATACACAAGTGTGTCTGAATGGACAGTAGACACCTGGCATTTTCTTTTGCTGACCCTGGGCTGTGGGATGACTGTTGTGGGTGTGGGTGGGGGTGGGGGTAGGCAATCTCGGCTTCCCTCTCTGGCCTCTGACACGGGCAGCCTCCCCCTTGCACTCAGCTGGAGTCTGCAGCTGTGTGCAAGCCTCACTTGGCACCTGGCGACCAGCTCCAAAGACGAGGCAGGAATTCTAAAGTCTGGGCACTTAACCTCCCCCAGAAGGAAAAGCCACCTGGAGTTCATTCCCTGTCCCCACCCCAGCACAAGCAAGTTTTCTTGTGCAGGGGGGTGGGGGGAGCTGGTAAGGCAGGGGGCACAGAAGACAGTAGTGTGAACGCTTTAAAGAGACTTATAATAATTTTAATCAGCATTTCCCTTCCATTTAAAATCACAAACTTAGCTACTTAATCAAATGTCATGCTTAAGACACATCTACCTCCTTGGGAGAAAAATGAACAGTGGAAGCTCAATTTGGCTTGGATGGGTTTTAAAAATAGTCACTCGCTGAAGGCCATTAGGTAAATGGCCTAAGAGAGCTTCAAAGAGGACCTCCGGCAGAGGGTCAGCCAAATCCTTTGTTGGGAAAATAGGGCAGGGCAGAGGCGAGGGGGCTGGGAGGGCGCAGGGTGCAGCTTGCTCCGGAGTAGGGGGTAGCAGCCAGATGTGGGGAGGGGATCTTTCTACAGCGGGTACATCTGAAAACTTTCCTTTTGCACTTGCTGAAGCTGCTAAGCCTGTGTGTGTGTGTGTGTGTGTGTGTGTGTGTGCGTGCACGTGACAAGTCTGTGTCTCCGGTGTGGGATGACATACACCCACCCTCCCAATTCCCAGGCGAGGAAAATGAAAGGGTCAGAAATGTGAGAAGCCGTTAAAGTACAGGAAATCGTTTGCATTAATGGTGAAATAGAAGTCTTGGCTTTATTATTTTACAGCATGTAAGAAATGACAATGTTTTCATCAAAAGAAAAAAATAAACACAGAGTACCAGGTGGGTGCTCTCTTTGGCAGGAGTTGTGCTGGCGTGATGGGTGCCCACAGGAAAAAAGAAACTGGTATGCCCTCGTCCTTACGGAGATGCTCCAGCCCGGGGTGGGGGAGGGGGGTGGAGGGCGGCCTCCCTCCCCCAAAGATGGAGAGGCCTGTGCTCACTTGTGTCCGGTAGAGTCTGATGTCCCTGAGACTCCTGCCAGCTTCTGCCCTGTTTTTGTTTTTTTTTTTCAGAACACACTCCTCTCTACAATCCTTGGTCCTGGGGCTCATATCTGAGGGCTGGGGACCCCCAGGGTATGTGGGTAGAGTCCAAGGGGTCTCTATACTTGGGTGGGGAAAAATGACATCTTTATTCTTGCCAATTCCCACTGAAATCCAGCATTTCCATCCATCACACGTGTAGGCAACAGGCCACAGTGGCAGGAGGTCCCTGAACTGGGGCCAAACAGGGAACTGCAGGCAGTCATTCCCCCATCCCACGACCGAGACTTCTGACGTCTGAAAGTAGCATATTTGTTTTAATATTTGGGTAACACGTTGCAATATCATTGACTTCCTAAAAACCCTCTGCATTTCAGTGTGTGCATTTATAAACGTCCTGAGACAAGGTGGGCAAGTTCGCACGTGGCTGCTGAAGGGGGTCCCTGGAACAGAGCAGGTTGGGACTCCCCCCACCCACAGCCCACCTGGCCCAGGGTTGTCCTGGCTCCTCCAAGGGCCTCCCTCCTGCAGCACCCCCACTTTGTCCCGCTAGGTGGCAGCACTGTGGGCACCCCCTTCTCCCCTGACTATCCTGGGCCCAGCCTGCTGTTCCAATACTTCCCTGTCTCCCTTAGCAGGACGTGTTCCCCCAAACCCCTCAGGGAGAAGGCTGCGGGGGAAGACCACCCAGGAGTGGCCAGGCAGGTGCAGTGCTGACTCAGCCTGGTGCTTCCCTGAACCACAATTGCGACGGTGTGTGTGAGGCCATCCCACTGAATCCCCATGAAAGTCTGGAAGGGAACATGAGACCCATTTTGCAGAGGAGGAAACAAGATCAGAGAGGCCAGAGAAGGCACCATGACCCCACAGTTAGGCAACAGGAGTGGCTGGTCTGCCCACATCAAAATCTGGGTTCTTGCCACTATCCTTCCTTGCTTCTGGCCTTTCTCCTCTGGGATCTTCCTGGACCTCCTGTCTGGGTAGAGTAGACTCCCACGATGCCCAGGGAAGAAGGGTGCACGTGGGAGTCCAAAGTTCCATCCATGCTGGGCCTGGATCTGCCCCGCCACCAACTCACTGCCCTTCCCAGGGAGGCCCGAGCAGCCAGGTGGGGTCTCCGCTGATCTCACAAGACTGGCGTGATTCCAGAGCTTAGCTAGGGGAGGCCCCTGCACAGATCAGGTCCAGTGTGAGTTAACCTTCCCTCCACTCCCTGGACCCGGCTTCCACGTCTGCCGCAGAAGGGCGGCACTCGGTGGTCTCTAAGGCCTCCAACTCTGCGCCTCCGTGGAGGGCACTGAGTAGACGGCGGGCCTCTCTGGGTGGTTTCCCTGGTCAGCACAGCAGGTCCGGCCTCGGGTCGGGGGGGGGGGGGGCAGTTCACTGTAGGTCACTTCTCTGGGTGAAAGAGGCCCACATCTAGAGCCTTTCCTCCTCCAGCCCCTGCCCTGCAAGCGCAGCCTCACCCAGAAGGCACAAGGGAAGTCCTGGGATGGGGAAGGGACCGGATTACCGGCTGTGGCGACGAGCCTGGGAGGCCGAGGGCCCGGAACTCTCTGCGAATCCTCCGGATCAAGGGCCTGGCCAAGCGGAGGCGGCAGTCGGGCGAGCTGCCTGACTCCCAGTCCCGGGGGGCTAGGGGAGCGTCGAAATTCGGGACCGGGCTGGCTTGGGACAGAAGGCGCTAAGCGCTGACCTGGAACGCAGGGGCCCAAGGCGGGGGCCGGGGAGGCGGGAACAGGAACCCTCCCGCTTCGCAGACTCTGGCGGCGCCTCTTGCGCAGCTCCGCCTGGAGGAAACTTTCTGCGCAGCCTCTCGCTCCAGGCGCCCCCCGCCCCAGGGCTCCCGCGGGAACGCCCCCTCCCCAAATGAGCTCTCCGGGTCCCCTAGGCGACCCGGTAAACGGGTCGGAACCTCGAACCGCTTCGCAGGCCATCCGGTTACCGTGGCAACACCATCCGGCGGCGCCCGGCGGTCCAATCCGCGCCCGCGGCCTCTCCGGAGCCTCTCCCAAGGTGGGGACTGAGACCCGGCAGGGGCTGGGCAAGGGGGCGGCCGGGGGCCCCGCCTGACGCGTCGCGGGGCGAGGCGAGGCGGGGCCGCGAGCGGCAGCCGGCGCCGGGCAGGGGGCTCCGGCTCCAGTTCGAGGGGCGGGGAAGGCGGGTGACGTGAGCCGGGCCGGGCGGGCGGAGTTGGGACCCGCTCGGGGAGGCGGGGGCGAACGCGCGGAGAGGCAGACGCGCGGAGGGAGGCGGCCAAGCGGCGCGGGCGGCTCTGCGGCGGGCGCGGTGGGCGCGGGCGGCGGGGCCCCGGGATCCCCGCGCGCCTCCTCGGCGCGGCGCCGCCGCCGCGCGTCCCCACGCCCCGCGCTGCACGGCGCCCTCGCCCCGCGCGCCTCCCGCGCCCGCCTCCTGCCGGCCTCCGGCGCCGCGGCCGTCTGCAGAGCGAGCGCTCAGACGGAGCCCCCGGCCAACTTGAGCGGCGCCGGCCGGCGGCGCACCCCCGCCGGAGCCCCCTGACCTGGCGGCGCGCAGAAGCGACCCGCGTCCTTCCGCGTCGCCGCCGCCCTCACCCCCGGACCGCGCCGCCCCCTCGGCGCGGGGCTGGGACCGGAGGCGAGAGCCGCGCCACGAGACACGCACCGTGCGCCGCGGCGCCGCCCGGCCTCCCTCCCCACCGCCCCGGAGGGCGAAGCCGCGTCTCCTCCGACCCTCGCCGCGCGGCCGCAGCGCCGGAGCGCGCCCCTCCCGGGCCGGCCGTGGGCGCCCCCGCCTCGCCGCCGCCCTCGCCGGCTCGCCCCCGGAGGGGCGGCGAGCCCCGCGCCCCGGCCCGAGGATGTGCGCCCCCGCGGGCCGCCCCGCCTGAGCCATGCGCCCCAACGGCGGCGGCGCGCCGGCCGGCATGGAGCCCCGCGCGGCCGCGCTCTGACTCGCTCTGCGCCCCGCGGCCGGCGGGCGGCGGGCGGCGGGCGGCGGCGGACCGAGAGCCGGAGACCGGCGCCGCGGGACGGAAGCGAGCGGGCGCGGGCGCCGCGCAGATGGCCGGGGCGAGCAAGGTCTGAGGCTCCGCTGCCCGAATCGTGACCATGTGGATTCAACAGCTTTTAGGACTCAGGTGAGCGACCCGGCCGGCGCCGGGGTGCGTGTGGCTGCGTGGGTGCGTGGGTGCCGGGCTGGGCTGGAGCGGCGCTCTCCTCAGCGTTGCGAATAAAGGGACCCCTCCCCGCTCCCCGCTAGCGGCGGGAGGCGGCCGCGCGAGCCGCGTCCGGGTGCCAGTCCCGAGCCCGGAGCTCCGCGGCCCCGCAGGGAGCGGCCGGCTCTCCCTGCCTGCGCGCGTCCGGGTCCGGCCAGGGGTGCCCGCCCCGGCTCCCCGTGCAGCGGGGCCGGCCGGTCGAGCCCGCGGCTCCCGGCGCCAGCAGCGCAGTGTCCTGGCCTGCCGCCCCGGCGCGCCTCCTCCCCGGGGCCCCGGCCGGCCGTGGACCCTGGGCGGGTGCCGGGGCTGCCGGAGAAAGCCAGAGCTCTCCCGGCTCCCGGCTCCTGGCTCCCGGTGAGAGCTGGGCAGGAGGAGTTGGAGGAAACCAAAATCAAACAGCCACTCCGCCCTCCCTTCCCCTTCCTCGGGGCCCCAGGGCTGAGCAGGGGCCTCCCGGGCTCCCAGCGGCCGATCCAGCTGTTTGCCGGTGACCTCCGGGCCCGACGGGCGCGCACAGCTGGCGGGCAGCTGGGGCGGGAGACTCTGGGGCTCTGGGGGAGGTGCGCGGGCGGCCCCCCCCCCCCCAACCCCCACGCAGACACCCTCGGGAGCGCCCGGGGGCTTGTCTAGGTCGGGACTCCAGGGCCAGGTGGCACCAGGGGGTCGAGCCGGGAACTCGCGGCAGGGGTACTCAGGAAGACCCTTTGGAGCAAACTTTGCCCGCTTGTCGTGGCGCTCAGCCATTCGGCCCGTGCCTCGGGCGGCCTAGGGCCCGGGAGTGCGCGGTTGTCTCGTTGGTCCCGCAGGCCGCCCCCGAACCGTCCGCCCGCCTGCCAGGGGGCTTCGCCGAGCCGGTGCGTTTGGGTCCCGGGTTGCAACCGAAAGCAGGGAGGACGTAGGCGGAGGCGGAGAAAGCGCGTGCGGTTCTGGAGTTTGTCCACTGGGATGCACTGCGCTCCCGCGCTGGGGAGGAAAGGGCCGGTAGGTGCCGGAGCCGCCCCCACCGCCGCCCCATCGAAGCTGGGGGGAGTGAGCGAAGCGAGACCCAAGTGCGCGACCTGATTTTGAGAAATCGGAAGTGTCCTCTGTCGAGCGCGCCGAGCGTTGTCTAGCTGCCTTTGATTTATGAGACAAACCCGCACCCCGGGGGTAAGCGCTGTTTAGAACGTCTAGAGAAAATTGTCAAATGTTATTATCCGCTTTTTTTTTTTTTTTTCTGGAAAGCGGCACTCCTTTTTCCGGTGGCTGGTTTGCCAGTGTGGGCTTTAAAAGGTTAACGGTGAAGCGAATCCTGTTGGGTATTGGCCTGGCCTGAATCGATACCGTGTGCTTGGACTAGATAAGGTTTAGGCTCCCTGTTCTGGGACGCAGACAAAATGGATGGAGGGCAGCGTTGCCGGGTGACCCCCTCCAGGTGCCCTGCCATCTGCCTCTCAGGTCTCAGCCAGCCCGGAAAGGCCTCGGGAAAGAGCAGAGGGTCCCAGCCCCGGCTCTGGGCTCACCTCCTGCTCCCAGATGCTTCCCGAGCTCCTGTCTGGTGCTTCATTTCTGACCGACTGCTGGCAAGTTATTTGAGCTGATGTGGTTTCTTTCTTTTTATTATTATTATTATTACCACTAAGTTGCTAGATTGAAAGATTAGTACATTTTGATAAGGGGAGAGGAGAGTAAATACCATGGAAAGAAGCCTCTGTGTTGGTTCAGAATTCACTAAAACAGTTCCTCTAAAGCATCCCCAAGTGAGATCTCCTTGGGATTTTGCTGTAGGAAATAGTTCTGTTGGTGATTTTGAAGTTTGACCTTTTGTTGTTGTTTTTTTCTTTTTCTCCTTCAGTGTTAGCACAAGAGATTTTCTGTATGTGTGCCTCTAAGGATAGCCTGTCACCTGTCTTGGAGGCTGACCGGAGAGGGCTCTGTCGTGTCTGTGAGAGCCACCCCCTGGCCAGGAGAGGTGCCTGGCCGGGAGGGTCTGTGTGCTTCTAGCGTCGCACCAGGCGAGGGTCACAGTAACAAAGCCAGGATCGCTTGCTTGAAAGCTGGAAATGCACTTTTTCCTTGAAGAAAGCCGGTCATCGTCTCTGCTTACACGCCACTCTGTGGCTCCCCAGGCGAGCTCAGGGCACCCCTGCTGCCAGGCTTGGAACCTGGTTGTGTCAGGCAGACGCTGAACCCGGAGCCCAGGTGGCGGAAAGCAGCTCCAGGCATCACCTGAGCGAGAAGCTCTCTGCTCGGGCTCCCGAGACGAAGTCTGGGCTCGGTGTCTGGCTTCTGTGTTCGGCCAGAGCTGTGCAAGCAGCCTTTTCCTCTCACGAGGCAGAAACGGACGGAGTCCGATGGAGCCGTTGCTGTGCCTGCGTGGTGGTGGTGGTCTCAGAGCTGCAAGCACGGATCGCGGTGTCTTTTGAAGGCAGCCCGTAGCTTGACCGGCTGGGTCGGAGCTCCGACAGTAAGGAGCGCGGAGCCCGGCTCGGAGGGGTGCTGAGTAAGCACGCGGCAGAGTTTGGCTGCCTCCTTGCAAGTGGCCTCGGAGGCTGCAGGCCACCGTGCTGCAGCTTTCCTCAGGGGCTGGGAGCGTACAGGACATCGGTCAGGTGTCCTTCCCAGGCTGTGCTCCCGGGGGGCCGCTCTGTCTGTCCTTCCACCGCAAGGCCCCGGGTGCCTGTGTGTCTGCGTGGGGGTGGGCGTGGGACAAAGCGATGTGACGGTCTGTTTTCACGGGGTGCTTTTCAGCCCCCCCCGAGTGCTGGCCACGCACGCGGCACCACGTTCGGGCCCAGCACGTGGACCCAGCGGTTTGCCCCTCACCGTCCCCACCTCGAAAGTCCTCCAGCAGCTGGGGACTGGCCAGAGGCGTTAGGAGGACGGACGGAGTCAGAGGCTCTGTCCACAGGCGTCGCCCTCCCGGTGAAGCCTGGCTCGTGCCCATTTCCAGCTGGTGACACCAAATTGGTCGCAGCCGGAATCCATCGCGCGTCCGCGGCTGGGATGCTCATCAGGGACAGGGATGCTGGAATAAATGGCCATTCTGGGAGGCAGCTGGAATCTTTCCACTGCGGGGGCGCGTCCCCCTCCCCTCATGCCACGCCCACCCAGGGGATCCACCCGCCAAGCGGAGGAGGGGCTGGCGGGCTCTTCCCAGTCTGTCCTTTCTGTTGATTTATTGTAATCACCTGCTTCCTTTTCTTCCGTGCATCCAGGAGGGCGATAAGTAGGGAGCAGGGCAAGCCAGCGGAGACAGCTCCACGCCTCCCCGAGACGCCTGTCTCCGTGTCTCCGGAGAGGGACTAGCCTGCTTCCCCACTGCGTCCTGCGTCCTGCGTCCTCTTGGCCGGGGTGGCTCAGCTGTCCGTGGGATCTGCGGCAGCCCAGCCTGGCCTTGCCGTCCCCCAGCCCGCTGGCCTGGGCACCACCAAGATGTCTGGCACAAGACGTTTCCCTTCACTTCCCTGGGCTTTTTGTGCCCAGACTACCCTGCGCAGCCCTGTGGGTAAAAGCTGCACCCTGGGTCTTGATGAAGTGAATAACCAGCAAACCCCGACCCACCCATGACTCCCGAGCCTTCCAGAGCCCAGGGGCTCCTGTCTGGGGTTACGTAAGAGTCCTCTGCTTTCCATATGAGTAGTTGCCAAGTTTTCTTCAAAGGGCTACAAGTCAGTAGAGACCAAATTGATGTACAGATTAGCTTGGAAAGCCAAATATATCCTTGATCTAGATTTTCATGTTTGAAGTCTGGCTCGAGAGGGTTTCTCCTGCCCGATGCCGGTCAGACACGAGGGGGAGGCAGGAGCTGGGCCTTGCTGGAGCTGGAGCAGACCAGCCGTGGGGCCCACTGACTCTCCTTCTCTAAGACCCCCTTCCAGGAATTCAAAGGAGCCGGTGAGTCATGAGGCCGCCCGAGTGGGGACCGGCAGTTACGTAACTCAGATTAAGTCTCAGTTAATAGAAAGTCGGAGGCTGCAGCCTGCCCCTGTCAGAGTTTCGGGGGCCCTGGGGTTGGGGGGCCGGGCTGCCCGGTTCTCCTGCCATGTCAGGGCGGGATCGGATGTGATCGCCTGCAGGAGGCCTGGCTGCCCCAGCCCCCCACTTGGGCCAGCACTCTGCGCTCCGGCAATCGGCGAGGAACAGTGGGGTATTTCTTCACCGCCAAGCCCCCCAAACCCCTTCCTGAGGAGGGTGCAGGATTGGGGCCAGCTGCCTGATCGTGTCCCAGCAGCCCCTGGATGGGCCCGGTGAGTTGTGCTGGGTTGCTGGGTCTTGTCTTCTCTCTGGCAAGGGCTCCGGGAGACTGAGGAGCCAGAGACCCAACATTGCTCTATAGGGGGAGGGGATCCTCATCACTGTGAGTCTCTCCGGCACTGAAGGTGAGCCCAGGACAGGGGTGGCAGGTTGGGTGGGAGTCCCGTGTTGGCAAAGGGCAGGGTCCTGCCACTGGACCAAGGGGACCCGGGGAGGGGGTGCTGGGCTGGTATTTGCATTTCTGTCCCCTGCCTACACTCTGCAGAGGGTGTCACTTTGTTCCCCGCCCCCCCCCCCCCCCCCAGGAAAGGTTGGTGGCAGCCATGCTGGGTCCATCCCTGCTTCTGCCCTCCCAGCCTGTCGTCCACCATGCCTGTGCTGTCCGCTCGTTCGGACGTGTGCCATTTGCTACACTTCTTTGTGGCCAGCCAGGGAGCACTGGTGTGGCAGGACCCACTGCTCCTCTGCCCTCCCTCTGTTCCCACCCCGTGTGGACAGCTGCCTGGCCCATGTGGCTGTCGAAGCCTTGTTGCCGGCCCTCCCGGGGGAGTCAGTGCTTGGGCCTGTGCGTGACCTCAGGGGCTTCTGGAAAGCGAAGCGTCTGGACCTTGGAGACCAAGGGGGTGTGTCCACTGGAAACCAGTGCTCGGGCTTCCTGCTTTGCCCGGAAGAGCAGCCCTGGTCTCTGGACTGTGGGCTCACGAGGGCAGGGACTGAGCCTCGTCCTTTACTGCCTCCTGAGAAGAGTGCGTGGCACATAGCAAAAGCTCAGGAGACGTCTGCGCCTGAGTAAACGTGTCCGTCTGGCACCGTGCCCTTGCTTCGTCAAGTCTTGCCCTGTGGTTACTCGTCCTTAACTCTGAGGCGTAGGAAAGGAATTCCCAGCCAGACCTGCCTCAGGTGTAGGCCCTGTCCTGCCCCAAAGAGGTACACCATTTCTTCCACCCTACTTCCTGGAGCTCACATTTCCACCATTAGAGATTCTTTTCTTTGCTGTGAGATTTAGTCACAATTGGAATGCAGACATGTTTGGGAAAAAAGCAATCCTTATGGAGCCCTATCAGTCATCACGGGTTTGCTAGGAGTGAAAGTATCCGATATCTAAGTGGGAGGAGGAGTGGCTGTAGATGGGAAAAAAACATGAAGGCAGGTGGCACAGGGGTGGCGGTGGGGTCGAGGGGGAAGGTACCACTGAGAGAGGTTGGGGAGATGTGGGGTGAGGGTGGGCTTGGGGTCAAATGCAAACTATTGGCCTCACAACTGGACTCCGTTCTCCCCTCCCTTTGGCTTTTTCGGGGACGGGAAAGTGGGTTCATGCATGGGACTAGGAAAACGTGGAGCTGACAGAGGCAGTTCCTTTGAAAGAGAAGGTTCTGGTCAGTCTGTGAGTCCACAGGTGAGCGGGTAGGTAGATGTTGAGGAGCGGTCGTGACACACACACACCTCTGGCCCCTGTGCTCCTGTCCCAACGGTGAGCTGCAGAATTTGTGCCGGACCAGATAGCACGTGTCTGCTTCTCTCAAAACGTTGGGGCAAAACTGACCTACGTTATCTTAGTTTCAGGTGCCCAGCTGGATGATCCGGTGTTTGTAAGTCGAATCGGCATCCAGCCCTTTGCTCAGTTACAGAATTTTTTTCCCCCCACTGGTGTTTGCTGGAGTGTGGGGTGGGGGTGGGCAAAATGGGCTCAGGGGGTCGAAAGCTGCAAATACGCGGTCATAAAATAAGTCACGGAGTGGCACGGGCGGCCTGGCGACTCTTAGTTAATCTGACACGTCCGCCTTAAATGTCTGTGCACCCGAGAGATGACGCCCCGATCCCCGATCTCGTATTCATTTCATCCACACCTGTAGTCCGCTCCTGATTCCCACGTGCCTGGGGGCTGGCTGGCTGTGAGCAGGTGCCGTGCAGACTCCAAAATAAGGTTTCTGCCCTCAAAGACCCCACACTCCAGTAACGGAGGGGGATACGTGTCGGGGTAGAAATAGTGTTGCCAGAGCAGAGATCAGCAGCGTCCGGTAGGAAGAGAATGTGGGCCACGGCTGGGGGACTTGGGAGCCTCAGGGGGCTGTGGGTTGTCATACTGGACAGTGTCCTGTGGAGACTCAGAAGTGACAAAAGTAGATGTTTAGAGCCTGCCACCCCTCCCCCCAACCAGTGTGGGACTTTGGTGCCGTCGCTCGTTAGTATGAGCTCCGCGGAGGGTCGGGCTGGCCAGCAGTGGACAATTGCTGTGCGTGCCACATCCTCTGTGCCTGGTCAGGCCAGTGATGCAGGTAGAGCACTGAGCGAGGGCTGAGGCAACAGCTAACGGCCTTCGGGCCCAGTCGTCCCAAGTGAGAGACAGCTGGCCTGCAGGTAGGTGGTTCACACCTTCTGGAGCCGTTCCCATACTGGGTTGTAAGGAAGTGCTTTTGGGGACTTAGGAGGGGGTGACGGAGCCTGCTGACTTGTAACAGAGGTGTCACAGGCCAGGGGACAGCCAGCGGAGGGCTAAGACAGCAAATGAGAGGATAAGACAGAAGGCCGGTCACCTTCCGAAGGGAGAGCTGACCCCCTAGAGGGACAGTTCCAGGGTGGTGCCCCAGGGTGCCCCAGAGCCAGCATTGGCTGGAATGTACCAGCGGCTCCCGAAGGAACACACCCCGGGGGTGACAGACATCCCCGGGGCTTCTCCGGCCGCGTGCACACCAGACCTGACCCAAGGGCAGGCCTTCATTCTCTCCCCGAACTTAGCGCTTATCACCTATGTGATCCTGAGAGTCTGTGCCACCTCGGGCCTCGTGGGAGGAGGACAAATGGTGAATTGCCAAGGTCTGGTTCTAATGAAGACGTTTAGGAATATTATTCCAGATAAAGGTGTGTGTGTGCATGTGTGTGGTGTGTGTGTGTGTGTGTGTGTGTGTGTGTGTGTGTGTTGGGCACTTTGGAGACCAGTGGACATCAATGCACTTATAGAGGGCCTGGCTGGGTCAGTCAGTTGAGTGCCCGACTCTTGATTTTGGCTCAGGTCATGATCTCACAGTTCATGGGTTCAAGCCCCACATTGAGCTCTGCCCTGTCAGCTCAGTGCCTGCTTGGGATTCTCTCTCTCTCTCTCTCTCTCTCTCTCTCTGCCCCTCCCCAACTCATGCTCTCTCTCAAAATAAATTAAAAAAAAAAAAACTTAAAAAAAACACTTATACCGGGAGCTCCAACTCCAGGTGAAAAGACCAGTTCTTAAAACAAAACTCCTCCCGCAGAAGGACGCTTGCTGTGTTCACAGGGTTAGGCGTCTAATAAGAAAGGGTAGACCGTGCCTCATGAGAACCTGGCTGCTGATAAAAAATAAAAAATCCCTAACGAGATATTAGCAAACCATGTTTCACCGTATGTGGAAAGAAGCGTATACCATGTGGGGTTTATTCTAGGGGTACAGAAATGGCTCCACATTTGAAAGTCGGTCAAGGCAATCTGTCAAATGAAAGACTGAAGCAGAAACACCATATGAGCCTCTGCATGTGATGAATTCAGCATCTGTCCATGACAACTGCCAGAGGTGTAGGAACAGAGGCTCGCTTTCTCCACAAAAGCCCACAGCTAACTTCATGCCTAATGCTATGAAACTGGAAGCTTTTCTCCTGGAGATCAGGAATAAGCCGGGGATGTCTGCTCTCACCACTCTCATTCAGCACAGTGCTGGAAGTCCTAGCCAGAGGGGACAGAGGATGAAAAGGCAAGAAAAGACATACAGAAAGGGAGAAATAGAACTGTTCCTATTTGCAGATGATGTGATTGTCCACACAGCAAGTCTCATGTCATCTATTAAAAAAAAACCTTCTAGAGCTAATGAATGATTTCAGCAAGGTTGGAGGACACAAGAGAAATGAATCGCATTCCCATCTATTAGCAATAAACACATGGACCCTGAAATAAGAAATGCAGTGGCATTTACAGTCACTCCCCAAAACGAGACATTTCAGTGTAGACCTAACGAATCGTGTTATGCTCATGACTCGCGTGCCCAGGGCTATGTGGTACTGATGGAAGAAATCAAAGAAGAATCTAAATAATGGAAAGCCATACCATGTTCATGGACAGAGAGACTCAAGGAAGGAGGTCACTTCTCAAACTGATATAGAAGGTTAACATAATTCTTATCAACATCCAGCAAAACATTTGCACGCGTAGATGAGATTCTTCTAAAATGCATATGTGAAGGGAGGGGAACTAGCGATACCTAAAACAGTTTTGAAAAAGAATAATAAAGTGAGAGGAATCAGTGTGATTACAAGGCTTATTATGTAGCTGCCATAATCAAGACTGTGTGTCTTAATGGAGGGACAGATATATAGATTTTTCCACAGATAGATTCCCACAAATATGCCCAGCTGATTTTTGATAAAGGTGCTAATTCAGTAGAGGAGAGATAGCATTTTCCAACTAATTGTACTGGAACAGTAGGACATTCATAGCCAAGAGCAAACAAACAAACAAGAACCTTGCTATTAGGTCTCCTATCTAATGCAAAATTAACTCGGAATGGGTTACATAATTACGTGTAAAATGTAAAACTGGAAAAGCTTTTAGGAAAAAAAAACAGAAATTATTCAAGATGTGAGACTAGGCAGAAAGCTCTCAGACTTGCCACCAAAATCATAATCCATAAAAGGGAAAAAAAAACTAATACATTGGATCTCATCAAGGGTTTATAATTTTCTCTGTGAAAGACTCTCCTACGAGGGTGGAAAGACACATCGCAGAGTGGGAGAGAATGTTCGCAAACGGTATACCTGACAAAGGGCTAGTGTCTGAAAACATAAACCTATCTCAAAACGCAGCAGTGAAAAAGTTGAACAATCCAATTAGAAGCAGGTGAAAGCCTCACCAAACAGGAGTGCCAGTTAGTCGAAAAGCATGGGGAGAGACGCTCAATGTCACTTCTCATCTGTGAGAATGGCTAAGACAAGAACTACTGGGAATGGGATGCTGGCAGGGATGTAGAGAAACTGAGTCCCTCCCACACCGCTGGCGGGAAGGCACGATGGTCACAGCTGCTCTAGAAGGCAATTTGACAGTTTCTAACGACGCTAAACATGGAGCTGCCATGCGGTTGAGGTTTTCACTCCTGGGCGTTCACGCCAGAGAAACGCAGACATGTTCACCTGAAGATCGGCGCACACATTTTACGGCAGCTCTCTTTGTAAGAGCCTCAAACTGGAAACGATCCAGATGCCCTTCAGTGGGGCGAATGGCTTAGCAAACTGGGGTACGTTGACACCGTGGAATAGTGCCCAACAATAACAATGAAAGAACTCCCGATACAGCCAACAACCTGCACGACCATCCGGAAAGGATGCTAAGTGAACAAGCCAGTCTAGAAGCCCTACAAGCAATATGGCGGCTCCACAGCATCCTTCAAAGGGTGAAATGAACAGGGTGGTCATTGCCAGGGCGCGAGAGAGGGCAGGGAGTCGGAGGGAAGATAATGTGGCTCCATCAGGGCAGTGTGAGGGATCGTTGCGACCCTCTCGGTCGCAGCAATGCCAATATCCTGCTTATATCTTTGTGCCCTGATTTTGTAAGATATTGCTGCTGGGGAAGCCGGGTAAGGGCTGCAGGATCGCTCCGTATTACATAGTACAGTGCTTGTGAAAATCTACGATTAACTTAAAATTAAAACTTAATTAAGGAATGAATAGCCTCTACTTACCTGCCAGAGACTGGCATCTGATTGTTTGGGGGGTAGGTGTGACGGGTAGGCACCACGTGTTTGGAATGAACGACGGTCGGGTCCTGTGGAAGTGGGGCAAGGGGCAAAAACAATACTTTATGAAAGTGGCCATGTCGTTCTGCCACATTCTTTAGAATGCAAAATAGAGCAGCATGTGAATGTGCGGTGTGGCTAATGTGATGAGATCCATCATCAGTGACAGTCATAAATGACCTGGTGCATAATTATTGGATGAGAAGACCCGTCCAGATCCTTATATAAATCAGGTCAGCTCTGAAAATAGAGCAGCCTTTTTGGGGACAGTCCCACTTTCCAGCCCTGGCACGTAGGGTGGCTCCAAGACCATGCTCCGAGGATTTGGAGTCAAACGCGGACGGAAACAGTTGGTTTCCAGATCAGCAAGACGTGAGCCTCAAGTTGGTGAAGGCAATGGTCTGTGGCTTTGCTTGTTTACATTTCCTTTTGGTCTTTATGAGAAAAGCACTGCAGTGTGTTGTGTGTGCATGGGCGCACGTGTACAAGCATGAATGAGTGCGCACACGTGTGTGTGTGTGTGTGTGTGTGTGTGTGTGTGCGTGTGCGTGCACGCACGAGGACGTGCATTCTGTAAATGCTTGTTGAATGGGAAGCTTTGCATCATTCCAAAGGCTCTACGTTGGATTTGGTCGTGAGCTTCTGTGACCCCATGGGCTGGACCCGCGGCTTCTCTTTCCATCCATTCAGGTCTAGCTAGGAGGCGCCAGGCCACCGCAGTTCCTGATCTTGTCACAAGCCAAGCTTTGTGCTAGGTGACCCAGCCAACCCCCGTCCTCTTGGCCCGTCCTCAGGATCCTCATGATGACCCTGCAGCGTGGGCATGGTTGCTCTTCCCTTACAAAGGAGGAAACTGAAGCTCAGAGAGGTTAAGTGATTTGCCTAAGGTCACACAGCTAGCTAGCAAGAGAGCTCTGATTTTTTTTTAAGTTTATTTATTTCCTTTTGAAAGAAAGAGCAAGCGAGCGAGCTGGGGAGGGGCAGAGAGGGGGAGAGAGAGAGAATCCCAAGCAGGCTTTACATTGTCAGCACAGAGCCCGATGTGGGGCTTGAACTCACGAACCGTGAGATCATGCAAATCTAGGGTTGGACGCTCAACTGACTGAGCCAGCCAGACGCCCTGAGAGCTGAGACTCGAACCCAGGTTTCGTGGACTCCCAGGTCTATTTGTGTCCTTACCATTGCCCCGTATGGCTCCCACGTTTTGGATAAAATCTACCTCTTATTCTTTTGGTTAACTTACACAGTGCCCCTTTGGGAAAAACAAAAACAAAATCCAAAACAAACAAACAACAAACAGAACTGGAGGGGCCCCCATGCTGTGGCGTCAGGTCCTTGTGCCCAGCTGATGTCAGAATCACGCATCCTTCCGGCAAGCAGACTTTTAGGTAGAAGTTTTATCGTCTAAATGAGGGACTGTTTTGTAGCAAAGAATTGATGAAATGTCACAAAGGGCTGAAAACATGTCTGTGACACAGATACTGTTATTCAGCCTACTTAATAATTAAAAAAAAATATGTCAGCAACTCCACGGAGGCCCCTCTTGAGAGCTCTTGTGAAATTACACCACGGAAATGAATGAATGGCCACACTGAGGAGGTTGGATTCACACGACATAAGTCTGTGCAGAAGGATTGTCTATCGCGTGTGTGCATGCATGCACATGTTTATTTATTGGAGTATAATTTATATCCTGTAACATTCCCCCATTTTGAGTGTACGATCCGATGATTTTTAGTAAATTTGCCGTGTGTGCAAACGTGTCTTTCGCCCCCGATGGGATCCCCGGTTCTGTTCACAGCCAATCCCCATTTCTACCTTCAGACTCACGCAACCTCTGATCTGATTTTGCTCTCTGTGGGTTTGCCTGTTCGGGCATTTCGAACGTGGAAACCTACCACGTGCCATTGCGCACATGCTTTCTTCACTCGGCCTCATGTCCGTGAGGATTCTGTGGGTTGGAGCGTGGCTCTTTGTTCTCTGTGTTCTTTCTGAGTGGCATTCCGTTTGCGGACGTGCCCGTCGGTTTGTCCATTGGCTGGTTAACGGGCGCTTGGCTTCTTTCTTCTTTGAGGCTCGCACAAATCATGCAGCTGTGAACATTGCTCTCGCCCCCCTTGCTGCCCCAGGACCCTGTAAGCACAGACAGCAAGGCTTTGGGGGGCGGCGGTCGGAGAAGCCCCCTTGTGTTACCGAGTTGGTGGCAATGCACCGGGCAGGGGTCCAGGATTCCACCCCTGGGTTTGGATTTGCTCCTTCCCTTTGCTCTAAACAAGGGGCTGACTGCACACAAGCCATTGTTTATTTGTCCATTTTTCATTTGATAAACATTTATTGAGTGTCAGCGGTGTCTCGCCATGGTGCTGCGCTTTGGAGAGATAAAGGAGAGCAAAGCTTTGTGTTCTGCCTTGGTGCAAAGATACCACGAAGGGGAACATGTGACTCATTAGAAGGGCTCCCGGCTCGGGGCTCCTGCGGAGCTCAGGCGGTTACGCATCCGACTCTTGGTTTCTGTTCAAGTCATGATCTCATGGTTCATGGGTTTGAACACCACGTTGGGCTCTGCACTGACGGTGTGGAGGCTGCTTGGGATTCTCTCTCTCTCCGTCTCTCTCTCTCTACCTTTCCCCTGCTCACGCTCTCGCTCTCTCTCTCAAAATAATGAATAAACATTTTTTTTTAAAAAAAGAAGGGCTCCCCGCTGAGCTGAGCGTGGTGTGGTCCCCCAGGGCTGGAGGAGGGCAGTGTGTGGCCTGGGACTGGAGGAGGGGGGGCTGGCAGGTGGTCCTGCAGAATGTCCCCCGGCCTCTGAGCCTTGTCTGCTGCACAGGCCTTTCCACGGGGCCTGGGGGAGGCAGCTGTGCTTACCTGGGATCGAGGACTCCCTTCCGGCGGGACAGTGGTGCAAGTTTAGGGGAGTCCACCCCCAGGGAGTACCTTAGAGCGAAGGGCTTTAGCACATCTTTGTAGATGGAAGGGGCTGTGCCGTCTGTAAGCACAGGCCTGTAGATGCCGCGTGTGTGTGCCAAGGTGGGGTTAGTTCCAGGGGGAGCTGGGAGCTTTGAAGAACCTGGTTTGAACAGAGGAAGAAGTGAAGTGACTAGTTACTATTATGCGAGGAGACAGTACATTTACCGGTTATCCCGAGCCCGCGTGTCCGGTAGGGGGCCGTGAGGAGGCTGGGCTCCTGGCGTCCCTCCCGGGCCGGTCCCGTGGGCTTGGGCAGGAGTCATGGCCCAGCTGGCCCTACAGGGTCTCTGCTCCCAGATGCCGGTCTAGCTGCTGGTGTCAAAAGCAGGGGCTTCCCAGACCTGGGGCGGGTGAGGAGACCCCACTCCGGGGACCAGAGCTGACTGGTGGTAGCCTCCTCGAGCTCCGTGTCGAGGAGGGTTTTGCGTTCTCCCGAGGCTTGGAGAGAAAGGGTGCCCACCGACTGGTCGTCGTATCTACCCTGTGCCAGGGAGTTGCCCTCCCTCCCCAGAAGGTCCGAAGACAGAGCTTGTGAGTTGGGGTGGGCTGGACACCCTCCCGGAGGCGCGTGCATGTTCGCGAGTGAACTGATTCACTGAGTTGTGAGTGCCTGATTACGGTGTTCCAGGCACTGTCCCAACACTTGACCCGTCTTAACTTGTCCTTCCAGCGCTGCGGTGACACAGGCACTTAATTATGCCCTCTTCCCCGCGGAGGCTCGGAGAGGTTGGGTGATCTGTCCAAGTGACACAACAAGGGAACAGCAGAGACGGGGCTCACACCCGGGCTGTTGGGCCCTGCCACTTGTCCTCTGCACCGTCACATCCTGCCCTTACCTTTCTGGAAGGCAGTGCACGGCTGTTGGTTGTATTCAAGGCACGTGACATCCACCAGGCCCAGGCAGGCGGCAAAGCGTGGGATTGGAGCCCAGCATCGAAGGCCAGTGTCCTGCCTCCCCGACTCTGTGCGGAGCACACACGGGCGCCCAGGATAGGGAGGTGAAAATGACACGTCCTGACCTTCGCGTATTCTGAGCCTGGCGGGAAAGGTGATGGCTACGGAGTGTGCCCTTGTGACAACAGAAGCCCGTCCACGTGGTTCGGGGGGGGCCAGCATCCCTGAAGTCAGGTCTTCCTGGGGACCAGCTGGGTAGCCACGGAGGAGTGAACGCGGCTGGTCAGTTCTGCCCCACGGTTGGCCGCGGGGCCCCCAGACAGCGCTCTCCTCCTGGAGGTGGGTGGGGAGCACTGTCCCCATGCAGGCCAGGGAGCAGCCCTGGGAAGTAACTGGTGATTTGGGGGAGGGAGCAGGTCATGTCTGCACCCGCTTCTGTTTCCTTAGGAAAACCTTCACAGACACTCCGTTGGCTCCAAAGTGCTTCTACCCGGGCCCCTAAATAGCATCTAGATAGCCTGGCTCACCTTTCACGTGAGTCCCGCCCTCCCGGGCTGACCACCTGCGATCAAAAATAAACCTCAGGCCACAGTTTCAATTTCCCAGATCGTCTTAGCAAAGGTGAAGAGATTCCCCGGGCTGATAGGCTCCATTGACATGCAACTACTCTCTTTTAAAACTGACTTTTCTAAAACAGAATCGGTTCCCAGGCAGAGGCATCCTGTCTCCGTATTGCAAGGCCAGCCTCGTGGCCAAAAGCCTCAGCCGGAAGCCCTGTCCCAGCACTTGGCACGGAGTATGGAATAACGAGGCGGGGAAGAGCCCACCCAGGAGTTCGCTTTCCCCCACTCCCCCACCCCCTCTTTTTCGTGACGAGAAAACGCAGGACTGTACCCAGATGCTGAAAAAAGCTGTACTTCCTGCCGAGGGACATGGTGGCTTTCAGAACGCAAGGATTCTTTAGGGAGCCAATTATGCAAGACAAGAGTAAGCATGTTTATTTTTGTGACACCGCATTTCAAACTCCCAGAAAATGTTGATGGAGCGGCCCCATTAGGCGCCCGGGTGCCCCCCGATGCTGTGGCATTACACCCTGCAGGTTTGCAGGGCGCGCTTGCAGGCTCCCGGTTAGAGCCCCGCGCCGGGCCGATCTACTGCCCGTTGCCACCCCGGAGGTCTCCTTCAGCCCCCACAGATGCAGCCTCCTTCTTCCCTCAGCGTCTTCCAGGCTAATGAGATTCTCTGCACGGAAGCCTGATGCTCAGGAACCCGGAGCCCCGAGCTCACTGTGACCGTGTCTCCTCTTCAGGTTCTCATGTCCAGGGTGACAAGGGAGGTAGTTCAGGGCTATGATTTTGTAGCACCAGCCACCTGGGCGGTCGCCAGGATTGCAGCCTAGGCTGGCTCTGGGCCTGGTGGGGCCCAGGATGGCTCCCTTCCGCAGACAAAGATGAAGTGCCCCTCGCGTGCAGGTACTGTGCTGGGCACGGGCGCAGGAGAACCCTACCCTGGTCTGGGGGGAACATTTGAGGGGAGCGGGGCAGAGGCACCAGTGACATTTCAGGAGCCCAGAGGAAGAAGCCTGTGGCTTTACCTGCAGCCATTGGGAAGGCTTCCTGGAGGAAGTGACGCTTGACCCCCATCAGGAAGGAGGAGTAGAAGGAAGGAAGTGGGCCCAAGAAGGAGGGTGCATCCAGGCAGAGGCACGAAGGTGCCTGGTCTTCTCGTGCCGGTGCCTCATAGGGGCGCCGAGGCCCCCGGCGGTTAAGTGACTTGCCGACTCCCCACCTCTTGGCTCTGGGGGGAGCCCAGGTGCAAGGTGTGGGCGGAGCCGGTGCATCTGGCACGGGCTGCAGGTTTTGCACAGCTGAGCAGCACGTGCTCGTGGGACACCAGAGGGAGGAGGCAGATCAGGACTCGGGCTTCCCTCCCCAGGCTGGAAGCCTCGGGGGGTCCTGGGGAAGCACTGCTCCATCACCCCGGGGTGTTCAGGGGGGCAGGGGGTGCCAGCAGCCACGGAGAGACCCCTGGGGAGCAAGCGGGCCTGCCGGAGCCCCCCCACCCCACCCCAGCAGGGCCTGCGGTCCTGTGCCAGCCCCCCGTGGGGGCTCCCGGAGACCCCAGATGGGGAGGGGCTCAGGTCGGGAAGACAGCCCAGCCGGGCCCCTTGGTCAGAGGCATGGCTGTGTGGTGAGTGTCTGGTCTGTTCTCCCTCGGAATTACTCTTAGGGAGGGGACAGGCGTGAGACCCCCACGGGGACAGAGCCCGACCTGCTCCGACCCCCACACCTTTCTTTTTGTCCCTGTTTCTGCATTTTTTTCCACCCTCAGAGGCCCCTCCCACCCCTCCCCTTGGAGAAGCCCACCCCCACTCATCCTGCCCTCTCGGCACCCACATTGGCATTTCGAGAAAAGCCCCTCACGTGCAAGGTGATGGAACAGTAGATGAGTTCAATGCGTGTTTCACATAGAAGCAGGGACACTTCGGGGGGCTTGTTCCTCCCCAGGTACCGTGCTCGGGGTGGTCCAAACCTGTGTGGCCGTGAAGCTAAAATAGCTTCGGAAGAAGCTGTGTGTGTGCCCCTGTGTGTGTGGAAGCGTGTCTGTGTGTGTGTTGTGGAGTGTGTGTGCCTGTGTTTGTGTGCGTGTGGAATGTGTGTGTATATCTGTCTATGTGTGTGTCCGTGTGTTTGGAGTGTGTGTGTGTCCGTCTGTGTGCACGTGTGTGTGGAATGCAGTGGGGCAGGGGCGGTGGGCTTGAAAATCAGTGAATAAATCCTCCCTGTTCGTCCATCAGCTGCTGAGTAGTTCGGAACCTTAATTAACAAAATCTCTCCAAAGCCCTCCAAGGTCAGGAAATACCATTAGTCTTATTTCACAGATGGGTAAACTGAGGCACTGCAGGGTGCAGCAGTTTTCCTAAGGCCACACAAGGTCTGCAGAGTGGCACCCCAAGACTCCCAGTGGAACTTGGCTGGGCCGCTGCATGGCGGGCAGCGGTTCTGGGCGGGACATCTGGGGAGCACGGGCACATCCTTCCCGTGTCCTGTGCGCTGTGCGTCTTCAGGCACCCCCGCCGGGAGACGGGCTGTGTCTGGGGCCAATGTGCCTGGGGCACAGCCTCTCCGGTGAGCATTCTTGCTGGGCCCTGTCTGCACTTTATTATCCTTCACTCATTTGTCAGTGACAGAAGTCCAGGGCAGCGGGGAGAGACAACAGGGAGGGTGGGCTTCCTGCTATACCCTCAGTGATCTCCCTCAGCCCCTCCCATTAGTCTGAGACCCCCCTCTTGTGTAGGAATTCCAGGGCCCTACTGAGTCACAGGGGGTGGAATTCATGTCGGTGGCCATGGAGCATATTTGGATTTCATAGGAGGGACTCAGACTCAGCCAACAGGAGGGATCAGACTCAATCAATAAGAGGGACCCAGACTCAGCCAACAAGAGGAACTCAGAGTCAGCCAACAAGATGGACCCAGACTCAGCCAACAGGAGGGACTGAGACTCAGCCAACAGGAGAGACCAGACTCAGCCAACAGGAGGGATCAGACTCAGCCAACAGGAGGGACCCAGACTCAGCCAACAGGAGGGACCCAGACTCAGCCAACAGGAGAGACTCAGGCTCAGCCAACAGGAGGGAACAGACTCAGCCAACAGGAGGGATCAGACTCAGCCAACAGGAGGGACCCAGACCCAGCCAACAGGAGGGACCCAGACTCAGCCAACAGGAGGGATCAGACTCAGCCAACAGGAGGGACCCAGACTCAGCCAACAGGAGAGACTCAGGCTCAGCCAACAGGAGGGAACAGACTCAGCCAACAGGAGGGATCAGACTCAGCCAACAGGAGGGACCCAGACCCAGCCAACAGGAGGGACCCAGACTCAGCCAACAGGAGGGATCAGACTCAGCCAATTAAAAAAAAATTTTTTTTATTGAGATGAAATTCCCATAACATAAAACTAACCATTTTAAGGTCTACACTTCAGTGGCATTTAGCACGTGTCCAATACTGTCGTATCGCCGTCACCACTAGCTGCTTCCAGAACGTTTTCATCTTCCTGCAGGCAGACGGGGTGCGTTAGCTTTTGTTCGCCACTTCCCCGGCAACCACCAGTCTGCTCTCTGCGTCTGGATTTGCCTGTTCTGGACACTTCCCGCCCGTGGAAGCATGCGCCGCGTGACCTTTGCGTCTGGCTTCCTTCCTTGCGCGCACCGCTCTGAGGTCCAGCCGCATCGCAGTGTGCATCCGCGTTTCCTTCCTTTTAAGGGCTGAATACTAGTCCCTCGTGGGGTAGACCGCGTTTGGTCGTCTGCTCCCTCCACCGACGCACATTTGGGTTGTTACCTTTTGGCTGCTGTGACAGGGGCGTGCGGGGGTCCGTTTCCGTCTTGGTTTTCAGTTCTCTGGGCTGCCTGGCCCTCACACCAGCACTTACGAAACACGGGCTTGTGTGGCCCGGGGCGGCGCCCACGCTCCCTCCCAGCCTCAGTTTCCTCCTCTGAAGGATGGGGGCAGTGGGGGTGTCGCACCGCCCAGGGCTGGGAGCACGGCGACCGCGTGAAAAGCACAGCCCGGTGCCTGGCGCGCTGGTGGCTGCTCGGTGACAGGTGACAGCCAGCCCAGCCCCCCACCCCGTCACAGAGCAGACAGGCCTCTGCTTTGCCTGTGGGCCGGGCAAGGAGCAGCTGTTCTGTCTTTACTCCTAACACATCCCCAAGGAGGAGGCTTGGGTGAGAAGCAGCACTTTTTATAAGCTCTACACTAAAGAGGGATTATGAGCCATTTTGGGAATGGATTAAAGCAATTGCCCCTGGGATGAATCTTATTCTCGGTGACTTTTGCTTTCCCCTCTTCCTGGACCTCAAAGCTGAGCTGGATGGTCTATTGAAAAGTACCTGAGCCGACGTTTATCCTTTTAGCCAGATACCAGCCCGGACCCTGCAGGAATGCGGGACCTCTGTGACCCAGCCACGTGCCGTGAACTTGGAGCTTCTCCCGTGACGACCCGGCTTGTTGAACCTGTCGCTTTTCATTGAGAGCAGCGTCTGGCTGGCATGGAACCTCGCTGCCACAGGCTCCCCGGGGAGCCGCTGCCTCCCCTGCCCCCCGCCCCTGTTCCAGCACCCGGTTTCACCGCCAGCCTCGCCCCTCCGCCGTTTCCTGCCCCAAGAGCCCGCTGGGTCACCTGTTCAGGAGGACACGTGAAACCGGGAGCAAACCCGAATGAACTGGACCACGGTTTTCCGGGATGCTCTTTTGCCTTCTCCCTTGTTGGGGGCAGGGGGGTGGGGCAGGGCACAGACTTCGTCCACACTGGGGATTTAAGTGTTTGGAAATGATCTCTGAGGGATGTCCTGGCATGCAAATCATCTGAGAATATCCCAAACTTGTACCCATCATCTTTGCTCTGTAGAGACGGGTGGGGATAGTAACACTTCCTGGTACTTTAAAGCATGCGTCACACTCCCCAGGCATTGTTTTGCTTGCTTTTCACAGCAATGAGTAGACTTTGGGTGGTTTTGCTCACTTGATATAGAAGAAGAAACTGAGGTCCGCGGTGTAAGAATGATCACAGTATTGACATTGTGAGGACAGGAAGACAGTCCTCAAAGCAACAGTAGCACCTGACTGTGGTGAGGGACTTAGGGCGTATCTTGTAGCGTGTGTATATATACCACCCCATCCGACAGCCGTGGGCTCACAGGTTCGGGACGGTCTGGCGTCCTGAGCACAGCCGGGGAGTGAGGGCAGGGAAGTCTCTTGGGTCCTGCTGTCCTCTCTGGGCACCTCTCCCGGTCTGTGCCCCGTCAAGTTCTCATTCATCACAGGATGATGGCATGTGGCATGGAAACCTCGTTAGCTGTGCTTCTAATCCAAAAGATATCGGCCCATTATTTTTCCTGCTTTTGTAGATGCAGAGACTGAACAAAATTGAATCCCTGGGTAACCAGAAAATGTAATTAATGGGAACACAACATTTCACAGGGAAGCTGGTTAGAGCCCGCTTTCATTGTAATGATCTAACCAGGGACCCGCGGTGCGGACCTCCCGCTTTTGTGCTCAGGTGCCTGGCAAGAGCGGAGACGTTCGAAGTGAGCACTCTCATGATCCCCGTTCCTTCGATGAGCTCCTCACAGCACCCTCGCCCTCTGTCCCGGGGGTTCCTGTGGGCTTGGGCGCAGCGGGTCTCAGAGTCCTGCCTGCTCGTGGGTCATGTTGTGTTGTGCACATTTAAGCTAAGCAGTCAGGCGCCTCCCAGGGTGTGGGTTTTTATGGGGGGGGTGTCGTGGGGCACATGCACGTTGTGCCGGGTGGAAGAAGGAGCCGGCGGTCACATGGTCCTTCCACCGCTGCCAGCGTCACTGAGGTTATTGGACCCCAATCACTGTGACGTAAGGACCTCCAGGCATATCGAGTAGAAACAAAACAGCCAAAGCACAGGAGCCTCAAAGGGCCACACTCAGCCGGATATTTTTGTCTTGGGTTCATTCCAGAAGGAAAACTGTTTCTACCGCTTTGCCCATGTGATGTTGGGAGATGGCAGGTTTCTGCTGGGGACCTGCGTCCTGCTTTCAAATGACGACAAAGCTCTAGCCTCGGGTCCAGGAGCCGAATGTCCAGCACAACCCCTCAGGAGGCCTCAGAGCAGCCAATGCTGGGAACTAGAACCCAGAGTGGAGCCTTTCCACTGCAAACAGCAGCTGTCCCCAGCGCCATTTCCAGGGATGGGGTCACATCTGTCCGGTGCACACGGAGACCCTTTCTCACGGGGGACGTGGGGACCCTGTGAACCCCAAGCGGTCCTTCCCCTAGTCCCTGGGCTGTGACCACGGTGTGATACCATGTCCTGAATACGTCACCTGACACAACAGGGGCTGAAGCACAAACAATTAAGGTCACTAATCAGTTAATCCTAAAATAGGGAGATTATCCCACATTGTACAGGGAGTTCAATGTGCCCTTAAACCCAGAGACAAAAAGAAAGATGGAGACATGCAGGAGTGGGGGCAGTGAGATTGGAGACACAAGAAGGATGTGATGTGTCTCGAAGGACAGAGGACCACATGTCACAGAGACAGGGCCTGGGTCCCATAGCCCTGAGGGACCAGAGTCCGCTTCCCCGGGGTCTCCAGGAGGGGACACAGCCCAGCGGTGCCCTGATGTGAGTGGAGGACCGGCCATGCCCTGCCGCACTCTGACCCACGGGCTGAGCTGATGAGTGGGTGATGCTTTAAGCCACTAAGTTTGTGGCCTTCTGTTACATGGCCGCAGATTACTGGTTCCAGTAAATTAGCTGGTGAGATGCCCTGGTCGTCCAGTGTTGTCCCCACCTCCTTCCCCCTCTGTTCCCCCCTCCCTGTCTGCCCTTTATAATCTGGCTGTGGGCGGCCCACGAGACCTCTTTTCCCTGTGGGGTGTGGACACACAGGTGTCCCGGCATCCAGCCCGGACGACGGGCTCGCTGGTGGCATACCATCCCCAAGCGGACCCATTCGGGTGTGAGTTCTGGCTCAACTTCACGCTTCGTCAACGACTGAGTGAGTTCACCACTGGCATTTTGGACACATGACTACTCTTTCCTGCTCCAACCCAGGCTTTATCAGAACTCCTGGCCCAGGGCCTCAGTAGGCAGGAGCAGAAAATTTGAGATCTCCGTGGGAAGTGCTGAACCACATTGTCCCCGGATAAAATACAGGCTGCCCAGTTACTTTAATTTATGCCCGGTTATTGTCTAATTTCAGACAAACAACAAACATTTTTTTTGGTGTAAGAATGTCCCAACTACTGCATGGGATATTCTTATCCAAAAAAAAAAAAAAAGCTGTTGTTTCCCTGAAATGCAAATGTAACTGGGCATCTGGTACTTTTATTGGCTAAATCTGGCTGCCCCCGTTCCCAGAGATGGCAAACTGGCCCAGAGGCCAGGTTGGAGCACAGGGCAGTAGTCAGGGAAAGGGCGCTGGAGACAGGACTCAGGGGCTTTGGGTTGAGTAACCATTCTCAGGGTCAGGGGTCAGCAGACAATGGTTCGAGGGGCAAATCTCACGGCTGCCTGACTTTATAAAGTTTTTTTTTTTTTTTTTTTTTTTAATTTTTTTTTCAACGTTTTTTATTTATTTTTGGGACAGAGAGAGACAGAGCATGAACGGGGGAGGGGCAGAGAGAGAGGGAGACACAGAATCGGAAACAGGCTCCAGGCTCTGAGCCATCAGCCCAGAGCCTGACGCGGGGCTCGAACTCACGGACCGCGAGATCGTGACCTGGCTGAAGTCAGACGCTTAACCGACTGTGCCACCCAGGCGCCCCTATAAAGTTTTATTCGCACAGGGCCACACACACTCGTTTGCACATTGTCTGTGACCGCTTTTGTGCTCTGCAGAAGACAGAATTGAGTGGTCGTGACAGAGACCCCAGCCAAGGCTGCAGAGCCCAAAACACTGGCTCTCTGGGCCTTTCTGGAAATAGTTGGCCCGCCCCTGCTGCACGGTCGGAGGTTAACAGGAAAGTGACGGTCACCGAGGTAGGGACTCAGGTCAGATACGAGGGGGGCACCTTCTGACCCAGAGGGCCCGGCCTTCTCGTGTGGTGGGCAGAGGCTCTCGGGGCCCTGCTCTCCATGGGAGGCTTGCAGAGCTCCTGTTCTGATGGCTTGGGGACCATTCTGATGGCTCGGGGACAGGAGCTGCCTCCACTCTTCTCTGCCTCCCCGCCTCCGTATTTTGGGGTCTCTGGCAGAAAGTTCTATGCAAACAAAAGCCTCGTTTCATCTGTGTCCTCCTATTTCTGTCTTGGTGCGTACTTTTGTGGTTCCTTCTCGACATTCAGCATTTTCAGGCACAGATTCTGCACAGGGCATGAATCACGGTGCCATGTGGCCGTGGAGAAGCTGTCGTGGGTGCTGGCCCGGGCAGCTTCCCGCAGGTGGAAGAATGTTCTCCCTTCACCGTGAGGCCCAGGTGTCAGAGCCTCAGAGCTGGAGAGAGGGGACAGGACCCGCACACAGCCTGCACCCACCTCTCCTGGGCCATCGGGCTCCCTCCCGAGCCCCCTCTGGTGAGCGCTGTGTGCCTTTGCGAGGTCACAGGGCGCTGTCCCCAGGGGTACCCTCACCCTGACATCCTCTCCAGTGTTTGGGGGGGTTCCCCAGGACCACTCCCCTGCTGACACCAGCTGCAGCATTTGGGGGTCCCCAGTGATTTGCTAGAAGGGCTCACGGAACTCACAAGGACCCCTATACTCACAGTTAGGGTTTCTTACAGGGAATGGACAGATTAAAATCAGTGAAGGGAAGGGATATGTGAGTCCAGGAAGGAACTAGACTCCCGGACAACCTCTCCCCGTGGAAGCAGGACACCTTGCTCTCCTGGTGACAGTGTGTGGCAGGGCACAGGGAGCGCTGCCCTCCAGGGAAGCTCCCCAGAGTCTTGGGGCCCAAGGTTTTTACTGCAGCTTGCTCACATAGATCAAGGTGACCGCCCACACGGCTGACCTCAGTCTCAGCCCCTGGGGAGGCCAAGCAGATAACCACATGACCCAAAGCCCCCACCATCAGTCACACTGCTAGACTGTTTGGTGGCCAAGGCCCCCGGGGAAAATATGGACATTCTTCTCAGGCATGACATTCAGGGGGCCTGGAGACAGCTCCCAGCAGCTGAGGGCAAAGGCCACACCGGTTTGGGCAAAGCTTAAATTCCCTGCCCCACAACGTGCCTGACACTCGGGGTGGGGTCTTGGTCAATCCCACTCTTGATGATGCTGTTGCCAAAGCCCGTGGAACCTTTGCCCAAAGGCCTTCTGGGCAGAAAAATGGGAGAGAGTGGAGGGAAGTTTCTCCATCAATCAGTAGGCCATCCCCAGGGCCTGCTTTTCCCCCTGCGACCCAGACCCGTGCACTGAGAGGAGGTCCGCCGTGTGGCTCCCAGCTTCCACGTCCTCGTGCGGGGACCCCCAGCCCCGCAGGTCTCCTGCGGAGCCTCCCCTCCTGTGGCCCCTGGGCCTGAAGAGTGTTTCAGGAGAGTGATGCTCTCCTAGCGCCTGGGGTTGCTGCAAGATCAGTGGGCCCCGTGTGTTTGCTTCCTCATTTCATTTTTGGTGCCTCTGTATTAGTCACGCTCCTTCAATTTCCTCATCTCCTATGCACTTGCTCGTTTTTTTCTTCCCTTTTTTTTTAACCAGTTCCAAAAAAAGATGATTTGTGAGAAGGCAGTAAAAACGGAGTTTATTTACAACAAATCCAAACTTTGGCCAAGGATTCCAGAAGAGGCCACCGGCTCCTGGAACGTGCCCGGTCGTGTCATCGACACATGAAGTTGGGGTCCGGCTGGCTGGGTTAGACCCTGCCCCCTGCTGCTGTCCTCCCAGGCTCCCCGATGCCCACGTCGACACCGCCCTTCTCAGAGGGAGTCAGCTTTCAAACAACACGCACATACAAGAGGGAGAGAGAAGGAAGACGGTTCCTTGGGAAACCCAATGCACCTGGATGCTGATCTGGGGGCGGGAACAGGTGGGCTGGTGAGGGAGACCAGGGGTTGTTAGGCTCCCCGCTCACCCAGCATCCAAGTTTTGGGGCAACATGGCCCTCAAACAGGTCTTCTCTACCAGTGTCTGCACCAAGAGGGCAGCAAAAATATGGTAACGTGAGAGTTTCAGTCTCTATATTACTGTTAATGAATTTGCTGTGAGTAGCAAAATAAATGCAATGGTGTCGGCTCCGGGAGCTAAGAAGAAATACCACTGATGCACTGCTATCAACTGGATGTGGGTAGAAGCCGGGACGTTCCCCAGGCCTTGGGTGGAAGGGAGTGTGGCAAAGAAGAGTTCAGCACAGAGGAGCGAGCTCCCATCCCTCATCCTGGGCTCTTTGGACTGAAGAGCCCTGGCCCTTCTGTGAGGGATGCGGCTGTGGTGGCGGGCTTGACCACACCTGGGAAGCCGTGAGCCTTCCGCAGGCCACGGGGGCAGGGCAAAAGATAACTGTGGAGACCCCAAGCCACGTCCACCCCTCTCCTTCTGTCCCTTGCAGAGATGACCAGGCCAAGCCAGTGTGCCACAAGGAGCCACATGGAGAGAACATTCTGGAAGCAGGAATGACTCTCTAGAGTACCCCACTGCTCAGGGTTTACTTGGCTCATTTGTTCTCACCCCTGCAGGTCTCCGTTCCAGCGTTTGCCCCGGCCATCTTCTCTCAAAGGGCCCCATCACACCCCTCTTTGTAAGACATTCGGGTCCATCTAAAATGGTCGTGTTGACCCTCTGGATGCTTCCACCGGGGCGGATGCTCCGGGAGAGTGGGGGCCCCCCGTGGGTCCCTGTTCCTGGCACAGACATGGCACGTCCCCAGTGCATGTCTAGACAGTGTTTGTCGACCCCATGGATGGACGGGTGGGTGATGGGTGGACCGAATTTGTGGACGTGTCGTGTCGGAGCTATTTGTTCACCCAAGAGGAGATGTGGTTTGGGAGAGTCAGGAGCGTATGAAGGCCAGGAGAGCCGAGGTCAGGGCAAGAAGGCTGCCCGTGGTGTGCATGGATCTTGGCTGCAGACGTGCAGCGAGGACATGAGCCACCTGTGCTGAGAGTGAGTTCCCCACCAGATGAGGCGTGTAAGCCTGCCCGGGTTGAGTGACGGGTGGCAGGGATGGAGCAGAGGGGACACCTTAGCAGGCCGTCAGGGTGGGGTGTGATCTGTGCACACCCCAGCTTGTAGGGCTCCTGGACGTTGCGTCCTCTGACCTCACACACCCTGCTTCCTCTAATAGAGAGGTCGCCTGAGTGTGCAGCCTCCCGCCGCGCATGCTGCTAAGATTAATTGCTTTTATTTGTAGTAAATGAGCTGTTCGGATAGAGGAGGGCCTCGACGGGAACTGGCCAGCGGCTTCTCCATCCTCCCTCCACAGGGATCTCGCCCTCCCTCAGCCTGCTCTGCTGAGCCGAGCAGAAAACAGAGAGGGGATGATGGAAGGAAGGAAGGATTTAAAAGAAAAAAAAAACCCCAACATCCGAAACCAGAGTGTGCCGTTCAGTGGGTGTGAAGCCGTGGTTTGCAGGGGAAAGTCTCAATCGGCTGACATTCACGCAGAGTGGAAGAGTCGCTTCACAAAAAGGCTCTGGGTGGAAAT
Source organism: Panthera onca (assembly GCF_046562875.1). Classification (NCBI taxonomy): domain Eukaryota; kingdom Metazoa; phylum Chordata; class Mammalia; order Carnivora; family Felidae; genus Panthera; species Panthera onca. The sequence goes on along the minus strand of NC_138346.1, from coordinate 218,624,723 downwards.
GCCTTGAAGTTCAAAACAAAACGTGCGTGTGCTCGTGTGTGTTCGGGTCTTTAAGAGCCAGTAGTTAAATATATCCCATCGCTGAGGAAAATGGGACACCCCTCTCCTCTGTCCGTGGTCCTGGAGCTAACTATCGATTCATACTGGAGTTCAATTCATTCATTTTAAGAAGAAACGTAAATGTACAAATACGTTTATATATACAGTGAATATCATTTAAGTATCGCGTGCAGCGGACCGCGTGTCATTTGCAGGGGCGGTGTGTTCTGTCCCCGTCGGTGGCTTGGCGAACGGGGGTCGGCCCGGCTGGCAGGCAGGCAGTGGGTCCAGTAGACTGAGACGTCCCCCCACACACAGTAGGGAAGGCCCTGCCGGCAAATGTAACGGGGTGTCCCTTTGTCCAGCACCAGGAGCCACACTCAATCACTCACTGTCTGATGAATCTTCCCCATTGCCTGAAATTCATAGGATCCTGAGGGGTCCGGTTGAGGAAGTACATCAATCTGTGAATCGCCTAGAAGGGTGTCTGGCTCAGAACGTGTGTATCATAAGCGTCTGTAAATGTGGCCTGGGACTGCGCCCCGTCTCTGAGGATGAGCAGCATTTGTATCGGTTAGTGAGGGAGTGAGTGCTGTGTAACAATTCGTCGCAAGCTCCGTGCCCTAAAGCAACACCCATTTACTGCCTCACTCCTGTGGGTGGGGGTCCCGGGCCTGCCCTAGCTGCTTCGCACTGCACAAGGCTGCAGTCAGGGTGTTGGCTGGGGCTGGGGTCTCATCTGAGGCTGGACTGGGGAGGGGTCCCTGCCAAGCCCAGGGTCGCTGCAGCACGCGGTTCCTCGAAGGCTGCCAGCCGAGGGCTCCGTTCCTTGCTGGCTGTCAGCTGCGGGCCCTGTGGCCTTCCCCAAGTGGTGGCTCCCGACACGGCCCCTGTCTTCCCCGGGTCAGCGAGCAGGAGAGTCCCCCCGCAAGACGGGATGCTGCGATCTTGTGTGATGGTATTTCGGAAGGGGCATCACCCCCTTTGCTGTTGCCCGCAGTTCTGAAGTGGGTCAGGTCCCCCCTCGCACTCAGGAGTGGCTTGTCGAAGGTATGAACACGAAGAGGCAGGGACCACGGGGGCAGCGGTCCATTTGGCAAACTGCACGGTCTGGGGTTGTCCTCCACAGGACCCCAGGCCGGGTGCACCTTCCTTGAGACATCTCACCTCATGCTCAGAACAGCCCGGTGACCCTGCCATTATCCTCATTTGACAGCTGAGAAAACCAATTCGCACACAGGTACGGGAACTCACCCAAGGCCACACAGCGAGTATCAGAAACACACAATCAGGTGTGCGTACCTTATCTGTTAGAGTCCTCAAACCAGGCCCAAGCTGCTGACTAGGACCAGGGCTCCCGGAGACAGTGCTGAGCCAGGTTCCCCAGCACCCCCCAGTCTTAGAGGTGCCGCCCTATTTCAAGCACCCTGCCTCCCCAGTGCGCCCCATCCTGCTTCCTGACACAAGCTTCTCTCCAGAGCTGTCGTCACCCTCTGACCGACGGTGCGTTTTACCTGGTTCTGTCTTACCCGTCTCTTCTCCCTAGGGTGTCCGCTCCATGAGAGCCAGCAAGTTGTTTCTGGTGTCCCCAGATCCTAGAACAGGGACCCCCAAATACTCGATGAGTGAGGGGCACCTGGGTGTTTCAGTTGCTTAAGCGTCTGACTCTAGATTTTGGCTCAGGTCATGACCTCGCAGTTCCTAGGTTCGAGCCCCGCATTGGGCTCTGTGCTGAAAGCATGGAACCTGCTTGGGATTTTCTCTTTCCCTCCCTTTCTGCCCCTTCCCACTCACCGCCCCCTCCCCGTCAAAGTAAATAAATACACTTAAAAATATTCACCGAATGAATGATAGACTCTTTGGTAAGGGCCTCAGGTCATAAGTGGCTCCGGGTAATTGGTGTCCTGGGGCTGCCAGGATGAGGGGTTTAAAACAAAGTGGATTGGTTCCCTCACAGTCTTGGTGGCCAGAGGTCAAAGACCGAGGTGTCAGCAGGGCCGAGCTCCTTCCGAAGGCCCCGGCAAGAGTCCGTCCTTGCGAGTTCTGGTTTCTGGTGGCTGCTGGCCATCCTTTTGGCCGCATCTCTCCACTGTCTGCCTCTGTCTCACATGGCCTTCCCCCGACTGTGTGCTCTGTGTGTCCTCTCTCCTTACAAAGACCCCAAAAGGGGCGCCTGGGTGACTCCGTCGGTTAGGCATCCGACTCCAGCTCAGGTCATGATCTCATGGCTTGTGAGTTCAAGCCCCGCATCAGGCTTTGTGCTCACATCTTGGAGCCTGGAGGCTGCTTCGGATTCTGTGTCTCCGTCTGTCTCTGCCCCTCCCCTGCTCACGCTCTGTCTCTGTCTCTCAGAAGTAAATAAACATTAAAAAAATCAAAAACAAAAACAAAAACAAAGACCCCATTGTGTCAGGGCACACACAGAGGAGCAGAATGGTAGAATGTGTGTATATGTGCACGTCTGTGTGCACACACACGTATGTTTCTCTGACGTGAGTGGGTGTGTATATATGTGAGCAAACACAGCTTTGTCGTAAGGAATCGGACCGCGTGATTCTGGAGGCGGAGAAACCCCCAGATCTTCAGTCTGCAAGCTGGAGACCTGGGAGAGCCGATGGTAGAAATTCCCTCCCGGAAACCAGCCGGCTCAAGACCCAGAGAACTGCTGATGTTTCAGTTTGAGTCCGAAGGCCGGAAAGGACTGTTATCCCAGCTCGAAGCAGTCAGCTAGAGTTGCCTTTCACTCAGCTCTTTTGTTCAGTTCCGGTCTTCAACTGATCGGGTGTGGCCCACCCGCGCAAGGGAGGGTGTCTGCTTTCCTACCGAGTCCAATGTCCGTGTCATCCAGAGACAGCCCACAGACACACCCAGAATGGCTTGGACCAAGTGTCTGGGCCCCCGTGGTCCAGTCCAGCAGACACATGAAATTAGCCATCACACCCTCATTAGATGTAGGGTCCACCATAATCCAATACGACCGCGTCTTAACTGATGACACACACCTGCAAAGACCCAATTTTCAAATCAGGTCGCTTTCTGAGGTTCCGGGCAGACGTTAACTTGGGGTACACCATCCCCCCACTCTGCCTTCCTACGGAGGCCAAAGGCTGGGAGGGAGCCGGGTTGTGGGTCCACCAGGCTTCGCCTTCCTCCTCCCCAGACACCCCATGTTAGTAGATGCTTGCAAACGAATGACTGTCATGGGGTTGCACGGAGGGCCGTCCTGCTGGCCCCCATCTCTGGCCACCATCCGGGCCTCCGCTGTCCGCCTTGCTCCCTTGCAAAGCCACCCTGAGTCTGGTGCTAATGCCAGACAGAGGTGAGTGTGCGGGGATGAGAATTAGAGCCGTGTTTTCAGGTGCGCTGGAGTTTTTTCTGTCAGGCATATCAAATGTGTCTTCCTCCCGGTAATAGTGACGAAGCTTGGTGCACCATTGCTACTTAGGAGCTTTGATTCTGGCACAGACATTTTCCTAGAGGTGTTTTTATGTGGACTTTTGGCTGAAGGGCAGTAGAAATAGAACATTTCTCTGCAGGATTACAGTTTAGTGTCTTATAACCTATACGATGTATGAGCTAAATAATAGGTCTTTGACATTAGAATGCGGGCGGATTTGGAAATATTGCAAAGATAAACTTCTGAGCAAGTTCTGTTTGAAATGGAGTGTTTTCCAGCCAGCACCCATTATTGGCTTAAAATCCTGAGGGAAGAGTTAAATAAATCAAGGAGACAGGTGCAGGTTTCAGATTAAACAGCCAAACTCATACAAAATCCCTTTGTCTAGACTGGACAAACATCAAGTGTTACTTCAGACAGTTTGATGAAATGCCCCACTGTTAACCCGCAGCCCGCTAAATGCCCGCAGTGTTTGGTTGAGCCTTCTGGAAGCCCGTGTTTTCAGCGGCACGGACAGTGTGCAAAATTGTCACAGACTGCAGCAGAGAGGGGTGTCGACTGGGCCACACTGTCAGCGTCCCCCGTCCCCTAGCCGCAGGCCACACCCTGCCCCCGGGCAGGCCTCCGGGAAGACCCACAAGCAGGCAGGCACTGGGGAATGGCCGGTGCCCAGAGTCTGGGAGTCTGGCTGGAGGCTGGGCGGGTTCTGTCTGTTCTGGGCACTTTTGCTCACCTCACCAGACAACCCAGCTGGGGCTGAGGGGACCAGCCTAGGCAGAGGTGGCTCCTGGGCACAAGAGTCCCCTTCTCTTCAGCCTGACGACACCCTGCGCTTAGTCATGGTGTCAGAGAAACAAGCCTCGTGGGGCGCCTGGGGGCTCAGTGGGTTGGGCGTCCGACTTCGGCTCAGGTCACGATCTCGAGGTTCGTGGGTTCGAGCCCCACGTCGGGCTGTGTTTACAGCTCAGAGCCTGGAGCCTGCTTTGGATCCTGTGTCCCCCTCTCTCTCTGCTCCTCCCCTGCTTGCACTCTGTCCCTGTCTCTCTCTCAAAAATAAATAAACATTGGGATGCCTGGGGGGGCTCAGTCGGTTACGCGTCTGACTTCAGCTCAGGTCGTGATCTCGCGGTCTGTGAGTTTGAGCCCCGCGTCGGGCTCTGTGCTGACGGCTCAGAGCCTGGGGCCTGCTTCGGATTCTGTGTCTCCCTCTCTCTCTCTGTCCCTCCCCTGCTGGCGCTCAGTCTCTGTCTCTTAATAAATAAATAAACATTAAAAAAATAAAAAATGGTGCGTGCTGATTTTGTGCCTCCTGTCCGTCTCCCACAGAGAAGAGACAGCCGCTTGCAGGATGGCTGTGTGCCTGGGGTCTCGGGGACCGTGTGGGGAGCGTGAGTCGGTTCTGTGATCTTGGGCAGGCTCCTCGGTTTCTCTGCCTCAGTCTCCCCATCTCAAAGGCCCGTGGGTTCCAGGTGCTCTGTGCGTGCTGGACACGCACCGTGGTCAATCCTCGGCACCCGTGACGACCCCCATTTCACAGATGAGGAAACTGAGGCAGAGGAGGGGCAGTAGGCTCCTAAGGCCACACAGCCAGGAAGTGCCACGGCCAGGACTCCTGTAGGGAGTCTGGCCCGTGTCCCTTGACGATGCCGTGGTCCGTTGGCACCGCAAACGGAATGCACTGGGAACGGGCAGTGCATTCCAATGTGCCAACTTAGAGCTGCGAAATGTGGCAGCAGCGAGTGTCCAGGGGGCGTGGAGGGCTGTGCTGCTCATTGGTGAGGCTCCCCATAAGTGGCGAGCGGTCGTCACCCCCGTGCTTGTCCTGGCTGAAATCTCCTCGCTCAGGAAGCCTCGAGGACACCCTGCGCCCTGTGGCTGCCTCCCTCCAGCCCCACCCAGGGCCACTTCTACCCAGGCCTCCACCTGGACCACCTTCTCTCCGCTGTCCAGCCGGAGACCGTATCAGCCCTTCCAGGAGCCCGCGTCCTGACCGCCCCTGGGTTCCCGGGCCCCTTCTGAGCTCACTCTCCCTCGTGGCTCCGTGCTGCCTACTAGAGCCGGCCTGGTTCTGTGTAGACTGAATGCCGGGACTGCCCTGCCTGCGTGCCTCCTGCAGCTGTTCCCCCAGGGCCCCGGAGCCATGCTGAGCCCTTCGTGGGGTTTTGGACGTGGCCGTGGTGAGGTCGGTGACGGTGATGGGAGCTCTGTAGGAAGTGAGGCAGTAGGGACGTCAAGCCCCCTGCGGGCCCAGGTCCCCACGCCCTCTGCTCCTGGCTGTGGCTCCAGTTGTGTCGCCTGCCAGAGCCCCAGCTCTGAGTAACGGTGAGTCAGACTGCTGAGGCTCCCATCCGGACTCTGCTGTGTGGCCTTGGGTGCATAATTCGCCCTCTCTGTGCCCCATCCCTCTTATCTGTAGAATGGGGTTAACGACAGCGCGTGTCCTTCAGGGCTGTGGGGGTATTAGAGTGACCAAGGCCATGAGTGCCTGCAGCGGGCACCGAGTGAAGGTCGCTGAAGGTCAGCTGAGATCCCCCACTCGGCCTCAGGGCTCCCAGTGCATTCCTGGAATGCTCGTGGAATGCAGGCCCCTGGGCCCAGCGTCTCTGACTCAGCGGGTCTGGGGTGGGGCCCAAGAACCACACGTCTTACCGGTGTGCAGGTAACGATGCTGGTGCCGCTGGGCCGGGACCCCCTGGAAAACCTCTGAGCCCACCCCTCTCGTTTCAGCGGATCTCCCGTGACCGTGACGTGTGCGAATGCAAGCGTGACTTCACAAACCCAGGACGACAAAGGGACGTAGGACGTGCCCTTCCCGTGTTTCCCATGCCGGGCGCCACCGTCGGCCCCCCTGGGCAGTGTGGCACAGACGTTGGCCTCGGAGCTGGGAAAGGCTCCGGGAGTCGCCTGGGTGACCCGGAGCTGCACCCTCTTCCTCCACCGATTCCACAGCCATCGGAGGTCACTGTGTGCCAGCTCGGGAAAGGGGACAGGGTCTGCAGGGGGAAGGAAGGGCTGTCACTGCCTGCAGAGGGGCCCAGGGATGGAGCCTAAGCAGGAGCAGCATGAGAAGGGTCAGGACAGTTTGATGCACGGGGCAGGGGCAGATGAAAGGGGGCGGGGGCTGGAGGAAGGGGGCAGGGGCGGGAGACGGGGGGGGGGGGCAGGGGTGGGAGGCAGTGGGGTAGGGCAGAAGGAAGGAGGGCAGGGACCAGAAGGAGAGGAAGTGGGTAGAGGGAGGCTGGCTGGGGGAGGGCCTGGCAGCGGGGACAGTCGGTAAAAGGCCAGGGAGGGCAGGGCCCTTGGGGCTGCCATGGCGCGGCATGTCAGGCTCACTCCGGCACTTTAATTTCCTGTGCCCTGCAGAGCCCCAGGGTTCAGGAAATGCTGCTGCACTGTGCCCTGTGCCTGTGCAGGGCGGGAACGCACCCCCAGCTGTTCAGGGGCAGCTGTTAAGGAGCCGATAACCTTCCTCCCTGGAAGCCATCCGTTCCATAGGCAAGAAGGGATCGGCCGGGCGAGGGGCGACATGGCCACCTTAATGAGGGCTCTGCTTTCCCAGCCGTCAGCTCAATGAGCGCAGGAGGGAGAGTTCAGAGAGCAAGGCCAGGGCTGCTCCAGGCCTGCCTGGTGGCCTGGTGGGAAGACAGGGAGGGGAGGGAGGGGTGAGCAGCCTGGGAGGAGAGGGGAGGGGAGAGGAGGGGAGGGGAGGGGAGGGGAGGGGGAAACTTGAGCAAATTCTCAGCTCCTCCTCATTCCAGGGAGCTCTTTCTCTCCTGCTTCTAGACATTCCAAATCCATTGCCTTTCCTGGGTAGAATCCTGGGACGAGAAGATTTCTGCACGTACCTCTGGCTCACCACTTGCTTATAAACATAGCTACGTGCTAACTGTTAGAGACAGACACACATCTCTCCATTTCACAGGTGGGAATGCTGAGGCAGGGGGTGGCAGCTCGTCCAAGGGCAGCTGGTAAATCCGGAACGGGTGCAGCGATTGAACAGAGGCAGGACCAGAGGGTCCCGTGAGGTCAGCAACCCCTGGCCTCCAGGCTCCTGGGCCACAAGGGCCTCTGAGAATGGAGTCAGACCTGGTCCCCAGCGGTTGTCTTCTGCCTTTGTGGCCTTAAGTCACCATGGCAGGAGGAGAACAAGACAAAAGGCCAAAGCCAACCTCCTGCTGCTGGGCCTTCCTCTTCTAACAGGGCTCTTCTGGAGGACGTGATAATGGCCTGGAACCCTGTCCGGCCAGCGGCCCCGTCCTGTGCCTCTGTGACAGCCAGCCTTCCTGGGCACCACGGCGCATGTTAGCGAGATTGTGTCCAGAACCAGGAGCTGTGAAATGCTCCAGGCCCATAAATCATGAAAAACAAGGACATAACCTTGGTTCTTTCTGCACCATCAATACATTACCTAATTCAATCATAAAATGGAAGAGCAGTTCCATTTGTATAATTCCGTATGAAAAATCAGCAGATCTTTGCATTTTAAATGCTGCCTGCACAGCCTCTCCATGGGACGAGCCTCTCCTCCTTTGATGGAGCAAGTGTCAGGCAGGAAGGATATGAGCAGGCTCCCGTGTCCCTACCTTCCGCGAGAATGCTTATTTAGGGGATCTTTTAATGCCTCGCTGCGATGGTTTATTTGCAAATGGTCTGCAAGCTGCTAACAATTTGTATATCACAATTTGTGGGAGCCTGGTGGCGGCCACCATCCCAACTAATAACGTTGACAGATCACCAAACACAGCATCTCTGTCTTCAAGCTGCCGCTGGCAGGAGCTCGTTCCCGGGACCGGAGATCTAGACCCCTGCCAGGCAGGGGGACGGACAGGCTTGCTGATGCCGTCTTTGCGTGCACCATGGGCGCCTCCCCTCTGCCCCCCCCCCCACCCCCACCCTGCCTCGTGCACACCCAACTGTGGGGGCAGGTGTTAGCATCCTGTGATCAGCCATCTGGTCAACCTGAGGCCACAGGCTGAAGGTCTGTTTGCTTGGCTATTGGAGCCTCTGCCGGGTTGGGGATGGCAGGACGTGTCAGGTGACAGACAGAGGGACCCAGGCAGCCCTCAAAATGTGCACCAAATTTGCCAGGGCCCATTCCTTTAGGGCTTGCCTTCTGTTTCGCCTGGGAAAACCCGAACTGTGGACTGGATGGCAGGGCCCTTTCTTCTCGTCTGGGGTCTTCCCCCACGGAGCAGGTGCTGGGCACGAGGCAGCTAGTGCTTGCCTGCTGCAGAGCTGCTGAAATGATCGAACCCCACCTGCACTCTGTCCTCGCAGCCAGTCGGGCTGTCTCCACTCAGCGGCCCGAATTCAATGAGCGGTGCCGTGTGCGTTTTCTGGGACTGCGGGAACAAAACGCCATGGCCTGCAGGGCTCAGAACGACAGGAGCATATTCTGTCCTTGTTCTGAAGGCTGGAAGCCTGAAATCAAGGTGGCAGCAAGGCCATGCTTCCTCCTAAAGACGCAGGGGGTAGTGCCTCCTTGTCTTCCAGCTCCCCGTGGCTCCGGGTGACTCTGGCATCCCGTGGCTTGTGGCCACATCACTCCAATCTCTGCTTCCACCTCCACATGGTCTGATGGTCTGTCTTCCAGACCTGCCTTTGCCTTCTCTTGTAAGACATCCGTCACTGGATTTAGGGCCCACGTGGGTAGTTCAGGATAATCTCCTCTCGAGACCTTTAACTTAATCACATCTGCAAAGACCCTTATTCCAAATAAGGGCACATTCTCAGGTTCGAGAGGTTAGGACGTGGATGTATCTTTCTGGGGGCTGCCTTTCAACCTACTACAGTGCCGTTGTCGCTTAGGGCGCCTACTGTGTACCAGAGATGTGTGTGCCTGAGTCTCCTCTTCCTGAAATCCTCTCCTCTGCACAGGCACCAGAAGCAGAGGGGTGCAGCAGGGGGGTGAGGGGCCAAGCCTGTTGGCCTTTAGAGTCCAGCTTCCGACCGTGACCACCCCATCTCCCTTCCCCCAGCCGGAACCTCAAGGGGGGCTGGCTTCAAGTTTTGTTTCTTCCCCGAGAGTGCGGGGAATTTGTATATCACTAATATAATCCCTTTGTGCCCCCAGCACAGCCCTGTCTTCAGGAGCGAGCCCCACACCCTTACCTGGCTTTGGTAAGTCAGTGAAATGATAAACCGCAGACCTCTGGGATCCCTTGCCGATTCTGAGACAAACCTTTCTTGTTGCGAGGCACAGTAAGGAAATTTTTTCCCTCCCTGCCACTCTACCTATCTTAATGCCAGCAAATTAATAAGGAGACTGGCTGAGGTGCTAAAGTGGGCAGACCATCATTCCAGAATATTCTGCCTGTCCTTCCCGGCTATGGCCAGGACACCAACCAGCATTTGGCTCTTGGGGCAAGATGAGCCCTTTGGTCTGCTTATCCCCTTTGTCCTTCTGGAAGTCACCAATCCTTCTGATTCCTCAGTGGGACTCACTGGCATACGTCAGCCCGGTCTTAGGATTTCAGCCTCCGGGCAAGGGTGGTGTCTGCTCTGCAGATGGGTCACAACAGAGAGCCGATGCCCCTGAGCTGGACCAGCATCTTTGCTGCCCATGCCTCACCACCCCCCCCAACCAAGACAGCCATCTGCCAGCCATGAGCCCCATCCCCCACAAGGTCCCTCCTGTAAGTGTAAGGACCCGGGACAATGGGTGGTGACAGGAGCCAAGCATCCTGGTCCTCCCTTCAGACCCTTAGCTTGGCATCTTCCTCCTTACAGACTGCTGAGTGTCTGTCTGTCTCTCTTCTCTCTTTCTTTGCAGAATGTATTCAACAAAACAGAAAGTATTTACTTTCTAAAACTGTCATCAGAGTGAGAATGTAGGATTGAGGGCTTGAGAACCTCGTGAAATCCACCACGGGCACTCACCACATAGCAGAATCCTGAGGGGACCTTTTTGAGGGAAACCATATATCATTTTTGCAATCTCCCATAATTATCTGTTGTCTCAGTTGAAATTCAGAGTTAGGTTTCTCTTAAACCCAGCACAAAAAAAACTCTAGAAACTCTGGTTCACCTTCTGTTGGTTTCAGCACGCTGATTGAGCCCAGGTACACTGTGTCTCGTGTGGGGGCAGACCGGGGTGGCAGCACCCTGGTGGACCGCCTGGCGGGGGGCGTGCTGGAACCCCTGGGCTTCATATGCTAGACTTTCTCCCCATGGTCTTAGCTTCCTCTTTGATTGGAAATGAAAGACCTGAATAACCTCTTTTCTGCATTTATAGTGGTAGAGGGCGAGGGTTCAATGTTGCCAAGCCGGACAGAGAAGAGTAGTGGCAGCTTCTGCCCTCCATACCTAGAGCTTCTTTAAGAAAAAAGAACATTCACATGTGGAATGGAGCATTTGGCCACACTGTTAAATGCTGAACTGAATCATATGACGAACATGGCCATCATTCAGAGAAGGGAGAGTACCCAGGACCAACATAGTCAGTACAGATGGTCAATGCAGTGAGACATCCATGAGAGGGAAGAAGCACTGATGCCTGCCATCCATCCATCCATCCATCCATCCATCCATCCATCCACGCATCCACCCATCCACGCATCCACCCATCCATCCATCTATTCATGCACCCATGCATCCATTCATCCATCCATTTAATCCATCTCTCCATTTGTCTGTATAATCATCCATCTGTCCAACCATTCATCTAGTCAGCAGCTATCCATCCATCTATCCATCCTTCCATCCACCCATCCACCCATCCATCTATCCATCCTTCCATCCATATCCATCCATCCATCCATCCATCCATTAAACCATCTGTCCATCTGTCTGTATAACCATCCATCTGTCCAACCATCCATCTAGTCAGCAGCTATCCATCCATCCATCCATCCATCCATCCATCCACCCATCCATCCATTAAACCATCTGTCCATCTGTCTGTATAACCATCCATCTGTCCAACCATCCATCTAGTCAGCAGCCATCCATCCATCCTTCCATCCATCCATCCATCCATCTATCCATCCATCCATCCATCCACCCATCCATCCATTAAACCATCTGTCCATCTCTCTGTATAACCATCCATGTGTCTGTCTGTCCATCCAGTCAGCCATCCATCCATCCATCCACCCACCTATCCACCTGTCCCTCTATCCATTCATCTGAACTCATTCATCCATCTGTGTATCCCTCTGCCCATCCGTCTGTCTATCCATCCATCGGCACTTGTGGGGCACTGCTGTGTGTGGGTATTGGGTGAGGTGCTGGAGAGGTCGACAGAACAGAGACCCAGAGCCATACGGGCCAATAGCTCAGGGAAGGATTGCAGCTCTGAGTGGCTGCCAATGAGGGGTTGTACCCATGAGAATGTTTCTCTGGGGCCTAGCCTTTTCTGGGGTGACAGAAGGGCATTCGGAGAAAGGGACCTTTATGTCAAGGCCAGGGGTTGCAAGAGCAGGTGGCCAAGACAAGGAGAAGGATGGGGGCTGGAGAGGCGGCCAGAGTTTGGCCTTGTGAGCCCCATGCTGTGGGTTAGGAGCGGATGGTGTGTGGCCCAGAGTATGGGCTGAGCCATGGCGAGAGCGGCTGTGGACACAAACTGACCATGCAGATGTGCAGGCTGGGAGGAGGCTGGCCTGGCTGAAACATGGCTCCTGCTTACCTGATCATGACCCTAGTCCCCGAGGAGGTGCTGTTCCTCCACCAGCTGGTGAGGCCACAGGGATGCCTCGGCTGCCCAGGGTCTTGTTCTGAACGTGCCTGACTTACTGTCATCGACCTGTGCCTCTCCTCACCTTGAGGCCAGTGGGCGTGTCTTACTCCGGGGCCTGGGCAGGATCCAGCGTGGAGCTGGCCTCATAATTAATACGGGTAGCAGATCGGCAGACTGACCCCGAAGAGAGGAGAGACAGGGAAAGGGGAGAAGGGAGGGGACGGAGAGAGACAGAGACAGAGAGGGACAGAGAGGAAACTCCTGCACGAAACACAGCGCGTGAGGAATTAAATACGCTGGTCGACAGGCAAACACAGACTTATTTAGTGAAAACACTCAAGGTGTAGCTTCTCATTTAAAAACAAACAAGTGATTAACTTGAAAATAGAATTCTGACAACAAAGGCCTGGATTTGCTGTCGTGGTTCCCCTTGCGGTGCAGATTGCCCGCAGGCGGGAATCACATCCACAAGAGACTCAGGCCACCCGAGAGCCTCGCTCCCCCCATAGTCGGGCCAGGAGGCCACACCCCACGCTGGGGGCTCAGGCCCAAGGGAGTCTCATCAGGAGACATCCTGGCTATGGGGCAGGACAGTGAGGGCCCCTCCCTGGATGACTCCATGCACAGAGGGGGCGAGGCCTCCTGGCCCACCAGCCACGCCGGCTGTGGTCTGGACCCTCTTCATTTTCCACGGAGTGTCCCTGAGACCACATAGAGGAAATGGGGCATCCAGCACAGTTCCCGGCCGGTGAGGAGAGAGAGAAACATGCCAACACGCTTCTGCCCCCAGACGGGTTTCAGAAGCAGTTACCAAGAAATCAGAACAGGCCCCCGTATAAATTCAACGGATTAGGCAGTTAACTTGTTTTCTCTTGCCAGAGGGTTGCCAGTCAGCAATTGAGCAAGCAGTCGGTTACCCCAGAATATCTGTTTTCTAATCTAATGGTGAGCGAGTGGAGTCTGGCAGAGCCCCCCCCGGGGGCCTTGGGGCCCCAGAGCCAGGCCTGCTCTCCGTGCAGCGCGCGGGATTCCGGGTGGACGTGTGCACATAGCAGAGTGGGCACCTGGCACTCCCCCTCCCTCAGATTCCCGCTGTAAGTGGTGGCCTCAGAAGCTGGGAGGAGATGCGGACCGGGGTGGCCCCGGAGACCCCGAGGCTCCTTTGTGTGGGGGGCTTCCGGGCAAGGCACTGGGCTTCTAGCCTGGGCTCCCTGCACACAAAGCACAGAGTGCTTTGCACACTGTAGAGTGCTTGGAGCACATGGGGCTGCCCGGGAACGGGGTGCGGCTGGAGGGAGCCCCTCCCTGGTGGAGACAGGTCGGGGAGGAGGGTTATTCCTTCTTTGCCTCCAACCAGAAGAGGGATACCCACCCTGCCTGGGCCGGTGCAGCGTCTGATTTCACCGCTGCCCCGAGTTGTAGCACAGACCCTCCCGGCTCCAGTGAGGCCCTGATAAGTCAACGGATATATGTCCTGCCCTCTGATAGACGAAGAAAACTCAGCCCCTTCCCTGGAGAGGCGTGAGTCAAGGGTGGAGCCTCACCACTGCCCTTTCCAGTGTCCCCCACCCCCCCCACCCCCCCCCCCCCCGGGAAGCTGCACCCAGCCAGCCCCTGCAGATGGTTTTCTAGGCTCTGAAACCAGCCCTGCCGGTCCCTTCCTGGTCCCCTGGATGGGGCTGCCCTCTGTGCATCAGGGCTCCAGTCTGGGGTGCCCGGCTGGGTCTGCACAGTAGACCCAAGGTGTCCAGCTCTTTCCAGCCTGTTGTAAGGATGGGAGTCGCCATGGCTGCATCGTCTCGTCGTTGTGGATCCCCAATCCAGGAGCTGCCCCCTGAGCCCCGCAGAGGCCCAGGACAGAGGGGACGTCACTGTTTCCATCCACGCCTCTGGGCCTAGTTGGCTCTGGGTGCTGTCCTGCTCTGAGGGACATGGCTCGTCCCGTCTACTGGGCGCCTGCCAGAGGCCGGGTCCGAGGTTGGCATTATTTCATTTAATCCTCTCCACAAAGCATTTTAGTCCATTTTGCAGACGGGCACACTGAGAGCCTTACAGAGCTGCCCGGGGCCACATGGTCCACGAGGAGAGACTGAGCTTTCCCAGATTCTCAGGGGCACTTCCAGACTTTTCTGGTAGAGGTGACGTCTCCACTCTGTGTGAGCCCATTCCTGTTCAGGGGACCCACGCGGGCTGCAGAGTGCCCTGTGTTCTCTCAGCCCTCCGTCTGTCCCCCCCCCTTCTCAGACCGGGCTGTGGGACTTGCTGGCCGCCTCCCTTGGTCCAGCTCTGGGCAGTAGGGCTTGGCCCCCTGGGAATGTGGACAGGGTGCTGCCCTGGGCTGCGGGATGGTCAGCAGGAGCCAGTGCTGCAGGCAGACAGAGGCCTCGCCCCCTTGGTCCGGTGCTGCCCCCTTGCTCTGTGTGCTGGGCACACCGCAGATCTCGGGGGATGACTGACTGGACGCGTGTGCTGGGCTAGCCCAGGGGGCATCCAGAGAGAAAGATGGGGTGTGGGGTTTCAGGCTGCATTTCCATCCGGAGCCCCGGAGATGCTGGGGTCAGCAGACCCTCTGCAGATGCCCCAGGTGGATGTTGGCACGTGCTCGTGGTTCAAGCAGTTAGCTCGTGCACTCTGGGTGCCGGGGGTGGGTGTGGGAGGAAGAATCCAGGCACGAGGAGGAGATGGCCAGGTGCTCCCAGCAGGGGGAGAGCCGTGGGCCAGCGCTTCAGGGCTGGAGTGTGAAAGCGCATCTGGGGGGACAACCTCTTGGAGGGGCCCGCGTGGCCTCCAGGTGCCCCGTTTACAGGTGAGGAGGTGGGGGCCCCTCCTCGTCTCTTGGTGCCACCTGCACCTGCCGCCCCTGCACATCCCGTCTGAGAAGAGGGCTGTCGGGGCCTTGGGCGTCTCTCTGGGGCCTGCGTCCTGTCCTGTCCCCTCCTCCGTGTCCCTGTCCCCTCCTCCGAGTGCCTTGCTCCGCTATCCCTTCCCTCTGTTCCCAAGCCCACACTTGGGACGCGATGGGCAGGGTCCACCAGAGGGAAGTGGTGTCAGTGTGGTTCATGGTGAGGAGGGCAAGTAGGCGAGCGGGAACAGCTTCATGGTCAAGAGAGAGGCAGCTGCCCGCTGCCCCCCCCAGGCCACCGCATCTGGTCACGGTGATTGTGTGGCTTCACGGTTGCTCCCTCGGGATCATTCGCCAGGCACGTTGACAAGGCAGAGCACAGAGCAGTGGCGAGCCTGGGCTGTGGGGCCTGAGAGCCTGGGTCTGAACCCCCAGCTCACCTCTCTCTGCTTTCAGATGAGCAAACTGAGGCACGGAGGCTGGGGGTCCCTCCACCATCAGCTGCCATGGGCACTGGCTGAGCTTGTGAATATAAGAACCCATCCCTGTTCCTACCCCAGCAAAGGGCTCAGTGACTGCTGAGGGGACACCGAGTGCCCCCAGAGGAGACGGAGGCTGGGAATTTCCAGTCGGCCTTCCTCTGCAGCCCCCCTGACTGCTGTTGGCCTCCCTAAGTGGACCCCACAAATCAAGCCTGCGTTCCTTATGCTCCCTAGTGTCCTCTCCTTGTAAACTTTTACTGGGCATTCGAGACCCATCACCGCCTCTGAGCTGCCCTCCAGGATCACCCAGACAGAGCCGATTCCGCCCCAGCATGCTGACTGCCCTGCCTCTGGGTCATTTGGTGCCCAACATGCCTGTTTCCCCAAATAAACTGCAAGCTTCTGACTCATGCATTCATTTATTCATTCATTCATTCACTCACTCCAGACTCCATCCTTGAGCACATATTTTCGAACCTGAGCTGCACGCTGGGTTGGAGAAAGAGTGAGATCTCCTCACTCCTAGATCCCCAGCGCCCATCATTGTGGTTACTTAATCAATGGTTGCAGAATAATTGAATAAAAATTAAAATTATGAAGCACAGTTAACGTTCGTATTAAAGTGTAATTAATATTAAATAACAATCAAGCTTAATAAGCTCCCACCTCAGGCTGCAATTTAGTTTTCTGCGCCCTGTGTCTCTCTGCCACAGCCCTGGGGCCAGGTTCCTCTCTTATTTCATGGGAAAAAAGCTTCTGAGGGAACTTCAGAGAAGCCCGAGTGATGCCAGGATGCAGGGACCCATCCAGCAGGGGATGGGGCAGGCAGTGGTCCTGGCATGTCACAGGTGCTGGTGGAGACGGACTCTGGGCATCAGAGGAGGCCCCCTGGAGGTCAGGACAGAGGAAGGTGGGGGCAGGTAGTCATGGAGGGCTTCTGCCAAGGGTTATGGGGAGGGGATGGGGCTGGGGGGCAGCCAGGGAAGGGCAGGGGACTTCCTGGAAATGGCAAGGGGGCTGGGGCCTAGAGGTGCTCAAGGAGGGGCAGGGGCTTCCTGGAGGTGGTGAGGGACCAGGGGCTGCAGGGTGTCTAAGGAGGGGCAGGGGGCTTCCTGGAGGTGGTGAGGGACCAGGGGCTGCAGGGTGTCTAAGGAGGGGCAGGGGGCTTCCTGGAGGTGGTGAGGGACCAGGGGCTGCAGGGTGTCTAAGGAGGGGCAGGGGGCTTCCTGGAGGTGGTGGGAGAGGATGGGCCTGGAGAGTGTCTTCTTTGGAGCACCAGAGCCCCAAATCCCACCATCTGCAAAATGGCCCTTCCTGCCCCAAGTGAGGTGACCTCAAGATCACTGGGTGCCAAGGGACTCAGAGAGAGAGAAGGGGGGGGGGGGTAGTTGTCAGCTTGTGTTGGGAATCAGTGCCAGAGGAAAAGGAACCTCATCCCTTGACTCGGGGGTACATCAAGGAGAGTCTTGGGAGGAGACCCACCATCTGAGCTGGGAGGGGACAAGGTGAGGTCCCTCCCAGCTGGGGGCTTGGGCTCCATGCACGCAGGGACAGTGTGCTCTCAGCACTGTTCCTCCGCTAGTGGGGTCGGGGTTGTGAGAACCTGTCAGAGATCCATGATGATCGGGGTCCCCAGGGACCGCGGTCCTGTGACTGTCCTGGGGCCCCTTTCTCTGCCTGACACCAGGTGACCGAACCACTCCCATCACTGGATGCCCTCATTCATTCGTTCCTTCAGCAAATATTTATGGGGGGGTCTCCTGTGCATCAGGAGCTGCCCTGCTCCTCGGGGGACCCTGTGAGGAAGATGGGCTCAGTTCCTGTTCTCATGGGGCATCGGCCCAGAGAAATAGATCATCAAAGCCAGGAGGAGAGGGGCTGGTGGCCCCAGGGCGGGTGGGATCTGTTCTGGGTTGGCCGGGGGAAGGAGGCTGAGCGGGAAGGAGCAGGGCTCTGGCCCCTGGAGTTTCAGCATCACTTTGGGTGGAGAACGGACGGTGGGGAGCAGGTGGGGCATCAGCCGAGGTGGCGGCCTGGGGAAGGGGGAGGGGAGTTGGTGAGTGGACTCCAGGTGTGTCCCAGCAGGACAGGTGGTCTCCCTTAGGGGCCGTGTGCCAGTGTCCGGACAGAGTTCTGCTCGTCACACTTGGGGGGGTGATGGGTACCATTTGCATCTTGTGGGTGGAGGCTAGGGATGCCTCCAGACTCTTGCCCGGTCCTGCCCAAACCTGCATGCTCCGAGGCTGAGAACCCCTGCCTGGCGGGGAGGGATGGAGAGGGCTCGCTGAGCGTGTGTTTTCAGGATGGGGAGGGGAAGGGGGGGATCAGATGGCTTCTAGATTTCTGGCACCGCTGTCTTGGGCGCACACGGGTGGGGGTGCCGTTGTGAAGCGGCCAAGAGTTTTGCAGAGGTCGCGTGGAGCTCTGCTGGGAGCTGGCCAGCAGGGGGGTCAGCCTGGGGCAGCCAGCCTGGTGCAGACCCCGGGGAGGTGGGGTCGTGTTGGTGAGTGACCCCTGCATGTGCAAGGTCCGGGCCGTGGTACCGGATCTCCCACAGACAAACCCCAGGCACTGAGTCCAGGATCCAGGAGAGCAGAGGCCGGGCGGCAGTGGGGGAGGGTGCCTGTGTCTGCCCAGCTCCCGCCACGCAGATGTCGCCGGCCGCACAGCCTACACAGCAGACATTGGTTCCCCGCCCCCACCCCATCCTGGAGGCTGCAAGGCTGAGGTCAACACACCCACAGGGCTACCTCTTCCCGGGCCTCTCTCTGTGGCCTGTGGACACCCGTCCTCTCCCTGTGTCCTCACACGGTCATCCCTCTGGGGGTGTCTGTGCCTTAATCCCCTCTTCTTATAGGAACACAGGTCCTGTTGGAGTACGACCCGTCCTAATGACCTCAGTTTGTCTTCATCACCTCTGCAAAGACCTGATCTCTACTGTCCCATTCTGAGGTCCCTGAAGGTTCGCACTTCCACACACGAATTTCGGAGGGACACACAGCAAGGCCTCAGGGAGGTGGGAGGGTGACCCTGAGGGAAGATGGCGCTTGGCCGGAGGCAGCGGGCGGCTGTCCTCAGCACGGCCTGGGCCGCGTCCTCTGGGTTTGAAACTCAGCAGCCGTAGGTGGTCATGAGTGTCCACAGAGCGGCATGTGGTAGCAGGCAGAGGGTTCCAGATGCCCGTGAGTGTGTGTGGACTGGTCCGTTTGTGCGAGAACGTGTCCTGAGTCCCACCGTGGCTGATGACCAGGCATCTCTGGGCTCTGGCTTTGGGGTGCATTCTTCTCACCAGGGCCATGTTCCTACGAGAGCACGGCTCAGTGCCCAGCGGCTGCCTAGAAGGTTCAGGGCTTCCGTGGGCGGCTGTTTCTCTCCTCCCTCGTCCTCCCGTGAGGATCAGCATGGGTGGTCCTCGGGGAGAGGACACTTTGCCCACACTGTCAGCCAGGGGACTGTGTTGGAGTCTCACGACCTTGGTAGATGGTGTTCAGTGACATCACCGAAGGCCTTTGGGTTTGGCCCGGAGGAGCCGTCCAAGCCTCCCCCTTGGTGGAGATGGTTCCCCCGAGACGGTGGAGGGTGATGTGGGTGACGGGCAGAGGGAGGCCGGATTTAGAGCCCGGCTCTGTTCCTATCACCCCCTCCACTTAACCCCTTCCCACCTCAGTGTCCCCATCTGTACAGCGGGAATGACCATTTCTGCCCCGTCTGCGACAGAAATGCCCTTTGGAGCGTGGAGCTCGGATGCATGATGGAGATAAGATGTGGAGTCAGACCTGCGTGTCACAGATGCCACCAGAGAGCTTGTCAGTAGCTCACTGCCATCCGTGCTGGGGCACAGGGTGGAGAACTTTCCGGAGAATCGTTTGCAACCCTCTCGAGAGAGGACGATGTGGTCTGTCTGACACTGAACCCCTCTCGGCAGTAACGTCCGGACAGAACCGCCCAGAGCTTGAGGCCAGGTGCTTTGGGGTGAGGGGGAGGGCGGGGTGGAGGCCTCCTTGGCCCTCGTTCCCTCAGAGCCCGGCGCCGGGGATTTGGCTTTCCCAGAAAACACAGGATTTCTTCCCCTTTCAAGTCACAACTGCTGCCCAGAAGCTCTGGGCCTTCCTGGAAGAGCCACTCTGCCCCCCAGACCTTCCGGCAAGAAGTCCTGCAGCACCTGTTTCTTGGGACAGTGACGGCTGGGACGACCTCGTCAGAAAGAGCTGGACACTCTGACCCAGCTGGCCCAGCTCCGCCGGCTTCTTTTGGAAAGAATTTTCCCAAACGACGGTGTTTTGTCCTCACGCCAGCGGTGGCTGTCACACCAGCTTTCTGCCAAGCTGTGTTTGCAGCCAAGCTCTGGACACACAGCTGGGAGACTCAGGCAGCACGGTGCCTGCCTGGTGGAGGTGGCCAGGACGCGGGGCAGCTCTCCGCTCTGGCACAGGAGGGAGAGCCGGAAAGGGGTGGCTGGGAATGTGTGTGCCCGTGTGTGCGTCTGTGCATGCACACACATATTTGTGCACGTACATGTGAGTGCCTCTGTATGTAAGCGTGGGTGTGAATGTGTGTGCGTGTCTGTGCATGTACAAGTGTGTGTGTGTGTGTGTGTGTGTGTGTGTGTGTGTGTGTGTGTGTTGGGAGTACAGTCCAGGGATCTGATGAGTCGAGTCCCCGCAGGACACAGCGGGGAGTGGGAACCAACCGCACGAAAGCATCTTTCGTTCACACGGGGAGGCTTTTCTGAGATGCTGCCCCACACGTAGCTCTGTGCTCTCTAGAGGTAGTGAGCCCCCCGTCACTGCTCGTGTTCAGAGGCTGGGAAACCTCTGATGGTGGGTAGCGCAGGGATGTCTGGTCAGGGGGAGCTTCCTCCAGCTCGTGTGACTCTGGCTGGAAGCTTGTCCTGCACCCCAATCACTCAGTCCCTCTGCGCCCAGCCCCAGGGCGGGCAGCTGTGAAGTGAGTCCCAAGGCGCCCTGCGCTAGGAGGTGAAACGTCCTCACCGGTGCCTGGACAGGGGCTGCGTCTCGGAGGGTGTGGAGGGGGGTAAATGGGAACTGGCCCAGGAGACCTGTCCTGGGGCCACTGCCGGCGCTCAGGGCGGGCCTCACGCCTGGGGACACTTGCCCAGGGCCCCAGTGTGTCTATGGGCTCACCCACAGCCCATAGGGACTTGTGTCCGGTGTCCTCCCGGGTCGGCAGGTGGTGCTCGGGTGGGGTGCTGGGGTGGGGGGTAGAAGGGCTTCTCTCCTGGTCACATCCTCTCTTGATGGGGACACGGGGACTTTCTGTGGCTGAAGATGAGAGGAGCCGTGACCTACATTGTAGGATTTGCATAGATGATTCATGCACTCCTGGCAAGTCCAGCTTGTTTCCAAGTTACCGCTGCCTTTTTCCCCATCCGTGGACTGAAGGTGGGTTGTCACATGGGCCACAGAGGAGCCGTGACAGCCCCCTCCCCACCACAGGACCTGTGTCCCGTGCAGGCTGCTGAATGAGTCCCTTGACCCCCTGCAAGGGCCCCGTTTCTCTCAGCCTCATTTACACTCAGGTATAAAGGACTGAGGACGGTGATGTGCTTGCCGCAGGGTGTGGAAAAGGCTCAGGACTTCGGGGCTCCCCCAGCTGGGCTGGGTCTGCCTTTGACCATGGAAGGTGGACCCTCGTGCTGAAATCTGCACATCACAGAGTCAGAAGGACCTTCAAGGTCATCTGCCCTTCCCCCAGCTCCAGTCAGCTGCCTGATGGACGGTTGTCTGTCCTTCTGCGTGGTGCTCCTGGCCCAGCGCCCGTGCCTCACGCAAGGCTCTGAGCCTCTCTGGTTCTCTGTGATTTCGCCTCCTTCAGAGCACCCACTCAGCTCCTACACACTGATCTCATCCCCCCCCCCTCAGTTTTCCCTGAGGTGCAGGGACCCGGGGTGCCCTGCCATGCTGAGTCCCTTGGAACGGGTGTCCTGGGAAGGACTCCAGCTTCACCCCAGCTTTTCCTAAGGGCTGGTCCTGGGAGTTCTGGAGCCAGCGGCGAGAGCAGGGGTCCCAGCCTTAGGCAGCCCCAGGCCCTTTGCTGAGAGCTCTGCTGGCATCTGGTTATCATCACTTCCCCTTGCACATGGCAGGTGCATGACCCCCTTGGGAGATGGTGCCCAGTCAGGTCCCTGTCCCCTGCGGTGGGTGAGGTAGCAGTGGAGCTGGGCTTTCTGCCCCGGTGGCCCGGCCACCTTTCCCCCCCTGCCACACCCTCCACACCCCCATCAACACCTGCTTCCCGTCTCTGTGGAGCCCATGGAGGGCCTGCTTTTGTCGGGTGGCACACACAGAGCCCTAAACGCGCAACGACTTTCGTGCACGCCAGCGTGACGATGGCATCCCAGCCAGAAGGTGGGGGCCTTCCGCGGGTGCTCTGGAAGCTGGGCCTTTGTTCCCGGGCATCCACTTCTCCGGGTCAGGACGGTCGGCGATGAGCCATGTGTCTCCGGGAGCCGCACGTGGGGGGCTCGGGGTGCCTGCTTCCCAGTGTGAGAGGGGCCTGGACAACTGCGTGCTCCTGGCACCCCTTCTGCTGGGCTGAACGCTCGCCTCCCCCAGGCTCGCAGTTGTACCGAGAGACTTCTTCCCAGAGAACACGCCGCTGCTATTTCTGGCTCCTCTCTCTTGTGCGAGAGGAGAGTAGCAGTGTTCCTTCTCCAAGGGCCACCGAGCGAGCGGCATGTGGCGGTCGTGGAAGGTGCTGAGCCCAGGGCCAGGCGTGGGGCCATCGCGCAGCCAGCGTGGGTTACTGATCGGTGCGCTCTCCCTGCCCCCTCCTCTCTGGGCTGGATTTCCGAAAACGTGTGTTAGTGCGCTGGTTCTGGTCTTTTCCCGTGACTGCGTGAGAAATTGCCCGTGAACGTCTGCCTGGCCGGACATCCTGGCAGGGGGCAGCCTGGAGAGGCAGCACGCAGGCCGGGGGCCACCGTGTGCCTGTGCTGTGCCCAGGGCCCTGTTCTGAGGGGTCACCCGGCACCCAGCACCATGTGCCCGCGGTGTCCCTTCCTCCCTACTGCCCTATCCTTGATCTCTTGATAGAAGTGGACGTAAAGTAGGACCGACGTGGTCTGAGCGAGGATGTGCTCCTCTGCTCCCAACCCTGTACGACCCCCAGGGGAGCTTCTGGAAACGTTAGTGATGCTGGACTTCTCCCCCGAAGATGATGGTTAGTGGGTGCACAGTGGGGCCTGGGTCCCAGCATTTTGTGAGCACCACCCTACCCCCCCTCCCAAGCAGGTGATTCTCATGGGAGGCCCAGGCGGAGAACACATTCTGGCAGTTTGCAGGGCTCTCCTGGGCCTCCTCGTTCTGCCTTGACTTTGGTGTTGGGGGCGGATCAGCAGGCAGCAAGGTTCTGGTCCAGCTCTTATAAACCGTCTGGCTTTGCCGAGTCTGTGCTTTCGCCCGGAGGGACATGACTTGACCCTGGGCTGGGGGCCCATCTGGACCTCCGCCCCCACCTGCAGAGGAAGCGTGGGAGGTGTGGCCCAGGGTACGGGCCAAGGTGGGCTGGCAGACCTGGGGAGGCTGCCCGGCCGCTGGGGCAGCTGCTGGCCACATCCTGGGCACTGCCCAGAGAGGGCGCAGACACGAGGTAGGCGGGACCGTAGCTGAGCCGAGGGGACCTGCTGGTCCTGGAGGGCTGGTCCTAGCGGGGACCAGAGGCCCGGCCGCAGCAGCAGGGCTGTGTCAGTCTCGCAGAAGCCCTGCTCCCCGCTCCTGGGGAGAGAACATTCCCACCCACGGTGCTACCCACCCACCGCTTGTCACCACCTCACTCCTCCAGAATGCTTGCGGGCACGTTGCCCAGGCAACCAGAACGCCAGCACGTTGCTATCCTTCAGTCTCCTCCAGGCACCTGTGAAGGCTGTCGAGAACATCCCCCGTGCCTCCAAATCCTGCCGACGCCCTGCTCCAGAGCTCCCAGAGAGAGCAGGAGCCCTCTCAGGACCACTGACAGCCTCGAGGGGGGTGGGGGGGGGGTCATGGCTGGTGCTGGTGGGTGCCCACAAGGAGCCAGGCGTCCAGTAGTCCCCACGGAGTCCTGTGACACCCCGTGGCGTGGGGCAACAGAGGCACAGGAGGCACAACAGAGGCAGAGGTTGTGTGGATTGCCCATGCTCACACAGCCAGCATATTGTGGCACCGGGATAGAAGCCAGGCAGCGGGGCCCGAGTTCCCTGTGTCCCCTTCTGGTCCCCTTCCAGTGCTCCTTCTGGAGCAGGAGTGGGTGGGTCATCTCTGAGCCTCTTTCTCCGGGGGATAACGATGGTCATTCCCCCCTCACCAGGCCCTGGGAGGAGCAAAGAGAACACGGGCGGGGGGGTTCTCAGCCCCGGCCCTGTGGACACTGGGGCTGCTACGTCTTTGTGGGGGCCGTCCTGGGCACTGCCGGAGGCTCTCCGTATCTCGGGGCTCTCACTAAGTGCCAGTCGCACCCCTGAATGGTGACAACCAAAAGTGTCTGTGGACATTGCTGACCGTCCCCCCAGGGGGTAAAATCACCCCCAGGGGAGAATGGCTGATATGTGTGTGAATGTGCCTCATGGGCCACAAGGCAGCAGTGAGGTGCCCGGTAATCACCTGCGGGAGCCTGTGAAGCAATGTCCGGGAACCGCGGGGCCTCGGCTGCTGTACAAGGCTGGCAGGAGTGTGGAGTCGCACCTGCCGGGGACCGGTGCCCCCCGAGCACCCCCACCCCGGGGGAGGAGCCACCATGCGGACGGTCGAGGGACTAGAGCCTCCATGGCTGTGGGTCATGGAGGTTTCGTTTGCTTTACTTTTCTTAGTGTGTCCCCGGTCCCACGGGTCTGGGATTGTTGGGACCCTAAGTCCCTGAGTCCTGGACTCGGGGTCCAGGTGTGATGCCAGCTTGCTGTGTGGGGCTCTTGTTGGCCTCATGCGGGTGCTGAGTGCTGCCCCCTGCCCCGCCCCCTGCTGAGTGGGCAGGATGGACGCACCAGCCCTGGCCCACCCAGGGTGGGACCCAGGAGTCTGACTGAGGAGCGGACCCACTCCAGTGGGGGGGGGGGCGCTCAGGGACCCCAGAATCGCGCAGCTGGCGCCCCTGCTCTGGGGTGGGCCGGTAGCCAGACCCTTGGTGTCGTTCCCAAGGTTTCTATCCCAAGCGAATGAATGGTTCCTACACTGCTCCTTCCCGTGAATCAAGTATCACGTGTGTGCCTGACATCCTTGGGGCCACTGAGGACGAAAGCCTTGTAGGCGCCCCAGCTCACCTTTCCTGAAAGAGAGGGACGCTCTTAATCGTAGTAAGTCATGGGGTAGAGTGAGCAAGGGGTGGCTCTGACAGGACAGTAATGACATTAGGTGGGGAAGCCATTCAAGTGAGTCACGGCTCCCCCTTTTCTTTCATTAGGAAAATTGAACCAGCGACTGCCTTCCAGAAGAAAGTGCGAGCTCTCTTCCGGAGCTGAGGCGGGGGTGTCCTGCCCCGAGTGGGGGTGCGGGAGGGTGGGTCTCTGCCCCCGGAGTCTGGCGGGAGGCGCTGCACCTGTTGGCAGTTGGGGCACAAGTGCGAAGGGGAAAGAGGGGCAGCCTGCTGGCCCCCTCTGTGCACGGCCGTCGTGCCAGAGAACTTGGAGCCACAGGGGTCGAGAAACCTAATCCACACTGGGCCCCAGGGTCTCTCCCCCCACCAGAGCCACGTTTCCCTGCCTGGCGGAGCTCACGTCCTCCAGAACAGCATGATCAGAGGAAGGCCATGCTCCTTTGTGGGTGCTCCCACCCTGAGACCCCACCCCCACCCCCAGGTGGACTTCCCTTCACCCGGGGAGCCCCTGCCGAGGCCCCTTCACCCCCGGCGTGACCCCCACATCCAGACCTGCCCTGGTCCTGCCCTGCTTTGTTGGTGGTTTGCGTTTGCAAGAACCTTGCGGATTTTCAGAAACTGAAGAACAAAGCAGATAGAAGCTCTGTGTTCTCTGCTCCCAGACTCCCCTCTGCTTCACTGTCACGTCACCACGGGGCACATGTCCTCACCGTACCGTCCGAGAAGCCTGCACTTTCTCCGGACTTCCCTAGCTTTTCGCCGACTTCCTCTTTCTCCTCCAGGATCCCACTCAGGGCAGCGCCCGGCACTTAGGTAGTCAGGTCTCCTTGGGCTCCTCTTGGTGGTGACGGTTTTTCAGACTTCCCCGGTGTTTGATGACCTTGGTTGCATGGAGGAGGACGGGCCAGGTATCCTGCCGGATGGATGTCCCTCATCGGGATGGGTGTGGTGGTTTTCTCGTGGTCGGGTGGGAGGAGGGGCAGTGCCCTCCCCACCACATCACGTCAGGAGTGCCTGATGTCAGCATGACTCGCCACCGTGCAGATGACCTTGACACTGGCCACGGCCCTGGGTGCCAGGTGTCTCCACTGAAAAGTGACTTCCCTCCCCTTTCCATGGGCTAATTTTGGGAAGCAGGTCACTAAGCACAGCACACACTGTTGGGGGACACCCGCTTCTTGTAAACTCTTCAAAAGTCACCCATTTCATAGCCGGAGGAAACAGAAGGGGACCCAGCTAAGGAAGTCACCATCCCAAACATCTGTGAACCAACCTCTCCATCAGACAGAATCACTGACTGTTGCTGGCGCCCCAGACCAGCTGATGACAAGCCCTTGAGTGGACACTCTGGGGGCAGGGGTGACCCTTGGTAATGTAGTGCTGGGATTGTGGTGGGGGGGTGCTTGTCACTGACTGTGGCGAGATTCCCAGGCAGCCCGTGGGCCACGTGGTCCCTGGGCCCCTGCGTGATTCCTCAGCCCAACCCGGAGTCTCAGCGCCCCGGGGCTCTTGCCTGTCAGAGGCAGTTCCCGCCAGCCCCCTGGGGACAAGTGTGACCTTAACCACAAGACAAGTCTTTGTCTCCCTTAATCGACAGTGGTTTCTTCTGTGAAGAAAACACACAGAAGCCAGCGAATTCAATCTCAAGCCCTTGAATCGTATGAACCTGTTCTTAGAGAAAAAAAAGATTTCAATAAAAATGTAAAAGGGGGAAAAGCCAGAAAAGCTACAAACCAGAAAATAAAGGTGGATGGAGCCGCGGCTCTGATGGGGACGCAGCCGGCTGGAGGTGGGGGAGCTCGCCCTTCAGAGTTGGGGCTGGGGTGCGGCCCTGCGTGGGCCGTGGGGCTCAGAGGGGCTGGGCAGCCGGGCGCTCAGAGGAGCCCAGGACCCCGCGAGGACCGTGCACAAGCCTGAAAGGTCTCGAATGCACACTGTGCACCATGCCGGCAGCTCCCCCATCCGGACCCTGCCCCCACCAACTGCCACCCCTCCCCCCCTCAGCGGGCAGGGCCCGAGGGCAGAGTGGGATGCCCACCCCAGGCTGGTCCCTCCACCCTTGGACGCAGCCACGTGATTTACATGCCCCAAACTCAGTGGTTTTCACGTATCCACAAGGTTGTGCAGCCATCAGCACTATTCCTTCCAGAACATTCTTAACACCCTTAAGAGAAACCCTACAACCATTAGCAGTCACCGCCCCCCACCCCCTGCTCCTGGCGACCAGGAATCTACTCTCTGTCTCCGATTCTGGGCATTGGGTAGGAGTAGAAGCGAACGACGTATCTGACATGACCAGCTGCTTCTTCCCCCCGTGACCTGGGCGGGCTCCGTCCACACTGCAGGGTGTATCTGCCTGCTTTCCTTTTTCAGGCCGAAGAGCGTCCCCCGGGCTGGGGGTGGGGGGGTGTCACACTGTCCATGCGCCTGCTGGACACTCGGGTCGTTTCTGCTTCCTGCTATGGTGAATGACGCTGCCCTGAACGCGCGTGTGCACGTGTTTGTGTGCACTTGTGTTTATCCCCAAGAGGGGAAGGTGCAGGGTCGGCAGGTAACTGAGGCTTTGCGGAACCTCCCAACCGCGTGCAAGAGCGCCCGTCTCCCACACCCTTCCGTGGCAGGAGGCCTGGACCTGTCGTGGCACCGGTAGCCGCCCCCGTGGATGCAGAGCGGGGGGCATGTTCCCAAGGGGCCTGCGGATGCCCTGGAGGTCTGCACTGTGGCCTGGCCTCCTTGGTGTTTCCCGTGGCGGCTCTGACGGCCGCTGGTGGTGGTGGCAGCCACAGGCCTCCCTCCTGCACGTGGGAGGGGCACTCAGCCGCCGTGGATAGTGGCCGACAGCCCTCCGCCTGCGGCCTCGCAGCCCTGTGCCGGACAGCGTCGGAGGGCAGAGCGCTCCTGGGTCCAGGCCCACTGGAAGGATGGAGAGGGGTCCCGTGCTGCACCTCGTGTGGTGGGACCCCCTGACGCCGGGGCACAGCAGCAGCGTCCCAGGAAGTGCCCCGCGTGTGGCTCAGGACCGTGGAGGTCCGGCCGGCACATGTGGGCCGGCCGGCTCTAGTGACAGAGCAGAGGGCCTGGGACCTTTAACCCCTGTAGGGAGACCTCGGGTCCCTGCAGGCCACAGAATCTGCCCCTGACCTCCCTGTGGGAGGGGCTCTCTCTGTCCCGGCCCCCGGCCCGGTGTCTCCCGGCTGCCGGCGTGAAGAGGAGCGTCTGTGTGTCCCGACTCATCCACCTGCCCTCCTAATGTCCCCTCTCTGGACAAATCCACTGCTTCCAGAAGGAAGAACCTGGACTCGAAGAGGAGAAACAAAGCGAGTTCCCTGCCGTTGCCTTCGCCGGGTTTCTCTGCATAACAGCTGGGTGGCGTGGAAATGAGGGGGTTTCTATGGTAACCAATTACAGCTCATGATTGGTGAAAAATGACAGAAATATCCCGTGTGTGAAGTGATGCTGGGGCAGGCCAGCAGGCACGGGCTTGGGTGCTGTGGTCCTAATTTCCTGGGGCGGCGTTTCTCCGGGTCCTGACGGCTCGCGGCTTCTTCCGTGGCTGCTCTTTACTGCGCCTGCTTGCAGGGGCCTGGTGAGGCCTGGGTGTGTCTGCTGAGGCCTGCTGAGGCCTGTGGAGGTCTGATGGTACCTGGCATTGCCTGGTGGGACCTGAGGGGACTGATGTCGCCTGGTGAGGGCTGGAGGGGCCTGGCCTTACTTGGTGATGGCTGGAAGGGGCTGGTGGAACCTGGTGGGGGCTGTGAGGGCTGGAAGGGCCTGGTGGTGCCTGGTGAGGCCCTCCGGGCCGAGGCGCCGCTCTTGCTTGACGAAGGGCCCCATGTCCCTGGCGGCTGGACTCCCATCCAGATGTGCAGAGTGGCGGGAGAACCGGGGGGTCTGAGGCATTGATCCTTACTGAGTCACCTGTGGCCACAGAGGAGCTGTGTTACTCTGTGCGTGGGGGTGTCTCACACTGACCTAAATTTCCGCGCACAGTGACAGTGGCCCTGGTCCCTGCGCGGAGCTTGGCTGGCTGTGCAGAGAAATTGCACGCGGGCAGAAACTCGGTGCGGAGGCATTAGCATAATGAGCAAACTCTAATTTCTGCAGCAAAGCACCTTCATTCTGATTAAAATACTGGGGCCTTTTTATTTGGGGATTAGTCCTCTTTGGTAATTAGCGCTCATTAATACAAGTTCCTTTCAACGTCCTGATGACAGGCAGGGAGCTGCACGTGCCTGAGTGCACACGAGAGAGGAGGCGGCCCCAGGCACGTGGGGTGAGTGCAGAGCGGGGCGGGTTGGGGGGGGGAGCTCACACAGACACAGGCCCACACGCCCGCCGACATGTGCGGACCCCACACTGGCCGCACACGTGCACACACGCACACATACGTGACAGATGGGTACACAGACACCCCCATAGACTCACACTCGTGCACACCTGCTGACACACTCACACCCCCAGGTATATCCGGGCCCCACATCAGCCCTCACACACACCGATATGGCGTCCTGAGGCACACTCCGTGCACACTCACATGCACACGTGACTCACTCACACACGGCCTCCTGCTCACTCACTCATTTATTCCCTTTTAAAGTCACGCAAACCCTCATGGAGAAAAACCGTGAGCTGTTTCTTCTACGGGGCTGGTCTTGAGCAGCTTTTCCTGCTGGCGGCTTAGCACACCGGACGCCCTCGCCGCCCCCGCCCACAGCGGTCACTCAACTTCTGGAGCCGTGTCAGAGTTTGCACGTGAGGCTGGCGACAAGTACTGACTTTGAATGGCGCCTGTGCCTGGCCCTCAATTGTCTGAGCCGGTGGGGGAGGGGGCATGGGCCCGGGGCCCCCAGGCCCTCCGCGTGCCTGTCGCTGTGCTCTGGGTGCTCACCTGACGCCCGTGCCCCCACCTGGCTTCACCGTCCCCGAAGCCCCGTCCGCCGTCCCTGGTGGCGTGGGGTGTGCCCTTCCCACAGCCTTCCTGGCGCTCAGGGGGTGGGCGCTGGGGTTTCAAAGGGTCCCTGTGCTGAAGATAAATAGGGGAAGCCGAGATGTCACCAGAATGGCACTTGGGCCGAGTTGGTGCATCGATAAACTTCCAGCTTATCCACAGCAGATCTCATTTTTTCTGACCGAATCCAGAAATAAGTTTTCCCAGCGTACAGCCTCCGAGACCACAGGCTGCTTTAAGACACGCACATTTGCCTGCGATGGGGGGGGGGCGGGGCGGGGTCGCGGACCACGGTGCCGGTTAGGGGCTCAGTAGGTGCTGGGCCTCCGTGCCCCCTGTGAACTCCCGTGAGCCCCCCTGGCTCATCCCCACCACGAGCACCCCTGTCCCCAGGCCTCAGGAGGGGCAGGATGTGTGCTCAGACACACCCGCCCCGGGCCTGTAACTTGCGTGACCCGAGGGGCAGACCGAGCCCCCAGCGCTGCCATTCTCCTACCTCGCGCCCCTCCGTGTCTCCGTTTTAATCTGGGCAAAAACCAAGTGGGGAACGGGCGGTCTTTGAGGTCATCTTGCCAGCTGAGCTGGGGGTTTTGAGCCTCCCTTTCTTTGCGCGGTCGCGGCCGGCCTGCCGCGTGGGCTGCACGCTCCCGGGTAGACAGGTGCGGTGCAGGCGGGGCAGCCGAATCCCGGGAGCAGGCGCGTGGCGGCCGAGCCTCTAAGATGCCGCTCGAGAGATGGCCCTTGAGCAGGGCTGCGGAGTCCCCGGACGGAGCGTTTGGGTTTCCCTCTTGCGGTTAGGGTCAGCGCTCTTTCCCCGTCGTGGTGGGGGCGGAGGGACGGCCGGCAGAGCCCCGAGCCCCCCGCTGACACTGCTCTCTCTTTTCCACGCAGTTCCATGTGCATCCGCTGGCCGGGCTGCTCCATAGGAAGCCATGCGTGGATACTTATAGCCATGTTTCAGCTCGCCATGGATCTGCCCTCGTGTGAGTCCCTGGGCCCGGGCCCCGACTTCCGGCTGCTGCCCCGGCCACCGCAGCGGCCGCCCCGGCTGTGGAGTTTGAAGAGCGGACAGGCGGCGCGCATCCCCGTGCCCGTGTGGAGCCCGCGCCCGGCCCGCGTGGAGCGCAGCCACGGCCAGATGCCCAGCCCGCGCGCCAAACGGGCGCACAGACCCAGGGACCAGGTGGCCGCCCTGGTGCCCAGAGGCGGGCTCGCCAAGCCCCCGGCCGCGGCCGGATCCAGCCCTTCCCTCGGCTCCTCCTCCGCCGCGGCCCCGTCGCCCACGGCGGGTGGCGCGGCCGGCACGGACCAGCAGGCCCTCCTGCGGAGGGGGAAAAGGCACGTGCAGGGGGCCGGCTTCAACGGCTTTGACTTCCGGGGCAGCAGGCCCACCACCGAGACGGAGTTCATCGCCTGGGGACCCACGGGGGAGGAGGAGGCCCCGGAGTCCAACACATTTCCAGGCCTTTACGGCCCCACCACGGCTTCCATCTCACAGACACGGAAGACGACCGTGGCCATCGCCACCACCGCCGCCACGGCCACCACGGCCACCTCCATGACGCTGCAGACTAAGGGGGCCACCGAGCCCCTGGGCCCGAGGAATAGGATCCCGGCTGGGGCTAGCACAACGGAGCCTTCCACCAGTCCCAGCAAAGACAATGGCGAAGACGTCAAGCCCCCAAGAATTCTGGGGGAGACCTCAGGTACAGCCACCTCTTTTCTGGTTGGGGCTCGGTCTGGGGTGGGTAGGGAGGAGGGCACCCCGGGGGTGTGGCTTCTGAGGGATGCCCACCTCGGCCTGGGTGACACGACTTGGCGGGACTCCCCATCTCTGAGCGGCAGAACCGAAAACAATGGCAGCGTTGACAGTCAGGTGGCAGCCTTGGGGACGGAGGGGGCGTGCGTGTCCGTGGACTTGTGTGTCCTGCAAAGAAGGGTTGTCCTGTAGCCACGCTGTTCTGGCTGGTCGAAGGGGGACGGTAGAGGGTCTCTCCTTAGCGGTGGCCCCGAAGGGGACGTTGTGCCTTCCTTGCCTGTGTTAAGGGCATCCAAACCCTGCCAGGCACAGAGCCACATCTTCCCCAATGGCAGAGGACCTGACTTCCGGGCCAGCCTGGGGGTGAGATGCGGGCACACTTGCTGATGGGATCGGGGACGTTTGGAGTCTTCAAAAACCCTCAAGGGTGCAGCCCTGTGGAGGGGTGGCTGCGAGACTGGCCCGGAGTTAGGGATCACTTTAAACAGCAGAAGAGATTGAGGTCAGGTGTAAGGAAGGTCTTCCTGCGGTATCCGCTGAGGTCCTGCACACTGATTCGGGTTGGGGAGCATCTTTTCCCTGGAGACGGCTTAGCAGGTGTCTAGGGGATGGGGGTCAGGAGGCACGGCTCTGGTTCTCCTGCCTCCGTTTACCCTCAGTGCATATGGACGGTTACCATTTCTTGGCCTTCAAGTATCTACCGCAGCGTGGTTTTGTTTTTCGTTCTCCTCCTGTGCCTCCTCTTCCAGTTGCTTCTAAAGGCGTAGCCCTTGAGAACCTCCCAGGCCACAGCTCGTCCACAGGGTCAGACATGCACTCAGCTTCCTGGCCCGCTGAGGGAGAGTGCAGAGTCCGGGACCCTGTGTTCCTACCTGCCTCCAGCTCCCTCTGCCTCTGTGGGGGCCACGGCCCCACACCCACCGGGACCAGGGTGTTCACAGGTCAGATCTGCCCACACACCTCCTGGGCCAACGGTGGTACTTTTTGGTTCATAAAACAGGATGCAAACTGCAGGGTGTCAGCACGAAGGGGTGAGGGTGATGTGGCCTCCTCCAGGCCCCCGTTTCTTTGCCTCTCCACATCCTAAGTGCTTGGGCTCCGCAGGCCCCACGCAGGCACTCTCAGGACCCAGGGGGCAGAAGGGTATCGCTCCTCGGGGTCCGTCGGCAGCATCGGTGGTTTTCCTGTAGCTCTGGCCTTGGTCGGGAGTTGCACAGGTTTTCACGGAGTGGGTGGCTTTTGTTCCCTGACCTACTTCCTGCCTTCACCTGGTCGAGAGAACTGCAAGTTTTGTTCTGAGCAATTCTTTCCTAGAGAGCAACATATCTATGAAAGCAGGAGACCCATCTCCGTCTCAAAGCCAGGGGCCGGGGCCGGGCCCCGGGGACGCAGGCTGTGGGCTCAGAGCACTGCGGGACAAGGTCTGCAGGCTGTCACAGGCCATCTCCTGGGCTGCCTTTGCCCAGTCACTACAGACATGCAGCCCGCAGTTCGTCATGTCTGTGCTGGGTGCCCAAAAGCAGTTTACAAAGCATTTGTTTTTACCTCAGTAGATTCACAAGCCATCCTCATAACAGAAGGCGGTGCTGCCTGCGTTTACTTACGTCACTTACCGCAGAGGCACGGCTGAGAACACGTGTTGCCATTGATTCCAAATTACATTTGTTACCACTAAAAGTTAAATGCTCGGGATAGCATCAGAAGGCTCACCAAATTAATTCACAGTACACTGGATGTTACTAATCCAAATCGACAGATGCTTATCTTGGAAAAGATTTATGGTTCTTCATAATATAATCTGGTGCTAGATTAATTTGTTTAGCAAAACAGATTTCAAGGGAGGGGGAATATGTGTGTTTGCTTTTAGTACAGAGAAATGTGAATTCTGGGAAGTGATGCAGGATGCTGAGAAGGGGTGCCAGCGGCCTCAGCATCCCGGCCAAACAAGGCAAGACAGGAAGTGCTGAGGTGATGCCTCGAACTGGGTGTGTTACGGCCCAGCTGGTCCTGTGTAAGTGGCCCAAGGCCAGGCACGGAGAGCCCAGGCAGGAACCCTGTGAATCCCCTTGTCCTGGCAGGCACCAGATGTGGGCCTGGGCTCCTGACTCTTTGTGGAACATGACAGCTGCTCATGCTTCTCAGGAAGAATTCAGGCTGCAAGGGTGGTCTTGGGGGTCCCAGAGCTGTGGCCCGGGAGACTGTGCGTGCCGTGCACAATTAGTGATATGTGCGTCCAGACCTCAGATCGCCCATGAATCTGGGCTTTGCTGCATGGAGCTGTGTGACCGTGGGGGAAGTTCTCGTCTCTCTTGGCAGCATTTTCTTCACCAGGAAAATTGAAGTTTAGAAACATCTCTTCCAAATGATTGTCATGAGATTCAGTGCGTCAACACCAAGCACAAACTCAGAACCCTGCCCACACTCCAGGTGTTTCTATACCCAGCAAGAGTACCTCCAAGGAGAAGCTGGCAAGTGTCAAGGGCAAACAGGCTGCCAGGACATGGGGATCTTCTCATCTCAGACACTCCCAGCTCTGCCCACTCACTGCTGAGGGTATCGCAATGGGGAGAATTAAGGTTTGGAGAAGCGATGTGAAGAATTTGTCAGGTCAGTTCCGTTGGCCCAAGGGGCGTCTTTGGAATCAGGTTTGGGGGAGTTGTGAGTTTTTCTTTTTGCTTCTGTAGAGAGATGTTTAGAAAGGGAAAGTTACATTTGCCTGCCTATCCAGAATATAGATATCGGTGGGCATAGAACAGCAGATGGCTGGAGATTTGGGGCACTCTGAAATCCCTCAGGAGCTAACATTACATAGAATGGCATCGTCAAACAGTCCCTCTCCCGGGATCACCCTGTAAGTGAAGAGAGTGGGAAGCCTCTCCTAGGTTTAGCATAGGGAGTAAGAGCGTCTGCCTTCAAATTCCTGGCTTCATCTCCAGTTAGCTGTGTGAACTTGGGCAACTTGCTTATCTTCTCTGTACCTCAGTGGGAATTATAGAATTAGCCATCTTATAATGTTATAAAGGTTAAGTGAGATAGTGTATGCCAGGTGGTCAGTACTTGGCATATGGTAGCTGCTCATTACATGTATGTTGCTGTTATATGATGGTGATAATGATGGTGGTGATGGTGATGATGGTGATGATGATGATGATGATGATGATGGTCATGGTGTTGATGGTCCTAGTGGTGGTGATGATGGTGATGATAATGATGATGATGGTGGTAATGATGGTGATGACGATGATGATGATGGTGGTGTTGGTGATGATGACAGTGGTGATGATGGTGATGATGATGGTCATGGTGGTGGTGATGATGGTGGTGGTGGTGGTGATGGTGGTGATGTTGGTGATGATGGTGGTCATGGTGATGGTGGTGATGGTAGTGGTAATGATGATGGTCATGGTGGTGGTGATGATGACGATGGTGGTGGTGATGATGGTGATGATGGTGGTGGTGATGATGATGATGATGATGGTCATGGTGGTGGTGATGATGGTGGTGGTGATGGTGGTGATGTTGGTGATGATGGTGGTCATGGTGGTGGTGATGATGGTGGTGGTGGTGATGGTGGTGGTGATGGTGATGGTGATGATGGTGATGATGATGGTCATGGTGGTGGTGATGATGACGATGGTGGTGGTGATGATGGTGATGATGGTGGTGGTGATGATGGTGGTGGTGGTGGTGATGGTGGTGATGGTGGTGATGATGGTGGTGATTATGTTGATGATGGTCATGGTGGTGGTGAGGATGGTGGTTGTGATGGTGGTGGTGGTAATGATGATGGTCATGGTGACGATGGTCATGGTGGTGGTGATGGTGGTGGTGGTGATATTGGTGATGTTGGTAATGATGGTGATGATGGTGATGATGGTGATGATAATGATGATGGTGGTAATGATGGTGATGATGATGATGGTGGTGATGATGGTGATGATGATGATGGTGATGATGATGATGATGATGATGGTCATGGTGATGATGGTCATGGTGATGATGGTTATAGTGGTGGTGATGGTGGTGGTGGTGATGGTGGTGATGTTGGTGATATTGGTGATGATGGTGATGATGATGGTCATGGTGATGTTGGTGATGATGATGATGGTGGTGGTGATGATGGTGATAATGATGGTGGTGATGATGATGATGATGGTCATGGTGATGATGCTCATGGTGGTGGTGATGGTGGTGATGTTGGTGATGTTGGTGATAATGGTGATGATGGTGATGATGGTGATGATGATGATGGTCCTAGTGGTGGTGATGATGGTAATGATGGTGATGATGATGATGATGATGGTGGTGATGATGGTGATGATGATGGTGGTGGTGGTGATGATGGTGATGATGATGATGATGATGGTCATGGTGATGATGGTTATAGTGGTGGTGATGGTGGTGGTGGTGCTGTTGGTGATGTTGGTGATATTGGTGATGATGGTGATGATGATGGTCATGGTGATGATGATCATGGTGATGGTGATGTTGGTGATGATGATGGTGGTGGTGATGATGGTGATAATGATGGTGGTGATGATGATGATGATGGTCATGGTGATGATGCTCATGGTAGTGGTGATGATGGTGGTGATGATGGTGGTGGCAGTGGTGGTGGTAGTGATAATGATGGTGGTGATAATGATGATGATGATGATTCTGATGATGGTAGTGCTGGTTATGATGGTGGTGATGGTGATGGTGGTAATAATGATAGTGGTGGTGCTGGTGATGCTGATGATGCTCATGCTTATGGTGATGGTGGTCATGATGATGATGGTGGTGGTGATGGTGATGATGGTGACAGTGATGGGAATAATGATTGCTATCCTTGTGACGATTTGCTATCACCAGTTTGCTGCAACATTTACTGCTCCATTCTGGGGTCATTTGATGAGGTCATTAGATGAGGTCCCACATCCTCATCCCTGACCTTGGTGCTCTTTGCAGAGGCATAGATGGCACTAGCTAGGAACTGCTTGGGATGGAAAATCACCTGGCTCAGGTTCACTGAGGCATTCAGCTTCAGCCTCACATGGTGCTGGCAGAGGGTGAGTGTCAGATGGGGCAGAAGTTCACTTGAGGTCAACAGAGGAGGGATCCCCACGGCGAAGTGCCATCTTCCTGAGATAGCTCTCTTGCTGGTCATGTTCTGAGTCCAGAATCACCAAGTCTCCTGGGAGAAAAACACAAAGCCATTTCCTGGGCTTTAATCTTACAACTCGTAAAGGGAGTTGTGGGGAATTCAAGCCACCTGATTTTGGTTATTGCACTTGCCCACTGTGGGTCTCCTGGGCTGTGGGTGCTTGGCATCCAGCTAGTACTCTGAGTTCCTGGACCTGATGTTGCTAGACCTTCCTGCTGCCACCCGGACCTGAGATTTTCCAGCCTGCTCAGATATATCCAGTGCTTCCCCAGTGTCCATGTTCATAGCTCTTGAAGGTGCATCACCCAGGAGGGGCCACAAGCCCAGTAAGGTCTCCATTGTCATT
This sequence comes from Panthera onca, assembly GCF_046562875.1. Taxonomy (NCBI): domain Eukaryota; kingdom Metazoa; phylum Chordata; class Mammalia; order Carnivora; family Felidae; genus Panthera; species Panthera onca. The sequence goes on along the minus strand of NC_138346.1, from coordinate 218,587,781 downwards.
TAAGATCTGTGTCCATTTGGATCAATCACGTATTTGTGACAGCCAGCAGCTCAAGGACGAGATGGCTCAGGTGTCATGGCCGCTCTGCCTGGTAATTTTTACGTTGGAATTCACTCATGCGTTTGCGGGGATGATTTCCAAGTTGCTTTGTCCTTGTCACCAGGGGCCTTTGGTGTCCTTTAGGTGTGTCTGACTGTAAGCACAAGGGACCAGCTGGTGTCACCTTCCCTCACACTGATGGTCAGCTGACCTGGACAGCAGAGCAAGTGTCATGCTGGGAAATACCTTCTAAATACCTGGATGGATGTGGAAGGGAGTCGTGAGCCGCTGTGGTGGGAGAGACGTGCTCCTCTCCTTCTGTTTAAAGCAATGATGGTGGTTTAAATGCTGAGCCCCTTTTAATTAACTTGCTGGGTGTTTGCTACCAGGGAAGTGAATCCGTCCTTAATTTAAAGATATTTGAAGCAAATGACTCATGAACTTCGAAAGTTTTGAGCGGCTTAATTGGGATAAGAGCATCCACGAACGAATGAGCACCTGGAGCTCGCTGAACACCCCACACCCTGCAACGCGCGAGGCTGGGCTTCAGGGTCTGACGCGGGCTTTGGAGTGGATGCACCGTGGTCTTGCGGGGCCACCTGTTGTGGCCCAGGTAGGACCGCGTGTGTCTGCCAATGGCTCTCTGTGCCCGTCCAGCCTCCCTTTGCTCTGCTTTGGCTGAGCAAAGCCGTGTTCGCACCGTGTGGATAACTGACCTCCGGCTCATTGAGGCAAGCCTCGGGATCTTCTGGAGGTGACTCTATCACCAGCTTCCTCTCATTTCCCTGTCATGCTCCATCTGACTGCATTCAGGGCTTCCTCTGCTTCTGTGTTTCCCCCAGAGCCTCCTCCTCCTCCCTGGAACAAGTTAGGGGTCAGGAAGCCTCTTGAGCTCTTGGGGGACTGCGGTGCCTGCCCCGGTGCCCTTTCTCTGCGGGAGCTGCCGCGTTCAACTGCCCAGGGCCGGCTTCCTCCTCCTGGCCCCCGAGAGCTACAGGAAGAGGCCTGAGCTGACACCCCTGCACCTGGACACCGGTCTCCCCTAAGGGCGGTGGGTGGGATGCTGGCTACTCAGGTCCTGGGGGGGCTGCAGGTGACACCCCCATGCAGGACGTGTCTTCCTTCTATCAGGCACTTCGCTAAACAGTGGAGTGATAACAGACCCGTTTGATATACGGTGGATTGAATTTATGGTTTTCATCCACTCACAGGGGAATGATTCTAAGCGTAGAGATTAAATATTAGACAGAACATTATTTTTAGAATTATTTGACGATGTGGAGAGGACCGGTTTTGGAATTTCTGGCTTCTGATCTGCCGCGCAGGGAACTGTCAGCTCCGTACTTGGTTGATATGAAATACTGCTCTTCGGGGCGGGGGGAGGCGCGAGGGGATAGAAAGCCTGGTCCCTTGCTGTCTTTTCAAGGAGTTTAAAATCTATTTGGGAAAGTCAGACAGGGAAGGACACAAGCTTGCACAAGAGAGAAATGACAGCGAAGGACAGGAGCGGAGACGTTAGAAAGCCCTGGCTTAGACAATTGCAGCTAGTCTGGAAACCCAGTGAAGGAGGAGGGGGCCGGTCCTGGTGGCAAGGGCCCCCGCTGGGTTTCCTGGAGAGTGAATGAGGCCGGTCCTGACTGACCCGGAATGCATGCCTGGGCAGGACACCAGGAAGGGCAGGTTACGACGCAGAGCACGGGCTGGAGACCAGAGCTCCTGGAAGCCCAGAGGCCTGCATGGCAGAGGCAGCCCAGCAGGTGACCTGTAACTCAGTCTTTTCACATCTGGATGGGACACTGGACGATAAAATGCTTGAGGGCTGACTTCCAGCTCTGAAGGGCCATAAGAACATTCGAAGCCCTGTGTTCCTTCTGCCCACAGCTAGGAAAATGGTCTTGACACGCTCTGCCCGCCCCACCCCCCCCCACCTCCCCTCCCCGCCGCCCTTGTGTCATCAGCTAAGGGAAAAGGCTGGCGAGCTCCAGGCAATGAGCCCAGCAGTTCCCATGCGTGGCAAGCGCTGGGGTCGGTGGGGCGGGGGCGGCCAGGATTTCCCAGCTGCCAGTTGGGAGGGTGGGAAGCCACCTTTCCCTGAGTGGGAGAAGTCACCCAGCCCACCCAGGAGTGGAGGGGTGTCCGACTTGAAAAGCCCCACGTGCGCAAACTTGCTGGGAGAAGCACGGCTCTCACCCTTGCAGCAGGTGAGCTCCAGTGTGCCCCAGAGGTCATTGCTTGGTTCTGGAGGCTCAGCCAAGGTCATGGGCAGACGCGTGGTGGACATGCCATATGGTCAGACGAGAAGACAGGCCTCTGGTCTTGGCTTTCAGTGTGGTTCAGTGAACCTTGGCCTTAGAGTCTGTTGCTAGGAGGTGATGATCAGCAATAATAGAGGATTAAGTTTCCTTTCCAGAACTTTCCGTCAGTAGCAGGGATGCCCAGTCTGTTTCGAAAGGGGAAGTGGGGTGTCTGCCGAGGTGACCGTGTGTGGGACGTGTAGGGGGTGAGGCTGGTGCTCAGGGGAGAAGCCCTGCCTTGACCCAGGCCTGACCCAGACCCCAGCTGTCCACCATCACTGGCCATGCCCTGTGACCTCGGGGGGTGCTGGCTCCCACCTCGAAAGGTCCTTCTGAGATGTGACAGAGTTCAGCCACGTGGAAAACTGGGACCCCGGGCATGCACAGGCCCCTTGGTCTGGGGCTGTGTGGGGGGCTGCGTTGTGCTGGGGAAGAACCACTCCTACTGTCTCCTTCAGCATCCCCCGAAGGGGAAGGTTTGGGACCTGCAGGTTCCTGGCCAGTTCATGACCTGTCTCTGTCCCAGAAGGATTTAGGCAGTTGGACCCAGCAGGGAAACCATCAGCAGAACCCAGGTCAGCAGCCTCCACGTGTGGCTTGTGGGGGCACCGTGTCCGGGGTCCCGGCCTAGGGGAGGGCTGGCTGCTGGGGCGCCAGTCAGCACGTCCTTTGCCAGGGGCCGGCTGGCTTCTCTGCAGAGTGTCCCCTGCACAAGTGCCTGTAATGGAGCCTGTTGCCAGACTTGTGCTTCGTTCTCCATGTTCTCCAAACTGCTCTCGGGAGGCACTGGGGCTGACGCTCAGGGAGGGGAGCCGGGGCCCTTTCCGTGTTGCCGAGGACCTCACCTCAGCACACAGCTCTGCTGCCTGAAGCCTCAGGGCGTCCTGAGTGGGGGCCTGAGTCCAAGAGGAAGCTGACTGCCTTATCCACTCCAAAGTTCTTGGCCCATATATGAGGTGCCGTGATGAAGGAAACTTCTAGAAGTTCCAGGGAGGCCTGCCCATCAGCAGAGTCCATGCCACGTGGGTGGAAATATCAGATGCCCCCACTGTGTGGTCTCCCATTCTGGACAGTCTGGCAGCTCGGGCCCCAGCCAGGACTCCATGGATGTGTCTTGGGGCCGAAGGCAGGGCCTCTGAGATCCACGCCTGGGTCCCCTTCCCTGTTACCACCTCTGACAGCAGGGGAAAATCAGCATCGTCTGTGGAGTGGGGGCAGAAAGGCTGGCACTCTAGAGCCAACTCCCCGCCCTTCCGGACCCAGGGCCCCAGTTTACAAAGCATGTTGGTAATGCTCCTTTTTGCTCACTTTCAGGGCACCTTTTCAGAGAAAGTATAAGCTCCTGAAACTGAGGGTCCTCTAAACTCAGGTAATGCCTTCACAGAGACATAGAGGATATATGAAGTGATATATGATAATGCTGGTCTGTGCACGTCTTCATGGTGAGGGAGTCAGAGGCTGACCCCGCACCCCCATGTGGCATCACCAGGAACTTGAGGGCCAGTCAAGCTAAGACAGGTATGTCATCTGGGCACAGGGGGCAGGTGACTTTTCGAAATGGTGAGCGCTCCCGGCAACATTTGGGACAAAAAAAAAATAACACAGCCTTCTTTTGATGTCCATGGTGGTTGTGTTCTTGGAAACTTCGGTGCTTATTAAAACCGTGCAGAAAATACTCTGGGTCTGCACATGGAACAGAAGGAGGCTTTCTGGGCTCAGAGCATTTATAGCAGGAGTGAACAGAAGGACGTTCGGAGTTCCACGGAACAGCACCGGCCGTGGGTGAGCACGTCTGTCCCATACACGCAAGGCAGGTAGCGTCCTGGCCCCACGCAACTAATGTCAGCCACTGTGACAACCAAGAGTGCCCCCCACATTCCTAGGTGCTGCCCCCCCCAAGAATCTCTGTTTTCATCCCACCCCTGGAGACGGGTGGCCGTGCCCTCACCTGCACCTGCACGCCGTGCACGAAAGGACCAGCTTGTGTCTGCCTGTGAGCGTCCTGGGGCTGAGGCAGCGAATTGACACAAGGTGGGAGTTTGAAACAATGGACATTTGATCCCTCACAATCTAGAGGGCAGAGGCTGGCGGGGGCTGCATCGCTCCTGCCTCTTCCAGCTGGTGGCGGCTGTGGTGCTCCCCTCCAGCCTCTGCCTCTGTCTCCATACGGCACCTTCCCTCTGTGTCTGTGTCTCTCCTCTTATGAAGACACCAGCCGTTGGATCAGGGCCCACACCCTGAGCATCCAGGATGGTCTCATCTTGAGATCCTTGATGTCATTGCATCTGCAAAGTTCTTTTTTCCAAATCAGGCCGCATTCACAAGCTCTGGGGGTTAGGACGTGGACGTATATGTTCCATGGGGTACCTGCAATCCAGGAGGGGCTGGGGGTCGGCCGTGCCACGGGGTTTCCTCCAGAAGCTGGGAGAACTGCAGACCCCCCAACTGTCCCCAGTCCTGGTGCTGCTAGAGAAGGTGGAGGGCGGGTCTGGGGAGGCCAGTGACCCAACCCTCACCCCCACTCCCCTTCACGAGGCTGGGGCTGCTCAGAGGCCCTGGGAGCCACTGGGGCTTGGAGAAAACGAACCTCCATTTGTATAAAATGCTTTGTATGAATTGAGCTTGACAAACAGTTCAGAGATCAAAGTGCCTGACCTCTGGTTGGCCTTGGACCCTGAAAGTCCATCCATCATTCACTCACTCATCCATCTGAGATGTTCCGAGCACCTACTATGTGGCAGGCACTGCGGTTACACGAGAAGACAACTCACAGCCCCTGTCCCCTCTGGGGGCAGCAGACAGATGGACGCTCACGTGGAGACATAAGAACCACTTCAGGTGCCCGTGTGCACGGGGAGGGTACCTGCAGGGCGTGGCAGGGAGCTGATGCTTTAGTGGAGACCAGATGGTGGGAGGAGGAGGTGGGAGGGAAAAGGAGGGTGGTGGCCAGGAACCGAGGTGGACCGAGTGTGGCAAATACTGGGGGGCTGGGGCGTGGGGCCACGTGGCCGGGGGCAGGGGAGGTAGAGGTTGGGCAGCGGCACGGTCTTCATGTGCTTGGAGGCCATTGTGGGGGTGATTGTGGGGTGAACAAGGAGTGGCCTGGCCTGTGGATGCTCCTGAAGCCGTGAGGCTCCAGGAGAGAATGGGGTGGGAGTCCGGCTCAGGGGGGGGAACAGGAGGGTGCATGGCACTTGCTGAGGACTCGGGTGGGTGACACGAGGGAAAGAGAACAATCTACAGGGCTTCCCAGGTGTGTGGTCGGAGCTTGTGCCTTCAACATAAGTGGCGCCTGAGCTGGGGTGGGTGCAGACTGGAGAGGGCGGCCAGCGGCCCCCTGGGCCCTGCTTCCCTGCAGCCTTTGCATCAGCTGTCAAGGGGGGACGTCCGTGGACTTGTGTGTGTGCAGCTGGGGGAAGGTCTGGCCTGTGGGAGTCTGTGTGCTGTCAGAGGTCCTGTGGATAGTTGAGATCACCTGGAGGGAGTGTGGATGGCATGAAAGGGGGACAGGGACAGAGGACAGGGCCCCAGAGGGTCCCCAAAGCACAAGGAGGGATGTCTATGGAGGAGGAAACCAGGAGGGTCATCCCATGGAAACCTGGAGCATCTCACAGAAGAGGAGGGGAGAAGGAGGAGGGGAGGGAGGAGGGAGGAATAGGAGGAGGGAGGGGGAGGAGGTAAGGGTGGAGTGGGAGAGGGAGGAAGGGGGGAGGATGGAGATGGAGAGGAGGAGGAGAGAGGAGGAGAAGGAAAAGGGAAGAGGAGGGCGAGGAGGAGGAGGACTGGGAGGAGGGGGAGGACAGAGATGGAGAGGAGAAGGAGGGGGAGGAGGGAGGAGGAGGGCGAGGAGAAGGAGGGGGAGGAGGAAGACTGGGAAGAGGAGGGGGAGGAGGACTTGGAGGAGGAGAGGGAGGATGGAGATGGAGAGGAGGAGGAGGAGGAGGTAAGAGAGGAGTGGGAGAGGGAGGAAGGGGAGGAGGGGGAAAAGGAGGAAGGGGAAGGAGGGGGGGAAGGATGGAGATGGAGAGGAGGAGGGGAGGGGGAAGAGGGGAGGTGGACTGGGAGGAGGGAGGAGGAAGGAGAGGAGAGAGGGGAAGGAGGAAGGAGGAAGAGGGGGAGGAGGACTGAGAGGAGGAGGGGCAGAACAAAGATGGAGAGGAGGAGGGGGAATGGAGAGGAGGAAGGGGGAGGGGGACTGGGAGGAGGAGAGGGAGGATGGAGAGGAGGAGGAGGAGGGAGGGGAAGGAGGAGGGGGTGGACAAGGAGGGAGGAGGACTGAGAGGAGGAGGAGGAGGATGGAGATGGAGAGGAGGGGGAGGAGGAGGAAGGGGAGGAAGGGGAGGAGGGGGAAAAGGAGGAAGGGGAAGGAGGGGGGGAAGGATGGAGATGGAGAGGAGGAGGGGAGGGGGAAGAGGGGAGGTGGACTGGGAGGAGGGAGGAGGAAGGAGAGGAGAGAGGGGAAGGAGGAAGGAGGAAGAGGGGGAGGAGGACTGAGAGGAGGAGGGGCAGAACAAAGATGGAGAGGAGGAGGGAGAGGGAGGACGAGGAGGAGGGGGAATGGAGAGGAGGAAGGGGGAGGGGGACTGGGAGGAAGAGAGGGAGGATGGAGAGGAGGAGGAGGAGGGAGGGGAAGGAGGAGGGGGTGGACAAGGAGGGAGGAGGAGGGCGAGGAGGAGGAGGACTGAGAGGAGGAGGAGGATGGAGATGGAGAGGAGGGGGAGGAGGAGGAAGTGGAAGGAGGAGGGGGTGGATGAGGAGGAGGAGGGAGGAGGAGGAGGACTGGGAGGAGGAGGAGGATGGAGATGGAGAGGAGGGGGAGGAGGAGGGAGTGGAAGGAGGAGGGGGTGGATGAGGAGGAGGAGGGAGGAGGAGGAGGACTGGGAGGAGGAGGGGGAGGATGGAGATGGACAGGAGGGAGGGGGAAGGGGAAGGAGGAGAGGGAGGATGGAGAGGAGGTGGAGGAGGAGGAGGAAGAGGAGGAGGAGAGGAGGAGGACTGGGAGGAGGAGGGGGAAGATGCAGATGGAGAGGAGGGAGGAGGAAGGGAGAGGAGAAAGAGGATAGAGAGGAGGTGGAGGAGGAGGAGGAGGAGGAGGTCCTGAATCAGGGCTCCCAGGAAGCAAGAGGGATGAGCACAGAAGTGACCATCACCTTTGTCCTCCGTGGAGGTGCAGGCGTGGAGGCTTGACAAGAAGGCGCGCCGGGTCACGTGGGGAGGCAGCGGGGACTATGTTGAGGGGCTGGGCCAGCGGGGATGGGGAGGGGCTTGGAGGACCCTGGAGGCAAAGGGCAGTTTTGCTGCTTCAGGCGGGTGCGCCTGCGGGCGTGGACGGTCCGGTCCGCCACGGGGTGACAGTGGGCGCTGGTCGAGCGGAAGCAAATCCTCGTGCGGGAGGACTGGCCGCGCGGGTGCGGGACGGCTGGCACCTGCGCATGCGCAGCTGAGCTAAGCGCAGGGCAAGCTGGGCTCTTGGAGGGAGCAGGAGGCGGTAATGAGAAGGCGGTCTGTCTGGGAAATCCCGCTTTCCTGGCAGCACACATTCCCCCTTTCCACTTGGGAGGCCCTGTGTGCGTGGGAGGAGCCATTTTGCTCCAGGGGCGGCGCAGAGGGGCCCTGGCCTGCAGCGCCTCTGTCCCCAGGCGGGGGACAGCAGGTGTGTGGATTCCACCTCAGATGGAGATGGGGGCATGTGGGCCAGGCCTGACTGGTGGGACGGGGGTGTCTGCGGTCGGATGTGAGCCCCGGGGACCCGGGGCACGTGCAGGGGCCTCCTGGCACCTGGGAGGCTGGGCGTGGGAAGGGCAGGGGAGGTGGTGGGCCTGGCGCTCGTGCAGGGGGCCGGGGAGGTCCTGGTCAGGGGCAGGAACTGGGTGTTTCTCTCAGTCCAAACAGGAGCTGTGGGTGGGCCATCCCTGAATGTGCAAGCTGGCTCTGTCCCCTCATCTGCGGAGGCGACCTCGGCGTCCTCACCTGGGCGTGTAATGGGCCAGAGGAATCGGAAGAATGCTTCCAGACATGGCCCTGCACCACCTCCTGCACCCGTCTCCTGGGGCCACGGGACCAGCCCTGCCCCGCTCAGACGAGGCTCTTAGGCAAACACCACGGGATGCACCGAGCATCGTGGGGCCTTCCTGTGCCGTCTTCCTCCCTTCCCAGGTGCAGCGGGGGGGCTCCTCCTCCGTAGCAGCCTTTGCCGAGGCTGGAGGGGTTGCAGACCTGGGGGAGGACCGTCCTGAGCACACCCACGGCAGTCTCTAAGCAGTACCAGGACTGGCCTTGCTCCTGGCTGGGACTTGAACCCAGACTCAGAAATGAGGTTTTTTGGGAACGCGCACTCCTGGATTCTTTGTCTCCATTTCCTGGCATTTAGCATGACTTCTGTCATTTTACGGCCACTTGCTCAGATGTCTGCCCCCCAGCCCCGCCACCTAATACTGAAAACAGCAAATACTACCTGCGTGTTCAGCGCCTCCCCCGGCGATCACCCAGCCTGGGAGTTCCTTCAGGGGCAGAAACAAACCTCCTGCCCCCGGATCCCCTGCCCCCTGTGGCCCTGGCCCCTGGCACAGCTCCTGGCCCACAGCCGACTGCACGTGGGTTTTCTGAACAAGCTGTACAAAATGCAACTTCTGTATGAATTGTTCATCGGGGTGAGATGCCGTCCAGGTCTGTAGACCTTTAGTGACAGGGAAAGGGGACACGGAGAGGAGAGGGGAGACAGGGTAGTAACGCGTCATTCCTTTGAGAGTCGCCCAAGCCCAGACTGAGAGAAGGTGCCACTTCTCCCGTGTAGAGCCCCACACCCCGGTCTCCATGCCCATGCACACTGGGGTTGCGTGGGCAGGAGCTGCTCAGGACCCGCCCGCCGGAGTCCACACCACACGCGTGGGCGAGTGTGGGGAGCATGTCCGGCTCATCCAGAGAGAGCAAAGCAGCCACGTCTTGGAGAAGAGAGTGAGGCTGCCAGGCTCCAGGGAGCAGGGAAGCTGGGAGCCACTCAGCCGGGCCAAGGCTAACGGGTGTATGGGGTACTGCAGGGGACACCATTCAGTCCACAGTCCTACGTGGAGAGAAAATGCACTCTGGTCTCCATGGCGATGGAGGGGAGCGGCGGGGCGCAGGCCGTGGAACCCCGTTGTGGAGGCTGTGAGCTTGACCTGCCTGTGAGCATGTGTGTCTTTGGGGGGCCACCACTCCAAGGCCCGTATCGGAGACTCGCAGAGGTCAGAGCTTGTGTGTACTCTTAAGATACCTGCTCAGTACTTCTCCTTTCATATTTCGCGGGGGGTGGGGGAAACCTTGGTAGTTGTAGTTTGGGAAGTTTCCCTGGGAGCCGGTGGCGGGGGCGGGGGGTGGGGGAGGCAAGCAGTCTACTTTCTGTAGCTGAATGGGGCTTGTCACAGGAGAGGGGGCTCCTGGCCGGGGTGGCAGGCTTGGGGGCCCCTAGTGATTCCCCAAGTCTGGGCGGGAGGAAGTGGCCAGATTCCACGTTTCCAAGGGTTTTAAGGCCTCAGTAAAGGCTGCTTGACTTCAGTGAGGATGAAAGAAAACGGACGAGAAGAGCAGAAGGGGGCCCCGTGCTGAAGCCACGGGCTGGGCTGTTCTCCCCTGGGCATCTTCAGCTCTGCTCCCCCCGGATGGAGATTCCCGGTGAAAGGCCCAGGGAGCCCCCCGCCACCGAAGCTATGGGCACAGTGGTGCCCGAGGCAGTGGTCTGTTCCGTGGTGAGCTGCTGCTCAGACCTGGGGTCCACACTGCTCCCACCACGCCAGGTGGTCCTTCCCAGCCTCGTGTGGATGCTCTGTGATGGCTCCCCCTTTGTCCCTCTCAGCCCAGAGCCAGGGTGTCCAGAGTAAAGACCACCCCAGGCCCTGCCCTCTGCGTTTTCAGGACTCCAGAGTGTGTCACCTGTGCCGCCACCCCTCCCATAAACTCATGGCTCCCTAAATCAGTATTTCTTGCATGGCAGCATAGAACAGGTACTCTCTGGCCCCTCCCTGCCCTGGCCTGTCTGCCCCATGATTGCCACCTCCTGATAGGTGCCTTTGTGGGGTCCCCTCTTCTGCAGCATGAACAGGGCTTGTGACTTGCTTCTAACCAGTAGAATATGGCAAAGGTGACAGGTGACATTATTCTATAGTCACTTTATAGCATACAGGATGCACCTAGCTAGCAGACTCACTAGGCAGACTTTCATGCTGGCCTAGACGAAGCAGCAGCTGTGTGGTGGGACAGCCTTTCAGAGGCCCATGGGCCAGGGGACTGTGGGAAGCCTGTGGGAGCTGAGGATGGTCCCCATCAGCAGCCAGCAAGAAGCCAGGGCTCTCAGTCCCATGGCTATGAGGAAATGAATCCCGCCAGTGCCCAGGATAAGCTTGCAAGTGGGTTCTTCCCTTGTTGGACTTTCAGATGAGAACACAGCCCAGCAAGGGAGGTACCAGGAGCCTCAGGCAGTGGGGCTCTCTGTCTCCCACTGGACACCTCTGGAGCCCAGGGTCTCTGAGACCCCAAGCAGAGGACCCAGCAAATCCACAGTGGGACTCCTGACCCACAGAAACTGACATGGTCAGTAGGTTTGAGTCTGAGTCATTGGTTACATGGTATAGATGACTAATACAGCCTGGAAGCTAGGGAGTGCCAGCAAGCAGGTGTGAATGAGGGAGTGAAGATTGTTTGGGTAAGTCGTGGTCATGGGTGACTGGTCCAGGTGGGCCACCAGGCCCTGGCCACCCTTCACTGGCCAGTGTGAACCTTGCCTCAGTCAGTTTGGAGAGAGGGACCAAGCCCTTGGAAACTTCCATCTTGGGCACAAATGACTGTGCCTTTCTCCCCACTGAGTTTCCTTCCCACCTGGAGCTCGGGACCTACTCCTCCTCTGACCCAGGCTCCTGGGGGTCCTGTCATCAGTCCCTCACTGGGCCTGTCACCTGGACATGTGGGCCCTCAGAGTGTCTGCTGGCCCTCAGCTCTGGCCCCAGATGCCCTGTCAGTCTTCCCGTAGCCCTGATGTCTATTGCCCCCTGCCTTCCTTCTAGCTCAGGCTAGCGCGGGGCCCATGGCTGTGCTGTGTCCTGGGAAAGATCATTGAAATGAATTATACATCAACACCAGAGATGGATCATTAATTAATAAACTCAGCCATCTCGACTTCCCACCGTAAATAGCACCTACAGTGAATGAATAAGCAGCCTGGCTCTTGGCCTGGATATTGACAAGTCCTCCCTTTTCTGGAGTCAGGGAGACAGATCAGAGCGGGAACAACGCTGGGCAGGATGTGTGTGTCCCCGAGGCTGTCACTATGCTAACCCAGATGCACTGACGGTCCAGCAGCAGGGTGCAGGCCTGGCCCTCGAGGTGGGAGAGCACCTACCCACAAGCTTCATGCTCAGGCCCCTCCCACGCGCTGTGTGCTCAGACCCCTCCCACGCGCTGGGTGCTCAGGCCCCGCCCACACACTGTGTGCTCAGGCCCCTCCCATTACCCTTGTTCTCAGGCCCCTCCCATTAACCTAGTGCTCAGGCCCCTCCCATGCCCCCAGGTGCTCAGGCCCCGCCCACAGGCCTTGTGCTCTGGCCTCGCCCATATGCCCGAGCTCAGGCCCCTCCCATAAACCTTGCGCTCAGGCCCCTCTCGCTTTTTGTACATGCTCAGGCTCCTCCCAGAGCACTTCTGGCTTTGGTTTTTGGCTGCTGGGCTCCGAGCTCCCCTTGAGGATGACCTGGCTGCACTGCCTGTTCGCACAGTTCCGATGTGGTGCCCGTGAATCATCGCAGCGCGTCAGCTGGAGCCAAATAAGCGCTCCATGCAAGAGGGAGGGAGGTCTTTTTGTTTGGGTACCTGTGAGATTTCCTGGGGTGCCGCGGGCCAGACGTTTCTCATCCCCATTCCGGAGGTCGGAGGTCCAAGATCAAGGTGTCGGCAGGGCTGTTCGTAACGAGGCTGCGAGAGAGAACCGGCTCCAGGCGTCTGTTCTCGCTTCCCGTGGCGTAGGGTTCGTGGGCTTGCAGACGGCCATCCTCTCCCTGTGTCCCTGCGTCGTCTTTGCTGTGCACTTCTCCGTGTCCAGATTTCCCCTCTGTAGGGACATTGGTCATTTAGATCAAGGTCCACCCTAATGACCTCATTTTAACTTGATGACGCCCTTAAAGACACTATTTCCAAATCAGGTCACATTCTGAGGTCTGGGGGTTTAAGACTCCAACACATCTTTTGAGGGGAGCACAATTCCACTCATAATGCTTGTCATTGGATTTAGGGCTACCCATATAATCCAGGATGATGTCAGCTAGAGACCCCTAACTTTGTCACATCTGCAAAGACCCTAGTTCCAAATAGGGTCCCTTTCACAGGTTCTGGGGGGGTAGGACCTCGTCATCTTTGGAGGGTGAGCAAAGTTCAACCCTGAAGGTATCCCCCTTCTTCCCGCACCCCATTTCCAACCAAATATAGCTCTTTTGTCTCTGAGCAAAGAAACTGTCAACAGACAGGGCCCTTGTGACCCCACGGGAGCAGAGCCTGAGCCTGAGCAGGGCGGGGCTCTTCACCCACAAGAGAAGTTTCTGGAGTTTCCCCTGACCACACGTGGATTATTTAGCATCTTATCAGAAGAGGAGACGGGGAAGAGAGGAGGCACACATGCTGCCATGTTGGTGGCAGAGGTTTCTTGTAAAGTTTGATGTTATTGTTAACTCTGGCTTCAGGGGGGAAAATAACTCACAAGACGCTGAAAGAGAACTGTGGACAGAGCCGCTCGGCACGGCTGTTCCAGAAGCCAGATTTATCTGCAGCGTACCCAGCCTCGTGCCTGAGGAGGAGGCGGTGGTGGGAAAGTGTTTACCTCCCTCTTGATCTTGTCTCATTTTTACAAATTTTAAAGAAAAGCGAAAACACAAACCTCTACTTCTGCTGGATCTGTCTGTTCGTGTGGATCAATTCCTGGAAGGCGTGCAGTCTTTCCCGCTCACCCAGATACCTGCATGTCGCGGGCCCTCCCCTCTCTGCAGCTGGAGATGACACCACGGAGCCCAAAGCCCGCCTTCCAGGCCAGAGTCGAGGGGAGACACATCTCTCCCAGGAAGAGAACACCAACTGTTTCCGTCGTTGGGCACTGAGCCCACAGCTGCTGGACTGAAATGGCCCCCTTCCCCATTGAGACATGCGTTTCTCGAACACCTGTCAGGTGCATCTGGGAGTTGGGCACTCACAGGTGCACAAGGAAGAAGAGACACTTAGAGCGACACTTGGCACTCGTCCGGACCCACTCCTGCCTCTAGTGCTTGAGCAACTCTCATCCCTACCTGGCTGGATCAAACCTTGCCTGCACCCCTCCTTCCCCCTAAGCAAGAAGCATGTTGCTTCTCCCCTGGGTGTCTTCTCTCAGTCTCACTCACAGATTCAACTTCCAAAGTTAAAAGGAGATTGAGATGGCAAAAGCTTTTACCGTGAGAACATTTTATTGCTCGTTCTTTTTTTCTAAGTAACTGAAGAGCTGACATGCTCAGACTCCTTCAAGATGCTGTCATCTCCGAGCAGCTCTGTAGACTTTCCCTTTGCATTTTTCAGCGCCCCCAAAGAGTTCAGAAAAGTACAGGATATCAAAGCATCCCATTGTTCATGTTAAATATATACAATTTAATTTGTCAATTATACCTCGATAAAACTGCAGGGCATGGGGGGGGGTGGGGCAAAGAAAAGAAAGCTACAGGATGAGGTCGGCAGGCAGGCGGGGGGCCGTGGGAGAAGCTCAGCCCGCAAGGAGGATGTCCATCTGGTCAACCCTCACGACTTCAGACTCAGGGGGACAGCTGGAGAAGGAGAAAGAAGCAGGTGCTAGGAGGGTCCACGGTGACTTACGGAGGCCCTGGCCGAGCGAGCTCATTCTGACTCCCTTGTTGTTTGCATGGAGCTCGGAACGGGCTAGCACCTCTGGGACAAAGACAGAGATGCTCACACAGTGGCCTCTTTGCCTGGCAGTTTCTAGAGAAAAGCCAAGGTCACGCTAGGCTCCTGGGGATGCCCTCCTCTCCTCCCCCGCCCCCGGTCCCACCTGTCCTGGGAGGCTAGGGGCTCATCTGCAACCACTCTCCTCTCCATGGTGCCCATCCCCCAACACCCCTCCCTGGAAGCCGAGTGCCTCTCCTAGTCTCACTGACAGGGGGATGGGGTGCCCCCAGACGTTACAAATGGAAGCAGGATGTGCTTTTGGAGAGAGAAGCTCCACCAGGAGGGAGGGGATGTAAGTGTCCACAGGGCCAGCGAACACATCTTCACAGGCCTCTGTGGGTCCAGGGACAAGTCTTCTGCAGCCCCCCACTCAAAGAGCCCCCACCCTGCAGGGAGGGGACGGCTGCCTTCCTCAGAGAGCCTGAGGAGGAGGGTTGTGGGTGGTGGTAGGACCCTTGGGGTCTGAGCATGTTGGGAAAGCCATGCAGGCCGGGGGGACCCTGATGCCACATCTTCCTAGGACCTGTCAGTGCTGGGGCCTCACACGCCAACCTGGGCAAGGTGTGGCTGTGGGGGGTGGGGGCAGAACTGGCACCCGGCTGATGGAGAGAAGGGTACCGGTGCCCTCACCCCCACCCCCGCCGCTCTGCCCCCAACGGGCCTCGTCGGACCCCCTGAGAGCCCTGGGGCAGGCCCTATGGCCCCGGCCTCTGTCACGTCTGTAAAATGGCACACGGTCCATGGGTGTAGAATTGGACCTGGGTGCCTCCCTGTGGCCCCCTCTGTTCCAGATGCCCCGCAGATGAGCCGAAATAGGCTTCTGGACTCCTCTCCGCCCAGCGGGCTGCCTCGGAGCATATCAGCATGGAGAACAATTAAAAAGCTGTTAAAACATGTATTTTCACACTGGGAATCTTCATGGGATTTCCTGGCCCCCGGCTGTGGGCCGCCCCCTCCCCCGTCTTTCCTCTCTGCTCTTGTTGAGGCCAGGTCGGCAGCAGGGTCCCCCTGGGCTTGGCTCAGAGTTTTGCCTCTTTGTAGGAACATTATGCTCCCCCCACCCCCGCCCCCGCCCCAGACTGCCTGCACGCAGGCCCTGAAGCTCAGATCACACAAGGGAAATGTGAGTCTGCACTTGCCCAAGGCCCCACCCGCCCTGAGAATCGTCATCTCCACATCCTGGGTCTGGAAGCGGGTTCTACAGTAAGGAGAAGTCGCCCAGCCAATCCCATGTGCGTGGTGATCCGTTCAACCCTCCATTCATTCAACCGACCACAAGACACTGAGTGCCCAGCTCTGTGCTGGGGGCTGGGGCCTCAGCAGCAGGCAGAACAACGCCAGCCCCCAGCCTCATCTAGATGCATCCAGTGGGAACCAAGTGCAGCCAAGCAGCCACCTACCCTGTTCTGAGAGACCCGATGACGCTGTTCTGGAAGAATGGACCAAGAAGAGTGACCCCTGCTCCCAAGCCTGGGAAGTCCCAATGGGCACGCCTGGGGGGAAGGTCCGAGGTGTCCTGACCCACCCGTGGCCCGTGCAAGACGAGCCCCGTCCCCCTCAGGCGGCAGGGGCAGGAGAAGGCCACTGTGACTTGTGCTATTTCCCCGAGACCAGAGAAAATTCTGGCGTTATGATCTGCCCACACGCCAGTGTCTGTGTCAGAGCCAGAAATAGAACGCGGAAGATTCTTGTTCTGATTTCTGTGCTCATAATTCCAGGGCAAGATGCCCTTACGAAATGTGGATCAGAGAGACGGTGGGGGAGAGAACGGGCTGAACAGAGGAGCGGTTCACGCGAGGTCTGCGTGGTGCGAGTGGGGCCTTGCCGTGCACCAGTTAGGTGCCTTCATAAGCGATCACGTCCCAAGCGTTGACTCGGCTCAGCCTGGGAAAAACGAGAGTGATTTGCAAAAGTCCCCTTCAGTCGTGACAATTGAAATCCACACCCAACCCACAGATCTCCTGGACCCCCAGACCTGCTCTGGGTGGAGGGGAAAGGTGGCAGCCAGATTCTGTACTCTTAGAAGAAAGGAGCCCATTCCCTGAGCCCTGGAAAATGAGGCGGGGTCCGGTTTGTAACTCCTGCCTTAATAGTAGCAGTGACCTCTGATGGGTGGTGTCCTCACCATGAGCCAGGTTCTAAATGCTTGACTTCAGTCAAACCTTGTGCACATGCAGCATCTGGGAGACAGGAATACTGTCTTCCTCAGCACTGGAAGAAACAGAAGCACAGAGAAATTACGTGATTTGCCCAGGGTCACACAGCCTATAAAAGGGTAGAACGGCTATTTGAACCTGGCCTCAGGGATGTTATTGTAATGCACTGCACTACCCTGGTCTCTCTCCCATTCAATCCTGGCCACAGCTCCTTGGGACATATAGTGTGTGTGTGTGTGTGTGTGTGTGTGTGTGTGTGTGTGTTACAGATGAGGATGTGGAGAACAAGAGAGTAAGGTGTCTCTGCACCTCTGAGGCCGGGCAGAACCAGAGGTTGAACCTGGACCAGCCTGGCCCCAAAGTCCTGCGGTTCCCAGCACCCTGAGCGAGCACACCCTAAAACCTGGAGCGCGCCCTCCCCTGGGGGGGGTGGTCCTGGGCATCCCACCCCCAGTCAGACCACTTGTTCTCTGTCACTCCTGCTGTAGCCCGCATGCAGCTTCTGTGACGTTCCCAGGAGGCACCTGCCCCGGGAGCTCCCGGTGACAGTGCTTAGAGCCTGTGATGCGAAGGGGAACAGAAGGTGTGTGACAGGGCCAGGAGAGCCACCTGTGCCCCCACATCACTGCACCCCCAGGGTCGGCTTTGGGAAACACTGTCTCTTCCCCAGCAGCCTGGAGACCCAGGGCGACCCTGCCACCACGTGGTCTCAGAGCACGTTTGACTTGGGAGGGAGGGAGCCCCATGGGTAATGCTGGATGCGGTGTGCGAGCCGTCTCTGTGGGTTTTGTTGGAAGGAAACAGAAGGCAGCCCTGAAGAGGGGCCCATGATAGTGGCCGGGCCACCTTTGTCCCCTCCTTCTTGCAGGATTCTAAGGTCCAGGGCTGTCCTCTGCTTCTGAGGCTGCGATAACCATCACACGTGGCCTCCCGGGACCCTCTTTGCCCGCTGCTCTACAGTCAGCCCTCTCCCCCCTGCCCACAGCCTTGCCTTCCCCTGCCCTGTGCCAGAGCCCCTGACCACAAACATTCCCCTCATACAAATCATTCCCAATCCCCTGTGGCCAGAAGTAATCTCTTCCTTCCCCTCGGTGCTCATGACTGTGTCTCAGATTCCCACTCAGCCGTGTGCAGCGGGGAGCAGGCAGGGGACCCACCTACACCTGGGATGCACAGCTCAGGTGAGCTCCCCCGGGTCTCTCCCTGGACATGGGGTCCTGGGGCTCCCTCCTGGGTGTGGAATGAGTCCCAGAGGCTCATCCCGTGATGGCTTGTTCGCTTGGCCCGATCAAGCAACACAGCCATCCTGGGAAGGACTGGCTAAGCCTGGAAGAGCTGAGTTGACACGGATGCTTCAGGCAAATAGATGGTTAGAAGCAAAACAGAGTTATCCTAAGCTGTTTCTTGAGGGAAGCTTGTCCCTTCCGTAATGCTGGCATGGTGCACGGAGCGCCTGTGCGCCCTGGGTGCTCTTATCGGAGCCCAGGCACAGGCTGGGTGGGGGGCCCTGAAGGCAGAGCCCCCGTGGGCTGCGGCGACCTCTGCGGGAGGTCTCTGAGACCCGCTGGGATGCAGGTGGGAGGTAGAGGTGAAAGCGGACGGGACCTGCACGCAGCCCGGTGACTTAGGGAGGTCGGTGGGGACGGAGGCCCCGTGGGAGGATGGTGATACCGCCAAGGCCCTGGAGACGTGATGGAGGAGGAGGTGGGGCCCGCCTCGGCGTTCGGACACGTCCAGGTGAAGAGTGGAGACGTGGGGAGGGCCAGCAGTCTGTGTCCCTGTCCCACAGGGGACTAGGTTCCCATCTTCACCTGCATGAGACTCCTGGGACCGCCCGGAGCCGGGTGACGCGGGGCTCTGGTAGATTGTGCGTGGCCTCGGGGTCCGCCAGCCCTGGAGCCCGTCCGCCCGGCGCAGACGTTGGGCCCCGTGGATGCCCACGGAAGGTGACGGCCCCGCGCTTCTGTGTCTCCCCCGCGAGAACGTGAACCCGAGGCCTCACTGCTGCCTTCCCGAGCTTTCTGGGGAAATAAGTCAAAAGTTAATTTGATTTTGAACAGATTCTTAAATCAGTTCCCAAGAGGCAGAGATCAATTTGCATTTCATCTCTCTTCCTGAGTCATCTCGGCTGGTATTTCACACGGGTTGTTGGTATTTTTCACGTCCTCTCACTGCACAGACGTGACCCTCACAGCATATTTTTTTAAAAAAAGAAGCCATCTGAGGAAGGGGAGGAGGCAGCAGACTCTGAGTTGTACGTGTATGTGGTTTGTTTTTTCCATTTTCTTTTGTACTTTGGTGTCTTCTCCTCCGGCCGGAATGGCCAGTATAGCCCTTGACTTTGACTTGGGTGTTCGGTCCGACGCACCTGTTTCTGCTCTCCGACCAGAGTGCAGGGTCTCCTCCTGAGTTTCTGGCTTCCGAGGGTCTCCTGGGGGTAGGGACGCCCCTCTCCACACTGTCCAAGTCGGGCGCCCAGCCCCTGGCCCCTGAGACGGCTTCCAGGCCGGCCCCCTCCCCGTGGGCACCCCTGTGCAGCTCACAGACCCTCTCCTCTTGGGAGGAGAAAAAGCTCTGACGGGTCTCATGCCCCCAAAAAACTGAAAGGAGGGACTCCAACGGATATGTGTCTGCACACCCGTGTTCACAGGAGCATGACTCACAATCACCAAAAGGTGGAAACAGCCCAAGTGCCAATCGACAGATGAATGGATAAACAAAATGTGGTAGATCCATATGATGGAATATTACTCAGCCTTTAAAAAAAAAAAGGAAGGAAATTCTGACATATGCTACAGTATGAATGAACCATGAGGATATTGTGCTGAGTGACATAAACCAGACACAAAGGGCCACATACTGTAGGATTCCGCTCATGTGAGGTCCCTAGAGGGGTCAGTTCACGGACACAGACAGGAGATGGGTGGGTGGGCACCAGGGGCTGGCGGAGGGGGTACACAGCTCGCGTTTAACAGGGGCAGAGGGAAAGGTTCTGCAGACGAGCCGCCCGTTAGTGCAAATGCACTTAATGCTACCGAACCTCACACCTAAAAATGGTTCAGGGTAGATTTCATGTGTGTGTATATTTTATCACAATTTTGTTAAATTAAATAAAAAGGCATGGACAGGGGCGCCTGGGTGGCTCAGTCGGTTAAGCGGCTGACTTCAGCTCAGGTCGTGATCTCATGCTTCATGGGTTCGAGCCCCGCGTCGGGCTCTGTGCTGACAGCTCAGAGCCTGGAGTCTGCTTCGGATTCTGTGTCTCCCTCTCTCCCTGCCCCTCCCCTGCTCATGCTCTGTCTTTCTCACTCTCCAAAAAATAAACAAACAAACATAAAATTTTTTTAATTTAATTAA